>NC_088335.1:28692500-30147500 GCF_036884655.1 Musa acuminata AAA Group | reverse complement strand
CGACGCCAGGCCCCTGACCGACAACGCGCAATACGAGAAGAGGTGGACCGGCTCTTAGCCGCAGGCTTCGTAGAGGAAGCCAAATATCCTCAATGGCTGTCCAATGTAGTCCTCGTGAAGAAACACAATGGAAGCTGGAGGATGTGCGTTGACTACACTAGTCTCAACAATGCATGCCCTAAAGACTACTACCCCCTCCCGAAGGTCGACCAACTGGTCGACGCGACGGCCGGCCACACGTGACTCTCTTTTATGGACGCCTACTCAGGATATAACCAGATCAGGATGGCGCCCAAGGACAGGGAGCACACGGCCTTCCTCACCGATCAAGGGGTATACTTCTACAAAGTCATGTCGTTCGGACTGAAAAATGCTGGGGCCACATACCAAAGAACGGTGAATAAGATGTTCGCCCACCAGATCGGGAGGAACATAGAAGTCTACATGGACGACATGATCGTGAAAAGCCAAGAGGCTGGAACGCACCTTGCCGACTTGGCCGAAGCCTTCACCACGCTGCGCAAATACGGCATGCGGCTCAACCCCACAAAGTGCGCATTCGGTGTCACCTCCGGGAAGTTTCTTGGGTTCATCGTGCACAAGAGAGGAATAGACGCCAACCCGGAGAAGGTTCAAGCAATAATCAACATGCAATCTCCCCGGACGATTAAAGACCTGCAGCAACTTAACGGAAGACTCGTCGCACTGTCTCGCTTCCTCGCCCGATCGGGCGATCGCTGCCTCCCGTTCTTCAAGGCCCTTAAAAGCCCGAAGAACTTCCTGTGGACATCAGAATGCGAGGAGGCCTTCGAACAAATGAAGCAGCACCTGGCCAGCCTTCCCCGGCTCGCCTCTGTCTCCACCGACGAGAAGCTGGGCCTCTACTTGGCAGCCTCCCCACGTGCGGTCAGCTCTGTCCTGGTCAAGGAAAGCTCCGGCCAACAACTCCCGATCTACTACGTCAGCCACATCCTGAGTGGCCCTGAGGAGCGTTACCCACCGATAGAGAAACTCGCATTTGCCCTGGTGCTCTCGGCTCAGAAGTTGCGTCCCTACTTCCAGGCACACCCGGTGGAGGTCATCACCGACCAACCTCTTCGGCAGGTCCTAACAAAATTTGATGTTGCAGGACGGCTCCTGAAATGGGCAGTGGAGCTCGGCGAACATGACATAAGATACCTGTCCAGGACCGCCATCAAGGCCCAGGTGGTGTTGGGAAATCATTGGGGGGCGACATCATATGCGCAGCGGAAGAACAAGAAAACAAAAATCCCCGATTCCCAAAAAGATGTTCGTCGTCGTGCGAAGATTTGTGCGCAAAAATCCATAAAACACAAAATTGCGTATAGAGATTGTGTTACCTAGGGATATCGTATATCCCTGTTTCCTTGCAGATCCTTAGGAGAGGGTGAAGGAGGTCAAGCGTCCTCCTCTCTAGCGGTGATCCACACAGTAGGGTTGCGACGACGCTCCTCAAAACTCCAGGCCTACTCTGAGGTAGAGAGGGAGAGGAGAATAGGAAAGGCAAGCAAAGACTCTAGCCTATGAGGCTGTGAATCCCTCCTATTTATAGAGATCCCGTGTCAAACCCTAATGGGTCCTTCCCTAGTGGGTATTGGATCTGCATCCAATAAGACAAGGGCTCCATCGGATATCTCAGATTCGAACCTCTACTCATCGCAATGCCTACCATATGTGTGTGACCCTCTAGGCCCAATATCGAGCTGGCCGTGAGTCATACCTGTCAGAACTCCTTCTAACTCAGTGAATTATTATCTCTGTAATAATTCACTCGACTCATCGATTACGGACGTACTAGGCCACTACGCCGTAGTCCCCAGACGATACAGGGGAATCTAATCCATTGGACCTGTCTGTCCTCAGTTACCATGTACCTATAGTCCCTCATCCATCTAATATCCCAGAGACCGTATATCGAGCATGGTGCTGTCAGACCCATACGGTTTCTACTCGAGTCTCGCTCTAATCGGATTCTCCCGGAGAACTCTTTCTCTCTCAACCCGAATGACCTTGGCCAGGGATTTGTCTGAGCAAGAACACATAAGATATTCCTCTCATGACGCCGAGAGTGGATGATCCTCTATTGACACTCAATAGCCCTCGTAAGGTCGACTACCACTCCCAATGACCAGCTGTACTAGATCTGGGGACAGCCAAACCTATAAGTCTGGTATCAAAGAGTGGAGCACTCATACAGGACATCCTTGGTGTCTCAAGTCTAAGGACCAGATACACCACTAGGACTACGGAATTGCTATCTGACAATAAGGCATCATCAACCATCCAGTATTCCGTAAGCGGATCAATCAATGAACTCATTCTCCAATGAGCACCTGTACTGTATCCCTAGTGTCCCTACACGAGCAGCTATGAGACCAGCTGCATCCATCATATGGACGAGTATACAACACACCAGTCTATCCGGTTATCACGATGTCCTTTTCGAGTAACCTATGACCGAGATTATTTAGGATATGTGTTTAAAGGTGAATCGATCTCACTATCGTGATCTCATCACGATCCGATTCCCATTGCACAAATCCAAGGACATCACAATATATATATGCACATATGCAATTATCATAAAGTGATATACGCCAAAATATAATAAGCAAAAAGATTATGTATCAAGTCACACGTGCCATCACTCACGTGATTGGCTTGCTGGGCACCTATGACTAGCAATCTCCCACTTGACCTAAAGCCAATCACCTATGTGTCTGATCCCCATCAGACTCCTGTGACGCTCATAGATAATCTGAGACAACAGCTTTGTCAGTGGATCTGCAATGTTATCTTCGGATGGAACTCTTTCCACTACTACATCTCCTCGGGTTACGATCTCTCTGATAAGTTGGAACCTCCTCAGAACACTTCTGATGAGACCCGGGTTCCCTTATTTGAGTAATCGCCCCGTAGTTTTCCATGTCAAACCTTTTGACAATGGTTTCTATGTACCTACACTGGGACAAGCCAAGCTTCCTCTTATATCTATCTCTATAGATTCTAATCCCCAAGATATAGGATGCTTCCCCTAAGTCGTTTATGGAGAAGTGTTTAGATAACCAAGTCTTTACAGTGGATAGCATTCCTACGTCATTCCCAATGATGAGGATATCATCCACATATAACACCAAAAAGGTGATAGCGCTCCCACTTACCTTCCTGTACACACAAGGCTCATCTTCGTTCTTAATGAAGTCATAAGATCTGATTGACTCATCAAATCTTATGTTCCAACTTTGGGAAGCTTGCTTTAGTCCATAAATGGATCTAAGCAACCTACACACCTTATCTGGGCAGTTCTTGGACACGAATCCCTCAAGTTGCATCATATACACCTCCTCCTCGAGGTTCCCTTTGAGGAATGCGGTTTTTACATCCATCTGCCAGATCTCATAATCATAGTGTGCTGCAATAGCCAATAGAATTCTGATGGATTTTAGCATTGCTACGGGTGAGAAGGTTTCGTCGTAGTCAACACCTTGCCTTTGACGATACCCTTTAGCCACTAGCCTTGCTTTATAGGTCTCTACATTTCCATCTACTCCGATCTTTTTCTTAAAGATCTATTTGCAACCGATAGGTACAATACCTTCGGGCGCATCAACTAGGTTCCAAACCTTATTGGAGTACATAGAATCCATCTCAGAATTCATGGCTTCTTGCCACTTCCCGGAGTCTATACTCATAATAGCCTCCTTGTAGGTCTGAGGATCAATATCCTCTACATCCTCTCCTCTAATATGTCCCACATATCTCTTAGGAGGATGAGATACTCTATCAGACCTGCGTAAAGTTGAAACTTGTGTATTAGGTACCTGAACAAACTCGGGCTGTAGAGTGGTGCTTGAGCTTGGTTCTCTAATTTCGCTCAACTCTATCATTCTCCCACTGTCTCCGCCAAGAATGTGTTCCTTCTCAAGGAACACTGCTCTCTTAGCTACAATGACCTTTTTGTCCTTGAGATGATAGAAATAATACCCACAAGTTTCCTTGGGGTATCCCACAAATATGCATCGCTCTGTCCTTGATTCTAACTTATCGGGGTGGTGTCTTTTAACGTGGGCTGGGCAGCCCCAAATCTTAACAACCTTAAGATCAGGCTTCTTCCCTTTCCATATCTCATATGGTGTAGACACTACCGACTTAGTTGGAACTCTGTTCAGAAGGTAAGCTGCGGTTTCTAGGGCATATCCCCAGAATGAGATGGGTAGGTCAGCGAAACTCATCATGGACCGTACCATATCTAATAAAGTATGATTTCTCCTTTCAGAGACACCATTGAGCTGAGGTGTGTAAGGAGGTGTCCATTGGGATAATATCCCATGGTCCTTGAGGAACTGAGTAAACTCTGTACTTAAGTACTCACCTCCTCGATCTGATCGAAGAGTTTTGATACTCTTTCCAGTCTGGTTCTCCACCTCATTCTTATACTCTCTGAATTTCTCAAAGGCCTCAGACTTGTACTTCATTAAGTACACATATCCATACCTTGAGAAATCATCAGTAAATGTAATGAAGTAGGAGTAACCTCCAATGGCATGAGTTGACATGGGTCCACATACATCACTATGTATGAGTTCCAACAACTCAATGGCTCTCTCTCCAATTCCACTAAATGGAGAGTTGGTCAATTTTCCACGAATGCAAGGCTCACAAGTTGCATAAGACATATAGTCGAATGGATCTAGATATCCATCATTTAGCAACTTTTGAATCCTTCTTTCATGGATGTGACATAGCCTACAATGCCACAGGTATGCACTATTCAACTCATCTCGTTTCCTTTTGGACACATTTACATTCATGATATGTGGAGTGGTGTCTAACATAAATAAACCATTATGCAATGTTCCTTTCGTGATGATCTTATCATCTAATAATATCGAACAACCATTGTTCTCAAAAACAAATTTATATCCACTAACTGTTAAACATGAAATGGAGATAATGTTTTTGATAATAGAAGGAACAAAATAACATGCATCTAATGCAATAAAAGCTCCACTAGGCAGATGTAGGGCGACCTCGCCAATAGCTAATACAGTAACTTTTGCTCCATTACCCATCTTGAGGTCCATCTCGCCTCTCTCTAGTCTCCTAGGCCTTGCCAGAACCTGCAACGAATTGCATATATGATAAGCACTACCGGTATCCAATACCCATGTGTTATCATAAGAGTCTGACAAATGGAGACTAATCATGAATGTACCTGAAGCTTCATCAAGCTTTTGTTTCGCCCTTTCTGTAAGGTACTCTTTGCAGTTTCTCTTCCAATGCCTATCTTTACCACAGTGGAAGCACTGGCCTTTGTCCTTTGCTGGGTCTTTCTTAGCAACCTTTGCTTTACCTTGTTTGCCCTTGCCCTTTCCCTTCTTAAGGGACCTTTCTGCTTTCCTTTTCTTTCTGGTCTCACCAGTGTAGAGAACTGGCTTCTCTTTCTTAATAGTACTCTCTGCCTCCCTCAACATATTGAGGAGCTTTGGGAGAGTCACCTCAAGCTTGTTCATATTAAAATTCATTATGAACTGTGAAAAGGAATCTGGTAGGGACTGAAGCACAATGTCCACACACAAGTTATCCTCTAGGACCATTCCTAGACCTGTGAGTTTCTCTATCCACTCAATCATCTTTAGGACATGGTTCTGAACCGGTGTCCCCTCAGTCATCCTAGCGCGGAAAAGGCTCTTGGATATCTCATATCGTTGAGTCCTTCCCTGTTCCTCAAACAATTTGCGGACATGTAGGAGAATGGATCTGGCATCCATCTTTTCATGTTGTCTCTGTAACTCTGGATTCATAGAGCCCAACATATAGCACTGAGCAAGAGTGGAGTCATCAATGTACTTCACGTAGCGAGCGATCTCATCCTCGCTTGCCCCTTCTTCGGGCGTAGGCATCACTGTATCAAGGACGTACACGATTTTCTCCGCTGTGAGAACAATTCTCAAGTTACGGAGCCAATCCGTATAATTTGGACCAGTGAGGCGGTTGACATCAAGTATGCCACGTAAGGGATTTGAAAGCGACATTTTCTGAAAATAAAGATGTAGCAGAAATGAATAACATGCAGATTTTGCAAGAAATAAACTATCAAGATATGGACTTCTATCTTAATATGCTCCCACTATTTTACTATCGAGTCACGCGACACCCTCAGCACGTGAAACGGAAGTCTCCGGCAAACTTCTAGTGGGGATCAGGATCCAATCAGCGTCTTAGTGTAACCTCGAGGGACTCGACCAATCACACTAAGCCTAAAAGGTAGGCAACTCTTGCCGATCACAACTCCTTGTGATTCCCGTCCTGTTCGACCTCCGAATCACCATGGCCTCGAGGGACTCGACCAACCATGATGCTCGGTTAAGTCAACACCTTCGTTACAAGATGAGTCTGATTTGATGATATACCCTCGAGGGACTCGACCAAGCATACCATGCCCTCAGGTCACCGGTGACATCTCTATGTCGTAAGCAAGATAGTGAATCGCGATATAGGTGAGTCTCGAGGGACTCGACCAACTCAAACTACACCGGGAATCGGTTCCTACTCATAACGATGGAATGCCACGTGGGTCAATCTAATTGCCTCACGTTTACCGACTTAATATTATCGAGAGATGTTTCTATGATTTGGTCTCCTAATATGACATGTCACACATATACATATTTAATATATATCTACATCGCATGCAAATATATATATACATATCTAGTATGTGTATAAGCAATCACATCAGATGATCATGGACCACAACCTAATATGATTAGGCCCGAGCCAGTAGGCCTAATCACTCACATCAAGATCTATGTGTGCAATGGTGCATCTCCATGCCCTGTGATCGTCCATCTCGTCCTCGTCGGTTCCGTCAACATCTTGATGCATCTCCATGCATCACGATCGTCCATCTCGTGGGTCCCGCTATCGCATCCACGCTCCCGCTACGCCTCCTCATGTGATTACAACTTAATCATAGGCACGCAGGCCCGACAATAAACGAAAAATATAATGGAGGTTCGCAGACCTCAATAATAATAATCACAAGTACACACATCACACGGTCCATGATCATCCGTCCACACATCATACATAACATGTATAAATAATCATCATCATGTAGGACTACTAGATAATAATAAAAATAATAATCAACTAAACCTTTTAATTAATTAATATTTTCTGAAATCAAGGACATGTAGGGAATTTCTCAATTCCTAAGGGTATTTTTGTAATTTTGACAAAAGATAGAAACTGGAATTTCTCAAATTCACAGGGGCAAAACTATCTTTTTGCCCAAAACCCTAATTCCCTCTTACTGCTGCCGCTGCCGCCGCCGCCACCTTGCTGACAGAAGATTCCGGCAGAAGATTCCGGGAGTTCTGTGCCGGTCATGGCATCCAGCTGAGGTTCAGTTCGGTGGCCCATCCTCAGACGAACGGGCTGGCAGAGGCAACCAACCGATCCATCTTGGACGGACTTAAAAGAAGAGTATCTGCGGCCCGATCGGCCTGGACGGACGTGATAGGATCGAGAGCACTAAGAGGGGGGGGGGTGAATTAGTGCAGCGAAAATCTTTCAGCGATTAAAAACGAAAGCTGCGTTCGTTTGATAAAAACTATTTTGATGCAAAAGCCAATTCTAAGAATACTTATGATTAAGTGCAGTTTATGTCTAAACACAGTTTGCGTCTAAGCGCAGTTTACACAGTTTGCGTCTAAATGTAGTTTGTGTCTAAATGCAGATTGCGTCTAAGCGCAGTTTGCGTCTAAGTGCAGTTTGCGTCTAAGATCAGATTGTGTCTAAGCGCAGTGCAGTTTGCGTCTAAACGTAGTTTTACGTCTAAACGTAGTTTTACGTTTAAAAGTAGTTTACGTCTAAACACAGTTTGTGCAGTTTACGTCTAAACGCAGTTTTAAAGGGATCTGAACTTAGAAACTTCGTTCGTAAAAGCACAGAAGATAGTTTTACAGAATCAAAACGTAAACGTAAAATGTAATGTATGAAAACACCGATTTACGTCTGAATACAGATTCGGAAAGATCAGCACTTAGAAACTTGTTCGTAAAGGCGTAGAGAGCAGTAGCTATGTAGGAGGTTTGCAGTAATGATAAAGTGCTCAAAATAAACGCAAACCAGAGATTTAGAGTGGTTCGGTCAGTCTTGACCTACTCCACTTTTGGCTTCCTCCACCGACGAGGTCACCGACGTCAACTAGAGGCCTTCCTTCAATAGGCGAAGGCCAATTGCCCTTTTACAGATTCACTCCTTTTGATGGGCTCAGGAGACAACCCTTACAGGACCTTTCTCTCCTCTCTTTACAACTCAAGACTTGAAGAACAGAAAGAGGAGAACTTTAGGACTTTTCACAAATTTGAGCTCTTAGAATCACAGAAAAGATCAAGAATTCGGTGTAGGTCTGTATCTTTTCAGTGTTGAATGGGTGGGGTATTTATAGGCCACAACCCAATTCAAATTTGGAGCTCAAAACGATCAAATCCCGGAATTCCGGGATCAGGCGGTTGCACCTCCTGACTAGAGAGGTTGCACCGCCTGGTAGAGCTCGAAGACTGAGCCCAGGCGGTTGCACCTCTGTGTCAGGGGCGGTTGCACCGCCTCAGTTTGGCTCGGGGACTGAGCCCCAGGCGGTGCCACCTCTTGACTGAGGCGGTTGCACCTCTCTGCCAGAGCTCGAAGACCGAGCTCAGGCGGTGCCACCTCTCTGTCAGGGAGGTTGCACCGCCCAGTCTAGCTCGAAGACTGAGCTCAGGCTGTGCCACCTCCTGGCTGGGGCGGTTGCACCGCCCAATCTCGCTGGGAGGCTTAGCCCAGGCGGTGCCACCTCCTGGCCTAGGCGGTTGCACCTCCTGGTGCAATCAGGGTCCGAATGGTTAGCTCCATTCGGCCCAATTTCAGTCTTTCAGGGGCCCAATTGCCCCAAGATTAAGCTAATGGGATCACCTCCCATTTTCCAACTTAATCAATGTGCTAACTGCTAGTCATAAGTGCCCAGCAAGCCAATCACGTGAGTGATGGCACGTGTGACTTGATACAGAATCTTTTTGCTTATTATATTTTGGTGTATATCACTTTATAACTATTGCATAAATGCATATATATTGTGATGTCCTTGGATTTGTGCAATGGGAATCGGATCGTGATGAGATCACGATAATGAGATCGATTCACCTTTAAACACATATCCTAAATAATCCCGGTCATAGGTTACTCGAGAGGGACATCGTGATAACCGGATAGACTGGTGTGCTGTATACCCGTCCATATGATGGATGCAGCTGGTCTCATAGCTGCTCGTGTAGGGACACTAGGGATACAGTACAGGTGCTCATTGGAGAATGAGTTCACTGATTGATCCGCTTACGGAATGCTGGATGGTTGATGATGCCTTATTGTCAGACAACAATTCCGTAGTCCTAGTGGTGTATCTGGTTCTTAGACTTGAGACACCAAGGATGTCCTGTATGAGTGCTCCACTCTTTGATACCAGACTTATAGGTTTGGCTGTTCCCAGATCTAGTACAGCTGGTCATTGGGAGTGGTAGTCGACCTTACGAGGGCTATTAAGTGTCGATAGAGGATCATCCACTCTCGGTATCATGAGAGGAATATCCCATGTGTTCTTGCTCAGACAAATACCTGGCCAGGGTCATTCGGGTTGAGAGAGAAAGAGTTCTCCGGGAGAATCCGATTAGAGCGAGACTCGAGTAGAAACCGTATGGGTCTGACAGCACCATGCTCGATATACGGTCTCTGGGATATTAGATGGATGAGGGACTATAGGTACATGGTAACTGAGGACAGACAGGTCCAATGGATTGGATTCCCCTGTATCGTCTGGGGACTACGGCGTAGTGGCCTAGTACTTCCGTAGTCGATGAGTCGAGTGAATTATTACAGAGATAATAATTCACTTAGTTAGAAGGAGTTCTGACAGGTATGACTCACGGCCAGCTCGATATTGGGCCTAGAGGGTCACACACATATGGTAGGCATTGCGATGAGTAGAGGTTCGGATATGAGATATCCGACGGAGCCCTTGTCTTATTGGATGCAGATCCAATACCCACTAGGGAAAGGACCCATTAGGGTTTTGACACGGGATCTCTATAAATAGGAGGGATTCACAGCCTTATAGGCTAGAGTCTTTGCTTGCCCTTCCTATTCTCCTCTCCCTCTCCACCTCAGAGTAGGCCTGGAGTTTTGAGGAGCGTCGTCGCAACCCTGCTGTGTGGATCACCGCTAGAGAGGAGGACGCTTGACCTCCTTCACCCTCTCCTAAGGATCTGCAAGGAAACAGGGATATACGATCTCCCTAGGTAACACAATCTCTATACGCAGTTTTTGTGTTTTTTTGCGGATTTTGCGCACCAATCTTCGCACGACGATGAACATCTTTTTGGGAATCTGGGATTTTTGTTTTCTTGTTCTTCCGCTGCGCATATGATGTCGCCCCCCCCCTATGATTTCCCAACAGTGGTATCAGAGCCAGGTTGTTCGTGCGAATGATTGGTTTTTGAACTGCGTGTGTTGTGTTTAGGAAGAATATTGACGTCAAAATCGTTGACGCAAAAGCAAGGAAGGGCAGCAACAGTTGCTGCCCTCGATCTGCATGCCTGCAGCCAGCCGCAGCCGCAGCCAGGCAGCACAGCGCCGGCGCATGCGCAAGCGCTGTGCCTGCAGCAGCCGGCCGGCGGTCTGCTTGCAGCAGGCTTGCGGCCGGCGGGGCTGGGAGCCCGCTCGGTAGAAGCGCCTGCGGCCACTGAGCCCGCGGGCAGAGGTACCGAGCGGGGCAGCAGCGCGGGCTGAGGCACCGCAGGGGCGGCCGCCAGCGAGACAGCACCACCTGCGGGCGCTGACTCGCGGGCAGAACCGCCCACGAAGGCGGCGGCGCCCGCGGGGGCGCCCACCTGCAGCGGCAGCGACCCCAACGGGCGTGCCACCTACAGGCGAGGGCAGTGCCCTCGCCCTCGCCGCACAGGCCGCCGCCAGCAGGGTGGCGGCGGCGGCGGCGCAGCAGCGAAAAGGGGAAAGGGTATTAGGGTTTTCTGCGCAAAAGACAGTTTTGCCCCTCGGAATTTGAGAAATTCCAGTTTCTGTCTTTTATCCAAATTACGAAAATACCCTTAGGAATTGAGAAATTCCCTATATATCCCTGATTTCAGAAAATATTAATTAATTAAAAGGTTTAGTTGATTATTATTTTTATTATTATCTAGTAGTCCTACATGATGATGATTATTTATACATGTGATGTATGATGAGTGGACGGATGATCATGGACCGTGTGATGTGTGTACTTGTGATTATTATTATTGAGGTCTGCGAACCTCCATTATATTTCTCGTTTATTGTCGGGCCTGTGTGCCTATGATTAAGTTGTAATCACATGAGGAGGCGCAGCGGGAGCGTGGAAGCCATAGCGGGACCCACGAAACGGACGATCGTGATGCATGAAGATGCATCAAGATGTCGACGGAACCAACGAGGACGAGATGGACGATCACAAGGCATGGAGATGCACCGTTGCACACATAGATCTTGATGTGAGTGATTAGGCCTACTGGCTCGGGCCTAATCATATTAGGTTGTGGTCCATGATCATCTGGTGTGATTGCTTATACACATACTAGATATGTATATATATTTGCATGCGATGTAGATATATATTAAATATGTATATGTGTGACATGTCATATTAGGAGACCAAATCATAGAAACATCTCTCAATAATATTAAGTCGGTAAACGTGAGGCAATTAGATTGACCCACGTAGCCTTCCATCGTTATGAGTAGGAACCGAATCCCGGTGTAGGTTGAGTTGGTCGAGTCCCTCGAGACTCACCTATATCGCGATTCGCTATCTTGCTTACGACATAGAGATGTCACCGGTGACCTGAGGGCATGATATGCTTGGTCGAGTCCCTCGAGGGTATATCATCAAATCAGACTCATCTTGTAACGAAGGTGTTGACTTAACCGAGCATCATGGTTGGTCGAGTCCCTCGAGGCCATGGTGATTCGGAGGCCGAACAGGACGGGAATCACAAGGAGTTGTGATCGGCAAGAGTTGTCTACCTTTTAGGCTTAGTGTGATTGGTCGAGTCCCTCGAGGTTACACTAAGACGCTGATTGGATCCTGATCCCCACTAGAAGTCTGCCGGAGACTTCCGTTTCACGTGCTGAGGGTGTCGCGTGACTCGTTAGTAAAATAGTGGGAGCATATTAAGATAGAAGTCCATATCTTGATAGTTTATTTCTTGCAAAATCTGCATGTTATTCATTTTTGCTACATCTTTATTTTCAGAAAATGTCGCTTTCAAATCCCTTACGTGGCATACTTGATGTCAACCGCCTCACTGGTCCAAATTATACGGATTGTCTCCGTAACTTGAGAATTGTTCTCACAGCGGAGAAAATCGTGTACGTCCTTGATACAGTGATGCCTACGCCCGAAGAAGGGGCAAGCGAGGATGAGATCGCTTGCTACGTGAAGTACATTGATGACTCCACTCTTGCTCAGTGCTATATGTTGGGCTCTATGACTCCAGAGTTACAGAGACAACATGAAAAGATGGATGCCAGATCCATTCTCCTACATGTCCGTAAATTGTTTGAGGAACAGGGAAGGACTCAACGATATGAGATATCCAAGAGCCTTTTCCGCGCTAGGATGACTGAGGGGATACCGGTTCAGAACCATGTCCTAAAGATGATTGAGTGGATAGAGAAACTCACAGGTCTAGGAATGGTCCTAGAGGATAACTTGTGTGTGGACATTGTGCTTCAGTCCCTACCAGATTCCTTTTCACAGTTCATAATGAACTTTAATATGAACAAGCTTGAGGTGACTCTCCCAGAGCTCCTCAATATGTTGAGGGAGGCAGAGAGTACTATTAAGAAAGAGAAGCCAGTTCTCTACACTGGTGAGACCAGAAAGAAAAGGAAAGCAGAAAGGTCCCTTAAGAAGGGAAAGGGCAAGGGCAAACAAGGTAAAGCAAAGGTTGCTAAGAAAGACCCAACAAAGGACAAAGGCCAGTGCTTCCACTGTGGTAAAGATGGGCACTGGAAGAGAAACTGCAAAGAGTACCTTGCAGAAAGGGCGAAACAAAAGCTTGATGAAGCTTCAGGTACATTCATGATTAGTCTCCATTTGTCAGACTCTTATGATAACACATGGGTATTAGATACCGGTAGTGCTTATCATATATGTAATTCGTTGCAGGTTCTGGCAAGGCCTAGGAGACTAGAGAGAGGCGAGATGGACCTCAAGATGGGTAATGGAGCAAAAGTTGCTGTATTAGCTGTTAGCGAGGTCGCCCTACATCTGCCTAGTGGAGCTTTTATTGCATTAGATGCATGTTATTTTGTTCCTTCTATTATCAAAAACATTATCTCCATTTCATGTTTAATAGTTAGTGGATATAAATTTGTTTTTGAGAACAATAGTTGTTCGATATTATTAGATGATAAGATCATCACGAAAGGAACATTGCATAATGGTTTATTTATGTTAGACACCACTCCACATATCATGAATATAAATGTGTCCAAAAGGAAACGAGATGAGTTGAACAGTGCATACCTGTGGCATTGTAGGCTAGGTCACATCCATGAAAGAAGGATTCAAAAGTTGCTAAATGATGGATATCTAGATCCATTCGACTATGTGTCATATGCAACTTGTGAGCCTTGCATTCGTGGAAAACTGACCAACTCTCCATTTAGTGGAACTGGAGAGAGAGCCACTGAGTTGTTGGAACTCATACATAGTGATGTATGTGGACCCATGTCAACTCATGCCATTGGAGGTTACTCCTACTTCATTACATTTACTGATGATTTCTCAAGGTATGGATATGTGTACTTAATGAAGTACAAGTCCGAGGCCTTTGAGAAATTCAGAGAGTATAAGAATGAGGTGGAGAACTAGACTGGAAAGAGTATCAAAACTCTTCGATCAGATCGAGGAGGTGAGTACTTAAGTACAGAGTTTACTCACTTCCTCAAGGACCATGGGATATTATCCCAATGGACACCTCCTTATACACCTCAGCTCAATAGTGTCTCTGAAAGGAGAAATCGTACATTATTAGATATGGTACGGTCCATGATGAGTTTCGCTGACCTACCCATCTCATTCTGGGGATATGCCCTAGAAACCGCAGCTTACCTTCTGAACAGAGTTCCAACTAAGTCGGTGGTGTCTACACCATATGAGATATGGAAAGGGAAGAAGCCTGATCTTAAAGTAGTTAAGATTTGGGGCTGCTCTGCCCATGTTAAAAGACACAACCCCGATAAGTTAGAATCAAGGACAGGGCGATGTAAATTTGTGGGATACCCCAAGGAAACTTGTGGGTATTACTTCTATCATCTCGAGGACCAAAAGGTCTTTGTAGCTAAGAGAGCAGTGTTCCTTGAGAAGGAACACATTCTTGACGGAGACAGTGGGAGAATGATAGAATTGAGCGAGGTTGGAGAACCAAGCTCAAGCACCACTCTACAGCCCGAGTCTGTTCAGGTATCTAATACACAAGTTTCAACTTTACGCAGGTCTGATAGAGTATCCCATCCTCCTGAGAGATATGTGGGACATATTAGAACAGAGGATGTAGAGGATATTGATCCTCAGACCTACGAGGAGGCTATTATGAGTATGCTAGTCATAAGTGCCCAGCAAGCCAATCACGTGAGTGATGGCACGTGTGACTTGATACAGAATCTTTTTGCTTATTATATTTTGGCGTATATCACTTTATAACTATTGCATAAATGCATATATATTGTGATGTCCTTGGATTTGTGCAATGGGAATCGGATCGTGATGAGATCACGATAATGAGATCGATTCACCTTTAAACACATATCCTAAATAATCCCGGTCATAGGTTACTCGAGAGGGACATCGTGATAACCGGATAGACTGGTGTGCTGTATACCCGTCCATATGATGGATGCAGCTGGTCTCATAGCTGCTCGTGTAGGGACACTAGGGATACAGTACAGGTGCTCATTGGAGAATGAGTTCACTGATTGATCCGCTTACGGAATGCTGGATGGTTGATGATGCCTTATTGTCAGACAACAATTCCGTAGTCCTAGTGGTGTATTTGGTTCTTAGACTTGAGACACCAAGGATGTCCTGTATGAGTGCTCCACTCTTTGATACCAGACTTATAGGTTTGGCTGTTCCCAGATCTAGTACAGCTGGTCATTGGGAGTGGTAGTCGACCTTACGAGGGCTATTGAGTGTCGATAGAGAATCATCCACTCTCGGTATCATGAGAGGAATATCCCATGTGTTCTTGCTCAGACAAATCCCTGGCCAGGGTCATTCGGGTTGAGAGAGAAAGAGTTCTCCGGGAGAATCCGATTAGAGCGAGACTCGAGTAGAAACCGTATGGGTCTGACAGCACCATGCTCGATATACGGTCTCTGGGATATTAGATGGATGAGGGACTATAGGTACATGGTAACTGAGGACAGACAGGTCCAATGGATTGGATTCCCCTGTATCGTCTGGGGACTACGGCGTAGTGGCCTAGTACTTCCGTAGTCGATGAGTCGAGTGAATTATTACAGAGATAATAATTCACTTAGTTAGAAGGAGTTCTGACAGGTATGACTCACGGCCAGCTCGATATTGGGCCTAGAGGGTCACACACATATGGTAGGCATTGCGATGAGTAGAGGTTCGGATATGAGATATCCGACGGAGCCCTTGTCTTATTGGATGCAGATCCAATACCCACTAGGGAAAGGACCCATTAGGGTTTTGACACGGGATCTCTATAAATAGGAGGGATTCACAGCCTCATAGGCTAGAGTCTTTGCTTGCCCTTCCTATTCTCCTCTCCCTCTCCACCTCAGAGTAGGCCTGGAGTTTTGAGGAGCGTCGTCGCAACCCTGCTGTGTGGATCACCGCTAGAGAGGAGGACGCTTGACCTCCTTCACCCTCTCCTAAGGATCTGCAAGGAAACAGGGATATACGATCTCCCTAGGTAACACAATCTCTATACGCAGTTTTGTGTTTTTGCGGATTTTGCGCACCAATCTTCGCACGACAATGAACATCTTTTTGGGAATCGGGGATTTTTGTTTTCTTGTTCTTCCGCTGCGCATATGATGTCGCCCCCCTATGATTTCCCAACAGAGTATAGACTCCGGGAAGTGGAAAGAAGCCATGAATTCTGAGATGGATTCTATGTACTCCAATAAGGTTTGGAACCTAGTTGATGCACCCGAAGGTATTGTACCCATCGGTTGCAAGTGGATCTTTAAGAAAAAGATCGGAGTAGATGGAAAGGTAGAGACCTATAAAGCAAGGCTAGTGGCTAAGGGGTATCGTCAAAGGCAAGGTGTTGACTACGACGAAACTTTCTCACCCGTAGCAATGCTAAAATCCATCAGAATTCTATTGGCTATTGCAGCACACTATGATTATGAGATCTGGCAGATGGATGTGAAAACCGCATTCCTCAACGGGAACCTAGAGGAGGAGGTGTATATGATGCAACCTGAGGGATTCGTGTCCAAGAACTGCCCAGATAAGGTGTGTAGGTTGCTTAGATCCATTTATGGACTAAAGCAAGCTTCCCGAAGTTGGAACATAAGATTTGATGAGGCAATCAGATCTTATGACTTCGTTAAGAACGAAGATGAGCCTTGTGTATACAGAAAGGTAAGTGGGAGCGCTATTAGCTTTTTGGTGTTATATGTGGATGACATCCTCATCATTGGGAATGACATAGGAATGCTATCCACAATAAAGGCTTGGTTATCTAGACACTTCTCCATGAAGGACTTAGGAGAAGCATCTTATATCTTGGGGATTAGAATCTATAGAGATAGATCCAAAAGGATGCTTGGCTTGTCCCAGTCCAGGTACATAGAAACTATTGTCAAAAGGTTTGGCATGGAAAATTCCAAAAGAGGTCTCATACCGATGAGACATGGGATATCGCTTTCTACGAGTATGTCCCCAAAGACTCCAGAAGAAAGGGCGAACATAGATATGATACCTTATGCCTCAACAATAGGGTCTATCATGTATGCCATGCTATGTACTAGGCCTGATATAGCGCATGCTCTGAGTGTCACGAGCAGGTATCAGGCGGATCCAGGCTTGGAGCACTGGAAAGCAGTAAAGTGTATCCTTAAGTACTTGAGAAGGACTAAGGATCTTTTACTAGTATATGGAGGTAATAGCCTTAAGGTTGAAGGCTACACTGACTCAAGTTTTCAGTCTGATGTCGATGATAGCAAGTCGAATTCAGGATATGTGTACACCTTGAATGGAGGAGCAGTGTGCTGGAAGAGTTCCAAGCAAGATACCACTGCTGACTCGACCACAGAGGCGGAGTACATTGCTGCATCAGATGCAGCAAAGGAGGGAGTCTGGTTGAAGAAGTTCATCACAGATTTGGGAGTCGTGCCGGATAGTGAGGAGCCGATTTCCCTATATTGCGACAACAACGGGGCAATTGCTCAAGCGAAGGAACCTAGGTCTCATCAGAAATCTAAGCATGTTCTGAGGAGGTTCCACCTTATCAGAGAGATCGTGACCCGAGGAGATGTAGCAGTGGAAAGAGTTCCATCCGAAGATAACATTGCAGATCCACTAACAAAGCCATTGTCTCAGATTGTCTTTGAGCGTCACAGGGGTCTGATGGGGATCAGACACATAGGTGATTGGCTTTAGGTCAAGTGGGAGATTGCTAGTCATAAGTGCCCAGCAAGCCAATCACGTGAGTGATGGCACGTGTGACTTGATACAGAATCTTTTTGCTTATTATATTTTGGCGTATATCACTTTATAACTATTGCATAAATGCATATATATTGTGATGTCCTTGGATTTGTGCAATGGGAATCGGATCGTGATGAGATCACGATAATGAGATCGATTCACCTTTAAACACATATCCTAAATAATCCCGGTCATAGGTTACTCGAGAGGGACATCGTGATAACCGGATAGACTGGTGTGCTGTATACCCGTCCATATGATGGATGCAGCTGGTCTCATAGCTGCTCGTGTAGGGACACTAGGGATACAGTACAGGTGCTCATTGGAGAATGAGTTCACTGATTGATCCGCTTACGGAATGCTGGATGGTTGATGATGCCTTATTGTCAGACAACAATTCCGTAGTCCTAGTGGTGTATCTGGTTCTTAGACTTGAGACACCAAGGATGTCCTGTATGAGTGCTCCACTCTTTGATACCAGACTTATAGGTTTGGCTGTTCCCAGATCTAGTACAGCTGGTCATTGGGAGTGGTAGTCGACCTTACGAGGGCTATTGAGTGTCGATAGAGGATCATCCACTCTCGGTATCATGAGAGGAATATCCCATGTGTTCTTGCTCAGACAAATCCCTGGCCAGGGTCATTCGGGTTGAGAGAGAAAGAGTTCTCCGGGAGAATCCGATTAGAGCGAGACTCGAGTAGAAACCGTATGGGTCTGACAGCACCATGCTCGATATACGGTCTCTGGGATATTAGATGGATGAGGGACTATAGGTACATGGTAACTGAGGACAGACAGGTCCAATGGATTGGATTCCCCTGTATCGTCTGGGGACTACGGCGTAGTGGCCTAGTACTTCCGTAGTCGATGAGTCGAGTGAATTATTACAGAGATAATAATTCACTTAGTTAGAAGGAGTTCTGACAGGTATGACTCACGGCCAGCTCGATATTGGGCCTAGAGGGTCACACACATATGGTAGGCATTGCGATGAGTAGAGGTTCGGATATGAGATATCCGACGGAGCCCTTGTCTTATTGGATGCAGATCCAATACCCACTAGGGAAAGGACCCATTAGGGTTTTGACACGGGATCTCTATAAATAGGAGGGATTCACAGCCTCATAGGCTAGAGTCTTTGCTTGCCCTTCCTATTCTCCTCTCCCTCTCCACCTCAGAGTAGGCCTGGAGTTTTGAGGAGCGTCGTCGCAACCCTGCTGTGTGGATCACCGCTAGAGAGGAGGACACTTGACCTCCTTCACCCTCTCCTAAGGATCTGCAAGGAAACAGGGATATACGATCTCCCTAGGTAACACAATCTCTATACGCAGTTTTTGTGTTTTTTTACGGATTTTGCGCACCAATCTTCGCACGACGATGAACATCTTTTTGGAAATCTGGGATTTTTGTTTTCTTGTTCTTCCGCTGCGCATATGATGTCGCCCCCCCCCTATGATTTCCCAACACTAACTACGATTAGATCTAAGACAATTTCTGCAGCTTTGCTTCGGTGCGTCAATCGCTTCTTCTGGCGAGTTTCCGGCGAACTTCCGTCGATCATCCGATGAACCCTCGGTGATGCTCCTGCGGACTTCCGGCAAACTCCTGGACTTTGCGATGATCCACTTGGTGAGTTTCGACAAGCTTCGCTTGGTAAGCTTCTGGACTTCTCGGATCTGTTCTCGCAGAACCTCCGACGACCGTCCGAACTTCCGTCGAACTCTCGAACTCCCAACGTGATCATGAACTTGACTCCGGCGCAACTCCTGCTGCTTGTCTAACTTTCATCGTAGTTAATCCTGCACACTTATCTCAACACATAGATTAGACAACAAATGACAATTGACTTCATCATCAAAATCCAAGATTCAACAGGACGAGCTCCCCAGCGTGCTGTGGTCGCTGCGCACCACCCCCAAGGCCACTACCGGAGAGTCCCCGTACAGCTTGACATTCGGGACCGAAGCTGTCTTGCCGCCCGAGTTGGCTGTCACCACCCTCCGGACGAGGAGCTACGACGGGGAAGCCTCGGACGAAGGCCTTCGCACCAGCCTCGATATACTCGAGGAGCGACGCGCCGACGCGCACCTAAAGGCCCTCTCTCATCAGAGGGCTGTCATGAGGATATACAACAAAAAGGTGCGACCTTGACCAATCAGGTTAGACGATCTAGTCCTACGAAAGGCCGAGGTCAGTGACCCGACCCGAACGAGGGGGAAGCTGGCCCCCAAGTGGGAGGGACCTTATCGGGTCGCCGGGGTAGTCCGACCGGGAACTTATCGTCTTACGACAATGGACGGCTCCTCTTTGCCGAGGCCATGGAACGTCCAGAACCTTAAAAGGTTTTTTGTCTGAAAGCTCCGCCTAGGCGGAAGTTCTTCGGCCAAGAAAGATGGTTTCTCTTCCGAAGCGGCTTCCAAAACTCGACTAGAATCACGAGGCTCTACTTTGGAGAAGATTTCTTTATTTATGAAGCGCGGAATTACAACTGCGACCAAGACCCAAAGACTACCAAAATTACAGGACGCAAAAGCAGCTCGGCCGAGCCGACCTCAAGATTGCCCTAAACCATCGGGGCCCCCGACGCTGTCGTCGAAAGGAACCTCCTCCGGCATATCTACGTCCAAATCCTCGGGATGCGAGGTAAAAGGATCCACCTCGACCCCCAACCCGGGATGGCTCTTTTGGAACCGGCCTAGGGCAATCCGGTACCCGTACTCGTAGGTAACCTGCCCTGACCGAACCAGCCCGAGCTGGAAGCCAGGGGATTGTTTGTAGGCTTCGATTACTTCCTTCTCTTTCTCTGGCCGCCGCTCCCGCTCAGTCGCCAGGGCTTCCGAAGCCCCCTTCGCGTCAGCCAAGGCCCCCTCCAGCCGCTGGGCCAGGGCGGCCACCTCGTCTCGGGCTCGACAAGCCTCGGACTGCGCCCCCCCCAAGGAGCCCTCGAAGGTTGTCCTTCTCCTCCTCAACCGCCTTCGCCTCGGACTTCAGGCGAAGGACCTCAGCCTCCAGCGCCAACATACGTTGGTCGGTCGCCCCCGCCTCAGTCCGGAGGTGCGTCACCTCTGCTTCGAGCTCCGAGGAGCGCTGCTCGGCTGCCGCGACCGCCTCTGGAGCTGCCCCTGCGCGAACCTCCTCTAGCTGCCTGCGTAGCTCTGCATTGCGGTCGCACAAAATGCCTAGGGCCCGACCTGTGTTGCGAACGCGATCTGCCAACGCCATCGCGTAGTGCTGGCCCTGCGAAAAGAAAGTCAGAACAACCCGCGGACGCGCCATAGGTCGGAAGCCAACAGCGAAAAACTTACCCACAGCAGCGACTTCACGGATCTGCCGAGCAAGGCATCCGATGGCAAGGTATACATTTCGCGAGCCAGGTCAGGGTGCAGCCCCCCTCGGATGAATGCGGTCGCGGTCTCCCCATCGGCCCACACCCGGGTCCCGCGGGTTAGCCCTCCCCAGCGGGCTACCAACCGATCAGAAGGTTGTCCTTCCGAAAGCTCGTCCATCAGGCGCGCTTGGTAGAAATCGTTCGGCGGCCTCGCGGGCAGACGACACAAGTCCCGAGTCGAAGGCTCCTTGGGCGCCTTCCCCGCCGCCTCCTTGCTCGGCCCGGCCTCGCCCCGGCCCCGGTCTCCTCACCGGTCGCGCGAGCCCGACTCCACCGCTCCCACACTCTCCTGAGCCCTCGGGGGAGTTGGCTTCTTCGAAACGACAACCCTGGCCTTCTTCCGAGGACGGTCGTCCTCGAGCTCCACCGGTGCCTCACGTGTGCCAACGCCTGAACCGATCTGACGCTGGGGCGACGCGGCCGACGGAACGCGTCCTCCGCGCACTACAGCAAGGTTCACCATCTCTGCACAAACGCATCGACACTGGTTAGCATTCCGATAGGGAAAAATAAAAAAACAGGAAGACCTACCACCACCCCCTTCTCTCGGCATACCTCGAGGTACCGGGCTCAAGCCCGCCTCGACCAACCACGCCTCGGTCATCTTTCAGATGACACTGGAAGACGGGAGAATCTCCTTCAACCTTCGAAGAGCCCGAAGCTCCCCCTCATCCAAGACCGGGGCGGTATTATCGACCGCGCACGCCGCCCACCGAAGCCCGAAGTTCCAACTCTCCGGATGGCATACGTAGAAAAAACGCTCCTTCCACCCCTTGTTACTAGAAGGAGCCCCGCTGACCCGAAAACCCGATCGAGCAAACAGGTAATAGCCCCCCGACCCTCTGGATAGGCGGAAGCAGGAAAGAAAAAGAGACCGGCTCGGGGTGATTTTTGCATAGTGACATTCCCCAAGGAACGCCACCAGATAGCGCCAGGAGTTCGGCGCCATCTAAGAAGGGGAGATGCGCCACCACGAGACGCAGGAAGTTATGACCAGATGGAATGGAAGGCGTAATTCGGCCTCAAAGGCATCTACGGTTAGGGCAAAGCCCCTAGGTATGGGATCATACGCCCGCTGCCCTGGCTCCGGGGCAATAAGCATGAATTCCGCCGGGATACCGTAACGATCCCGAAGCAGGCCAAGCGACGACTCGCTCACGGTGGAGTCAAGGTCGTGCAGCCACATCAGCGATTCGAGAGCTTTAGTGGCCCTTTCCTCGGACGAGGAGCGGGAGCTCGCCGACACTGCCTCCTCGCCAATGGCACCAGTAAGAGGAGGCGAAGGAGGAGAGAACGAAGGAAGAGAAGCCATTCCTTACCGAGCTTTCAAAAAAGGTAAGACGGCTGAAGAAGTGCGGGGCTAGGTCACCCAAAGAAGGGGTCGAAACTAATGCAGGCACCAGGAGGTGAAAGGGGCCAACGGAGCGCTCCTTATAGCCAGCTTCCCGTCGGAACGGCGACTTTTCCTCTCCTCAGACGCACTACGAAGGCGCAAACGTCGTGTCACCATAACTACGACCGGCGCAGCATTTAATCGCTGCGCAGTGCAAAGCACGGAGTCACCAATCATGTCAACCTTGAAAACCAGCGACTCTCGAAAGGGGGTGGCCCTTTGACCTTCCCCGGGGAAAAAGCGACCCGGCCGCCCGCACCCGCGCACGGTCGAACGACCGATCGCTGGTCAAAGAACCAAGTATCACCCCAGCCGTATCACGCCCGGGGACGCCGCCTTGGACGCCGCCTGCCTGCAACAAGCACCTCGCCCCTCAGCTTTACGTCTCCCGAGATCACACCTGCGCGGTCACCCCGCCTGTGTTGTGCTCCTCGGCCCTCGGCTTTACGCCTCCCAAAGATCACACTTGCGCGGTCACCCCGCCTGCGTTGTGCTCCTCGGCCCTCGGCTTTACGCCTCCCGAGATCACACTTGCGCGGTCACCCCGCCTGTGTTGTGCTCCTCGGCCCTCGGCTTTACGCCTCCCGAGCTCACACCTGCGCGGTCACCCCGCCTGCGTTGTGCTCCTCGGCCCTCGGCTTTACGCCTCCCGAGATCACACCTGCGCGGTCACCCCACCTGCGTTGTGCTCCTCGGCCCTCGGCTTTACGCCTCCCGAGATTACACCTGCGCGGTCACCCCGCCTGCATTGTGCTCCTCGGCCCTCGGCTTTACGCCTCCCAAAGATCACACTTGCGCGGTCACCCCGCCTGCGTTGTGCTCCTCGGCCCTCGGCTTTACGCCTCCCGAGATCACACCTGCGCGGTCACCTCGCCTATGTTGTGCTCCTCGGCCCTCGGCTTTACGCCTCCCGAGCTCACACCTGCGCGATCACCCCGCCTGCGTTGTGCTCCTCGGCCCTCGGCTTTACGCCTCCCGAGATCACACCTGCGCGGTCACCCCGCCTGTGTGTGCTCCTCGGCCCTCGGCTTTACGCCTCCCGAGATCACACTTGCGCGGTCACCACGCTTGCGTTGTGCTCCTCGGCCCTCGGCTTTACGCCTCCCGAGATCACACCTGCGCGGTCACCCCGCCTGCGTTGTGCTCCTCGGCCCTCGGCTTTACGCCTCCCGAGATCACACCTGCGCGGTCACCCCGCCTGCGTTGTGCTCCTCGGCCCTCGGCTTTATGCCTCCCAAAGATCACACTTGCGCGGTCACCCCGCCTGCGTTGTGCTCCTCGGCCCTCGACTTTATGCCTCCCGAGATCACACCTACGCGGTCACCCCGCCTGTGTTGTGCTCCTCGGCCCTCGGCTTTACGCCTCCCGAGCTCACACCTGCGCGGTCACCCCGCCTGCGTTGTGCTCCTCGGCCCTCAGCTTTACGCCTCCCAAAGATCACACTTGCGCGGTCACCCCGCCTGCGTTGTGCTCCTCGGCACTCGGCTTTACATCTCCCAAGATCACACCTGCGCGGTCACCCCGCCTGTGTTGTGCTCCTCGGCCCTCGGCTTTACGCCTCCCGAGCTCACACTTGCGCGGTCACCCCGCCTGCGTTGTGCTCCTCGGCCCTCGGCTTTACGCCTCCTGAGATCACACCTGCGCGGTCACCCCGCCTGTGTTGTGCTCCTCGGCCCTCGACTTTACGCCTCCCGAGCTCACACCTGCGCGGTCACCCCGCCTGCGTTGTGCTCCTCGACCCTCGGCTTTACGCCTCCCGAGATCACACTTGCGCGGTCACCCCGCCTGTGTTGTGCTCCTCGGCCCTCGGCTTTATGCCTCCCGAGCTCACACCTGCGCGGTCACCCCGCCTGCGTTGTGCTCCTCGGCCCTCGGCTTTACGTCTCCTGAGATCACACCTGCGCGGTCACTCCGCCCGTGTTGTGTTCCTCGGCCGTCGGCTTTACGCCTCCCGAGCTCACACCTGCGCGGTCACCCCGCTTGCGTTGTGCTCCTCGGCCCTCAGCTTTACGTCTCCCGAGATCACACCTGCGCAGTCACCCCGCCTGTGTTGTGCTCCTCGGCCCTCGGCTTTACGTCTCCCGAGATCACACCTGCGCGGTCACCCCGCCTGTGTTGTGCTCCTCGGCCCTCGGCTTTACGCCTCCCGAGCTCACACCTGCGCGGTCACCCCGCCTGCGTTGTGCTCCTCGGCACTCGGCTTTACGTCTCCCGAGATCACACCTGCGCGGTCACCCCGCCTGTGTTGTGCTCCTCGGCCCTCGGCTTTACGCCTCCCGAGCTCACACCTGCGCGATCACCCCGCCTGTGTTGCGCTCCTCGGCCCTTGGCTCGACGCCTCCCGAGATCACACCTGCACGGTCACCCCGCCTGCGTGGTGCTCCTCGGCCCTCGGCTCGACACCTCCCGAGAACACATCCGCGCGGTCACCCCGCCTGTGCTGTGCTCCTCCGCCCGCGGCCTTGTGCTGCTCGAGAGGTGTTCGCGCGACCGACCCATCCGCAGCACACCCCTCAGACGCATGAACAACTCGCTTGAGGCAGGAAGCCATGCATCGGACTCCCCACGTGCAAAACCGACGCATAGCTCCTTTCGGGTGGGGCATATGATAGGGGTAAGAAACTGATTTGACATAACACCCCGGATCTGACGTAATACACCCCCACTTCGGACACCCTGCGCGGCACACTGCCCCAGAATGAGTATTAACAACGACGCGACACACACCCACACCCACGGCGTCCGAACGACCTCCAGGGCTGACCCCTCATGGCCGGCCAAGACGGGGGAAGGCGCTGACTGACACCCCCCATACCCTGCGGCAGCTCGGTCTTTCGCGCAACGCTCACGACAACGACAGACGCTATCTGAGGTACGACCCTACCCTACAGACAGCAACGTCAGGTAACATCAAACTTCATCTATAAATACCCCCAAACTCTAAAAAGTAGAGGGGGGGAACTCAAACACAAAACACTCGGAGGTTCTTTCTCTTCCTCATCCACAATCCCCTCCACACCCTTCTCTGACTTGATCGTCGGAGGGGTCGGGCCGAACTACCGACCCGACCTGTGTGCAGGTATTCGGCCGCTATTGGATCCTTCCGGCGTTGCGGAACTTTCCAGCCAGATCTACCACAGCCGCCACAACGCCCCAAGGAGAGCCACATCTGGTCCTCGTCATTCGGAGCCCTGAACCAACCGGGTCGACCCCAAAGTCACGGTTAAAAAAGTTATTTACCATAACAAAGATCATTAAAATCTTTAACAAAGAATCTGATCCCTCTTGAAACTTGATCAATATAGTCCCAAAACATGCAATATATTTTAGACTCCTTCCCAAGAATTATAGTTGGTCGAAGGGAACATATACCCAGCCAATCAACTAAAATTTTTTTCTTATGGAGAGGTCACTGACTGGATCCTCTTTACTTTTTTTTTTTTTTTTTTTTTCACTAGATGTATTCACTCCTTTTAATTAACATATAGTTTTTTGGGGTACGAAAAACAATAGCATATGCTTTTATATCAGTGTTTCATTATAAGCCGTTACAATAGATGGGGGCTTGTCTTATTCTTAACGAAAAACCAATCGCTTCGTTGGAGGCTGTGGCATGCACTTGACAGTCGCTACGATAAGTTATTAAGGAAATCTTGGTCTCATGACGACGACAAAAAAAAATAAAAATCTTGGTCCGATATTTCGTGTCGGTCGTCCATCTGACTCGTTGCGTGCCAAAACTCCGCTCATACGCCTCGATCCCCGTCGTGTTGCGAATTGATCTTCGATTTAGTATGTGGAGAGGCGAAAACACCCATAGGCGCAACGTCGGAACGAACTGCGTTAATTTGCGTTTCAGCTGTTGCGGCTCTCTTTCCGTTTTCGACATCAGATGCGATTTAACCTCCGACGAACACTGTCGGCATAGGGTCCACGGCAACATATCGTGACATTAGTTGTTTCGTAAACACGCTCGTTCAAAATACAATTTCTTTCCCTTTGGGAAAGAGAGGGATGATTGGAAATGGAAAAGGACGGCGACAGCTTCCTGGATTGGGATTGGGACCTTGTTGCTGAGGAAGAGCTCCGAGCCATCGAAGGCGTCTACTACTCCTCCGCCAAGAAGCGACGGATTTCCTCCGATCTTGACGCCGACGACCCTGCCCCCCTCCATTCGCGACCAAGTGGCCGTCGTTTGCCCGACTGGGGCCGGGCCGACGCCACCGAGTCTCAGTGCCATGGCGGGCACGGCGGCGGCGTGGCCACGGCGATCGCCGATCGGCCGCCGTCATCTTGCCCTACAAATGGGGCTTGGAGGGTCTCGCCACTTCGTTGCCCAGGTTGATTTCGTTCGATTAAGTTCATCTTTTCTTCAATTACGAAAGAAGCTTTTGGTGTTTCTTTAAAATCTCGGTTCTTTCTTGGGTATAGAGATTTCGTGTTCTTTTTCTTTTTTCCTTTTCCTTTTGGTTTTTAAGGCAACTTCATTATGCTTTTGGCGTATCCTTTTTGTAGCTTTGGTTTAATAAACGGTGAATCAGCACAGTTGCGAAGCTTATATTTTGCTAAACGTTGAATTCTGAACCCCTGAAAGGTGCATTGTTGTGTATATCTCATATTAATGTTGCAACAAGAAAATGAGATACAATATTGATATTAGCTGATGCATATTTGACTAAGTCTTTTTCTATATTTTGTGTACTTTTCACATATATATATATATGGATGTATGTGCATGATTACCTCTTTGCAAGCAAAATGACATGGGGATATACAACACTCCAAAACTTTATTTCAGAATGACCACTGTGTAATGAAGTGCAGGTTCTTCTCTGCCACCCTAGAGTAAGGTCTTGTTGGAAATTTTTTGTTATTTTCGGATGTATTTTCGCTTCTTTTTTTTAGTGACTATTTCAGATGGAGTTTAGAGTCATATTCTGGGTTGATCTTATCTTTTTGCCTTATTATCGTAATACATAGGTATGAGATATCTTTTGAGTCACTAGGAGTTATATTTGTTCAGTTATGTTTGTGCAAACTCGAGTTACACTTTGGTGAAGTGATGATAACATATTCCCCATGTGCCGATCTGTCACTGATTCATTTTATTTTTCCATGCTGGTCCTTAATGGACTGAACGATATTATGAGGAGGCAAGCCTTTTGCGAGTATGTGTCGTAAGGGTGACGTACAACTTATCATGAGAATAGTTAATGAAAATGATTATCATATATTTATTAGAAAATTATATTAATGTATAATACAAATATAACTATAATAGATAAATATGGTGTGTTATCCACTTGGAATTTTTGAAGATACCGATGGCACCACTGACAAGTCTTTTATAACCATACATGGGAACTGTAGGGTAATGCAAAGACAAATTAAAAACCCTAATTATAATGATGGTCCCTAATAACCATACAAGTGGAGTGCAGGGTGACAAAACAAGATAGAACAAAAAATTATTTTATCATACATAGGATTATTTTTGAATCTTATAATATCCCCTATCTCTTTGAAAGCTTTCCTATTTAAGAGATTAAGGGCTGTCCTCTATCCTCCCTCTTTCTTTCCCTATATTGTTTTCTGTCTGTCTTACATAGTGGAGGATAATAAACAATGATGCTTGATGACACATTGGTTGTAGCAAATATTAAATGGAAGAAAATAGCATGTTGCTCAATTTTATAGTAATGGTCAAAGGTTTCTTGTATTAATCTCAGCTTTCTTCGTCTCCATCCCCTGCTTATGTTATACTCTCTTCTTTCCCTCTTGAAGGTTGTCAAATAGAATTGGCAATTATTAGCCATTATCAGTTGAGTTTGATTGATTCTAGCCAATTCTGGCTGATTATTGGGTTATACCAATATGGAGTGGGCCGATTGTATTAGAATTGGCCAATACCATGAATAAACTCAAAGCCACTTTTTTTAATTAGTAACTTGTATCACTAATTCACTAATCATTTGGGCTATGTGCTTTAGTTCTTGTTTTATTGTCAAGGTCTAATTTTCTTGATTTT
The DNA here is from genome assembly GCF_036884655.1 of Musa acuminata AAA Group. Taxonomy (NCBI): domain Eukaryota; kingdom Viridiplantae; phylum Streptophyta; class Magnoliopsida; order Zingiberales; family Musaceae; genus Musa; species Musa acuminata. The sequence continues at coordinate 30,118,899 of NC_088335.1, read as the reverse complement.
GATTACAAAGATTTGAAGAGCTCAAGAGCTATGATTTTAGCTACAATCTCGAATTTTAGAAATAATGTAATTCATCATATGATACCACAATGTAGAAAGTAGACACCAATATAAGCTTGATTTTGTAGCCCTTCACAATATGGTTCGCCTTACCGGTTTGTACCGGTGTACCGACCAATTGTCGGTATGGTATATACCAAGTTGTACCAAGCCATATTGAGCATACTGACACACAGTACATAGGAACATATCGATGTACCATCTGTATCGATCCTCTATGGAACTGGTACATATTGCCCATATTGAGTGGTACATTGTGGTACGATGAACCTTGCTTCACAAATTTTGTCATAAATATCTTATTTGTGTTAGGGTTAAGGTGGTTTAAAAAGCAGGTAAGATGTTAAAAAAATATATTAATTAACATGGCAAATACCATTGACTAAAGAGGTTTGGTTTAGCCTGATCAAAGTGATTCAACCCAAACAACTAAGATTGAAATATTCGCCAAAAGGGATAGGTTATAGTAATTGCTGCTATCCTTGTTTATGTAGATATCCTAGTAGTTAATTTTGTTAGCAACACAAACATAGGGAATCATTCTGGTAAAATTTATCCCTGGTTGAGTCAGATTAGTAAAATATTCTTTAGACATACCTTTTTTCATATCTTTGATTTAGTTCAAAAAGCTATTAGGATTTACCAAACATGTTACAGAAAAAAAGCATAGAGCAGACTAGCGTACAATTTAAAGTAAGAATGGATCACTTTTTTGTTTGTTTCATTTCTTTATAACTATAATTTTCTCTCTGTTGCCACTCTCTTCTTTTTTATCACTGGCTTTGTGTGATTGCATTTTTCTAATTTAGATAACAGCTATGGCAATGAACCAATTTCTTTTTTTAGATTTTTTATATATAAATGAGACCTTAGTTTTATGTTTACCTAATTTTGAAGTTACTTTTCACTAGGTACTTATATTGTGTGCCTTCCTATAATAGGCATGTGGCTTATCTTGCAACTCAAACGTAGTTTCCTATAGACATTGACAATTTAGTGCAACTTGAAATTCAACAAATTTGTTTTAGTTGGAAAACTTATTTTGAAAGAGAGATGTGATAACAGGTATATGATCACTTTACTCCTGGAACTACTCATTTCATCTGTACATGTGCTGGCAGCTTTAAATTAATTATATTTGTTAAAAGTTTGAGGCGGCATTCCATGTGTATTGTAGGTGGCTGTCTGGTTTGTGATAACATGACAATTTTTTTTTCAATGGTATCAAAGATAATTTATTAGAAGCCCTAAATGGACACTTCTTGAGCATATGAGCAGATGAGTTCAAGTTCAGATTTACCTATATATTGCAGTAATGTATACATGGGAACACTTTACTGACTGGATTAATGTTTTTTTAATGGAAGGCATGATTTAGATGATCTTTATTTTGTCTATGTTCTTTTGTTGTAATTTCTGTTTCAACATTATGGAAATTTAATTTCAAATTCAAGTCGTTTTTGGTACCCTAACCTTTTGGTACTTGCATTTGCAATTTCACTTGATTATATTATTCTTATCAACCCTAGTACTGACTCTGCATTTAGGTAAAAAGAAAAAGTTCATCTTTAATCAGGAAATGAAAACATTTTAGTATCTGAAGAACTTGCATATATGCATATTGATAAATCTTGTTGTTTTTTTTAATACTAATGCATTGTAACTCCATCGGGCCTACCAGAATATAAATATCTTTATTAGTCGAACAAGATCCTGGTAAAATTATAAATGGGAGGTCTTGGTACTTTCATTGTGTATCACATCCAGAAAGATCATTATATTGCTAGGTAATGATTGTCCCTTGTTCCTATTCATGGTATGAAGTCATTGGTGTTAAATAAAAAACCTGTTAAATCCATGTTTAACAACTATTAGCATTATTAAAAAGTGTGCCTTTTAATATCTTTTATTTAGTTCCTGTATACACTATACAAAGTTTCATTGTCCTGTTACTCATAATGTTCCAATCATTTTTAACACTCAGATATCACTTTGGCTTCAGGTAATTTCAAAGTGAGATATCCAACAATGGCATATAGGGGGAGCATCATATACTGTAGGACTGCTCCAGAAGTTGAGCAAGCGAGCATGGAACTTTTAAATAAAATTAGATCTATGAAACAATGTATGGATCATGTCTCTCTTGGATTTGACATTGAGTGGAGACCTGTTTTCAAGAGGGGTTGGTTCTTCTACCAGACTGTTTCTTAAGTGACCTTATTTGTTCTCTTAAGCTGTGTTTTCATCCAAAATCTATGGTTGCTTGATTAACTTTCTGTGCTTTCCTAGTCTTAGAAATGAATTTCTTTTGTTTTCTTATTGCTTCTAGCAGGTATCTTTTTTCAACTACATGCCAATTAAGTGTGAATTTGTGGTCTCCAATCTACAGGTGAAGCACCGAGGAAAGCTGCAGTTATGCAAATATGCCTGGAAAATGCCAGGTGTTATGTCATGCATATAATCCATTCTGGAATTCCTCCTGGCTTGAAGTGTCTTTTGGAGGATACTGTATCTGTCAAAGTGAGAATGCTAGTTTGATTTGATAATATATTTTTGAATGACTTTTTTTCTTGAGAAAAATTTCATTTGAATTTCTGAAGGTTGGAGTATGTATAGCCAATGATGCATGGAAGATGACAAATGATTATAATGTTTGTGTTGAACCATTAGAGGACTTATCGAGTCTTGCAAACCTCAAACTTGGTGGAGTGCCTAAGAGATGGAGTTTGGCTTCTCTAACTGAAATGATTACATGCAAGCAGGTTTTGTGAACCACTTGGTTTCTTTATCTACTGGTTTAATAGTTGGTTCATATATGTTCATCTGTTGCTTTTTTAGGTTCATTGCAAGCTAGAGATGTATGATACTATGTTTAATTCTGAGCTATTTGCGACATACAAAACATCACTCCTGCCATCATATAGGCTGAAATGTTCACAATTCTTGCCATCATATAGGTTCATTGCAAGCTAGAGATGTATGATACTATGTTTAATTCTGAGCTATTTGTGACATATAAAACATCACTACTGCCAAAATTTCCTGTCAGAGGTTCAAATCACAGAATGAAATATCGTAGAATAACCAGAGTGCAGCTTGGTATATACCTGTCTGACTAGGTGATAGTATGCCATTTTCCAGTGGCAAAATCCATGTAGAAGATAAACATAACTTTTCCGTCTTCCAAGTGTGGACAAACTGGTAATGATAGTAAGACTGATACACATTGGCACACTTGGGCTCTGATAGAGCTGCCAGTGTTAGTTCTTTGATTTGAATAAGTTGATGAAGTTAAAATAGAATAAGGGAAACCATATGAATACTTATGGTAATTATTAAAAAGAAAGCACATAGTTTACATATTAAGTAGTAGTGTATAGTGATGATTTATACTTTTCTTAAGGAACTTCGTTGAGTGGTGTTAGTGTAAACAACTTTTTAGCCGTGACCTCGGGGCCGACGCGGCTTGGTTCGGGTCCAGATGACGGGTTGCCGGTTCCTTTGCAAGGGGGTTCCTTGCCAACGCGCCCGGAGAGAAGCGCCTCGCCTTCGTTCCTGCACACAGGTTGGGACGGGAGAACTCGACCCGACCCTTCCGACGATCAAGTCAGTCAGCAATCGTAGTGGGGTTGTTTTCTCCCTCTTTTCTTTTGTTCAGAATGCAAGGGTATTTATAAGGGGGGTTCGGTGTTACCTGATGCGCCTGCCCGCAAGGGGTAAGATCGTACCTTCTGATGGCGTCGACATTGCTATCGGCGTAGCGTGTGGAACCGAACCTGAGCGATCGTTAATGGGCCTCGGTTGGCGTTTTGACCCGTGTCAGTTACGCGGTGTCGGACTAACAGGGGAGCGGGACGTCAGCGGGTGTCATGCAAGTCTTATCATAATTATTACCCTCATCAAGTGGGTCCTAGATGATAAAAATCTCTAGTAAAAGTAGTTCAAATCTTTCATTTAAACATTTGAATTTGGACATGCTATGAATCAAGGGACTACAATCTTGTGTCGGTCATAGTCGGACTACAACGTACTGATTGTTACCAGCATATTGTATGTTGGTACATCAGTACGTGTCGACAAATCCAAAAAAATCCCAAAAATACTTAAAAATTAGAAAAAAACCTAAATTAGGGTATTTTAATTAGAACTTAATGTAATATTAGTTTAATTTTAATAAAAAAATCCAAGTAAGGAAGACATAGCGAATTTATCTTTTTTGGACATTGAGTAATAACTTTGCAGTATGTTCCAAATGGTTCTTCTATTGATGGCGAGTCATCTTCAAAGATACGACCTAGATTGTGTGTCAAAACTTTAAGATTTAGACAAATTAAGTAATCATTGGATCGATCGCTAGATATATATATTTCCACCACCAAAATAAATAGTGGTATTCCATAGTTGGTACTGACCGACCGTGTTGGTCTTCAATCCTATGTATTTATATATCGATATGGTATGTCTGTCGGACCTAATCTTGAAATTGCTCCTATGACATAGTATACAAATAAACTATATATCATTAGTGCTTCAATGTGTTGATGGTGGTTGCTTGAGAGTCTTGAACAACACATATCCGAGGAGATTTTTGAGACAAGTATGATTGTGGCATGTATGGGTGGGGAGGTTGGAGAACAGCGAAACTTATGCTATCACCACTAGCCTCCTTATTATAAGAATGATCAACCTTCGAAAAAAAAGACTAACTATCACTAATTAACTATCACCATATTGTTGTTGGCCATAGAATCCTCCACAATATGATGGTTGGGAACAAGGTCCCCAAAACCGTATCGTATCAATGTTTCGAGGCTGGCTCGGTACGGTACGGTACGGTACGGTGTACTGAGAGGTACGCCAAGCGTACCGAGCGGTACACCTAATTTAGGGTGTAAAACCCTCCAAAAATACCTAAAAATAAAAAAAAGTTTGGATAGGGTTTTTAAGTTAGAAATAAATATAGTAATAGTATAAGTTTAGCAAAATCAATGTAAATTAGGTAAGAATAGTTTCACATATCTTTTTTAGGTTTTGAGGAAGTCTTGTTCAAGGTTCGTATTTCAATTCGTTATGGATTGTCCTTCTATAAATATTGAAATATCTACAGAAAAATCATTTAAATTGTTAGACTATTTTGTTACAATATAAACTCTAAAATTCAAATGAATTAAATAATCACATATGTAGATATATCTGATTGTTGATTCTACCACCAAAATGAATGATGGGCCTCCACGGGTGGTGGATCGGGGTCCTCGATCCTATATATCTGCATATCAATATGATATGTTTGTTGGACCCAATCATGAAATTGATCCCATGACAGTGTATTGATACACTGTATGCTATTGATGCATCAATGTGGTGCTGATCGTCATGAATCATATTTGTCCGAGGCAGCTCTTGAGGCATATATTGGTGAATGTCAGAGCTTTTACTTTCGCTACTGATCTGCTGCTCTGTATCATACTATTGCTCAGAGAAGGATGACCAACTATCACCATACTGTTGTTGCCTGTATGATTCTCCATAATACGATGACTGTGAATACGATGAGCTTTTTTCTGTCTATATTATGTAGGCTATGTCGCATCTACTCAAATTCATCTACTTCCTTTCCCTTCCCCTTCTGCGTATAAACTTGACCAGTACCTTGTCGAGTTCCATGATCTGAATCTTAGGTGGCATGTGTAAAATATTGCTCCTCAGTCCATGCACCACCCTCAACTTGTATAGACGAGACCAACGACTGCCTAGCATCACCGCCATCATCTGTCGAGGCACTGCTGTCCGTGTTGCTATCATGTCTTTGGACCGAGCGAGTTGCTGAATGTGATTGTGAAGGTGTCTCGTTGCCCGACTTGATTCTTTCCAACGATGCAACTGATGCTACTGCCTTCCCCTTTGCCTTTGTACGCTGGGCGGACGACTGTGACCGTTGGGTGTCCGTAGTTCCTCGAGCAGTTTGACTCTATGTTGTTCGACTCCTGCCACGTTGTAATTGAGGGGGATTTTTCACCTGTTGGGGTTGTTCTTCTTCTACTTCTATTGCCTCGGTGATAAAACGTGAAGGACGCTGAGGATCTCCCGCCTCATTAAGTAGAGGATCCTCTTGGTTCTCTGCTGCTTCAACCCAATCTAACATTGGCTCTGAATCTTCGTTGTAGAATTGGAGGTCAATGGGATCAATATATGATTCCTCTGGCTCCTTATCCAACTCAGCACATTGCAATCTTAGCCGCATGTTATAATAGACATATACTAGTTTCTCTAATCGTCTATATGAGAGTTTGTTGCGGACCTTCGTATGAATCAATGCAAACGTTGACCAATTACGTTCGCAACCACTAGATGTTGTCTATGAAAGTACACGAACGGTAACCTTCTTTAAATATGGCTTAAATATAGTGCATCCCCTCCAAATTGTAGCCATCACTCGACTGTAAAAAGATATAAATAAGATTTTATTAGGATAACAAATAATTAACATTAAATATAATTGATAATCAATATGTATAACTTTTCCTCATCAGGATCCATAGTGTAACGATATGATACAGCTACAACGTCGGAGAATGAACCAACTGTTTCTCGAAATAATCGACCCTCCATAAGATCATCGGTTGCATTAGTAGTGTTTGGCAAGAGCCAAAATATAACATTTCGTAGTATCGTTAGGAAATCATTTTGCGTTCCGAGAGCATATCGATATTGAATTGCCGGGTTTAGATAATACGCCGCAAGACATAATTTTATTAGTATGATTTTTTTATTATCTAAATAATAATAAATTAAATTATTCTGAATATGAATTTACTTACATTATGGATATCTTGATCCATATGAACTTCGGTTCGACGATCAATGATCCGTACGTATTGGTCGGCCTTAAAATCATCTTTGAATGCTCTCCTGACCTCCTCTCTCGCTGAAATCAGCATATATTTAAGATACGATATCTGTGGACGCTTGTCCATATCGACTTTACGGAGGACAATATAAAGTGGTTCCACACCTTTTATGATTTCTATCGTAGTCTCCCAAAATCTAGAGGAAAGAATGGACTTTTCTATCTTCTTTCCATCGCTCAATTTTGAATATCTAGACTCAGACCACTCTTGTGAGATGACCATTGCCTTCAAGCCATGCCTTTTTTGCTGTAATGACTTTAATATAATAAAATTGGTAGCAAACCGAGTAATTCCAGGTCGAAGTATCTCACCGTTTATATACTTTTGCATTAAAGCGTGGACCCAATGATGATTATATATAAACTTTATAATTGATTGTGCTCGAGCTACATAATTCTTGACTGCATCCAACTCACCAATATCCTTCAGCATTAGATCTATGTAATGAGCTGCACATGGAGTCCAAAACAAAGTTTTTCTTTTTTCCATCAATTGCAAACCGGCTTTTTTGAAATTCGCTCCATTGTCGGTTATTATTTGGACAACATACTATGGTCCAATCTCCTCTACTATAGTGTCCATCAAGCTCTCAATGTAGTTTGCATCTTGGATATTTTCAAAAGCATTACCGGACTTATGAAGCACCACTCTTCTGTTGCAATAAACAAGAAAGTTGATGATACTTAATTCTTGTTGGTCCTATCCAACTGTCACACATAAGTGTCACCCCATATTCGTCTCATTGCCTCTTGAAGGATTTGATCCAATCCTTTAGTTCTGCCACCTCCTCATCTAAGTACACGTCGTAAATCTCCTTCGGTGTTGGAGGTTGGATCCCCGTGCCAGACTTTTGAATAAAAGAGACCATGCTCTGATAATATGGACCTTGGGTTGTATTGGTTGGAATCTTGTGGAAGTTGAACTATTTTGAGATTGCCTTCCCAATATCCCATTTTTTTTCTTTTATGTATGCATCGTCAATCCATGTCTATTTCGCTGTTTGTGGGGGATAGGCTTGCGGATCAATATCAACAATATATGGTGCGGACCTCCTGCCAAGACCTCTCATAAAACCACGGAGTCCACCATATCTAATGCTACTAGTTCGGCCTAACTGAGAAGGAGCAGTTGGTTGCCTTATGCTAGCCGACCTCTGAATTCCACTACCACTCCAATTGTGAGTCAGGTCGTCGATGCCTCATTGCTTCATCAATCGTATACTGATGCTCCAATGATGCACGAATCCCAACTGTGAGATCCGGGTCGATTTGATCGCCGCAATCCTCATATTGATCATAAACTAGTTCCTGTGTAGCCCTATAATATTCTTTCTCAACTCTTGCCTTCTTTTTTAATGTATATTCCTTTGATTGTTGTAGCTTGCTTTGAAATAATTTACGGATCTCCATCGGAACCTTCTTGTATTTTGCAACATCAGGATATTCGCCCGTCAAATACATTTTCACCCAAGTTATTCCTCCACCCTTGCCAATGTAGTCACAATAAATACATTGTCAATGATGATGGTTCCCATCTATCTTTTGGGCATGAACCCATGCATCATCATGTGGCTGTTCCTTTGGTACCATGATCCTACCAAATTTAAATCAAATAAATTATAAAGTATAAATATATTAAATTGACCAAATATCGATAAAAAATGACTAATCGTAGCATTAAATAACTTTAATAAAACCTAATTAAACCTATTTTACCATTATATATATGTTAAACACATAAAAGAAACATTAAATATGTAATTTTGATCCAATATGATTCAAATTATAATAAAATCATCATTAGATATACTAATTACATGATTAACATAGTTAATTTTCTACTAATTACTTCTCTTTCAATACTATAAACATGACAAACACCCTAATAGGTATTAAACACATTGAATTGACATGAAATCGAACAAATTTCGATTAAATCATCATTAAAATGACTAATCGTAGCATTAAATAACTTTAATAAAACCTAATTAAACCTATTTTACCATCATATATATGTCAAACACATAAAAGAAACATTAGATATATAATTTTGATTCAATATGATTCAAATTCTGATAAAATCATCATTAGATACACTAATTACATGATTAACATAGTTAATTTTTCACTAATTACTTCTCTTTGAATACTATAAACATGGCAAACACCCCTATAGGTATTAAACAAATTGAATTGACATAAAATCGAACAAATTTTAATTAATCATCATTAAAATTACTAATTACAGAATTAAATAACTTTAATAAAACCTAATTAAACCTATTTTACCATCATATATATGTTAAACACATAAAAAAAATATTAAATATGTAATTTTGATCTAATATGATTCAAATTATGATAAAATCATCATTAGATACACTAATTACATGATTAACATAGTTAATTTTTCACTAATTACTTCTCTTTCAATACTATAAACATGGCAAACACCCTAATAGGTATTAAACATATTGAATTGACATAAAATCGAATAAATTTTAATTAAATCATCATTAAAATTACTAATCACAGTATTAAATAACTTAAATAAAATCTAATTAAACCTATTTTAGCATCATATATATGTGAAACACATAAAAAAATATTAAATATGTAATTTTGATCCAATATGATTCAAATTATGATAAAATCATCATTAGATATACTAATTACATGATTAATATAATTAATTTTTCACTAATTACTTCTCTTTCAACACTATAAACATAGCAAACATCCTAATAGGTATTAAACACATTGAATTGACAAAAAATCGAACAAATTTCGATTAAATCATCATTAAAATGACTAATTGCAACATCATAAATATTTTTCAATATTTAATATGCATGAAACACAGTAATCATAATATTAAATATTTTAATAACTCTCTAATTAAAGAAAGAGAATACATACCTTTTGATTAGAAAGTTCTTTCTCTTAATCTTCCCAAATTAGTCTCGATTGAATTCACAAATCGTTATTTTATAGAGTTTAGGAGAGAAAAAAGAGTTTAGAAGTGAAATAGGGAAGAATGAGGGTTTAAATACTATGAGAAAGGGCTCCAACGGTCAATTTTACCGTTGGAGCAATGTAGCACTGTTACAGTGCAGTAACGGTTGAAATGGACCGTTACCGAGTTGTGCCGGACGGTAACGGTAGAAATTTCAATAGTTATCGCCCGATATTACCCCGTATCGTCGGATACAGGGCATTTTTAACTGTTCCACCCAGTTGCGGGCAGTCCGCGTACCGGTACGCTGTCGGACCGATACGTACCGCCCGTACCGGGTGGTATCATTCGGTATTGCCTACCTTGGTTGGGAATATGACAAGCTTTGCTCTATGTTTATGTTGTATAGGCTATATTGCATCTACTCGAGTCATCGATTGCCTTCCCCTCCCCTTTCGTATATAAACATTATGACCACCTCCTCAATCTTCATTATATATATCTTGGGTGGCATACGTAAAATGTTGCTCCTTGGTCCATGTATTACCCTAAGGCTGAGTAGACGGAACAATCGACTTCTCGTCATCATTGCCATTATCGGTCGAGACATTATTATTCACATTGCTATCACTACAGACCGAGCGAAGTGCTAAATATGATGGAGGTGTCTCATTGCTCGATTGAAATTATTGCTTCTCAATTCTTTCTAATGGATCGATTGTTGTTATTGTCTTCCCTTTTGCCTTTGTACACTAGGTAGACGATTGTGATTGTTGGGTGTCATGACCTTGACTAGTATGAGTTGAGGTTGTCTGGTTCCTTCCACCATGTATTGACCAATGGGGATCTTCCTCCTAATAGAATGTTGTTCCTTTTCTTTTATCGCTACAATGATAATACGAGAAGGAAGTAGACGATCTCATGCCTCATCAAGTAAAGGATCCTTTTTGTTGCTTCGACCCATTCTAACATCGAATGAGAATCATTATTATTGTATTAGAGGTCTAAGGGATTAATCTCTAGTGCATGTACACAAGGTTCTCTAGCTATCTACATGATTGTTGCGAATCTTTATGTGAAGCGAGGTGAATGTGAGCCAATTACGTTCGTAGCCACTCGATGGAATCAAGGTGAACGTTAGCCAATTACGTTCATAGCCACTCGATGGATTCGTTTATAAAAACACACAAACTACAACATATCTTAAATTGGGTGCGGACCCTCCAAATTATAGCCACCATTCAATTGTAAAAAAAATATACTGGAAAAAATATACTGGAAAAAATATATATAACACTATTAGCATAATAAATCATTAATGTCAATTTCAATTTAAAATTAAAGATGAGTGTGTAACTTTCTTTTAACAGCTACTATACTATAATGACAAGATATGGCTACATTATCGATGAAAGACCCGACATTTTTCTAGAATAGTTGACCATCCATGATAGCCTCGGCTTTATCAACATTTTGTGGCAAGAGTCAGGATATAGCTTTCATTAGTGCTTGCAAGAAATATGGTTCGGTCCAAGATTTTACAAAAATTAAATAGTAGGATTTAGGTAATATGCTACAAGATAAATGATTTTATCAATATTGAATTTTCCATGCAATGAGTATTCATCTTATAAATGACTGAATTTAAATTTACTTGCATTATAAATGTCTTGGTTCATATGGGCTTCAGTCTTGCGTTCGATGATGTGTAAGCAACATATGTCCCAAATAGGTATCTGTGGATGCTTCTTTATATTGACCTTATGAAGGGAAATATATAGTAATTTGACTACTGTTATGATTTCACTTATAGACTCCTAAAATCTAGATGATAGAATTGTCTTCTTTACTTTTTTTCCATCGGATGATTTTGAGTACTAGGAATTCGACCATTCCTATGATGTGACCATTGACTTTAGATCGTGTCTCTTTTGCTGAGTGGACCTTATAAGGTGATGAAGCTTGTTGCGAACTAAGTGATACTAGGTCGGAGTATCTCTCCATTTGTAAACTTTTGCATCAGGGAGTGCACCTAATGATGGTTGTAGATAAACTGTTTATGGCCTATGTGTTTAATCTTGGATTTTAATGATGAAACTAATTAATGAGTTTATCGGACTAAATATATTCTTGAGATAAGTGATGTAGAATATACTTTGATCATGAACTTGGATCACAAAAGGGCCAACTATCGAGGAGGACATTCAGATGTTGCACTGAAAAATTATCGTGTCGAAAATTGGACGTTGAGCTGAAGGATTGGTCGACATATCGAAGATCGGACTTCGTGCTATAGGTTCGGGCATCGTGCTGGAATGATCGAATATTGCGTCGTAAGATTGGATGTCGTAGACAAGTCGACATGTTGGTGGAATAGACGATATACCAAAGGAAAGGACGATGTGCCAGAAGAATGGATGACATACTGGAATAGCGTACAACGTGCCGAAAGCTTTGTTAATGTGCCGTATGCATGTTTGATTTATCATAGTCTTGATCGAGGTCATTATAGGTCAATTTGAGTTGGTTTTCGGTCGAAACTATGCCAACTTATCAAGGAAGCTATTGGGCATAAACTAGGGTTGAATTAGGCCTGTTAGAAGGCCAAATTGGTGGCCTAATCTAGGCCCGGGTGGTGGTACTGTCAGGCCCAGGCGGTAGTATTACTTGAGTCAACTGAAAAGCATTGTTTGTGTTTTTTTGGTGTTTCCGACGATAGTATCGCCCAGGGCAATGGTAGTACTGCCTAGGTCGGTGGTAGTACCGCCAAAGCCAAGATTCGCAGCCTCGTTACGGTGGTAGTATTGTCCGATGCCGGTGGTAGTACCGCTAGTATCCCGAAATTTTGGAGATTTAAATTTTTGACTTCATTTTTAAAGTATTTTGGGGGCTTATAAATACCTCACTCAAGCTTGATTGATGGAGCATCTATTAACGAGCACAAAAGCATTGTAAACTCTAATTTTGAGCATAGCTTGAGTCTCCTCCTCTTGTGTTTGATTATAATTCTAAGTTGTAGGAGGTGAGAGATCTTGTATAAAAAGAGAATGTGAAGGTTATCTTCTCAGCCTTAAAAAGGAGAAAGTTGTAAAAATGATAGTTGATCTTCGCTCATTGAAAAAAAGATTCGTAATAAAAGTTGATAATCTCCAAGGAAGAGGAATTGGGAGTTGTCATAACTCGAGAAGACTAAACCACTACAAATCGGTTCTCATTACTTATACTTGTGATTTAGTTTTATTCTCTTTACTTGAAACTTTAACTTGATCAATCGAGTTTCTAAAATGTATTAATTTATCGATCTAGTTTTAAAATCGATTAAAAATATTATTGCATTAATTCATTCCCCCCCCCCCCCCAACCCAAGATCGTAACAATTGGTATCCGAGCGAGGTTCTTTCATTTAGATTGACACCCGAGAGAATAAATGATATTTTCAAGCAATCAAAAGGGACACTCTATCATACAATCTCCCAAGTTTAATAGGACATATTATACCTATTGGAAAACACGAATAAAAATTTTCTTACTTTCTATGGATTTTGATTTATGGAATATTATTGAGTTTGGTTTTCAAAAATCTTCCAAACCGATGGAAGAATAGAATGACTTTGAAAAGAGAACGTTTTCTTTAAATGCTAAAGCTATAAATGTTTTATTTTGTGTTTTAGATAAAAATGAGCTTAATCGAGTTTTTACTTGTGATCGACACGTGATATATGATATACACTTGAAGTTACTCACGAAGACACGAGTAAAAGAATCCAAAATTAATCTTTTAGTTCATAGTTATGAATTATTAAAATGAAGACATGTGAATCTATTAGTGATATGTACACCCCTTTTATAGATGTTGTCAATGGATTAAAAACTCTTGGTAAAACTTATACTAATCTTGAATTGGTGAGTAAGATCTTAAGATCTTTTCCTAAAAATTGGGATCCAAAGGTAACGGCAATACAAGAAGCTAAAGACTTGAACAATCTTTCTCTTAAAGAACTCATTGGATCTTTAATGACCTATTAAATGATAAATAAAACGAATGATGAAGAAAATGAAAACCTTCAAAGAAAAGGAAGGATATTGCTCTCAAATCTAAAGAAGATTATTTGAGTGAAACCTCAAGTAATAACGATAAAAACATAACACTTCTTACAAAAAGATCAAAAAAGTTAATGAGAAGAAATAGGACAAACCTTGCAAGATGAGAAGGTAAGAATAAAAGCGAGTTCAAGAAAGATACAGTCATATGCTATAAGTGTAAAAAACCGGGACACAAAAAATGAGTGTCCACAATTGAAAAAGAAGTCATCAACCCAAAAAAAGAAGAAAGCACTTAAAGCAATATATGATGAATCAAGTGAGTCGGAAGTAGAAGAGCAAATAAATGATGAAGTGACAAATTATGTCTTAATGGCTTTCAACAATGAGATATTTGACTCTTTCGAAACTTCTTTATCACATGATGAATTACTTGAATCATTTCATAATTTATATGATGAACTTAAAAAAGATTGGTAAAAAATATATTTGGCTAAAAATGGATCATGTTTCACTCGTTAATGAATTTGATGCATTGAAAAATAAATATGACAACTATATATCGACATCTTCTACTTCTTACACTAAATATAAAGATTTAGAATCATCTAGCCTTGAACTTAAAAATGAGTTAGTTCAAAAATTACTAGAATTGCATGCCTTGAAAAATATAAAAAATGACTTACTTGCCATGAATAAAACACTAGAACATTGCTTAAAGGAGTTTATTGATAGTAATGATGTAATAGAATCACTTAAAAAGGAGATGTTACTATAATAAACATTAGAGAAATTTAAAATTAGAAACAAGTCACTTAATATGATTCTTGCTAAATAAGGTTGTGGATTTAGAAAAGAAGGTATTAGTTTCATAAGTAATAGCACACATAAAAAACTACTAAATTTATAAAAGAACCCCACTATATATTCCTTTTAAAGTTAAATGCAACTTCTATGGAAAGTTCGATCACTTTACCTATACATGCCCTCTTAAGAAATATATTCATCACAAATTAGTTTAGGTTCCTACATAAACCATAAATGATTTAAAGCTAAAAGGCAAGAAAGGAAAATCTAACCAAGAAGGACCTAAAGTTAAATGGGTACCTAAAACAAACCTCTCTTCCTTGTAGGTATATATCCAAACAAGAGTTAGGAGTAAAAGATGATATCTTAATAGTGGATGCTCAAGGTATATGATTGGAGATTCTATAAACTTTTCAAAGTTTACTAGCCAAGATGGAGGATATATTACATTCGAAGACAACAATAAAGGAAAAATCATTGGCATTGAAAATATTGGTAATAAATCGAATCTTTTGATTAAATATATGCTTTTGGTGGATGGTTTCAAACACAACTTAATAAGCATTAGCCAACTTTGTGATAAGAGATATAATATTAAATTTGAATCTCATGCTTACATCATAGAAATACCAAATAAGAATAAATCTATGATCGCTTTAAGAATTGATAATTTTCGTGATGCAATTTGTTTTTCGGTTTTGAATAATGATACATAGCTTTGGCATAGGAGACTAGGACATGCTAATATTAAATTAATTTCATAAATTGGAACTAAAGAACTTGTAAGAGGAATCCCTAAAATTAAATTTGTTAAAGATAAAATTTATGATACATGCCAACTAGGAAAATATATAAGGAATAACTTCAAATCCAAAAATCAAGTAAGTACCTCTAGACCATTAGAACTAATTCATATTGATTTCTTTGGATATATTGATATAATAAGTCTAGGAGGTAGCAAATATTAAGGTTTTTAATTTCGAATAATACCGCCCGTACCGTGCGATACATACTGGTCCGTCAGTAGACCGTTCCGCGGATCGTCTACTATCAAGCGGTAGCATCGATTGCGATTGTTTCCGTTCCTAAATCGGTCGGTGACAGAGAAGGAAAAGGTCGATGACGGAGAAGAAAGAAGAGGAAGAAAAAGGAAAACCTAGAGATTCGACGTGGCGACAAAGCCTCGGCGACGTCGTGGGGAGAAGCGACTTCTTCTTCCCAACAGAAGAAACCAAATGAGGTGACACCTTTTTTTTTTTTTCGCCCTGGGAAACCGAGCGATGTCACCTTGGCGACATCGCCTTTCCCTTTTCTTTCTTTTTTGCATGGGGAAACCGAGGCTACGTCGTTTCAGCGATGTCGCCTCTCCCTTTCTTTATTTTTTTGCGTAGGGAAACCAAGCGATGTCGCCTTTCCTCTTTTTTTTTGTTCATGCTGAGAAGGAAGGAACCTCCTTCTCATGCGGGCATTGTCGTTGTTATATATATATATATATATATATATATATATATATATATATATATATATATATATATCGAGCGGTATACCAAAATGTATCGCTTGGTATACTTATACCATACTATACCGAACTGAGCTTGAAACTCTGGTACAATACGAAATTACAAACCTTGGCAAATATGCTTTTATGGTTATTGATGATGATAGTAGATATACTTAGACATACTTCTTGGAACATAAAAATGATTATTTTAAATATTTTATCAAATTTTATAAACAAATTTAAAATAAAAAAGGTTTTATAATTTTTTCTATTCGTAGTGATCATGGTGGTAAATTTAGAAATTATGATTTTAAATAATTTTATGGTTTGAATGAGTATAACTACAATTTCTCGACTCCAAAAAATTCGTAACAAAATGAAGTTGTTGAGAGAAAATAGGAGTTTACAAGAGATGACAAGGGCCATGTATAATGAACATACCCTACCCAAATACTTTTGGGCCGAAGCCGTTAACACGACATGCTATGTTATGAATAAGATTTTTATAAGACCTCATTTATTTAAAACTCCCTATAAATTGTGGAATAATAAAAGACTCAACATCTCGTATTTTAAAATTTTTGGTTATAAATATTTTATTATAAATGACAAGGATACCTTAGGAAAATTTAATACAAAACTCGATAAAGGTATTTTTCTTGAATATTTTTTTATCTCTAAAGCTTATTGAGTTTTCAATAAGAGATCCTTAGTTATTGAAGAATTTATTTATGTTATTTTTGATGAATCTCTCGTAACTAAGAAAAATAATTTTAAATTTGATAAATTGAATTTGAATGAGGATTCTTTTCTTCAAAGCAACTTGGATACATTTACTTTCAAAGAAACCTTATCCAAAGAATAAAAGTACATATATGCATATCCTAAGGAGCTAATTATTTGAGATACATCAAAAGGTGTTTAAACTCGTTCTTTATTAAGAAATATTTATACAAATACAGCTTTTTTTTATCTCAAATTGAACTTAAATGCATTAATGATGTTTTTAAAGATGACTCAGGGGTCTCAGCAATACATGAAGAACTAAATCAATTCAAAAGAAATAAAGTTTGGACGCTTATTCCTAGACCTAGTGATCATCTTGTAATTGACACTAAATGGGTCTTTAGGAATTAAGTAAGATAAACTACATGATATGGTTCGAAATAAGACTAGATTAGGGGCCAAAGGTTTCAACCAAGAAGAAGGTATATACTATGAAGAAACCTTTGCTCCTATAGCTAGACTTGAAGCCATAAGGATACTCCTTGCCTATACATGTTTTTAAAATTTTAAATTATTTTAAATGAATATCAAAACTCAAAAGTGTTTTTCTTAATGGTTTTATTTTTCGAAAAAGTTTATGTTGAGTAATCACTCGGGTTTGAAAATGATTTTTTTTTCAAATCATATTTATAAATCATCTAAGTCTCTCTATGGGTTGAAGCAAGCCCTTAGGGCTTGGTATGAGAATCGTAGCTCTTTTCTTATTCAAAATAATTTTTCAAAATGCAAGGGTTAACACCACATTGTTTATCAAAAATGAATTTCTCACTTTTCAAATTTATGTTGATGATATTATTTTTGATTCTACTAATGAATCTTTATGTGAACCATTCTATAAGAATATAAGCTAAGAATTTGAAATGAGTTTAATGCGTGAATTAATATTTTTCCTATGATTACAAATTAAGCAGCTAAAAGATAATATTTTTATTAGTCAAATCAAGTATACTCTTGATCTATTAAAATGATTTTACATAGATAATGTTAAGGCTATCAACACACCAATAAGTATTTCTACTAAATTAGATATGGATAATAAAAGAGAATGCTTTGATCAAAAAATGTGTAGAGGTATAATAGACAGTTTACTATACCTTACTGCAACTAAACCTGATATAATATTTAGTGTTGGGTTTTGTATAAGATTTTAGTTTAATCCTAAACAATCTCACTTTAAAGAAGTAAAAAGAATTTTTAGGTACTTAAAAAGAACATCATCTCTAGGATTATGGTATCCTAAATCTAATAATTTTGATTTGATTGCTTATGCTGATGTTGACTTTGTAGGATGTAAAATAGATAGAAAAGGTACCTTTGGAACTTACCAATTCCTAGGTTATGAATTGTTTCTTGGTCATCCAAGAAGTAAAACTCTATTGCACTATCTACGGCTGAAGCTAAATATGTTACGACAGGTGTATACTGTGCGCATGTAATTTAGATGAAGAACACTTTAAAAGATTATGAATCTTGCCTGAAAAATATCCATATAAAATATGATAATACTAGTGTAATTTGTTTGACAAAGAATCCTATTCAACACTCTAGGACTAAGCACATTAACATTAGACATTATTTTATTAGGGATCATGATAGCAGATATTTTTACTAAACCATTGAGTGAGGAATAATTCAATTTTATTAGGAGAGAATTAGGCATGTTGAATCTTTTAAATGCATGATTAAAGAGCTTTTGCTATTTGTTCTCATATGATAATTTCTTTTAACTAATGACTAAATAAGAGATTTATCCAAACGAATCATGATCTTTTGCTTGACTTCTTGGTGTTTATAGCTTGAGATTTCTTTTGTATGAACCAAAACCTTTTACTATTTGATCTTCTATGATTCTTTCTTTTTGTTAATGATTAAAGAGGAGATTTATCTAAACGAATCATGATCTTTCACTTGACTTCTCGGTGTTTACGACTTGAGATTTATTTTGTATGAGTCAAGACTTTTTACTATTTATTCTCTTACGATTCCTTCCTTTTGCTAATGAATTCAAAAGACTTTTTACTTTTTACTATTTATTCTCTTACGACTTGAACTTTTGTTAATTACTATTTATCCAAATAAATTATGAGTTTTTGGTATTCACGACTTAAGATTTATTTTGACTCTTTTGAATTCATGACTTTATACTCAATTTTATTGATGACAAAGGAGAAGTAAGTCATATTTTTTGTTGATGATAAAGCGAGAGAAGTAGTGATTCATGCCTAGCTTACGTGTTGAACAAGTAAACTTATAATAACTTTTTATTAGTAGTGACTCATGCTTAACTTTTATTAATTATTTTTCAAAATTTGAAACTTGATTGAATATTTGGGCTTACAATGATAATATCAACAAAATCGAATTTGTCTCAACTTAAATTCAAAAATATCATTAAAAAATTATTATTTTGAATTCAAGTTCATCATATTTTTAAGATGACATATAGATATGGGGAATCTTATTAAGACCCATCATTAATTAACCTCTCGATCTCCATAACTTGAACTTTTCTTCGATGACATAATATTGAGATTCTTCGTATATAATGACACTAAAGTAATTTTTATTTTTACACAATTGGAACATTAATACAAAGGGGGAGAAGTAGTACCATGATATCATTTTATCCAGGGTCTGTCGTACCGAGCCGTATCGCCCGATACGGGCGGTACGTATCGGTCCGACAGGTATGTCGGTACGCGGACTGACTGTTATCGGTCCGAGAACACTATAGCACTGCAGCAGTACACTGTAGCACTGTAGCAGTGCTACAGTACTCGGTATACCCAGGTGTACCGCTCGGTACACCTGGGTGTACCGCTCGGTATACCGTACCATACCGGTACCGAGCCCAGGTCGAAATACCAGTACGGTATGGTATTGCGAACCTTGATTTTATCCCTCTTTTTTTTTTGCTGATAACAAAGGGGGAGAAGTAATAACTTATTTTTTTTTTAACAAAGAGGGAGAAGCATATTTTTTTTGTTAACCAAGGGGGAGAAGGGGTGACTCATGCATGAATTGGAAGAATCATGATGTTGATATTACACATTGATAATTGTTGAAAATTGAAACTTCAAATGATGATAACTTAAAATTTGAAATTTGATTGAATATTGATTTTTGGACTTGAATGATTGAATCATAATATCGATAAGTTAAATTTTTTTTTAAATTGAATTTAGTATTTGCATTTAAAAGGATATATGATCATTTGAGTTCAAGTTTATAATAATATTTTAAAATGATAAATAGACTAGGGAGTCTTATTAAAACCCTATCATTAATTGATTATAATCATCAAAAAGGAAAAGATTGTTGAATCCCAGATTTTGATGATAAAATTAATTGACGAGTTTACTAGACCAAATATATTTTTAAGATAAGTGATGTAGAAAATATTTTGATTATGGACTTGGATCACCAAAGGGTTAATTATCGAGCAAATCAATCGGACGTTGTGTTGAAAAATTATCGTATTGATAATTGGACGTCGTCCGAAGGATTGGTCGACGTGTCGGAGATCGAACTTCGTGCTATAGGTTTAGACATCGTGCTGAAAAGATCAGATATTGCGTCGGAAGATTTGATGTCGTGAGAAAGTCAACATGCCGGTGGAATGGGCGATATGTCGAAAGAAAGGACGATATGTTAAAAGGTTCGGATGAAGTGCTAGAAGAACGAAAGACATGCCAGAATAGTGTACAATGTGTTGAAAGCTTCGTTAATGTGCTATATGCGTGGTTGATTTATCATAATCTTGATCGATGTCATTATGGGTCAATTTAAGTTGATATTGAGCCAAAACCATACCAACCTGTCAAGGAACCCATTAGGCTTGCACAAGGGCCGAATTGGGCCTGTTAGAAGGCCAATCAATGGCCTAAACTAGGTCCAGGCAGTGGTACCGCCAGGCCCAGGCGGTAGTATCGCTTGAGTCAGCCAAAAAGCACTGTTTATGCTATTTCGGCATTTCCAGTGGTAGTACGGTCCATGCCGATGATAGCACCACCCAAGGTGCCGGTAATATCGCTTAGGCTAGTGGTAGTATTGCCAGAGCCAAGATTCACAACCCCGTTACGGTAGTAGTACCCCCCAGTGCCAGTAGTAGTACCACTAGTGCCCCCGAAATTTTGAAGATTTTAATTTTTGACTTCATTCTTGAAGTCTTTAGGGGCCTATAAATACCCCACTCAGGCTTGGTTGATGGGGCATCTATTCCTAAGCACAAAAGTGTTGTAAATTCTCATTTTGAGCATAGTTTGAGTCTCCTCCTTTTGAGTTTGGTTACAATTCTAAGTTGTAGGAGGTGAGAGATCTTATATAAAAAGAGAGTGTGAAGGTTGTCTCCTTAGCCTTAAAAAGGAGAAAGTTGTAACGAGGGTAGTTGATCGTCGCCCATTGGAAAGAAGATCGATAGTGAAAACCGGTAGCCTCGAGGAAAGAGGAATCAGGAGTGGACGTGGGTTGGGAAGACTGAACCACTACAAATTGGTTTCTCTCTTGCATTTTACTTGTGATTTAGTTTTATTCTCTTGTAACTTTAACTTGATCAACCCCCTCCCCCCGTCTTAGTGCCATTAAGATCCTAATACTATGCCCTTCTTTATGTAAGATCTTAGGCTCAAATCCCACTTTCGCTACTTACCTTTTACATTAAAAAAAAGAGATGATATCTAAATTTTTACAACTTAAAACATTGGTCTCGTGGTATACTAGAATCTCTTGTCAAATGTTGATGGTTCTAAACTTCATTCAATATTGCTTGTGCCCTCGCCACACTTCCTTACCATTGTTAACTCATTAATATATTTCATCATTAGGTTCATGCAATGAGTTGCACATGGAGTCCAAAATAGGCTTCCTCTTTGTTCCATTAATCGTAACCTGACCTTCTTAAAATTTGCACCATTATTGGTCATAATCTGTACAAAATACTGTGGCTTGGTCTCCTCTACGAACAATGTTCATGAGGTTCTTTGTGTAGTTTGCATCTTGAATTTTGTCATGAACCAATGGAAGATCACTCTTCTGTTGCCTACTTTAGGGTTGTGCTGACACAGTGAGACGTGTGGTTCAATACTTAGAAAAGGGTTGATGGTTGAAATTGATTTTGATTATTAACAAAAACCTACCAAGACACTACACTCTGAGTTTTGGTCCCCCCCCATTTGACTACTATACTGTAAGATTTGGTGCAAGCAGTACAGGGCGATGATTTATCATGATAGGAGACCTTAGAAGAAAGATGAATATAAATTCTATTCAAAACTGAATGGAATTGGTCTGACTCGCTACTGGGAATAGCTGGTCCAGTGCATAAGGCCATAACATGGGATAAAACCAGCGTTCTGTGTAAATGACAAAACTTATTCCCTTGTCAGATCAAGAATTTTCTTTTAAACAAAGTATTTATTTTGTTTATCTGCCAGATATAACTGATTCTGTTATCTATACATTGAGCATAGTACTTTCTTCAATATACTGAAGTCTCAAAAATTTGTTATGGCCATGCAGTAAATCCATATGTTAGAACTATTGTTATTAGCTACTTTATGAAGTACACTTTTCTCTAGCACATCACTTATTAGGAAAGGTGGAATATGATGCATGTAAAGACAGTTTATTGACTATAAAATACTACTACAAATTGCTTGCACATGTTTATTTTGTTGGATCTTTTGATAGTTTGCTGAGATTTTTTTGTGTTAGCATGTTTATATGCTTTTATAAAAGTTGTTCCACGTACTGAAATGATTGTTTCTTTTATAGCTGGAGAAGCCTAAAAAGATAAGAATGGGAAACTGGGAAGCTGATGTGCTGTCAAAGGAGCAACTGCAGTATGCAGCCACAGATGCATTTGTGTCTTGGCATTTATATCAGGTATTATACAGAACATTATCAATCAATTTTTTGTTTTCATATGGAACGTTTTCCAAAAATAATTTCAAAATTTTAAATATATCGTCAGCAGATCCTAAAGGGATTTCCAGATGCAAAATACGAAACAAAAAATGTGGAGAAAGTAAAAAAAAATTGACATCATGAATGAGCATCCAGAGAAGTAAATTTCTTCCCTGTAACTAATTTTAGTGGAAATGTTTATCTTCTATGTGTTCTACATGATCAGGCCTTTTTCTATCAACATCAAGACTTTCTAGGAGAAACTTGTATCGGCTTTTTTAGAGAATAAATGATCTTTGTTATATGTATATGTCATGTCCTATGCGGTGGGAATTTCTGTTGCCCGCAATAGACCACTGGTGCAACATCTGAAGTTGACGAAAATGTGTAATGATATGGTTTCAGTATTTATTTTATGGATTAATGCTTCCTCTTTGTTCAATTATACCCTTACTTTTAATTTGTCATTTAATTTATTGAACTTCAGTTAGTATTTTGATCAAAGTCTAACCATATTATGCTTCATGCAAAGATGAAAGTTCGATTTGATTGAACAATAGGATTTTGATTTAGTAATTTTACATTATCATCTTTTGAAGAAGTCCTCAAATAGCATATTTTGGCAATAGTTTGGAGTTTTGGTGGAATTGCTAGGTTGATACTTGGAGACCTTTTTCTAGTGACGTCTATGTAAATGCTTTTGTGTAACTAAGTTGTTCGTCAAATTTTCTTGGCTATATAACCATATACCAATAGGTAAAGTTTGCAACTTTTAATAAGAATAAGGGTAATGCCTCAATTATTTAGGATCAACTACATTTAAATATTTCTGTTATGGAACTTTGTATCTCTAATCAAATGAAATTTCAAATCTTTTTAGTTTTTCTTGCAAAGTCTTTTTTGGTATTTTTCTTCATTTTTTTACACAACTAATGTTGATTCATCTCGTCTAATCACAACACCAAAAGGTAAGCTTGTCATTAGATTATATAATTCATAGTGAGCTATTGGGCAAATGCAACATCTATTCTAATATCCTAGTTCAGTTTAAAGTTGCCTTGACTTAACCGATACTATAATAAGATATCATATACTATAATAAATTAACCCACCCACCCCCCCACCCCCCGTGGCAAATTCATCTTCGTCACCGCCACATTTTAGCCACTGTGAGAAGCACTATCCAGACACTGAACTTGATCCATGGGCCTGCACTCACAAAGTTTTTTTTTTTAATTACTAGTTATGGTTGCTAATAAACCTAATTATTCACTATAACGGTGACATTAATCTTATTGGAAGAAAATGATCGATCTTTTCGTTGTCAATAAATCAAGATGTGTGTAATTGAGGAGGATCAAACTGCTATATAGTTGTGTTGGAATACCTTGTCGAAAGAGTTAAATCGGGTTAAAATAACCTACTCTGCTAGGCTAAATCTCTCCCTCTTTTTTTTCTATCTATCACCCGAACAATTCAATTAATTCGCTAAACAAACAGAAGATTAAAGATTTAAGTAGCTGGGTTAAGATAATTTTAACCTGATTATTTTGACCTCGAACCTAATAATATGCTACTAAATGGTGGAGAAAAAGACCAAGCTTACCAACTTTCTTGATCATGATTAAACTGATTTTTCTACCTTACTCTCTATAAAATAAAATAAAATTTGAAGTACTCTAAAATATCAATTTGCCAATGAGGTTGTTGTTGTTTCCTTTTAGTATTAATGGTTGAAAAGTTGACTAAATAAAACCATGAATAAAAGATGATGACGAAACTAGGGCAATTTAAGAAAAAAATCCCCTAGTAACGACCCTTTATCAGAGATGATGCCCCAAATTTGACTTTTACCAAAGGTTTTTATTGAACTTTGACTAAAATATCTTTAATAGAATGATATAAAATTGATAATTATCCTTTGATTAGGTTTGATTCGATTTTTTAAATTATTTTTCAAAGATGAATTGCACCACATCGATTCAACTAAACCCTAACTATCCAATTTGGTTCAATTGATCATTATATTGCTCTTTGATTCTTCCACATTACCCTCCAATTTCACTTCGCATCCTTCTCCTCCTCTCTCTTCACCTTCTACTCCATCTCCTCCTCCTTTCCCCCTATCTCTCTCCTACTCCTCGTCTCCCTCTCCATTTTCACCGTCTCCTACTCCTAGTCTCCCCCTCCACTTTCACCGTCTCCTACTCCCACTCTATCACCTCCTTCCCATCTCCTTTAGCCTCCTCCTCTTGCCTCTTCCTCCTCCTCTCTCTTCTTTTCATACTCCTTTTTTACCTTCAACTCCACCACTACTCCCTCTCTCCACTTCCTTCTCCTCCTTCACCTCCTCATAATTTAACTAAAAAATTTATTACACTTGTATTACACTCATTCACATATTATATTAAAAATTATATTAGTTTCTAGATAAAATATCTTAAATTTCTCATAAGCTAAAAATCTCGAGTTATCATAAAAAATATAATTTTTATATAAAATTATCCTAAATTACCTAGAGAAGTTATTACACTAAAGCGACACTCATTCACATAATATATTAAAAATTATATTAATCTCTATATAAAATTATCCTAAATTCATCATAAAAATTAAAAAACTCAAATGATCCTAAAAAAACATATTAATTTTTATACAAAATTATTCTAAAATTATCAAAAAAAATTGTTATACTCGAGTGACACACATGCATAACATATATTAATATTTATATAAAATTATCCTAAATTCATCATAAACCTAATTATAAAATCTTACATTTCCTTTTTTGTGTTGACCTAATTATATTTAAAATTAAACTAAGTTAAATTTGACCATCTAACCTATTTTAAAATTAATTTTTTTATTTTTAGATGATTTGAGGATTATCAATTATCAAAACTTTCAGAATTATACTAGATTATGATTCAAACAAAAATTATTTTCTTTTCTTTCCCTTTCTCCTTCTTTTGTTCTTTTTCTTTCTTCTTTTCTTCTCTTTTCTTTTTCCTCGTCTCTTCTTCTTCTTCTTCTTCTTCTCCCCCACAGCTGCAGCCGCAACCTCGTCTCTTCCTTCCCTTCTCTTCTCCCCTACAACCGCAGCCGCAGCCTCATCTCTTCCTTCCCTTCTGCCTCTTCTCTTCTTCCTCTACTTCTTCTCCCTTCCTTCTCTTCTCCCCCACAGCCACAGCCGCAGCCGCAGCTTCCTCTCTTCCTTTCCTTCTTCCCCTTCTCTTCTTCTCTTCTTCCTCTCGTTCCCTTCTCCTCCACCAACGCACCTCCTCGTGCAGAAGGTAAAAGAGCGCAGCCCCGTCCTCTTCCTTCTTCCCCTTCACTTCTTCTCTTATTCCTCCCCTTCCTTTCTCCTCCACCGACGCAGTCCCCTTCTCTTCCTTCTCTTCTCTCCTTCTTCCCCTTGTCTTCTTCTCTTCTTCCTCTCCTTCCCTCTTTCTACCCTTTTCTTCTTCTTCTCCTTCTCTTCTTTCGCTTCTTCCTGTCCTCGCCTTCTCCTTCACCGACACTTTGCCCCTCTGTTTTCCTCGTGTGGGAAGCAGGGGTGTGGGTGGCGGTGGGATAAAAATCGCCCTCTTTTTTATTTCTTTTTTTTCAACACCTTTGCAGTTTAGTCCCTGTAAGACTTACATTTACACATAGGTCCTCAGAAACATAAAAATCACCTTCTTTGCAGATTTTAATCCTTTAAAATAATTCACATATCTAATTTGAAAAATACTCAAGATTAATATATCTTCATGACATCAATCATAATATTACATATAATTGAATATTTAAAACATATAAAACTTATGATATTTTTCATCTCAAATATTGATCTTCGAACATAACTATTTTTATTTCATTTTTAAATATTAAGATTATTTAATCACGTATTAAAGTTTATTAGCACAATTTGACTTGTAACACTATACTTAATATAAATGTAAATGTTTACGCATGCTTAATCAATATTTGGTAGAACATAAAAAATAATATATTTTGAAAACAAAACATGCATCATAAATTATATTATAATATGAAGGTAACATATACATATTATTTATGCATTTATTTATTGGTATGCTAGTTGAAACTCAATATATATGTAAGACTCGCTATAATTCTCCCCTTGTGCTTTGGCGTAGTGCCCGTGCGTAGGCGATGTTGAATCTCGGATTTTGATGATGAAACCAATTGATAGTGTTTATGATTTGATCTGCGTTTTGAGTGACGTAGAAAGCTTCGTTCAGGAAGAGTGACAATTAAAAGCAGAAAGAATCATGTTGGGCCGGAATGAAACATGTTAGAAGAATGGACGTCGAGCCAAAGGATCGATCGATGTATCAGTAAAAGGCTTTGGGCCATGGGATCAGGCATCGGGCCAAGAAGAGCAGAAATTGCACTAAGGAAATCAGAGTTATGGAGGTCAACTGGTCGATTGGGTAATAGGCCGTAAGAGAGGATGATGCGCCAAAGATTCGAACGAAGTACCGATGAACCAATGACATACCAGGCAACATTTGATTAGATTTGTAACAATTGTCTAGATCGAAGTAGGTTTTAGGCGAACTTGGGTTAGAATTGGGCTAACTCAATTAGGGGCCAGTTGGTCCCAAGTTTGGGCTATGTTGGGCCAAGTGGTATGCCCAAACAATGACCCAACTGGTAGAACCGTCATAGCATAGTCTCCCAGGCTATGTCAGGCGGTGGTACTATCGGTCTGGGCAGTGGTACCGCCCAGACACAGTCTCCGAGAGATTGTCAAGCAATGGTACTGCCAGATTGGGCATTGGTATCACCTAGGTTAGTGTTGTAGGCGGTGGTATCGCCCAGCATAGGTGGTGGTACCGCTAGGACCCCGAAAATCGGGGATGCGATATTTTTAGGCTCCAAGTTTGAATCCACTTGAGGCATATAAATACCCCTCTCATCCCTAGTTAAAATACACAACAACTGAGTATACAAATAGAGAAAAATGCTGTTGTAATCTTAAGAGTTCTTCTCCTCTAGCCTAAGTGTTTAGAATTATGTTTAGAGAGGAGTAAGTGGGGTTGTAAAGGTTCTCTTCTGAACCTGTCAAAAGGATAATCAAGTTGTAAGGGTGGTTGATCTTTGCTCATTGAAGGAAGATCACTAATGGATGCTGGTGGCCTCGATGGAAGAGGAATCATTGGAGTGGATGTAAGTCACGACGACCGAACCACTATAAAACTCAGTTTGCTTTTCTATTCTTGTAATTTATCTTTACTATAAACTGTCTTCCTCATTACTTTTGCTGCACACCCTTCTGTATGCTTTCAAAGTTAATATCTTTCCGAAATAGTTTTCGTCGATATCGGATTTTTATCGTACGAAGATTTTCAAACCGGTAATTTTATCCACTACACTAATTCACCCCCCCCTCTTACTACTGACTCATTCCTAATAGTTGGTATCAGAGGCAAGGTTTTTCTCATTTGGTTTAACACCCAAGAAAAATGACTCTTTTTTAGATTTCAAGAGGGTTTTTCTATCGTTCGTCCTCCTATGTTCAATGGGATGGACTATATTTATTGAAAAACTCGAATGACAGTTTTCTTGCTTTCTATGGATTTAAGCTTATGAAATATCATTGAAAACAAATTTCAGAAATCTTCTACTCCAATGAATGAATGGAATGAATTGGAGAAGAAAACTTTTTCTTCAAATGCTAGAGCTATGAATGCTCTATTTTATGCTTTAAGTAAAAACGGGTTTCTACTTGTGAAACGACTTTTGATATTTGGCACACCCTTGAAATCACACACGAAGGCACTAGTAGAGTAAAGGATTCTAAGATAAATCTTTTGATGTATGATTTTGAACAATTTCGAATAAAGTCATGCGAAACCATTGTTGACATGTATACCCGTTTTACGGATATCGTCAATGGCTTAAAAGTTTTTGGCAAATGTTTTTCGAATATTAAATTTGTTAATAAAGTTTTACGATCTTTTTCTAAAACTTGGGATCACAAAGTAACGACCATTCAAGAGGCCAAGGATTTAAATACTTTCAACTTGAATAACTTATCAGGTCGTTAATGACCTATGAGATGACTTGCAATGCTCATGAAGAGCTTGAAACAACCTTCCAAAGAACAGGAAGGATTTGACACTTAGAACAAATAAAGACCACTCGAGCGAAAGCTCAAGTGATGATGAACTTGAACTTCTCACTATAAAATTTAAAAGGTTTATTAAACAAGAATTAAAAAATAAAAATGAACTTAAAAATAAGTTGTCAAAAAAGAAGAGAGCACTCAAGACAGCTTGGAACGAAATAAGTTCATCCGAAGATAAAGAACAAATTAATAAAGGCGAGGTGGTAAACTATGCCTTAACGACTTTTAACGACGAGATAACCAAAATCCCCTTAATTTATTTTAAAATTACATGATGCTTTTCATAAGTTATTTTTAATTTAGTTTAGAAAAATTATATATAATTTTTTCTTAAAAATTGCATGTTTAATGATGTAATGAAAATGTTAAAAAAAAATAGGATCATGCCAGTAATTTTGAAAATGATAATGACAATTGCATGTTTTATGAAAATATAACAAAATGTTAGATATAAATCTAATGCTTGAACACCTAATAAGATTAATCCTATGTATGTTTTTAAGAAGTAATAATGTGTAATCATGTTAATTTCCGTATAGCTTTTCGATTTTGAATGAAAATGTCTTATATTCAATGAAACTAAGCTTGATGAAAATGTTAAGAGGATTTGATATCATGCTTAATAAGTTTATAGTTTGAAATTATGCATGATGATTCTTGTAATTTATGGCTTATCGATTTTTGCCGTAATGAAAGTTGTTTTTTGAATTTTAAACATGATACATGTTTTGATTTGGCATAAATAAAAAAGGCATGCTTTTATGAAATAAATCATATGAACTAAAACAACTAAAAAGAGAAAAGTATTTTTCTTGAATTTTTTTCTCTATCTAAGAGATTGATATAGTTGTTTATGTCATTTTGAATCTCTTGAAAGTAATTTTGATGATTTGACGATTTGAATTTGAATGAGCTTTATCTTGATTTTTCGAAATTTATAACTTAAGATTTCTTATGCATGAATCAAGATATTATATCATTTGATCTCTTATGTTTCTTTTTGCCATTTATTAAAAAGGAGATTTGTCAAGATAAATCATGTCAATTAGTATTCATGGCTTAATCCTTCATGATCTTTGATATTTTATCTTTCATGATATAATTTTTATGTATAATTCCTTGTATTCATGAAGTGTTTATCTCACCACCCAATTAATTTTTCTTGATATTTTTCATATGATGATATGAAATTATGCATGAAATACTCATGATATTATGTTGATGTATACAAATAAGAAGTTATGGTCATGCATGGTAGGATGCAATGTAATTTAACATTTTGATATCATTATGATTTGAAATACTTATGATTTGACGCATGCAATACTATGATTTTTTATGAAATGATGTGAAAGTCAACAATTATCATTTTCTAAAATGATACCATATTACAATTAAGAATAATACTTTATCTTTGTCATGATTTAGAAATTGATGTAAAGGAAAAAGAATTACAAAATTGTATTCTTTTCTTCTTTTTGACAATAACAAAGGGGGAGAAAGGTTGCTAGTTTGCACATTATAAAGAGAAGCAAAAAGCTTGCTAATCTCAAAAGATACAAAACTTTGCCAGCTTTCATATGTGTAAAATTTGCTAGCTTGCATGTTCCAAAATTATGTAAAACTTACTAAATTTACTAGCTTGCACAAGTCAAGAAAATGCAAAAACATGCTAGCTTATTCATCTCAAAAGAGAAGCAAAGATTAACTTACATATTTCAAGAAGCAAAATATGCTTTCTTGAACATCTTAAAATTGCTAGCTTGTATGTTCTAAAATGTTATAAAATTCACTAGCTTGCATGATGTAGAACTTCCTATCTTGAACATCACTAAGAATTGCTATCTTGCAATCTCAAGAGAAGCAAAAGTGCTCTCTTGCCTATCTCAAGAAGCAAAACTTGCAATTGCACATTGCAAAAGAAAGCAAGAATTGCTAGCTTGCATACTTCAACAAGAGGAAAAAATGCTCTCTTGCATTCTTTTTCAAAAACTTGCTAG
This sequence comes from Musa acuminata AAA Group, assembly GCF_036884655.1. Lineage (NCBI taxonomy): Eukaryota > Viridiplantae > Streptophyta > Magnoliopsida > Zingiberales > Musaceae > Musa > Musa acuminata. Next base: position 30,087,795 of record NC_088335.1, on the reverse strand, counting down.
CTTAAACATTGCAAAGAAAAGCAAACATGCTAAACTCTACACATCTCTAAAACTTGCTAACTTGTATGATCATAAAACTTGAGATTATGTTTATTATGCAATGATTTGAAATTATGTCTAAACACTAATTAGTTACACTTCTCCTTTTTGTTGATGACAATCATGTATGGAATGATGTATTGAATGATTTGATTATGCATGCTTTTATGATGACGTGCTGCAAATATTCTTGATTAAATTTGCTTTGATTTGAATTCAATTTGAATTCAAGAGTTCTATCAATAATGCATATTGATAGGGGGAGATTGTTGAATCTCGGATTTTGATGATGAAACCAATTGATAGTGTTTATGATTTGATTTGTGTTTTGAGTGACAGCTCGTGCACGGGCCCAACGACGGAAGGCACAACTTGTGCCCGCGGGTCCAACACCAACAGGCGCCACCCTTGTGCTCGGGCTCAGTGCCCGCGTGCAGGCGATGTTGAATCTCGAATTTTGATAATGAAACCAATTGATAGTGTTTATGATTTGATCTACGTTTTGAGTGACGTAGAAAGCTTCGATTAGGGAGAGATAATTAAAAGCAGGAAGAATCATGTTGGGTAAGAATGGAACATGTCAGAATATTGGACGTCGAGCCAGAGGATTGGTCGACGTATCAGTAGAAGGCTTTGGGTCATGAGATCAGGCATCGATCAGGCATCGGGCTAAGAAGAGCAAAAATTTCACTAAGAAATCAGAGTTGCGGGGTCAATTGGCCGATTAGGCAATAGGCCGCAAGAGAGGATGATGCGCCGAAGATTCGGACAAAGCACCGATGAACCAATGACATGCCGGACAATATTTGATTAGCTTTGTAATAATTATCTAGATCGAAGTAGGTTTTAGGCCAAATTGGGTTGGAATTGGGCTAACTCAATTAGGGGCCAGTTAGGCCCAAGTCTAAGCTATGTTGGGCCAAGTGGAAGGCCCAAAAAATGACCCAACAAGTGAAACCATCGTGGCACAGTCTCCGAGACCGTGTCAAGCGGTGGTACCACCGATCTGGGCAGTGGTACCGCCCAGACTGTCAGGCAGTGGTACTGGCAGACTGGGCATTGGTACTGGCAGACTGGGCATTGGTACTACCTAATGTTTGTGCTGTAGGCGATGGTACGGCCCAACACAAGCGGTGGTACCGCTAGGACCTTGAAAACTGGGGATAAGACATTTTTAGGCTTCAAGTTTAAATCCACTTAAGACCTATAAATACCCCTCTCATCCTTGGTTAATATACACAAAAACTGAGTATACAAATTGGGAAAAACGCTATTGTAATCTTGAGAGTTCTCCTCCTCTAGCCTAAGTGTTTAGAATTATGTTTAGGGAGGAGTAAGTGGGGTTATAAAGGTTCTCTCCTGAACTTGTCAAAAGGAGAATCGAGTTATAAGGGTGATTGATCTTTGCCCATTGAAGAAAGATCATTAGTGGATGTTGATGGCCTTGACATAAGAGGAATCGATGGAGTGGATGTAGGTCACGACGACCGAACCACTATAAAACTTGGTTTGCTTTTTCTATTCTTGCAATTTATCTTTACTACAAACTGCTTTCCTCATTACTTTTGCTACACACCCTTCCATATGCTTTCAAAGTTAATATATTTTTGAAATAGTTTTTGTCGGAATCTGATTTTTATTGTATGAAGATTTTCAAACCGGTAATTTATCTGCTGCACTAATTCACCCCCCCTCTCAGTGCCGACTCATTCCTAACAGGCAGCCATCGTGCCACTATAAGCAAATGTACCTACGCATAGGTGGCTACCGCTGCAGCAACCCTCCGGCCACCGGTTGGGAGCCTACAAGCATATGACAGTGCTGCCATCTACGAGGGCATCAAGGGCAGCAATAGTTGCTACCCTTTCTCGCTTCTGTGTCAATGATTTTGATGTCAAAAGCTTCTCCAAAACACAACATATACTGTTCAAAACCAATCTTTCGCTTGAACAACTAGACTCTGATACCACTATTGGGAAATCTAGGGGCAACATTACATGCGCATCGGAAGAAAATAAAAATAAAATCCATAATTTCCCAAAGATGTGTTTATCATCGTGCGAAGATTGGTGTGCAAAAACTATGAAACTTAAAACTACGTATATGAAAGATTGTATTATCTAGAGAGATCATATATCCCTGAATCATTTCAGATATCTAGGAGAGGGAAATGGAGGTCAAGCACCCTCCTCTCTAGTGGTGATCCACACAATAAGGCTACGACGATGCTCATCAAAACTTAAAGCCTACTAATTGAGGAGGAGAAGGGGTGGAGAATAGGAGAAGCAACTCAAAATGGCTCTAGCCGATGAACCATTGGTTCCCTCCTATTTATAGAGGTCCTCTATCAACTTAACCCTAATGGATCTTGCCCTATTGGGTATTAGATTTTCATCCAACTACCCAAACATCTTAGATTAGTGGATCTCTATCCGATAATATCTCAATGGCCCTTATTGGATCTAACCTATTGGATCCAATAATTCAGGGGCTTATTGGATATCCAATAAAATAGGGGATTCGACGAATATCTCATATTCGAACCTCTACTCATCGCAATCCCTACCATATATGTGTGACTCTCTAGGCCCAATATCGAGCTGGCCGTGAGTCATACCTATCAAAACTCCTTTTAGCTCAGTGAATTATTATCTTCATAATAATTCACTCGATTGATCGACTACGGACGTACTAGACCACTACACTGCAGTCCCTAGACTATCACGGACAAACTTCTAAACAAGATGTTTGATGTAATGCTTATGTATGTCCATGTCTTTTGGTATGTTCATACCTTATACAACATGTAGAGGGACGGTCGAAGGCTTAATAGTCCCATTTTAGTTAGGTTGGTGGCCTCTTTAGGCTTGTAAATAAAAGTTATGTCATGTGGACACGTGTGAGAGATTTTCGATCTATAATAGACCATTTTACCCTTTGTTGTGCAACTGTTTAGAGCTTGTAAAGTCTGTTTATAATTTGCATTGTCTATGAAGTGTTTTCGGAGATGTTTGCTTGTGGATCCTGAATAAGGCGTTTTCTCTAACCCGTTCTCTCTTTTGTGGGTCCTAAGGGACATGGGAGGCTTCGGGGAGGCTAACCTTTGTGGACGGACATGCAAGGGTGCCACACGACTTAGGCAAAACCAGCTAAGTCTGTGACAGATGGTATCAGAGTGGGACAAGCACTTATAGAAACACTTAGCATGCAAATGTGGGGGACCTAGCGGGGCTGCGTTGAGGGCAGTCAGCACACGCGCGACCGTTTGCGGGAAAACAGGCATGGAGATGTGGGGAAAAGGAGTCGCTCGGAGGAGCGGGCATCTGACATTGGCATTCAGAGGAATGGCTAACCCTTCATGCAATAGGCACCATGAGAACAGGCAAGCTTAGAAGAATGCGGAGCGCACAAAGGTTGGGAGGGCTGAGTTTGAGCTACGGCTCAACGTTGACAACTATACTTGATGTTGCTCAAGGCAAGCGAGGCGCTTGGTAAAGATGAGACCATCCAAGGTGGAATGAGTCGCTCAGCGATCGAAGGAGTTGTGCAAAGCTCACAGAGGTGAGGGGAATTGCAAACTCAAAGAATTCGGTACTCATGCATGGGCTTGTATGCGGACGATGGAATGTTCGTGGCCATCCCAAGGCGACCGAAACTCGGCGCCATAGAGCATTGAAACTTTCTCTTCAGCATGTGAAGGATACGTCCGTAGGAGGCTGAAGTGTGCAACGAGTTCAGCATGTTGCTAGGCCTTGAGTGGTGCAGCGGGGGCTGTATTGACGTGGAGTCACAATCTAGTAAGTGTGTTTGCAGGAGGCAGAACAATGCACAGTTTGTTCAGCAGATCGGAGTAGTCCAAGGGGATGGTGGTCTCTGAAACGAAGAGAGATGTTGCTCCAACGGGACAGTTATCCAGGAGGGATAAGTCCCGGCTCTCCAGAGGGAGGAATATGTGGGACGGACCTCACAAGTTGAGGAGGAGTACCTCAACAAACAACAACTCCACGAAGCTCAATGGACTGAGCAAGCGGCGAGGAGTTGTTGCATGATCTCGCTCGAGAGAATGCATTGGTGGATGCATTGCGAGATCAAGTGGGGGAACGACCCAAAGCAACACAAATGAAGGCACACTTGGAGTCGATATGGAGATCAGACTCAAGGGAGAGCTGACCCGTAGAATGGTGGGAGCGAGGGCCACCATCGACTCAATGCAAAAATGAGGAGCGAAGCAACTTGGGTGTAACTTGGCGAAGTACCTAAGCCGCATGAAGGGAGCCAGCATAGAAGTTGGAACATGGAGCGGAGGCACAATGCTTTCCTTAGACAGAGGTCAAGGACATGAACTCTTGTAGAGGCAAGAGTAGAATCATGTTGTTCCATGGGTCCTTCATTCTGACAGAGCGGACTCATCTTGCATGGTGCCAAAGACGAAAGGAGCTTTTGGGCACATACACCTTATCTCGGAGAAGCATTTGATGGAGGAACTAAGGCGACTCAATTTGCAGAGGCGAAATTGGGTTCAAAAGGCCTTAGCACGGGGCAAGAGGACTCAGAGGTGGGTACTCTTGAAGAATATGCCACAGTGTTGTCATTCAAGTTGCCATGAAGGAAGCGGTGCGCAGCGGAGATTGTGCTGGTAGGGGCAGAGGCCCAGGATCTAGACAATAGTGCACAAATTACAATGAAGTCGGTAGACTTTGGGAGCTACTAGGCGATAAACTGTCCTAGAGTGGTGCTTCATCTAGGTATGACCCAAGAGTGGGTGGATGAAGGTCGATTGCCAAAGGAGCGAGCAAAATCGAAGGTGGAAGAGACCTTGCGATGTATTGGCAGAGGCCTCATATGGAGGGTTCACAATTTGAGTTCATCACACAAGGATCAGAATGCAATAGAGATGTCACCAAGAGGCGACATGGTGCAGCGGATCGTGGTGGAACAGTTCGTGGCAAATGCAATACACACGATCTGGTCCCGTGCGGGATTAGATCATATGGAGGTATGATCGGAAGCTCCTGGAAGCTCTACTTCGGTGAACAACATGACGGCAAGAAGGGCTATGGATTCAAGGAGTGAAGGCCATGGTACCGTAGAGGCGGGTCTTCCATGCGTGCATCGAATTTTGTATCGGATGAAAGCCTTGGTCATCAGCATATGGGGGCTATGTTCCACCAAGGGAAAAGTTCGAATGCAAGTACTAGTGAGTTCCATGGGAGGGACTTGATCATGCAGAGGTATGATCGAAGCAGCTAGAGAGTTGGACTGCTCCATAGCTTATATTCGCTTAAGAGAGCCCGGCATGTCAGAGGACAAGGTCGAGTAAGCGAACGTTGCTACCAAGGAAGCTAAGGAGAATAGAATCGGTGCAAACCCTACAATGTGATGGCAGAGGCCATGCATGGGAGTTGCAGTCTGTCTTTCCATCGACTAAAGGGAGCTGCTTGGAGAACATAGAGGTGTTGAAGCAAGGGGTCGAAAGGGGCGAGGAAGCGACGACGAGTCCAGAGGGACTTAGCTACCCAAAATCAAGCATTAGTTAGAATGGAGGTGGACTCAGAGGAGTGCCACGGAGACATATCTACTGATCATGAAGAAAAGGGATGCAGATGCGAGGCGACGGATAGTAGGGCCATGGGCATGGTAGCGCCATGGTACCGCAGAGGCGGGACTTCCGTGAAAGTCATTGATCCCTTGCTCTCATGGAGGGAGAGCACTTGGTCGTGAAAGGGGCCGAGGAGGTGGAACATACAGAGGAAATCTCCAAGTACCTTGACAAGACTGAAGGGCAGAGGCCAAGAAATTTCGTAAGACTGGTGTCAACAAGTTTCTCATCAAGATAGCCTAAAGTGAAGGACTTCGGGTCATGCAAGAGTGCACGACCAAGGAACGAAGTAGGCAGTACGTGGTACTATACCTTCGCTACTCAGGGGAGTAGGCGGCAAGGTTAATGGAGAAGACGGTACAATCCCAGAGGCGACCTCATCTATTAGAGAATTACTCCAAGTTGGGGTGAAAACTTCCCGCATTCCAGAAGTTCGATGGCATTGAGAAGGTGAATCACAGTAGCTAACTCAACGCAAGGAGTGCAAACACTTTAAGAAGTGTGAGCAAAGAGCAGGCGAAGGCCAGAAACCAGCTCGATGCATGAAGTACAACCTCGAGGAGGCGGGCGAAGTCAAGTAACCTTTGCCTTCTCAACTCTTAAGAGAATGGGCGAAACCAAGTACCCCAATTCTCTTATCTATCCAGTAGAGGAGCTTTGCACAAGTTCAAAGACCCTTCGAAGATAATGAAAAACAATAGTTGTCAACTCCTCACCAACGGTGATCAGTGCTACTGAGAGTAGATTATCCGCTTCATTTCCCAACGAAATGCCAATCGAAAGCGGAAGTGATGTGAACCTACTTGGATGTGACAACTAAGTGAAAGAAGAGTCAATGAGCAAATTTTATGGAGGAAGGACCCAAAACTTCAGAAGTTTGCGAGACGATGCTGGTTAAAGCTCCAACAAGCATCCACCCAGTTCAAGCAGCATGAGGAATTTGAGAGACTAGCGCAGTAAGGATGGTCTTTTCCTTTATCTGGGAGATCCGCAGAAATCAACAAGGATCAACACAACTCAGCCAACCCCACACCAGAGTCAGAGTCATTGGTGAGTTGAAGCAGCATGGCGGATCAAAGGTTTGACTCAAAGGTTTGACTACTCAAAAACAGCAGCGGAGAGCAGTTGGGAGCCAAGAGGCGCATTGCAGTTGAAGCGGAAGATTGAAGACTCAGCAAAGGCGAGGAGTTGCAATGTTCACAAAGGCTTCGACGAGGACGTCGAAGGAATAAGTGGGGGAGAATGTCACGGACAAACTTCTAAACAAGATGTTTGATGTAATGCTTATGTATGTCCATGTCTTTTGATATGTTCATACCTTGTACAGCATGTAGAGGGACGGTCGAAGGCTTAAAAGTCCCATTTTAGTTAGGTTGGTGGCCTCTTTAGGCTTGTAAATAAAAGTTATGCTATGTGGACACGTGTGAGAGATTTTTGGTCTATAATGGACCATTTTACCCTTTGTTGTGCAACTGTTCAGAGCTTGTAAAGTCTGTTTGTAATTTGCATTGTCTATGAAGTATTTTCGGAGATATTTGCTTATAGACCCCGAATGAGGCATTTTCTCTAACTCGTTCTCTCTTTTGTGGGTCCTAAGGGACATGGGAGGCTTCGGGGAGGCTGACCTTTGCGGACGGACACGCAAGGGTGCCGTTCGACTTAGGCAAAACCAGCTAAGTCCGTGACAAGACGCTATAGGGGAATCCTATCCATTGGACCTGTCTATCCTCAGTTACCGTATACCTATAGTCCCTCATCCATTTAATATCTTAGAGATCGTATAATAAGCATGGTGCTATCAAACCCATATGGTTTCTACTCGAGTCTCACTCTAATTAGATTCTCCCGGATAACTCTTTCTCTCTCAATCCGAATGACCCTGGTCAGGGATTTGTTTGAGCAAGAATACATGAGATATTTTCTCATGACACTGAGAGTGGATGATCCTCCATCGACACTCAATAGTCATCGACAGATTGACTACCACTCCCGATGACTGGCTGTGCTAGATTTAGAACCCCCAGACCTATAAGTCCAGTATCAAAGAATGGAGTACTCATATAGGATAATAAGGCATCATCAACTATCTAGCATTCCATAAGTGAATCAATTAGTGAACTCATTTTCCAATGAGCACCTGTACTATATCCCTAGTATCCCTACACGTGCAGCTATGAAACCAACTGCATCCATCATATTGATGGGTATACAAGACACCAGTTTGTCTGGTTATCTTGATGCCCCTCTCTAGCGGTGATCCACACAGCAGGGCTGCGACGACGCTCCTTAAAACTCCAAGCCTGCTCTGAGGTGGAGAGGGGAAAGAGAATAGGAGAGGCAAGCAAAGGCTCTAGCCTATGAGGCTCTGAATCCCTCCTATTTATAGAGGTCCCCTATCAAACCCTAATGGATCCTCGCCTAGTGGGTATTGGATCTGCATCCAATAACCCAAGCCTTTTAGATTAGTGGATCTCTATCCAATAATCTCTCATGGGCTCTTATTGGATCTCGTCCATGAGATCCAATAATTCAGGGGCTTATTGGATATCCAATAAGACAAGGGCTCCGTCGGATATCTCATATTCGAACCTCTACTCATCGCAATGCCTACCATATGTGTGTGACCCTCTAGGCCCAATATCGAGTTGGCCGTGAGTCATACTTGTTAGAACTCTTTCTAACTCAGTGAATTATTATCTCTGTAATAATTCACTCGACTCATCGATTACGGACGTACTAGGCCACTACGCCATAGTCCCCAGACGATACAAGGGAATCCAATCCATTGGACTTGTCTATCCTCAGTTACCATATACCTATAGTCCCTCATCCATCTAATATCCCAAAGATCGTATATTGAGCATGGTGCTGTCAGACCCATACGGTTTCTACTCGAGTCTCGCTCTAATCGGATTCTCCTAGAGAAACTGTTCTCTCTCAACCCGAATGACCCTGGCCAGGGATTTGTCTGAGCAAGAACATATGGAATATTTCTCTCATGATGCTGAGAGTTGATGATCCTCTATCGACACTTAATAGCTCTCGTAAGGTCGACTACCACTCCCAATGACCAGCTGTACTAGATCTGGGATAGCCAAACCTATAAGTCTGGTATCAAAGAGTGGAGCACTCATACAGGACATCGTTGGTGTCTCAAGTCTAAGGACCAGATATACCACTAGGACTACGGAATCGTTGTTTGGCAATAAGGCATCATCAACCATCCAGCATTCCGTAAGTGGATCAATAAGTGAACTCATTCTCCAATGAGCACCTGTACTATATCCCTAGTGTCCCTATACGAGCAGCTATGAGACCAACTGCATCCATTATATGGATGGGTATATAGCACATCAGTCTGTCCGGTTATCACGATATCCCTTTCGAGTAACCTATGACCGGGATTATTTAGGATATGTGTTTAATGGTGAATCGATCTCATTATCGTGATCTAATCACGATCCGATTCCCATTCCACAAATCCAAGGACATCACTATATATATATATATATATATATATATATATATATATATATATTATATATATATATATATATATATATATATATATATATATATATATATATATATATATATATATATATATATATATATATATATATATATATATATATATATATATATATATATATATATATATATATATATATATATATATATATATATATATATATATATATATATATATATATATATATATATATATATATATATATATATATATATATATATATATATATATATATATATATATATATATATATATATATATATATATATATATATATATATATATATATATATATATGCAATAGTTATAAAGTGATATATGCCAAAATATAATAAGCAAAAAGATTCTGTATCAAGTCACAAGTGCCATCACTCACGTGATTGGCTTGCTGGGCACATATGACTAGCAATCTCCCACTTGACCGAAAGCCAATCACCTATGTGTCTGATCCCCATCAAACCCTTGTGATGCTCAAAGACAATCTGAGACAACGACTTTGTTAGTGGATCTGCAATGTTATCTTCGGATAAAACTCTTTCCACTACTACATCTCCTCGGGTTACGATCTCTCTGATAAGTTGGAACCTCCTCAGAACACTTCTGATGAGACCCAGGTTCCCTTATTTGAGTAATCGCCCCGTTGTTATCGCAATATAAGGAGATCGGCTCCTCGCTACCTAGCACGACTCCTAAATCTGTGATGAACTTCTTCACCCAGACTCCCTCCTTTGCTGCATCTGATGCAGTAATGTACTCCGCCTCTATGGTCGAGTCAACAGTAGTATCTTGCTTGGAACTCTTTCAGCACACTACTCCTCCATTCAAGGTATACACATACCCTGAATTCGACTTGCTATCATCAACATCAGATTGAAAACTTGAGTCCGTGTAGCCTTCAACCTTAAGGCTATTACCTCCATATACTAGTAAAAGATCCTTGGTCCTTCTCAAGTACTTAAGGATACACTTTACTGCTTTCTAGTGCTCCAAGCCTGGATCCGCTTGATACATAGCATGACATAGTACATAGCATGGCATACATGATAGACCCTATTGTTAAGGCATAAGGTATCATATCCATATTCGCCGATTCTTTTGGAGTCTTTGGGGATATACTTGTAGAAAGCGATATCCCATGTCTCATCGGTATGAGATCTTTCTTGGAATTTTTCATGCCAAACCATTTGACAATAGTTTCTATGTACCTGGATTGGGACAAGCCAAGCATCCTCTTGGATCTATCTCTATAGATTCTAATCCACAAGATATAGGATGCTTCCCTTAAGTCCTTCATGAAGAAGTGTCTAGATAACCAAGCCTTTACTATGGATAGCATTCCTACGTCATTATCAATGATCAGGATGTCATCCACATATAACACCAAAAAGGTGATAGCGCTCCCACTTACCTTCCTGTACACACAAGGCTCATCTTCGTTCTTAACGAAGTCATAAGATCTGATTGCCTCATCAAATCTTATGTTCCAACTTCGGGAAGCTTGCTTTAGTCTATAAATGGATCTAAGCAACCTACACATCTTATCTGGGCAGTTCTTGGACACAAATCCCTCAGGTTGTATTATATACATCTCCTCCTCGAGGTTCCCATTGAGGAATGCGGTTTTTATATCCATCTGTAAGATCTCATAATCATAGTGTACTACAATAGCCAATAGAAGTCTGATGGAATTTAGCATTGCTACGAGTGAGAAGGTTTCGTCGTAGTCAACACCTTGCCTTTGACGATACCCCTTAGCCACTAGCCTTGCTTTATAGGTCTCTACCTTTCCATCTACTCCGATCTTTTTCTTAAAGATCCACTTGCAACCGATGGGTACAATACCTTCGAGCATATCAACTAGGTTCCAAACCCTGTTGGAGTACATAGAATCCATCACAGAATTCATGGCTTCTTGCCACTTCCCGGAGTCTATACTCATAATAGTCTCAGGAGGATGAGATACTCTATCAGACCTACGTAAAGTTGAAACTTGTGTATTAGATACCTGAACAAACTCAAGCTGTAGAGTGGTGCTTGAGCTTGGTTCTCCAACCTCGCTCAACTCTATCATGCTCCCATTATCTCCGCCAAGAATGTGTTCCTTCTCAAGGAACACTGCTCTCTTAGCTATAAAGATCTTTTGGTCCTTGAGATGATAGAAATAATACCCACAAGTTTCTTTGGGGTATCCCACAAATTTGCATCGCTCTGTCCTCGATTCTAACTTATCGGGGTTGTGCTTTTTAACGTGGGCAGGGCAACCCCAAATCTTAATAACCTTAAGATCAGGCTTCTTCCCTTTCCATATCTTATATAGTGTAGACACTACCGACTTAGTTGGAACTCTGTTCAGAAGGTAGCTGCGGTCTCTAGGGCATATTCCTAGAATAAGATGGGTAGGTTAGCGAAACTCATCATGGACCGTACCATATCTAATAGTGTACGATTCCTCCTTCCAGAGACACCATTGAGCTGATGTGTATAAGGAGGTGTCCATTGGGATAATATCCCATGGTCCTTGAGGAACTGAGTAAACTCTGTACTTAAGTACTCACCTCCTCGATCTGATCGAAGAGTTTTGATACTCTTTCCAGTCTGGTTCTCCACCTCATTCTTATACTCTTTGAATTTCTTAAAAGCCTCGGACTTGTACTTCATTAAGTACACATATCCATACCTTGAGAAATCATCAGCAAAAGTAATGAAGTAGGAGTAACCACCAATGGCATGAGTTGACATGGGTCCACATACATCACTATGTATGAGTTCTAACAGCTCAGTGGCTCTCTCTCCAATTCCACTAAATGGAGAGTTGGTCAGTTTTCCACGAAGGCAAGTCTCACAAGTTGCATATGACACATAGTCGAATGGATCTAGATATCCATCATTTAGCAACTTTTGAATCATTTTTTCATGGATGTGACCTAACCTACAATGCCACAGGTATGCACTATTCATCTCATCTCGTTTCCTCTTGGACACATTCATATTCATGATATGTGGAGTAGAGTCTAGCATAAATAAACCTTTATGCAATATTCCTCTCGCCAATCTCCCCTCGGCTTTACTAGAATTTACAATAAATTGTAGATGTGATAAGCAATACTGGTATCCAATACCAATGCACTATCACAAAAATCTGACAATTGGAGATTGATCATGAATGTACCTAAAGTTTCTCCAAGCTTCTATTTCGCCCTCTCTGCAAGGTACTCTTTGCAGTTCCTCTTCCAGTGCCCATCTTTACCACAATAGAAGCACTGGCCTTTGTCCATTATTGGGTCTTTCTTAGCAACCTTTGCTTTACCTGGTCTGCTCTTTCCCTTCTTAAAGGACCTTTCTGCTTTCCTTTTCTTTTTGGTCTCACTAGTGTAGAGAACTGGCTTCTCTTTCTTAATAGTACTCTCTACCTCCCTCAACATATTGAGGAGCTCTAGGAGAGTCACCTCAAGCTTATTCATATTAAAATTCATTATGAACTGTGAAAAGGAATCTGTTAGGGACTGAAGCGCAATGTCCACACACAAGTTATCCTTTAGGACCATTCCTAGACCTGTGAGTTTTTCTATCCACTCAATCATCTTTAGGACATGGTTCTGAACCGGTGTCCCCTCAATCATCCTAGCGCGAAAGAGGCTCTTTGATATCTCATATCGCTGAGTCCTTTCCTGTTCCTTAAACAATTTGCGGACATGTAGGAGAATGGATCTGGCATCCATCTTTTCATGTTGTCTCTGTAACTTAGGAGTCATAGAGCCTAACATATAGCACTGAGCAAGAGTGGAGTCATCAATGTACTTCACGTAGCGAGCGATCTCATCCTCGCTTGCCCCTTCTTCGGGCGCAGGCATCACTGTATCAAGGATGTATACGATTTTCTTCGCTGTGAGAACAATTTTCAAGTTACGGAGCCAATCCGTATAATTTGGACCAGTGAGGCGGTTGACATCAAGTATGCCACATAAGGGATTTGAAAGCGACATTTTCTAAAAATAAAGATGCGGCAGAAATGAATAACATGCAGATTTTACAAGAAATAAACTATCAAGATATGGACTTCTATCTTAATATGCTCCCACTATTTTACTAACGAGTCACGCGACACCCTCAGCACGTGAAACAGAAGTCTCCGGCAGACTTCTAGTAGGGATCAGGATCCAATCAGTGTCTTAGTGTAACCTCGAGGGACTCGACCAATCACACTAAGCCTAAAAGGTAGGCAACTCTTGCCGATCACAACTCTTTGTGATTCCCGTCCTGTTCGACCTCTGAATCACCATGGTCTCGAGGTACTCGACCAACCATGATGCTCGGTTAAGTCAATACCTTCGTTACAAGATGAGTCTGATTTGATAATATACCCTCGAGGGACTCGACCAAGCATACCATGCCCTCAGGCCAACGGTGACATCTCTATGTCATAAGCAAGATAGCGAATCGCGATATAGGTGAGTCTTGAAGGACTTGACCAACTCAACCTACACCAAGAATCGGTTCCTACTTATAACGATGGAAGGCCACGTGGGTAAATCTAATTGCCTCACGTTTACCGACTTAATATTATCGAGAGAGATGTTTCTATGATTTGGTCTCCTAATATAATATGTCACATATATACATATTTAATATATATCTACATTGCATGCAAATATATATACATATCTAGTATGTGTATAAGCAATCACACTAGATAATCATAGACCACAACCTAATGCGATTAGGCCCGAGCCAATAGGCCTAATTACTCACATCAAGATCTATGTGTGCAACGGTGCATCTCCATACCCTGTGATCATCCATCTCATCCTCGTTGGTTCCGTCGACATCTTGATGCATCGCGATCGTCCGTCTCGTGGGTCCCGCTATCGCATCCATGCTCCCGCTATGCCTCCTCATGTGATTACAACTTAATCATAGGCACGCAGGCCCGACAATAAATGAGAAATATAACGGAGGCTCGCAGACCTCAATAATAATAATCACAAGTACATATATCACACGGTCCATGATCATCCGTCCACACATCATACATCACATGTATAAATAATCATCATCATGTAGAACTACTAGATAATGATAAAAAATAATAATCAACAAAATATTTTAATTAATTAGTATTTTATGAAATCAAGGACATATAGGAAATTTTTGAATTCATAGGGGTATTTTCATAATTTGGACAAAAGACATAAAATGGAATTTCTCAAATTCCGAGGGGCAAAACTATCTTTTGCCCAGAAAACCCTAATGCCCTACTCCCCTTTGCTGCTGTCGCCGCCGCCACCCTGCTGGCGGCGGCCTGTGCAGCGGGGCGAGGGCGCTGCCCTCGCCTGCAAGCGGCACGCCCGCTAGCGGCGCTGCCGTTGCGGATGGGTGCTCCCGTGGGCGGTTCTGCTAGCGGGGCAACGCCTGCAGGTGGTGCTGTCCCTACAGGTTGGCGCACCTACGGGCGTCACTGCCTCCGCCTCCACGGGCGGTTTTGCCCGCGGGCAACGCCCGCAGGCGGTGCTGTCCCGCCGGGCGGTCGCCCTTGTGGGGGGGGTTTCGCCCGCGGGAGCAGCGGTGGCAGGCGCCGCTGCCCTGCGGTGCCTCATCCCGTGGGAGAAGCGGCCGCAGGTGCCTTTGCCCGCGGGCTGCCAGCCCCGCCGGACGCAGCCTGCTGCAAGTAGGCCGCCGGCCGGCTGCTGCAGACGCAACCCCTGTGCTACCTGCCTACGGCTGCGCTGCACGCACACATATCAAGGGCAGCAACTGTTGCTGCCCTTTCTCGCTTGTGCGTCAACGATTTTGACGTCAAAAGTTTTTTCTAAACACAACATACGCAGTTCAAAACCAATCATTAGCACGAACAACCTGGCTCTGATACCACTGTTGGGAAGTTTTTGGGGGCACATCACATGCGCAGCGGAAGAACAAGAAAACAAGATTCCCGATTCCCAAAGAGATGTTCGTCGTCGTGCGAAGATTGGTGCGTAAAATCCATGAAACTTAAAACTGCGTATAGAGTAGATTGTGTTACCTAGGGAGATCGTATATCCCTGTTTCCTTGCAGATCCTTAGGAGAGGGTGAAGGAGGTCAAGCGTCCTCCTCTCTAGTGGTGATCCACACAGCAGGGCTGCGACGACGCTCCTCAAAACTCCAAGCCTGCTCTGAGGTGGAGAGGGGAAGGAGAATAGGAGAGGCAAGCAAAGGCTCTAGCCTATGAGGCTCTGAATCCCTCCTATTTATAGAGGTCCCCTGTCAAACCCAAATGGATCCTTGCCTAGTGGGTATTGGATCTGTATCCAATAACCCAAGCCTTGTAGATTAGTAGATCTCTATCCAATAATCTGTCATGGGCTCTTATTGGATCTCGTCCATGGGATCCAATAATTCAGGGGCTTATTGGATATCCAATAAGACAAGGGCTCCGTCGGATATCTCATATCCGAACCTCTACTCATCGCAATGCCTACCATATGTGTGTGACCCTCTAGGCCCAATATCGAGCTGGCCGTGAGTCATACTTGTCAGAACTCTTTCTAACTTAGTGAATTATTATCTCTGTAATAATTCACTCGACTCATCGATTACGGACGTACTAGGCCACTACGCCGTAGTCCCCAGACGATACAAGGGAATCCAATCCATTGGACCTGTCTGTCCTCAGTTATCGTGTACCTATAGTCCCTCATCCATCTAATATCCCAGAGACCATATATCGAGCTTGGTGTTATCAGACCCATACGGTTTCTACTCAAGTCTCACTCTAATCAGATTCTCCCAGAGAAACCGTTCTCTCTCAACCCAAATGACCCTAGCTAGGGATTTGTCTGTGTAAGAACATATGGGATATTTCTCTCATGATGCCGAGAGTGGATGATCCTCTATCGACACTCAATAGCCCTCGTAAGGTCGACTACCACTCCCAATGACCAGGTGTACTAGATCTGGGACAACCAAACCTATAAGTTTGGTATCAAAGAGTGGAGAACTCATACAAGACATCCTTGGTGTCTCAAGTCTAAGGACCAAATATACCACTAGGACTACGTAATCACTGTCTGACAATAAGGCATCATCAACCATCCAGCATTCTGTAAGAGGATCAATCAGTGAACTCATTCTCCAATGAGCACCTGTACTGTATCCCTAGTGTCCCTATACGAGCAGTTGTGAGACCAACTGCATCCATCATATAGATGGGTATACAGCACATCAGTCTGTCCGGTTATCACGATGTCCCTCTCGAGTAACCTATGACCAGGATTATTTAGGATATGTGTTTAATGGTGAATCGATCTCATTATCGTGATCTCATCACGATCCGATTCCCATTGCACAAATCCAAGGACATTACAATATATATATGCATATATGCAATAGTTATAAAGTGATATACGCCAAAATATAATAAGCAAAAAGATTCTGTATCAAGTCATACGTGCCATCACTCACGTGATTGGCTTGCTGGGCACCTATGACTAGCAAAGACACATGTGTCATCACTCACGTGATTGACTTATAGGGCACCTATGACTAGCATGTCTAGGCAGTACCACGCTTGTCTAGGCAGTACCATTGCTTGTCTATGTCACGCCCCTCAAAATAATGACAATATTAAAATTTTCATCACAACTAATCTAGGATCCAAACACACATTTGAGGTCACTAAGAAAACATTCAGATCAAAAATTTCACCTCTATAGTCTACAATTTCATAACCCTATGCAGTTCATAAACATCCCACACCTCACTCGATAATTCAAACAAACTGAACTTAACTCATCAAAATAATAACCACAATATAATTTCACAAGTGGGGAAGTCTATGCAGTCACCAAACCAACGATTACCATAAGTTCGTATCATTACATGAATTTAACTTAGCATTCCAAAATCCTAAACATGAGGGATCCTTTAACTTACACAAAATCCACAGGTTTAGATTCATCGTCAACATTTCATTAGATGTAGAGTGGCTCATACAACAAATACATATATGCTAACACAGATCTGCCCCAAAATCTTCTAACTTTCCACTGCCTCAGCCCAATCTTAACATTTAAGCAAGCGATACGCTATCCTGAAAAATTTATCAACAAACGGGGTGAGCATATAGAGCTCAGCAAGTGACTAACATATCCATATCAAAATAGGACAATTTCCAAAGAGATAAAGTTTCATAATACGAGGCAGAATATACGAATTCGTAGACATTATATCATTAGGTGCAGAATCACAATTGTCCTTTCAATCATACATATTTGGTTCATAACATACTGGGCATAGAGTAATTGGAGCATATCAGAAACGAATGAAACGTTTTGGAGCATAACAATAACAAATGAAACATATCGGAGCTTATCAATGGCATATGAAATGTTCCGGAGCATATCAACAGCGTATGAAACATTTCGAAGCATAACAACAATGAATGAAATATTTCGGAGCTTATCAATATCACATACCAAACAGAAGCTCAAACGTCGTCTTTGACGTTGCATTCATATCATTCTTATCCAAAGCATGTACAAAAACACATAACCAAAGGTCTGGATATCATATCAAACATACAGAAGGTGTAGTGGGACCTCAAACAGAACGTGATACATCCATTTCTGAATGACCACCAGACAAAAGTCTCCCACGTCTAGGAGCTCCATCCACCCACGTCTAGGTGAAGTCAGAAGGGGCCGGCAGAGCAACGCAGGCTCTAAGCACATACCCTTTACCATTTCTGGCAAAGGTCCAGACAGTCCCACAATCACCAGAGTACAAAAGGGCAGTTTAACAATAAGTAGCATATACTGGAAGCACACGCGGAACAACAAAAACATACATGTGCCTTTTCGAGACAATACGATGCAAGGAACAAAGCTCTCACAAATGTATTCAGATTTGGAATGAAATGAAAGCCAGAGTATATAGGGATTTCAAGCAATCATATTTGGCTCAATACAAATAAGAAGAATAGAGGAATTCAATATCCAAAGGAACGAAACAGAATACGCGAAATCGACCAAAGCTTGATTTCTGACAGAATTCCAATGGCACATAGAACAAATATTTCAGATTATCAATTATACTTCAATACCCATAAGAAAACTACTGTCGAAAGATATATCAATCTGTTTTCTGTCGAAACAAGTTTCATACGAATCAGGGTTTCCCACAAGGAGTTACCTTTGATTTGGTAACACAAGGTCAAGGACACAATCACTGTTTTGCAGAATACATAGGGTCGGATTCAACAGATAATAGGGTAGGCATTTGAATTCCAAAATTTTCAAACTATATGTCAAAAGAAAGGTCTGCAAGTCTAGTTTCGGATGAAGTCAGTTTGGTATAAATCAGAATTTTCAATAGAGAGTTATAGGCATTTTAGTATCGAAAGGTCAGAAATCTTGATCCCTGTTTTGCAGCATCTATAGGCTCATTTGAAACAGATGATTGGGTAAGTATTCGGTGTCCAAAATCTACAAAATCAGTGTCAAAAGAAAGTTATAAGAGTCTAATTTCAAACAAAATAGTTTCTGCCTGAATTCACATTTTGTACTAAAAATTATAGCTGAAACAGCGTATCGGGGTCAGTTTACCAAAAAAATTTCAGAATCCATGGTTCTATGTCCAAAGAGAGACATATCAGTTTCTAGATAGAAATCCTTCAGTTTATTTTGAAACAACATAAAAACAGAGACTAATTTTCTGTAAGATGGAGTTAGAAACACTTGCCTTTGGGAATTTTGACCCTAAGTGAAAGGATTTGGGCAAGAACCCTTAAAGCTCCAAAATTTTTTTTTTCTTCTTCTTCTTCTTCTTCTTCTCCTTCTTCTTCTTCTTCTTTCTTTCTTTCCCTGATCATCCATGCAGCTGCCTTCTCTGCTTCCTTAAGAATGAAGGCAGAGAGGCTTAAGCGGTGGAATTTGTCATTTTGTGTGTTTTGCAGTTTAGTCCTTGTTTTTATCATATTCATGATTAGATCCTTAGGGTTTACATATAGGTCCTCAGATTCTTTTTTTTTTTTTTTTGAACAGATCTCCCAAATCTTAAAAATAAGTTACCTCTGATTCATACTCTATTTCTTTTGTCAATTTAAAATAGATGCTTACATTATCACTAGAAATTTATACGAAAATTCGGAAATGAGGGATGTTACACTCTCCCCCCCTTAAAAGAAAAATTTAGTCCTCTAAATTTATCGTACCTCTATCGATGAAAAGACGGGGGTAGACCTTTTTCATTTCCTCCTCTAGCTCCCAAATTGTCTCCTCTCCAGAATAATGTCTCCAAATTACTTGAACTAGTGGGATGACCCGATTCCTTAGGACTTTTTCTTTCTTATCAACAATCTGAATAGGCTCTTCCACATAAGATAAATCCTTATCGATCTCCACCAGCTCATACTTAATGATGTGAGAAGGGTCATATATATACTTCCTAATCATCGAGACATGAAATATTTCATGGACATGGCACAATGCTGGTGGCAAGGCAATCCTGTAAGCGACAGAACCAACCCTCTCAAGAACCTCAAAAGGTCCAATAAATCTTGGGCTTAATTTTCCTTTCTTCCCAAACCTTATAATGCCTTTGGAAGGGGAGACCTTTAAGAATACAAAATCTCCGATTTCAAACTCAATATCTCGTCTTCTATTGTCGGCATAACTCTTTTGACGACTCTGAGCAGTTTTTAACGTTTTCCTTATTACTTGAATTTTCTCGGTAGTTTCTTGTACCTTGTCCGGTGCTAACAGCTTTCTGTCACCAACTTCCTCCCAACATATAGGTGTTATGCACTTTCGCCCATATAAAGCTTCATAAGGAGCCATCTGAATACTTGAATGATAACTATTATTATAAGTGAACTCAACAAGTGAAATATCCTTATCCCATTTACCTTTCCAATCCATAACATAGGCTCTAAGCAGATCCTCAAGTGTTTGAATTGTTCTTTCTGACTGACCATCAGTCTGAGGATGATATGCAGTACTAAACTTAACTTTAGTGCCCATAGATTCTTGTAATCTTCTCCAGAATCTAGAGAGAAATCTGGAGTCTCTATCAGAGATGATCTCCTTTGGAATACCATGAAGTCTTACTATTTCATTAACATATAAATCTGCAAGTCTATCAAGCGAATAAGTCATATTAATCGGTAGGAAGTTTGCAGATTTTGTTAACCTATCGATGATAACCCAAATATCATCATGCTTTCTAGAGGTTCTGGGTAGTCCTGAAACAAAATCCATAGTAATACATTCCCATTTTCCTTCAGGAATATCTAAAGGTTGCAACAACCCTCCAAGTCTTTGGTGTTCTACTTTGATTTGCTGACAAGTCAAACATTTTGAAACATACATTGTAATTTCCTTCTTCATGCCTTCCCACCAATAATGACTTTGAAGATCTCTATACATCTTAGTGCTCCTAGGATGTATAGTGTACTTCGAAGTATGACTTTCCTTTAGGATTTGATTCTTGATATCCGGTTCATTTGGTACACATACTCTCTCCCCAAATCTCAATAGGCCATCCTTTCAAACTTGAAATTGTGGCTTCAATTCCTTTTCTACTTCATTCCTCAAGTAGATTAAATATGGATCTCGTAATTGTCCTTCCTTAATTTGTTGAATAAGATCGGATTGCACTTGAATGGAGGCCATCAATATCATCGAGTCTTGCTCTTTCCTCAAAGCTTTCAAATCAAAATTTTCTTCTAATAACTTCCATTGCTTCACGACTAGACTAGCCATAAAACTTGTAGATTTCCTACTAAGTGCATCAGCTATAACATTGGCTTTGGCCCGGGTGATAACGGATGGCCCAATCATAATCCTTCAGAAGTTCTATCCATCTTCGCTGCCTCATGTTTAACTCTTTCTGAGTGAAAATATATTTTAAACTCTTGTGATCAGTAAAGATTTCAAACTGTCGACCATACAAATAATGTCTCTAAATCTTTAGAGCAAAAATAATTGCTGCCAATTCCAAATCATGAGTTGGATAATTCAATTCATAACCTTTAAGTTGCCTAGAAGCATACGCAATTACTCTCCCTTCCTGCATCAAAACACATCCTAGGCCCTTTCTTGAAGCATCAGTATAAACTACAAACTCATCACTACCACTTGGAATAGTGAGAATAGGGGCACTAGTCAATCTTCTTTTTAACTTTTGAAAACTTTGCTCACAATTATCACCCCATACAAATTTCATATTCTTCTTAGTGAGTTTGGTGAGAGGTTGAGCAATTCGAGAAAATCCCTCCACAAATCTCCTATAATAACCTGCCATGCCCAAGAAGCTTCTAACTTCCGTTACATTTGTTGGTGCTTCCCATTCAACTACAACTTCTATTTTTCTTGGATCAACAGATATACCCTTCCCTGAAATCACATGGCCTAAGAAAGTAACTTCATTCAACCAAAATTCACATTTGCTAAACTTTGCATACAACTTCTTTTCTCTTAGTATGGACAATACATTTCTCAAGTGTTCCTCATGCTCTTGATTACTCCTTGAATACACCAATATGTCATCAATAAATATAATTATACAGATATCCAAGAGCGGTTGAAATATCCTATTCATTAGTTCCATAAAAGCTGCAGGGGCATTTGTCAAACTAAATGGCATCACCAAGAATTCATAATGACCATATCGAGTTCTGAAAGCTGTTTTTGAAATATCCTCCTCCTTGATCTTCAACTGATAGTAACCTGACCTCAGGTCAATCTTAGAGAATACTTGTGCACCCTGCAATTGATCAAACAAATCATCAATTCTAGGTATGGGATACTTGTTTTTGATGGTCACCTGATTCAACTGTCTATAATCAATACAAAGCCTCAATGTTCCATCCTTCTTCTTCACTAATAATACCGGAGCACCCCATGGGGATACACTGGGTCGTATGAAACCCTTATCTAATAATTCTTGTATTTGCTTCTTTAATTCCTCTAGCTCGAGTGGTGCTATTCTGTAGGGAGGCTTAGATATTGGGGTTGTACTGGAGACCAGATCAATAGCAAATCACCCTCTCTATCTAGAGGTAAACTAGGCAAGTCATCTGGGAATACATCAGGGAATTCTTTGACCACTGAAATTTCATCTAGGTGGGTTTCCTGATTTGAATGCTCCTTTACACACACCATATAACAAAAACAACATTTCTGCATAAGACGATAAGCTTGAAGTGCTGATATCAAGCAAGGAGGCAAATCATGCTTAATGCCCTCAAAGAAAAATATAGGCTGATCTGGTATGCAGAAAGTAATTATTTTTTTGTAACAATCAATACTAGCGTGATGAGAAGATAACCAATCCATGCCAAGTATAATATCAAAACCCTGGATCTCTAGGAGAATCAAATCAGCAAAGAGTTCGTGGTCTCCAATAGAGATCAAACAAGATGGGTAAACCAAGTTTGTTGCCAATGAATCTCCAACAGCAGTTGTTACATATAACATATAATCCAGGGGTTTAGGTAGAATATGCAAGTGACAAGCAAAGTATTGTGAAACAAACGATAAGTTGGAGCCGGGATCAAACAAAACTTTTGCATTTCTTTTAGAAACATGAAGAATACCTTCCACCACTGAATTAGAAGCTTAGAATCTTGTTCAGTGATAGCATACACTCTAGCATGGGCTGAGGGTCTAGGAGACAGTGGCTCTTTCTTCTTCCTCAAAGGGCAATCTTTTATTTGATGATCCAACTTTCCACAACCAAAACATACTCCAGTCACCCGAAAACACTGACTTGTTTCATGATTTAATCCACATTTTGCACATGACTGAGTCCTCCGCAATGGTTTCCATTTCTCAAATCCAGATGTCTTAAACCTCTTGTTACTAGCTTCATATTCATTTTCTCTCCTACTTTTGCTAGTAAATTTGTCCATTTTGTTCTTGCCAATGATTTCTTGAATTTCCTCCATGTCTCGTTCTATTTTCAAAGCTCTTTCTACCGTATCTGCATATGTTTGTAGTTTTAAAGCTGACATTCGGCTTTTTATTGCTGGCCGTAATCCCCTTTCAAACCTTCTTGCCTTCCTAGATTCATCATCAGTCATATGTGTGGTAAACCTGGAGAGCTCAATGAATTTAGATTCATACTTTGTAACCATCATACTTCCCTGGATAAGATTCAAGAACTCCAATTCTTTTTGCTCTCTCATACAATCTGGAAAATATTTATCATTAAACTTTTCTTGAAATAACTTCCATGTCATTGGCTCATGTTTGATTTCAGACATCCTCTTAATCATTCTCCACCAGTGTTCAGCTTCTCCTTCCAGCATAAAGGTGGCAAGAAAAACCTTTCGATCATCAGGGTAATTTAAGGCATCAAATATTTTCTCTATCTGCATCATCCATCGTTCTGCCACCATTGGATCAGACTCACCACTAAAACTGGGAGGACTAAGCTTCTTAAACTGTTCAATTCCCAACCCCGTTTGGTTTGATGTTCCTGTTCCATCATTTCTTCCTTGTAGGACAGGTTGTTGTTGTTGTTGCATCACTTGTGCCATAGTCTCCAAAGTCCGCATGATACCACTCAATTGATCAGCAGTAGATGCAACAGGAGAACCAGATGATCTCGTCATCCTTGCTTCCTAAAACATCAAAAGAACATTTCCTTTGATCAATCTCTAAATGATAGTCAATAAACCTAAAAAAAAATAATATTCTTAGTGATTCTCAAATCATGCTCTGATACCACCTCTGTCACGCCCCTCAAAATAACGACAATATTAAAATTTTCATCACAACTAATCCAGGATCCAAACACACATTTGAGGTCACTAAGAAAACATTAAGATAAAAAATTTCACCACTATAGTCGACAATTTCATAACCCTATGCAGTTCATAAACATCCCACACCTCACTCGATAATTCAAACAAACTGAACTTAACTCATCAAAATAATAATCACAACATAATTTCACAAGTGGGGAAGTCTATGCAGTCACCAAACCAACGATTACCATAAGTTCGTATCATTACATGAATTTAACTTAGCATTCCAAAATCCTAAACATGAGGGATCCTTTAACTTACACAAAATCCACAGGTTTAGATTCATCGTCAACATTTCATTAGATGCAGAGTGGCTCATACAACAAATACATATATGCTAACACAGATCTGCCCCAAAATCTTCTAACTTTCCACTGCCTAAGCCCAATCTTAACATTTAAGCAAGCGATACGCAATCCTGAAAAATTTATCAACAAACGGGGTGAGCATATAAAGCTCAGCAAGTGACTAACATATCCATATCAAAATAGGACAATTTCTAAAGAGATAAAGTTTCATAATACGAGGCAGAATATACGAATTCGTAGACATAATATCATTAGGTGCAGAATCACAATTGTCCTTTCAATCATACATATTTGGTTCATAACATACTGGGCATAGAGTAATTGGAGCATATTAGAAACGAATGAAACGTTTTGGAGTATAACAATAACAAATGAAACATATCGGAGCTTATCAATGGCATATGAAATGTTCCGGAGCATATCAACAGCGTATGGAATATTTTGAAGCATAACAACAATGAATGAAACATTTTGGAGCTTATCAATATCACATACTAAACAGAAGCTCAAACGTCGTCTTTGACGTTGCATTCATATCATTCTTATCCAAAGCATATACAAAAACACATAACCAAAGCTCTGGATATCATATCAAACATACAGAAGGTGTAGTGGGACCTCAAACAGAACGTGATACATCCATTTCTGAATGACCACCAGACAGAAGTCTCCCACGTCTGGGAGCTTCATCCACCCACGTCTAGGTGAAGTCAGAAGGGGCCGGCAGAGCAACGCAGGCTCTAAGCACATACCATTTACCATTTTTGGCAAAGGTCCAGATAGTCCCACAATCACCAGAGTACAAAAGGACAGTTTAACAATAAGTAGCATATACCGGAAGCACACGCGGAACAACAAAAACATACATGTGCCTTTTCGAGACAATATGATGCAAGGAACAAAGCTCTCACAAATGTATTCAGATTTGGAATGAAATAAAAGCCAGAGTATATAGGGATTCCAAGAAATCATATTTGGCTCAATACAAATAAGAAGAATAGAGGAATTCAATATCCAAAGGAACGAAACAGAATACGCGAAATCGACCAAAGCTTGATTTCTGACAGAATTCCAATGGCACATAGAACAAATATTTCAGATTATCAATTATACTTCAATACCCATAAGAAAACTACTGTCGAAAGATATATCAATCTGTTTTCTTTCGAAACAAGTTTCATACGAATCAGGGTTTCCCATAAGGAGTTACCTTTGATTTGGTAACACAAGGTCAAGGACACAATCACTGTTTTGCAGAATACATAGGGTCGGATTCAACAGATAATAGGGTAGGCATTTGAATTCCAAAATTTTCAAACTATATGTCAAAAGAAAGGTCTGCAAGTCTAGTTTCGGATTAGTCAGTTTGGTATAAATCAGAATTTTCAATAGAGAGTTATAGGCATTTTAGTATCGAAAGGTCAGAAATCTTGATCCCTGTTTTGCAGCATCTATAGGCTCATTTGAAACAGATGATTGGGTAAGTATTCGGTGTCCAAAATCTACAAAATCATTGTCAAAAGAAAGTTATAAGAGTCTAATTTCAAACAAAATAGTTCCTGCCTGAATTCACATTTTGTACTAAAAATTATAGCTGAAACAGCGTATAGGGGTCAGTTTGCCGAAAAAATTTCAGAATCCATGGTTCTATGTCCAAAGAGAGACATATCAGTTTCTAGATAGAAATCCTTCAGTTTATTTTGAAACAACATAAAAACAGAGACTAATTTTCTGTAGGATGGGGTTAGAAACACTTGCCTTTGGGAATTTTGACCCTAAGTGAAAGGATTTGGGCAAGAACCCTTAAAGCCCCAAAATTTTTTTTTTCTTCTTCTTCTTCTTCTTCTTCTCCTTCTTCTTCTTCTTCTTTCTTTCTTTCCCTGATCATGCATGCAGCTGCCTTCTCTGCTTCCTTAAGAACGAAGGCAGAGAGGCTTAAGTGGTGGAATTTGTCATTTTGTGCGTTTTGCAGTTTAGTCCTTGTTTTTATCATATTCACGATTAGGTCCTTAGGGTTTACATATAGGTCCTCAGATTCTTTCTTTTTTTTTTTGAATAGATCTCCCAAATCTTAAAAATAAGTTATCTCTGATTCATACTCTATTTCTTTTGTCAATTTAAAATAGATGCTTACATTATCACCAGAAATTTATACGAAAATTCGGAAATGAGGGATGTTACAGTCTAGGCGGTACCACTACCCAAACACTACTTGGAAGGCCTAGCCTCAAGCGGTTCCACCGCAAGCCCTGGTTGTGCCATTGCCTAACCTGGCTCCATGTCATTGAATGAGCTACCCAATAGGCCTAACTCAGTACCAAATCAAGCATAATGGGCTCCTAATTGAGTTAGCCTAGTTACACCCAAAACCTCTCAATTAGACCTAGAATACTATGATCTAGACACACATGATTACAAGCATGAATCCTATGTTGTCCGACATGTCATTGGTTCATCAAACACTTCGTCTGATACTTCAATACATCATTCTCTCCTTCGATGAATTGCCCAATCAATATGTTGACCTTTTGTAATATCTGATCTCCTTTTATGCATTGTCCTATCATTTGGCTCGATGCCCAAACTCATGGCACGAAGTCCTTCCGGCATGTCGACCAGTCCTCCGACCCAATGTCCAATCTTCTAACAAGTTCCACTTTAGCCCAACATTTGATTCTTCCTACTTCAAATGATTTACCTTTCTAAGATTAAAGTTAGTCCTATGTCACTCAAACGGACATTAGATCATAACTTCATCAATTGATTTCATCATCAAAATATGAGATTCAACATAAGGGACGTGTGAGGTCTTATTGTAAAAGTGAAGTGTGAAGGTTCTCTCTTAAGCTTGTGAAAAGGAGGAAAGAGTTGTAACAAGGGTAGTCGATCTTCGCCCATTGAAAATAAGATCGGTAGGGAAAGCTAGTGGCCTCAAGGGAAAAGGAATTAGGAGTGGACGTTGGTCGAGACAACCAAACTATTATAAATCTGGTTTATATTTCTCTTTATGCTTTTCCTTACTATTACTAACTAATCTAGTTGCTTGCTACCCTTACTCATATTCTAAAGTTTAACGCACTTCTAGTACGGATTTATCGATCGAAAATTTTCAAATTGGAACTTTATTTCGAAAGCACTAATTCACCCCCACACCCCATTTTAGTGCCACTACGATCCTAACAATTGGTATCAGAGCCTGGTTCTTTCAGTTGGTTTAACACCTAAGAGAGATTAAATAACTTTTTTTGGGAATGAATAGGGTCACTCTTTTACTCGTCCTCTTATGTTTAGCGGGACGGACTACACTTATTAGAAGACATGAATGTGTATTTTCTTGATTTCTATAGATTTTGATTTGTGGAATGTTGTTAAATGTGATTTTCAAAAATCTTCTAAAACAATGAATGAATAGAATGATCTTGAGAAGAAAATATTTTCTTTAACTGCTAAAGCTATGAACATTTTATTTTGTGTATTAGACACAGATAAGTTTAATTGTGTTTTGACAGACACTTGAAGTTACTCATGAATGCACAAATAGAGTAAAAGAATCTAAGATTAATCTTTTAGTACATATTTATAAATTATTCAGAATGAAGCTAAACGAAACTATTAGTGACATGTACACTCGATTTACAGATCTTATCAATGTTTTAAAAGTTCTTGGTAAATGTCATACTAACATTGAATTGGTTAATAAAATTTTAAGATCTCTTTCAAAAAGTTAGGATGCAAAGGTAATTACAATTCAAGAAGCAAAGGACTTGAACAATTTTCCTCTTGAAGAACTCGTAAGATCTTGAGTCGGAGTTGTATTAGGAGTTGGTTAAAAGTAGCAGTTTTGAGTAGGAGTCATATTATGAGTGTTAGGAATAAGTCGGAACTAAGAGGGGGGGTGAATTAGTGTAGCGGTAAAATCACCGGTTTAAAAATTCTTCGTATAATAAAATTGATCGGAAATATATTAACTTGGAAGCATAAGGGATCATAGTGAAAGTAATAAGAAGGTAAAGCAGTTTGCAGTAAAGATAAATTGAACAAAAGGAAATGCAAACCGATTTTATAGTGGTTCGGTCATCATGACCTACATCCTCTCTCGATTCCTCTTCCGTTGAGGCCACTAGCATCCACTAACGATCTTCCTTTAATGGGCGAAGACCAACTACCCTTTTACACCCCTCTTCTCCTTTTTATAGGTTTAGGAGACTACCTTTTACAACCTTTTTGGCAAGGTTTCCCTCACACACCTCCCTTAGAACTCTCTCTAAGCTTTAAGAGGAGGGAACTCAACTTTCTAATAGGGTTTACAATAGAGTTTTCCTTAATCTTTCTTGTTACTCCATGCAAGAATAGCTGGGGTATTTATAGACCCTAAATGGCTTCAAAACTTAGAGCCAAAATTTGTTGAATCTCGGATTTTGATGATGAAGTCAATTGTTATTTGTTGATCTAATCTATATGTTGAGAAAAGTATGCAGAATTAACTACGATGGCAGTAAGACATACAGCAGGTGTTATGCCAAAGTCAAGATTAAGATCAAATTGGGAGTTCGAGAGTTCGTCAGAAGTCCGGACGTTCGTCGAAAGTTCTACGGGAACCAAGCGAGAAGTCCAGGAGCTTGCCATAGAAACTCGTCGGAACTCGCCAAGAAGATTGTCGCGAAGTCTAGGAGCTTGCCGGGAGTCCGCCGGAGCATCGCCGAGAGTTCGTTGGATGTTCACTAGAAGTACGTCGGAAGCTCGCCGAAAGAAGCGATTGACGCATCGGAACACGAATTGCAGTAATCATGTCATAATTATCGTAGTTAGTATGTAGATTAAGTTATGATTGGGAGATAATCCCACTAAATTAATTAGGGGCCAACTGGGCCCTTAACAGACCTAAATTAGGCCAAATGGAACAGCCCATTCGACCCCTGAATTCTTGGCCGACTGTGGCACCGCCAGGGAGATTCGGTCTCCTAGGAATTCTGGGCGGTGGTATCACCCCTATCAGGTGGTAGTATTATCGACAGTTATTGCTGCCAACGATGGTACCGCCCTTGTCAAGCGGTGGTACCACCAGAGCTCGGTCTCCGAGCTCTGTCAAGCAGTAGTACCACCCAGACTGAGCTGTTGTACCGCCCAGTGTCAGATGACAAGCGGTAGTATCACCCAATAATGGCGGTGGTATCGCCAGGACCTCGAAAATCTAGAATTGGACACTTTTAGGCTCCATTTTTGAACTCACTAGGGCTTATAAAAATTCCACCCATTCTTGCATGAAAGGGCACGAAATCTTAAAATACTCTTGAGTCTTTGAGGCCTTAAAGTGTTGTAAAAGCTAGAGTTCTCCTCCTTCTTTCTAAGTGTTGAGATCATTCAAAAGAGCAGTGAAACTTGTAAGGGTTGTCTCCTAAGCCCGGCAAAAGGAGAAAAGCTGTAAAAGGGTGGTTGGCCTTTGCCTATTGAAGGAAGGCCTCTAGTGTACGCTGATGACCTTGTCGGAGGAGGAAGCCGAAAGTGGATGTAGGTCACGTTTGACCGAACCACTATAAAACTCGGTTTGCATTTACTTTGAGCAACTTTCTTTTATAACAAACTGCCACTCTTCCTTACTGTGCTTTAACTACGTCTATATACGCTTTGACGTAAACATCTTCCGAGATCGACTTTTATTGTACGAAGACTTTACGAAACTGACACTTTTCATTTGTGCAACTTATATTGCTGCAAATCACCTTAGTCTTCTCTTGCATTTTCACTTAAGGTTTCAAGTTCAAATTCCTTCCGAAACGGATTGAGTTAAATGTTAATTCATGAATTTTGATGATAAAATCAATTGATGGGTTAATTGATATAATCCATATTATTGAGTTAAGTGTGCAGGATTAACTACGATAACCAGAATACACAAAGCAAGAATGCCGGAATCAAGTTCGATAGACGTTTAAGAGTCCGAAGAATCGTCGGAGATGCTGCCGGAACCAACCAAGAAGAATTCAGGAACTTATCAGAATTTTCAGAAGTTCGCTGAAGAGATCGTCAGAGGTTCACGGAGATGGTCGAGAAGGCTCGGCTACTCGTTGAAGTCATCACAAGATCGAGAGCTTGCTGGGAGTCCGTCGGAAGAAGTTCGTCGGAAAGCTCGTCGGAACAAGACTCGATGTTCGCGGTTGAAAACTTGCTTAGGATGTTTTTAGTTATGTAGTTCACATGTAATTAGGATTATGATTAAGAGATAATCTTATATCCTGGTTAGGGGCCAATTGGGCCCAAAATTAGACTTGGTTTGGTCTAAATTTAAAGCCCAACCAGTGAACCGAAGGGTCTGGCAGTGGCACCGCTAGACTGGGCAGTTGCACCGCCCAACACCCGAGAGCCAAGCAGTGGCACCGCTCAGCACCTGAGAGCCAGGCGGTGGCACCGCTTGGCTGGGCGGTGGCACCGCCAGTCCACTGTCAGTGTCAGACACTGATAGGCGGTGGCACCGCCACTAACAGGCTGTGGCACCGCCAGTATCGGGAACCAAAGAGAATTCAAATTTTGGAGCCCAAATTTGAATCCTCTTGAGACCTATAAATACCCCTCAAATCTCAGCTGAGATTACAACTTTTTGAGAAGCAATTGATTGAGAGAAAGATCTTAGAAAAGTCTTAGCAAGTCTTGTTTTCAATTCGCTAGTGTTCACCTCCTTCTTTCTTGCTGAAAATCTGTAAGAGAGTGAACCGCTTGTAAAAAGTTGTAAGAGGGGTATTTGCCCTTCCCCTTCAGGAGATTTGCTAGTGGAAGGTGGGAGCCTCATCGAAGAGGGCCTCGCAAGTGGATGTAGGTCATTTGACCGAACCACTTTAAAATCGGCGTGATCTCTGGTTTGCATTTCATTATTGCTATTTACATTACTTCAAACCTTCTTACGTGCTTTATTCCCTCATTAACCTTGCTACATACCTTTACGAACATGCGTTCAAGTTAAGCACTTCCAAGTTCAATTTTTATCGTACGAAAGATTTGTCGAAACTAAAGTTTTAATCCGCTGCACTAATTCACCCCCCCCCTCTTAGTGTCGCTCCGATCCTAACAATTGGTATTAGAGCTTGGCTCACTCTCATATTTGGTTTGATACCCAAGAGAGATGGCTTACTCCGGCATACATGAGGGTCATTCTGTCACATGTCCACCCATGTTTAATTGGTCGGATTATACTTATTGGAAGACTTGTATAAGGATCTTCCTCATTTCCATGGATTTCGAGCTTTGGACTATTGTCGAAAACGGATTTCAAAAATCTTCTCTTCCGATGAGCGAATGGAATGAATCGGAGAAGAAGGTTTTTGCTTTAAACGCAAAGGCTATGAATGCCTTGTTTTGTGCACTAGACAAAAATGAATTTAATCGTGTTTCAATTTGTGATTCGGCTTTTGATATTTGGAGAACTCTTGAGGTCACTCATGAAGGCACTAGCCGAGTGAAAGAGTCTAAAATCAACATCCTTGTGCACTCTTACGAACTCTTCCGAATAAAACCAAGTGAGTCCATCGGAGACATGTACACCCGGTTCACGGATGTCATCAATGGACTCAAAGCTCTTAGTAAAGAATTTACTAACTTTGAACTAGTAACTAAAATCTTAAGATCCCTCCCTAAAAGTTGGGATCCAAAAGTTACGACCATTCAAGAGGCAAAAGACCTTAAAACATTCCCTCTTGAAGAACTTATTGGGTCTCTAATGACCTACGAAATGACATCTCAAGCTCATGACGAGCTCAAGAACCCCCTTTCAAAGAACAGGAAGGATATGACACTCACATCACAAGAAGACCACTTGAAAGGAATATCAAGTGATGAGGACAGTGACAATGACATTGCACTTTTGAATCAAAAATTTAAAAAATATTTAAGAAAGAACAAATTTAAAAATAATACAAAAAATAAATTCGAACACAAGAAGGACCAAGTGATTTGCTATGAGTGCAAAAAACCAGGACACTACAAGAACGATTGTCCTCAAGCCAAAAAGAGAACATCAAATAAGAAGGCGCTCAAGGCAACGTGGGATGATTCAAGCGCGTCCGAAGAAGAGGAGTCCAACACCGAGCAAGTTTCTCATTATACCCTAATGGCCATCGGAGAAGAGGTAACGGATTTAATTGATGCAGATTTACCTTATCATGAATTATTAAATGCCTTCCATGAGTTATTTGATGAATGTAAGACAATTAGTAGAAAATACAAATTGTTAAAAAAGGAGCATGATAGTCTCACTTATGATATCGATAAATTAAAAACTGAATATCATGATAGTTTAGCTCCATGTATAAAATGCCATGATCTAGAATCTCTCTAAAAGGAGAACTTGCTACTTAAGGACACCTTGAAGAAATTCGAGGTTCGTAGTAAGTCTTTGAACATGATCCTTATAAATAAGGGTCACGTTCCTAAAAGAAGTAGAATCGGATTTGTGAGAAGTCCTCACCAAAATCCAAACACCTTCATTAAAGGCCCCGTCTTACATGTTCGGCACCAAAACAATTGCAACTTTTGTTGCAAATATGGACATAAAACTTATAAATGTCCATTCAAGAAAATTAGTCCGAACAAACTAATTTGGGTTCCTAAAGGAACCATGATCAATTCTATGCAATATGATGAACAAGTTAAATTAGTTTTTAAGGCACCCAAAAGAAAATGGGTACCTAAAAATAATCCCTTCTTGTAGAAACATACACCATCACAAGCTAGGAGCAAGAGATGGTATGTAGATAGTGGATGCTCAAGACATATAACTAGAGATCCATCTCATTTCTCTATGCTTACTAGCAAAGAAGAAGGGTACGTCACATTCGAAGATAACAAACAAGGCAAAATCATTGGCAAGGGAACCATAGGTAACAAATTAAAATTTTCTATTGATGATGTCTTACTAGTTGATGGATTGAAACATAATCTCTTGAGTGTTAGTCAATTATGTGATAAAGGTTATATCATTAGATTTGAATCAAATGTGTGTATTATTGAAAAATCAAACCATAACATAACTATGATTGCATTAAAACAAAATAATGTCTACACCATCAACCTTGATAAACTAAGTAATGAAATATGCTTCTCCGCTTTAAATGATGATGCTTGGCTTTGGCATAGGAGACTAGGCCATGCAAGCATGAAACTAATATCTAAGATCTCATCTAGAGAATTAGTGCGAAGAATTCCAAATATAAAGTTTATTAAGGACAAAGTATGCGATGCATGTCAACTAGGTAAACAAATAAAAACTAGTTTCAAACCAAAAATTCAAATTAGCACCACTAGACCATTACAATTGATTCATTTGGACTTATTTGGACCAATTGACATGACAAGTCTAGGAGGAAGCAAATATGCATTTGTAATTGTGGATGACTATACTAGATACACTTGGACCTATTTCTTAGCTCACAAAAGTGATTGTTTCAAGTGTTTCTCTAAATTTTGTAAACTCATTCAAAACGAAAATGGCTTCATGATTTCATCAATTCGGAGTGATCACGATGGCAAATTTCAAAACCGTGTCTTTCAAAATTTTTGTGAAGTTAATGGATACAATCACAACTTCTCCACTCCGAGGAATCCTCAACAAAATGGAGTAGCTGAAAGAAAAAATAGAAACCTACAAGAAATGGCTAGAACGATGTTAAATGAACATAGTCTACTAAGTATTTTTGGGCCGAAGCCATGAATACGGCTTGCTACATCATTAATAGGGTTCTAATAAGACCGTCCCTATCAAAAAATCCCTATGAATTATGGAATAACAAAAAACTAAATTTACTATTTTAAAGTTTTCGATTGTAAATGCTTTATTTTGAATGAAAGGGATGCCTTAGGAAAATTTGATGCTAAATCGGATGAAGGCATCTTTCTTGGTTACTCTTCCGTTTATAAGGCTTTTTAGGTTTTCAACTAAAGAACCTTAGTAATAGAAGAATATATTCATGTAGTTTTTAATGAAATTTTTAATTTAAAGAAAAATGATTTTGACGATGATCTTGGTTTTGATAATTTGAATTTAAATGAACCCCCTCTTCAAAATAGCAACTTGGATGCACCTTCTTCCGAAATTTCCTTACCTAAGGAATGGAAGTATATAGATGCTTATCCAAAGGAGATAATTATAAGAGAAACATCAAAAGGGGTTCAAACTCGTTCCTTTTTCAAGAATTTTTGTGCTAACACCGCCTTCCTTTCTCAAATCGAACCTAAATGCATTGACAAAGCCTTAAAAGATGATTTTTGGGTTATTGCAATGCAAGAGGAATTAAATCAATTTTAGAGGAATAAGGTATGGAAGCTTGTTCCTAGACCTTGTGACCATTTAGTCATTGGTACTAAATGGGTCTTTAGAAACAAGCAAGACGAAAATGGTATCGTGGTTAGAAACAAGGCTAGATTAGTGGCCAAAGGTTTCAACCAAGAAGAAGGTATCGATTACGAAGAAACCTTCGCTCCCGTGGCTCGATTAGAAGCCATAAGGATGCTCCTTGCCTATGCTAGTAGTAATAATTTTAAACTGTTTCAAATGGATGTCAAAAGTGCTTTCTTGAATGGTTTTATTTTTGAAGAAGTATATGTCGAACAACCTCCCGGATTTGAAAATTATCTTCTTCCTAATCATGTATTCAAATTGACTAAGGCTCTCTATGGCTTGAAACAAGCTCCTAGAGCTTGGTATGAAAGGCTTAGTTCCTTTCTTATTTTAAATAATTTTACCAAAGGCAAGGTTGATACTACATTGTTTATCAAATATTTTGAAAATAATTTTCTTATTGTGTAAATTTATGTTGACGATATTATTTTTGGCTCTTCGGATGAATCACTATATGAATCATTTGCCAAATGTATGAGTCATGAATTTGAAATGAGTTTAATGGGTGAATTAACTTTCTTTTTGGGATTACAAATCAAACAACTTAGTGATGGTATATTTCTTAACCAATCTAAATATACATTAGAATTGTTAAAACGATTTAACATGGATAATTCAAAAGCAATAAACACCCCTATGAGTACTTCGACTAAGTTAGATATGGATGAAAATAATGAAAATTTCGATCAAAAAACATATAGGGGAATGATAGGTAGTCTACTTTACCTCACCGCGACTAGACCGGATATTATGTTTAGTGTAGGACTTTGCGCTAGGTTTCAATCTAATCCTAAATTATCTCATCTTAAGAGTGTTAAAAGAATATTTAGGTATCTTAAAGGAACTCCAAATTTAGGATTATGGTATCCAAAATCTGAAAAATTCGATTTAATAGTTTATGTAGATGCCGATTTTGGCGGATGCAGGATAGATAGAAAAAGTACATCCGGAACATGCCAATTTTTAGGACATGCACTTGTTTCTTGGATTTCCAAGAAATAAAATTCAGTTGCACTATCTACGGCGGAAGCCGAATACATTGCTGCAAGTGCATGATGTGCACAAGTTGTTTGGATGAAAAATACATTAGAAGACTATGAAATTCACTTCAAAAATGTTCCCATAAAATATGATAATACTAGTGCCATATGTCTTACCAAAAATCCAATTCAGCACTCTAGAACTAAGCATATCAATATTAGGCATCGTTTCATACGCGATCATGTCCTTAATAATAATGTTGTTTTAGAATATATTGACACAAAGCATCAATTGGCAGATATTTTTACAAAAGCCTTAAATAAAGACTAATTTGAATTCATTAGAAGGGAACTAGGCATGTTAAATTGTCCCTGAAAATAAGCTTGTTTGAATATATTTTTTGAAAAATGTCTCATCCTTTTCCGTTCTTCTATGTATTTGACTTCATCATTCTCCTTCGATTCAAAATGATATATTGAAGTACAACTCATTATCTTAACCTATCTTGAGTCAAACACCTCTGAAAAACAAAAGGGGGAAGAAAAAAATTTTTTCTTCTTCCGCAGCACGCCAGCGGTGGCACCGCCAGAACCGGCGGTAGTACCTCCTGAGCGCTCGGGCGCCAGGCGGTGGCACCGCTCGGTTTGGCGGTGGCACCGCCCGAGACACCCTATAAATTCCAAATGGTTAGGGCCGGCGGTGACACCGCCCCCAACCCGTGCAGACCTCCCTCAAACTCTCCCAAAAACTTCCTAACTCTCATCCTCCAAGAAACACTCCATAAGGTAAAATCTTTCCTTCCCCTTCTTCTTGTTTTACCTACTCATTACAATTTCATATTTTTTTTCTATCATCTTGTCTAGACAATGGCCCCTAAGAGATCAAAAGGGAAAAGGATTGAAGGAGATTCATATGACCACGATCTTTTTAGATCCAAAGAAGAGGCCCTTAGGTTTCCAAAATTTGAAACAAGATGTATCCATAAGGGTAAACACATTGATCTCGATGAACTAGGAGACTTAGAACCCATTAGGTGGTTTGCTCATCTAGAGGCCCTACCTCTTCTACAAATAGATGAACCAATTTATCCCAAGTTAGTTAGGCTCTTTTATGCAAACCTATGGGTAGATAACGATAGCCTAAGTACTTACCTTTTAGGAACACAAATTAGGATTTATGATAATACTATTTGTGAACTAATTGGAATCACTGAAAAAGATAGGGGCTGCTATTTTAAAGGTAAATAAGATGTTAATATAATAGGAGCAACTTACACCGAAGCTGCCGAAACTATTTTTGCAAACTCGGACCTCGGAATAATACCCAAGAGTTTCGAACACTTACTACCTTTTAACTCTAAGATTCTTCATCATATCATAACAAGCATACTATTCCCTAAGCAATATCATATTGATGAAATGAGTCTAATAGAGATAAGCACCATGTATTGGATTATGACCGGTCAACATAACTGTTTTGGATACTCAATACGGCAATACATGCAGGATATTACAACTAAAGATACTATGTTGCCTTATGGGGGATTAATCACTAGATTTCTTCGTGCCTATGACATTTGCATCCCACCCGATGAAGAAACAATTCAAAGTGATAGATATAACATCATCAATAAAAATCTACTAAAGAGACTTAGGTGCACATTTAACAATGGAATATGGGTAAGGCAACCTAGAAGGACTGATCCTATTCCTCCACTAGTAGAACAACCAGAAACACCAATTTTTAGGGGAAATGAATCTCCTCCTCCTAGTCCATTTGGCGCAGCACCTTCAGCTCCTATTTCATCCTCTGAAGGACTCATTATGGCAGAACTGTCTCAGATCAAATTCTAACAAGACCAACTCAAATCGCAGCAAGAACAAATTCAACTCCAACAAATTGAAATTTTGAAGGAACTACGACAAATGAATAAAAAAATAGATGTTATGTATCAGCACTATGGATTACCTCCTAAGGATTAATTGATGTATCTTTTTATTCTGTTCTATTTACTCTTAATATCAAGTTCGAAGCTTGTCATCTTTTGAACGAAAACTGAACCTTCTTCTTAGATGTATTTTTAAAATTCTGGATATATGTTGATTTTTAGATGAATTCTGGATAAATATTTTTGGCAAACTTGAATGATTAATCTTAATGCTGGATTTTTTCTCTATTGATTTGATGATCACAAATTGTGTGTTTCAAAGTCTCATCTCCTTTTTGTTGATGACAAGGGGGAGAAAAGTGATGACTTGTACCATTTTGATAGCATTACAAAAGTTTGTGTGATATGAATGTCTTATATGCCTTGCAAAATCTTTGAGAATATCGCAAGATTGATTGATCATATTGAAAGCATGCCTTCCATCTATATCATGAAATTCATGTTGAAAATCTTTATCTCCTGTTGCAATAAAAATCGTCCCTTATCGTTCGACTTGAAAATGATTTTCATCAAAGTTTCGTATTTACTTATGCTTAATGAGAATAACGAAAAGTTCAACGGTTAGAACTTATCGGTTTATGCTTGAATTCAATGAGATGGAATTCAAGTGTTTTTATCTTCTCATAATATGGCATATAGATAGGGGGAGTTATGTTTAACTCCGTCATCAATTGATTGTCATCATCAAAAAGGGGGAGATTGTTGAATCTTGAATTTTGATGATAAAATCAATTGATGGGTTAATTGATCAAATCCATATTATTGAGTTAAGTGTGCAGGATTAACTACGACAACTAGAAAACACAAAGCAAGAATGCTAGAGTCAAGTTCGATGGACGTTTAAGAGTCCGAAGAATCGTCGGAGATATTGCCGGAACCAACCGAGAAGAATTCAGGAACTTGTCGGAATTTTCGAAAGTTCGCTGAAGAGATCGTCGGAAGTTCACGGAGATCACCGAGAAGGCTCGGCTACTCGTTGAAGTTGTAACAAGATCGGGAGCTTGTTGGGAGTCCGTTGGAAGAAGTTCGTCGGAAAGCTCACCGGAACAAAACTCGACGTTCGCGGTTGAAAACTTGCTTAGGATGTTTTTAGTTATATAGTTCACATGTAATTAGGATTAGGATTAAGAGATAATCCTATATCCTGGTTAGGGGCCAACTAGGCCCAAAATTAGACTTGGTTTGGGCTAAATTTAAAGCCCAACCAGTGAACCGAAGGGTCTGACGGTGGCACCGCCAGACTGGGCGGTTGCACCGCCCAGCACCCGAGAGCCAGGCGGTGGCACCGCCAGTCCACTGTCAGTGTCAGACACTGACAGGCGGTGGCACCGCCAGCATCGGGAACCAAAGAGAATTCAAATTTTGGAGCCCAAATTTGAATCCTCTTGAGGCCTATAAATATCCCTCAAATCTCAACTGAGATTACAACTTTTTGAGAAGCAATTGATTGAGAGAAAGGTCTTAGAAAAGTCTTAGCAAGTCTTGTTTTCAATTTGCTAGTGTTCATCTCCTTTCTTACTGAAAATCTATAAGAGAGTGAACCGCTTGTAAAAAGTTGTAAGAAGGGTATTTGCCCTTCCCCTTCAAGAGATTTGCTAGTGGAAGGTGGGAGCCTCATCGAAGAGGGCCTCGCAAGTGGATGTAGGTCATTTGACCGAACCACTTTAAAATCGGCGTGATCTCTGGTTTGCATTTCATTATTGCTATTTACATTACTGCAAACCTTCTTACGTGCTTTATTCCCTCATTAACCTTGCTGCATACCTTTACGAACATGCGTTCAAGTTAAGCACTTCCGAGTTCGATTTTTATCATACAAAAGATTTGTCAAAACCAAAGTTTTAATCCGCTGCACTAATTCACCCCCCCCTCTTAGTGCCGCTCCGATCCTAACATTAAAATCATTCTTGTTGAATCGGCTTTAATCGAAATAAGGTTTTTGAAATAGTGAAAGTTTTTTGCTGTACTAATTCACCCCCCCCTCTTAGTGCGCTCTTAATCCTAACAATTGGTATCAGAGCGAGGCTCACTCTCGATTGGTTTAAAACCCAAGAGAGATGGCATTTGCCAAAAAT
Source organism: Musa acuminata AAA Group (assembly GCF_036884655.1). Lineage (NCBI taxonomy): Eukaryota > Viridiplantae > Streptophyta > Magnoliopsida > Zingiberales > Musaceae > Musa > Musa acuminata. The sequence continues at coordinate 30,048,143 of NC_088335.1, read as the reverse complement.
CAAGAGAGTCACTCAATTACACGTCCGCCCATGTTCAATGGGATGGATTACACCTATTGGAAGACTAGAATGTGAATCTTCCTAATTTCTATGGATTTTGAGTTTTGGAACATTGTCAAAAATGGTTTTCAAAAGTCTTCTCTTCCAATGAACGATTGGAATGAGTTGGAGAAGAAGACTTTCACTTTAAATGCCAAGGCTATGAATGCCTTATTTTGTTCACTAGATAAAAACGAGTTCAATCGAGTTTCGATTTGTGAAACGACTTTCGATATTTGGCACACACTCAAAGTGACTCATGAAGGCACCAGTAGAGTAAAAGAGTCAAAAATCAACCTTTTAGTATATTCTTATGAATTATTTCGAATGAAACCAAGTGAGACCATTGGAGACATGTACACCCGTTTTACGGATGTCGTCAATGGTCTAAAAGGACTTGGTAAGGGTTTTTCGGATTTTGAGCTCGTTAATAAAGTTTTAAGATCCCTTCCAAATAGTTGGGACTCTAAAGTCATGGTCATTCAAGAGGCCAAAGATTTAAATAACTTTCCTTTTGAAGAATTAATTGGGTCACTAATGACCTATGAAATGACATGTAAAGCTCATGAAGAGCTTGAGGACACCCTTCCAAAGAACAAGAAGGATATTACACTAAGAATACAAGAAGACCAATTGAGAGAAAACTCAAGTGATGAGGACTTTGATGATGACTTGGCACTTTTAACAAGGAAATTCAAAAAAATTATTAAAAAAAAATAAATTTAAAATAACACTAAAAATAAATTTGAACCCAAGAAAGATCAAGTAATTTATTACGAATGTAAGAAACTAGGACACTACAACAGTGAATATCCCCAAGCCAAGAAAATGACACCAATAAAGAAGGCGCTCAAAGCAATATGGGATGACTCAAGTGCATCCAAAGAAGAGGAGCCATTGGAGAGGAGGTATCAAGTTCAATTGATGCAAATTTATCATTTGATGAATTATTATATGCTTTTCATGATTTATTTGATGAATACAAAATAATTAGTAAAAAATATAAATTATTAAAAAGGAGCATGATTCTCTTGTTAGTAATTTTGATAAATTAAAAATTAAGCATAATGATAGTTTAGCTCTATGTACAAAATTTTATGATTTAGAAATACTTCAAAAGGAAAACTTACTACTCAAGGATACCTTGAAGAAATTTGAGGTTGGTAGCAAGTCCTTAAACATGATCCTTATCAATAAGGGTCATGTTCATAGAAGAAGTATAATCGGATTTGTGAGTAGCTCTCATAAAAATCTAACCACCTTCGTTAAAGGCCCTATCTTGCATATTTCTCCTCAAAACAAATACAACTTTTGTTGCAAATGTGGACATAAAGCTTATCATTGTCCATTTAAAAAGTGTAGTCCAAAAAAATTGATTTGGGTTCCAAAAAGAATCGTAAAGAATTCCATGCAACATGATAAGCAATTTAGATCGATTTTTGAGGCACCCAAGGTCAAATAGGTACCTAAAAATCATCCTCTATTATAGAAATGTATACCATCACAAACTAAGAGCAAGAGATGGTACATTGATAGTGGATGCTCAAGGCATATGACTAGAGATCCATCTCAATTCTCTAAGCTCACTAGCGTAGAAGAAGGATCTCACATTTGGAGACAACAACAAGGGTAAAATCATTGGCAAAGGAATCATAGGTAACAAATCTAACTTCTTTATTGAAGATGTTTTGTTACTTGATAGTTTAAATCATAACCTCTTGAGCATTAGTCAATTGTGTGATGAAGGATATATTGTTAAATTTGAATCTACTGCTTGCATTATTGAAAAACCATACAAAAACACATCTATGATTGCATTAAAACAAAATAACGTATACACCATTGACATTAATGATCTTTACAATGAAATATGTTTTTCGATTTTGAATGATGATGCTTGGTTTTGGCATAGGAGATTAGGTCATGCTAGCAAGAAACTAATCACCCAAATTTCATCTAAAGAACTTGTAAGAGGAATTCTTCATATCAAGTTCATCAAAGATAATGTGTGTGATGCTTGTCAACTAGGAAAATAAATAAAAGGTAGCTTCAAACCTAAGAACCAAATAAGTACCTCTAGACCTTTGCAATTGATCCATATGGATTTGTTCGGACCAATTTCTACATCAAGCCTAGGAGGTAGCAAATACGCTTTTGACATTGTAGATGATTATAGTAGATACATATGGACTTATTTTTTGACACACAAAAGTGAATGCTTTAGATATTTCACCAAGTTTTGTAAACTTATTCATAATGAAAAGGGTTCTATAATTTCGTCAATTCGAAGTGATCACGATGGTGAATTTCAAAACTATGATTTTCAAGAATTTTATGAATCCAATGGATACAACCACAACTTCTTTACTCCAAGAAATCCTCAACAAAATGGAGTAGTAGAAAGAAAGAATAGAAATTTGCAAGAAATGGCAAGAATCATATTGAATGAACATAGCCTATCCAAATATTTTTGGGCCGAAGCCGTAAACATGACATGTTATGTCATGAATAGAGTTCTAGTAAGACCCTTACTCACCAAAACTCATGAGTTGTGGAACAACAAAAAACCCAATGTTTCATATTTTAAAGTTTTTTGGTGTAAGTGTTTTATCTTGAATGGAAAAGATGCTTTAGGAAAATTTGATGCTAAATTCGATGAAGGAATTTTTCTTAACTATTCTTTGATTTCTAAAGCATTTCGTATCTTTAATAAAATAATTTTAATTATAGAAGAATCCATTCATGTTGTTTTTAATGAGGTTTCCGAAATTAAGAAAAATGATTTTGATGATGATGTTAATTTTGATGCCTTGAATTTAAACGAAACCCCTTCTCCATCTAGCAACTTGGATGCATCTACTTTCAAAACATTCTTACCCAAGGATTGAAAATATATAGATGCTTATCCTAATGAGCTAATCATAGGAGACACATCAAAAGGAGTTCAAACACGTTCTTCTCTTAAAAATTTTTGTGTCAACGTCGCTTTTCTCTCCCAAATTGAACCAAAATGTATTGATGAAGCCATGAAAGATGATTCATGGATTATCGCAATGCAAGATGAGTTAAATTAATTTGAGAGAAATGAGATGTGAAAGCTTGTTCCTAGGCCAACCATTTAGTTATTGGTACTAAATGGGTCTTTAGAAACAAGCAAGATGAATCTGGTATCGTGGTTAGAAACAGGGCTAGATTAGGCCAAAGGTTTCAATCAAGAAGAAGGTATCGATTACGAAGAAACCTTCGCTTTAGTGCCTCGATTAGATTAGTGGCCAAAGGTTTCAAATCAAGAAATAAGTATACTCCTTGAATATGCTAGTAGTAATAATTTTAAGTTGTTTCAAATGTATAGATTAGTGGCCAAAGGTTTCAATCAAGAAATAAGGATACTCCTTACCTATGCTAGTAGTAATAATTTTAAGTTGTTTCAAATGGATGTTAAAAATGCTTTTCTTAATGGCTTCATTTTCGAAGAAGTTTATGTTGAACAACCTCCCGGATTTGAGAACAATAGTCTCCCTAATCATGTGTTTAAATTAACTAGAGCTCTCTATGGTTTAAAACAAGCCCCAAGGGCTTGGTATGAGAGACTTTGTTCATTTCTTATTGAAAATAATCTCTCTAAAGGCAAGGTCGATACTACATTATTTATTAAAAATTTTAAAAATAATTTTCTTAATGTTCAAATTTATGTTAATGATATTATTTTCGGTTCTACGAATAAATCTCTTTAGGAATCATTAGATAAAAGTATGAGTCTTGAATTTCAAATGAGTTTGATGGGAGAATTAACCTTCTTTTTGGGCTTACAAATCAAACAACTAAGTAATGACATTTTTCTTAGTCAAACAAAATACGCTTTAGATTTGCTAAAGAGGTTTAATATGGATAGCTCAAAGGCTATCAACACTCCTATGAGCACCTCCACTAAGTTAGAAATTGATGAAAGTGGAGAAAGCTTTGATCAAAAAGTTTATAAGGGTATGATAGGAAGTCTACTATATATCACCGCAACAAGACTAGATATCATGTTTAGTGTAGGTCTTTATGCTAGGTTTCAATCTACTCCTAAGATATCTCATCTTAAAGCAATTAAGAGAATACTTAGATATCTTAAAGGTACCACTAATCTAGGATTATAGTATCCAAAATCCAAGAACTTTGAACTAATCGCATATGCTGATGCGGATTTTGCTGGGTGTATATTAGATAGAAAAAGCACATTCGGAACATGTCAGTTTTTAGGATACACACTTGTTTCTTGGTCATCTAAGAAACAAAACTCAATTGCACTATCTACAATCGAAGCAGAGTACATTGCTACTAGTGTATGCTGTGCACAAGTTGTGTAGATGAAAAACACTTTAGAGGACTATAAGATTCATATTAAAAATATCCCCATAAAATGTGATAATAAAAGTGTAATATGTTTAAAAAAGAACCTCATTCAATACTCTAGAATAAAACATATTGACATTAGGCATCACTTTATACGAGATCATGTCACAAATCATGATGTAATCCATAGAGTTTATTGATACAAAACATCAATTGGCCGATATTTTTACAAAACCTTTAAGTGAAGAATAATTTAATTTTATTAGAAGAGAATTAAGACTGTTAATTTGTTCGAATGCATGAATCTATCAAATTTTGATTTCAGACTTTCTTGATTCTTTGATCACTTACTTCAATTCGGTGTTGAAAATTTTATCATATGAATTTTACATGATGATAAGATTGTGTGCCTCAATAACATGTTTATTTTGATATTGAAAATTTTGTGCTTTGATGCTAAAAGTCTCTATGATTATGAGCATGTTATCATACAATGATGCAATATCATGTTTACTTTGATGATTATGATTTCTATTGAATATTGAGAAGTTTTAATCATATATCATATTCTTAATCTTTGAGTATTACAAAGCACTAATGATTTTGCCTCATGCAAGTAGTGATGAAAAGCTATCACAAAACACTTTATAAATGCATGAATTTGATGTATCTTTCCAGACTATCTTAATATATTTCTTGAAAGGAGCTTTCTTGAGTCTATGCCATATCAAGTTTATTTCGTATTCATGCTCCATCACTTAATGACTTTTGATACATGGAATTAATTGACAAATGCATTTCTCATGGATTTATCTCTTGTGAATTTTTAAATTGAGAAATGGATTTGATATGATGATTCTTTAACATGAATTCCTTCTTGATGAAGGAAGAATTTTTTTATTGAGATGAACACTTGCAAGGATTTAATTTCACATGAATATCTTGATCCATGTGAAAAATGAAGCATAATTTAATGAAACTCTCTTATCATTTTTAATTTCATTCAAAGTTGGTTCTCAATGGTTTTTCCTCCTTACTTTCCTCTTTCATGCAAAGTTTTGATGATAAATAAAAGGGAAGAAATAATGAATGCTATCTCTTTAATGTTGAGAACTTTTGAATGATACCATGTCATGAATGCTTGAAATATGATTGATATACATTTCTTTACAAAATTGAAATATGACATGAATATTTACCACACTTGCATATATTGTTGAATCGTTCTCCTTTTTGTTGATGACAAAGGGGGAGAAATTATACCAAAAATTTGGTAAATTAATGATAAATGATGCAATTTGATATGTTTGCATTATGATAAGATATCTAGAGCTTAACTTATAATTTTACAAATTGATATCTTGCCATAAAATGAATTGCTATGATTGTTATCCTTCATATTTGAAATATAAGACTTGAAAATAGATGTCATGCCTTGACATCATTTTTAGAATGTTACATCAAGACATAAATCATGATGTGTGTATTGATAAGTTCAAATGAACTTAACTTATCAATATGTCTCTTGAATTCAAAGGCTTTGAATTTAAGAATGACTTTTCTCAAGTATGGCATATAGATAGGGGGAGTTAAGGTTAACTCCGTCAACAATTAATTGTCATCATCAAAAAAGGGGAGATTGTTGAATCTCAGATTTTGATGAAGAAGTCAATTGTCATTTGTTGATCTAATCTATATGTTGAGAAAAGTATGTAGGATTAACTATGATGGCAGTAAGACATGCAGTAGGTGTTATGCCGGAGTTAAGATCAAGATCACGTTGGGAGTTCGAGAGTTCGTCGGAAGTTCGGACGTTCGTCAGAAGTTTTACGGGAACCAACCGAGAAGTTCAAGAGCTTGCCATAGAAGCTCGTCAGAACTCGCCAAGAAGATCATCGCGAAGTCCAGGAGCTTACCGAGAGTCCGCCGGAGCATCGCCGAGAGTTCGTCGGATGTTCGCTGGAAGTACGCCGGAAGCTCGCCGGAAGAAGCGATTAACGTACCAAAACATAAATTATAGTAATCATGTCTTAATCATCATAGTTAGAGTGTAGATTAAGTTAGGATTGGGAGGTAATCCCACTAACTTAATTAGGGGCCAATTGGGCCCTTAATAGATCTAAATTGGGCCGAATAGAACAGCCTATTCGGCCCCTGAATTCCTGGCCAACGATGGCACCGGTTGGGAGACTTGGTCTCCCAGGAATTCTGAGCAGTGATACCACCCCTGTCAAGCGATAGGACCACTAGTAGTTATTGCTGACAGCGGTGGTACCGCCCCTATCAAGCGGTGGTACCGCCAAAGCTCGGTCTCCGAGCTCTGTCAAGCGATAGTACCGCCCAGACTGAGCTATTGTACCGTCAGGACTCCGAAAATCCGAGATTGGACACTTTTAGGTTCCATTTTTGACTCATTGGGGCCTATAAAAATCCCACCCTTTCCTGTATGAAAGGACACAAAATCTTGAAATACTCTTGAGTCTTTGAGGCCTTAAAGTATTATAAAAGCTAGAGTTCTCCTTCTTCTTTCTAAGTGTTGAGATCATTCAAGAGAGGAGTAAAACTTGTAAGGGTTGTCTCCTAAGCCCGACAAAAGGAGAAAAGCTGTAAAAGGGTGGTTGGCCTTTGTCTATTGAAGGAAGGCCTCTAGTGGATGCCGATGACCTCGTCGGAGGAGGAAGCCGAAAGTGGATGTAGGTCATGTTTGACCGAACCACTCTAAAACGCAGTTTGCATTTACTTCGAGCAACTTTCTTTTATAGCAAACCGTCTCTCCTCCTTACTGTGCTTTAACTACGTCTATATACGCTTTGACGTAAACATCTTCCGAGATCGACTTTAATCGTACGAAGACTTTACGAAACCGACGCTTTTCATTTGTGCAACTTACATTGCTGCAAATCACCTTAGTCTTCTCTTGCATTTTCACTTAAGGTTTCAAGTTCAAATTTCATCCAAAATGGATTGAGTTGAAATCATTCTCATTGAATCAGCTTTAATCAAAATAAGGTTTTTGAAATAGTGAAAGTTTTCCGCTACACTTATTCACCCCCCCGCCTCTTAATGCGCTCTTGATCCTAATAAAATTTAAATCCTTGAGATTTCGGGGTACGGTTGGTACCATCGCCTACAACTTGACACTGGGTGCTACCACCGACTAGTCTGGTGGTACTATCACCTAGGAGACTGTGTCTGGGCAGTACCACCACCCAAACTAGTGGTACCACTGCCCAAAACTGGTGATACCACCGCTTGACCATCTCAGAGACCGAGTCTGGGTAGTACCACCACCCGACATAGTCTTGGAGATCATGCCACGATGGTTCTATCTGTTGGGTCATTGTTTGGGCCTTTCACTTTGCCCAACATAGCTCAAACTTGGGCTAAGTTGATCCCTAATTGAGTTGGTCTAATTACATTCAAAACTGACTCAATTAGACTCTAAACTAACTTAATCTAGACATAATCGATTATAAGCGAATCTTTTATTGTTTGGCATATCATTAGTTCTTCCGGCACTTCGTCCGATCCTTCGGCGCATCATCCTCTTCTTCGGCGTATTGCCTAATCAGCATGTTATCTTCTCGCAATATCTGATCTCCTTGGCGCAATGTTCGATCTTCTTGGCCCGTTGCCTGAATTCATGAACCGAAGCCTTCTGCTGACATGTCGATCGATCCTCTAGCTTGACATCCAATCTTTTAACATGTTTGCTCTAATCCAACATTTGATTCCTCCTGCTTAAATCGATTTGCCTCTTCTAATCGAAGCTAGTCCTGCGTCACTCAAACACACATTAGATAAACATTATCAATTGGTTTCATCATCAAAATCCGAGATTCAACAATCTCTCCCTTTTTGATGATGACAACCAATTGATAATGGAGTTTAAACAAACTCCCCCTATCAATATATCATATTGATAGAAACTTTGAAATCATAATATTTCAACATTGCATGCAATATGAGTATTGAAATAACCAATTTATCACATCATTGCATGCATCATAAAATCATGCATAATCAAATTTACAATACATCATTCCATGCATGATCATTATCATAACTTCTCCTCCTTTGTCATCAACAAAAAGGAGAAATGCATCTATCAAGTTTTAAATATATGAAAGCTAGCAATTTAGCTAGTGAGTTCTTTCTTCTTTTTTGAGAAGAGCAAGCTAGCAATTTTTTGCTTCCTTTGCAATGTTCAAGTTAATAATTCTAACAAGTTTTACATCATGCAAGCTAACAAATTTTCATATTATTTTAGAAAATGTAAGCTAGCAATATTTGAGATGTTCAAGAAAGCAACTTTTGCTTCTTGAAATATACAAGTTAGTAATCTTTTCCTCTCTTTTGAGATGAGCAAGTTAGCATGTTTTTTCATCTTCTTGAATTGTGTAAGATAGCAAATCTTTCTTTTTTGAGATGTGCACACTAGCAATTCTTTCTCCCACTTTGTCATTGGTAAAAAGGAAGGGAATAACAATGCAATGGTGCAATTCATTTCTGTAATATCCTTCATTTCTGAAATTTATGTAAGGATTTATTTATAAATCAAAGAATTTATATGTAAATATAGAAATATCAAGGACTAAACCGTTAAGTTGAAAAAAAAAAGAAAAAAAAAGGAAAGGGTGGCGGTTTTATCCCAACCCCTCCCACGAGAGAGAAGCTGTGGTGGCATTGGGGAGAAGAAGAGAAGTAGAGAAGAAAAGAAGAAGAAGAAGAGGGAGAAGAAAGGGAAGAAGAAGAAAAGAGGAGGGTGGCTGCGGCAAGGGCTGTAGCGAGGAGGTGTGGGGCGTTAGGAAGAAGAAGGGAAGAAGAGGAGAAGAAGAGGAAGAAGAGAAGAAAAGAAGAAGGAGAAGGAGAAGAGAGGGAAGAGGGAGAGGAGAGAGAGAGGTGGCGGCAACTAGGGCTGCAACACCTCTGTTTCCCACTGGAGGAAACAGAGGAGAGGATGTGTGTGGCGTCGGGGAGGAGAAGGGAAGAAGAGGAGAAGAAGAGAAGAAGAAGAGGAGGAAGAAGAAGAAGAAGAGGGAGAAGAAAGGGAAGAAGAAGAAAAGAGGAGGGTGGCTGCGGCAAGGGCTGCAGCGAGGAGGTGTGGGGCATTGGGAAGGAGAAGGGAAGAAGAGGAGAAGAAGAGAAGAAGAAGAAGAAGAGGAAGAAGAGAAGAGAACAAAAGAAGAAGAAGAAGGAGAAGAGGAAGAAGAGAAGAGAACAAAAGAAGAAGAAGAAGGAGAAGAGAGGGAAGATGGAGAGGAGAGAGAGGTGGCAGCAGCTAGGGTTGCAACACCTCTGTTTCCCACAGTAGGAAGAGGAGAGGACGTGTGTGGCGTCGGGGAGGAGAAGGGAAGAAGAAGAGAAGAAGAAGAGGAGAAGAAGAGGATGGAGGAGGTGGCTACAGCACCACTGCTTGCCGTAGGAAGAAACAGAGGAGAAGAGAGGCAGTGCATCGGGGAAATGAAGGGGAGGAAGGAGAAGAAGAAGAAGAAGAAGAAGAAGAAGAAGGGAAGGAGAAGAAGAAGAAGAAAAGAGAAAGAAGAAGGGGCTGTGGCTGCAGCGGTGGCAGTGGCAACTGCAGTTGGAAGAGAAGAAAGAGAGGAAAAAGAGTAGAGGAGGAAGAAAAGGCTGTGGCTATGGTGGCTGTGGCCATGGTGGCTGCGACTGCGACTGCAGTAGTTGCAGTTGGGAAAGAAGAGAAGAAAAGGAAGAAGAATAGGGAGAAGAGAGGGAAGAAGAGAGGAAGGGGAGTTGTGGCTGTGACTGCCTGCGGTAGCTGTGGTAGCGGTGGTGGCTACAGCAGTTGTGTATGAAAAAAGAGAAAGAAAGGTAGGGAAAAAAAGTGGCCGCCGCTGTGGTTGTGGCTGCGGCTGCGACTGCAGCAGCTGCATCTACGAAAGAAGAGGAGGAAGAAAGTAGTGCAGTAGAAGGGGCTGCGGTTGTGAAAGCGACTGCGACAGCTGTGTTTGGGAAAGAAAACGAAGGAATGAGAGTAAGAAAGAGTAGGTGACTGTGCCTCTATGTTCTGCATGAGCTGTAGTTGTGAAGGAAGAAAGAAGACAGATGTAGAAAATGAAACAGGGAGAGGACATGGGGGAAAAGCAGAAGAAGGATTTGAGCTTACACCTTCTTCGGATCTTTGGATCAAAACCTTCGAAAGGCAAGTGTTCTAATCTTACTGTAATTTTATCTCTGCATTTGTTTTGAATATAAGAAACTTTGAATTATTCTAACTTTGCATTTGATACATCTCCTGTTTAGACATAACGATTTGAATCTGTGAAACTTCTGAGATTTTGACCTTTCTACCTTGTTATGGTTATAATTTATTACATCGACCTCTAATTTGAGAAAAACTAAATTCATCCAAAAACATACTTGTGAATCTTTTTTTGATACCTTATATGAAGAATTTGAAGTAAATTTGCCTACCCAAACTTCTGTTTCAAATGAGCCTATGGATTCTGCAAAATAGAGATTATAATTTCTAACCTTTTGATACTAAACTGCCTATAAGTTCCTGTTGGAAACTCTGATTTATGCAAAATTACTTTATTGGAAACTAGACTTGCAGATCTTTCTTTTGATATATTGATTGAAAATTTTAGAATCCAAATACCTACCCAGTTATCTATTGAAATTGACCCTATGAATTCTACAAAACAGTGATTTTGTTTTCTAACCTTTGGTTACTAAATCAATTGTAACTTTTTGTTGGAAACTTTAATTCATACGAAATTTGTTTTAACTGAAACTAGATTGAAATATCTTTCCACAATAGCTTTCTTGAATGTATTTGTTAGGACTCTAGCTTCGAGAGTCCTAATTGAGAGGGACATTCATGTAAAACTATTAGGACTCTAGCTAGGAGAGTCCTAATTGAGAGGGACATTCTGTTAGGACTCTAGCTAGGAGAGTCCTAATTGAGAGGGACATTCATGTAGGAGGTTTTTTCTTAGAGAAGAATTAGGAGTTGTAAGTGTTGGGAAATCATGAGGGCAACATCACATGCACAACAAAAGAACAAGAAAACAAAATCCCTGATTCCCAAAGAGATGTTCGTCATCGTGCGAAGATTGATGTGCAAAATCTACGAAACTTAAATCTGTGTATAGAGTAGGTTGTGTTACCTAGGGAGATCGTATATCCCTGTTTCCTTACAGATCCTTAGGAGAGGGTGAAGGAGGTCAAGCGTCCTCCTCTCTAGCGGTGATCCACACAGCAGGGTTGCGACGACGCTCCTCAAAAAACTCCAAGCCTGCTCTGAGGTGGAGAGGAAGAGGAGAATAGGAAAGGCAAGCAAAGGCTCTAGCCTATGAGGCTCTGAATCCCTCCTATTTATAGAGATCCCTTGTCAAACCCTAAGGGTCCTCCCCTAGTGGGTCCTCCCCTAGTGGGTATTGGATCTGCATCCAATAAGACAAGGGCTCCGTCGGATATCTCATATCTGAACCTCTACTCATCGCAATGCCTACCATATGTGTGTGACCCTCTAGGCCCAATATCGAGCTGGCCGTGAGTCATACCTGTCAGAACTCCTTCTAACTCAGTGAATTATTATCTCTGTAATAATCCACTTGACTCATCGACTATGGAAGTACTATGCCATTACGCCGTAGTCCCCAGACGATACAGGGGAATCCAATCCATTGGACTTGTCTGTCCTTAGTTACCGTGTACCTATAATCCCTCATCCATCTAATATCCCAAAGACCGTATATCGAGCATGGTGTTATCAGACCCATACGGTTTCTACTCGAGTCTCGCTCTAATCGGATTCTCCCGGAGAACTCTTTCTCTCTCAACCCGAATGACCCTGGCCAGGGATTTGTCTGAGCAAGAACACATGGGATATTCCTCTCATGATGCCGAGAGTGGATGATCCTCTATCGACACTCAATAGCTCTCGTAAGGTCGACTACCACTCCCAATGACCAACTGTACTAGATCTGGGACAGCCAAACCTATAAGTTTGGTATCAAAAAGTGGAGCACTCATATAGGACATCCTTGGTGTCTCAAGTCTAAGGACCAGATACACCACTAGGACCACGGAATCGCTGTCTAACAATAAGGCATCATCAACCATCTAGCATTCCGTAAGCGGATCAATCAGTGAACTCATTCTCCAATGAGCACCTGTACTGTATCCCTAGTGTCCCTACATGAGCAGCTATGAGACTAGTTGCATCCATCATATGGACGGGTATATAGCACACTAGTCTATCCGGTTATCACGATGTCCCTCTCGAGTAACCTATGACCGGGATTATTTAGGATATGTATTTAAAGGTGAATCGATCTCATTATCGTGATCTCATCACGATCCGATTCCCATTGCACAAATCCAAGGACATCACAATATATGTATGCATTTATGCAATAGTTATAAAGTGATATACGCCAAAATATAATAAGCAAAAAGTTTCTGTATCAAGTCACACGTGCCATCACTCACGTGATTGGCTTGCTGGGCACCTATGACTAGCAGTAAGGGAATAGGAGTCTTGAGTAGGAGTCCTATTAGGAGTTGGTTAGAAGTAAGAGTCTTAAGTAGGAGTCCTATTAGGAGTTAGGGTTTAGAAGCCCTATAAATAGCCATGTATTCCTTCTCTTTTCTTAAGCAATAGATGAATCTTTTCTGCAGGAACCCCTATAGAGTTCCAAGGAGGCCGATCCCCTAAAGAGATCAACCCCAAGTTTAGAATCTGCAAGGGTTCTATCACCTGGTATCAGAGCAGCGTTCTTGGCATCTTGCTGCCCTTCCACTGCCATCCATCAGCCCTCCACAACCACCCAAAGCAATTCCCACAATTGCTTAAAAGATCGTCGCCGAATTTCTCCATCATCTCCACCACCGCGGATCATCCTTTAATCTCCCCGTGAATTGTAACAGGTTCTGGTTTCCTACCTTACTGCTACTGCAATTTAGTTATCCTTATTCGAAAATCCAAAAGAAAAAAAAATTGTTCCTATATTGCTGCATAAACCTTTCATCACAAAGTTTTTATCTCTACGACGAAAGATACATTGCAGAATTCCAGCCGCATAGTACCATCTGTTTGATCTTGTTACTATGCTTTTTCTATCCAAATTTCTATAAAATTTTTATAACACCTTTGACACTTCCTAATAGCAGATTTCCCTTTGGTTTTTTCAAAAAATTCTTAATATAAACCATTGATCTTTTACGTCAAATCTGCTATACTTGAAAATCTGTATTGTAAAATTTCAGCCGCATATGTTTGTTTGATCTTGAGACTACATTGTTTCTATCCAAATCTCTACAAAATTTTTATGATAGCTTTGACACTTCCTAACAGTAGATTTCCCTTTGGTTTCATCAAAAAATTCTCAATATAAACCACTGATCTTTTACATCCAATCTGCTATACCTAAAAATCTGTGCTGCAGAAAATTTCAGCCGCATATTGTTGCCTTAACCCATCTATTTGCAATCTTTTTGAATGAAATTTCTTATACACTTCATAGATCATCTTGGATTCCATCTAAGATTGATCTATTAAGAAATTCATCTCTAAAAATGATTTTATGTTGCTGCAAATTTTTGTCGTATCCCGCTGAAATTTTTGGACTAGAATTCTGCAATCGCAACTTGCACTAATTTCCTTGCTGCAACTTCCACTGATTTCTATCAAACCTTTGCTACCATCTATCACAGATCCAAAATAGTCATCCATAGCCCTAAAACTCTACCAAACCACACTCTCAAACTGCACCCAAAATAGCCACAAAACAAGCCTAAATCGTAGCCTACATCCATCGATCCACCAATCCTTTCGACCATCACTTCTCTCAACTATACATGCCTTTAACCTGACAACAAAAGAGAGATCTTAACATGATAGATTTGGAGGCATATACTATGGCATCTAAGGAAGCAATCAATGCTAAATTCGAAGCCTTGGAGGCGCGAATGGAGGATAAGATTCAGACGCTCTTTACCGAACTCAGATTGGGCCGACTACTAAGCCCAAAAATATCATATCACGGAGAGAGCTTTGCCCAATCGCATCAAGCTCGAAGAGATGAGTTCCAAGGGAGGGGAGGCTCTATGACTAAACCCAACTATCCATGCATGAGAATGGACTTCCCTAGATGGGAAGGAGACCCGATTGGTTGGATCTCGCGCGCGGAGCGATATTTTCAGTACCACAAAACCGCGGATGCATCTATGGTGAAAATTGCAGCTATACATCTTGAAGGGGATGCTATACAGTGGTTTGACTGGTTTGAACATACTTATGAAGTCCTTTCATGGCAACAATTCAAAGAAGGACTGCTGATCCGCTTCAGACCAACCTATTACGAGAATATTGATGGACAACTAGCAAAGATCTGACAAACTTCCACCATATAGGAGTACCAAACCAGGTTTGAAAGGTTATCTAATCAAACTCATGATTGGTCTCAAAAATAGCTATTGAGGACCTTCATTGAGGGCTTGAAGCCGGAGATCCGAGGAGAAGTTAAAGCGCGACAACCGTATACGCTTATGGCAGCCATCTCTTTCGCATGACATCAAGAGGAGCAATTGAACCATGAAGCTCAGAGGACTAGGGTCGCTCCTCAATAAGTAATATTGAAGCCCTCAGCCCCCCCTACTATTGACCAAGTCCCTACACCAAAGAGGTTAACAAGAGAAGAGCTTCGGGAGCGATATGCGAAGGGGTTATGTTGGCATTGTGACGAGCCGTGGAGCTGTGAGCATCGTTGTAGTAAAGGAGGACTTCTTATGATTGAACTGATAGAAGAAGAGGTCATTGAACATTCAGAAGAGAGCCTTGAACATTAAGAAAAAGATGTAGAAGAAGAGCCACAACCGACCGAAGTTACGGTACATACACTAGCTGGCTACTCAAACCCGCAAACGATGAAAGTTGGAGGCCTTCTTAAACAACAACCGATCACTGTTCTCATAGACACGGGCAGCACTAATAACTTTCTAAACAGTAAGGTTGCTGTCCATATGAACTTACCTATTGAGAATTGCAGCAGGTTTGTCGTTAAGGTCGCCAACGGACGGATTTTGAAGTGTGATCATAGGTGCCCGCAGGTGAAACTATTGCTGCAGAACCAAGAGATAATTACATATTTCTTCCTCCTCCCTCTTGATGATCATGAGGCCATACTCAGAATTAAATGGTTGATGACATTAGGTGATATTTCTTGGAATTTTATGCAACTAATTATAAAATTTTACAGTAAGGAGAAATAGGTGATACTGCACAGGAAACGTGAGGGCGACGTAACGACAATTTGCACACAACAAATGGAGAAGGTTTTACATAATGCATGTAGTGGCTTTTTGGTACAACTTGAGCAGCAAACTAAGGGAGAGCCAACAAAATTTGAAGATCCAAATCTACTTCCTTTGCTTGCTTAATTTTCAGATATATTTGACGAACCGCGCAACCTACCTCTTACCCGTCGGCATGATCATTGTATAACGATTCTTCCAGGAAAATCTCCAGCAAATGCTCAGCCATATCAGTATCCATATCTCCAGAAGGATGAAATAGAAAGGATTGTAAAAGAGATGCTCAAAATAGGAGTTATTCGGCCATGTTGCAGCCCCTACTCTTCACCGGTGCTCCTCATACGAAAGAAGGATGGAATATGGCGAATATGTGTTGATTTCTGAGCTCTCAATGGCATAACCATCAAGGATAAATACCCTATTCTAGTAGTAGATGAGTTGCTAAGGGAGCACAAATCTTCATAAAGCTGGACTTTCGATCCGGGTATCATCAAATACGAGTATGCGAAGAAGACATACCGAAAACCACCTTTTGAACACACAACAACCACGATGAATTTTTGCTTTCTTCAAAAGAAGGTGGAATATCTTGGGCATATCATATCAGAGGAAGGTGTGGCAGTAGACCCCTTCAAAATTGGAGCAATGCAAAACTGGCTGACCCCGAGGAACTTAAAATTGCTACATGGCTTTCTGGGTTTAACAGGCTACTACTGCAAGTTTGTGAAAAACTATGGAGAGATCAGTGCACCACTTACTTCCTTACTAAAAAAAAATATCTGCCAATGGTCGGACAGAGCCTCCGCTGCCTTCGACAAACTTAAGGCAGCCATGATGACGACGCCGGTGCTAACACTACTAGATTTCAACCGACCCTTCATTATTGAGGCCGACGCATCTGGAGTCGGAATTGGAGCCATTCTCATGCAAGATGGTCGACCACACACATACACTAGCAAGGCATTATCTCCCTCCCATCAAAATAAGTCAACATATGATAAGGAGATGCTCGCCATTGTGCGCGCAGCAACGAGGTGGAGACCCTACTTGATTGGCCGACGATTTCAAATTAAAACCGACCATAAAAGCCTCAATTACTTTTTGGAGCGAAAAATATCATCCCCTGAGCAGCAAAAAAGGGTAATAAAACTTCTTGGATTTGATTATGAAATAACATACAAAAAGGGGAAAGAGAATGTTCTTGCAGATGCGCTTTCGCAGCTACCCGAGCAAGTTGAAGTTTCGGCCGTTTCACTTTCGACCAGCGACATGCTTAAGGATATTAAGACTGCTAGTCATAAGTGCCCAGCAAGCCAATCACGTGAGTGATGGCACGTGTGACTTGATACAGAATCTTTTTGCTTATTATATTTTGGCGTATATCACTTTATTGCTAGTCATAAGTGCCCAGCAAGCCAATCACGTGAGTGATGGCACGTGTGACTTGATACAGAATCTTTTTGCTTATTATATTTTTGGCGTATATCACTTTATAACTATTGCATAAATGCATATGTATTGTGATGTCCTTGGATTTATGCAATGGGAATCGGATCGTGATGAGATCACGATAATGAGATCGATTCACCTTTAAACACATATCCTAAATAATCCCGGTCATAGGTTACTCGAGAGGGACATCGTGATAACCGGATAGACTGGTGTGCTGTATACCCGTCCATATGATGGATGCAGCTGGTCTCATAGCTGCTCGTGTAGGGACACTAGGGATACAGTACAGGTGCTCATTGGAGAATGAGTTCACTGATTGATCCGCTTACGGAATGCTGGATGGTTGATGATGCCTTATTGTCAGACAACGATTCCGTAGTCCTAGTGGTGTATCTGGTTCTTAGACTTGAGACACCAAGGATGTCCTGTATGAGTGCTCCACTCTTTGATACCAGACTTATAGGTTTGGCTGTTCCCAGATCTAGTACAGCTGGTCATTGGGAGTGGTAGTCGACCTTACGAGGGCTATTGAGTGTCGATAGAGGATCATCCACTCTCGGTATCATGAGAGGAATATCCCATGTGTTCTTGCTCAGACAAATCCCTGGCCAGGGTCATTCGGGTTGAGAGAGAAAGAGTTCTCCGGGAGAATCCGATTAGAGCGAGACTCAAGTAGAAACCGTATGGGTCTGACAGCACCATGCTCGATATACGGTCTCTAGGATATTAGATGGATGAGGGACTATAGGTACATGGTAACTGAGGACAGACAGGTCCAATGGATTGGATTCCCCTGTATCGTCTGGGGACTACGGCGTAGTGGCCTAGTACTTCCGTAGTCGATGAGTCGAGTGAATTATTACAGAGATAATAATTCACTTAGTTAGAAGGAGTTCTGACAGGTATGACTCACGGCCAGCTCGATATTGGGCCTAGAGGGTCACACACATATGGTAGGCATTGCGATGAGTAGAGGTTCGGATATGAGATATCCGACGGAGCCCTTGTCTTATTGGATGCAGATCCAATACCCACTAGGGAAAGGACCCATTAGGGTTTTGACACGGGATCTCTATAAATAGGAGGGATTCACAGCCTCATAGGCTAGAGTCTTTGCTTGCCCTTCCTATTCTCCTCTCCCTCTCCACCTCAGACCTGGAGTTTTGAGGAGCGTCGTCGCAACCCTGCTGTGTGGATCACCGCTAGAGAGGAGGACGCTTGACCTCCTTCACCCTCTCCTAAGGATCTGCAAGGAAACAGGGATATACGATCTCCCTAGGTAACACAATCTCTATACGCAGTTTTGTGTTTTTGCGGATTTTGCGCACCAATCTTCGCACGACGATGAACATCTTTTTGGGAATCGGGGATTTTTGTTTTCTTGTTCTTCCGCTGCGCATATGATGTCGCCCCCTTATGATTTCCCAACAGTGGTATCAGAGCCAGGTTGTTCGTGCGAATGATTGGTTTTGAACTGCGTGTGTTGTGTTTAGGAAGAATATTGACGTCAAAATCGTTGACGCAAAAGCGAGGAAGGGCAGCAATAGTTGCTGCCCTCGATCTGCATGCCTGCAGCCACCTGCAGCCGCAGCCGCAGCCAGGCAGCACAACGCCGGCGCAGTGCCTGCAGCAGCCGGCCAGCGGTCTGCTTGCAGCAGGTTTGCTGCCGGCGGGGCTGGCAACCCACGGGCAGCGGCGCCTGCCACCGAAAGGAAGCGGTGCCTGCCGCCGCAGGGCAGCGACGCACGATGCCTGCCGCCGCTGCTCCCGCGGGCGAAACCCCCCCCCACAGGGGCGGTCGCCCGGCGGGACAACACCGCCTGCGGAGGCAGCGACGCCCGAAGGGGGAGCCCACCTGCAGCGACGCCTGCCGCCGCTGCTCCCGCGGGCGAAACCCCCCCCACAGGGGCGGCCGCCCGGCGGGACAGCACCGCCTGCGGAGGCAGCGGCGCCCGAAGAGGGCGCCCACCCGCAGCGGCATCGCCGCCAGCGGGCGTGCCGCCTGCAGGCGAGGGCAGTGCCCTCGCCCCGCCGCACAGGCCGCCGCCGGCAGGGTGGCGGCGGCGGCAGCAGCGAAAAGGGGAAAGGGTATTAGGGTTTTCTGCGCAAAAGACAGTTTTGCCCCTCGGAATTTGAGAAATTCCAGTTTCTGTCTTTTGTCCAAATTACGAAAATACCCTTAGGAATTGAGAAATTCCCTATATATCCCTGATTTCAGAAAATATTAATTAATTAAAAGGTTTAGTTGATTATTATTTTTATTATTATCTAGTAGTCCTACATGATGATGATTATTTATACATGTGATGTATGATGAGTGGACGGATGATCATGGACCGTGTGATGTGTGTACTTGTGATTATTATTATTGAGGTCTACGAACCTCCATTATATTTCTCGTTTATTGTCGGGCCTGCGTGCCTATGATTAAGTTGTAATCACATGAGGAGGCGCAGCGGGAGCGTGGAAGCCATAGCGGGACCCACGAGACGGACGATCGTGATGCATGGAGATGCATCAAGATGTCGACGGAACCGACGAGGACGAGATGGACGATCACAAGGCATGGAGATACTAGATATGTATATATATTTGCATGCGATGTAGATATATATTAAATATGTATATGTGTGATATGTCATATTAGGAGACCAAATCATAGAAACATCTCTCGATAATATTAAGTCGGTAAACGTGAGGCAATTAGATTGACCCACGTGGCCTTCCATCGTTATGAGTAGGAACCGAATCCCGGTGTAGGTTGAGTTGGTTGAGTCCCTCGAGACTCACCTATATCGCGATTCGCTATCTTGCTTACGACATAGAGATGTCACCGGTGACTTGAGGGCATGATATGCTTGGTCGAGTCCCTCGAGGGTATATCATCAAATCAGACTCATCTTGTAACGAAGGTGTTGACTTAACCGAGCATCATGGTTGGTCGAGTCCCTCGAGGCCATGGTGATTCGGAGGCCGAACAGGACGGGAATCACAAGGAGTTGTGATCGGCAAGAGTTGTCTACCTTTTAGGCTTAGTGTGATTGGTCGAGTCCCTCGAGGTTACACTAAGACGCTGATTGGATCCTGATCCCCACTAGAAGTCTGCCGGAGACTTCCGTTTCACGTGCTGAGGGTGTCGCGTGACTCGTTAGTAAAATAGTGGGAGCATATTAAGATAGAAGTCCATATCTTGATAGTTTATTTCTTGCAAAATCTGCATGTTATTCATTTTTGCTACATCTTTATTTTCAGAAAATGTCGCTTTCAAATCCCTTACGTGGCATACTTGATGTCAACCGCCTCACTGGTCCAAATTATACGGATTGGCTCCGTAACTTGAGAATTGTTCTCACAGCGGAGAAAATCGTGTACGTCCTTGATACAGTGATGCCTACGCCCGAAGAAGGGGCAAGCGAGGATGAGATCGCTCGCTACGTGAAGTACATTGATGACTCCACTCTTGCTCAGTGCTATATGTTGGGCTCTATGACTCCAGAGTTACAGAGACAACATGAAAAGATGGATGCCAGATCCATTCTCCTACATGTCCGTAAATTGTTTGAGGAACAGGGAAGGACTCAACGATATGAGATATCCAAGAGCCTTTTCCGCGCTAGGATGACTGAGGGGACACCGGTTCAGAACCATGTCCTAAAGATGATTGAGTGGATAGAGAAACTCACAGGTCTAGGAATGGTCCTAGAGGATAACTTGTGTGTGGACATTGTGCTTCAGTCCCTACCAGATTCCTTTTCACAGTTCATAATGAACTTTAATATGAACAAGCTTGAGGTGACTCTCCCAGAGCTCCTCAATATGTTGAGGGAGGTAGAGAGTACTATTAAGAAAGAGAAGCCAGTTCTCTACACTGGTGAGACCAGAAAGAAAAGGAAAGCAGAAAGGTCCCTTAAGAAGGGAAAGGGCAAGGGCAAACAAGGTAAAGCAAAGGTTGCTAAGAAAGACCCAACAAAGGACAAAGGCCAGTGCTTCCACTGTGGTAAAGATGGGCACTGGAAGAGAAACTGCAAAGAGTACCTTGCAGAAAGGGCGAAACAAAAGCTTGATGAAGCTTCAGGTACATTCATGATCAGTCTCCATTTGTCAGACTCTTATGATAACACATGGGTATTAGATACCGGTAGTGCTTATCATATATGTAATTCGTTGCAGGTTCTGGCAAGGCCTAGGAGACTAGAGAGAGGCGAGATGGACCTCAAGATGGGTAATGGAGCAAAAGTTGCTGTATTAGCTGTTAGCGAGGTCGCCCTACATCTGCCTAGTGGAGCTTTTATTGCATTAGATGCATGTTATTTTGTTCCTTCTATTATCAAAAACATTATCTCCATTTCATGTTTAACAGTTAGTGGATATAAATTTGTTTTTGAGAACAATGGTTGTTCGATATTATTAGATGATAAGATCATCACGAAAGGAACATTGCATAATGGTTTATTTATGTTAGACACCACTCCACATATCATGAATATAAATGTGTCCAAAAGGAAACGAGATGAGTTGAACAGTGCATACCTGTGGCATTGTAGGCTAGGTCACATCCATGAAAGAAGGATTCAAAAGTTGCTAAATGATGGATATCTAGATCCATTCGACTATGTGTCATATGCAACTTGTGAGCCTTGCATTCGTGGAAAACTGACCAACTCTCCATTTAGTGGAACTGGAGAGAGAGCCACTGAGTTGTTGGAACTCATACATAGTGATGTATGTGGACCCATGTCAACTCATGCCATTGGAGGTTACTCCTACTTCATTACATTTACTGATGATTTCTCAAGGTATGGATATGTGTACTTAATGAAGTACAAGTCCGAGGCCTTTGAGAAATTCAGAGAGTATAAGAATGAGGTGGAGAACCAGACTGGAAAGAGTATCAAAACTCTTCGATCAGATCGAGGAGGTGAGTACTTAAGTACAGAGTTTACTCACTTCCTCAAGGACCATGGGATATTATCCCAATGGACACCTCCTTATACACCTCAGCTCAATGGTGTCTCTGAAAGGAGAAATCGTACATTATTAGATATGGTACGGTCCATGATGAGTTTCGCTGACCTACCCATCTCATTCTGGGGATAAGCCCTAGAAACCGCAGCTTACCTTCTGAACAGAGTTCCAACTAAGTCGGTGGTGTCTACACCATATAAGATATGGAAAGGGAAGAAGCCTGATCTTAAAGTAGTTAAGATTTGGGGCTGCTCTGCCCATGTTAAAAGACACAACCCCGATAAGTTAGAATCAAGGACAGAGCGATGCAAATTTGTGGGATACCCCAAGGAAACTTGTGGGTATTATTTCTATCATCTCGAGGACCAAAAGGTCTTTGTAGCTAAGAGAGCAGTGTTCCTTGAGAAGGAACACATTCTTGGCGGAGACAGTGGGAGAATGATAGAGTTGAGCGAGGTTGGAGAACCAAGCTCAAGCACCACTCTACAGCCCGAGTCTGTTCAGGTATCTAATACACAAGTTTCAACTTTACGCAGGTCTGATAGAGTATCCCATCCTCCTGAGATATATGTGGGACATATTAGAGCAGAGGATGTAGAGGATATTGATCCTCAGACCTACGAGGAGGCTATTATGAGTATAGACTCCGGGAAGTGGAAAGAAGCCATGAATTCTGAGATGGATTCTATGTACTCCAATAAGGTTTGGAACCTAGTTGATGCACCCGAAGGTATTGTACCCATCGGTTGCAAGTGGATCTTTAAGAAAAAGATCGGAGTAGATGGAAAGGTAGAGACCTATAAAGCAAGGCTAGTGGCTAAGGGGTATCGTCAAAGGCAAGGTGTTGACTACGACGAAACTTTCTCACCCGTAGCAATGCTAAAATCCATCAGAATTCTATTGGCTATTGCAGCACACTATGATTATGAGATCTGGCAGATGGATGTGAAAACCGCATTCCTCAACGGGAACCTGGAGGAGGAGGTGTATATGATGCAACCTGAGGGATTCGTGTCCAAGAACTGCCCAGATAAGGTGTGTAGGTTGCTTAGATCCATTTATGGACTAAAGCAAGCTTCCCGAAGTTGGAACATAAGATTTGATGAGGCAATCAGATCTTATGACTTCGTTAAGAACGAAGATGAGCCTTGTGTATACAGGAAGGTAAGTGGGAGTGCTATCACCTTTTTGGTGTTATATGTGGATGACATCCTCATCATTGGGAATGACATAGGAATGCTATCCACAATAAAGGCTTGGTTATCTAGACACTTCTCCATGAAGGACTTAGGAGAAGCATCTTATATCTTGGGGATTAGAATCTATAGAGATAGATCCAAAAGGATGCTTGGCTTGTCCCAGTCCAGGTACATAGAAACTATTGTCAAAAGGTTTGGCATGGAAAATTCCAAAAGAGGTCTCATACCGATGAGACATGGGATATCGCTTTCTACGAGTATGTCCCCAAAGACTCCAGAACAAAGGGCAAACATGGATATGATACCTTATGCCTCAGCAATAGGGTCTATCATGTATGCCATGCTATGTACTAGGCCTGATATAGCGCATGCTCTGAGTGTCACGAGCAGGTATCAGGCGGATCCAGGCTTGGAGCACTGGAAAACAGTAAAGTGTATCCTTAAGTACTTGAGAAGGACTAAGGATCTTTTACTAGTATATGGAGGTAATAGCCTTAAGGTTGAAGGCTACACTGACTCAAGTTTTCAGTCTGATGTCGATGATAGCAAGTCGAATTCAGGGTATGTGTACACCTTGAATGGAGGAGCAGTGTGCTGGAAGAGTTCCAAGCAAGATACCACTGCTGACTCGACCACAGAGGCGGAGTACATTGCTGCATCAGATGCAGCAAAGGAGGGAGTCTGGTTGAAGAAGTTCATCACAGATTTGGGAGTCGTGCCGGATAGTGAGGAGCCGATTTCCCTATATTGCGACAACAACGGGGCAATTGCTCAAGCGAAGGAACCTAGGTCTCATTAGAAATCTAAGCATGTTCTGAGGAGGTTCCACCTTATCAGAGAGATCGTGACCCGAGGAGATGTAGCAATGGAAAGAGTTCCATCCGAAGATAACATTGCAGATCCACTAACAAAGCCATTGTCTCAGATTGTCTTTGAGCGTCACAGGGGTCTGATGGGGATCAGACACATAGGTGATTGGCTTTAGGTCAAGTGGGAGATTGCTAGTCATAAGTGCCCAGCAAGCCAATCACGTGAGTGATGGCACGTGTGACTTGATACAGAATCTTTTTGCTTATTATATTTTTGGCGTATATCACTTTATAACTATTGCATAAATGCATATGTATTGTGATGTCCTTGGATTTGTGTAATGGGAATCGGATCGTGATGAGATCACGATAATGAGATCGATTCACCTTTAAACACATATCCTAAATAATCCCGGTCATAGGTTGCTCGAGAGGGACATCGTGATAACCGGATAGACTGGTGTGCTGTATACCCGTCCATATGATGGATGCAGCTGGTCTCATAGCTGCTCGTGTAGGGACACTAGGGATACAGTACAGGTGCTCTTTGGAGAATGAGTTCACTGATTGATCCGCTTACGGAATGCTGGATGGTTGATGATGCCTTATTGTCAAACAACGATTCCGTAGTCCTAGTGGTGTATCTGGTTCTTAGACTTGAGACACCAAGGATGTCCTGTATGAGTGCTCCACTCTTTGATACCAGATTTATAGGTTTGGCTGTTCCCAGATCTAGTACAGCTGGTTATTGGGAGTGGTAGTCGACCTTACGAGGGCTATTGAGTGTCGATAGAGGATCATCCACTCTCGGTATCATGAGAGGAATATCCCATGTGTTCTTGCTCAGACAAATCCCTGGCCAGGGTCATTCGGGTTGAGAGAGAAAGAGTTCTCCGGGAGAATCCGATTAGAGCGAGACTCAAGTAGAAACCGTATGGGTCTGACAGCAACATGCTCGATATACGGTCTCTGGGATATTAGATGGATGAGGGACTATAGGTACATTGTAACTGAGGACAGACAGGTCCAATGGATTGGATTCCCCTGTATCGTCTGGGGACTACGGCGTAGTGGCCTAGTACTTCCGTAGTCGATGAGTCGAGTGAATTATTACAGAGATAATAATTCACTTAGTTAGAAGGAGTTCTGACAGGTATGACTCACGGCCAGCTCGATATTGGGCCTAGAGGGTCACACACATATGGTAGGCATTGCGATGAGTAGAGGTTCGGATATGAGATATCCGACGGAGCCCTTGTCTTATTGGATGCAGATCCAATACCCACTAGGGAAAGGACCCATTAGGGTTTTGACACGGGATCTCTATAAATAGGAGGGATTCACAGCCTCATAGGCTAGAGTCTTTGCTTGCCCTTCCTATTCTCCTCTCCCTCTCCACCTCAGACCTGGAGTTTTGAGGAGCGTCGTCGCAACCCTGCTGTGTGGATCACCGCTAGAGAGGAGGACGCTTGACCTCCTTCACCCTCTCCTAAGGATCTGCAAGGAAACAGGGATATACGATCTCCCTAGGTAACACAATCTCTATACGCAGTTTTGTGTTTTTGCGGATTTTGCGCACCAATCTTCGCACGACGATGAACATCTTTTTGGGAATCGGGGATTTTTGTTTTCTTGTTCTTCCGCTGCGCATATGATGTCGCCCCCTTATGATTTCCCAACATTTATAACTATTGCATAAATGCATATATATTGTGATGTCCTTGGATTTGTGCAATGGGAATCGGATCGTGATGAGATCACGATAATGAGATCGATTCACCTTTAAACACATATCCTAAATAATCCCGGTCATAGGTTACTCGAGAGGGACATCGTGATAACCGGATAGACTGGTGTGCTGTATACCCGTCCATATGATGGATGCAGCTGGTTTCATAGCTGCTCGTGTAGGGACACTAGGGATACAGTACAGGTGCTCATTGGAGAATGAGTTCACTGATTGATCCGCTTACGGAATGCTGGATGGTTGATGATGCCTTATTGTCAGACAACGATTCCGTAGTCCTAGTGGTGTATCTGGTTCTTAGACTTGAGACACCAAGGATGTCCTGTATGAGTGCTCCACTCTTTGATACCAGACTTATAGGTTTGGCTGTTCCCAGATCTAGTACAGCTGGTCATTGGGAGTGGTAGTCGACCTTACGAGGGCTATTGAGTGTCGATAGAGGATCATCCACTCTCGGTATCATGAGAGGAATATCCCATGTGTTCTTGCTCAGACAAATCCCTAGCCAGGGTCATTCGGGTTGAGAGAGAAAGAGTTCTCCGGGAGAATCCGATTAGAGCGAGACTCGAGTAGAAACCGTATGGGTCTGACAGCACCATGCTCAATATACGGTCTCTGGGATATTAGATGGATGAGGGACTATAGGTACATGGTAACTAAGGACAGACAGGTCCAATGGATTGGATTCCCCTGTATCGTCTGGGGACTACGTCGTAGTGGCCTAGTACTTCCGTAGTCGATGAGTCGAGTGAATTATTACAGAGATAATAATTCACTGAGTTAGAAGGAGTTCTGACAGGTATGACTCACGGCCAGCTCGATATTGGGCCTAGAGGGTCACACACATATGGTAGGCATTGCGATGAGTAGAGGTTCGGATATGAGATATCCGACGGAGCCCTTGTCTTATTGGATGCAGATCCAATACCCACTAGGGAAAGGACCCATTAGGGTTTTGACACGGGATCTCTATAAATAGGAGGGATTCACAGCCTCATAGGCTAGAGTCTTTACTTGCCCTTCCTATTCTCCTCTCCCTCTCCACCTCAGAGTAGGCCTGGAGTTTTTGAGGAGCGTCGTCGCAACCCTGCTGTGTGGATCACCGCTAGAGAGGAGGACGCTTGACCTCCTTCACCCTCTCCTAAGGATCTGCAAGGAAACAGGGATATACGATCTCCCTAGGTAACACAATCTCTATACGCAGTTTTTGTGTTTTTTGCGGATTTTGCGCACCAATCTTCGCACGACGATGAACATCTTTTTGGGAATCGGGGATTTTTGTTTTCTTGTTCTTCCGCTGCGCATATGATGTCGCCCCCCCTATGATTTCCCAACAGTGGTATCAGAGCCAGGTTGTTCGTGCGAATGATTGGTTTTTGAACTGCGTGTGTTGTGTTTAGGAAGAATATTGACGTCAAAATCGTTGACGCAAAAGCAAGGAAGGGCAGCAACAGTTGCTGCCCTCGATCTGCATGTCTGCAGCCAGCCGCAGCCGCAGCCAGGCAGCACAGCGCCGGCGCATGCGCAAGCGCTCTGCCTGCAGCAGCCGGCCGGCGGTCTGCTTGCAGCAGGCTTGCGGCCGGCGGGGCTGGGAGCCCGCTCGGTGGAAGCGCCTGCGGCCATTGAGCCCGCGGGCAGAGGCGCCGCGGGGCAGCAGCGCGGGCTGAGGCACCGCAGGGCAGCGGCGCCTGTGGCCACTGCTCCCACGGGCAAAAACCCCGCAAGGGCGGCCGCCAGCGAGACAGCACCACCTGCGGGCGCTGACTCGCGGGCAGAACCGCCCGCGGATGCGGCGGCGCCCGAAGAGGGCGCCCACCCGCAGCGGCATCGCCGCCAGCGGGCGTGCCGCCTACAGGCGAGGGCAGTGCCCTCGCCCCGCCGCACAGGCCGCCGCCGGCAGGGTGGCGGCGGCGGCAGCAGCGAAAAGGGGAAAGGGTATTAGGGTTTTCTGCGCAAAAGACAGTTTTGCCCCTCGGAATTTGAGAAATTCCAGTTTCTGTCTTTTGTCCAAATTACGAAAATACCCTTAGGAATTGAGAAATTCCCTATATATCCCTGATTTCAGAAAATATTAATTAATTAAAAGGTTTAGTTGATTATTATTTTTATTATTATCTAGTAGTCCTACATGATGATGATTATTTATACATGTGATGTATGATGAGTGGACGGATGATCATGGACCGTGTGATGTGTGTACTTGTGATTATTATTATTGAGGTCTGCGAACCTCCATTATATTTCTCGTTTATTGTCGGGCCTGCGTGCCTATGATTAAGTTGTAATCACATGAGGAGGCGCAGCGGGAGCGTGGAAGCCATAGCGGGACCCACGAGACGGACGATCGTGATGCATGAAGATGCATCAAGATGTCGACGGAACCAACGAGGACGAGATGGACGATCACAAGGCATGGAGATGCACCGTTGCACACATAGATCTTGATGTGAGTGATTAGGCCTACTGGCTCGGGCCTAATCATATTAGGTTGTGGTCCATGATCATCTGGTGTGATTGCTTATACACATACTAGATATGTATATATATTTGCATGCGATGTAGATATATATTAAATATGTATATGTGTGACATGTCATATTAGGAGACCAAATCATAGAAACATCTCTCGATAATATTAAGTCGGTAAACGTGAGGCAATTAGATTGACCCACGTGGCCTTCCATCGTTATGAGTAGGAACCGAATCCCGGTGTAGGTTGAGTTGGTCGAGTCCCTCGAGACTCACCTATATCGCGATTCGCTATCTTGCTTACGACATAGAGATGTCACCGGTGACCTGAGGGCATGATATGCTTGGTCGAGTCCCTCGAGGGTATATCATCAAATCAGACTCATCTTGTAACGAAGGTGTTGACTTAACCGAGCATCATGGTTGGTCGAGTCCCTCGAGGCCATGGTGATTCGGAGGCCGAACAGGACGGGAATCACAAGGAGTTGTGATCGGCAAGAGTTGTCTACCTTTTAGGCTTAGTGTGATTGGTCGAGTCCCTCGAGGTTACACTAAGACGCTGATTGGATCCTGATCCCCACTAGAAGTCTGCCGGAGACTTCTGTTTCACGTGCTGAGGGTGTCGCGTGACTCGTTAGTAAAATAGTGGGAGCATATTAAGATAGAAGTCCATATCTTGATAGTTTATTTCTTGCAAAATCTGCATGTTATTCATTTTTGCTACATCTTTATTTTCAGAAAATGTCGCTTTCAAATCCCTTACGTGGCATACTTGATGTCAACCGCCTCACTGGTCCAAATTATACGGATTGGCTCCGTAACTTGAGAATTGTTCTCACAGCGGAGAAAATCGTGTACGTCCTTGATACAGTGATGCCTACGCCCGAAGAAGGGGCAAGCGAGGATGAGATCGCTCGCTACGTGAAGTACATTGATGACTCCACTCTTGCTCAGTGCTATATGTTGGGCTCTATGACTCCAGAGTTACAGAGACAACATGAAAAGATGGATGCCAGATCCATTCTCCTACATGTCCGTAAATTGTTTGAGGAACAGGGAAGGACTCAACGATATGAGATATCCAAGAGCCTTTTCCGCGCTAGGATGACTGAGGGGACACCGGTTCAGAACCATGTCCTAAAGATGATTGAGTGGATAGAGAAACTCATAGGTCTAGGAATGGTCCTAGAGGATAACTTGTGTGTGGACATTGTGCTTCAGTCCCTACCAGATTCCTTTTCACAGTTCATAATGAACTTTAATATGAACAAGCTTGAGGTGACTCTCCCAGAGCTCCTCAATATGTTGAGGGAGGTAGAGAGTACTATTAAGAAAGAGAAGCCAGTTCTCTACACTGGTGAGACCAGAAAGAAAAGGAAAGCAGAAAGGTCCCTTAAGAAGGGAAAGGGCAAGGGCAAACAAGGTAAAGCAAAGGTTGCTAAGAAAGACCCAACAAAGGACAAAGGCCAGTGCTTCCACTGTGGTAAAGATGGGCACTGGAAGAGAAACTGCAAAGAGTACCTTGCAGAAAGGGCGAAACAAAAGCTTGATGAAGCTTCAGGTACATTCATGATCAGTCTCCATTTGTCAGACTCTTATGATAACACATGGGTATTAGATACCGGTAGTGCTTATCATATATGTAATTCGTTGCAGGTTCTGGCAAGGCCTAGGAGACTAGAGAGAGGCGAGATGGACCTCAAGATGGGTAATGGAGCAAAAGTTGCTGTATTAGCTGTTAGCGAGGTCGCCCTACATCTGCCTAGTGGAGCTTTTATTGCATTAGATGCATGTTATTTTGTTCCTTCTATTATCAAAAACATTATCTCCATTTCATGTTTAACAGTTAGTGGATATAAATTTGTTTTTGAGAACAATGGTTGTTCGATATTATTAGATGATAAGATCATCACGAAAGGAACATTGCATAATGGTTTATTTATGTTAGACACCACTCCACATATCATGAATATAAATGTGTCCAAAAGGAAACGAGATGAGTTGAACAGTGCATACCTATGGCATTGTAGGCTAGGTCACATCCATGAAAGAAGGATTCAAAAGTTGCTAAATGATGGATATCTAGATCCATTCGACTATGTGTCATATGCAACTTGTGAGCCTTGCATTCGTGGAAAACTGACCAACTCTCCATTTAGTGGAACTGGAGAGAGAGCCACTGAGTTGTTGGAACTCATACATAGTGATGTATGTGGACCCATGTCAACTCATGCCATTGGAGGTTACTCCTACTTCATTACATTTACTGATGATTTCTCAAGGTATGGATATGTGTACTTAATGAAGTACAAGTCCGAGGCCTTTGAGAAATTCAGAGAGTATAAGAATGAGGTGGAGAACCAGACTGGAAAGAGTATCAAAACTCTTCGATCAGATCGAGGAGGTGAGTACTTAAGTACAGAGTTTACTCACTTCCTCAAGGACCATGGGATATTATCCCAATGGACACCTCCTTATACACCTCAGCTCAATGGTGTCTCTGAAAGGAGAAATCGTACATTATTAGATATGGTACGGTCCATGATGAGTTTCGCTGACCTACCCATCTCATTCTGGGGATATGCCCTAGAAACCGTAGCTTACCTTCTGAACAGAGTTCCAACTAAGTCGGTGGTGTCTACACCATATGAGATATGGAAAGGGAAGAAGCCTGATCTTAAAGTAGTTAAGATTTGGGGCTGCTCTGCCCATGTTAAATGACACAACCCCGATAAGTTAGAATCAAGGACAGAGCGATGCAAATTTATGGGATACCCCAAGGAAACTTGTGGGTATTATTTCTATCATCTCGAGGACCAAAAGGTCTTTGTAGCTAAGAGAGCAGTGTTCCTTGAGAAGGAACACATTCTTGGCGGAGACAGTGGGAGAATGATAGAGTTGAGCGAGGTTGGAGAACCAAGCTGAAGCACCACTCTACAGCCCGAGTCTGTTCAGGTATCTAATACACAAGTTTCAACTTTACGCAGGTCTGATAGAGTATCCCATCCTCCTGAGAGATATGTGGGACATATTAGAGCAGAGGATGTAGAGGATATTGATCCTCAGACCTACGAGGAGGCTATTATGAGTATAGACTCCGGGAAGTGGAAAGAAGCCATGAATTCTGAGATGGATTCTATGTACTCCAATAAGGTTTGGAACCTAGTTGATGCACCCGAAGGTATTGTACCCATCGGTTGCAAGTGGATCTTTAAGAAAAAGATCGGAGTAGATGGAAAGGTAGAGACCTATAAAGCAAGGCTAGTGGCTAAGGGGTATCGTCAAAGGCAAGGTGTTGACTACGACGAAACTTTCTCACCCGTAGCAATGCTAAAATCCATCAGAATTCTATTGGCTATTGCAGCACACTATGATTATGAGATCTGGCAGATGGATGTGAAAACCGCATTCCTCAACGGGAACCTGGAGGAGGAGGTGTATATGATGCAACCTGAGGGATTCGTGTCCAAGAACTGCCCAGATAAGGTGTGTAGGTTGCTTAGATCCATTTATGGACTAAAGCAAGCTTCCCGAAGTTGGAACATAAGATTTGATGAGGCAATCAGATCTTATGACTTCATTAAGAACGAAGATGAGCCTTGTGTATACAGGAAGGTAAGTGGGAGTGCTATCACCTTTTTGGTGTTATATGTGGATGACATCCTCATCATTGGGAATGACATAGGAATGCTATCCACAATAAAGGCTTGGTTATCTAGACACTTCTCCATGAAGGACTTAGGAGAAGCATCTTATATCTTGGGGATTAGAATCTATAGAGATAGATCCAAAAGGATGCTTGGCTTGTCCCAGTCCAGGTACATAGAAACTATTGTCAAAAGGTTTGGCATGGAAAATTCCAAAAGAGGTCTCATACCGATGAGACATGGGATATCGCTTTCTACGAGTATGTCCCCAAAGACTCCAGAACAAAGGGCAAACATGGATATGATACCTTATGCCTCAGCAATAGGGTCTATCATGTATGCCATGCTATGTACTAGGCCTGATATAGCGCATGCTCTGAGTGTCACGAGCAGGTATCAGGCGGATCCAGGCTTGGAGCACTGGAAAGCAGTAAAGTGTATCCTTAAGTACTTGAGAAGGACTAAGGATCTTTTACTAGTATATGGAGGTAATAGCCTTAAGGTTGAAGGCTACACTGACTCAAGTTTTCAGTCTGATGTCGATGATAGCAAGTCGAATTCAGGGTATGTGTACACCTTGAATGGAGGAGCAGTGTGCTGGAAGAGTTCCAAGCAAGATACCACTGCTGACTCGACCACAGAGGCGGAGTACATTGCTGCATCAGATGCAGCAAAGGAGGGAGTCTGGTTGAAGAAGTTCATCACAGATTTGGGAGTCGTGCCGGATAGTGAGGAGCCGATTTCCCTATATTGCGACAACAACGGGGCAATTGCTCAAGCGAAGGAACCTAGGTCTCATCAGAAATCTAAGCATGTTCTGAGGAGGTTCCACCTTATCAGAGAGATCGTGACCCGAGGAGATGTAGCAGTGGAAAGAGTTCCATCCGAAGATAACATTGCAGATCCACTAACAAAGCCATTGTCTCAGATTGTCTTTGAGCGTCACAGGGGTCTGATGGGGATCAGACACATAGGTGATTGGCTTTAGGTCAAGTGGGAGATTGCTAGTCATAAGTGCCCAGCAAGCCAATCACGTGAGTGATGGCACGTGTGACTTGATACAGAATCTTTTTGCTTATTATATTTTGGCGTATATCACTTTATAACTATTGCATAAATGCATATATATTGTGATGTCCTTGGATTTGTGCAATGGGAATCGGATCGTGATGAGATCACGATAATGAGATCGATTCACCTTTAAACACATATCCTAAATAATCCCGGTCATAGGTTACTCGAGAGGGACATCGTGATAACCGGATAGACTGGTGTGCTGTATACCCGTCCATATGATGGATGCAGCTGGTTTCATAGCTGCTCGTGTAGGGACACTAGGGATACAGTACAAGTGCTCATTGGAGAATGAGTTCACTGATTGATCCGCTTACGGAATGCTGGATGGTTGATGATGCCTTATTGTCAGACAACGATTCCGTAGTCCTAGTGGTGTATCTGGTTCTTAGACTTGAGACACCAAGGATGTCCTGTATGAGTGCTCCACTCTTTGATACCAGACTTATAGGTTTGGCTGTTCCCAGATCTAGTACAGCTGATCATTGGGAGTGGTAGTCGACCTTACGAGGGCTATTGAGTGTCGATAGAGGATCATCCACTCTCGGTATCATGTGAGGAATATCCCATGTGTTCTTGCTCAGACAAATCCCTGGCCAGGGTCATTCGGGTTGAGAGAGAAAGAGTTCTCCGGGAGAATCCGATTAGAGCGAGACTCGAGTAGAAACCGTATGGGTCTGACAGCACCATGCTCAATATACGGTCTCTGGGATATTAGATGGATGAGGGACTATAGGTACATGGTAACTAAGGACAGACAGGTCCAATGGATTGGATTCCCCTGTATCGTCTGGGGACTACGGCGTAGTGGCCTAGTACTTCCGTAGTCGATGAGTCGAGTGAATTATTACAGAGATAATAATTCACTGAGTTAGAAGGAGTTCTGACAGGTATGACTCACGGCCAGCTCGATATTGGGCCTAGAGGGTCACACACATATGGTAGGCATTGCGATGAGTAGAGGTTCGGATATGAGATATCCGACGGAGCCCTTGTCTTATTGGATGCAGATCCAATACCCACTAGGGAAAGGACCCATTAGGGTTTTGACACGGGATCTCTATAAATAGGAGGGATTCACAGCCTCATAGGCTAGAGTCTTTGCTTGCCCTTCCTATTCTCCTCTCCCTCTCCACCTCAGAGTAGGCCTGGAGTTTTTGAGGAGCGTCGTCGCAACCCTGCTGTGTGGATCACCGCTAGAGAGGAGGACGCTTGACCTCCTTCACCCTCTCCTAAGGATCTGCAAGGAAACAGGGATATACGATCTCCCTAGGTAACACAATCTCTATACGCAGTTTTTGTGTTTTTTGCGGATTTTGCGCACCAATCTTCGCACGACGATGAACATCTTTTTGGGAATCGGGGATTTTTGTTTTCTTGTTCTTCCGCTGCGCATATGATGTCGCCCCCCCCCTATGATTTCCCAACAAAGACGGAATGACAGAAAGATTTAGAGACTAGTAAGATTATAAAAAAATTGGAGGAAGCACCAAGCTCCGTGGCTCATTACAATCGGGACTCAAAAGAATTATGCTATAAGGGACGCATTATGCTTGTGACAAATTCTACTTGCATCTTCAAGAGCAGATTTTAGACAAAGTTATTCCATATGCAGGGTACTAAATTGAAAAGGAGTACGACATATCACCCACAAACCAACAACCAGACGGAAGTTTAAAATAGGTGCTTGGAGACAGCCCAAAGCCACCCACCAAATATGACTACCCAAAGAGAACTCCAGACCCAGCCAAGTGCCATTATTGATCGACGTATCATGACTCGACGATGACAACCCACTAATGAAGTGCTAATACAGTGGGCGAACCTACCAATAGAAGATGCCACTTGGGAGAACTATGACAACTCGAAGATCAAATTCCCAGAATTCATGAATCATCAGCCTCGAGGACAAGGCTGATTTAAAGAGGCCGGGTCTGTTAGGACTCTAGCTTGGAGAGTCCTAATTGAGAGGGACATTTATGTAAAATTGTTAGGACTCTAGCTAGGAGAGTCCTAATTGAGAGGGACATTCTGTTAGAACTCTAGCTAGGAGAGTCCTAATTGAGAGGGGCATTCATGTAGGAGGTTTTTTCTTAGAGAAGAATTAGGAGTTGTAAGGGAATAGGAGTCTTGAGTAGGAGTCCTATTAGGAGTTGGTTAGAAGTAAGAGTCTTAAGTAGGAGTCATATTAGGAGTTAGGGTTTAGAAGCCCTATAAATAGCCATGTATTCCTTCTCTTTTCTTAAGCAATAGATGAATCTTTTCTGCAGCCTTTGAGCAGCAACTTGGAGGGAGGAACCCCTATAGAGTTCCGAGGAGGTCGATCCCCTAAAGAGATCAACCCCAAGTTTAGAATCTGCAAGGGTTCTATCAGTATTAGAGCATAATTGACAGTTTGAAGTATTTGTTCAACGTGCCTCTCAAATTCTGCTAGAAATCGAGCTTTGGTCGATTTCATATATTTTGGTTTCATTCATTTGGAAATTGATTTCATTTAGTTTTCCTCATTCAATTGAGCTTTATATTACTACTTTAAATTCTTGTATGCTCTTGTCCTTAAATTATTTGCATTCTTAAAATCTATTGTACAAAGTTTTTGCTGTATCATATTGACTCGTATAGGCACATGCATATCCCATTGTTCCGAATTTGCTTTTGATATGTGCCTATTCCAGTTTTATTCCTTTGGACATTAAATTCATCTAACCTTCTTATTTTAATTGAGCTATATATGATTGCTTGGAATCTTTGTATGCTCTTGTTTTTATTTCCTTTTAAATCTGAATATATTTGTGAAAGATTATGTTTTCATCGTATTATCTTGTAAAGGCATATGTTCGTTTTGTTGTTCCGTATGTACTTCCGATATATGCTAATTTTATTGTTCATACTATCTTTTTGTACTCTGGTGTTTGTTGGATACTGTGAACCTTTGCTAGAAATTATAAAGGGAGTTATGCTTAGAGCCTGTGATGCTCTATCGGCCCCCCTATGACTTCACTCAGATGTGGGTGGATGAAGCTCCCAAACGTTAGAGACTTATGTTTGGTAGTCATTCAGAAATGGATGTATCATATTATATTATGGTCTTACTTCACCTTTTATGTGTTTGATATGATATCCAGAGCTTTGGTTATGTGTTTCTATACATGCTTTGGATAATAATGATATTGTTAGGATCAAGAGCGACACTGAGAGGGGAGGTGAATTAGTGCAGCAAAAAACTTTTACGATTTCAAAAGTCTACGTTTCGATTAAAACCGACTTCGACGAAAATTATTTCGTAAGGAGTTTCACTTGAAAGTGTACGTGAGTATAGAGAAGGCAGTAAGAAGGTAACGTAGCTTGCAGTAATGAAACTTGCATAAATTGAAAACCAAACAGGATTTAGAGTGGTTCGGTCAACGTGACCTACATCCACTTTCGGATTCCTCCTCCGACGAGGTCTCCGGCATCCACTAAAGGCCTTCTTTCAATAGGTGAAGACCAACCACCTCTTTTATGGCACTTTCTCCTTTTCACAGGTTTAGGAGAGAACCCTTACAAGTCTCACTACTCTCTTGAATGATCTCAAAACTTAGAAAGGGAGGAGAACTCTAGCACTTGTTTACAACACTTTTATACCCAAACAACTCAAGATTATCTCAATGTTTTCATGCCCTTTCATGCAGAAAAGGATGAGGTTTTTATAGGCCCTAATGGCTTCAAAATTAGAGCCAAAAAGTGTCACATCCCCGGAATCTAGGGTATTGACGGTACCACTATTGTTTCTGGACGGTACTACCGCCGCTGATATGTCACTAGGCGGTACCACCGTCGAACAGGGGTGGTACCACTGCTGGTAGCACTGCTGCTGGCGGTACCACCGCCCAGAAAACTAGGGGCATTGCCTTCCAGGCGGTGCCATTGCCGGTCATGTTTTCAGAGGCTGAATTGGGTGCTCAATTCGGCCCAATTCAGCCCTATTAAGGGCCTAGTTGGCCCATAATTAAGTTCGTGGGATTACCTCCCAATCCTAACTTAATTTAAGCTCTAACTACGATAATTAAGACACAATTTACAGTGCTTCTTGTTTCAGTGCGTCAATTGCTCTTTCGGCGAGCTTCCGACGAACATCCGATGAACTCTCGGCAATGTTCCGACGGACTCCCAGTAAGCTCTTGAACTTAACGACGATCTTCTTAGTGAGTTCCGACGAGCTTCTTTGGCAAGCTCTTGGACTTCTCGATTGGTTCCCGTAGAATTTCCGACGAACGTTTGGACTTTCGTCGAACTCTCGAACTCCCAATGAGATCTTGATCTTGACTCTGGCACAACACCTGCTTTATGTCTTACTGCTATCGTAGTTAATCCTACACACTTTTCTCAATATATAAATTAGATCAAACAAATTACAATTGACTTCATCATCAAAATTCGAGATTCAACAATCTCCCCCTTTTTGAAGATGACAATCAATTGATGATGGAGTTAACCTCAACTCCCCTATCTATATGCCATACTTGAAAAAAGACTTTCTTGAATTCAAGGCCTTTGAATTCAAGAAACAAACCGATAAGATAAGTTAATTAAACTTATCAACATGCACATCATTATTCCTATCATGATCTATCATTCTCAAAATACGATGCCAAGTATTTATCAAAATGATGTCAAGACATGACATCCAATTTCAATTATGATATTTTGAATATAAAAAATGACAAAGATAGCAATTCATCATTTTATGGCAAGATATCAATTACAAAATAGCAAATTAAGCTCTAGATATCTTATCATAATGAAAGAAATTTATCAAGCAAACATTTCAAGTATATATAATGAAATACATTGCATACATTTGTCATCAATTTACCACATTTTGTTATTATTTCTTCCCCTTTGTCATCAACAAAAAGGCAATTCAACAATGCAAGTGTGGTAATAAAAACAAGCAAGTTTCACACTCAAAAGTTCTCATCATTAGATGTTATCAACGATAGATTCCAACAACTTCTCCCCCTTATCATCATAATTTTACATGAAGTGTTGAATCTCGTATTTTGATGATGAAACCACTTGACATGTGTTTATAATTTAAACTGCATTTTGAGTGATGCAGGTCTACTCGATTAGGATTAGACAAGTTAACGCAGGAAGAATTGACGTTGCGTAGGAGGAGATCATGTTAGGATATTGGATGGCAAAAGGCTTCGGACGTCGGGCATCGAGCCAAGAGCGAAATTGCGCCAAGGATATCAGGGTTGCGGAGGTCAACCGCCGATTGGGCAACAAGCCTCAAGAGAGGATGATGAGCTGAAGAATCGGACGAAGCGCCAACCAATGATGTGCCGGGCAACAGAATGTCAATTCGTTTTGTAATAATTGTCTAGATCAGAGTAGAGTTTTGGCTTGTGTGTGCAGGATTCACTATGATAACGATGAAGACATAAAGTGAAATAAAGTATCAGAGTCAAGCGCGAAGGATTCGTTGGGAGTTCGAGAGTTCGACGGAAGTCCGAAAGTTCGTCGGGAATGCTGCCGGAACTAGCCGAGAATTAGTAGGGAGCTTGCCGAAGGGTTTTTCGGAAGCTCGCTGGAAGGTTCGTTGGAAGTTCGCGGAGCTCTCCGAGAAAGATCGGAGCTTGCCGAAGAAGCTTATTGGAACTCGCCAAGATCAAATCGTGAAGTCTAGGAGCTTACCGGGAGTCCGCAGAATGGTTTCCGAGAGTTTATCGGAAAACCGTCGGAAGTTCGCCGGAAGAAGTCTTGACTTACGGACTTTATAATAGCTTAGAAAATGTATTTAAATTCGTAGTTAGCACGTTAATTAGGGTTAGGATTAGGTGTTAATCCTATAACCCAAGTAGGGGCCAATTGGGCCCGAGTTCGGACTGGTTTGGGCCAAGTTTGGAGCCCAACCAGTGAGCTGAATTGGCCTAGGTGGTGGCACCGCCTAGACTGGGCGGTGGCACCGCCTAGACTGGGCAGTGGCACCGCCAGTCTATTGTCTGTCTGACACTGACGGGCGGTGGCACCGCCAGCCTCGGAAACCCAAGAGAATTCAAATTTTGGAGCCCAAATTTGAATCCTCTTAGGGCCTATAAATACCCCTCAATTCTCAGTAGAGGATACAACCTTTTGAGAAGCTAGAAGTTGAGAAAAACTTTAGGAAAAGTCTTGTTTTCAATAGCTTGAGTGTTCACCTCCTTTCTTTTCATTGAAATCTTTGTAAAAGGGTGAACCACTTGTAAGAGGTTGTAAGAGGGGTGTAAGAAGGAGGTTGATCTTTGCCTAGTAAAGGAAGATCATTAGTGGATGCCGGTGGCCTCGACGGAAGAGGAATCAGAGGAGTGGATGTAGGTCACGATTGACCGAACCACTATAAACTACCGTCTTCTCTGGTTTGCATTTTATTCTTGCCATTTACATACTGCAAACTACTTAGTCACTACGCTTCCATACGCTTCTAAGTTATTAAGCTTTTCAAGTTCGGTTTTTTATCGTACGAAAGATTTTTCCAAAATCGAAGTTTTAATCCGCTGCACTAATTCACCCCCCTCTTAGTGCCGCTCCGGTCCTAACAATTGGTATCAGAGCCACGTTTTTCTACCTTGGTTTAACACCCAAATAGAAATGGTTCTTTACGGCTTTCAAGAGGGTCACTCTCTCATTTCTCCTCTCTTTTTCAATGGGACGGACTACACTTATTGGAAAACTCGAATGAGAGTTTTCTTACTTTCTTTGGATTTGAATTTATGGCATATAGTCGAAAATGGATTTGAAATGACTTCTCTTCCAATGAACCATTGGAATGATTTGGAGAAGAAGATGTTTTCTTTAAACGCAAAGGCTATGAATGCCTTATTTTGTGCTTTGGACAAAAATGAGTTCAATCAGATTTCAACGTGTGAAACGGCTTTTGATATTTGGCGAACACTTGAAATCACACACGAGGGAACTAGTAGAGTCAAAGACTCGAAAGTTAACATTTTAATACATGATTTCGAGCTTTTTCGAATGAAGCTGAGAGAAACCATTGTTGACATGTATACCCGTTTTACGGATGTCGTCAATGGTTTACAAGCTCTTGGCAAATGTTTCTCGAATTTTGAACTTGTTAGTAAAGTTTTACGATCACTTTCTAAAGCTTGGGAATCAAAAGTAACGGCAATACAAGAAACAAAAGATTTAAATATTTTTCCACTTGAAGAACTTATCGGCTCATTGATGACATATGAAATGGTGCGCAATGCACATGATGAACACAATGAACACTTGAACCACCTTCCAAAGAACAGGAAGGATTTGGAACTCCAGACAAATGAATACCACTTGAGCGATGACTCAAGTGATGAGGACAATGATGAACTTGAACTTCGAACACTAAATCTTAATAACTTTTTTAAACAAAAATCTAAAATAAACAATGAACTTGAATGGAGGAAGAGGCCAAAGAAAAGGAAGGCACCCAAGGATGAATCAAGAACTTCCAAAGGTGAAACGGCGAATTGGGCTTTGACGAGCTTCGACTACAAGGTAAGTAACTCAACCCTCTTGAATTATTTTGAAATTACATAATACTTTTCATGAGTTATTTTTAATTTAATTTAGGATTAATTACATGAAAATAAAAAATTAGAAATCATGCTTATCGTTCTAGTAATTTTAAAAATAATCATGAAAATTATATGTTTATGATAAACAAAATGATCTTGATTAAAAATGCCTTATGAAATGTGATATCATGCCTAATAAATCTATTTTTTGAAGCTATGCATGATGATGATGAGTTTTGGGTAATTTATAGTTTATTGATTATTGATGATTTCCATAATGATATTTTACGATTTATGGATTATCGATTTATACCATGATGAAAGTTGCTTTCGAAAATAATGCACGACCTTTGAATGCAAACTAAGCATGAAAAGATATATTCACCTAAAAAGAAAAATGTATGACTACAACAAATAACAAATGATTTTGGTTGAAAATACTTTATACTCAATGAAACCATCATTAATGAATATGCTTTATGTTTAATAGTTTTTTTTTTGGCTTATATGCTCTATCGTGATAAATATTTTGAAAATAAATGAAATCATGTTTGATTTGAAGTAATGCATAATGATCATGCTTAATAAATTTCGAAATTATGCTTGATGAATCTTGTGATTTATGGATTATTGATTTTTACCAAAATGAAAGTGCCTTATTAATCTTTATTGTAATAAATCTTACACTTTCGTTTTTAAACATGATACATGTTTTTATTTGGTATAAGTAAAATAAAATCATATGAATTGAAACAACTAAAAAGAGGAAAATATTTTTTCCTTGAAAATTTATTTTTCTCTATCCTATTGATCTTGATGTTTATTATGATAAATCTATGTATACCATTTTGAATATCTTGAAAGTAATGTTGAGATTTTGATGAATTTGACGATTTGAATTTAAATGAGATTGTATTCAAATTATGATCTTGATTTCTTGGATTTACTACTTGAGATTTTTTTTAATCACAATCTCTTCTTTGTATACCTATAATTTTTGTTATTTATAAAAAGAAGTGATTTGATAAAATGAATCATGTCTTTTGTAATTCAAAAGGTCTTATCCTTCATGACATGATGTCATTGGGTTTATGGCTTGTATGCCTTGAAATAATTGAAATATTATGCACTATTTTGTTCTTCCCTTATTCTTTCTTGTTTACAATGATAAAATGGGAAAAAGTTATGATCATGCATAGCATGATGCAATTTGACAGATTAATACTATGATGATTTGAAATGTTTATGATTTGCAATAATGCATACAATACTTGTGCTTTCTAATTATGATGTGATGTATTACATATGATGTAAATCATGATTTAAAATACTATGAGTTGTTGCTAAAATGATGTATTATAAATATTGATTTAATGTTTTGTATCATGAATACTCTAAATGATGAATGTTTGGTATCATGATCAAAATGTTGATAAATAGTTAAAAATTTTAGTATCATGTATGATATCCTCATAATGTTGATCGATTTATTCAATATCGTGCATGAATGAATATAAGATTTTTAAAAAATGTGCATATTCTAATTTGAAAATATGATGATGCACAAATAAGATTTATACTTACCTTTGTCATAATTGATGTAAAGGGTCTTCCCTTCTTTTTGACAATGACAAAGGGAGAGATAGCTAGCTTGCACAAGTCAAGAAGATGCAAAAACTTGATTGCTAGATTGCCTATCTTAAGTAGCAAAGATTGCTAACTTGCTTATTTCAAGAAGCAAAAGTTGTCTTCTTGAACATCACTATCTTGCCTATCTCAAGAAGCAAGACTTGCAACCTACACATTACAATAGGAAGCAAGAATCGATAGCTTACACACTTCAACAAGAAAGCTATCTTATATTTGCTTTCGAGATTTTTGCTAGCTTGTATGTGGCAAAACTTGCTCACTTTTTCAAACACTTTGCTAGCTTGCACTTTGTAAAGGAAGTGAAAAATAGCACTTCTCAAAAGAGAAGAAAGAACTTACTATCTTGAACATCACAAAAATTGCTACCTTGCATGATGTAAAATTTACTAAGATCACTATCTCAAAAGAGTTGCTATCTCAAAAGAAGCAAATATGCTATCTTGCCTATCTCAAAATACAAAACATGCTAACTTGTTACGGAAGCAAAATTGCTAGCTCAAACATTGCAAAGGAAGCAAAAATTTGCTAGCTTGCAACTTGTATATCATGAAAATTGCTAGCTTGTAGTCTAAAGAGAAGCAATTAGTTGTTATCTCAAGAAAAGCAAACATGCTAAACTTACACATCTTTAATTGCTAGATTGCATGATGATAAAATTTGATACTATGTTTTTCATGCAATGTATGGAACTTTTTATCTCTAAACACATAAGAGTAGGAACTTCTCCTTTTTGTTGATGACAAAGGGGGAGAAGTATGATGACATGACATGTTATGCATAAGTTTATGATGACATGTTGCTTGGATTATTGATTCCAAGAGTTTCTATCAATAAGCCATATTGATAGGGGGAGTTTGTTTAAACTCCGGGAGTTAAGGTTAACTCCGTCATCAAGTGGTTGTCATCATCAAAAAGGGAGAGATTGTTGAATCTCATATTTTGATGATGAAACCACTTGACATGTGTTTATAATTTAAACTACATTTTGAGTGATGCAGGTCTACTCGATTAGGATTAAACAAGTTAGCGCAGGAAGAATTGACGTTGCGCCGGAGGAGATCATGTTAGGATATTGGATGGCAGAAGGCTTCGAACGTCGGGCATCGGACCAAGAGCGGAATTGCGCCAAGGATATCAGGGTTGCGGAGGTCAATCGCCGATTAGGCAACAAGCCACAAGAGAGGATGATGCGCTGAAGAATCGGACGAAGTGCCAACCAATGATGTGCCGGGCAATAGAATGTCAATTCGTTTTGTAATAATTGTCTAGATCGGAGTAGAGTTTTGGCTTGTGTGGATTAACTACGATAACGATGAAGACATAAAGCAAAATAAAGTATCAGAGTTAAGCGCGAAGGATTCGTTGGGAGTTCGAGAGTTCGACGGAAGTCCGAA
Source organism: Musa acuminata AAA Group (assembly GCF_036884655.1). Taxonomy (NCBI): domain Eukaryota; kingdom Viridiplantae; phylum Streptophyta; class Magnoliopsida; order Zingiberales; family Musaceae; genus Musa; species Musa acuminata. The sequence continues at coordinate 30,004,539 of NC_088335.1, read as the reverse complement.
AGTTCGTCGGGAATGCTACCGGAACTAGCCGAGAATGAGTAGGGAGCTTACCAAAGGGTTTTTCGGAAGCTCACCGGAAGGTTCGTTGGAAGTTCGTGGAGCTCTCCGAGAAAGATCGGAGCTTACCGAAGAAGCTCATTGGAACTCACCAAGATTAAATCGTGAAGTCTAGGAGCTTACCGGGAGTCCGCAGAATGGTTTCTGAGAGTTTATCGGAAAACCGTCGGAAGTTTGCCGGAAGCTCGCCGGAAGAAGTCTTGACTTATGGACTTTGTAATAGCTTAGAAAATGTCTTTAAATTCATAGTTAGCATGTTAATTAGGGTTAGGATTAGGTGTTAATCCTATAACCCAAGTAGGGGCCAATTGGGCCCGAGTTCGGACTAGTTTGAGCCAAGTTTGGAGCCCAACCAGTGAGCTGAATTGGCCTAGGCGGTGGCACCGCCCAGCACCCGCGAGCTGGGCGGTGGCACCGCTAGTCCACTGTCAGTGTCTGACACTGACAGGCGGTGGCACCGCCACTGACAGGCGGTGGCACTGCCAGCCTCGGAAACCCAAGAGAATTCAAATTTTGGAGCCCAAATTTGAATCTTCTTGGGGCCTATAAATACCCCTCAATTCTCAACAGAGGATACAACCTTTTGAGAAGCTAGAAGTTGAGAAAAACTTTAGGAAAAGTCTTGTTTTCAATAGCTTGAGTGTTCACCTCCTTTCTTTTCATTGAAATCTTTGTAAAAGGGTGAACCACTTGTAAGAGGTTGTAAGAGGGGTGTAAGAAGGAGGTTGATCTTTGCCTAGTAAAGGAAGATTATTAGTGGATGCCGGTGGCCTCGACGGAAGAGGAATCGGATGAGTGGATGTAGGTCACGATTGACCGAACCACTATAAACTACCGTCTTCTCTGGTTTACATTTTATTCTTCCCATTTACATACTGCAAACTACTTTACTTAGTCACTACGCTTCCATACGCTTCTAAGTTATTAAGCTTTTCAAGTTCGGTTTTTTATCGTACAAAAGATTTTTCCAAAATCGAAGTTTTAATCCGCTGCACTAATTCACCCCCCCCCCCCCCCTCTTAGTGTCGCTCTGGTCCTAACATGGAGAAGAGGAAAGAAGGCAAGGAGGGAATCTAAGTTTGTGAAATTATTTGAATCAAGTCAAAAATGTTAAAACATACTTTCATTTTGACAAAGAGAAGGGATTCTTGAAGAGGATCTATATATCCATATGAAATCAAATCCTCACGAAAATTATCACACACATGCTTTCATTATCATACATGAGAATTCATCTTTCAAGGATTAAGATATCCATCGGAATTCCTTCAATTTTCATGAGAAGAATTTATGGGAGAGGAGTATCACATGAAGAAGAAATTCATAAATAAAACTTAATAGTGAGAAGAGCATTACATCAAATCCATTTCTCATCAAAAATTCATAAGAGTGAAATCCGTGAGAGATGCATTTGTCAATAACTTCCATGAATCAAATATCAAAATATGTATAAATACTTCATGCATTTATAAAATGTTTTGTCATAGCTTTTCATTACTACTTGCATGAGGTACATTAGTGCTTTGTAGTACTTAAAGATTAAGAATCCGATGTATGATTAAAACTTCTCAATATTCAATAGAAATCATAATCATCAAAGTAAACATGATATTGCATCATTGTATGATAACATGCTCATCATCATAGAAACTTTTAGCATCAAAGCACAAAATTTCCATCATCAAAGTAAACATGTTATTGAAGCACACAACCTTATCATCATGTAAATTTCGCATCATAAAATTATCAGCATAGAATTTAAGTGAGTGATCAAAGAATCAAGAAAGTCTGAAAATAAAATTTAACAAATTCATGCATTCGGACAAATTAACATTCCTACTTCTCTTCTAATAAAATTAAATTGTTCTTCACTAAAGGGCTTTGTAAAAATATCGGCTAATTGATGTTTCATATCAATAAAATCGAAGATTACATCATGATTATTAATATGATCTCGTATAAAGTGATGTCTAATATCAATATGTTTTGTTCTAGAGTGTTAAATGAGATTCTTTGTTAAACATATTGCACTTGTGTTATCACATTTTATGGAGATATTTTTGAGTTTAATCTTATAATCTTCTAAAGTATTTTTCATCCACACAACTTGTGCACAACATGCACAAGCTGCAATGTACTCGGCTGCGGTTGTAGATAGTGCAACCGAATTTTGTTTCTTAAAAGACCAAGAAACAAGTGCGTGTCCTAAAAATTGACATGTTCCGAATGTGCTTTTTCTATCTAATCTACATCTAGCAAAATCCGCATCAGTATATGCAATTAGTTCAAAGTTTTTAGATTTTGAATACCGTAATCCTAGATTTGTGGTTTCTTTAAGATATATAAGTATTCTCTTAACTGCTTTAAGATGAGATATCTTATGATTAGATTGAAACCTAGCATAAAGTCCTACACTAAACATGATATCCGGTCTAGTTGCGGTGAGGTAAAGTAAACTTCCTATCATACCCCTATAAGCCTTTTGATCAAAGCTTTCTCTACTTTCATCAATTTCTAACTTAGTGGAGGTGCTCAATGGAGTGTTGATAGCCTATTTTAGCAAATCTAAAGCATATTTTGTTTGACTAAGAAATATACCATTACTTAGTTGTTTGATTTTGATACCGGGGAGGGAAAAAATGCAGAATGGATGTCGATAGAAAACCGATATAACAGTTGTTCAGATAGAAAATGGCACAAAAGGCAAGGAACGCACTTTTGAAGAAACTTCGATAAAACGATATAGCTCACCACCAAGTTTAAAAATCAAAAGGGATACAGAAGATCACCACCCTAATGATAATAAACAAGGATACAGAACTGAAAGCGAAAGACTCACCACTCAAGGACGCATCCAAGAGATATAGAGTTCAAAAGAGCACTCCAAGAGAGCTTCTGCCAATATCCTCAGTTTTCTAAAAATCCTTTCTAAGTCCTAAACACCAAAATAAATACTAGTGCATGAAACAACCCTTCATGCATAGGGAATTTCGAAATTAAGTGTTTACAGCTACTAACCAACTATTTTAATGCACTCATTGGTAATGAAGAAATGTTCACAGCTGCCAACCAACTCCTTTAATGCATTCCTTTGTCTTGAAGAAAAGCACCTTGAAACAGCTTTAACTTTGTGCAGAGAATATGCTGATGAGCTGTCATATTTGAGTGTGCTGAGATAAAGATTATGAGGCATCATTATTGACTGAAAAAGATACTAGATCATAATCAAGGCTCATATAATCAGATTGTAGTAACTTAGACACTCCCGTGTCAATCTCCCCCGGTTGAATGAGACTTGTCCTCAAGTCTTCGTTTGATTCATCAACATGATTATAAAAAGGACTCAAATCAGCCACATTAAATGTTGGGGATACTCCGTAATCTTCAGGTAGCTCTATCTTATAAGCATTTTTGCCAATTCTCTTGAGCACCTTGAATGGACCATCAGCCTTTGGTTTCAATTTTCCAAATTTGCCCAGTGGAAACCTCTCCTTCCTTAGATGAATCCAGACCAAATCACCTGCATTAAACTCCACATGTTTTCTGTGTTTGTTGGCAGCATGCGTGTACCTCTCATTTTGCTTCTCAATGGTTGCTTTCACACCCTCATGCAGCTTCTTTATCTGCTTAGCACTTTCATCAGCATCTCCACTAAATTACTTTGTTATAGAGTGAGGGATTAAGTCCAAAGGACCAGCAGGATTAGCACCATAAACTACCTCAAAAGGACTCTTACCAATACTATGATACATAGAACGATTGTAAGCAAACTCAATTTGTGGAAGAATGACATCCCATTGCTTAATATTCTTGCCAACATAGCTTTTAAGTAAATTTCCCAAGCTTCGGTTTGTTACCTCAGTTTGCCCATTGGTTTGTGGATGATGCGAGCTACTGAAATTCAAAGAAGTACCCAGCTTCCTCCAAAGAGTTCTCCAAAAATGATTAACAAATTTTGAATCTCGATCAGACACCATAGTTCTTGGAATACCATGCAATTTAACAATCTCCTTAAAATATAAATCAGCAATATGAGATGCATCATTTGATTTATTGCATGGAACAAAGTGAGACATTTTTGAAAATCTGTCAACAACAACCATGATAGAATTCTTATTCCTTTGAGTTCTTGGCAGTCCCAAAACGAAATCAAGACTCACATCCTCCCATGGAGCATTTGGCATTGGCAAGGGAGTGTACAAACCAGAATTTTGACTTCTTATTTTTGCCAAATGACACATTCGGCATTGCTTCACATGTCTATCCACATCTTTGAACATTTTAGGCCAGTAGAAATTTGATTGAACAAGAGCTAGAGTCTTATCCCTACTGAAATGTCCTCCCAAAACACCATCATGAGCTTCAGCTAGAATTATTTGTCTCAAAGAACAAGATGGAACACACAAAGCATTAGCTCGAAAAAGAAAACCATCAAAGATAAAAAATTGTTGAAAGGAACCTGATTTACAATTCTGCCATATCGAGCCAAAATCCACATCATTCTCATATAGATCTTTGAATGTTTCAAATCCAACCACTTTGACTTCCATTGCTGATAATAAAGAATGCTTTCTGCTCAATGCGTCAGCAACTACATTTTGAACACCAGATTTGTGCTTGATTATAAAGTTATAAGATTGTAAAAACTCCACCCAAGCTGCATGACTCTTGTTTAGCTTGTGCTGGTGATTAATGAACTTTAATGCCTCATGATCAGAATACAGAACAAATGGCTTGGCAAGAAGATATTGACTCCAATGAGACAAAGCTCGATAAATCGCATAAAACTCCTTATCATAAGTAGAGTATTTCTTTCTCGTATCATTCAGCTTTTCACTAAAAAATGCAATGGGCTTTCCGTCTTGACTCAAAACAGCACCAATTCCCATATTAGATGCATCACATTCAACTTCAAACACATTATCAAAATTTGGTAGAACTAAGATAGGAGCCTCAGTAACCTTTCTTTTCAAAAGCTCAAAAGCATCGTTAGCCTCACTAGTCCATTTGAATTTGTCACATTTCAGACATTCGGTGATTGGAGCCACAATAGAGCTGAAACTATTGATGAATCTTCTATAAAAAGATGTTAAGCCATGGAAACTCCTCACATCATGTAATGAAGCAGGTGTTGGCCAATTGAGAATAGCTTCAACCTTACTTTGATCCATCATGATTCCATCTTTTGAAACAACATACCCCAAAAACACCACACTAGAAGTAAAGAAATCACATTTCTTTAGATTAGCATAAAGTTTTTACTGCCTCAAAATAAGAAAGATTTCTTTCAGATGACTCATATGCTCCTCTTCACTCTTGCTGTACACGAATATATTGTCAAAATAAACTACAACAAATATTCCAATGCATGGCTTAAGTATGTGATTCATAAATCTCATGAATGTGCTAGGAGCATTAGATAGTCCAAATGGCATAACCAACCATTCATATAAGCCTTCTCTAGTTTTAAACAATGTTTTCCACTCATCTCCGGGCCTCATTCTTATTTGGTGATAGCCACTCCTCAAATCAATTTTTGAGAAAATACAAGCACCACACAATTGATCAAGTAAGTCATCTAACCTTGGAATAGGAAAGCGATAGTCCATTGTGATTTTGTTGATGGTGCGACTGTCCACGCACATTCTCCAAGAACAATCCTTAGGCACTAACAAAGCAGGAACCGCACAAGGACTTATGCTCTCCCGGATTAACCCTTTTTTAACCAATTCATCAACTTGCCTTTGAAGTTCTTCATGTTCTTTAGGACTCATTCTGTACGCAGCCTTATTAGGTAGAATAGCCCCCGGAATAAGATCAATGTGATGTTGAATGTCTCTCAAAGGTGGAAGGCCATGAGGAATCTCTTCCGGTATAACATCTTGAAATTCTTCTAGAATTGGTTGCATGATTTTCAGTGTCTCCTTATGTTGTTCGTTCTCCTCTACTACCATTAGGGCCAAAACATGACCGCCCTTGTCCAATTCATATCTGCATTCTCTATAAGAAATAAAAGCACTAACTTCCTTCTTTGACGCACTGATTTCGGAAGGTTGTAATGGAGCTAAGATAATCTTCTTTTCATTCACTTTAAAAGAATAAGTATGTTTATAACCATCATACAACACTCTTCTATCATAATACCAAGGTCTTCCTAATAATAGTAAATGACAAGCATCCATAGGGGCAACATCACACCACACTTTATCTTTATAATACTTGCCAATAGAAAATGAAACTAAACATCTTTTAGTTACCTTGATGTCATTTCCTTTTTGCAACCAACATAATTGGTATGGATGTGGATGAGGGATCACATCCAACTTCAGCTTCTGCACCATCTCCAAAGAAACCACGTTCTCAAAACTACCACTGTCGATGATCACCAAGCACACCTTGCCAAGAGAAGTGCATTTAGTGTGAAACACATTTTTTCTCAGCCAACTTTCATCGTCGGCCACATATGACACTTGTAAACTACATTGCAATACAATAGACAAACCATGATCAGCATAAGTAATCTCTTCCTCATCATCATCGTATTTTGGTTCGTCGTCAGCTTCATCTTCGCCTCCATCACTATGATCTTCAACCAAAGTTACAATCCTCCTATTTGGACAATCCGAAGCAATATGCCCAAAACCATGACATTTGAAGCATTTTCGACCACTTGGGGTAGAAGAATTAGGTGTTTTTTTGTTGCCAACAGACTCTTCACCCTTTTCTTGCACCTTCGATATCACCTTGCTTTGGACAGTAGGCTTGGAACTTCCTCCTTTTGTGTAGCCTTCTTTTGAGCCATACCGAAAACTCTTTTCAAACTTCTGTTGCTTTTCAACTTTTAATGCCAACTTGCTCACATCATTTAAAGACCAATATAGCTGTAGCTGAACAACTTTAGCAATCTCATACTTCAGACCTCCTAAGTATCTTACAATTGTTTGCTCTTCCGGTTCCACAAGCTCTCCTTTTAACATCAAATTATCAAATTCTACAATGTACTCCTCCACACTAAGATCTTTTTGCTTGAAATCATGTATTTTGAGAAAGATCTCTTGTCTATAATTATCAGGTAAATATTTTCTCTTTAGCTCCCTTTTCATTTTCTCCCATGTAACGATCTTACTCTTCCCCTCACGTTCTCTTTGTTTCTTCAGATTTTCCCACCAAAAAGATGCATTCCGCCTGAGTTTGAGTGCCACAAGTTTGACCTTCTTTTGTTCTGGTGGTTCATGAAAATCGAAAAATCTTTCTACTGTATTAAGCCAATCGATAAAGTCATCAACATTTATTTTGCCTTCAAATTCTGGAATATCAAATCTGGGGTTATATTTATTCTGCCACTCGTCTTGGACTTCATTTCTTCTCCAACATCTTCTCGACTCCCTTGGAAGAAGTGTATCATCATCAGAAGTAAACTCTCGAGCTTCATTTTCATGTTTGTTATGTCTACTCTGAAGTTCATCGATTATCTCATTTTTTTCTTGTAGGCTACGCAGCAATTTTCGTAGCTGCAGCCTCAACGACTCAGCGTCATCTTCGTGATCGCTACCTTCACTAACTACATCTTTTCTATTCCGCCTTGCCATGATCACTAGCCTTTAGCTCTGATACCAAACTGATACCGGGGAGGGAAAAAATATAGAATGGATGTCGATAGAAAACCGATATAACAGTTGTTCAGATAGAAAATGTCACAAAAGGCAAGGAACGCACTTTTGAAGAAACTTCGATAAAACGATATATAGCTCACCACCAAGTTTAAAAATCAAAAGGGATACAGAAGATCACCACCCTAATGATAATAAACAAGGATACAGAATTGAAAGCGAAAGATTCACCACTCAAGGACGCATCCAAGAGATACAGAGTTCAAAAGAGCACTCCAAGAGAGCTTCTGCCAATATCCTCAGTTTTCTAAAAATCCTTTCTAAGTCCTAAACACCAAAATAAATACTAGTGCATGAAACAACCCTTCATGCATAGGGAATTTCGAAATTAAGTGTTTACAGCTACCAACCAACTATTTTAATGCACTCATTGGTAATGAAGAAATGTTCACAGCTGCCAACCAACTCCTTTAATGCATTCCTTTGTCTTGAAGAAAAACACCTTGAAACAGCTTTAACTTTGTGCAGAGAATATGCTGATGAGCTGTCATATTTGAGTGTGCTGAGATAAAGATTATGAGGCATCATTATTGATTGAAAAAGATACTAGATCATAATCAAGGCTCATATAATCAGATTGTAGTAACTTAGACACTCCCGTGTCAGATTTGTAAGCCCAAAAAGAAAGTTAATTCTCCCATCAAACTCATTTCAAATTCAAGACTCATCAATATAAATTTGAACAATAAGAAAATTATTTTTAAAATTTTTGATAAACAATATAGTATCAACCTTGTCTTTAGAAAAATTATTTTTGATAAGAAATGAGCTAAGTCTCTCGTACCAAGCCCTTGTGGCTTGTTTCAATCCATAGAGAACTTTAGCCAATTTAAATACATGATTATGGAGATTATCATTCTTAAATCCGGGAGGTTGTTCAACATAAACTTCTTCGGAAATAAATCCATTAAGAAAAGCACTTTTAACATCCATTTGAAACAACTTAAAATTGTTAATACTAGCATAGGCAAGGAGCATCCTTATGGCTTATAATCGTGCTATAGGAGCGAAGGTCTCTTCATAATCGATCACTTCTTCTTGGTTGAACCTTAGGCCACTAATCTAGCCTTGTTTCTAACCACGATACCAAATTCATCTTGCTTGTTTCTAAAGACCCATTTAGCACCAATAACTAAATGGTCATTTGGCCTAGGAACAAGCTTTCATACCTCATTTCTCTCAAATTGATTTAACTCTTCTTGCATTGCAATGACCCATGAATTATCTTTTATGGCCTCGTCAATGCATTTAGGTTCAATTTGGGAGAGAAAAGTGGCGTTGACACAAAAGGTTTTAAAAGAAGAACGAGTTTGAACCCCTTTAGATGTGTCTCCTATGATTAGCTCCATAGGATGAGCATCTACATACTTCCAATCCTTGGGTAAGGATATTTCAGAAGTAGATGCATCCAAGTTGCTAGATGGAGAAATGGTTTTATTTAAATTCAAAGCATCAAAATTAACATCATCATCAAAATCATTTTTCTTAACTTCGAAAACGTCATTAAAAATAAGATGAATAAATTATTCTATAATCAAAGTTCTTTTATTAAAGAAACAAAATGCTTTAGAAATAAAAGAATAACCAAGAAAAATTCCTTCATCGCATAAAATTTTCCTAAGGCATCTTTTTCATTCAAGATAAAACACTTACACCCAAAAACTTTAAAATATAAAACATTGGGTTTTTTATTTTTTATAACTCATAAGGAGTTTTGGTAAGTAAGGGTCTTACTAAAACTCTATTCATGACATAGCATGCTATGTTTATGGCTTCGGCCCAAAAATATTTGGGTAGGCTATGTTCATTCAACATGGTTCTTGTCATTTCTTATAAGTTTCTATTCTTTCTTTCTTCTACTCCATTTTGTTGAGGATTTCTTGGAGTAGAGAAGTTGTGGTTGTATCCATTAGATTCACAAAATTATTGAAAAATCATGGTTTTGAAATTCACCACCGTGATCACTTCGAATTGACGAAATCATAGAACCCTTTTCATTTTGAACAAGTTTACAAAATTAGAGAAAAATCTAAAAATTCACTTTTGTATACCAAAAAATAAGTCTATGTGTATCTACTATAATCATCCACTATGACAAATGAGTCTTTGCTATCTCTTAAGCTTGATGTAGCAATTAGTCCGAATAAGTCTATATGGATCAATTGCAAAGGTCTAGAGGTGCTTATTTGTTTCTTGGGTTTCAAGCTACCTTTTATTTGTTTTCCTAGTTGACATGCATCACACATATTATTTTTGACAAACTTGATATGAGGAATTCCTCTTACAAGTTCTTTAGATGAAATTTGAGAGATTAGTTTCATGCTAGCATGACCTAATCTCCTATGCCAAAGTCAAGCATCATCATTCAAAATCGAAAAACACATTTAATTGCAAAGATCAGTAATGTCATAGTGTATACGTTATTTTATTTTATTACAATCATAGATATGTTTTTGTATGGTTTTTCAATAATGCAAGTATTAGATTCAAATCTAATAATATATCATTTATCACACAATTGACTAATGCTCAAGAGGTTATGCTTTAAGCCATCAACTAACAACAATTCTTCAATAAAGAAGTTTGATTTGTTACCTATGGTTCCTTTGCCAATGATTTTACCCTTGTTGTTATCTCCGAAGGTGACATATCCTTTGTCTATGCTAGTGAGCTTAGAGAATTGAGATGGATCTCCGGTCATATGCCTTGAGCATCTACTATCAAGGTACTATCTCTTGCTCCTAGCTTGTGATGGTAAACTTTTCTACAAAAAAGGATGATTTTTAGGTACCCATTTGACCTTGGGTGCCTCAAAAATCGATCGGCTTAACTTATCATTTTGCATGGAATTCTTTATGGTTCCTTTAGGAACCCAAATCAATTTGTTTGGGCTACACTTCTTAAATAGACAATGATAAGCTACATGTCCAAGTTTGCAACAAAAGTTACATTTATTTTAGAGTGAAATATGTAAGATAGGGCCTTTAACAAAGGTGGTTAGATTTTGGTGAGAGCTACTCACAAATCTGATTCCACTTCTTTTATGAACGTGATCCTTATTGGCAAAGATCATGTTCAAGGACTTGCTATCAACCTCAAATTTTTCTACGGTTTCTTTGAGTAGTAAGATTTCCTTTCTAAGTGTTTTTACTTCATGGTATTTCATACATGGAGCTAAACTATCATTATGCTCACCTTTTAATCTATTGTAATCACTAACAAGAGAATCATGCTCCTTTTGTAATAATTTATATTGTTTACTAATTGATTTATATTCATCAAATAAATCATGAAAAGCATTTAATAGTTCATCAAATGATAAATTTGCATCAGTTGAACTTGTTACCTCATCTTCAATGGCCATTAGTGCATAGTGAGCAACTTGCTCAGTGTTTGTTGGCTCCTTTTCTTCGGATTCACTTGAGTCATCCCATGTTGCTTTCAAAGCCTTCTTCTTTGGTGTCCTCTTCTTGGCTTGGGGACATTCGCTCTTATAGTGTCCCGACTTCTTGCATTCGTAGCATATTACTTGATCTTTCTTGGGTTCAAATATATTTTTAGTATCATTTTTAAATTTATTTTTTTTTATGAATCTTTTGAACTTTCTTGTTACGAGTGCCAAATCATCATCAAAGTTCTCATCACTTGAGTTTTCTTTGAAGTGGTCTTCTTATGTCCTCAAGTTCTTTATGAGCTTTACATGTCATTTCATAGGTCATTAGTGACCCAATTAGTTCTTCAAGAGGAAAGTTATTTAAATTTTTGACCTCTTGAATGACCATGACTTTAGGGTCCCAACTCTTTGGAAGGGATCTTAAAACTTTATTAACGAGTTCAAAATCCGAGAAACCTTTACCAAGTCCTTTTAGACCATTGACGACATCCCTAAATCGGGTGCACATGTCTCCAATGGTTTCACTCGGTTTCATTCGAAACAACTCATAAGAATGCACCAAAAGATTAATTTTTGACTCCTTCACTGTACTAGTGCCTTCATGAGTCACTTTGAGTGTGTGCCAAATGTCAAAAGTCATTTCACAAATCGATACTCGATTAAACTCATTTTTATCTAATGCACAAAATAAGACATTCATAGCCTTTGTGTTTAAAGCGAAAGTCTTCTTCTCCAAATCATTCCAATCGTTCATTGGAAGAGAAGACTTTTGAAAGCCATTTTCTATAATATTCCATAATTTGAAATCCATTGAAATTAGGAAGATCCTCATTCTAGTCTTCCAATATGTGTAATCCGTCCCATTAAACATGGGCGGACGTGTAATTGAATGGCCCTCTAGGTTGCCAGCGAATGTCATCTCTCTTGGGTTTAAAACTAAATGAGAGTGAACCTTGCTCTGATACCAATTGTTAGGATAATGAGCTGCCACTAAGAGGGGTTAAATTAGTGCAACGAAAAACTTTCGCGATTTCAAAAGTCTATATTTCGATTAAAACCGACTTCGACGAAATTCATTTCATAAGGAGTTTAACTTGAAAGCATATGTGAGTGTAGAGAAGGCAGTAAGAAGGTAATGTAGCTTGCAGTAATGAAACTTCATAAATTGAAAAGCAAATAAGGATTTAGAGTGGTTCGGTCAACGTGACTTGCATCCACTTTTGGATTCCTCCTCCGATGAGGTCTCTAGCGTCCACTAAAGGCCTTCCTTCAATAGGCAAAGACCAGCCACCTCTTTTACAGTACTTTCTCCTTTTCACAGGTTTAGGAGAGAACCCTTACAAGTCTCACTCCTCTCTTGAATGATCTCAAAACTTAGAAAGGGAGGAGGAGAACTCTAGCACTTGTTTACAACACTTTTACACCCCAACAACTCAAGATTATCTCAATGTTTTCGTGCCCTTTCATGCAGAAAAGAGTGAGATTTTTATAGGCCCCAATGGCTTCAAAATTGGAGCTAAAATGTGTTATATCCCCGGAATCCGGGGTACTAGCGGTACCACTACTGATATGTCACTGGGCGGTACCATCGTCGAACAGGGGCAGTACCACCGCTGGCAGCACTGCTACCGATGGTACCACTACCCTAATCTAGGTAGTACCACCACCCAGAAAACTAGGGGCACTGCCTTCCAAGCGGTGCCACCGCCGGCCATGTTTTCAACGACTGAATTGGGTGCTCAATTCGGCCCAATTCAGCCCTATTAAGGGCCCAGTTGGACCATAATTAAGTTAGTGGGATTACCTCTCAATCCTAACTTAATTTACGCTCTAACTATGATAATTAAGACACAATTTATAGTTCTTCTTGTTTCAGTGCATCAATTGCTCTTCCGGCGAGCTTCCGGCGTACTTCCGATGAACATCTAACGAACTCTCGGCAATATTCTGGTGGACTCCCGGCAAGCTCCTGGACTTAATGACGATCTTCTTAGCCAGTTCCGACGAGCTTCTTTGGCAAGCTCCTGGACTTCTCGATAGTTTCCCGTATAAATTCTGACGAACGTCCGGACTTCCGTCGAACTCTCGAACTCCCAATGAGATCTCGATCTTAACTCCGACACAACACCTGCTTTATGTCTTACTGTTATCGTAGTTAATCCTGCACACTTTTCTCAACATATAGATTAGATCAAACAAATTACAATTGACTTCATCAAAATCCGAGATTCAACATATATGAATGCAACGGCAAATACGACATTTGAGCTTCTGTTTCGTATTCGTTCTTTCATATGCTCCGAAATGGTTCATCTGTCATTGACAAGCTCTGAAATATTTCATATGCCATTGATATATTTCGAAATGCTTCCTATGCCTCTGAAATGTTTATACGCCATTATTACGCTTTGAAATATTTCATATACCATTGATATATTCTGAAATGTTTCATTTGTTATTGATATGCTCCGAAACATTTCATACGCCATTGATATACTCTGAAATATTTCATCTGCCATTATTATACTCCAAAATATTTCATATACTATTGATATGCCCTAGAACATTTCATACGCTATTGAAATGCTCTAATTACTTTATGCTCCATTTGTTATGAACCAAATATATTTTGAATGAAATGACATCGCGATTTTGTATCTAATGAGATGGTACCCTTGAATCTCTTGTATTTTGCCTTGCGTTGTGATACCTTACTTGTTTGAAACTGTTCCTTTTGTTTTGGATATATTTTATCACTTGTTGAGCTTTTTAGCTCACTCTGTTGCTTTATAAATCTTTCAAGTCAGCTTGTCACTCTTTGAGATGTTTGAATTGGGCTGAGATAGTGGAGAGCTGTCACGCCCCACCATAATATCGACAATATTTAAAATTTTCATCACAACTAATCCAGGATCCAAACACACATTTGAAGTCACTAAGAAAACATTCAGATCAAAAATTTCACCTCTATAGTCTACAATTTCATAACCCTATGCAGTTCATAAACATCCCACACATCACTCGATAATTCAAACAAACTGAACTTAACTCATCAAAATAATAACCACAACATAATTTCATAAGTGGGGAAGTCTATGCAGTCACCAAACCAACGATTACCATAAGTTCGTATCATTACATGAATTTAACTTAACATTCCAAAATCCTAAACATGAGGGATCCTTTAACTTACACAAAATCCACAGGTTTAGATTCATCGTCAACATTTCATTAGATGCAGAGTGGCTTATACAACAAATACATATATGCTAATATAGATCTGCCCAAAATCTTCTAAACTTTCCACTACCTCAGCCCAATCTTAACATTTAAGCAAGCGATACGCTATCCTGAAAAATTTATCAACAAACGGGGTGAGCATAAAGGGCTCAGCAAGTGACTAACATATCCATATCAAAATAGTACAATTTCCAACGGGATATAGTTTCAAAATACAAGGCAGAATATACGATTTCGTAGACATAATATCATTAGGAGCAGAAACACAATTGTCCTTTCAATCTTACATATTTGGTTCCTGACAGATGGGGCATAGAGTAATTGGAGCATATCAGTAACAAAGGAAACATATCGGAGCTTATCAATGGCATATAAAATGTTACGAAGCATATCAACGGCATATGGAATATTTCGAAGCAAAATCATCAATGAATGAAGCATTTCAGAGCATATCAAAAATAAATATCGTACAGAAGCTCAAACGTCGTCCTTGACGTTGCAATCATATCATTCTTATCCAGAGCATGAACAGAAACAACTCACCAAAACTCTAGATGTCATATCAAACATATAGAAGGTGTAGTGGGATCTCAGTCAGAATGTGATTCATCCATTTCTGAATGACCACCTGACAAAAGTCTCCCACGTTTGGGACCTCCATCCACCCACGTCTAGGTGAAGTCAGAGGGGGCCGGCAGAGCATCGCAGGCTCTAAGCACATATCCTTTACCATTTCTGGCAAAGGTCCAGAATATCCCACAGAGCGGGACCCCATAGAGCGGGCAATAAGCGCATACCCTTTACCATTTCTGGCAAAGGTCCAGACAATCCCACACACCAGAGTACAAGAGGGCAGTTTTAACAATAAGTAGCATATATCGGAAGCACACGCGTAACAACAAAACGTGCATGTGCCTTTTCGAGACAATACGAAACAAAGAACAAATCTCTCACAAATGTATTCAGATTTGGAATGAAATGAAAACAAGAGTGTACAGGGATTCCAAGCAATCATATTTAGCTCAATTCCAATAAGAAGGTTAGACGAATTTAAATATCCAAAGGAACGGAACAGAATACGCGAAATCGACCAAAGCTCGATTTCGGACAGAATTCCAGTGGCACATCAAACAAATACTTCAGAATATCAGTTATGCTCCAATACCCATAAGAAAGCTATGGTCGAACCATATATCAATCTATATTCTGATGGAACAAATTTCATATGAACAGGGTTCCCAACACGGAGTTACCTTTGATTTGGTAACACCAGGTCAAAAACACAATCACTATTTTGCAGAATTTATAGGGTCGGATTCAACAGATAATAGGGTAGGCAATTGAATTACAAAATTTTCAAAATATATGTCAAAAGAAATATTTTCAAGTCTAGTTTCAAATAAAATCAGTTTGGTACAAATCAGAATTTTCAACAGGGAGTTATAGGCATTTTAGTATCGACAGGTCAGAAATCTTGAACCCTATTTTACAGCGTCTATAGGCTCATTTGAAACAGATGTTTGGGTAAGTATTCGGTGTCCAAAATCTACAAAATCAGTGTCAAAAGGAAGATATAAGAGTCTAATTTCAAACAAAATAGTTCCTGCCCAAATTCACATTTTGTACTAAAACTTATAGCTGAAACAGTATATAGGGGTCAGTTTACCGAAAAAACTTCAGAATCCATGGTTCTATGTCCAAAGAGAGACATATCAGTTTCTAAATAGAAATCCTTCAATTTATTTTGAATCAACATAAAAACAGAGACTAAAAATTCTGTAGGATGGGGTTAGAACACTTGCCTTTGAGAATTTTGACCCGAAGTGAAAAGATTAAAGCAAGAACCCTAAAAACCCCAATTTTTTTCTTCTTCTTCTTCTTCTTCTTCTTCTTCTTCTTCTTCTTTCTTTCTTTTCCTGATCACCCACGAGCTGCCTTCTCTGCTTCCTTAAGAACGAAGGCAGAGAGGCTTAAATGGTGGAATTTGTCATTTTGTGTGTTTTGCAGTTTAGTCCTTGTTTTTATCATATTCACGATTAGGTCCTTAGGGTTTACATATAGGTCCCCAGATTCTTTCTTTTTTTTTTTGAACAGATCTCCCAAATCTTACAAATAAGTTACCTTTGATTCATACTCTATATCTTTTGTCAATTTAAAATAAATGCTTACATTATTACCAGAAATTTATACGAAAATTCGGAAATGAGGGGTGTTACACTCTCCCCCCCTTAAAAGAAAATTTTAGTCCTCTAAATTTATCGTACCTCTATCGATGAAAAGACTAGGATACACCTTTTTCATTTCCTCCTCTAGCTCCCAAGTTGTCTCCTCTCCAGAATGATGTCTCCAAATTACTTGAACCAGTGGGATGACCCGATTCCTTAGGACTTTTTCTTTCTTATCAACAATCTGAATAGGCTTTTCCACATAAGATAAATCTTTATCGATCTCCACCAGCTCATACTTAATGATGTGAGAAGGGTCATATATATACTTTCTAATCATCGAGACATGAAATATATCATGGACATGGTACAATGCTGGTGGCAAGGCAATCCTGTAAGCGACAGAACCAACCCTCTCAAGAACCTCAAAAGGTCCAATAAATCTTGGGCTTAATTTTCCTTTCTTCCCAAACCTTATAATGCCTTTGGAAGGGGAGACTTTTAAGAATGCAAAATCTCCGATTTCAAACTCAATATCTCGTCTTCTATTGTCGGCATAACTCTTTTGACGACTCTGAGCAGTTTTTAAACTTTTCCTTATAACTTGAATTTTCTCGGTAGTTTCTTGTACCTTGTCCGGTGCTAACAGCTTTCTGTCACCAACTTCCTCCCAACATATAGGTGTTATGCACTTTCGCCCATATAAAGCTTCATAAGGAGCCATCTGAATACTTGAATGATAACTATTATTATACGTGAACTCAACAAGTGAAATATCCTTATCCCATTCACCTTTCCAATCCATAACATAGGCTCTAAGCAAATCCTCAAGTGTTTGAATTGTTCTTTCTGACTGACCATCAGTCTGAGGATGATATGCAGTACTAAACTTAACTTTAGTGCCCATCAACTCCTGCAATCTTCTCCAGAATCTAGAGAGAAATCTGGAGTCTCTATCAGAGATGATCTCCTTTAGAATACCATGAAGTCTTACTATTTCATTGACATATAAATCTGCAAGTTTATCAAGCGAATAAGTCATATTAATCGGTAGGAAGTGTGCAGATTTTGTTAACCTATCAATGATAACCCAAATAGCATCATGCTTCCTCGAGGTTCTGGGTAGTCCCGAAACAAAATCCATAGTAATACATTCCCATTTCCATTCAGGAATAACTAAAGGTTGCAACAACCCTCCAGGTCTTTGGTGTTCTACTTTGATTTGCTGACAAGTCCAACATTTTGAAACATACATTGCAATTTCTTTCTTCATGCCTTTCCACCAATAATGACTTTGAAGATCTCTATACATCTTAGTGCTCCCAGGGTGTAGGGTGTACCTTGAAGTATGACTTTCATTTAGGATTTGATTCTTGATATCTGGTTCATTTGGTATACATACTCTCTCCCCAAATCTCAATAGGCCATCCTTTGAAACTTGAAATTGTGGCTTCAATTCCTTTTCTACTTCATTCCTCAAGTAGATTAAATGTGTATCCCGTAATTGTCCTTCCTTAATTTGTTGAATAAGATTGGATTGCACTTGAATGGAGGCCATCAATATCATCGAGTCTTGCTCTTTCCTCAAAGCTTTCAAATCAAAATTTTCTTCTAATAACTTCCATTGCTTCATAACCAGACTAGCCATAAAACTTGTAGATTTCCTACTAAGTGTATCAGCTACAACATTGGCTTTGCCCGGGTGATAACGGATGGCACAATCATAATCCTTCAGAAGTTCTATCCATCTTCGCTGCCTCATGTTTAACTCTTTCTGAGTGCAAATATATTTTAAACTCTTGTGATCAGTGAAGGTTTCAAACTGTGGACCATACAAATAATGCCTCCAAATCTTTAGAGCAAAAATAATTGCTGCTAATTCCAAATCATGAGTTGGATAATTCAATTCATAACCTTTAAGTTGCCTAGAAGCATAAGCAATTACTCTCCCTTCCTGCATTAAAACACATCCTAGGCCTTTTCTTGAAGCATCAGTATAAACTACAAATCCCTCACTACCACTTGGAATAGTGAGAATAGGGGCACTAGTCAATCTTCTTTTTAACTCTTGAAAACTTTGCTCACAATCATCACCCCATACAAATTTCATATTCTTTTTAGTGAGGTTGGTGAGAGGTTGAGCTATTCGAGAAAATCCCTCCACAAATCTCCTGTAATAACCTGCCATGCCCAAAAAGCTTCGAACTTCTGTTACATTTGTTGGTACTTCCCATTCAACTACAGCTTCTATTTTCCTTAGATCAACAGATATACCCTTCCCTGAAATCACATGGCCTAAGAAAGCAACTTCATTCAACCAAAATTCACATTTGCTGAACTTTGCATACAACTTCTTTTCTCTTAGTATGGATAATACATTTCTCAAGTGTTCCTTATGCTCTTGATTACTCCTTGAATACACCAATATGTCATCAATAAATATAATTACACAGATATCCAAGAGCGGTTGAAATATCCTATTCATTAGTCCCATAAAAGCTGCAGGGGCATTTGTCAAACCAAATGGCATCACCAAGAATTCATAATGACCATATCGAGTTCTGAAAGCTGTTTTTGAAATATCCTCCTCCTTGATCTTCAACTGATAGTAACCTGACCTCAGGTCAATCTTAGAGAATACTTGTGCACCCTGCAGTTGATCAAACAAATCATCAATTCTAGGTATGGGATACTTGTTTTTGATGGTCACCTGATTCAACTGTCTATAATCAATACAAAGCCTCAATGTTCCATCCTTCTTCTTCACTAATAGTACCGAAGCACCCCATGGGGATACACTGGGTCGTATGAAACCCTTATCTAATAATTCTTGTATTTGCTTCTTTAATTCCTCTAGCTCAAGTGGTGCCATTCTATAGGGAGGCTTAGATATTGGGGTTGTACTGGAGACCAGATCAATAGCAAATTCACCCTCTCTATCTAGAGGTAAACCAGGCAAGTCATCTGGGAATACATCAGGGAATTCTTTGACCACTACAATTTCATCTAGGTGGGTTTCCTGATTTGAATGCTCCTTTACACATACCATATAACAAAAACAACCTTTCTGCATAAGACGATAAACTTGAAGAGCTGATATCAAGCAAGGAGGCAAATCATGCCTAATGCCCTCAAAGAAAAATATAGGCTAATCTGGTATGCAGAAAGTAATTATTTTCTTGTAACAATCAATACTAGCGTGATGAGAAGATAACCAATCCATGCCAAGTATAATATCAAAACCCTAGATCTCTAGGAGAATCAAATCAACAAAGAGTTCGTGGTCTCCAATAGAGATCAAACAAGATGGGTAAACCAAGTTTGTTGCCAATGAATCTCCAACAGCAGTTGTTACATATAACATATAATCTAGGGGTTTAGGTAGAATATGCAAGTGACAAGCAAAGTATTGTGAAACAAACGATAAGTTGGAGCCGGGATCAAATAAAACTTTTGCATTTCTTTTAGAAACATGAAGAATACCTTCCACCACTGATTTAGAAGCTTTAGAATCTTGTTCAGTGATAGCGTACACTCTAGCATAGGCTGAGGGTCTAGGAGACAGTGGCTCTTTCTTCCTTTTCAGTGGGCAATCTCTTAATTGATGATCTAGCTTTCCACAACCAAAACATGCTCCAATCACCCGAAAACACTGACTTGTTTCATGATTTAATCCACATTTTGCACATAACTGAGTCCTCCACAATGGTTTCCTTTTCTCAAATCCAAATGTCTTAAACCTCTTGTTACTAGCTTCATATTCATTTTCTCTCCTGCTTTTGCCAGTAAATTTGTCCCTTTTGTTCTTGCCAATGATTTCTTGAATTTCCTCCATGCCTCTTTCAATTTTCAAAGCTCTTTCTACCGTATCAGCATATGTTTGTAATTTTAAAGCTGACATTCGGCTTCTTATTGCTGGCTGTAATCCCCTTTCAAACCTTCTTGCTTTTCTAGATTTATCATCAGTCATATGTGTGGCAAACCTGGAGAGCTCAGTGAATTTAGATTCATACTTTGTAACCGTCATACTTCCCTGGATAAGATTCAAGAACTCCAATTCTTTTTGCTCTCTCATACAATCTGGAAAATATTTATCGTTAAACTTTTCTTGGAATAACTTCCATGTCATTGGCTCATGTTTGATTTCAGACATCCTCTTAATCATTCTCCACTAGTGTTCAGCTTCTCCTTCCAGCATAAAGGTGACAAGAAAAACCTTTCGATCATCAGGGTAATTTAAAGCATCAAATATTTTCTCTATCTTCATCATCCATCGTTCTGCCACCATTGGATCAGACTCACCACTAAAACTGGGAGGACTAAGCTTCTTAAACTGTCCAATTCCCAACCCCGTCTGGTTTGATGTCTCTGTTCCATCATTACTTCCTTGTTGGACAGGTTGTTGTTGTTGTTGTATCACTTGTGTCATAGTCTCCAAAGTCCGCATGATACCACACAATTGATCAGCAGTAGATGCAACAGGAGAACCAGATGATCTCGTCATCCTTGCTTCCTAAAAAATCAAAAGAACATTTTATTTGATCAATCTCTAAATAATAGTCAATAAACCTCAAAAAAAGAATATTCTTAGTGATTCTCAAATCATGCTCTGATACCACCTCTGTCAGGCCCCTCCACAGTATCGATAATATTTAAAATTTTCATCACAACTAATCCAGGATCCAAACACACATTTGAGGTCACTAAGAAAACATTCAGATCAAAAATTTCACTTCTATAGTCTACAATTTCATAACCCTATGCAGTTCATAAACATCCCACACATCACTCGATAATTCAAACAAACTGAACTTAACTCATCAAAATAATAACCACAACATAATTTCACAAGTGGGGAAGTCTATGCAGTCACCAAACCAAAGATTACCATAAGTTCGTATCATTACATTAATTTAACTTAACATTCCAAAATCCTAAACATGAGGGATCCTTTAACTTACACAAAATCCACAGGTTTAGATTCATCGTCAACATTTCATTAGATGCAGAGTAGCTTATACAACAAATACATATATGCTAACACAGATCTGCCCAAAATCTTCTAAACTTTCCACTGCCTCAGCCCAATCTTAACATTTAAGCAAGCGATACGCTATCCTGAAAAATTTATCAACAAACGGGGTGAGCATAAAGGGCTCAGCAAGTGACTAACATATCCATATCAAAATAGTACAATTTCCAAAGGGATATAGTTTCAAAATACAAGGTAGAATATACGATTTCGTAGACATAATATCATTAGGAGCAGAAACACAATTGTCCTTTCAATCTTACATATCTGGTTCCTGACAGATGGGGCATAGAGTAATTGGAGCATATCAGTAACAAAGGAAACATATCGGAGCTTATCAATGGCATATAAAATGTTACGAAGCATATCAACGGCATATGGAATATTTCGAAGCAAAATCATCAATGAACGAAGCATTTCAGAGCATATCAAAAACAAATATCGTACAGAAGCTCAAACGTCGTCCTTGACGTTGCAATCATATCATTCTTATCCAGAGCATGAACAGAAACAACTCACCAAAACTCTGGATGTCATATCAAACATATAGAAGGTGTAGTGGGATCTCAGTCAGAATGTGATTCATCCATTTCTGAATGACCACCTGACAAAAGTCTCCCACGTTTGGGACCTCCATCCACCCACGTCTAGGTGAAGTCAGAGGGGGCCGGCAGAGCATCGCAGGCTCTAAGCACATACCCTTTACCATTTCTGGCAAAGGTCCAGAATATCCCATAGAGCGGGACCCCACAGAGCGGGCAATAAGCGCATACCCTTTACCATTTCTGGCAAAGGTCCAGACAATCCCACACACCAGAGTACAAGAGGGCAGTTTTAACAATAAGTAGCATATATCGGAAGCACACGCGTAACAACAAAACGTGCATGTGCCTTTTCGAGACAATACGAAACAAAGAACAAATCTCTCACAAATGTATTCAGATTTGGAATGAAATGAAAACAAGAGTGTACAGGGATTCCAAGCAATCATATTTAGCTCAATTCCAATAAAAAGGTTAGACAAATTTAAATATCCAAAGGAACGGAACAGAATACGCGAAATCGACCAAAGCTCGATTTCGGACAGAATTCCAATGGCACATCAAACAAATACTTTAGAATATCAGTTATGCTCCAATACCCATAAGAAAGCTATGGTCGAACCATATATCAATCTATATTCTGATGGAACAAATTTCATATGAACAGGGTTCCCAACACGGAGTTACCTTTGATTTGGTAACACCAGGTCAAAAACACAATCACTATTTTGCAGAATTTATAGGGTCGGATTCAACAGATAATAGGGTAGGCAATTGAATTCCAAAATTTTCAAACTATATGTCAAAAGAAAGACTTTCAAGTCTATTTTCAAATAAAATCAGTTTGGTACAAATCAGAATTTTCAACAGGGAGTTATATGTATTTTAGTATCGACAGGTCAGAAATCTTGAACCCTGTTTTACAGCGTCTATAGGCTCATTTGAAACAGATGTTTGGGTAAGTATTCGGTGTCCAAAATCTACAAAATCAGTGTCAAAAGGAAGATATAATAGTCTAATTTCAAACAAAATAGTTCCTGCCCGAATTCACATTTTGTACTAAAACTTATAGCTGAAATAGTATATAGGGGTCAGTTTACCGAAAAAACTTCAGAATCCATGGTTCTATGTCCAAAGAGAGACATATCAGTTTCTAAATAGAAATCCTTCAATTTATTTTGAATCAACATAAAAACAGAGACTAAAAATTCTGTAGAATGGGGTTAGAACACTTGCCTTTGAGAATTTTGACCCGAAGTGAAAAGATTAAAGCAAGAACCCTAAAAACCCCAATTTTTTTCTTCTTCTTCTTCTTCTTCTTCTTCTTCTTCTTCTTTCTTTCTTTCCCTGATCACCCACGAGCTGCCTTCTCTGCTTCCTTAAGAACGAAGGCAGAGAGGCTTAAATGGTGGAATTTGTCATTTTGTGTGTTTTGCAGTTTAGTCCTTGTTTTTATCATATTCACGATTAGGTCCTTAGGGTTTACATATAGGTCCCCAGATTCTTTCTTTTTTTTTTTTTAACAGATCTCCCAAATCTTACAAATAAGTTACCTCTGATTCATACTCTATTTCTTTTGTCAATTTAAAATAAATGCTTACATTATCAACAGAAATTTATACGAAAATTCGAAAATGAGGGGTGTTACAAGAGCTATTCAGAATCATGGACAAGTCTTGTTGGTTGTTATATTATTATTGTATAAGCATATTTTGTATGTAATGAAATGTTATCGATGAACCTGAATGGATATATCGTGTAAAAGTGTTAGAAGATCTCTCTTATTTAGAATTTCGGAATGTTAAGTTTATTTTACAATGATATGAACTAGTGGTAAATGGTTGGAGTTCTGATTGTATAAATTGTTTATCTTGTAAATTTATATGTGTTGTTAATGTTTTGTTAAGTTGGCTTAGGTTTTCATAAATATGAATTATCGAGTGATGTGATATATGATTATAAACTACAAAGGTTGTTTTGATGTGAATCAAACTGAATATTTCTCTATGTCCTCAAATGTTAGTTTGGATCCTGGATTAATTTATGATGAAAAATTTTAAATATTATGGATATTTTTGGAGGGCGTGACAAAGGTGGTATCAAAGCATGTTTTGAAGATCACTGAAATATTTGATATATTGACATGCAAAATATATTGAGGTTTAGAAGACTAGTGATTGGTGGAAATTTTCTTTGATGCATTTTAGGAATCTAGGGTGACGAGGACATTTGGTCCTCCTACTTCATATGTTTCTGATTAATTAAGGGGGATGAAAGTATTGATTGGGGATATTAAATCAGAGTGGCGTAGCGGAAGCGTGGTGAACCTAATCCATTGGTGGCAAAAAAAAATGGATGATGTGACTGGAGAAGATATTTGATGTACGAAATTGTTTTGATAATCAAAAGAATTTCTGGAGATCAAGGAGAAGAGTAGCAAGGACAAATTTACTAATAAAAATATGATTGAAAATGAATCAGAAAGTGATAATAAGAGGGTCAAGACATTTAGATTTAGAAAGGGAAGTCACCACAAACGACTCAATCCTGTGTAAGATGCGAGTTAAATTATGAAACAAGTCTGTATTTTCAAGTTACTAGAGCATATTTTGTTTGTGGAAAGTTGGAATATAAAATAAAAGACTGCCCTTTGAATAAGAAGAAAGAATCACTACCTCCTAAATCATCAGTCCATGTTAGAGTGTATGCTAACACTAAATATGATTCTAAACCTTCTGAATTAGTGGTCGAAGGTATTATTCATGTTTATGAAAGAATGTAAAAAATTGTTTGACCATGGGTCTCATCTATGATTTGATTTGTAATATTTTATTTATCACTTAGGCATTCAACCTAGACCACTAGATTATATGCTATAAGTAAATATGACTCTTCGGGATTCTTTGATAGCAAACTTGATCTGGTAATCTTGTCTGATTTTTATTTGAGAACTCGAACTTTTTGCTGATTTGGTTCTCCTACAGATTTGAAGTTTTGATGTTATACTTGGTATGGATTGACTATCTTCCTATCATACCAGTATAGATTGTTATACAAAACGTTCACTTTTTCCATACTAGACCATCCCATCTTTTATTTTAAGAGTATTGTGTATGATTTATCTCTTTTCTTGATGTATCCCAAGATATCTTGCCCGGATTACCTCCAAACAGAGAGGGTGAATTTGCTTTTGATTTAGTTCTTGGGACAACCCCTATATCTAAACTTCCTTATAGGATAACACCACTTGAGTAAGTGGAATTGAGAAAGCAACTACAAGGACTAATAGATAAAAGTTTTTCTTGGCTTAGTATTTCATCATGGGGTGCTCCGGTGTTAGTTAAGATGATGGATAAAACATTAAGCCTTTACATTAATTGACCATAAAAAACAAGTATCCCCTACCGAGAAGTGACGACTTGTTTGATCAATTGCAGGTTGCATAAGTATTTTCCAAGATTGATCGGATGTCGGGTTACCATCCATTGAAGATCAAGAAGGATATTTTATCACTTTTGGATGATTGTGTAATTGAATTATATTCTATTTATGAAACTATTTGGGAGCTGGAGGAGGAAATGATTAAAACGTATCCTCATCTTTTCATCGATTGAGATATAACCAATTTAGAGGACTAAATTTTCTTTTAAGGAGGGAAGAGTGTAATATCCTTCATTTCTAAAATTTATGTAAGGACCTATTTGTAAATTGGAGAACCTATATGTAAATATAGAAATTTCAAGGACTAAATTGTTAAGTTGCAAAAAAAAAAAAAAAAAAAAAGGGTGGCGGTTTTATCCCACTGCCTCCCATGCTATCTGTTTCCCTTGGGAGATAGAGAGAGAAGCTGTGGGGCATTAGGGAGAAGAAGAGACGTAGAGAAGAAGAAGAGGAGGAGAAGAAAAGAAGAAGAAAGGGAAGAAGAAGAAAAGAGGAGGGTGGCTATGGCAAGGGCTGCAGTGAGGAGGTGTAGGGCGTCGGGAAGGAGAAGGGAAGAAGAGGAGAAGAAGAGAAGAAGAAGAAGAGGAAGAAGAGAAGAAAAGAAGAAGAAGGAGAAGAGAGGGGAAGAGGGAGAGAAGAGAGGTGACAGTAGTGAGGGCTGCAACACCTCTGTTTCCCGCAGGAGGAAACAGAGGAGAGGATGTGTGTGGCGTCGGGGAGGAGAAGGGAAGAAGAACAAGAAGAAGAAGAAGAAGAGAAGAAGAGGGAGAAGAAAGGGAAGAAGAAGAAAAGAGGAGGGTGGCTGCGGCAAGGGCTATAGCGAGGAGGTGTGGGGCGTCGGGAAGGAGAAGGGAAGAAGAGGAGAAGAAGAGAAGAAGAAGAAGAGGAAGAAGAGAAGAAAAGAAGAAGAAGACGGATAAGAGAGGGAAGAGGGAGAGGAGAGAGAGGTGGCAGCAACTAGGGCTGCAACACCTCTATTTCCCACAGGAGGATGTGGGAAATAGAGGAGAGGATGTGTGTGGCGTTAGGGAGGAGAAGGGAAAAAGAGGAGAAGAAGAAGAGGAGGGAGGAGGTGGCTACGACATCTCTATTTCCCGCAGGAGGAAACATAGGAGAAGAGAGGCTGTGTGTCGGGGAAAAGAAGGGGAGGAAGGAGAAGAAGAAGAAGAAGGAAAGGAGAGGGAAGAAGAGAAGGGAAAGAAGAGGGCTTGCAGCGGTGGTGGTGGTAGTTGCAACTGGGAGAGAAGAAAGAGAGGAAAATGAGCAGGGGAGGAAAAAGAGGCTTTGGCTGTGGTGGCTGCGGTCGTGGTGGCTGCGACTGCGACTACAGCAGTTGTAGGTGGGAAAGAAGAGAAGGAAAGGAAGAAGAAGAGGGAGAAAAGAGGGAAGAAGAGAGGAAGGTGAGCTGTGGCTGTGGTAGTGGCAGTGGGCAACTGCGTTTGGGAAAGTGAAAGAAAGGAAGGGCAAAAAAGGGGCTGCCACTGTGGTTGCAGCTGCGATTGTGATTGCGGCTACGACTATGACTGCAGCAGCTGCGTGTGCGATAGAAGAGAAGGAAGAAAGTAGTGCAGTAAAAGATTATGTTTGCATTGTATTGTCTCGTAAAGGCACATGTACATTTTGTTGTTCCGTATGTGCTTCTAATATATGCTAATTTTATTGTTCATACTATCCTTTTGTACTCTAGTGTTTGTGAGATACTGTGAACCTTTGCTAGAAATGGTAAAAAGAGTTATGCTTAGAGCCCACGATGCTCTGCCGGCCCCCAATGACTTCATTTAGATATAGGTGGATGGAGCTCCCAAAATGAGAGACTTATGTTTGGTGGTCATTCAGAAATGGATATACCATATTATGTTATGGTCCCACTTCACCTTTTATGTATTTGAAATGATATCCAGAGTTTTGGTTATGTGTTTCTATACATGTTTTAGATAAGAATGATATGAATGCAACGTCAAATACAATGTTTGAGCTTCTGTTTCATATTCGTTCTTTGATATGCTCCGAAATGGTTCATATGTCGTTTACATGCTCTAAAATATTTCATATGCTATTGATATGTTCCGAAATGCTTCCTATGCCTCTGAAATGTTCATACGCTATTGTTACACTTTGAAATATTTCATGTACCATTGATATATTCTGAAATGTTTCATTTGTTATTGATATGCTCCGAAACATTTCATACGCCAATGTTATACTCCAAAATGTTCCATCTGCCATTGTTATACTCCGAAATGTTTCATCTGCCATTGATATACAGTTGATATGCCTCGGAACATTTCATAAGCTATTGATATGCTCTAATTACTCTAAGCTCCATTTGTTATGAACCAAATATGTTTTGAATGAAATAACATTGCGATTCTATATCTAATGAGATGGTACCCTTGAATCTCTTGTATTCTGCCTTGCGTTGTGATACCTTACTTGTTTGAAACTGTTCCTTTTGTTCTTGATATGTTTTATCATTTGCTGAGCTTTCTAGCTCACTCCGTTGCTATATAAATTTTTAGGTCAGCTTATCACTCTTTGAGATGTTTGAATTGGGCTAAGACAATGGACAACTATTCAAAATTGTGGGCAAGACTTGTTGGTTGTTATATTATTGTTGTATAAGCATATTTTGTATGTAATGAAATATTATCGATGAACCTGAATGGATATATCGTGTAAAAGTATTAGAAGATCTCTCTTATTTAGAATTTCGGAATGTTAAGTTTAGTTTACAATGATATGAACTGATAGTAAATGGTTGGAGTTCTGATTATATAAATTGTTTAGCTTGGGGATTTATAAGTGTTGGTAATGTTTTGTTAAGTTGGCTTGGGTTTCCATAAATGTGAATTATTGAGAGATGTGATATATGATTATAAACTACATAGGTTGTATGAATGTGAATCAGACTGAATGTTTCTCAGTGTCCTCAAATGTTAGTTTGGATCCTGGATTGATTTATGATAAAAAATTTTAAATATTATTGATATTTTTTTATGCCATGATAATTTCCTTCTTACATCAATTTTTAAACTATGACAAAGATAAAGTGTCATTCTTATTGCAATATGCCATAATTGAGATAAATCTTGAATTCAAGTCAAAGCAATTTTAATCATGATTCACATCATATCCAATACATCATATACATGATCATAAGTATTACATGCTTCATTCCAAATCATAAATATTTCATATCATGATGGTATCAATTTATCAAATTAAATTACATCCTACCATACATGATCATAATTTCTCATTTGTATACATTAATATAATATCATGCATAATTTCATATCATCATATGAAGGATAACAAGAAAAATTTGGTGATGAGATATATTTCATGAATACAAAGAATTATAAAAATCATATCTTGAAAGATAAGATCATGTGAATACTAAAAGATATGATTCATATACTAAATCTCCTCTTTAAATAAAATACCTAAAAAAAATCATAGGAGTATAAAGAAAAGATCATGATTTAAAACAAATCTCAAGTAATTCCAAGAAATCAAGATCTTGAATAAAACTCATTCAAATTCAAATCATCAAATCATCAAAATTATTTTCAAGAGATTTATAAAATAACATAAATACATTCATTGATCTCCCTTTTCGAAAAATTGATAAAGTAGGGATTGAGAAATTCTTTAAGAAAAATGTTTTCCTCCCCCTTTTTTTTGTTTGATTTATTTCACACAAGCATGTTCAAGTTTTTTTATGCTAAGTCAATGCATGCATCATCATTTAAGATCGAAAAATAAATTTCATCATCATGACAAAAAAATAACACATTAAACATACGACTTCTTTAAACAAGAGATTTGATTCGTCATTTTAATTCCAATGATAATTCATTTTACTTTTTGTGAGTTTCATTTTAAGTGATTGATTTCGTATAAGTATGCTCAAGTTTTTTTTTCGTATGAAAACCATACATCATAGTTTAAAATTGAAAGAGCAAATCTCATCACAGAAATCATCAAGATCAATAAACCATAAATTACCCAAAAATCATCATTACTTCAAATCATCATGCATAAATAAATATAAAATGGTCAAGCATGATACCAAATCTTATAACATTTTTATTACATTATGATTTCATTAAACATTACGCATGGTTTCATTGAACATAAGGCATCTTTAATCAAAATCGAAAAGCAATACGAAAATCAATATAATATACATTATTGCTTCTTAAACACATACATAAGATTAATCTTTCTAGGTGTACATGCATCATGTTATTGTATTTTCATAAAACATGCAATTATCATGATCATTTTTTTCAAAATAGCAAGAAAAAGAAGCATGATATAATTTTTTATTTTTTAACTAATTTAAAAATAACTCATGAAATACATCATGTAATTTCAAAATAAAGTAAAGGAATTTTGGTTACCTTGTCGTCGAAAGCCATTAAGGCGTAGTTTGCCACCTTGCCTTTGTTGGTTTGATCTTCATCTTCGGATGAACTTGATTCATTCCAAGCCACCTTGAGTGTTCTCTTCTTCTTTGACAACTTCTTTTTAAGTTCATTTTTATTCTTTAATTCTTGTTTAATGAACCATTTAAATTTTATAATGAGAAGTTTGAGTTTATCATCACTAAAGCTTTCGCTCGAGTGGTCTTCTTTTGTTCTAAGTGCAAAATCCTTCATACTCTTTGGAAGGTTATTCTCAAGTTCATCATGTTCAACATGTGCCATAAAACTCATTTCATAGGTCATTAAAGACCCAATAAGTTCTTCGAGTGGAAAATGGTTTAAGTTATTTGATTCTTGTATTGTCGTTATTTTCAAATCCTAATTTTTAGAAAGTAATTGTAAAACTTTATTAACAAGTTCAAAATTCGAAAAATATTTGTCAAGTGCTTTTAAACCATTGATGACATCTGTAAAACAGGTGTACATGTCAACAATAGTTTCACTTGGCTTTATTCGAAATAATTCAAAATCATGCATTAAAAGATTGACTTTAGAATCTTTTACTCATGCCTTCGTGTGTGATTTTAAGAGTGTGCTAAATATCGAAAGCCATCTCGCAAATAGAAACTCGATTAAATTCATTTTTGTCTAAGGTGCAAAACAAGGCATTCATAGCCTTTGCATTTAAAGAAAAGTCTTCTTCTCCAACTAATTCCAATCATTCATTAGAAGAGAAGACTTTTGAAAATCAAATTCGACTATATTCCATAATTCAAGATTCAACGAAAGCAAGAAAACTCTCATTTGAGTTTTCCAATAAGAGTAGTCCGTCCCATTGAACATGAGAGGATGAATAAGAGAATGACCCTCTTGAAAGTCGAAAAAAGCTATTTCTCTTGGGTGTTAAACCAAATAAGAAATGAACATGGCTCTGATATCAACTGTCAGGAATGAGTTGGCACGAAGAGGGGGGGGGGATGTGTGTGAATTAGTGGAGCGATAAAATCACTGGTTTAAAAATTCTTTGTATGATAAAACCGATCGGAAAGATATTAATTTGGAAGCGTAAGGGAGCATAGTGAAAGTAATAAGAAGGTAAAGCAGTTTGCAGTAAAGGTAAATTGCTCAAAAGGAAATACAAACCAATTTTATAGTGGTTTGGTCGTCGTGACCTACATCTACTTCTAATTCCTCTACCGTTGAAGCCGCTGGCATCCACTAATAGTCTTCCTTCAATGGGTGAAGACCAACTACCTTTTTACAACCCTCTTCTCCTTTTCACTGGTTTAGAAGATAACCTTTTACAACCCTTTTTGGAAAGGTATCCCTTGCACACCTCCCTTAGAACTCTCTCTAAGCTTTAGGAGGAGGGAACTCAACTTTCTAATAGGGTTTACAATAGAGTTTTGCTCAATCTTTCTTGATACTCTATGTAGGAATAGCTGAGGTATTTATAGACCCCAAATGACTTTAAACTTGGAGCCAAAATTCAAATCCTCAAGATTTCAGGGTACGGGCGGTACCACCGCCTATAGCCTAACACTTGGTGGTACCATTACCCAGTCTAGCGATACTATTGCCTAGGAGACTGTGTTTGGACAGTACCATCGCCTAACATAGTCTCGGAGATTGTGCCATGATGGTTCCATCTGTTGGGTTACTATTTAAGTCTTTTACTTGGCCCAACACAGCCTAAACTTGGGCCCAGTTAGTCCCTAATTGAGTTGGTCTAATTACATTCTAAACTGACTCAATTAGACTCCAAACTAACTCGATCTAGACATAATCGATTACAAGCGAATCCTTTGTTATGCGACATGTCATTGGTTCTTCTAACACTTCGTCAGATCCTTCGATGTATCGTCCTCTCCTTTAGTGAATTGCCCAATCAGTATGTTGTCTTCTTACAACATTTGATCTCCTTAGCGTAATGTCCGATCTTCTTAGCCTGATGCCCGAATTCACGGATCGAAGCCTTCTGTCGACACATCGACTGATCCTCCGGCTCGATGTCCAATCTTCTGACATATTTGCTTCTGCCCAACGTCTGATTCCTCCTATTTATATCGATTTGCCTCTTCTGATCGAAGCTAGTCTTGCATCACTCAAATGCACATTAGATAAACACTATCAATTAGTTTTATCAAAAATCTGAGATTCAACAAGGAGTTGGGGTTTAGAAGCCCTATAAATAGTCATGTTTTCATCATCTTTTCTCAAGCAATAGATGAATCTTTTCTACAACCTTTAAGCAGCAACTTGAAGGAAGGAACCCCTATAGAGTTCCAAGGAGGCCAATCCCCTAAAGTAATCAACCCCAAGCTTAGAATCTGCAAGGGTTCTAACAATTGTACTCTTTGATGACATGAAAAAATTACAATGTTTTAACTTATGATATTTTTACTTATGATGATGATGTCTTGTGTAATGATTATTTTGACAGGTTAACTAAAATGATCCAAGTCACTATGATTTATGATTAAAATTGATTTGACTTGAATTCTAAGATTAGCGTTAAAAGTTTATCATTCTTTTATGAATTTGAGTTTGTTATATTTCAAAATAGCATATAGATTGGGGAAGCCTGGTTAAAGCACCATCATCAATTGATTGTGATCATCAAAAAGGGAGAGATTGTTGAATCCCCAATTTGAAATCAATTGATGAGTTTATATATTAGCGAGCATTTGAGATAAGTGACACAGGAAAAACTTCGATCATGGAAAGGCAAATCATTGAAGCAAGAGAATTAGACATTGGGCTGGAGAGTATCATGTCAGAGTTCGAGTACTAGGCCTGAAGGATCGAGGATTGCGCCATGAAGATTGGATGTTGAAAAGCCAATTCAGTATCATGTTAAACTTGATTAGAAGCCCATTGAGCCTGAACCAGGGCTGAATTAGACTTGTTGAGAGGCCAATTCAATAACCTGGAGCTGGGCTGGGCGGTGGTATCACCCAAGTAGGCTGTGGTACCATCAAAACTTAGGTTCCTAAGCTGATAGGTAGTGGTACCATTAGAGCTCGAGTTCCCAAGCTGCCAAGCGATGGTATCATGAGACTGTCAATGGTAGTACCACGTAGGTAAGCGGTAGTACTGCTAGAGCCCTGGTTCCCAAGCTCTGTCAGGTGGTAGTATCGCTCGGCATAGGAGGTAGCACTGTTAGTACCTCGAAAAGCCAAGGATTTAAATTTTTGGCTCTATTTTTGAAGCGATTTGGGGCCTATAAATATCCGAATCAAGCTTGTTTGGCAGAGCACGAAAAATCTATGATTTTGAGTTTGTAAACTCTCTTGAAAAGTGTTGAATCTCTTCCTCCTAGAGTTTACAAGTAATTCTAAGGGAGGTGTGAAGTCTTATTGTAAAAGAGAGGTATGAAGGTTCTCTCCAAAGTTTATGAAAAAGAGAAAAGAGTTGTAACAAGGGTAGTTGATCTTCGTCTGTTGAAAAGAAGATCGGTAGTGAAAGCCGGTGGCCTCGAGGGAAAAGAAATCGGGAGTGGACGTAGGACGGGATGACTGAACCATTATAAATCTGGTTTACATTTTTCTTTATGCTTTTCTTTACTATTAATAACTAATTTAGTTGTACGCTACCCTTACTCAAATTCTAAAGTTCAACGCACTTCCGATACAGATTTATCGATTGAAAATTTTCAAGTCGAAACTTTATTTCGAAAGTACTAATTCAATTCCCCACCCCTTCTTAGTGCTTTTATAATCCAAACAATTGATATTAGAGCCCTGTTCTCTCAATTGGTTTAACACACAAGAGGATTAAATATTTTTTTTGGCAATCAATAGGGTCACTCTTTCACTCATCCTCCTATGTTTAGTGGGATAGACTACACATATTGGAAGATATAAATGTGCATTTTCTTAATTTATATAGTGTTTGATTTATGGAATGTTGTTGAATATGGTTTTCAAAAATCTTCTAATCCAATGTATGAATAGAGTGATATTAAGAAGAAAATATTTTCTTTAAATGCTAAAGCTATGAACGCTTTATTTTGTGCTTTAGACAAAAATGAGTTTAATCGTGTTTCTACATTTGTAACTGTACATTATATTTGGCACACACTTGAAGTTACTTATGAAGGCACAAAGAGAGAAAGAATGTAAGATTAATCTTTTGGTACATAGTTTTAAATTATTTAGAATGAAGCCAAATGAAACCATTGATGACATGTACACCCGTTTTACGGATGTTATCAATGGTTTGAAAGCTCTTGGTAAATGTTATACTAACCTTGAATTAGTTAATTAAATTTTAAGATCTCTTTCAAAATATAAGGATGCAATGGTAACTGTAATTTAAAAAGTAAAGGACTTGAATAACTTTCCTCCTGAAGAACTCATAGGATTATTAATGATCTATAAAATGACTTACAATGCACATGATGAACACGAAGAAGACCTTCCAAAGAATAGGAAGGATATTGTACTTAGAACCAAAAAAGACAACTCAAGAGAAAACTCAAGTGACGATGATGACATATCACTATTTACAAGAAAATTTAAAAGTTCATAAAAAGAAACAAAACAAATTCTGTAAGACAAGAATCTAAAAATAAAAATGAGCTTAAAAAGGATACAATTATTTGTTATGAATGCAAAAGGCCAGGACACTTCAAAAATGAGTGTCTACAATTGATTGAAGGAGAAGCTGCTAGCACAAAATAAGAAGAAAGTACTCAAGGCAACTTGGCATGAATTAAGTGTAGAAGAAGATAAGAGCAAACCAATGAAGACGAAGTAGCAAACTATACATTAATAGCTTTCAATGATGAGGTATGTGACTCAACTGAAATTTCTTTATCTTATGATGAATTACTTGACGCATTTTATGATTTATATGATGAGCTTAAAATAATTGGCAGGAAATATAAATTGCTAAAAAAGGATCATGTATCTCTCTTTAGTGAATTTGATAAATTAAAAAATGAATATAACATTTGTTTGTTAACATCTTGCACTAAATGTGAAGAGTAATACTAATTCAAAAAAGAAAATATATTATGGCAA
The DNA here is from genome assembly GCF_036884655.1 of Musa acuminata AAA Group. NCBI lineage: Eukaryota > Viridiplantae > Streptophyta > Magnoliopsida > Zingiberales > Musaceae > Musa > Musa acuminata. The sequence goes on along the minus strand of NC_088335.1, from coordinate 29,969,538 downwards.
CAAACATTAAAAAATTTTAAAATTAAAATAAATTATTAAACATGATTCTTGCTAACAAAGGTTATGGATATAAAAAGGAAGGAATTGGCTTCGTGAATAGTAACACTCAACAAAAGCCAACTATATTTATAAAAGGACCCACATTACATGTTCCCCCCAAAGTTAAATATAATTTTTGTGGAAGATGTGGTCATTATGCTTATACATGTTCATTTTAAAAATATAGCTCATAAATTAGTTTGGGTTCCTAAAAGAACCATAAATAGTTTAATGCCAAATGTCAAGAAAGGTAGATCTAACCATGAAGGAACTAAAGTTAAATGGGCACCTAAAGCAAACCTCTCTTTCTTATTGATATATCTCCAATCAAAAGCTAGGAACAAGAAATGGTATCTTGATAGCGAATGCTTAAGGCATATGATCGTAGATCCAACACATTTATTAAAACTCACTAGCTAAGACGAAGGGTATGACACCTCCGGAGATAACAATAAAGGAAAAATTATCAACAAAGAAAAAATAGATAACAAATCAAATCTTTTAATTGAAGATGTTTTGCTAGTAGATGATTTAAAACATAACTTACTAGGCATTAGTCAATTGTGTGATAAGGGATATAACATTAAATTTGAATCTAATACTTGCATTATATATTGAATCTCAGATTTTGATGATAAAACCAATTGATGTGTTTATGATTTGATCTATGTTTTGAGTGACACAGGAAGCTTCAATCAGGGAGAGACAATTAAAAGAAGGAAGAATCATGTTGGGCCGGAAAGAAACGTGTCAGAAGATTGGACGTTGTGCCGAAGGATCGGTCAATGTATCGGCAGAAGGCTTCGGGCCATGAGTTCGGGCATCGGGCTAAGAAGAGCAGAAATTGTACCAAGGAAATCAAAGTTGCGGAGGTCAACTGGTCGATTAGGTAATAGGTCGTAAGAAAGGACGATGCGCCGAAGAATCGGATGAAGCGTCGAGAAACCAATGACATACCGGACAACATGATTTAAGCTTTGTAATAATTATCTAGATTGAAGTAGGTTTTATTTGTGCAGGATTAACTATGATAGCGATCAAGACATAAAAGCAAAATGAAGTCCCGGAGTCAAGAATGAGATTTCGTTGGGAGTTCGAGAGTTCATCGGAAGTTTTGACGTTCATCTGAAGTTCTACTGGAATTGACCGAGAAGTCCAAGAGCTTGCTATAGAAGCTCGTCGGAACTCACCAGGAAGATCATCGTGAAGTCCAGGAACTTGCCGGGATTCCGTTGGAACATTGTCGAGAGATCATCGGAAGTTCGTCGGAAGATCGCTGGAAGAAACCTATACTAATCAGACCGAATTTGCTTAGTGTATGTCTTAAATTTCATAGTTAGCATATAATTGGGTTTGAAATTAGGCCAACCTAATTAGGGCTAATTGGGCCCATGTATAGATTGTGTTGGGCCTAATGAAAGGCCCAAATAGTGACCCAACAAGTAGCACCGTTGTGGCACAATCTTCGAGATTATGTCAAACGGTGGTACCGTCAATCTAGGTGGTGGTACCACCCAAACACAGTCTTCTAGGCAGTGGTTTAGCTAGACTGGGTGGTTGTACTGCCCAGTGTTAGGCTGCAGGCGGTGGAATTGCTCGTACCCTAAAATTTCGGGGATTTGAAGTTTGGCTCTAAGTTTTGAAGTCATTTGGGGTCTATAAATATCCCAGCTATTCCTACATGGAGAAGTAAGAAAAGTGAACAAAAGCTCTGAGTTTCTAGAGTTGAAAACCCTTGTAAAGTATAGAGTCCCTCCTCCTAAAGTTTAGAGATCATTCTAATGGAGAGTGTGAGGGAAACTTTGTAAAAAGGGGGTGTAAAGGTTCTCTCCTGAGCCTACAAAAGGAGAATAGAGTTGTAAGAAGGAGGTTGATCTTCACCTATTAAAGGAAGATCATTAGTGGATGTTAGTGGCATCAACGGAAGGGGAATCGGCGGAGTGGATGTAGGTCATGGCGACCGAACCACTATAAAAACTTGGTTTGCATTTCTATTCTTTCTATTTACCTTCACTGCAAACTACTTACTTGCTTTACTTCCATTATGATTATCAATATGATTTCAAAGTAAACATCTCTCTAAAATGATTTTTATCGAAATCGGTTTTAATCGAACAAATATTTTTTAAAACCGACGTAATCTTTCCGCTGCACTAATTCACCCCCCCCCCTCTCTTAGTGCCGACTTGTTCCTAACAGTTGGTATCAGAGCCTCGTAATTTCTTATTTGGTTTAACACCCAAGAGAAATGACTCTTCTCGGCTTTCAAGAGGGCCACTCTCTCATTCGTCCTCTTATGTTCAATGGGACGAACTACATATATTGGAAAACTCGAATGAGAGTTTTTTTACTTTTGTTGAATCTCGATTTATAGAATATAGTCGAATTTGATTTTCAAAAGCCTTCTCTTCCAATGTACGATTGGAATGAGTTGGAGAAGAAGACTTTCTCTTTAAATGCAAAGGCTATGAATGCCTTATTTTGCGCCTTAGATAAAAATGAATTCAATCGAGTTTCTACTTATGAAATGGCTTTCGATATTTGGCACACTCTTGAAATCACAAACGAAGGCACTAGTAGAGTTAAAGATTCGAAGATTAATATTTTGATGCATGATTTTGAGTTGTTTCAAATGGATCCAAGCGAGACTATTGGAGACATGTACACCCGTTTTATGGATATCGTCAATAGTCTAAAAACTCTTAGTAAAAGTTTTTCGAACCTTGAACTTGTGAACAAAATTTTACGTTCTCTTTCTAAAACTTGGGACTCTAAAGCAATGGCCATTCAAGAGGCCAAGAATTTGAATATTTTTTTTTATCGAAGAACTTATCGGGTCTTTAATGACCTACGAAATGCTCAATGCCCATGATGAACATGATGAACAAAATGAACATGAGAACAACCTTTCAAAAAATAGGAGGGATTTGGCAGTTCGAACAATAGAAGACCACTCGAGCGAAAGCTCAAGTGGTGATTGTTAGGATCGGAGCGGCACTAAGAGGGTGGGTGAATTAGTGCAGTGGATTAAAACTCATAAGTTTAAAATCGATTTCGTAAATGTGTAGATATTTCGATTTGACAAAGGATGACTTAGCTAAAATAGCTTGAGTTAAGGTAGTAAAGAGTAGGGAGATGAAAACCAAACGATTTGCAACTAAGTAAAAAAATGGTTCAGAAAATTAAACACTCACACATTCAAGGAACACCATGATATATAGTGGTTCGGTCAAATGACTTACATCCACTTTCAAAGCCTTCTTTGATAAGGCTCCTAACTTCCAATAGCAAATCACTTTGAAGGGGAAGGACCAAATACCCCTCTTACAATCTTCTTACAAGTGGTTCACACTCTTACAAATTTTTCAAAGAGAAAGAGGGAGGTGAACACTTAAGCTATTGAAAATATGAATTTGCTAGACTTTTTCTCACTTTCTAACTTATCAAAAAGGTGTTATCTCTGCTGAGAATTGAGGGATATTTATAGGCCCCAAGAAGATTCAAATTTGGGCTCCAAATTTACGATATGCAAGTTTTACTACATACAAGCTAGCAAAGATTTTGAAAGCTAATGCAAGATAGCTTTCTTGTGTAAGCTCATGATTCTTGCTTCCTTTGCAATATAAGCTCATGATTCTTGCTTTCTTGTGTAAAACTTGATATCGTAAAAATTGCTAGCTTGTAGTCTAAAGAGAAGCAAACAGTTGCTATCTCATGAAAAGCAAACATGCTAAACTTGTACATCTTTAATTGCTAGATTACATGATGATAAAACTTAATATTATGTTTTTCATGCAATAAATTGAATTAATACTACAGACATATTAGAGTTGGAACTTCTCCTTTTTGTTGATGACAAAGGGGGAGAAGTATGATGTTATGCATAAGTTTATGCATAAGTTCATGATGACGTGTTGTAAGTATTCATGATGAATATTGCAATGACTTGAATTCAGTTTGAATTCAAGGTTCTATCAATATGGCATATTGATAGGGGGAGTTTGTTTAAACTCCGGGAGTTAAGGTTAACTCCGTCATCAAGTGATTGTCATCATAAAAAAAGGAGAGATTGTTGAATCTCGTATTTTGATGATGAAACCACTTGATATATGTTAATGAATTAAGCTGCATTTTGAGTGATGTAGGATGCTTCAATCAGGATGAGACAATTAAAGCAGGAAAAATTATGTTGTGCCGGAGGAACATGTCAGAAGATTGGACGTCGGGTCGGTGGATCACATATCGAAAGAAGGCTTCGGGCCGTGGACTCGGGCATTGGGCCCAGAAGAGTGGGTATTGCGCCAAGGATATCGGAGTTATGGAGTTAACTGGCCGATTGGGCAATAGGCCGCAGGAGAGGACGATGCACCAAAGAATCGGATGAAGCGTCGAGGGACCAATGACATGCTGGACAACTTGGTTAATTTCTTAGGATTAATTATCTCGATCGAAGTTTTGTTTTACATGTGCAGGATTAACTACGAAGGAAGTAAGACATGCAGTAGGAGTTGTTCCGGAGTCAAGACTATGATCACGTCGGGAGTTTGAGAGTTCGACGGTAGTCCGGACGGTCGTTGGAGGTTCTGCGGGGACAAATCCGAGAAGTCTAAGAGCTTACCAAAGAAGCTCATCGGAACTCGCCAAGTGGATCGTCGCAAGTCTAGGAGTTTGCCGAAATTCCGTAGGAGCATCACCGAGGGTTCATCGGATGATCGACGAAAGTTCGTTGGAAGCTCGCTGGAAGAAGCGATTGACGCACCGGAGCAAATTGCAGTGAATGTCTTAAGAAATATCGTAGTTAACATGTAGATTAAGTCAGGAATGAGAGATGAAACCAGTAACTTAATCTGGGGGCAATTGGGCCCTTGATAGACCCAAATTGGGCCGAATGGATCAACCCATTCGGACCAAAATTCCTGCCAGGCGGTGGCACCGCTAGGGTCGGCGGTGGCACCGCCCAGGAGATGGTCTCCCAGGAAAGCTGGGCGGTGCAATCACCTAGGTCAAGCGGTGGCACTGCTTGGGCTCAATCTCCGAGCGAGACTTGGCAGTGCAACCACCCCAGTTAGGCGGTGGCACCGCTTGGGCTCAGTCTCCGAGCAAGACTAGGCGGTGCAACCACCCATGATAGGCGATGGAATCGCCTGAGCTCGGTCTCCAAGCTCTGCCAAGCGGTGCAACCACCCTTGATAGGAGGTGGCGCCGCCTAGAGGCTCAGTCTTCGAGCTCTACCAGGCGGTGCAACCCCCCTAGTCAGGCGGTGCAACTGCCAGACCCCAGAATTCCAGGAGATGATAGTTTTGAGCTCGGAATTCAAACTGGTTTGGGGCCTATAAATACCCCACCCTTTCCTGCATGAAAGGGCACCGAAAGCTTGATCTTACTCTATGATTTTAGAGCTCAAAAGTGTTGTAAAGGCTAGAAGTTCTCCTCCCTCTTTTCTTCCAAGTTTTGATCTTTCAAGAGAGGAGAGAAAATTCTGTAAGGGTTGTCTCCTAAGCTTGTCAAAAGGAATGAAACTGTAAAAGGGTGGTTGGCCTTCGCCTATTGAAGGAAGGCCTCTAGTAGACGTTGGTGACCTCGTCGGAGGAGGAAGCCGAAAGTGGATGTAGGTCATGTTTGACCAACCACTCTAAATCTCAGTTTGCATTTACTTTGAGCATCTTATCTTTACTGCAAACCTCCTCAGTAGCTTACTGCCTTCTGCTCATTTATGAATATGTTTCATAGTTAAGTATTTTCCGAATCGGCATTAAGACGGAAATCAATTTTATTGTACGAACATCATATTTCAATTTGCGCTTACATTCTGATTTCCATCATAACTGCAAACTGCCTTTATATCTTTGCTTTAACTGCATCTCGCTTGATCACAAGTTAAAGTGATTTACCAATCGAATTTCTTACTAAAATCGCTTCTATCATACGAATGCAGTTTTAATCGTCGAAAGTTTTCCGCTGCACTAATTCACCCCCTCCTCTTAGTGCTCTTGATCCTAACACTAGGCGGTGCCATCGCTTAGACTATTCCAGCTCACTGGTTGGGCTCCAAACTTGGCCCAAACCAGTCCAAACTCGGGCCCTATTGGCCCCTAACCGGGTTATAGGATTAAGGGTTAATCCTAACCCAAATTACATGTTAAGACATAGTCCTAAGTAAATTTTTAAGCGGCAATGTCGAGTTTGTTAGGATCGAGGGCACTAAGAGGGGGGGGGGTGAATTAGTGCAGCGGAAATCTTTTAGCGATTAAAAACAAAAGCTGCGTTCGTTCGATAAAAATCAGTTTTGAAGCAAAAGCTGATTCTAAGATAACTTATGATTAAGTGCAGTTTACGTCTAAACATAGTTTACGTCTAAATACAATTTACGTTTAAATGCAGTTTGCGTCTAAACGCAGTTTTACGTCTAAACGCAGATTTACGTTTAAACGCAGATTTACGTCTAAACGCAGATTTACGTCCAAACTCAGTTTACGTCTAAAACGTAGTTTTACGTCTAAACGCAGATTTATGTCTAAACGTAGATTTACGTCTAAACGTAGATTTACGTCTAAACTCAGATTACGTCTAAAACGTCTAAACACAGTTTGGACAGTTTTACGTCTAAACGCAATTTTACGTCTAGACGCAGTTTCAAAGGGATCTGAACTTAGAAACTCGTTCGTAAAAGTGCAGAAGACAGTTTTGCAGAATCAAGGCGTAAACGTAAACTGCAATGTAAATATCATACGAAAACACTAGTTTACGTCTGAAAACAGATTTGGAAAGATCAGCACTTAGAAACTTGTTCGTGAAGACGCAGAAGATAGTTTTGCAGAATCAAAACGTAAACGTAAACTGTAATGTACGAAAACACTGATTTACGTCTGAATGCAGATTCTGAAAGAACAGCACTTAGAACTTGTTCGTAGAAGCGCAGAAAGCAGTAGTTATGAAGGAGGTTTACAGTAATGATAAAGTGCTCAAAATAAACGCAAACCAGAGATTTAGAGTGGTTCGGTCAGTCTTGACCTACTCCACTTTTGGCTTCCTCCACCGACGAGGTCACCGACGTCAACTAGAGGCCTTCCTTCAATAGGCGAAGGCCAACTGCCCTTTTACAGTTTCTATCCTTTTGACAAGCTCAGGAGACAACCTTTACAGACCTTTCTCTCCTCACTTTACAACTTAAGAACTTGAAGAACAGAAGGAGGAGACTTAAAGGCTTTACAACACTTTTGATCTCTTAGAATTACAGAAAAGATCAAGATTTCGGTGTAGGTCTATATCTTTTCAGTGCTGAATGGGTGGGGTATTTATAGGCCCCAACCCAATTCAAATTTCGAGCTCAAAATGATCAAATCCTGAAATTCCGGGATCAGGCGGTTGCACCTCTTGACTAGAGAGGTTGCACCGCCTAGCAGAGCTCAAAGACCGAGCTCAGGTGGTGCCACCTCTCTGTCAGGGAGGTTGCACCGCCCAGTCTTGCTCGAAGACTGAGCTCAGGCGGTGCCACCTTCCGGCTGGGGAGGTTGCACCGCCCAGTCTCGCTGGGAGGCTTAGCCCAGGCGGTGCCACCTCCTGGCCTAGGCGGTTGCACCTCCTGGTGCAATCAGGGTCCGAATGGTTAGTTCCATTCGGCCCAATTTCAGTCTTTCAGGGGCCCAATTGCCCCAAGATTAAGCCAAAGGGATCACCTCCCATTTTCCAACTTAATCAACATGCTAACTATGATTAAATCTAAGACAATTTCTGCAGCTTTGCTTCGGTGCATCAATCGCTTCTTCCGGCGAGTTTCCGGCGAACTTCCGTCGATCATCCGATGAACCCTCGGTGATGCTCCTGCGGACTTCCAGCAAACTCCTGGACTTTGCGACGATCCACTTGGCAAGTTCCAACGAGCTTCGTTTGGCAAGCTTCTGGACTTCTCGGATCTGTTCTCGCAGAACCTCCGACGACCGTCCGAACTTCCGTCGAACTCTCGAACTTCCAATGTGATCATGAACTTGACTCCGGCGCAACTCCTACTGCTTGTCTAACTTTCATCGTAGATAATCCTGCACACTTATCTCAACACATAGATTAGACGACAAATGACAATTGACTTCATCATCAAAATCCGAGATTCAACAATCTCCCCCTTTTTGATGATGACAATCAATTGATAATTGAGTTATCCTTAACTCCCCCTATCTATATGCCATAGTTGAGATAAGTCAATCTTGAATTCAAGACCTAAGAATTCAAGTGACGTATTGATAAGTTAGATCAGTTAAACTTATCAATACTCCCATCATGATACTCATCATGATGTATCTCTTCAAAGATGATGTCAAGGCTTGACATACATCAACAAGTTTGTATGATTGTGTTTATAACTATTCATCATGTAGTTTAAACATTATCATATAAAGCTGTGAAACACTATTACATGATGCACACATTTGAAGTATTCTAGCAAGTTTTGCATTTTCTTCACATGATCAATTTAGGGCATAATGCAAACTTCAGCATATGTTTATAACTATTCATCATGTAGTTTAAACATTATCATATAAAGCTGTGAAACACTATTACATGATGCACACATTTGAAGTATTCTAGCAAGTTTTGCATTTTCTTCACATGATCAATTTAGGGCATAATGCAAACTTCAGCACATGTTCATATGTTCATATATTTCTTGATGATGCAAGGATGGCATAATCATAGCAGTGTTTATCAATTCATATATTTCTCCCCCTTTGTCATCAACAAAAAGCATAGTAATTATGATACCAGGAAAATAAATATTAGCAAGCTTATAGAGGAATTTTTCGTAGATTGCTTTAAAAACTTCTTCCCCCTTTATAAAGATTGCTTTAAAAGCTTATAGAGGAATTTTGGAGTACATACATATCACTTCATCAAATTTATTCATGAAAGTGTACGAGAAAATCTGTTTTATAGCATTCGAATAAATAAGATGCATTCGGACAAGATTTTGTTGCAGATTTTCACATAGAAACATGGCAATCAAGTGATGCAATATAGTCCGAAAAATAATTTTAGCAAGTTTATCTATTCGGACATATCAACATTCCTAATTCTCTTCTTATGAAATCAAATTGTTCTTCACTTAGAGGTTTTATAAAAATGTCAGCTAGTTGATGTTTAGTGTCAATGAATTCTATGGTTACGTCATGATTAGTGACATGATCTCGTATAAAGTGATGTCTAATATCAATATGTTTTGTTCTTGAATGTTGTATTGGATTTTTGGTTAAGCAAATTGCACTCGTGTTATCACATTTAATGGGAATATCTTTAAGATTAACTTTGTAATCTTCTAAAGTATTTTTCATCCATACAACTTGTGCACAGCATGCACTTGCTGCAATATATTCAGCTTCTGTTGTTGATAGTGCAATCGAGTTTTGTTTCTTTGATGACCAGGAAACAAGGGCATGTCCTAAGAATTGACATGATCCTGATGTGCTTTTTCTATCTAATCTACAACCAGCAAAGTCTGCATCAGCATAAGCAATTAACTCAAAATTCTCTGATTTTGGGTACCATAATCCTAGATTTGTGGTACCATTAAGATATCTAAATATTCTTTTAACTGCTTTGAGATGAGATATCTTAGGGTTTGATTGAAATCTAGCACAAAGTCCTACACTGAACATAATGTCTGGTCTGGTTGCAGTGAGGTAAAGTAAACTTCCTATCATACCCCTATAAGTTTTTTGATCAAAGCTTTCTCCACTTTCATCAATTTCTAACTTAGTGGAGGTGCTCATAGGAGTGTTACTAGCCTTTGATTTGTTCATATTGAACCTTTTTAATACACTCATGGCATATTTAGTTTGACTAATAAAGATGTCATTGCTTAGTTGTTTGATTTGTAAACCTAAGAAGAATGTTAATTCTCCCATTAAGCTCATTTCGAATTCAAGACTCATAGTTTTAGCAAAAGATTCACAAAGAGATTCATTTGTAGAGCCAAAGATAATATCATCAACATAAATCTGAACAATAAGAAAATTATTTTCAAAATTCTTGATAAATAATGTAGTATCAACCTTGCCTTTTGTGAAGTTATTTTTGATAAGAAAAGAACTAAGTCTCTCATACCAAGCCCTTGGGGCTTGTTTTAAACCATAGAGAGCTTTAGTTAATCTGAACACATGATTAGGGAGGCTATTATTTTCAAATCCAGGAGGTTGTTCAACATAAACTTCTTCGGAAATAAAGCCATTTAAAAAAGCGCTTTTAACATCCATTTGAAATAACTTAAAATTATTACTACTAGCGTAGGCAAGGAACATCCTTATGGCTTCCAATCGAGCCACAGGTGCGAAGGTTTCTTCGTAATCGATACCTTCTTCTTGGTTGAAACCTTTGGCCACTAATCTAGCCTTGTTTCTAACCACGATACCATTTTCATCTTGCTTGTTTCTAAAAACCCATTTAGTACCAATTACTAAATGGTCATTTGGCCTAGGAACAAGCGTCCACACCTCATTTCTCTCAAACTGATTCAATTCATCTTGCATTGCGATAATCCATGAATCATCTTTCATGGCTTCATCAACGCATTTGGATTCAATTTGGGAGAGAAAGGCGGCGTTGGCACAAAAATTTTTAAAAGAAGATCGTGTTTGAACCCCCTTTGATGTGTCTCCTAATATTAGCTCCTTAGGATGAGCATCTACATACTTCCAATCCTTGGATACGGATGTTTCGGAAGTGGATGCATTCAAGTTGCTAGTTGGAGAAGGGGTTTCATTTAGTTTACGGAATCAAAATTAACATCATCATCAAGATCATTTTTCTTAATTTCGGAAATCTCATTAAAAACAACATGAATGGATTCTTCAATAATTAAGGTTCTTTTATTGAAGATACGAAAAGCTTTAGAAACCGAAGAATAACCAAGAAAGATTCCTTCATCGGATTTAGCATCAAATTTTCCTAAGTTATCCTTTTCATTTAAGATAAAACACTTACACCCAAAGACTTTAAAATATGAAACATTGGGTTTTTTGTTATTCCATAACTCATAAGGAGTTTTGGTGAGTAAGGGTCTTACTAGTACTCTATTCAAAATATAGCATGCAGTGTTTACGGCTTCGGCCCAAAAGTATTTGGGTAGGCTGTGTTCATTCAACGTGGTTCTTGCCATTTCTTGTAGATTTCGATTTTTTCTTTCTACTACCCCATTTTTTTGAGGATTTCTTGGAGTAGAGAAACTATGGTTATATCCATTGAGTTCACAGAATTCTTGGAAATCGTGGTTTTGAAATTCTCCACCATGATCGCTTCTTATTGACGAAATCATAGAACCTTTCTCATTTTGAACAAGTTTACAGAACTTGGTAAAATATCTAAAGCATTCATTTTTTTGTTTTAAGAAGTAGGTCCATGTATATCTGCTATAGTCATCAACAATGACAAAGGCATATTTGCTACCTCCTAGACTTGATGAAGAGATTGGTCCAAACAAGTCCATATGGATCAATTGTAAGGGCCTAGAGGTGCTTATTTGATTTTTAGTCTTGAAACTACCCTTAATCTGTTTACCTAATTGGCAAGCATACATTATCTTTGATGAACTTGATATGAGGAATTCCTCTTACAAGTTCTTTAGATGATATTTGAGTGATTAGTTTCATGCTAGCATGACCTAATCTTCTATGCCATAGCCAAGCATCTTCATTTAAAACTGAAAAACACATTTCATTACACAAGTCATTGATGTCAATAGTGTATACGTTATTTTGTTTCAATGCAATCATAGACATGTTTTTATGGGGTTTTTCAATAATACAAGCATTGGATTCGAATTTGACAATGTATCCTTTATCACATAATTGACTAATGCTCAAGAGGTTATGTTTTAAACCATCAACTAACAAGACATCTTCAATAAAAAAGTTGGATTTGTTACCTATGGTTCCTTTGCCAATGATTTTACCCTTGTTGTTGTCTCCGAAGGTAACATAGCCTTCATCTATGCTAGAGAGCTTAGAGAATTGAGATGGATCTCCGGTCATATGCTTTGAGTATCCACTATCAAGATACCATCTCTTGCTCCTAGCTTGGGATGGTGTGGGTTTCTACAAGAAAGGATAATTTTTAGGTACCCATTTGCTTTTGGGTGCCTCACAAATAGATCTATATTTTCTATCATGTTGCATAGAATTTGTCATGATTCCTTTAGGAACCCAAATCAATTTGTTTGGACTTATTTTCTTGAATGGACAACAATGTGTCTTGTGTCCAAATTTGCAACAAAAGTTGCATTTGTTTTGATGTTGAACATGTAAGATGGAGCCTTTTATGAAGGTGGTTGGATTTTGGTGAGAACTTCTCACGAATCCAATTCCACTTCTTTTGGGAACGTGACCCTTATTTGTAAGGATCATGTTCAATGACTTGCTACCAACCTCGAATTTCTTTAAGGTATCCTTGAGTAGCAGGTTTTCTTTTTGGAAAGTTTCTAAATCATGACATTTGGTACATGAATTTAAACTATCATGACTTTCAACTTTTAACTTGTCAAACTCACAAGTAAGACTATCATGCACCTTTTTCAGCAATTTATAATTTCTACTGATACTCTTGCATTCGTCAAATAAGTCATTGAAAGCATTTAATAATTCATCAAAAGATAAATCAGCATTTAATGAATTCGTTACCTCCTCTCCAATAGCCATTAAGGCGTAATGAGCAACTTGCTTGGTATTGGACTCCTCTTCCTCAGATGCGCTTGAATCATCCCATGTTGCTTTGAGTGCTTTCTTCTTTGTTGTTCTCTTTTTGGCTTGGGGACAATCACTCTTGTAGTGTCCCGGCTTTTTGCACTCATAGCAAATAACTTGATCCTTCTTGGGTTCAAGTTTATTTTTAGTATCATTCTTAAACTTGTTTCTTTTAATGAATTTTTTAAATTTTCTAGTTAGAAGTGCCAAGTCGTCGTCACAGTCCTCATCACTTGAGTTTTCTCTCAAGTGATCTTCAGAAGTTTTGAGTGCCATATCCTTCCTATTCTTTGGAAGGATGTCTTCTTGCTCTTCATGAGCTTTACAAGTCATTTCGTAGGTCATTAATGACCCGATTAATTCTTCAAGAGGGAAATTTCGCAGATCTTTTGCCTCTTGAATAGCCGTGACTTTAGGATCCCAACTCTTAGGAAGGGATCTTAGTATCTTATTAACAAGCTCAAAATCCGAAAAGCTCTTTCTGAGTCCCTTTAGACCGTTAACGACATCCGTGAAACGGGTAAACATGTCGCCAATGGTTTCACTCGGTTTCATCCGAAAAAGTTCGAAAGAATGTAACAGCAAATTGATTTTTGACTCCTTTACTCTACTTGTGCCCTCATGGGTCACTTCGAGTGTGTGCCAAATATCAAATGCAGTTTCACAAGTTGAAACACGGTTAAACTCGTTTTTGTCAAGTGCACAAAATAAGGCATTCATAGCCTTTGCATTAAGAGCGAAAGCCTTCTTCTCCAATTCATTCCAATCGATCATTGGAAGAGAAGACTTTAAAAAACCGTTTTCGACAAGGTTCCACAGTTCAAAATCCATAGAAATAAGAAAGATCCTCATTCGGGTCTTCCAGTAGGTGTAGTCCGTCCCACTGAACATGGGTGGACGAGTAATAGAATGCCCCTCTTGGTTTACGGCATATGCCATTTCTATTTGGGTTTTAATCTGTTAGAGAGTTAACCTCGCTCTGATACCAATTGTTAGGATCGAGAGCACTAAGAGGGGGGGGGGGGGTGAATTAGTGCAGCGGAAATCTTTTAGCGATTAAAAATAAAAGCTGCGTTCGTTCGATAAAAATCAGTTTTGAAGCAAAAGCCGATTCTAAGATAACTTATGATTAAGTGCAGTTTACGTCTAAACGTAGTTTACGTCTAAACACAATTTACGTTTAAATGCAGTTAGCGTCTAAACGCAGTTTTACATCTAAACGCAGATTTACGTTTAAACGTAGATTTATGTCTAAACGCAGATTTACGTCCAAACTCAGTTTACGTCTAAAACGTAGTTTTACGTCTAAACGCAGATTTACGTCTAAATGCAGATTTACGTCTAAACGTAGATTTACGTCTAAACTCAGATTACGTCTAAAACGTCTAAACACAGTTTGGACAGTTTTACGTCTAAACGTAATTTTACGTCTAGACGCAGTTTCAAAGGGATCTGAACTTAGAAACTCGTTCGTAAAAGTGCAGAAGACAGTTTTGCAGAATCAAGGCGTAAACGTAAACTGTAATGTAAATATCGCACGAAAACACTGGTTTACGTCTGAAAACAGATTTGGAAAGATCAGCACTTAGAAACTTGTTCGTGAAGACGCAGAAGACAGTTTTGCAGAATCAAAACGTAAACGTAAACTATAATGTACGAAAACATCGATTTACGTCTGAATGCAGATTCTGAAAGAACAGCACTTACAACTTGTTCGTAGAAGCGCAGAAAGCAGTAGTTATGAAGGAGGTTTGCAGTAATGATAAAGTGCTCAAAATAAACGCAAACCAGAGATTTAGAGTGGTTCGGTCAGTCTTGACCTACTCCACTTTTGGCTTCCTCCACCGACGAGGTCACCGACGTCAACTAGAGGCCTTCCTTCAATAGGCGAAGGCCAACTGCCCTTTTACAGTTTCTCTCCTTTTGACAGGCTCAGGAGACAACCTTTACAGACCTTTCTCTCCTCACTTTACAACTTAAGAACTTGAAGAACAGAAGGAGGAGACTTAAAGGCTTTACAACACTTTTGAGCTCTTAGAATCACAGAAAAGATCAAGATTTCGGTGTAGGTCTATATCTTTTCAGTGCTGAATGGGTGGGGTATTTATAGGCCCCAACCTAATTCAAATTTCGAGCTCAAAACGATCAAATCCCGGAATTCCGGGATCAGGCAGTTGCACCTCTTAACTGGAGAGGTTGCACCGCCTAGCAGAGCTCGAAGACCGAGCTCAGGCGGTGCCACCTCTCTGTCAGGGAGGGTGCACCGCCCAGTCTTGCTCGAAGACTGAGCTCAGGCGGTGCCACCTCTCTGTCAGGGAGGTTGCACCGCCCAGTCTTGCTCGAAGACTGAGCTCAGGCGGTGCCACCTCCCGGCTGGGGAGGTTGCACCGTCCAGTCTCGCTGGGAGGCTTAGCCCAGGCGGTGCCACCTCCTGGCCTAGGCGGTTGCACCTACTGGTGCAATCAGGGTCCGAATGGTTAGTTCCATTCGGCCCAATTTCAGTCTTTCAGGGGCCCAATTGCCCCAAGATTAAGCCAAAGGGATCACCTCCCATTTTCCAACTTAATCAACGTGCTAACTACGATTAAATCTAAGACAATTTCTGCAGCTTTGCTTCGGTGCGTCAATCGCTTCTTCCAGCGAGTTTCCGGCGAACTTCCGTCGATCATCCGATGAACCCTCGGTGATGCTCCTGCGGACTTCCGGCAAACTCCTGGACTTTGCGACGATCCACTTGGCAAGTTCTGACTAGCTTCGTTTGGCAAGCTTCTGGACTTCTCGGATCTGTTCTCGCAGAACCTCCGACGACCGTCCGAACTTCCGTCGAACTCTCGAACTTCCAATGTGATCATGAACTTGACTCCGGCGCAACTCCTACTGCTTGTCTAACTTTCATCGTAGATAATCCTGCACACTTATCTCAACACATAGATTAGACGACAAATGACAATTGACTTCATCATCAAAATCCGAGATTCAACAGAGTTTCCTTCCAGTGACCTTTCCAGCGAACTTCCGACGGACTTCCGATACACCCTTGGATTTCTTTCGGCGGACTCCCAACAGGCTCCCGATCTTGTGGCGAGCTCAACGAGTCTTTGGTAAGTATTTGAACCTTCTCGGTGATCTCCGCGAACATCCGATGATCTTTTCAGTGGACTTCCAAAAACTTTGGCAAGTCCACGATTCTTTCTTGTTTGGTTCCGACAGCACTTCCGACGATTCTTCAGACTTTCGACGGACTCTCGAACACCCATCGAACTTGACTCCATTAAACTTGCTTTATGTCTTCAAGCTAGCATAGTTAATCTTGCACATGTAAAACACACTTCGATCTAGATAATTAATCCTAAGCATCTAATCAAGTTGTCTGGCATTGCATTGGTCCTTTGATGCTTCGTTTGATTCTTTGGTACATCGTCCTCTCTGATGGCCTATTACCCAATCGGCCAGTTGACTTCGCAACTCCAATATCCTTGGCGCAATGTCCGCTCTTCTTGGCTCGATGCTCGAATCCACAGCTCGAAGCCTTCTATCAATACGTCGACCGATCCACCGGCCCGACGTCCAATCTTCTGACATAGTCCTCTGGCCCAACATGATTTTCCTGCTTTAATAGTCTCATCCTGATCGAAACATCCTACGTCACTCAAAACACAGATTAAAACATAAACACATATTGATTGGTTTCATCATCAAAATCTGAGATTCAACAATGATGACCTTGAACTTATCACAATAAAGATTAAAAAGTTTTTAAAATAAGAATCGAAAATTAAAAGTAAACCTAAAAAGAATGCAACTACTTATTATGAACGCAAGAAGAAGAAAGTACCTTGGGACGAAACGAGTACCTCCAAAGACGAGGAGCAAACCAACAAGGGCAAGGTGGTGAACTACGCTTTGATAGTTTTTGTCAATGAGGTAAACAATTCAAACGAAACCCCTTTACTTTATTTCAAAATTACATAATGCATTTCATGAGTTGTTTTAAATTAGTTAGTAAAATAAAAGTAAAAAATTATTGGGATCATGCTAGTAATTTTGAAAATGATAATGATAATTGCATGTTCTATGAAAATACAACAAAATGTTAGATATAAATCTAATGCTTGTACACAAAATAAGATTAATATTATGTATGTTCTTAAGAAGCAATAATGTGTATTTTGATGATTTCCGTATAGCTTTTGACTTTGATTGAAAATGCTCTATGTTTAATGAAATCATGTTTGATGATTTAATGATGCATAATAAGAATGTT
This sequence comes from Musa acuminata AAA Group, assembly GCF_036884655.1. Taxonomy (NCBI): domain Eukaryota; kingdom Viridiplantae; phylum Streptophyta; class Magnoliopsida; order Zingiberales; family Musaceae; genus Musa; species Musa acuminata. The sequence continues at coordinate 29,952,510 of NC_088335.1, read as the reverse complement.
AAAAGTCTTGGTACCATACTTAATGATTTTATACTGTGCATGAGAATTTGAAGCAATGATGATTTGAGATCATGCTTAATGAGTTTATAGTTTAAAATTGTGCATGTTATACCTTGAAAACTTGAAACCATGTTTTGATGTGTTGCCCAAAGTAGTGATGCATAATGATCATGCTTAATAAGTTCATATTTTGAAATTATTCATGATGAATTTTAAGATTCATGGCTTATTGATATTTGTCGTAATAAAAAATACACTTTTATTTTAAACGACGATATATGTTTTGATTTGACAAAAAGGACAAGGGCATGTATATATGAAATCAATCACTTAAATTAAAACAACTAAAAAGAGAAAAACATTTTTCATGAAATTTTTTTTCTCTATCTTATCGATTTTTTAAAAGAGATTAATGATTCTATTCTTGAGTTATTAAAGTGACTTTGTTAATTTGACGAATTGAATGAGTTGAAAATAAATCATGATTTTTCTCTTGATTTCTCGGAATTTATAACATAAGATTACCGTTGAAGATCATTGACCATTTAATCTCCTAAGATTTATTATTTACTAAAAAGGAGATTTGTCAAGATGAATCATTTACGAATTGATCTTTCTTGCTCTTTCATCTCCCATGTCATGATTTTCATATGATTACCTTTGTATTTATGTGATACTTAGAGCATTGATGGAAGAAAAAATAAATTACACCATTAAAAATTCTTCCTTCTTGTTTACAATAAAAAAGGGGAGAAAGAAAATCGCTAGTATATCAAGAGATTGATAAATCAACTTATGTAATTTTGAATCACTTGAAAATCATTTTGATGATTTGATAAATTGAATTTCAATGATTTTTATTCAAATCACGATTTTGATCTCTTGGAATTACTTGAGATTTTTTCTTAATCAAGATCTCTTCTTTTTACCCTTATAATTTTTTTTGATATTTTATTTAAAGATGAGATTTACTATATGAATCATGGTTTTTAGTATTTACATGATAGGATGTAATGTAATTTGACATTTAGATACCATCATGATTTGAAATACTATGTTTTGTTGCTTAAATGATGTATTATGAATGCTTGAGTATCATGTATGATATGCTCATAGTGATGATTTATTTTTGGTATCATGCATGAAGTAAGGATGAAATGTAAGGTTTTAAAATTGTGCATGTTTTAATATGAAACTATAATGATGCACAAATATATTGAAATAAGACTGATACTTTACCTTTGTCATGATTTGAAAATTGTTGTAAAGGGAAAAAGAATTACAAAATTATTTTCTTTCCTTCTTTTTGACAATGACAAAGGGGGAGACAGAACTAGCTTGCATGTTCTAAAATGATATAAAATTTACTAGCTTGCATGGTACAAAATTTGTTAGCTTGCTTGATGTAAAATTTGTTATCTTACCAGCTTGCATATCTAAAACTTACTAGCTTACCCAACTCAAAAGAGAAGCAAGAATTACTAGCTTGCACATCCCAAGTAGAAGCAAAATTGCTAGCTTGCACTTCTCAAAAGAGAAGAAAGAACTTACTCTCTTAAACTTCACCAAAAATTGCTAGCTTGCTTGTCATAAAAAGCAAAAGTGTAAACTTTACAATCTTGCATATCTTTAAAATTCATGATGATTTCATGATTAGGGATGTTGTAAAGTGATAAACGATTTGCTAGCTTGTGTGTTACAAAACTTGCATATCTCTAAAACTTGCTAGTTGCACTTCTCCTTTTTGTTGATGACAAAGGGAGAAAAGTTATGATAATGATCATGCATGGAATGATGTATTGTAAATTTGATTATGCATGATTTTATGATGACATGTTGTAAATATTCTTGATTAAATTTGCTTTGACTTGAATTAAATTTGAATTCAAGGTTCATCTCAAATATGCCACAATGATAAGGGGAGTTAAGGTTAACTCCATCATCAATTGGTTGTCATCATCAAAAAGGGGGAGATTGTTAAATCTCGGATTTTGATGATGAAACCAATTGATGTGTTTATGATTTGATCTTAGTTTTGAGTGACGTAGGAAACTTCGATTGAGGAGAGATAATTAAAAGCAAGAAGAATCATGTTGGGCCGGAAAGAAACATGTCAAAAGATTGGACATTGAGCCGAAGGATTTGGTTGACATATCGGTAGAAGGCTTCGGGCCATGAATTTGGGCATTGGGCCAAGAAGAGCAGAAATTGCACCAAGAAAATCAGAGTTGTGGAGGTCAACTAGGCGATTGGGCAATAGGCTGCAATAAAGGACGATGCGCCGAAGAATCGGACGAAGCGTTGAGAAACCAATGACATGCCGGACAACATGATTTAAGGTTTGTAATAATTGTCTAGATCGATGTAGGTTTTATTTATGTAAAATTAACTACAATAGCAATCAAGGCATAAAAGCAAGATGGAGTCCCAAAGTCAAGAACGAGATTTCGTTGGGAGTTCGAGAGTTCGTCGGAAGTCTGGATGTTCGTCGGAAGTTCTACTAGAATTGACAGGGAAGTCTAAGAGCTTGCTGAAGTAGCACGTCAAAACTCGCTAAGAAGATCGTTGTGAAGTCTAGGAGCTTGCTGGGAGTCCGCTGGAATATTGTCGAGAGATCATCGAAAGTTCGTCGGAAGATCACCAGAAGAAACCTAGACTAACTAGATCGGATTTGCTTAGTGTATGTCTTAAATTTTATAGTTAGCACATAATTGGGTTTGAAATTGGGACAATCCAATTAGGGCTAATTGGGCCCATGTATGGATTGTGTTGGGTCCAATGAAAGGCATAAATAGTGACCTAATAGGTGGCACCGTCATGGTACAATCTCCGATACTATGTCAAGCGGTGGTACCGCTAGTCTAGGCAATGGTACCGCCCAGACACAGTCTTCTAGGTGGTGGTTCCACCAGACTGGGTGGCGGTACTACTAGTCATAGGTGCCCAGCAAGTCAATCACGTGAGTGATGACACGTGTGACTTGATACAGAATCTTTTTGCTTATTATATTTCGATGTATATCACTTTATAACTATTGCATATGTGCATATATATATATATATATATATATATATATATATATATATATATATATATATATATATATATATATATATATATATATATATATATATTGTGATGTCCTTGGATTTGTGCAATGGGAATTGGATCATGATAAGATCACGATAATGAGATCGATTCACTTTTAAACACAGATCCTAAATAATCCCGGTCATAGGCTACTCGAGAGGGACATCGTGATAACCGGACAGACTTGTGTGCTGTATACCCGTCTATATGATGGATGCAACAAGTCTCATAGCTGCTCGTGTAGGGACACTAGGGATATAGTACAGGTGCTCATTGGAGAATGAGTTTACTAATTGATCCGCTTACGGAATGCTGGATGGTTGATGATGCCTTATTGTCAAACAGCAATTCTGTAGTCCTAGTGGTGTATCTAGTCCTTAGACTTGAGACACCAAGGATGTCCTGTATGAGTGCTCCACTCTTTGATACCAGACATATAGGTTTGGTTGTCCCAGATCTAGTACAGTTGGTCATTGGGAGTGGTAGTCGACCTTACGAGGGCTATTGAGTGTCGATAGAGGATCATCTACTCTCGATGTCATGAGAGGAATATCCCATGTGTTCTTGCTCAGACAAATCCCTGGCCAGGGTCATTCGGGTTGAGAGAGAAAGAGTTCTCCGGGAGAATCCGATTAGAGCGAGACTCGAGTAGAAACCGTATGGGTATGATAACACCATGCTCGATATACGGTCTCTAGGATATTAGATGGATGAGAGACTATAGGTACATGGTAAATGAGGACAGACATGTCCAATGGATTGGATTCCTCTATATCGTCTGGGGACTACGGGGTAGTGGCCTAGTACATCCGTAGTCGATGAGTCGAGTGAATTATTACAAAGATAATAATTCACTGAGTTAAAAGGAGTTCTGACAGGTTTGACTCACGGCCAGCTCGATATTGGGCCTAGAGGGTCACACACATATGGTAGGCATTGTGATGAGTAGAGGTTCGGATATAAGATATTTGACGGAGCCCTAGTCTTATTGGATATCCAATAAGCCCCTGAATTATTGGATCCCATGGACGAGATCCAATAAGAGCCCATGAGAGATTATTGAATAGAGATCCACTAATCTAAAAGGCTTGGGTTATTGGATGCAGATCCAATACCCACTAGGCGAGGATCCATTAAGGTTTGACAGGGGACCTCTATAAATAGGAGGGTTTCAGAGCCTCATAGGCTAGAGCCTTTGCTTGCCTCTCATATTCTCCTTCCCCTCTCCACCTCAGAGCAGGCTTGGAGTTTTGAGGAGCGTCGTCGCAGCCTTGCTGTGTGGATTACCGCTAGAGAGGAGGACGCTTGACCTCCTTCACCCTCTCCTAAGGATCTATAAGTATACAGGGATATACGATCTCCCTAGGTAACATAATCTATTCTATACGCAGTTTTCAGTTTCACGGATTTTGCACACCAATATTCGCACGATGACGAACATCTCTTTGGGAATCAGGGATTTTGTTTTCTTATTCTTCCGCTGTGCATGTGATGTCACCCCCAAGATTTCCCAACAGTGGTATCAGAGCCAAGTTGTTCGTGCGAATGATTGGTTTTGAACTACGTGTGTTGTGTTTAGAAAGAATTTTGACGTAAAAATAAGGGCAGCAATAGTTGCTGCCCTCGATCTATGTGCGTCCAGCGCAGCCAAAGGCAGGCAGAGAAGGGGCTACGCCTACAACAGTCGGCCGGTGGCCTGCTTGCAGCAGGCTTGCAGCCGGTGGGGCTGGCAGCCCGCGGGTGCCCCACCCGTGGTCGTTGCCGCATGACGCCGTCAGGCAGGGCTACAAGCAAGGCGGCCACCTACGTGTGGGCACTGTGCCCATCTGCAAGGGCGACGCTTGCGGGTGCTGGACCCGCGGGCAAAGGCACCGCGGGGTAAGGCGCCTACGGCAGCAGCGCCCGTGGGCTGAGGCACCACAGGGCAACGACGCTTGCGACCGCTGCTCATGCGGGCAAACCCCTCCGCAAGGGTGGCCGCCCGATGGGGCACTACACCCGCGGGCACAGTGCTCACGGGGGCAACACCACCCGCAGGGGCGCCAACCCACGGTGGCGCCCACCTATAGGGGCGGCGCCCCCACCCCGCCGCACAGGCTGCCGCTAGTAGGGTGGAGGCGGCGGTAGCACCAAAGGGGAGTAGGGCATTAGGGTTTTCTAGGCAAAAGACAGTTTTGCCCCTCGAAATTTAAAAAATTCTAGTTTCTATCTCTTGTCCAAATTATGCAAATACCCCTATGAATTCAGAAATTCCCTATATATCCTTGATTTCATAAAATACTAATTAATTAAAATATTTTATTGATTATTATTTTTTATCATTATCTAGTAGTCCTACATGATGATGATTATTTATACATGTGATGTATGATACGTGGACGGATGATCATGAACCGTGTGATGTATGTACTTATGATTATTATTATTGAGGTCTGCGAGCCTGCATTATATTTCTCATTTATTGTCGGGCCTGCATGCCTATGATTAAGTTGTCATCATATGAGGAGGCGTAGTGGGAGCGTGGATGCGATAGCGGGACCCACGAGATGGACGATCGCGATGCATGAAGATGCATCAAGATGTCGACGGAACCAACAAGGATGAGATGGACGATCACAAGGCATGGAGATGCACCGTTGCACACATAAATCTTGATGTGAGTGATTAGGCCTACTGGCTCGGGCTTAATCACATTAGGTTGTGGTCCATGATCATTTGGTGTGATTGCTTATACACATACTAGATATGTATATATATTTGCATGCGATGTAGATATATATTAAATATCTATATATGTGACATGTCATATTAGGAGACCAAATTATAGAAACATCTCTCTTGATAATATTAAGTCAGTAAATGTGAGGCAATTAGATTGACCCACGTCGCCTTCCATCGTTATAAGTAGGAATCGATTCTCGGTGTAGGTTGAGTTGGTCGAGTCCCTGGAGACTCACCTATATCACGATTCGCTATCTTGCTTACGATATAGAGATGTCATCGATGACCTGAGGACATGGTATACTTGGTCGAGTCCCTTGAGGGTATATCATCAAATCAAACTCATCTTGTAACGAAGGTGTTGACTTAACCGAGCATCATGGTTGGTCGAGTCCCTCGAGGCCATGGTGATTCGGAGGCTGAACAGGACGGGAATCACAAGGAGTTGTGATCGGCAAGAGTTGCATACCTTTTAGGCTTAGTGTGATTGGTCGAGTCCTTCGAGGTTACACTAAGATGCTGATTGGATCCTGATCCCCACTAGAAGTCTGCCGGAGACTTCTGTTTCACGTGTTGAGGGTGTCGCGTGACTCGTTAGTAAAATAGTGGGAGCATATTATGATAGAAGTCAATATCTTGATAGTTTATTTCTTACAAAATCTGCATGTTATTCATTTTTGCTGCATCTTTATTTTTAGAAAATGTCACTTTCAAATCCCTTACGTGGCATACTTGATGTCAACCACCTCACTGGTCCAAATTATACGGATTGGCTCCGTAACTTGAGAATTGTTCTCACAGCGGAGAAAATCATGTACGTCCTTGATATAGTGATGCCTACGCTCGAAGAAGGGACAAGCGAGGATGAGATCACTCGCTACGTGAAGTACATTGATGACTCCACTCTTGCTCAATGCTATATGTTGGGCTCTATGACTCCTGAGTTATAGAGACAACATGAAAAGATGGATGCCAGATCCATTCTCCTACATGTGTGTAAATTTTTTGACGAACAGGGAAGGACTCAGCGATATGAGATATCCAAGAGCCTCTTCCGCGCTAGGATGACTGAGGGGACACCAGTTCAGAACCATGTCCTAAAGATGATTGAGTGGATAGAGAAACTCACAGGTCTAGGAATGGTCCTAGAGGATAACTTATGTGTGGACATTATATTTCAGTCCCTACTAGATTCCTTTTCACACTTCATAATGAATTTTAATATGAACAAGCTTGATGTGACTCTCCCAGAGCTTCCAAATATGTTGAGGGTGGCAGAGAGTACTATTAAGAAAGAGAAGCTAGTACTCTACACTTGTGAGACCAGAAAGAAAAGGAAAGCAGAAAGGTCCCTTAAAAAGGGAAAGGGCAAGGGTAGACCAGGTAAAGCAAAGGTTGCTAAGAAAGACCTAGCAAAGGACAAAAGCTAGTGCTTCTATTGTGGTAAAGATGGGCACTGGAATAGGAACTGCAAAGAGTACCTTGCAGAGAGGGTGAAATAGAAGCTTGGAGAAGCTTCAGGTACATTCATGATCAATCTCCAATTGTCAGATTTTTGTGATAGTGCATTGGTATTGGATACCAGTATTGCTTATCACATCTACAATTTATTGTAAATTCTAGCAAAGCCGAGGGGAGATTGGCAAGAGAAATATTGCATAAAGGTTTGTTTATGCTAGACACTACTCCACATATCATGAATGTAAATGTGTCCAAGAGGAAACGAGATGAGATGAACAGTGCATACCTATAGCATTGTAGGCTAGGTCACATCCATGGGGGAATGATTCAAAAGTTACTAAATGATGGATATCTAGATCCATTCGACTATGTGTCATATGCAACTTGTGAGCCTTGCCTTCGTGAAAAACTGACCAACTCTCCATTTAGTGGAACTAGAGAGAAAATCACTGAGCTGTTGGAACTCATACATAGTGATGAATGTGGACTCATGTTAACTCATGTCATTGGTAGTTACTTCTACTTCATTACCTTTACTGATGATTTCTCAAGGTATGGATATGTGTACTTAATGAAGTACAAGTCCGAGGCTTTTGAGAAATTCAGAGAGTATAAAAATGAGGTGGAGAACTAGACTGGAAAGAGTATCGAAACTCTTCGATCAGATCGAGGAGGTGAGTACTTAAGTACATAGTTTACTCAGTTCCTCAAGGACCATGGGATATTATCCCAATGGACACCTCTTCATACACCTCAGCTCAATGGTGTCTCTGAAAGGAGGAATCGTACGCTATTAGATATGGTATGGTCCATGATGAGTTTCGCTGACCTACCCATCTTATTCTAGGGATATGCCCTAGAGACCGCAGCTTACCTTCTGAATAGAGTTCCAACTAAGTCGGTAGTGTCTACACCATATGAGATATGAAAAGGGAAGAAGCCTGATCTTAAGGTTGTTAAGATTTGGGGCTGCCCTACCCACGTTAAAAGACACAACCCCGATAAGTTAGAATCGAGGACAAAGCAATGCAAATTTGTGGGATACCCTAAGGAAACTTATGGGTATTATTTCTATCATCTCGAGGACCAAAAGATCTTTGTAGCTAAGAGAGCAGTGTTCCTTGAGAAGGAACACATTCTTGGCGGAGATAGTGGGAGCATGATAGAGTTGAGCAAGGTTGGAGAACCAAGCTCAAGCACCACTCTACAGCTTGAGTTTGTTCAGGTACCTAATACACAAGTTTCAACTTTACATAGGTCTAATAGAGTATCCCATCTTCTTGAGAGATATGTGGCACATATTAGAGGAGAGGATGTTGAGGATATTGATCCTCAGACCTACGAGGAGGCCATTATGAATATAGACTCCGGGAAGTGGCAAGAAGCCATGAATTCTGAGATGGATTCTATGTACTCCAATAAGGTTTGGAACCTAGTTGATATGCCTAAAGGTATTGTACCCATCGGTTGCAAGTAGATCTTTAAGAAAAAGATTGGAGTCGATGGAAAGGTAGAGACTTATAAAACAAGGCTAGTGGCTAAGGGGAATCGTCAAAGGTAAGGTGTTGACTACGATGAAACCTTCTCACCCGTAGCAATGCTAAATTCCATCATAATTCTATTGGCTATTGCAGCACACTATGATTTTGAGATCTGGCAGATGGATGTGAAATCCGCATTCCTCAATGGGAACCTCGAGAAGGAGGTGTATATGATGCAACCTGAGGGATTCGTGTCCAAGAACTTCCTAGATAAGGTGTGTAATTTGCTTAGATCCATTTATGGACTAAAGCAAGCTTCCTGAAGTTGGAACATAAGATTTGATGAGGCAATCAGATCTTATGACTTCGTTAAGAACGAAGATGAGCCTTGTGTGTACAGGAAGGTAAGTAGGAGCGCTATCACCTTTTTGGTGTTATATATGGATGACATCCTGATCATTGGGAATGACGTAGAAATGCTATCCACAGTAAAGGCTAGGTTATCTAGACACTTCTCCATGAAGGACTTAGGGGAAGCATCTTATATCTTGGGGATTAGAATCTATAGAGATAGATCCAAGAGGATGCTTGGCTTGTCCCTGTCCAGGTACATAAAAACCATTGTCAAAAGGTTTGGCATGAAAAATTCCAAGAGAGGTCTCATACCGTTGAGACATGGGATATCGCTTTCTATGAGTATGTCCTCAAAGACTCCAGAAGAAAGGGCGAACATGGATATGATACCTTATGCCTCAGTAATAGGGTCTATCATGTATGTCATGCTATGTACTAAGCCTGATATAGCACATGCTCTGAGTGTCACCAGCAGGTATCAAGCGGATCCAGGCTTGGAGCACTAAAAAGCAGTAAAGTGTAACCTTAAGTACTTGAGAAGGACTAAGGATCTTTTACTAGTATATGGAGGTAATAGCCTTAAGGTTGAAGCCTACATAGACTCAAGTTTTCAGTCTGATGTCGATGATAGCAAGGAGAATTCAAGGTATATGTATACCTTGAATGGAGGAGTATGTTAGGATCAAGAGCACTAAGAGGGGGGGGTGAATTAGTGCAGCGGAAATTTTTCATCGATTAAAACCGAAATATGCGTTCGTTTGATAAAAAACAATTTTGACGTAAAAGCTGATTCTAAGATTACTTTAACTTAAGATTAAGCGAGATGACGTTAAAGTAAATCTACAAAGGCAGTTTGCAGTTTATGATGAAAATTAGAATGCAAGCGCAAACTGAAATGCGACGTTCATACGATAAAACCGGTTTACGTCTAAATGTCAATTTTGAAGATACTAGACTTCGAGATATGTTTTATAAATGCGCAGAAGGCAGTTTGCAGTTATGATTGAAATCAAAACGTAAACGTAAACTGAAATGTAATGATCCTACGAAAAAACCGATTTACGTTTAGACGCAGATTCGGAAAGCTCTGAATTTAGAAACTCGTTCGTAAAAGCGCAGAAGGCAGTAGCTATTTAGGAGGTTTGCAGTAAAGATAAAATGCTCAAAGTAAATGCAAACCGAGATTTAGAGTGGTTTGGTCAATCTTGACCTACTCCACTTTTGGCTTCCTCCACCGACGAGGTCACCGACGTCAACTAGAGGCCTTCCTTCAATAGGCGAAGGCCAACCACCCTTTTATAGTTTCACTCCTTTTGACGGGCTTAGGAGACAACCCTTACAGAATTTTCTCTCCTCTCTTTACAACTCAGAACTTGGAAGAAAAGAGGGAGAAGAACTTTTGGCCTTTACAACAATTTTGAGCTCTAAGAATCACAGAAAAAGATCAAGATTTCGGTGTGTGTTTGTGCTCTTTCAGTGCTGAATGGGTGGGGTATTTATAGGCCCCAACCCAGTTCAAATTTGGAGCTCAAAACTGTCAATTCCTGGAATTCCGGGATCAGGCGGTTGCACCTCCTGACTGGAGCGGTTGCACCGCTTGGCAGAGCTCGAAGACTGAGCCTCTAGGCGGTGCTACCTCTTGTTAGGGGTGGTTGCACCTCCTGCCAGAGCTCGAAGACTGAGCTCAGGCAGTTGCACCTCCTAACTGAGGCGGTTGCACCGCCTGCCAGGGCTCGAAGACTAAGCTCAGGCGGTGCCACCTCTTGTCAGGGGCGGTTGCATCGCCCAGTCTCGCTCGGAGACTGAGCCCAAGCGGTGCTACCTCCTGGCTGGGGCGGTTGCACCGCCCAGTCTCGCTCAGAGACTGCCTCTTGGGCGGTGCTACCTCCTACCCTGGCGGTGCTACCTCCTACCACTATTTCAGGTCCGAATGGGTTGATTCATTTGGCCCAATTTGGGTCTTTCAGGGGCCCGATTGCCCCAAGATTAAGTTAATGGGATCACCTCCCATTTCTAAATTAATCATTGTGCTAACTACGATTATTTCCTAAGATATTTACTGCAACTTGCTCCGGTACGTCAATCGCTTCTTCCGGCGAGCTTCTGTCGATCATCCGATGAACCCTCGGTGATGCTCCTGCGGACTTCCGGCAAACTCCTGGACTTGCGACGATCCACTTGGCGAGTTCCGACGAGCTTCTTTGGTAAGCTCCTAGACTTCTCGGATTTGTTTCCGTAAAACCTCTGACGACCGTCCGAACTTTCGTAGAACTCTCGAACTCCCAACGTGATCATTGTCTTGACTCCGGCGCAACTCCTACTGCATGTCTTTCTTCCATCGTAGTTAATCCTACACACTCAAAACAAAAACTTCGATCGAGACAATTAATCCTAAGCAATTAACCAAGTTGTCTGCCTTGTCATTGGTCCCTCGACGCTTCGTCCGATTCTTCGGCGTATCATCCTTTCCTGCAGCCTATTGCCCAATCTGTTGGGAAATCATGGGGGGGGCGACATCATATGCGCAGTGGAAGAACAAGAAAACAAAAATCCCCGATTCCTAAAAAGATGTTCATCGTCGTGCGAAGATTGGTGCGCAAAATCCGCAAAAACACAAAACTGCGTATAGAGATTGTGTTACCTAGGGAGATCGTATATCCATGTTTCCTTGCAGATCCTTAGGAGAGGGTGAAGGAGGTCAAGCGTCCTCCTCTCTAGCGGTGATCCACACAGCAGGGTTGCGACGACGCTCCTCAAAACTCCAGGCCTACTCTGAGGTGGAGAGGGAGAGGAGAATAGGAAGGGCAAGCAAAGACTCTAGCCTATGAGGCTGTGAATCCCTCCTATTTATAGAGATCCCGTGTCAAAACCCTAATGGGTCCTTTCCCTAGTGGGTATTGGATCTGCATCCAATAAGACAAGGGCTCCGTTGGATATCTCATATCCGAACCTCTACTCATCGCAATGCCTACCATATGTGTGTGACCCTCTAGGCCCAATATCGAGCTAGCCGTGAGTCATACCTGTCAGAACCCTTTCTAACTAAGTGAATTATTATCTCTGTAATAATTCACTCGACTCATCGACTACGGAAGTACTAGGCCACTACGCCGTAGTCCCCAAACGATACAGGGGAATCCAATCCATTGGACCTGTCTGTCCTCAGTTACCATGTACCTATAGTCCCTCATCCATCTAATATCCCAGAGACCGTATATCGAGCATGGTGCTGTCAGACCCATACGGTTTCTACTCGAGTCTCGCTCTAATCGGATTCTCCCGGAGAACTCTTTCTCTCTCAACCCGAATGACCCTGGCCAGGGATTTGTCTGAGCAAGAACACATGGGATATTCCTCTCATGATACCGAGAGTGGATGATCCTCTATCGACACTCAATAGCCCTCGTAAGGTCGACTACCACTCCCAATGACCAGCTGTACTAGATCTGGGAACAGCCAAACCTATAAGTCTGGTATCAAAGAGTGGAGCACTCATACAGGACATCCTTGGTGTCTCAAGTCTAAGAACCAGATACACCACTAGGACTACGGAATCGTTGTCTGACAATAAGGCATCATCAACCATCCAGCATTCCGTAAGCGGATCAATCAGTGAACTCATTCTCCAATGAGCACCTGTACTGTATCCCTAGTGTCCCTACACGAGCAGCTATGAGACCAGCTGCATCCATCATATGGATGGGTATACAGCACACCAGTCTATCCGGTTATCACGATATCCCTCTCGAGTAACCTATGACCGGGATTATTTAGGATATGTGTTTAAAGGTGAATCGATCTCATTATCGTGATCTCATCACGATCCGATTCCCATTGCACAAATCCAAGGACATCACAATATATATACATTTATGCAATAGTTATAAAGTGATATATGCCAAAATATAATAAGCAAAAAGATTCTGTATCAAGTCACACGTGCCATCACTCACGTGATTGGCTTGCTGGGCATTTATGACTAGCAATCTCCCACTTGACCTAAAGCCAATCACCTATGTGTCTGATCCCCATCAGACCCCTGTGACGCTCAAAGACAATCTGAGACAATGGCTTTGTAAGTGGATCTGCAATGTTATCTTCGGATGGAACTCTTTCCACTGCTACATCTCCTCGGGTCACGATCTCTCTGATAAGGTGGAACCTCCTCAGAACATGCTTAGATTTCTGATGAGACCTAGGTTCCTTCGCTTGAGCAATTGCCCCGTTGTTGTCGCAATATAGGGAAATCGGCTCCTCACTATCCGGCACGACTCCCAAATCTGTGATGAACTTCTTCAACCAGACTCCCTCCTTTGCTGCATCTGATGCAGCAATGTACTCCGCCTCTGTGGTCGAGTCAGCAGTGGTATCTTGCTTGGAACTCTTCCAGCACACTGCTCCTCCATTCAAGGTGTACACATACCCTGAATTCGACTTGCTATCATCGACATCAGACTGAAAACTTGAGTCAGTGTAGCCTTCAACCTTAAGGCTATTACCTCCATATACTAGTAAAAGATCCTTAGTCCTTCTCAAGTACTTAAGGATACACTTTACTGCTTTCCAGTGCTCCAAGCCTGGATCCGCCTGATACCTGCTCGTGACACTCAGAGCATGCGCTATATCAGGCCTAGTACATAGCATGGCATACATGATAGACCCTATTGCTGAGGCATAAGGTATCATATCCATGTTCGCCCTTTCTTCTGGAGTCTTTGGGGACATACTCGTAGAAAGCGATATCCCATGTCTCATCGGTATGAGACCTCTTTTGGAATTTTCCATGCCAAACCTTTTGACAATAGTTTCTATGTACCTGGACTGGGACAAGCCAAGCATCCTTTTGGATCTATCTCTATAGATTCTAATCCCCAAGATATAAGATGCTTCTCCTAAGTCCTTCATGGAGAAGTGTCTAGATAACCAAGCCTTTATTGTGGATAGCATTCCTATGTCATTCCCAATGATGAGGATGTCATCCACATATAACACCAAAAAGCTAATAGCGCTCCCACTTACCTTTCTGTATACACAAGGCTCATCTTCATTCTTAACGAAGTCATAAGATCTGATTACCTCATCAAATCTTATGTTCCAACTTCGGGAAGCTTGCTTTAGTCCATAAATGGATCTAAGCAACCTACACACCTTATCTGGGCAGTTCTTAGACACGAATCCCTCAGGTTGCATCATATACACCTCCTCCTCCAGGTTCCCGTTGAGGAATGCGGTTTTCACATCCATCTGCCAGATCTCATAATCATAGTGTGCTGCAATAGCCAATAGAATTCTGATGGATTTTAGCATTGCTACGGGTGAGAAAGTTTCGTCGTAGTCAACACCTTGCCTTTGACGATACCCCTTAGCCACTAGCCTTGCTTTATAGGTCTCTACCTTTCCATCTACTCCGATCTTTTTCTTAAAGATCCACTTGCAACCGATGGGTACAATACCTTCGGGTGCATCAACTAGGTTCCAAACCTTATTGGAGTACATAGAATCCATCTCAGAATTCATGGCTTCTTTCCACTTCCCGGAGTCTATACTCATAATAGCCTCCTCGTAGGTCTGAGGATCAATATCCTCTACATCCTCTGCTCTAATATGTCCCACATATCTCTCAGGAGGATGGGATACTCTATCAGACCTGCGTAAAGTTGAAACTTGTGTATTAGATACCTGAACAGACTCGGGCTGTAGAGTGGTGCTTGAGCTTGGTTCTCCAACCTCGCTCAATTCTATCATTCTCCCACTGTCTCCGTCAAGAATGTGTTCCTTCTCAAGGAACACTGCTCTCTTAGCTACAAAGACCTTTTGGTCCTCGAGATGATAGAAGTAATACCCACAAGTTTCCTTGGGGTATCCCACAAATTTACATCGCCCTGTCCTTGATTCTAACTTATCGGGGTTGTGTCTTTTAACATGGGCAGAGCAGCCCCAAATCTTAACTACTTTAAGATCAGGCTTCTTCCCTTTCCATATCTCATATGGTGTAGACACCACCGACTTAGTTGGAACTCTGTTCAGAAGGTAAGCTGCGGTTTCTAGGGCATATCCCCAGAATGAGATGGGTAGGTCAGCGAAACTCATCATGGACCGTACCATATCTAATAATGTACGATTTCTCCTTTCAGAGACACCATTGAGCTGAGGTGTATAAGGAGGTGTCCATTAGGATAATATCCCATGGTCCTTGAGGAAGTGAGTAAACTCTGTACTTAAGTACTCACCTCCTCGATCTGATCGAAGAGTTTTGATACTCTTTCCAGTCTGGTTCTCCACCTCATTCTTATACTCTCTGAATTTCTCAAAGGCCTCGGACTTGTACTTCATTAAGTACACATATCCATACCTTGAGAAATCATCAGTAAATGTAATGAAGTAGGAGTAACCTCCAATGGCATGAGTTGACATGGGTCCACATACATCACTATGTATGAGTTCCAACAACTCAGTGGCTCTCTCTCCAGTTCCACTAAATGGAGAGTTGGTCAGTTTTCCACGAATGCAAGGCTCACAAGTTGCATATGACACATAGTCGAATGGATCTAGATATCCATCATTTAGCAACTTTTGAATCCTTCTTTCATGGATGTGACCTAGTCTACAATGCCACAGGTATGCACTGTTCAACTCATCTCGTTTCCTCTTAGACATATTTACATTCATGATATGTGGAGTAGTGTCTAACATAAATAAACCATTATGCAATGTTCCTTTCGTGATGATCTTATCATCTAATAATATTGAACAACCATTGTTCTCAAAAACAAATTTATATCCACTAACTGTTAAACATGAAATGGAGATAATGTTTTTGATAATAGAAGGAACAAAATAACATGCATCTAATGCAATAAAAGCTCCACTAGGCAGATGTAGGGCGACCTTGCCAACAGCTAATACAGCAACTTTTGCTCCATTACCCATCTTGAGGTCCATCTCGCCTCTCTCTAGTCTCCTAGGCCTTGCCAGAACCTGCAACGAATTACATATATGATAAGCACTACCGGTATCTAATACCCATGTGTTATCATAAGAGTCTGACAAATGGAGATTGATCATGAATGTACCTGAAGCTTCATCAAGCTTTTGTTTCGCCCTTTCTGCAAGGTACTCTTTGCAGTTTCTCTTCCAGTGCCCATCTTTACCACAGTGGAAGCACTGGCCTTTGTCCTTTGTTGGGTCTTTCTTAGCAACCTTTGCTTTACCTTGTTTGCCCTTGCCCTTTCCCTTCTTAAGGGACCTTTCTGCTTTCCTTTTCTTTCTGGTCTCACCAGTGTAGAGAACTGGCTTCTCTTTCTTAATAGTACTCTCTGCCTCCCTCAACATATTGAGGAGCTCTGGGAGAGTCACCTCAAGCTTGTTCATATTAAAGTTCATTATGAACTGTGAAAAGGAATCTGGTAGGGACTGAAGCACAATGTCCACACACAAGTTATCCTCTAGGACCATTCCTAGACCTGTGAGTTTCTCTATCCACTCAATCATCTTTAGGACATGGTTCTGAACCGGTGTCCCCTCAGTCATCCTAGCGCGGAAAAGGCTCCTGGATATCTCATATCGTTGAGTCCTTCCCTGTTCCTCAAACAATTTACGGACATGTAGGAGAATGGATCTGGCATCCATCTTTTCATGTTGTCTCTGTAACTCTGGAGTCATAGAGCCCAACATATAGCACTGAGCAAGAGTGGAGTCATCAATGTACTTCACGTAGCGAGCGATCTCATCCTCGCTTGCCCCTTCTTCGGGCGTAGGCATCACTGTATCAAGGACGTACACGATTTTCTCCGCTGTGAGAACAATTCTTAAGTTACGGAGCCAATCCGTATAATTTGGACCAGTGAGGCGGTTGACATCAAGTATGCCACGTAAGGGATTTGAAAGCGACATTTTCTGAAAATAAAGATGTAGCAAAAATGAATAACATGCAGATTTTGCAAGAAATAAACTATCAAGATATGGACTTCTATCTTAATATGCTCCCACTATTTTACTAACGAGTCACGTGACACCCTCAGCACGTGAAACGGAAGTCTCCGGCAGACTTCTAGTGGGGATCAGGATCCAATCAGCGTCTTAGTGTAACCTCGAGGGACTCGACCAATCACACTAAGCCTAAAAGGTAGACAACTCTTGCCGATCACAACTCCTTGTGATTCCCGTCCTGTTCGGCCTCCGAATCACCATGGCCTCGAGGGACTCGACCAACCATGATGCTCGGTTAAGTCAACACCTTCGTTACAAGATGAGTCTGATTTGATGATATACCCTCGAGGGACTCGACCAAGCATATCATGCCCTCAGGTCACCGGTGACATCTCTATGTCGTAAGCAAGATAGCGAATCGCGATATAGGTGAGTCTCGAGGGACTCGACCAACTCAACCTACACCGGGATTCGGTTCCTACTCATAACGATGGAAGGCCACGTGGGTCAATCTAATTGCCTCACGTTTACCGACTTAATATTATCGAGATATGTTTCTATGATTTGGTCTCCTAATATGACATGTCACACATATACATTTTTAATATATATCTACATCGCATGCAAATATATATACATATCTAGTATGTGTATAAGCAATCACACCAGATGATCATGGACCACAACCTAATATGATTAGGCCCGAGCCAGTAGGCCTAATCACTCACATCAAGATCTATGTGTGCAACGGTGCATCTCCATGCCTTGTGATCGTCCATCTCGTCCTCGTCGGTTCCGTCGATATCTTGATGCATCTCCATGTATCACGATCGTCCGTCTCGTGGGTCCCGCTATGGCTTCCACGCTCCCGCTGCGCCTCCTCATGTGATTACAACTTAATCATAGGCACGCAGGCCCGACAATAAACGAGAAATATAATGGAGGTTCGCAGACCTCAATAATAATAATCACAAGTACACACATCACACGGTCCATGATCATCCGTCCACTCATCATACATCACATGTATAAATAATCATCATCATGTAGGACTACTAGATAATAATAAAATTAATAATCAACTAAACCTTTTAATTAATTAATATTTTCTGAAATCAGGGATATATAGGGAATTTCTCAATTCCTAAGGGTATTTTCGTAATTTGGACAAAAGACAGAAACTGGAATTTCTCAAATTCCGAGGGGCAAAACTGTCTTTTGCGCAGAAAACCCTAATACCCTTTCCCCTTTTCGCTGCTGCCGCCGCCGCCACCATGCCGGCGGCGGCCTGTGCGGCGGGGCGAGGGCACTGCCCTCGCCTGCAGGCGGCACGCCCGCTGGCGGCGATGCCGCTGCGGGTGGGCGCGCCCTCTTCGGGCGCCGCTGCCTCCGCAGGCGGTGCTGTCCCGCCGGGCGGCCGCCCTTGTGGGGGGGGTTTCGCCCGCGGGAGCAGTGGCGGCAGGCGTCGCGCGTCGCTGCCCTGCGGCGGCAGGCGCCGCTTCCTTTCGGCGGTAGGCGCCGCTGCCCTGCGGCGCCTCTGCCCGTGGGTTGCCAGCCCCGCCGGCAGCAAGCCTGCTGCAAGCAGGCCGCCGGCCGGCTGCTGCAAGCACAGCGCTTGCGCATGCGCCGGCGCTGTGCTGCCTGGCTACGGCTGCGGCTGCCGCTGCAGGTGGCTGCGGCTGCGGCTGCCGCTGCAGGTGGCTGCAGGCATGCAGATCGAGGGCAGCAACTGTTGTTGCCCTTCCTTGCTTTTGCGTCAACGATTTTGACGTCAAAATTCTTCCTAAACACAATACACGCAGTTCAAAACCAATCATTCGCACGAACAACCTGGCTCTGATACCACTGTTGGGAAATCATGGGGGGGGGCGACATCATATGCGCAGCGGAAGAACAAGAAAACAAAAATCACCAATTCCCAAAAAGATGTTCATCGTCGTGCGAAGATTGGTGCGCAAAATCCGCAAAAACACAAAACTGCGTATAGAGATTGTGTTACCTAGGGAGATCGTATATCCCTGTTTCCTTGCAGATCCTTAGGAGAGGGTGAAGGAGGTCAAGCGTCCTCCTCTCTAGCGGTGAGCCACACAACAGGGTTGCGACGACGCTCCTCAAAACTCCAGGCCTACTCTGAGGTGGAGAGGGAGAGGAGAATAGGAAGGGCAAGCAAAGACTCTAGCCTATGAGGCTGTGAATCCCTCCTATTTATAGAGATCCCGTGTCAAAACCCTAATGGGTCCTTTCCCTAGTGGGTATTGGATCTGCATTCAATAAGACAAGGGCTCCGTCGGATATCTCATATCCGAACCTCTACTCATCGCAATGCCTACCATATGTGTGTGACCCTCTAGGCCCAATATCGAGCTGGCCGTGAGTCATACCTGTCAGAACCCTTTCTAACTAAGTGAATTATTATCTTTGTAATAATTCACTCGACTCATCGACTACGGAAGTACTAGGCCACTACGCCGTAGTCCCCAGACGATACAGGGGAATCCAATCCATTGGACCTGTTTGTCCTCAGTTACCATGTACCTATAGTCCCTCATCCATCTAATATCCCAGAGACCGTATATCGAGCATGGTGCTGTCAGACCCATACGGTTTCTACTCGAGTCTCGCTCTAATCGGATTCTCCCGGAGAACTCTTTCTCTCTCAACCCGAATGACCCTGGCCAAGGATTTGTCTGAGCAAGAACACATGGGATATTCCTCTCATGATACCGAGAGTGGATGATCCTCTATCGACACTCAATAGCCCTCGTAAGGTCGACTACCACTCCCAATGACCAGCTGTACTAGATCTGGGAACAGCCAAACCTATAAGTCTGGTATCAAAGAGTGGAGCACTCATACAGGACATCCTTGGTGTCTCAAGTCTAAGAACCAGATACACCACTAGGACTACGGAATCGTTGTCTGACAATAAGGCATCATCAACCATCCAGCATTCCGTAAGCGGATCAATCAGTGAACTCATTCTCCAATGAGCACCTGTACTGTATCCCTAGTGTCCCTACACGAGCAGCTATGAGACCAGCTGCATCCATCATATGGACGGGTATACAGCACACCAGTCTATCCGGTTATCACGATATCCCTCTCGAGTAACCTATGACCGGGATTATTTAGGATATGTGTTTAAAGGTGAATCGATCTCATTATCGTGATCTCATCACGATCCGATTCCCATTGCACAAATCCAAGGACATCACAATATATATGCATTTATGCAATAGTTATAAAGTGATATATGCCAAAATATAATAAGCAAAAAGATTCTGTATCAAGTCACACGTGCCATCACTCACGTGATTGGCTTGCTGGGCATTTATGACTAGCACAATCGGCCAATTGACTCCGCAACTTCGATATCCTTGGCACAATACCCGCTCTTCTTGGCCCGATGCCTGAGTCCACGGCCCGAAGCCTTTTGTCGATACGTCGACCGATCCACCGGCCCGACGTCCAATCTTCTAACATGTTCCTCCGGCACAACATGATTTTCCTGCTTTAATTATCTCATCCTAATCGAGGCATCCTGCGTCACTCAAAACGTAGATTAAGTCATAAACATATATCAAGTAGTTTCATCATGAAAATACGAGATTCAATAGAGTAGTGTGCTAGAAGAGTTCCAAGTAAGATACTACTGCTGACTCGACCATAGTGGCGGAGTACATTGTTGCATCAGATGCATCAAAGGAGGGTGTCTGGGTGAAGAAGTTCATCACAGATTTGGGAGTCATACCGAGTAGCGAGGAGCCGACTTCCTTATATTGCAGCAACTATGGGGTGATTACTTAAATAAGGGAACCCGGGTCTCATCAGAAGTGTTCTGAGGAAGTTCCAGCTTATCAAAGAGATCGTAACTCAAGAAGATGTAGTAGTGGAAAGATTGTTTGTGAACGTCACAGGGGTCTGATGGGGATCAGACACATAGGTGATTGGCTTTAGGTCAAGTGGGAGATTGCTAGTCATAGGTGCCCAACAAGCCAATCACGTGAGTGATGGCACATGTGACTTGATACAGAATCTTTTTGCTTATTATATTTTGGCGTATATAACTTTATAACTATTGCATATGTGCATATATATATATATATATATATATATATATATATATATATATATATATATATATATATATATATATATATATATATATATATATTGTGATGTCCTTGGATTTATGCAATGGGAATCGGATCGTGATGAGATCAATAAAGAGATCGATTCACCTTTAAACATAGATCCTAAATAATCCCGATCACAGGTTACTCGAGAGGGACATCGTGATAACCGGACAGACTAGTGTGCTGTATACCCGTCCATATGATGGATTGTTGAATCTCGGATTTTGATGATGAAATCAATTGATGGGTTAATTGATCTAATCCATATTATTAAGTTAAGTGTGCAGGATTAACTATGATAATCAGAAAACACAAAGCAAGAATACCGGAGTCAAGATCGATGGACGTTTAAGAGTCCGAAGAATCGTCGGAGATGCTGCCAGAACCAACCGAGAAGAAATCGGGAACCTATCAGAATTTTCGGAAGTTCGCCGAAGAGATCGTCGGAGGTTCACGGAGATCACCGAGAAGGCTCGGCTACTCGTTAAAGTCATCACAAGATCGGGAGCTTGATGGGAGTCCGTCGGAAGAAGCTCGTCGGAAAGCTCACCGAAACAAGACTCGACGTTCGCGGTTGAAAGCTTGCTTAGGATGTGTTTTTGTTATGTAGTTCACTTGTAATTAGGATTAGGATTAAGAGATAATCCTATATCCTGGTTAGGGGCCAACTGGGCCCAAAGTCAGATATGGTTTGGGCTTAAATTAAAAGCCAAACCAGTGAAATCGGAGTGCCAGGCGGTGGCACCGCCTGGCTGGGCGGTGGCACCGCCCAGCACCCGAGAGCTGGGCGGTGACACCTCCTTGGCTGGGCGGTTGCACCGTCCAGCACCCGAGCGCTGGGCGGTGGCACCGCCTGGCTGGGCGGTGGCACCTCCAGCACCGGGAACCCTAAGAGAATTCAAATTTTGGAGCTCAAAATTTGAATTCTCTTGAGGCCTATAAATACCCCTCAAATCTTAGCTGAGGTTACAACTTTTGAGAAGCATTTTGATTGAGAGAAAAGTCTTAGAAAGTCTTAGCAAGTCTTGTCTTCAATTTGCTAGAGAGTTCTCCTCCTTCTTTCTTATTGAAAATTTGTAAGAGGTTGAGCTGCTTGTAAAAGGTTTACCCTTCCATTTCAAGAGACTTGCTAGTGGAAGGTGGGAGCCTCATCGAAGAGGGGCCTCGCAAGTGGAGTAGGTCATTTGACCGAACCACTCTAAAAATCGGCGTAATCTTTGGTTTGCATTTTATTATTGTCATTTACATTACTGCAAATCTTCTTACTGCTTTAGTTCCTTATTACCCTTGCTGCGCAACTTTAAGAATACGCTTTCAAGTTAAACTTTTCAAGTTTCGTTCTTATCGTACGAAAGACCTTGTTAAAATTGAAGTTTTAATCTGCTGCACTAATTCACCCCCCCCCCCTCTTAGTGCCGCTTCGATCCTAACAAGTGGTATCAGAGCAAGGTTATCTCTCATATTTGGTTTAATACCCAAGAGAGATGGCTTACTCCGGCATGCAAGAGGGCCATTCTATTGCACGACCACCTTTGTTTAATGGGTCGGATTACACATATTAGAAGACTCGCATGAGAATCTTTCTCATTTCTATGGACTTTGAGCTTTGGTCTATTGTCGAGAATGGATTTCAAAAATCTTCTCTTCCGATGAGCGAATGGGATGAATCGGAGAAGAAGGTTTTTGCTTTAAATGCAAAGGCTATGAATGCCTTGTTTTGTGCACTAGATAAAAACGAATTTAATCGTGTTTCAATGTGTGATTCGGCTTTTGATATTTGGAGAACTCTTGAGGTCACTCATGAAGGCACTAGCCGAGTGAAAGAGTCCAAAATCAACATCCTTGTGCACTCTTACGAACTTTTCCGAATGAAACCAAGTGAGTCCATCGGAGACATGTACACCCGGTTTACGGATGTCATCAATGGACTCAAAGCTCTTGGTAAAGATTTTACTAACTTTGAACTAGTAACTAAAATCTTAAGATCCCTCCCTAAAAGTTGGGATCCAAAAGTTACGGCCATTCAAGAGGCCAAAGACCTTAAAGCATTCCCTCTTGAAGAACTCATTGGGTCTCTAATGACCTACGAAATGACATGTCAAGCTCATGACGAGCTCGAGAACCCCCTTCCAAAGAACAGGAAGGATATGGCACTCAAATCACAAGAAGACCACTTGAAAGGAACATCAAGTGATGAGGACAGTGACAATGACATTGCACTTTTGACTCAAAAATTTAAAAACTATTTAAGAAAGAACAGATTTAAAAATAATACAAAAAATAAATTTGAACAAAAGAAGGACCAAGTGATTTGCTATGAATGCAAAAAACCGGGACACTATAAGAACGATTGTCCTCAAGCCAAAAAGAGAACATCAAAGAAGAAGGCATTCAAGGAAACGTGGGATGATTCAAGCGCATCCGAAGAAGAGGAGTCCAACACCGAGCAAGTTGCTCATTACGCGCTAATGGCGTTAGGAGAAGAGGTATGTGATTTATTTAATGAAGATTTATCTTTTGAAGAACTATCTATCGCTTTTCATGAATTATTTGATGAATGTAGAACTATTAGCAAGAAGTTAAGTATCTTAAAGAAAGAGCATGCTTTGCTACAAGATAAGTTTGATAGTCTTCAAACTCCTCCATGCTCTAAGTGTGAGCACTTAGAAGCAATAAAAAATGAAAATTTGCTTCTTAAGGAAACCTTAAACAAGTTTAAGGTTGGTAGCAAAGGATTAGATATGATCCTTGCACACAAGGGTCACATCGCAAATAGAAATGGAATTGGATTTGTAAAAGGATTACATCAAAATCCTACCACTTTCATAAAAGGACCTACATTACATGTTTCCTCTTATATGAAATGCAACTTTTGTTGCAAATCCGGACATATTGCCTACAAATGCCCATTTAGGAAAATTAGTTCACAAAAATTAATATGGGTTCCTAAAGGAACTATAAAGAATTCAATCATAAATAACAAAGTTAGTGGGTCAATTTTTGAGGAACCCAAAATCAAATGGGTACCTAAAAATCATCCTCTTTTGTAGACAAACCCACAAGTTATGAGCAAAAGATGGTATCTCGATAGTGGATGCTCAAGATATATGATTGGAGATCCATCTCATTTCTCTATGCTCACTAGCAAAGAAGAAGGGTACGTTACCTTCGGAGACAACAACAAGGGCAAAATCATTGGCAAGGGAACTATTGGTAACAAATTTAATTTTTCCATTAATGATGTCTTACTAGTTGATGGATTGAAACATAATCTCTTGAGTATTAGTCAACTATGCGATAAAGGTTACATCGTTAGATTTGAATCAAATATGTGCATTATTGAAAAACCAAATCATAACATGACTATGATTGCTTTAAAACAAAATAATGTCTATACCATCAATCTTGATGAACTAAGTAATGAAATGTGCTTCTCCGCCGTAAATGATGATGCCTGGCTTTGGCATAGGAGATTAGGTCATGCAAGCATGAAAACAATATCTAAAATCTCATATCAAGAATTAGTACGAGGGATTCCGAATATGAAGTTTATTAAGGATAAGGTATGCGATGCATGTCAACTAGACAAACAAATTAAAACAAGCTTGAAACCAAAAAATCAAATTAGCACCACTAGACCATTACAATTGATCCATTTGGACTTATTTGGACCAATTGATACAACAAGTCTAGGTGGAAGCAAATATGCTTTTGTGATTGTGGATGACTACTCTAGATACACTTGGACCTATTTCTTAGCTCACAAAAGTGATTGCTTCAAGTGTTTCTCTAAATTTTGTAAACTCACTCAAAACGAAAAAGGCTTCATGATTTCATCAATTCGGAGTGATCACGGTGGTGAATTCCAAAACCGTGACTTTCAAAATTTTTGTGAAAGTAATGGGTACAATCACAACTTCTCAACTCCAAGAAATCCTCAACAAAATGGAGTAGTTGAAAGGAAAAATAGAAACCTACAAGAAATGGCAAGAACTATGTTGAATGAACATAGTTTACCTAAGTACTTTTGGGCCGAAGCCGTAAATACGGCTTGCTACATCATGAATAGAGTCTTAATAAGACCATCCTTATCCAAAACTCCCTATGAATTATGGAATAACAAAAAATCAAACATCTCCTATTTTAAAGTTTTTGGTTGTAAATGCTTTATTTTAAATGAAAGGGATGCCTTAGGAAAATTTGATGCTAAATCCGATGAATGCATCTTTCTTGGTTACTCTTCCGTTTCTAAAGCTTTTCGGGTTTTTAATAAAAGAACTTTAGTAATTGAAGAGTCTATTCATGTAGTTTTTAATGAAGTTTCAAATTTAAAGAAAAATGATTTTGATGATGATCTTGGTTTTGATAATTTGAATTTGAATGAACCCCCTCCTCAAAATAGCAACTTGGATGCACCTTCTTCCGAAATTTCCTTACCTAAGGAATGGAAGTATATAGATGCTCATCCAAAGGAGCTAATTATAGGGGATACATCTAAAGGGGTTCAAACTCGTTCCTCTTTCAAGAATTTTTGTGCTAATGCCGCCTTCCTTTCTCAAATCGAACCTAAATGCATTGACGAGGCCATAAAAGATGATTTTTGGGTTATTGCAATGCAAGAGGAATTGAATCAATTTGAGAGGAATAAGGTATAGAAGCTTGTTCCTAGACCTAGTGACCATTTAGTCATTAGTACTAAATGGGTCTTTAGAAACAAGCAAGACGAAAATGGTATCGTGGTTAGAAACAAGGCTAGATTAGTGGCCAAAGGTTTCAACCAAGAAGAAGGTATCGATTATGAAGAAACCTTTGCTCCCGTGGCTCGATTAGAAGCCATAAGGATGCTCTTTGCCTATGCTAGTAGTAATAATTTTAAACTATTTCAAATGGATGTCAAAAGTGCTTTCTTGAATGGTTTTATTTCCGAAGAAGTATATGTCGAACAACCTCCCGGATTTGAAAATTCTCTTCTTCCTAATCATGTATTCAAATTGACTAAAGCTCTCTATGGCTTAAAACAAGCTCCTAGAGCTTGGTATGAAAGGCTTAGTTCCTTTCTTATTTTAAATAATTTTACCAAAGGCAAGGTTGATACTACATTGTTTATTAAATATTTTGAAAATAATTTTCTTATTGTGCAAATTTATGTTGACGATATTATTTTTGGCTCTTCGGATGAATCACTATGTGAATCATTTGCCAAATGTATGAGTCATGAATTTGAAATGAGTTTAATGGGTGAATTAACTTTCTTTTTAGGATTACAAATCAAACAACTTAGTGATGGTATATTTCTTAACCAATCCAAATATATATTAGAATTATTAAAACGATTTAACATGGATAATTCAAAAGCAATAAACACCCCTATGAGTACTGCGACTAAGTTAGATATGGATGAAAATAGTGAAAATTTCGATCAAAAAACATATAGGGGAATGATAGGTAGTCTACTCTACCTCACCGCAACTAGACCAGATATTATGTTTAGTGTAGGATTTTACGCTAGGTTTCAATCTAATCCTAAATTATCTCATCTAAAGAGTGTTAAAAGAATATTTAGGTATCTTAAAGGAACTCCAAATTTAGGATTGTGGTATCCAAAATCTGAAAAATTCGATCTAATAGCTTATGCTGATGCCGATTTTGGTGGATGTAGGATAGATAGAAAAAGTACATCCGGAACATGCCAATTTTTAAGACATGTACTTGTTTCTTGGACTTCCAAGAAACAAAATTCAGTTACACTATCTACGGCGGAAGCCGAATACATTGCTGTAAGTGCATGTTGTGCACAAGTCATTTGGATGAAAAATACATTAGAAGACTATGGAATTCACTTTAAAAACATTCCCATAAAATGTGATAATACTAGTGCCATATGTCTTACTAAAAATCCAATTCAGTACTCTAGAACTAAGCACATCGACGTTAGGCATCATTTCATACGCGATCATGTCCTTAACAATGATGTTGTTCTAGAATTCATTGACACAAAGCATCAATTAGCATATATATTTACAAAAGCTTTGAATGAAGACCAATTTGAATTCATTAGAAGGGAATTAGGTATGTTAAATTGTCCCTAAGAATAAATTTGTTTGAATGGATTTTTCATAAAGTTTTTCATTCTCTCTCCGTTCCTCGGTGACTTGTTAAATTATCTTATCCTATCTTGAGTCAAACACCGCTTCCATCTGATCAAGATTAATGATTTTATGATATTTTGAATCTCGAAATTGATTTTGATGGCTTGATTATGAGTTTCAAGTTGACGAATTGAATTTGAATGGATTTGTATTCTAATTATGATCTTGACTTATTGGAGTTACTACTTAAAATTTTTTTCTTATCCCAATCTCTTCTTTGTACATCTACAATTTTTGTTATTTATAAAAAGAAGAGATTTGATAATATGGATGAATGCTGAATTTTTCTTTAAGATGAACTCTGCGTAAATATTTTAGCATACTTAATTTTGAAAGATAAAATCTTTGTATGATCAATGATAATATAGATGAGTGATGTATGATCAATGATAAAATCATTGTATGATAAATTATGTGCTTCAAGTCTCATTCCCTTTTTGTTGATGACAAAGGGGGAGAAAAGTGATGACTTGTATCATTTTAATATTGCAAAAGCTTGTGTGATATGAATGTCTTATATGCCTTGCAAAATCCTTGAGAATATCACAAGATTGATTGATCATATTGAAGTATGCCTTACATCGATATCATGAATGACTTATATGAATTGCAAAAGCTTGTGTGATATGAATGTCTTATATGCCTTGCAAAATCCTTGAGAATATCACAAGATTGATTGATCATATTGAAAGTATGCCTTACATCGATATCATGAAATTCATGTTGAAAATCTTTATCTTCTATCGTAGTAAAAATTGTCTCTTATCATGATTTTTATCGAAGTTTCGCATTTACTATTGCTTAATGAGAATAACGATAAGCTCTACGGTTAGAACTTATCAGTTTATGCTTGAATTCAATGGATGAAATTCAAGTGTTTTTATCTTCTCATAATATGGCATATAGATAGAGGGAGTTATGTTTAACTCCGTCATCAATTGATTGTCATCATCAAAAAGGGGGAGATTGTTGAATCTCGGATTTTGATGATGAAATCAATTGATGGGTTAATTGATCTAATCCATATTATTGAGTTAAGTGTGCAGGATTAACTATGATAATCAGAAAACATAAAGCAAGAATACCGAAGTCAAGATCGATGGACGTTTAAGAGTCCGAAGAATCGTCGGAGATGCTACCGGAACCAATCGAGAAGAAATCGGGAACCTATCGGAATTTTCGGAAGTTTGCCGAAGAGATCGTCGGAGGTTCATGGAGATCACCGAGAAGGCTCGGCTACTCGTTAAAGTCATCACAAGATCGGGAGCTTGATGGGAGTCCGTCGGAAGAAGCTCGTCGAAAAGCTCGCCGAAACAAGACTCGACGTTCGCGGTTGAAAGCTTGCTTAGGATGTGTTTTTGTTATGTAGTTCACTTGTAATTAGGATTAGGATTAAGAGATAATCCTATATCCTGGTTAGGGGCCAACTGGACCCAAAGTCAGATATGGTTTGGGCTTAAATTAAGCCAAACCAGTGAAATCGGAGTGCCAGGCGGTGGCACCTCCCAGCACCCGAGAGCTGGGCGGTGACACCTCCTTGGCTGGGTGGTTGCACCGTCCAGCACCCGAGCGCTGGGCGGTGGCACCGCCTGGCTGGGCGGTGGCACCTCCAGCACCGGGAACCCTAAGAGAATTCAAATTTTGGAGCCCAAAATTTGAATCCTCTTGAGGCCTATAAATACCCCTCAAATCTCAGCTGAGGTTACAACTTTTGAGAATCATTTTGATTGAGAGAAAAGTCTTAGAAAGTCTTAGCAAGTCTTGTCTTCAATTTGCTAGAGAGTTCTCCTCCTTCTTTCTTATTGAAAATTTGTAAGAGGTTGAGCTACTTGTAAAAGGTTGTAAGAGGGGTGTTTACCCTTCCATTTCAAGAGACTTGCTAGTGGAAGGTGGGAGCCTCATCGAAGAGGGGCCTCGCAAGTGGAGTAGGTCATTTGACCGAACCACTCTAAAAATCGGCGTAATCTCTGGTTTGCATTTTATTATTGTCATTTACATTACTGCAAATCTTCTTACTGCTTTAGTTCCTTATTACCCTTGCTGCGCAACTTTAAGAATACGCTTTCAAGTTAAACTTTTCAAGTTCCGTTCTTATCGTACGAAAGACCTTGTTAAAATCGAAGTTTTAATCCGCTGCACTAATTCACCCCCCCCCCTCTTAGTGCCGCTCCGATCCTAACATGGATGCAGTTGGTCTCAGAGTTGCTCATGTAGGGACACTAGGGATATAGTACAGGTGCTCATTGGAGAATGAGTTCACTGATTGATCCGCTTATGGAATGCTGGATGGTTGATGATGCCTTATTGTCAGACAGCGATTTCATAGTCCTAGTGGTGTATTTGGTCCGTAGACTTGAGACACCAAGGATGTCCTGTATGAGTGCTCCACTCTTTGATACAAGACTTATAGATTTGGTTGTCCCAAATCTAGTACAGCTAGTCATTGGGAGTGGTAGTCGACCTTACGATGGCTATTGAATGTCGATAGAGGATCATCTACTCTCGGCGTCATGAGAGGAATATCCCATGTGTTCTTGCTCAGACAAATCCCTGGCCAAGGTCATTCGGGTTGAGAGAGAAAGAGTTCTCCGAGAGAATCTGATTAGAGCGAGACTCGAGTAGAAACCGTATGGGTTTGACAACACCATGCTCGATATACGATCTCTGGGATATTAGATGGATGAGGGACTATAGGTACACGATAACTGAGGATAAACAGGTCCAATGGATTGGATTCCCCTGTATCATCTAGGGACTACAGCATAGTGGCCTAGTACGTCTGTAGTCGATGAGTCGAGTGAATTATTACAGAGATAATAATTCACTGAGTTAGAAGGAGTTCTGACAAGTTTGACTCACGGCCAGCTCGATTTTGGGCCTAGAGGGTCACACACATATGGTAGGCATTGCAATGAGTAGAGGTTCGGATATGAGATATCTGACGGAGACCTTATCTTATTGGATATCCAATAAGCCCCTGAATTATTGGATCCCATGGACGAGATCCAATAAGAGCCTATGAGAGATTATTAGATAGAGATCCACTAATCTAAAAGGCTTGGGTTATTGGATGCAGATCCAATACCCATTAGGCGAGGATCCATTAGGGTTTGACAGGGGACCTCTATAAATAGGAGGGATTCAGAGCCTCATAGGCTAGAGCCTTTACTTGCCTCTCCTATTCTCCTTCCCCTCTCCACCTCAAAGCAGGCTTGGAGTTTTGAGGAGCGTCGTCACAGCCCTACTGTGTGGATTACCACTAGAGAGGAGGACGCTTGACCTCCTTCACCCTTTCCTAAGGATCTGTAAGGAAACAGGGATATACGATCTCCCTAGGTAACACAATCTATTCTATACGTAGTTTTCAGTTTCGCGGATTTTGCACACTAATCTTCGCACGACGACAAACATCTCTTTGGGAATCGGAGATTTTGTTTTCTTATTCTTCCGCTGCGCATGTGATGTCACCCCCAAGATTTCCCAACAAGTACCACCCAGTGTCAGGTTGCAAGTGGTGGTACCACCCAGTATAGGTGGTGGTACCGCCCATACCCTATGATTTTAGGGATTTAAATTTTGGCTCCAAGTTTTGAAGTCATTTGGGGTCTATAAATACCCCAGCTATTCCTACATGGAGAAGTAAGAAAAGTGAACAAAAAATCTATGTTTCTAGAGTTGAAAACCCTTGTAAGTATAGAGTCCCTCCTCCTAAAGTTTAGAGATTACTCTAAGGAAGAGTGTGAGGGAAGCTTTATAAAAAGGGGGTGTAAATGTTCTCTTCTAAGCCTACAAAAGGAGAATAAAGTTGTAAGAAGGAGGTTGATCTTCGTCTATTATAGGAAGATTGTTAATGGATGTTAGTGGCATCGACGAAAGGGGAATCGATGGAGTAGATGTAGGTCACAGCGATTGAACCTCTGTAAAAACTTGGTTTGCATTTCTATTCTTGCTATTTACCTTCACTGCAAACTACTTATTTGCTTTACTTCCATTATACTTACGAATACGATTTCAAAGTTAACATCTCTCCGAAACAGTTTTCATCGAAATCGGTTTTAATCAAACGAATATTTTTTAAACTGACATAATCTTTCTGTTGCACTAATTCACCCCCCCCTAGAGCCGACTCGTTCCTAACATTATAGAGATACCATATAAAAATATGTCTATGATTGCCTTAAGAAGTGATAATGTATGTACTATTGATCTTGATGATTTTCATGATAAAACTTGTGTTTCGATTTTAAATAATGATGCATGGCTTTAGCATAGGAGATTACGTCATGCAAATATGAAATTGATCTCACAATTTGAATCTAAAGAACATGTAAAAGAAATGTCTTGAAATAAAATTGTCAAAGATAATATTTGTGATGCATGTCAAATAGGTAAATAAATAAAGAGTAGTTTTAAGCCTAAAAATCA
Organism: Musa acuminata AAA Group; assembly: GCF_036884655.1. Classification (NCBI taxonomy): domain Eukaryota; kingdom Viridiplantae; phylum Streptophyta; class Magnoliopsida; order Zingiberales; family Musaceae; genus Musa; species Musa acuminata. The sequence goes on along the minus strand of NC_088335.1, from coordinate 29,920,764 downwards.
AGTGAGTACTTCTAGACTATTACAATTAATTCATATGGATTTATTTGGACCAATTGATATCACAAGTCTAGGAGGTAGTAAATATACATTGGTGATTGTAGATGATTATAGTAGATATACTTGGACATACTTCTTAGCATATAAAGTTTTACCAATAAGTTTAAAATGAAAAAGGTTTTATGATTTCTTCTGTTCGTAGTGATCATAGTGGAGAATTTAAAAATCATAATTTTTAAGAATTTTATGATTCAAATGTGCATGACCATAATTTCTCTACTCCAAGAAATCAACAATAATATGGAGTTATTGAGAGAAAAAATAGGAGTTTACAAGAGATGACAAAAATCATGCTTAATAAATATAGTGTACCCATATATTTTTGGGCCAAAGCCATTAACACGACATACTATGTCATGAACAGGGTTCTTATAAGACCCCAACTATCTAAAATTCCTTCTGAATTGTAGAATAATAAGAGACCCAATATTGTATATTTTAAAGTTTTTGGTTACAAATGTTTTATTTTAAATGAAAAGAATACCTCAAAAAAATTTGATGTAAAATTTGATGAAGGTATTTTTCTCAGATGTTCCTCTATTTTTAAAGCTTATCGAGTGTTCAATAAAAGAATTTTAGTTATTGAGGAATCTATTCATATTGTTTGTTTTTAATGAGTCTCCCAAATTTATGAAAAATAATTTTGATGATAATTTTGAATTTGTTATATTGAATTTGAATGAGAATTCTCCTCTCCAAAGCAACATGGATATATCAACTTCCAAAGAATCTTTACCCGAGGAATGAAAGTACGTAGATGCATATCCTAAAGAGCTAATCATTGTAGATATATTAAAATGTGTTGAAACTTATTCTTTATTTCAAGATTTTTGTGCAAATGCTATTTTTTTCCAAAAAATTAAACCTAAATGCATTGATGATGCTCTTAAAGATGACTCATGTGTTTTTGTAATGCATGCTCATGGGTTTTTGTAATGCATGAAGAATTAAATAAATTTAAAAGAATAAGGTTTAAATGCTTATTCCTAGACTTAGTGATCTTGTGATTGGCACTAAATGGGTCTTTAGGAATATACAAGATGAATAAGGTATCGTGGTTCGAAACAAGGCTAGAATAGTGACCAAAGATTTTAACCAAGAAGAAGGTATAGACTATAAAAAGACCTTTGCTCCTATGGTAAGACTTGAAGCTATAAGGATACTTCTTGTGTATGTATGTTTTAAAAATTTTAAGTTATTTCAAATGGGTGTCAAAAGTGATTTTCTTGATGGTTTTATTTTCGAAGAAGTTTATGTTTTAGTAAACCTGGATTTGAAATTATTTTTTATCCAAACCATGTTTATATGTTATCTAAGGCTTTCTATGGGTTGAAGCAAGCCCCTAGGGCTTGGTATAAGAGGCTTAGTTCTTTTCTTATTCAAAATAATGTTTTGAAAGGCAAGGTCGATACCACATTATTTATTAAATATTTTAAAAATAATTTTTATTATCCAAATTTATGTTGACAATATTATTTTTAGTTCTACAAATGAATCTTTATGTGAATCATTTGCTAAAATTATAAGCCAAGAATTTAAAATGAGTTTAATGGGTGAATTGACATTTTTCATAGGATTACAAATTAAGAAACTAAGTGATGGAACTTTCATTAGTCAAACTAAGTATACTTTGGATCTACTAAAATGATTTTAGTTGGATAGAGCTATTGCCATTAACACACGGATGAACATTTCTACCAAATTAGATATGGACAATGATGGAGAATGCTTTGATCCAAAGACTTACAGAGGTATGATAGGTAGCTTACTATATCTTACTATAACTAGACCTGATATAATATTTAATATTAGGCTTTATGTAAGATTTTAATCCAATCCAACAATCTCATTATAAAGTAGTTAAAAATTTTTTTAGATACTTAGAAGGAACTCCTAATCTAGGATTATGGTATCTAAAATCTGAAAATTTTGATTTGATTGCATATGCTGATATCGACTTTGCAAGATGCAGAATATATAGCAAAAGTAGCAAAAGTACCTCTGTAATATGTTAGCTTCTAGGTCATGCACTTGTTTCTTGGTCTTCTAAGAAATAAAATTCTGTTACATTATCTGCAGTTGAGGTTGAATATGTAGTGGCGAGTGCATGTTATGCACAAGTAATTTGGATGAAGAATACCTCGGAAGATTATGGATTGTACTTCAAAAATATCCCTATAAAATATGATAATACTAGTGCAATTTGTTTAACAAAGAACCCTATTCAATATTCTAAGACTAAATACATTGATATTAGACATCATTTTATTATGGATCATGTTAATTATCACGATGCATCTTTATATTTCATTGACACAAAATATCAATTAGCATATATTTTTACAAAACCATTGAATGAGGAATAATTCGATTTTGTTAGAAGGCAAATTAGGCATGTTGAATTCTTCAAATGCATGAATTCTTCTCATATGATTTTTTTTTGGAGATTCATTCAAATGGATCATTATCTTGATTTCTCGCTATTTAAGTATTAATGACTTGAGATTTATTTTATATGACTCCTTTGTATTCACGACTTATATACCGCATCATCAAGTTGATCTCTCAAAATCTTTAATATTAATATCCTTTATGTTTTGATTGACACATTGATGTAAATGAAGAGAAATAGCACCATGAATCTATGATATCCTTCTCGTCTTTTTGATAATGACAAAGTAGGAAGGAGAAGTATTGGCTAGCACATTTCAAAGAGAAGTAAAAACTTACGCATTTCTCCTTTTTGTTGATGAAAAAAAGGGAAAAGTTGGTTATACTATTTGATGATATAAAAAATTTATGATTTTTTAACTTATGATATTTCAACTTATGGTGATGATATCTTGTGTAATGATTATTTTGACATATTAACTAACATGATACAAGTCACTATGATTGATGATTAAAATTGTTTCGACTTGAATTCAAAGACCAGAATTAAAAGGTTATCATTCTTTATTGAATTCAAGTTTGTTATATTTCAAAATAGCGTATAGACAGGGGAAGCCTGGTTAAAACACTATCATCAATTGGCTATCATCATAAAAAAGGGGGAGATTATTGAATCTCGGATTTTGATGATGAAATCAATTAATGAGTTTATGTACGAATAAGTATTTGAGATAAGTGATGTAGGAGAAGCTTTGATCAAAGAAAAGCAAATCATTGAAGTAGGAGAATTAGACATTGGGCTGGAGAGTTTCATGTCAGAGTTCGGGCATCAAGCTAGAAGGATCAGGTATTACACCATGAAGATCAGATGTTAAAAGGCCAATTCAATATCATGTCAAACTTGATTAGGAGCCCATAGGGCTGAACCAAGGATGAATTAGGCTAGTTAAAAGGCCAATTCAGTATTGCCTAAGGTGGTGGTGGTATCACTAGAGCTTAGGTGTTAGGATCGGAGCGGCACTAAGAGGGGGGGTGAATTAGTGCAGCGGATTAAAACGTCGGTTTCGACAAATCTTTTGATACGATGAAAACCGAATTTAAAAAGTTTAACTTGAACGCGTGTTCGTAAAGGTATGCAGCAAAGGTAATGAGGAAATAAAGCACGTAAGAAGGTTTGCAGTAATGTAAATAGCAATAATGAAATGCAAACTAGAGATCACGCCGATTTTAAAGTGGTTCGGTCAAATGACCTACATCCATTTGCGAGGCCCTCTTCAATGAGGCTCCCACCTTCCACTAGCAAATCTCTTGAAGGGGAAGGGCAAATACCCCTCTTACAACTTTTTACAAGGGGTTCACACTCTTACAAATTATCAGCAAGAAAGAAGGAGGTGAACACTCTAGCAAATTGAAAACAAGACTTGCTAAGACTTTTCTAAGACCTTTCTCTCAATCAATTGCTTCTCAAAAAGTAATCATCTCAGCTGAGAATTGAGAGGTATTTATAGGCCTCAAGAGGATTCAAATTTGGGCTCCAAAATTTGAATTCTCTTTGGTTCCCGATGCTGCGGTGCCATCGCCTGTTAGTGGCGGTGCCATCGCCTATCAGTGTCTGACACTGATAGAGTACTGGCGGTGCCACCGCCTGGCTCTCGGGTGCTGGGCGGTGCCATCTCCCAGCCAGGCGGTGCCACCGCCTGGCTCTCAGGTTCTAGGCGGTGCCACCGCCTACACTATTTCAGCTTACTGGTTGGGCTCCAAACTTGGCCCAAACCAGTCCGAACTCGGGCCCAATTGGCCCCTACTTAGGTTATCAGATTAACACCTAATCCTAACCCTAATTAACGTGCTAACTATGAATTTAAAGATATTTCCTAAGCTATTACAAAGTCCACAAGTCAAGACTTTTTCCGGCGAGCTTCCGGCGAACTTCCGACGGTCTTCCGACGAACTCTCGGAAACCATTCTGCGGACTCCCGACAAGCTCCTAGACTTCACGGTTTGATCTTGGTGAGTTCCAACGAGCTTCTTCGGTAAGCTCCAATCTTTCTCGGTGAGCTCCGTGAACTTCCAACGAACCTTCCGGTGAGTTTCCGAAAAACCCTTCGGCAAGCTCCCTACTCATTCTCGGCTAGTTCCGGCAGCATTCCCGACGAACCTTCGGACTTCCGTTGAACTCTCGAACTCGCAACAAAAATCCTTCGCGCTTGACTCCGACACTTTGTTTCGCTTTATGTCTTCATTGTTATCGTAGTTAAATCTGCACACACAAGCCAAAACTCTACTCCGATCTAGACAATTATTACAACGCGAATTGACATTCTGTTGCCCGACACGTCATTGGTTGGCCCGATGCCTGACGTCCGAAGCCTTCTGCCATCCAATATCCCAACGTGATCTCCTCCGGCGCAATGTCAATTCCTCCTGCGTTAACTGTCTAATCCTGATCGAGTAGACCTGCATCACTCAAAACGTAGATTAAATCATAAAAACATATCAATTAGTTTCATCATCAAAATTCGAGATTCAACAATCCGCCCCTTTTTTATGATGACAACTAATTGATGACTAACGGAGTGAACCATAACTTCTTGGAGTTTAACCAAACTCCCCCTATCAATATGTCATTGATAGAACACTTGGATTATCCCAAATCCAACATTCATCACATGTTATGAAAAACATTTAAACCATCATGCAAATATATATAAAATATTCAATTCAATGCATGAAGTCATCAATATACTTCTCCCCCTATGTCATCAACAAAAAGAAGAAGTAGCTCTAGCTAATTTAAAAGATATGCAAATTTTTGCAACATGAAGCTAGATCACAACATATAAGCACAAAAGCATAGCAAGATTCTTAAGTTCATGGCAATTCAACACTTGAATTTTTGTGCAAGATTGCACTTTGCTTTTCTTTGCATGTTCTAACTAGCAAAATCTTTCTCCCCTTTGTTTTTGTCGAAAAGAAGGGAAGAGTACAAACTAGCCAACATTTGCCCTGAGCTAGTAATCTTTCTCCCCCTATGTTATTGCCGAAAAGAAGGAGAGGAACCAATGATTTAGACTTTTACATAAATTATGAATTTGCATCAATCAATATTTCAATCATCACATGATATATACAAGACAAAAATGCAAAGAAATCATGTCATGAAAGATATCAATTATTAAACATGATATGATAATAGTCTCAAAAATTTTAATTTGCGATACATGTGATACATTGTGGATACTAAAAAATTTAATGCGATGCTTTTAAGGATATCAATCTATTTTTGATACAAAGCATGGCAAGAGCAATTATATTGCAAGTTTTCTAAGTTTTGCATTTTTTGCTTCTTTCGAGATAGCAATTCTTTGCTTCTCTACAAGCAAGCAACTTTTATGATAGCAAATACAAGATAGCTTTCTTGTTGAAGTGTGTAAGCTATCGATTCTTGCTTCCTATTGTAATGTGCAGGTTGCAAATCTTGCTTCTTGAGATAGGCAAGATAGTGATATTCAAGAAGACAACTTTTGCTTCTTGAAATAAGCAAGTTAGCAATCTTTGTTACTTAAGATAGGCAAGCTAGCAATCAAGTTTTTGCATCTTCTTGACTTGTGCAAGCTAGCTATCTCTCCCTTTGTTATTGTCAAAAAGAAGGGAAGACCCTTTACATCAATTATGACAAAGGTAAGTATCAATCTTATTTGTGCATCATCATATTTTTTGTAACATCCCTCTTTTAAAATTTATCAATAAGGATTTATATGTAAATTGGAGGACCTATATGTAAATATAGAAATTTTAAGTACTAAACTGCAAGTTGCAAAAAGAAAAAAAATAAAGAAAACCAAAAATTTCGATTTTATCCCATCGCCTCTCACGCTCTCTCTGTTTCGAGACAGAGAGAGGAGCGGTGGGGCGTGGGGAGAAGAAGAAGAGAAGTAGAGGGAGAAGAGAAGAAGAGGGAAAAGAAGAGAGGAAGAAGAGGGAGAAGAGAAGAAAAGAAGAGGAAGAAGAGAGGGAAGAGGGAGAGGAAAGAGAGATAGCTACAACAGCTAGGGCTGCAGCACCTCTGTTTCATGTAGGAGGAAACAGAGGAGTTCATGTGTTGGGCGTCGGGGAGGAGAAGGGAAGAAGAGGAGAAGAAGGGAAGCAGAGGAAGAGAAGAAGAAGAAGAAGAAAAGAGGAGGTGGCTGCGGCAAGGGCTGCAGCGAGGAGCTGTGGGGCGTTAGGGACGAGAAGAAGAAGAAGAGGAAAAATAAGAAGAGAAAAAGAAAAAAAGAAGGATGGCTGCGGCATGGGCTGCAGTGAGAACGTGTGGGGTGTCGGGTAGGAGAAGGGAAGAAGAGGAGAAGAAGAAGGAGAAGAAGGAGAAAAAGGAGAAGAAGTAGAAGCGGATGAAGAGGCAACACCTTTGTTTCCTGCAGGAGGAAACAGAGGAGAGGAGGTGCTATTCGTCGGGGAGAAGAAGGGGAGGAAGGAGAAGAAGAGAAGAAGAAGAAAGGAAGGAGAAGAAAAATGAGAAGGGAAAGAAGTAGCTGCGGCTGCGGCTATGGCAGTTGCAGTTGTGGCAGGGAAAGAGGAAGAGGAAGGAAGCAGGGAAGAAGAGAGGAAGAGAAGTAGAAGCGGGTGAAGAGGTGGCACCTCTGTTTCCTGCAGGAGGAAACAGAGGAAAGGAGGTGCTTTTCGTTGGGGAGAAGAAGGGGAGGAAGGAGAAGAAGAGAGGAAGAAGAAAGGAAGAAGAAGGAAGAGGAGAAGGGAAAGAAGTAGCTGTGGTTGCGGCTGTAGCAGTTGCAGCTGTGGCAGGGAAAGAGGAAGAGGAAGGAAGAAGGGAAGGAGAGGAAGAAGAGAAGGGAAAGAAGGGGCTGTGGTTGTGGCTATGGCAGCTGTAGCTGGAAGAGAAGAAGGAGAGGAAGATAAGCAGGGGAGGAAGAAGAGGCTGCTGCTGTGGTGGCTGCGGCCGTGGCTGCGACTGCGGTTGCGGCTGCGACGTTGGCTGCGGTAGCTGCGGCAGCGGTGGTGGCTGCAGTAGCTGCTTTTGGGAAAGAGAAAGAAAGGAAAGGGAAAAAAAAGGGGGCTCTGGCCGTGATTGCGACTGCGGTGGTGGCGGCTGCGTTTGCGGCGGCTTTGCTTAGGAAAGAAAAAGTAGGAACGAGAGAAGGGAGGAAGGAAGTAGTATAGGGGAAGGGGCTGCGGTTGTGACAATAGCTGTGGTCGTGGCTACGACTGTGGTAGTGGCAGTGGCAATGGATGTGATAGTTATGTTTGAAAAAGAAAACGAAGGAATGAGAGTAAGAGAGAGCATGTGACTATGTCTCTATGTTCTGCATGAGCTATAGTTGTGGAGGAAAAAGAGAAGACATATAGAAAACGAAACAGAGAGAGGACACGGAGGAAAAGTAGAAGGATTTGGGCTGACACTTTCTTTGGATCTTCAGATCAAAATCTTTGAAAGGCAAGTGTTCCGATCCTTCCTATTGTAAGCTTTCTAATCTTTCCTATTACAAGTGTCATGATCTTTCCTTACTGTAATTTTATCTCTACATTTGCTTTGAATATGATAAACTTTGAATTGTTCTAGCCGTGCATTTGATATATCTCCTGTTTAGACATAACGATCCGAATCTGTGCAATTTCTGAGATTCTGACCTTTCTACCTTGTTATGATTATAACTTCATGTATTGACCTCTGATTTGGACAAAAATTATTTGATCAGAATATAGACTCATAAACCTTTCTTTTGATAGCTTTCTTGATATATTGGAGCACGATTGATAGTTTGAATCATTTGTTCCATGTGCCTCTTGAATTCTACCAGAAATCGAGCTTTGGTCGATTTCGCATATTCTGGTTTCATTCCTTTATAAATTGATATCCTTTAGCTTTCTTATTCAATTGAGTTTTATATTACTACTTTGAATTCTTGTATGCTCTTGTCCTACATGTATTTGGATACCTAAATCTGTTATGTAAACTTCATGTTTGTATCGTAATGTTTCATAAAGGCACATGTATATTTCGTTATTTCGCATGTGTTTCCGACATGTCCCAATTTATTGTTTACAATACCCTTTTGTACTCTGGTGTTTGTGGGATTATTTGGACCTTTGCCAGAAATGGTAAAGGGCATGTGCTTAGAGCCCGCGATGCTCTAGATTATGTTTGGTGGTCATTCAGAAATGGATGGACCATATTATGTTTGGAATCCCACTTCACCATCTATCTGTTTGATATAAAATTCAGAGCCGACCTAGCACTTGGGTAAGGTGAGATGGCTCGAGTAGGAAAGGGCTACCCGTGGATGGAGTCGAGAACTCATCACGGCGTGGAGCCACCACTGAGTTAAACCTCACATGCACTATGCTAGGGTACGACGTCTGAGCTTCTATTTCGTATTCGTTCTTTGATATGCTTCGAAATGGTCCATATGCCATTGATATGTTCCGAAATGTTTCATTTGTCATTGATATGCTCCGAAACATTTCATACGCCTTTGTTATGCTCCGAAATGTTTCATTTGTTATTGTTACGCTTCGAAATATTCCATATGTCATTGATATGCTCCAGAACATTTCATACGCTATTGATATGCTCCAGTTACTCTGTGCTCCATTTGCTATGAATTGATATGTTCTGAAATGTCCTATCTGCCATTGATATGCTCCGGAACATCTCGTACGCTATTAATATGCTCCAATTACTCTATGCTCCATCTGTTATGAACCAAATAGGTTTTGAATGACATGACACATATGATTTTGTATCTAATGAGATTGTATCCTTGAGAATTCTTGTATTCTGCCTTGCATTATGATATCTTACTTGTTTGATACCGTTCCTTTTGTTCTGAATATGCTTTGTTACTTGCTGAGCTGTTTTTAGCTCACTCCGTTGTTATATAAATGTTTCAGGTCAACTTGTCACTCTTTGAGATGTTTGAATTGGGCTGAGGTAGTGGAGAGCTATTCTGAATTATGGGCAAGTCTTGTTGGTTATTATGTTATTGTTGTATAAGCATATTTTGTATGAAATGAAATGTTGTCGATTAATCGAAATGGATATATTATGTAAAAGTGTTAGAAGATCTCTCTTATTTGAAATTTCAGAATTTTAAGTCTAATTTATGATGATATGAACTTGTGGTGAATAGTTGGAGTTCTGATTGTATAATTTATTTAGCTTGTGGATTTATAAATATTGTTTATGTTTGTCAAGTTGGCTTGGGTTGCCATAAATGTGAATTATCGAGTGATGTGATATATGATTATAAACTGCATAGGTTTTATAGATGTGAATTTGATAGAATATTTTTTAGTGTCCTCAAATGTGTGTTTGGATCCTAGATGGATTTGTGATGAATCTTTTAATATCATAGATATTTTGAGGGGCGTGACATTTTTAAATTAGAATATGCACATTTTCAAAAACCTTATATTTATTCATGCACGATATTGAATAAATCGATCAACATTATGAGGATATCATACATGATACTAAAATTTTTAACTATTTGTCAACATTTTGATCATGATACCAAACATTCATCTAGAGTATTCATGATACAAAACATTAAATCAATATTTATAATACATTATTTTAGCAACAACTCATAGTATTTTAAATCATGATTTACATCATATGTAATACATCACATCATAATTAGAAGGCACAAGTATTGCATACATCATTGCAAATCATAAATGTTTCATATCATGATGGTATCAATTTGTCAAATTATATCCTACCATGCATGATCAAAACATCTCCCCATTTGTATTTTATGCATAATTTCACTTCATCACATTAGGAGTATCAAGAGGAATTAATTGGGTGATGAGATAAATATTTCACGAATACATGGAATTGTATAAAAAATCATATCATAAGTGTTTCATTCATTCATATCATCACATGAAGGAATATAAACAAAAATTAGTGATGATATATTACTTCATGAATACAATATAATTCATATAGCATATCATGGTTTATTAGAATTAGTCTTCCTTTTGGTGAATAGCAAAAAGAATAGTAGGAGAGCAAGATCTCAATTCATGCACATCAAATATTCAATCATCAAAATCATGATTCATCTAGAAAATTCTCCTCTTTAAATATTCAAAGAGAGAATCATGATGAACATTCTTGGTTTACATAAAGTTTCAAAACATAATTATCAATATCATGATTTCAATAAAAAATTATTCAAATTTAAATCATCAAAATCATTATCAAAATCCAAGAGATTCACAAAGATGATACAAATGGATTCATCAAAATCAATAAGATTGAGCAAAATAATTTTCAAGAATATTTTCCTGTTTTCGATTGTTTCAAAACATATGATTTTGTTTCATTTATGCCAAATAAAAACATATATCATGTTTAAAACCGAAAGAGTAAGATTTATTTCAACAAAGATCAATAAGGTACTTTCATTATGGTAAAAATCAATAATCCATAAATCGTAAGATTCATCATGCATAATTTCGAAATTTATTAAGCATGATCAATATGCATGACACTAAAACATAGTTTCAAAATGTTTAATATGTTTATTACACAATTTCATCATTATGCATCATTATATATAACTTTACAATGTCATTCATAAAATCGTCAAATCATAGTATTAAAATATTAATATTTTTATTACAACTTTATGCATCATTAAGTATACAATTGTCAAGCATGACACTTCACTATTTCATATAAGCATGCCTATTTCATTTATGTCAAATCAAAACATACATCATTTTTTAAAGTCACTTTTATGTCAAATCAAAAAATGCATCATTAAGTATGATCATTATGCATTACTTCAAATCAAACATGATTTCATTTATTTTCAAAATATTTATCATGATAGAGTATATAAGATTAAACATAAAGCATATTCATCAATGATGGTTTCATTGAGTATAAAGTATTTTCAATCAAAATCATTTGTTATTTGTTGTAGTCATACATTTTTCTTTTTAGGTGAATCTATCTTTTCATGCTTAGTTTGCATACAAAAGCCGTGCATCATTTTCTAAAGCAACTTTTATCATGGTATAAATCAATAATCCATAAATCGTAAAAGATCATTATGGAGATCATCAATAATCAATAAACTATAAATTACCCAAAACTATCATCATCATGCATAGCTTCAAAAAATAAATTTATTAGGCATGATATCATATTTCATAAGGCATTTTTAATCAAAATCATTTTGTTTATCATAAACACATAATTTTCATGATTATCTTCAAAATTACTAGAATGACAAGCATGATTTCTAATTTTTTTTTTTATATTTTCATGTAATTTTTAAGAAAATTAATCATAAACTAAATTAAAAATAACTCATGAAAAGTATTATGTAATTTCAAAATAATTCAAGAGAGTTGAGTTACTTACCTTGTAGTCGAAGCTCGTCAAAGCCCAATTCGCCGTTTCACCTTTGGAAGTTTTTGATTCATCCTCGGTTGCCTTCCACTTCTTTGGCTTCTTCCTCCGTTCAAGTTCATTGTTTATTTTAGATTTTTGTTTAATAAACTTATTAAGATTTAGCGTTCGAAGTTCAAGTTCATCATTGTCCTCATCACTTGAGTCATCGCTCAAGTGGTATTCATTTGTCCGGAGTTCCAAATCCTTCTTGTTCTTTGGAAGGTGATTTCGTTTATCATGTTCATCATGTGCATTATGCACCATTTCATATGTCATCAACAAACCAATTAGTTTGTCAAGTGGAAAAATATTTAAATCTTTTGTTTCTTGTATTGCGGTTATTTTAGGATCCCACCTTTTCGGAAGGGATCTTAAGATCTTGCTTAAGAGATCAAAATTCGAAAAAGATTTACCAAGAACTCTTAGATTATTGACGATATCCGTGAAATGGGTGTACATGTCGCCTATAGTCTTGCTTGGTTGCATTCGAAAAAGCTCAAAATCATGCAATAAAATGTTAACTTTTGAGTCTTTGACTATACTAGTTCCCTCGTGCGTGATTTCAAGTGTTCGCTAAATATCAAAAGCCGTTTCGCAGGTAGAAATCCGATTGAACTTATTTTTGTCCAAAGCGCAAAATAAGGCATTCATAGCCTTTGCATTTAAAGAAAAATACTTCTTCTCCAAATCTGTCCTTTCGTTCATCGGTTTAGAGGGAAGTTGAAAACCGTTTTCAATTATATTCCATAAATCCAAATTCATAGAAATCAAGAAAACTCTCATTCGAGTTTTCCAATAAGTATAGTCCAATCCGTTAAACAACGGTGGACGAACAACCGATAAGCCCTCTTGAAAGGCACAAAGAGTCATTTCTCTCGAGTGTAAATCCAAAATGAGAAATACCGTGCTCTGATACCAATTGTTAGGATCGGAGCGGCACTAAGAGGGGGGAGTGAATTAGTGCAGCGGATTAAAACGTCGATTTCAATAAATCTTTTTATACGATGAAAATCGAACTTGAAAAGTTTAACTTGAACACGTGTTCGTAAAGGTATGCAGCAAAGGTAATGAGGAAATAAAGCACGTAAGAAGGTTTGCAGTAATGTAAATAGCAATAATGAAATGCAAACCAGAGATCACACCGATTTTAAAGTGGTTCGGTCAAATGACCTACATCCACTTGCGAGGCCCTCTTCGATGAGGCTCCCACCTTCCACTAGCAAATCTCTTGAAGGGGAAGGGCAAATACCCCTCTTACAACTTTTTACAAGCGGTTCACACTCTTATAAATTTTCAGCAAGAAAGAAGGAGGTGAACACTTAGCAAATTGAAAACAAGACTTGCTAAGACTTTTCTAAGACATTTCTCTCAATCAATTACTTCTCAAAAAGTTGTCATCTCAGTTGAGAATTGAGGGGTATTTATAGGCCTCAAGAGGATTCAAATTTGGGCTCCAAAATTTGAATTCTCTTTGGTTCCCGATGCTGGTGGTGCCACCGCCTGTTAGTGTTTGACACTGATAGAGTACTGGCGGTGCCATCGCCTAGCCAAGCAGTGCCACCGTCTGGCTCTCGGGTGCTGGGCGGTGCCATTGCCCAACCAGGTAATGGCTCTCAAGTTCTAGATGGTGCCACCGCCTAATCTAGTATTGCCACCGCCTACACTATTTCAGCTCACTGGTTGGGCTCCAAACTTGGCCCAAACCAGTCCGAACTCGGGCCCAATTGGCCCTTACTTGGGTTATAGGATTAACACCTAATCCTAACCCTAATTAACATGCTAACGATGAATTTAAAGATATTTCCTAAGCTATTACAAAGTCCGTAAGTCAAGACTTTTTCCGGCGAGCTTCCGGCGAACTTCCGACGGTCTTCCGACGAACTCTCGAAAACCATTATGCGGACTCCCGGCAAGCTCCTAGACTTCACGATTTGATCTTGGCGAGTTCCAACGAGCTTCTTCGGTAAGCTCCGATCTTTCTCGGTGAGCTCCGCGAACTTCCAACGAACCTTCCGGTGAGCTTCCGAAAAACCCTTCGGCAAGCTCCCTACTCATTCTCGGCTAGTTCCGGCAGCATTCCCGACGAACCTTCGAACTTCCGTCGAACTCTCGAACTCGCAACAAATCCTTCGCGCTTAACTCTAACACTTTGTTTCGCTTTATGTCTTCATCGTTATCGTAGTTAAACCTACACACACAAGCCAAAACTCTACTCCGATCTAGACAATTATTATAACGCGAATTGACATTCTGTTGCCCGGCACGTCATTGGTTGGCCTGATGCCTGACGTTCGAAGCCTTCTGCCATCCAATATCCTAACGTGATCTCCTCCGGCGCAACGTCAATTCCTCCTGCGTTAACTATCTAATCCTCATCGAGTAGACCTGCATCACTCAAAATGTAGATTAAATCATAAACACATATCAATTTGTTTCATCATCAAAATCCGAGATTCAACATTAGGTTCCCAAGTTGTCAAGCGGTGTCGCCAGACTATCAAGCAGTAGTATCACCAAGCAAGTGGTGATATCGCCAGAGCCCTAGTTCCTAGGCTCTGTTAGGTGGTAGTATCGCCCAATATAGGTAGTAGTACCACTAGTACCCTAAAAACCTAGGGATTTAAATTTTTGGCTCTATTTTTAAAGCCATTTGGGGCCTATAAATATCCTACTCATGCTTGCTTGGTAGGGCATGAAAAACGTATAATTTTAAGTGTGTAAACTCTTTTGAAAAGTGTTGAGTCTCTTCCTTCTTGAGTTTGGAAGTCATTATAAAAAAGGTGTAAGGTCTTATTGTAAAAGAGAGGTGTGAAGGTTCTCTTCTAAGCCTATGAAAAGGAGAAAAGAGTTGTAACAAGAGTAGTTAATCTTCACCCATTGAAAAGAAGATTGATAGTGAAAGCCGATAGCCTCGAGGGAAGAGAAATTAGGAGTGGACATAGGTCGGGATGATCGAACCACAATAAATCTTGTTTATATTTTTCTTTATGATTTTGTAAGGTATTAATAACTGATTTAGTTGCTCACTACCCTTACACACATTCTAACGTTCAACGCATTTCCGATACGGATTTATCGATCAAAAATTTTTAAATGAAAACTTTCTTTCGAAAGCACTAATTCACACCCCCACCCTTGTTTGGTGCCTTTCCAATCCTAACAATTGGTATCAGAGTTCGGTTCTCTCAATTGGTTTAACACTCAAGAGGGATTAAATAGCTTTTTTTAGCACTCAATAGGGTCACTCTTTCACTTGTGCTATTATGTTTAGTACGTTGGACTACATGTTAGGATCAAGAGCGGCACTAAGAGGGGGGGTGAATTAGTGCAGCGGAAAAGTTTCTGATTTCAAAAGACTTTGTTTCGATTAAAACCGATTCCAATGAAAATGGTTTTGATTTAATCCATTATGGAGAGAATTTGAACTTGAAAGCTTTTCGTTAAAGTGTAAGAGAAGATTAAGGAGATTTACAGTAATGTAAATTACACAAATAAAAAGTGTCAGTTTCATAAAACCTTCGTATGATTAAAAATGATCTCGGAAGGTGTTTACTTGAAAGCGTATGTGAGACGTAGGCGTAGTAAAAGCACAGTAAGGAGGAGAGGCAGTTTACTATAAAAGTAAATTGCTCAAAGTAAAAGCAAACTGAGTTTTAGAGTGGTTCGATTAATGTGGCCTACATCCACTTTCGAATTCCTCATCCGATGAGGTCACCGACGTCTACTAAAAGCCTTCCTTCAATAGGTGAACACTAACCACCTTTTATAGCATTTCTCCTTTTCACGGGTTTAGGAGAGATCCCTTACAAGTCTCACACCTCTCTTGAATGATCTCAAAACTTAAAAAGGAGGAGGAGGACTCTAGTACTTTTTTACAACACCTTCACACTCCAATAACTCAAGATTATCTCAATACTTTTTGTGCCCTTTCATGTAGAAAAAGGTGGGGTTTTTATATATAGGCTCCAATAGCTTCAAAACTGGAGCCAAAAAGTGTCTATTCCTCTTATGACACCAAGAGTGGATGATCCTTTATCAACACTCAATAGTCCTCGTAAGGTTGGCTACCACTCCCGATAACCGGCTGTGCTATATTTGGAACCTCCAAACCTATAAGTTTGGTATCAAAGAGTGGAGTACTCACACATGACATCCTTGGTTTCTCAAGTATAAAGGCTAGATACACCATTGGGACTACAGAATCGTTGTCTAATAATAAGGCCTCATTAACCATCCAGCATTTCGTAAGTGAATCAATCAATAAACTCATTCCCCAATAAGCACCTGTACTGTATTCCTAGTGTCCCCACACGAGCATCTATGAGACCAGTTGCATCCATCATATGGACATGTGTACAGTGCACCAATCTGTCCGATTATCTCGATGTCCCTCTTAAGTAACCTATGACCAGGATTATTTAGGATCAGTGTTTAAAGGTAAATCGGTCTCATTATCATGATCTCATCACAATCCGATTCCCATTGCATGGACCCATGGACATCACAATATATTTAAGCAACAGTTAATGTAAAGTGATAAAAATGCTAAAATATAATAATAATAAAAAAGACTGCGTGTCAAGTCACATATGTCATTACTCATGTGATTGGCTTGTAGGGCACCTATGACTAGCAATCTCTCACTTGACCTAATGCCAATCACCTATGTGCCTAATCCCTATCAGACCCTTGTGACACTCAAAGACAATTTGAGACAACAACTTGGTCAGTAGATCTGCGATGTTATCTTCGGATAGAACTCTTTCTACTACTACATCTCCTCGGGTCATGATCTCTCTAATAAGTTGGAACCTCCTCAGAATACTTCTGATGAGACTCAGGTTCCCTTATTTAAGTAATTGCCCTGTAGCTATCGTAATATAAGGCAATCGACTCCTCGCTACTTGGCATGACTCCCAAATCTATGATGATCTTCTTTATCTAGACTCCCTCCTTTGTTGCCTCTACTACAATAATATACTCTGCCTCTATGGTCGAGTTAGTAGTAGTATCTTGCTTGAAACTCTTCCAGCACACTGCTCATCCATTCAGGGTGTACACATACCCTGAATTTGACTTGCTATCATTGACATCGGACTAAAAACTCGAGTCTGTGTAGCCTTCAACCCTAAGGCTACTACCTCCATATACTAGTAAAAAATCTTTAGTCTTTCTCAAGTTCTTAAGGATACACTTTACTACTTTCCAATGCTCCAAGTTTAGATCCGCTTGATACTTACTCATGAAACTCAGAGCATGCACTATATCAGACTTAGTACATAGCATGACATACATAAAAGACTCTATCACTGAGGCATAAGGTATCCTATCTCTGTTCACCCTTTCTTCAGAAGTCTTTGGGGACATACTCCTAGAAATCGATATCTCATGTCTCATCGGTATGAGAACTCTCTTAGAATTTTTCATGCTAAACCTTTTGACAATGGTATCTATGTACCTAGATTGGGACAAGCCAAGAATTCTCTTGTATCTATCTCTATAGATCCGAATCCCTAAGATATAGGATGCTTCCCCTAAGTCCTTCATGGAGAAGTGTCTAGATAACCAAGTTTTTACTATGGATAGCATTCCTATATCATTCCCAATGATCAGGATGTCATGCACATATAATAGCAAGAAGGTAATAGCGCTTCCACTTACCTTCCTATACACACAAGGCTCATCTTCGTTCTTAACGAAGTGATAAGATCTAATTGCCTCATCAAATCTTATGTTCCAACTTCGGGAAGCTTGCTTCAGTCCATAAATAGACCTAAGCAAACTACACACCTTATCTGGGCAGTCTTTGAACATGAATCCCTCAGGCTGTATCATATACACCTCCTCCTCGAGGTTGCCATTGAGGAATGCAGTTTTCACATCCATTTTCAAGATCTCATAATTATAGTATGTTGCAATAGCCACGTTCATCATAGTCAACACCTTGCCTTTGACGATATCCCTTAGCCAATACCCTTGCTTTATATGTCTCTACCTTTCCATCGACTCCGATCTTTTTCTTGAAGATCCACTTACAACCGATGGGTAAAATACCCTCAAGTGCATTAACTAGGTTCCAAACCTTATTGGAGTTCATGGAATCCATCTCAAAATTCCTAGCTTCTTGCTACTTCCTGAAGTCTATACTCATAATGACCTTCTTGTAGGTCTAAGAATCAATATTATCAACATCCTCTCCTCTAATATATCCTATATATCTCTTAGGAGGATGAGATACTCTACCGAACCTATGTAAAGTTATAACTTGTATATTAGGTACCTGAATAGACTCGGGCTGTGGAGTGGCGCTTGAGCTAGATTCTCTAACCTTGTTTAACTCTATCAGGCTCCCACTATCTCCACCAATAATGTGTTTCTTCTCACGGAACATCTCTCTCTTGGCTACAAAGACCTATTGGTCATCTGGATGATAGAAATAATACGCACAAGTTTTCTTGGGGTATCCCATGAACTTGCACTACTCCGTCCTCAATTCTAACTTATCGGGGTTGTGTCTTTTAACATGGGCAAGGCAACCCCAAATCTTAACAACCTTAAGATCAGGCTTTTTCCCTTTTCATATCTTATATAGTGTAGACACTACCAACTTAGTTGGAACTCTGTTCAGAAGATAAGCTGTGGTCTCTAGGGCGTATCCCCAAAATGAGATGGGTAGGTCAGTGAAACTCATCATGGACTACATAATGTCTAATAGTATACAATTCCTACTTTCAAAGACACCATTGAGCTGAGATGTATAAGGAGGTGTCCATTGAAATAGAATCCTATGATCCTTGAGGAATTGGGTAAACTCTATACTCAAGTACTCACCTCCCAAATCTGATCGAAGAGTCTTGATACTCTTTCCAGTCTGTTTTAGGACTCTAGCTAGGAGAGTCCTAAATGAGAGGGGCATTCATGTAAAACCTACCTAAACCGACACCTATTAAAGAGGTGAAGAGGTCGGCTAGGGTTTAGAGGTTATTTCTTATAGAAGAATTATGAGTTGTAAAGGAATATGAGTCTTGAGTAGGAGTCCTATTAGGAGTCTTCAGTAGGAGTCTTAATTGAGTAGGAGTCCTATTAGGAGTTTGGGTTTAGAAGCCCTATAAATAGACATATATTTCTCCTCTTTTCATAAGCAATAGATGAATCTTTTATACAGCCATTGAGCAGCAACTTGGAGGGAGGAACCCTTATAGAGTTCCAAGGAGGCCGATCCCCTAAAGAGATCAACCTTAAGTTTAGAATTTGCAAGGGTTTTAACACCTGGTATCATATTAGAGCAGCGTTCTTGGCATCTCGCTGCCCTTCCATAGCCATCCATCAGCCCTCCACAAATGTCCAAAGCAATTCCCACAATTGCATGAAAGATCATCGCCAAATTCCGTCATCATCTCCACCACTGCAGATCGTCCTTTGATCCCCCCGTGAATTGCAACAGGTTCTGGTTTCCTACCTTTCTGCTATTACAATTTAGTTATCCTTATTCAAAAATAAAAAAAAAATTGTTCCTATATTTCTGTATAAACTTTTCATCACAAAGTTTTCATCTCTATGACAAAAGATATATTGCAGAATTCCAACCGCATAACATAGTCTATTTGATCTTCCTACTATATTTTTTCTATCCAAATCTCTACGAACTTTTTATGACAGCTTTGACACTTCCTAGCAGCAGATTTTACTTTAGTTTTGTTAAAAAATTCTCAATATAAACTATTGATCTTTTACGTCTAAGCTGCTATACTTGAAAATCTACACTGTAAAATTTCAGCCGTAGAACACAACTTATTTGATCTTGCTACTATGTTTTCTCTATCTAAATCTTTATAAAATTTTTATGATAGCTTTGACACTTCTGAACAGTGGATTTTCCTTTAGTTTCATTAAAAAATTCTCAATATAAACTACTGATCTTTTACATCCAATCTACTACACTTGAAATTCTGTGCTGCAGAAAATTTCAGCCGCATATTGTTGCCTTAACCCATCTATTTGTAATCTTTTTTGAATGAAATTTTTTATATATTTCATAGATCATCTTGGCTTCCATTAAAATTGATCTATCAAGGAATTCATCTCCAAAAATGATTTTGTGTTCCTGCAAATTTTTATCACAAACTGCTAAAATTTTTCGACGAGAATTCTGCTATCACAACTTGCACCAATTTCCTTGCTATTATACTGCCAAAATTTTCGTGATTAAATTGGACATCCTTGCTGTCATATAAACTGAGATTTTTCTATCAATTCCCTCCTCAAATTTCTTAAGTTTTTGGTCGAAATTTCATCGAGAAACCATTGTTTCTTCGATGACAATTCTGCTCTTACAAGACAACACATACCTGCAACAACTTCCATTGATTTCTGTCAAACCTTTGCTGCCATCTACCATAGATCTAAAACTTTCATCCATAGTCCTAAAACTCCACTAAACCACACCCTCAAACTGTACCTAAAATAACCACAAAACAAGCCTAAACCGCAGACTACATCCACCGATCCACCAACCCTTTCGACCATCACTTCTCTCAACCTATACATACCTTTAACCCGACAATAAAAGAGAAATCTTAACATCACATATTTGGAGGCATATCCTATGGCATCTGAGGAGGCAATCGATGGTAAATTTGAAGCCTTCGAGGCGTGAATGGAGGATAAGATTCGGATGCTCTTTACGGAACTCAGATTGGGCTGACCACTAAGCCCGAAGAAATCACATCAAGGAGAGAGCTTTGCCCAATCGCACCAAGCCCGAAGAGATGACTTCCAAGGGAGGGGAGGCTCTATGACTTACCCTAACTATCCACGCATGAGGGTGGACTTCCCTAGATGGGAAGAAGGAGACCCAATTGGTTGGATCTCATGTGCGGAGCGATATTTTCGGTACCACAAAACCGCAGACGCATCTATGGTGAAAATTATGACTATACTTCTTGAAGGGGATGCCATACAATGGTTTGACTAGTTTGAACACACTCATGGAATCCTCTCATGGCAATAATTCAAAGAAGGACTGCTGATCCGCTTCGGACTAACCAATTACGAGAACATTGACGGACAACTAGCAAAGATCCGACAAACCTCCACCATTCAGGAGTACCAAACCAGGTTTGAAGGTTATCTAATCAAACTCATGATTTGTCTCAAAAACAACTATTAGAGACCTTCATTAAGGGCTTCAAGCTAGAGATCCGGGGAGAAGTTAAAGAGCGACAACCGTACACGCTTATGGCAGTCATCTCTTTCGCACAACATCAAGAGGAGCGATTGAACCATGAAGCTCAGAGGACTAGGGTCACTCCTCGACCAGCAATATTGAAGCCCTTAGGCCCC
Organism: Musa acuminata AAA Group; assembly: GCF_036884655.1. Classification (NCBI taxonomy): domain Eukaryota; kingdom Viridiplantae; phylum Streptophyta; class Magnoliopsida; order Zingiberales; family Musaceae; genus Musa; species Musa acuminata. The sequence goes on along the minus strand of NC_088335.1, from coordinate 29,899,544 downwards.
CCTATTATCGACCAAGTCCCTGCACCAAAGAGGTTAACAAGAGAAGAGCTTCAGGAGCGATATGCGAAGGGGTTATGTTGGCATTGTGACGAGTTATGGAGCCATGAGCTTCACTATAGTAAAGGGAGACTTCTTATGATTGAACTAGTAGAAAAAGAGGTCATTGAACATCTAGAAGAGAGCCTTGAACATGAAAAAGAAGATGCAGAAGAAGAACCACAGTCGATTGAAATTACGGTACATGCACTAGTTGGCTACTCAAATTCGCAAACGATGAAAGTTGGAGGCCGTCTTAAACAAAACTGATCACTGTTCTCATCGACACGGGCAGTACTAATAACTTCCTAAACAGTAAGGTTGTTGTCCGGATGGCCTTATCTATCAAGAATTGCAGCAGGTTTGACGTTAAGGTCATCGACGGATGGATTTTGAAATATGATCATAGGCGCGAGTGAAACTATTGCAGCAGGACCAAGAGATAATTGTATATTTCTTCCTTCTTCCTCTTGATGATCATGATGCGATGCTCAGAATTAAATGGTTAATGACATTAGGTGATATTTCTTGAAATTTTATGAAACTAATTATGAAATTTTATAGTAAGGAGAAACATGTGAGATACTTTACGGGAAACATATGGACGACGTAACAATGATTTGCATACAACAAATGGAGAAAGTTTTGCATAAAGCATGCAATGACTTTTTGGTACAACTTGTGTAGCAAACTAAGGGAAAGCCAACAGAATTTGAAGATCCAAATCTAGTTCCTTTGCTTGCTGAATTTTTAGATATATTTGACGAACCGTGCAACCTACCTCTTACCCGTCGGCATGATCATTGTATAATGATTCTTCTAGGAAAATCTCTAGCAAAAACTTCGCCATATTAGTATCCACTATTGAATCTTGTATTTTGATGTTGAAACTACTTGATATATGTTTATGATTTAATCTGCATTTTGAGTGATGCATGATGCTTCAATCAAGATAAGATAATTAAAGTAGGAAAATCATGTTGCGCTGGAGGAACATGTCAAAAGATTGGACGTCGGGCCGGTGGATCGGTCGACGTATCGACAGAAGGCTTCGGGCTGTGGACTCAGGCATCGGGCCAAGAAGAGCAGGTATTGTGCCAAGGATATCGGAGTTGTGGAGTCAACTGGCCGATTGGGCAATAGACTGCAGTAGAGGATGATGCGCCAAAGAATTGGACGAAGCATCGAGGGACCAATGACATGCCGGACAACTTGGTTAATTGCTTAGGATTAATTATCTCAATCGAAGTTTTGTTTTAAGTGTGCAGGATTAACTACGATGGAAGAAAGACATGCAGTAGACGTTACGCCGGAATCAAGACAATGATCACGTTGGGAGTTCGAGAGTTCGACGGAAGTTCGGACAGTCGTTGGAGGTTCTATGGAAACAAATCTGAGAAGTCCATGAGCTTGCCAAAGAAGCTCGTCGGAACTCGCCAAGTGGATCGTTGTAAGTTCAGGAGTTTGCCGGAAGTCCGTAGGAGCATCACCGAGGGTTCATCGGATGATCGACGGAAGTTTGCCGGAAGAAGCGATTGACGCACCGGAGCAAGTTGCAGTAAATGTCTTAGGAAATATTGTAGTTAGCATAATGATTAAGTTAGAAATGGGAGGTGATCCCATTAACTTAATCTTGGGGCAATTGGGCCCCTGAAAAACCCAAATTGGGCCGAATGGATCAACCCATTCAGACCCTGATTTCTGCCAGGCGGTTGAATTGCCCAAGCCAGGCGGTGGGACTGCCTGGGCTCAGTTTCTGAGTGATACTGGGCGGTGCAACCGCCCCAGCCAGGAGGTGGCACCGCCCGGGCTTAGTCTCCGAGCTCTGGCTAAGAGGTGCAACCGCCTCAATCAAGCGGTGGCACCGCCTGAGCTCGGTCTTCGAGCTTTGGCAGGAGGTGCAACCGCCCCTGACAGAGGTGGCACCGCCCAGAGGCTCAGTCTTCAAGCTCTGCTAGGCGGTGCAACTGCCTCAGTCAGGCGGTGCTGTTGGGAAATCATAAGGGGGGGCGACATCATATGCACAGCGGAAGAACAAGAAAACAAAAATCCCCGATTCCCAAAAAGATGTTCATCGTCGTGCGAAGATTGGTGCGCAAAATCCGCAAAAACACAAAACTGCGTATAGAGATTGTGTTACCTAGGGAGATCGTATATCCCTGTTTCCTTGCAGATCCTTAGGAGAGGGTGAAGGAGGTCAAGCGTCCTCCTCTCTAGCGGTGAGACACACAGCAGGGTTGCGATGACGCTCCTCAAAACTCCAGGCCTACTCTGAGGTGGAGAGGGAGAGGAGAATAGGAAGGGCAAGCAAAGACTCTAGCCTATGAGGCTGTGAATCCCTCCTATTTATAGAGATCCCGTGTCAAAACCCTAATGGGTCCTTTCCCTAGTGGGTATTGGATCTGCATCCAATAAGACAAGGGCTCCGTCGGATATCTCATATCCGAACCTCTACTCATCGCAATGCCTACCATATGTGTGTGACCCTCTAGGCCCAATATCGAGCTGGCCGTGAGTCATACCTGTCAGAACTCCTTCTAACTAAGTGAATTATTATCTCTGTAATAATTCACTCGACTCATCGACTACGGAAGTACTAGGCCACTACGCCGTAGTCCCCAGACGATACAGGGGAATCCAATCCATTGGACCTGTCTGTCCTCAGTTACCATGTACCTATAGTCCCTCATCCATCTAATATCCCAGAGACCGTATATCGAGCATGGTGCTGTCAGACCCATACGGTTTCTACTCGAGTCTCGCTCTAATCGGATTCTCCCGGAGAACTCTTTCTCTCTCAACCCGAATGACCCTGGCCAGGGATTTGTCTGAGCAAGAACACATGGGATATTCCTCTCATGATACTGAGAGTGGATGATCCTCTATCGACACTCAATAGCCCTCGTAAGGTCGACTACCACTCCCAATGACCAGCTGTACTAGATCTGGGAACAGCCAAACCTATAAGTCTGGTATCAAAGAGTGGAGCACTCATACAGGACATCCTTGGTGTCTCAAGTCTAAGAACCAGATACACCACTAGGACTACGGAATTGTTGTCTGACAATAAGGCATCATCAACCATCCAGCATTCCGTAAGCGGATCAATTAGTGAACTCATTCTCCAATGAGCACCTGTACTGTATCCCTAGTGTCCCTACACGAGCAGCTATGAGACCAGCTGCATCCATCATATGGACGGGTATATAGCACACCAGTCTATCCGGTTATCACGATGTCCCTCTCGAGTAACCTATGACCGGGATTATTTAGGATATGTGTTTAAAGGTGAATCGATCTCATTATCGTGATCTCATCACGATCCGATTCCCATTGCACAAATCCAAGGACATCACAATATATATGCATTTATGCAATAGTTATAAAGTGATATACGCCAAAATATAATAAGCAAAAAGATTCTGTATCAAGTCACACGTGCCATCACTCACGTGATTGGCTTGCTGGGCACTTATGACTAGCAATCTCCCACTTGACCTAAAGCCAATCACCTATGTGTCTGATCCCCATCAGACCCCTGTGACGCTCAAAGACAATCTGAGACAATGGCTTTGTTAGTGGATCTGCAATGTTATCTTCGGATGGAACTCTTTCCACTGCTACATCTCCTCGGGTCACGATCTCTCTGATAAGGTGGAACCTCCTCAGAACATGCTTAGATTTCTGATGAGACCTAGGTTCCTTCGCTTGAGCAATTGCCCCGTTGTTGTCGCAATATAGGGAAATCGGCTCCTCACTATCCGGCACGACTCCCAAATCTGTGATGAACTTCTTCAACCAGACTCCCTCCTTTGCTGCATCTGATGCAGCAATGTACTCCGCCTCTGTGGTCGAGTCAGCAGTGGTATCTTGCTTGGAACTCTTCCAGCACACTGCTCCTCCATTCAAGGTGTACACATACCCTGAATTCGACTTGCTATCATCGACATCAGACTGAAAACTTGAGTTAGTGTAGCCTTCAACCTTAAGGCTATTACCTCCATATACTAGTAAAAGATCCTTAGTCCTTCTCAAGTACTTAAGGATACACTTTACTGCTTTCCAGTGCTCCAAGCCTGGATCCGCCTGATACCTGCTCGTGACACTCAGAGCATGCGCTATATCAGGCCTAGTACATAGCATGGCATACATGATAGACCCTATTGCTGAGGCATAAGGTATCATATCCATATTCGCCCTTTCTTCTGGAGTCTTTGGGGACATACTCGTAGAAAGCGATATCCCATGTCTCATCGGTATGAGACCTCTTTTGGAATTTTCCATGCCAAACCTTTTGACAATAGTTTCTATGTACCTGGATTGGGACAAGCCAAGCATCCTTTTGGATCTATCTCTATAGATTCTAATCCCCAAGATATAAGATGCTTCTCCTAAGTCCTTCATGGAGAAGTGTCTAGATAACCAAGCCTTTATTGTGGATAGCATTCCTATGTCATTCCCAATGATGAGGATGTCATCCACATATAACACCAAAAAGCTAATAGCGCTCCCACTTACCTTTCTGTATACACAAGGCTCATCTTCGTTCTTAACGAAGTCATAAGATCTGATTGCCTCATCAAATCTTATGTTCCAACTTCGGGAAGCTTGCTTTAGTCCATAAATGGATCTAAGCAACCTACACACCTTATCTGGGCAATTCTTGGACACGAATCCCTCAGGTTGCATCATATACACCTCCTCCTCCAGGTTCCCGTTGAGGAATGCGGTTTTCACATCCATCTGCCAGATCTCATAATCATAGTGTGCTGCAATAGCCAATAGAATTCTGATGGATTTTAGCATTGCTACGGGTGAGAAAGTTTCGTCGTAGTCAACACCTTGCCTTTGACGATACCCCTTAGCCACTAGCCTTGCTTTATAGGTCTCTACCTTTCCATCTACTCCGATCTTTTTCTTAAAGATCCACTTGCAACCGATGGGTACAATACCTTCGGGTGCATCAACTAGGTTCCAAACCTTATTGGAGTACATAGAATCCATCTCAGAATTCATGGCTTCTTTCCACTTCCCGGAGTCTATACTCATAATAGCCTCCTCGTAGGTCTGAGGATCAATATCCTCTACATCCTCTGCTCTAATATGTCCCACATATCTCTCAGGAGGATGGGATACTCTATCAGACCTGCGTAAAGTTGAAACTTGTGTATTAGATACCTGAACAGACTCGGGCTGTAGAGTGGTGCTTGAGCTTGGTTCTCCAACCTCGCTCAATTCTATCATTCTCCCACTGTCTCCGTCAAGAATGTGTTCCTTCTCAAGGAACACTGCTCTCTTAGCTACAAAGACCTTTTGGTCCTCGAGATGATAGAAGTAATACCCACAAGTTTCCTTGGGGTATCCCATAAATTTACATCGCCCTGTCCTTGATTCTAACTTATCGGGGTTGTGTCTTTTAACATGGGCAGAGCAGCCCCAAATCTTAACTACTTTAAGATCAGGCTTCTTCCCTTTCCATATCTCATATGGTGTAGACACCACCGACTTAGTTGGAACTCTGTTCAGAAGGTAAGCTGCGGTTTCTAGGGCATATCCCCAGAATGAGATGGGTAGGTCAGCGAAACTCATCATGGACCGTACCATATCTAATAATGTACGATTTCTCCTTTCAGAGACACCATTGAGCTGAGGTGTATAAGGAGGTGTCCATTGGGATAATATCCCATGGTCCTTGAGGAAATGAGTAAACTCTGTACTTAAGTACTCACCTCCTCGATCTGATCGAAGAGTTTTGATACTCTTTCCAGTCTGGTTCTCCACCTCATTCTTATACTCTCTGAATTTCTCAAAGGCCTTGGACTTGTACTTCATTAAGTACACATATCCATACCTTGAGAAATCATCAGTAAATGTAATGAAGTAGGAGTAACCTCCAATGGCATGAGTTGACATGGGTCCACATACATCACTATGTATGAGTTCCAACAACTCAGTGGCTCTTTCTCCAGTTCCACTAAATGGAGAGTTGGTCAGTTTTCCACGAATGCAAGGCTCACAAGTTGCATATGACACATAGTCGAATGGATCTAGATATCCATCATTTAGCAACTTTTGAATCCTTCTTTCATGGATGTGACCTAGCCTACAATGCCACAGGTATGCACTGTTCAACTCATCTCGTTTCCTTTTGGACACATTTATATTCATGATATGTGGAGTGGTGTCTAACATAAATAAACCATTATGCAATGTTCCTTTCGTGATGATCTTATCATCTAATAATATCGAACAACCATTGTTCTCAAAAACAAATTTATATCCACTAACTGTTAAACATGAAATGGAGATAATGTTTTTAATAATAGAAGGAACAAAATAACATGCATCTAATGCAATAAAAGCTCCACTAGGCAGATGTAGGGCGACCTCGCCAATAGCTAATACAGCAACTTTTGCTCCATTACCCATCTTGAGGTCCATCTCGCCTCTCTCTAGTCTCCTAGGCCTTGCCAGAACCTGCAACGAATTGCATATATGATAAGCACTACCGGTATCTAATACCCATGTGTTATCATAAGAGTCTGACAAATGGAGACTGATCATGAATGTACCTGAAGCTTCATCAAGCTTTTGTTTCGCCCTTTCTGCAAGGTACTCTTTGCAGTTTCTCTTCCAGTGCCCATCTTTACCACAGTGGAAGCACTGGCCTTTGTCCTTTGTTGGGTCTTTCTTAGCAACCTTTGCTTTACCTTGTTTGCCCTTGCCCTTTCCCTTCTTAAGGGACCTTTCTGCTTTCCTTTTCTTTCTGGTCTCACCAGTGTAGAGAACTGGCTTCTCTTTCTTAATAGTACTCTCTGCCTCCCTCAACATATTGAGGAGCTCTGGGAGAGTCACCTCAAGCTTGTTCATATTAAAGTTCATTATGAACTGTGAAAAGGAATCTGGTAGGGACTGAAGCACAATGTCCACACACAAGTTATCCTCTAGGACCATTCCTAGACCTGTGAGTTTCTCTATCCACTCAATCATCTTTAGGACATGGTTCTGAACTAGTGTCCCCTCAGTCATCCTAGCGCGGAAAAGGCTCTTGGATATCTCATATCGTTGAGTCCTTCCCTATTCCTCAAACAATTTACGGACATGTAGGAGAATGGATCTGGCATCCATCTTTTCATGTTGTCTCTGTAACTCTGGAGTCATAGAGCCCAACATATAGCACTGAGCAAGAGTGGAGTCATCAATGTACTTCACGTAGCGAGCGATCTCATCCTCGCTTGCCCCTTCTTCGGGCGTAGGCATCACTGTATCAAGGACGTACACGATTTTCTCCGCTGTGAGAACAATTCTCAAGTTACGGAGCCAATCCGTATAATTTGGACCAGTGAGGCGGTTGACATCAAGTATGCCACGTAAGGGATTTGAAAGCGACATTTTCTGAAAATAAAGATGTAGCAAAAATGAATAACATGCAGATTTTGCAAGAAATAAACTATCAAGATATGGACTTCTATCTTAATATGCTCCCACTATTTTACTAACGAGTCACGCGACACCCTCAGCACGTGAAACGGAAGTCTCCGGCAGACTTCTAGTGGGGATCAGGATCCAATCAGCGTCTTAGTGTAACCTCGAGGGACTCGACCAATCACACTAAGCCTAAAAGGTAGACAACTCTTGCCGATCACAACTCCTTGTGATTCCCGTCCTGTTCGGCCTCCGAATCACCATGGCCTCGAGGGACTCGACCAACCATGATGCTCGGTTAAGTCAACACCTTCGTTACAAGATGAGTCTGATTTGATGATATACCCTCGAGGGACTCGACCAAGCATATCATGCCCTCAGGTCACCGGTGACATCTCTATGTCATAAGCAAGATAGCGAATCGCGATATAGGTGAGTCTCGAGGGACTCGACCAACTCAACCTACACCGGGATTCGGTTCCTACTCATAACGATGGAAGGCCACGTGGGTCAATCTAATTGCCTCACGTTTACCGACTTAATATTATCGAGAGATGTTTCTATGATTTGGTCTCCTAATATGACATGTCACACATATACATATTTAATATATATCTACATCGCATGCAAATATATATACATATCTAGTATGTGTATAAGCAATCACACCAGATGATCATGGACCACAACCTAATATGATTAGGCCCGAGCCAGTAGGCCTAATCACTCACATCAAGATCTATGTGTGCAACGGTGCATCTCCATGCCTTGTGATCGTCCATCTCGTCCTCGTCGGTTCCGTCGACATCTTGATGCATCTCCATGCATCACGATCGTCCGTCTCGTGGGTCCCGCTATGGCTTCCACGCTCCCGCTGCGCCTCCTCATGTGATTACAACTTAATCATAGGCACGCAGGCCCGACAATAAACGAGAAATATAATGGAGGTTCGCAGACCTCAATAATAATAATCACAAGTACACACATCACACGGTCCATGATCATCCGTCTACTCATCATACATCACATGTATAAATAATCATCATCATGTAGGACCACTAGATAATAATAAAAATAATAATCAACTAAACCTTTTAATTAATTAATATTTTCTGAAATCAGGGATATATAGGGAATTTCTCAATTCATAAGGGTATTTTCGTAATTTGGACAAAAGACAGAAACTGGAATTTCTCAAATTCCGAGGGGCAAAACTGTCTTTTGCGTAGAAAACCCTAATACCCTTTCCCCTTTTCGTTGCTGCCGCCGCCGCCACCCTGCCGGCGGTGGCCTGTGCGGCGGGGCGAGGGCACTGCCCTCGCCTGCAGGCGGCACGCCCGCTGGCGGCGATGCCGCTGCGGGTGGGCGCCCTCTTCGGGCGCCGCCGCCTCCGCGGGCGGTTCTGCCCGCGAGTCAGCACCCGCAGGTGGTGCTGCCTCGCTGGCGGCCGCCCCTGCGGGGTTTTTGCCCGTGGGAGCAGCGGCCACAGGCGCCGCTGCCCTGCGGTGCCTCAGCCCGCACTGCTCAGTGGCCGCAGGCGCTTCTACCGAGCGGGCTGCCAGCCCCGCCGGCCGCAAGCCTGCTGCAAGCAGACCGTCGGTCGGCTGCTGCAGGCACAGCGCTTGCGCATGCGCCGGTGCTGTGCTGCCTGGCTGCGGCTGCGGCTGAGTGCAAGCATGCAGATCGAGGGCAGCAACTGTTGCTGCCCTTCCTTGCTTTTGCGTCAATGATTTTGACGTCAATATTCTTCCTAAACACAACACACGCAGTTCAAAATCCAATCATTCGCACGAACAACCTGGCTCTGATACCACTGTTGGGAAATCATAAGGGGGGGCGACATCATATGCGCAGCGAAAGAACAAGAAAACAAAAATCCCCGATTCCCAAAAAGATGTTCATCGTCGTGCGAAGATTGGTGCGCAAAATCCGCAAAAACACAAAACTGCGTATAGAGATTGTGTTACCTAGGGAGATCGTATATCCCTGTTTCCTTGCAGATCCTTAGGAGAGGGTGAAGGAGGTCAAGCGTCCTCCTCTCTAGCGGTGATCCACACAGCAGGGTTGCGACGACGCTCCTCAAAACTCCAGGCCTACTCTGAGGTGGAGAGGGAGAGGAGAATAGGAAGGGCAAGCAAAGACTCTAGCCTATGAGGCTGTGAATCCCTCCTATTTATAGAGATCCCGTGTCAAAACCCTAATGGGTCCTTTCCCTAGTGGGTATTGGATCTGCATCCAATAAGACAAGGGCTCCGTCGGATATCTCATATCCGAACCTCTACTCATCGCAATGCCTACCATATGTGTGTGACCCTCTAGGCCCAATATCGAGCTGGCCGTGAGTCATACCTGTCCGAACTCCTTCTAACTAAGTGAATTATTATCTCTGTAATAATTCACTCGACTCATCGACTACGGAAGTACTAGGCCACTACGCCGTAGTCCCCAGACGATACAGGGGAATCCAATCCATTGGACCTGTCTGTCCTCAGTTACCATGTACCTATAGTCCCTCATCCATCTAATATCCCAGAGACCGTATATCGAGCATGGTGCTGTCAGACCCATACGGTTTCTACTCGAGTCTTGCTCTAATCGGATTCTCCCGGAGAACTCTTTCTCTCTCAACCCGAATGACCCTGGCCAGGGATTTGTCTGAGCAAGAACACATGGGATATTCCTCTCATGATACCGAGAGTGGATGATCCTCTATCGACACTCAATAGCCCTCGTAAGGTCGACTACCACTCCCAATGACCAGCTGTACTAGATCTGGGAACAACCAAACCTATAAGTCTGGTATCAAAGAGTGGAGCACTCATACAGGACATCCTTGGTGTCTCAAGTCTAAGAACCAGATACACCACTAGGACTACGGAATTGTTGTCTGACAATAAGGCATCATCAACCATCCAGCATTCCGTAAGCGGATCAATCAGTGAACTCATTCTCCAATGAGCACCTGTACTGTATCCCTAGTGTCCCTACACGAGCAGCTATGAGACCAACTGCATCCATCATATGGACGGGTATACAGCACACCAGTCTATCCGGTTATCACGATGTCCCTCTCGAGTAACCTATGACCGGGATTATTTAGGATATGTGTTTAAAGGTGAATCGATCTCATTATCGTGATCTCATCACGATCCGATTCCCATTGCACAAATCCAAGGACATCACAATATATATGCATTTATACAATAGTTATAAAGTGATATACGCCAAAATATAATAAGCAAAAAGATTCTGTATCAAGTCACACGTGCCATCACTCACGTGATTGGCTTGCTGGGCACTTATGACTAGCAGGTGCAACCGCTAGATCCCGGAATTTCGGGAATTGACAGTTTTGAGCTCCAAATTCAAACTGGGTTGGGGCCTATAAATACCCCACCCTTTCAGCACCAGAAGGGCACTCAAAACACACTGAAATCCTGATCTTATTCTGTGATTCTTAGAGCTCAAAATTGTTGTAAAGGCCAAAAGTTCTTCTCCCTCTTTTCTTCCAAGTTCTGATCTTTAAAGAGAGGAGAGAAAATTCTGTAAGGGTTGTCTCCTAAGCCCGTCAAAAGGAGTGAAACTATAAAAGGGTGGTTGGCCTTCGCCTATTGAAGGAAGGCCTCTAGTTGACGTCGTTGACCTCGTCGGTGGAGGAAGCCAAAAGTGGAGTAGGTCAAGATTGACCAAACCACTCTAAATCTCGGTTTGCATTTACTTTGAGCATCTTATCTTTACTGCAAACCTCCTCAAAAGATTGCTGCCTTCTGCGCATATACGATCGTGTTTCAAGCTCTACCTTTTCCGAATCGGCGTTTAGACGTAAATCGTTTTTATCGTACGAACATCATACTTCAATTTATGTTTACGTTCTGATTTCTATCATAATTGCAAACTGCCTTTATATATTTGCTTTAACTGCATCTTACTTGGTTACAAGTTAAAGTGATTTACGAATCGTATTTTCTATCGAAATCGCTCTTATCGTACGAACGCGATTTTAATCGTCGAAAGTTTTCTACTGCACTAATTCACCCCCCCCCTCTTAGTGCACTTGATCCTAACAATTGGTATCAGAGTCTGGTATTTCTCATTTCGGATTTACACCCGAGAGAAATGGCTCTTCATGGCTTTCAAGAGGGCTTATCGGTTGTTCGTCCACCGTTGTTTAACGGATTGGACTACACTTATTGGAAAACTCGATTGAGAGTTTTTTTTATTTCTATGAATTTGGATGTATGGAATATCATTGAAAATAATTTTCAACTTCCCTCTAAACCGATGAACGAATGGTCAGGTTTAGAGAAGAAGTATTTTTCTTTAAACGCAAAGGCTATGAATGCCTTATTTTGCGCTTTGGACAAAAATGAATTCAATCGGATTTCTACGTGCAAAACAGCTTTTGACATTTGGCGAACTCTTGAAATCACGCACGAGGGAACTAGTAGAGTCAAAGACTCGAAAGTTAACATTTTATTGCATGATTTTGAGCTTTTTCGAATGCAACCAAGCGAGACTATAGGCGACATGTACACCCGTTTCACGGATATCGTCAATAGTTTAAGAGTTCTTGGAAAATGTTTTTTAGATTTTGAACTCGTAAACAAGATTTTGCGTTCTCTTTCTAAGAAGTGAGATTCAAAAGTAACTGTAATACAAGAAGCTAAAAACCTAAACAACTTACCACTTGAAGAACTAATTGGTTCGTTGATAACATATGAAATGGTGCACAATGCACACGATGAACATGATGAACAAAGTCACCTTCCAAAGAACAGGAAGGATTTGGAACTCCGGACAAATGAATACTACTTGAGCGATGGCTCAAGTGATGAGGACAATGATGAACTTGAACTTCGAACACTAAATCTTAATAAGTTTATTAAACAAAAATCTAAAATAGACAATGAACTTGAACGAAGGAAGAGGCCAAAGAAGAGGAAGGCAACCAAGGATGAATCAAGAACTTCCAAAGGTGAAACAGAGAATTGGGCTTTGACGGGCTTCGACTACAAGGTAAGTAACTCAACTCTCTTGAATTATTTTCAAATCACTTGAAGTTTTTCATGAGTGCTTAATTTAGATAGTAGGAATAAAAAAAAAATTATTTTTCAAAAATTATATCATGTTTTTCTTTTTAGCATCTTTGAAGAACTAAAAATTTGATCATGAAAAGTATATTGCTAAGGTTTCATGCATGTTATGTTTTGAAATGTTGAATGATGTATGCAACATTATGGATGATAGTTATATGATATGTGATAATGCTTAAGATTAATCCATGCATGTGTATTTTGATGATTTTATGTCATGCATGAGCTTTTGAAGTAAATGTTGATTTGAAACTCTCATTTTGGATTAACATGTTTTTGGTTTAATCATTTTTATGACATATTAAGATGACATAGTGCATGTACATCTATGTATGAATTTCTTGATGATAGATGTGATATCATGATGTTTTATTTCTGATGTGTTTGGTCTTGACGGCTTTATGACGAAACTTATGTTTTGATTTTAAATGATGATACGTATTTTCACAAAAAGACTTGAACACCCTCACATGAAATCAATTGTATGAAATGGAAATGAATTTTATATCCTATTCAGATTAATGAATTTAGTTTACCAATCTTGTAAATCTCATGAAAATAATCATGATGAATATTTTGAAAATAAATGAGTGTATCATGCATTTGGTTTTAATGATTTCTCTTAAACATACTTTTTGAAATCATACTTGATAATGAATATCAAGATATTAAAAGAATGTTATCATGGAATCATGCTTGATAATTTATTTTACGAAATTTACCTTTCTATGCTGACATTCTTTTTAAAAGCAAAGGCATGCTCATAAGAAGCAAATCATATGAATAGAAATTTATAAAAATGAAATGTAATCCTCTATTTTATTGATTTTTCAATAAATCTATACTTGTCATATATGAATTTATTGAATGTAATTTTGAGGATGATTTCAAATTTGACAAATGCTTGATTCGTATTTACGACATAAGATACATTTTAAATATGAATCATGCTAAATGCTTCAATCATTTTCTATCTCGATTTTGATGAAATAGTAATAACGTTATTCATGTTATGAATCTCAAAAATGATAATTTGATTATGTTTTTTTTATGAATTAACTTGAATGAAATTTTGTTTTAACCGAATCATGAACTTTCCCTTGACTTCTTGACTTAAGAATTTTGAAGAAACATGATGATTACTTGATATTTGATACTTGAAATTTCTTGTAAAATGTGATCTTGATAAGAACATTTTAAGTTGCTCTTTATGTTATATCTTTTCAAATGAATCATGAGCCTTGATATCATATATTTCATAATATAGAAATAACAAGATTTCTTTGCCTTGTATGTCTTGTGTAATGATTGTACATCAATTTGCTTTATTATGAATTATATGAATCCTGATCGTGAACTTGTTAAGAAGAATTTTAATGAACCATGAATCATATCTTTGGTATTCACGAATTGATCCTCATTGATATCTTTCATTGATATGATAAATTATCATCTCATGATATATCGCATAATTATATCATGCTTTGCGATTGTATCATGTGATCTTTGTTGAATTTTAACATTGATATTCTTCATGACATGATTTCTTTGCATTGTATGCTTCATGTGATAATATGAATACATGAAACACTTATGATATGATTTTTATACAATTCCGTGTATTTATAAAATATTTATCTCATCACCCAATAACTCTTCTTGATATTCCTTATGAGATGAAATGAAATAATGCATGAAATACAAATGAGAAGTTAATGCTCATGCATGATAGGATGTAATAAATTTTGACATTTAGATACCATCATTTGAATAGCTATGATCATGTTGCCAAAATGATATATAATGAATGCTTGAATATCATGTTTGATATGCTCATAATGATGGTTGATTTTTCGGTATTGTGCATAAAAAATGAAATGTTCATGAATTTGTGCATTAAAACTATAATGATGCACAAATAAGAATGATTATTTACCTTTGTTATGATTTAGAAATTGATGTAAAGGGTTTTTCTCTTCTTTTTGACAATGACAAAGGGGGAGATAGATTGCTAGCACAATTCAAGAAAAAGGCAAAAATTACAAAAGAGAAGAAATTGCTATCTTGAACATCACCGATAATTGCTAGCTTGAAATGTCAAGAAAATACAAAAACTTGTTTATTTTCTTGCACATCTAAAGAGAAGATGCAAATGTAACACTTGCCAAATTGTTTGCTTGCCTCATATAAAACATTGTCTCTTGGTAGTTTGGCATTTTGCTAAGAAAGCAAAAATGACACTTCTCAAAAGTTCAAGAAAAAGGCAAAAATTACAAAAGAGAAGAAATTGCTATCTTGAACATCACCGATAATTGCTAGCTTGAAATGTCAAGAAAATGCAAAAACTTGTTTATTTTCTTGCACATCTAAAGAGAAAGATGCAAATGTAACACTTGCCAAATTGTTTGCTTGCCTCATATAAAACATTGTCTCTTGGTAGTTTGGCATTTTGCTAAGAAAGCAAAAATGACACTTCTCAAAAGAGAAGAAAGAGCTTGCTATCTTAAACATCACAAGCTTGCCTATCTTAAGAAACAAAAATTTACAAAAGTGCTATCTTGCCTATCACAAGAAGCAAAACTTGCAACTTATACATTGTAATAGGAAGCAAGAATCATGAGCTTACACAAGAAAGCTATCTTGCATTTTCTTTCGAAATTTTTGCTAGCTTGTATGTAGTAAAACTTGCATATCGTAAAAATTGCTAGCTTGTAGTATAAAGAGAAGCAAATAGTTGCTATCTCAAGAAAATTAAACATGCTAAACTTACACCTTGCAATGGAAGCAAAATTGCGAGCTCAAACATTGTAAAGGAAGCAAAAATTTGCTAGCTTACAACTTGCATATTTTAAGAAGCAAGAGTTGCCTTCTTGAACATCTCTAAATTGCTAGCTTGCAAGTTCTAAAATGTTGTAACATTTCTAGCTTACATGTTCTAAAAGTGCTATCTTGTATGCTGTAAAACTTGCATAACTAAAACTTGATAGCTTGAATGTTCTAAGAATGATGTAACATTTGCTGAATTTTCTGGCTTCAAAACTGCATGATGATAAAACTTGATATTATGTTTTTCATGCAATAAATTAAACTAATATTCCAAACACAAGAATAGTTGGACTTCTCCTTTTTGTTGATGACAAAGGGGGAGAAGTATAATGTTATGCATAAGTTCATGATGACGTGTTGCAAGTATTCATGATAAATATTGTAATGACTTGAATTCAGTTTGAATTCAAGGTTCTATCAATATGGCATATTGATAGGGGGAGTTTGTTTAAACTCCGGGAGTTAAGTTTAACTCCGTCATCAAGTGGTTGTCATCATCAAAAAGGGGGAGATTGTTGAATCTCGTATTTTGATGATGAAACTACTTGATATATGTTTATGATTTAATCTGCATTTTGAGTGACGCATGGTGCTTTGATCAGGATGAGACAATTAAAGCAGGAAAATCATGTTATGCCAGAGGAACATGTCAGAAGATTGGACGTCGGGCCGGTGGATCGGTCGACGTATTGATAGAAGGCTTCGGGCCGTGGACTCAGGCATCGGGCCAAGAAGAGTGAGTATTGTGCCAAGGATATCGGAGTTGCGGAGTCAACTGGCCGATTGGGCAATAGGCTACAGTAGAGGACGATGCGCTGAAGAATCGGACGAAGCGTCGAGGGACCAATGACATGCCGGACAACTTGGTTAATTGCTTAGGATTAATTGTCTTGATCAAAGTTTTATTTTAAGTGTGCAGGATTAACTACAATGGAAGAAAAACATGTAGCAGGAGTTGCGCCGGAATCAAGACAATGATCACGTTGGGAGTTCGAGAGTTCGACGGAAGTTCGGACAATCGTCGGAGGTTCTACGGAAACAAATCCGAGAAGTCCATGAGCTTGCCAAAGAAGCTCGTCGGAACTCGCCAAGTGGATCGTCGCAAGTCCAGGAGTTTGCCGGACGTCCGCAGCAGCATCACCGAGGGTTCATCGAATGATCGATAGAAGTTCGCCGGAAGCTCGCCGGAAGAAGCGATTGACGCACCGAAGCAAGTTGCAGTAAATGTCTTAGGAAATATCATAGTTAGCACAATGATTAAGTTGGAAATGGGAGGTGATCCCATTAACTTAATCTTGGGGCAATTGGGCCCTTGAAAAACCCAAATTGGGCCGAATGGATCAACCCATTCGGACCTTGATTTCAGCCAGGCGGTTGAACCGCCAAAGCCAGGCGGTGGCACCGCTTGGGCTTAGTCTCCGAGCGAGATTGGGTGGTACAACCGCCCCAGCCAGGAGGTGGCACCACTTGGGCTCGGTCTCCGAGCTCTAGCTGAGCGGTGTAACTGCCTCAGTTAGGCGATGGCACCGCCTGAGCTCGGTCTTCGAGCTCTAGCAGGAGGTGCAACTGCCCCTGACAGAGGTGGAACCGCCCAGAGGCTCAGTCTTCGAGCTCTGCCAGGCGGTGCAACCGCCTCAGTCAGGCGGTGCAACCGCTAGATCTCGAAATTTCGGGAATTGATAGTTTTGAGCTCCAAATTCAAACTGGGTTGGGGCCTATAAATACCCCACCCTTTCAGCACTAGAAGGGCACTCAAAACACACCGAAATCCTAATCTTATTCTGTGATTCTTAGAGCTCAAAATTGTTGTAAAGGCCAAAAGTTCTTCTCCCTCTTTTCTTCCAAGTTCTGATCTTTAAAGAGAGGAGAGAAAATTCTGTAAGGGTTGTCTCCTAAGCCCATCAAAAGGAGGAAAACTATAAAAGGGTGGTTGGCATTTGCCTATTGAAGGAAGGCCTCTAGTTGACGTCGGTGACCTCGTCGGTGGAGGAAGCCAAAAGTGGAGTAGGTCAAGATTGATCGAACCACTCTAAATCTCGGTTTGCATATACTTTGAGCATCTTATCTTTACTGCAAACCTCCTCAAAAGCTTACTACCTTCTGTGCATATACGATCGTGTTTCAAGTTCTGCATTTTCCGAATCGGCATTTAGATGTAAATCGTTTTTATCTTACGAACATCATACTTCAGTTTGCGTTTACGTTCTGATTTCTATCATAACTGCAAACTGCCTTTATATCTTTACTTTAACTGCATCTTGCTTGGTTACAAGTTAAAGTGATTTATGAATCGGATTTTCTACCGAAATCGCTCTTATCATACGAACGCGATTTTAATCGTCGAAAGTTTTCTGCTGCACTAATTCACCCCCCCCCCCCCTCTTAGTGCTCTTGATCCTAACATCCACATCTCGAAAAAGATGAAATAGAAAAGATTACAAAAGAGATGCTCAAAATAGGAGTTATTCGGCCAAGTTGCAGCCCCTACTCTTCACCAATGCTCCTTGTACGAAAGAAGGACGAAACATAGCGATTGTGTGTTGATTACCAAGCTCTTAATAGCATAACTGTCAAGAAAATATATCCTATTTCAATAGTAGATAAATTGCTAGATGAAAGGGAGTATAAATCTTTACAAAGCTGGACCTTTCATCCGGATATCATCAAATACGAGTGTGCGAAGAAGACATACCAAAAACCACCTTTTGAACACACAACAACCACTATGAAATTTTACTTTCTTCAACATAAGGTGGAATATCTTGGGCATATCATATCAGAGGAAGGTGTGGCAGTGGACCCCTCCAAAATTGGAGCAATGCAAAACTGGCTAACCCCGAGGAACATAAAATTACTATATGACTTTCTCAGTTTAATAGGCTACTACCGTAAGTTCATAAAAAATGATGGAAAGATCAGTGCACCACTTACTTCCTTGCTAAAAAAAGATGCTTTCCAATGGCTGGACAAACCCACCACTGCTTTCGACAAACTTAAAGTTATATTGATGACAACGCCCGTACTAGCGCTGCTCGACTTCGGCAAGACTTTTGTTATTGAAGCCGATGATTCCAGAGTCGAAATTGGTGTTATACTAATGCAAGATGGCCGCCCCCTCACTTATACCAGTAAGGCATTATCTCCTTCCCATATCAAAATGATTATTTATGATAAGGAGATGCTCACGATTGTGCATGTAGTGGCCAAATGGAGATCATACTTGATCGGGTGACGCTTTCAACTCAAGACCGACCATAAAAGCCTAAAATATTTCTTGGAGTAGAAGATATCTTCCCCCGAGTAGTAAAAATGGGTAACAAAGCTTCTTGGATATGATTATGAAATAACTTACAAAAAGGGGAAAGAGAATGTTGTTGCAGATGTGCTTTCACAACTACCCTAGCAAGCTGAATTCTCGACCATTTCACTTTCGACTAGCAACATTCCAGTTGAGAACAACCTTCCAAAGAACAGGAAGGATAT
Source organism: Musa acuminata AAA Group (assembly GCF_036884655.1). NCBI lineage: Eukaryota > Viridiplantae > Streptophyta > Magnoliopsida > Zingiberales > Musaceae > Musa > Musa acuminata. The sequence continues at coordinate 29,880,681 of NC_088335.1, read as the reverse complement.
GATACTAAGAACTCAAGATGGCCACTTGAAAGAAAATTCAAGTGCTGAGGACTATGATGATGACTTGACACTCTTGACAAGAAAGTTTAAAAAATTTATAAAAAGGAATAAAATTAGAAATGACACTAAAAAAAAATTAAACCCAAGAAAGAACAAGTCATTTGCTATGAATGCAAGAAGCCAAGACATTTCAAAAGCGAATGTCCCTAAGCAAAGAAGAAATAACCAAAAAAGAAGAAGACTCTTAAAGCAACATGGGACGACTCAAGTACAACCGAAGAAGAAGAGCAAACCAACACCTAGCAAGTTGCTCACTATGCGCTAATGGCTATTGGAGATGAGGTAAGTAGTTCATTAGATGCAAATTTATCTTTTGATGAATTACTAAGTGCTTTTCATGATTTATTCGATGAATATAAATTAGTTAGTAAAAAATATAAATTGTTAAAAAAGAAGCATGCTTCTCTTGTTAGTGACTTTGATAAACTAAAAATTGACCATGATGATAGTTTAGGTCCTTGCACAAAATGTAATGAATTAGAAATACTGAAAAAGGAAAACTTGCTACTTAAAGAAACCTTAGAAAAGTTACAAGTTGGTAGCAAGTCCTTGTACATGATCCTTGCTAATGAGGGTCAAGTTCATAGAAGAGGCAGAATTGGATTTGTGAGTAGCTCTCAACCAAATCCAACCACCTTTGTTAAAGGCTCTATCTTGCATATATCACCCCACACCAAATGCAACTTTTGTTGCAAACTTGGATATGTTGCCTATAAATGTCCACTTAAGATATGTAGTCCACACAAATTGATTTGGGTTCTTAAAGGAACTATAAAGAACTCCATGCAAAATGAGAAGTTAAGTCAATCGATTTTTGAGGCACCCAAGGTCAAATGAGTATCTAAAAATCATCTTTTTTTGTAGAAATATTTATCATCACAAGCTAGGAGCAAGAGATGGTACCTTGATAGTGGATGCTTAAGGCATATGACAAGAGATCCATTTCAATTCTCTGAGTTCACTTGCCTAGACAAAGGATATGTCACCTTCAGAGACAATAACAAGGGTAAAATCATTGGCAAAAGAACCATAAGTAACAAATCCAACTTCTTTATTGAAGATGTGTTATTAACAATCCATGAATTCTGGAAATTTGATCTTCAAGTTATTCCCAAGTGGTACCTTCTGCTAGTAAGTTCGCCCACTGTATTAGCACTTCAGTAGTGGGTCGTCGCCGTTGAGTCACGATCCGTCGATCAATAATGGCACTGGACTGGGTATGAAGTTCTTCTTGGGTAGTCATATTTGGTGGGTGGCTTTGGGCTGTCTCCAAGCACCTATTCACCACTTCCATCTGGTCATCGGTTTGTGGGTGATACGTCGTACTCCTTTTTAATTTAGTGTCCTACATCCGGAATAACTCTGTCCAAAATCTGTTCGTGAAGATGCAAGTAGAATTTGGCACAAGCACAATGCATCCCTTATGTTAAAAGTGCTTTTCTTAATGACTTTATTTCCGGAGAAGTTTATGTTGAACAACCTCCTGGATTTGAGAATGATAATTTTCTAAATCATGTGTTTAAATTGACTAATGCTCTCTATGGATTGAAACAAGCCCCAAGGGCTTGGTATGAGAGACTTAGCTCATTTCTTATCCAAAATAATTTCTCTAAAGGCAAGGTCGATACCACATTATTTATTAAAAAATTTAAAAATATTTTTTTATTATTCAAATTTATGTTAATGATATTATTTTCGGTTCCACGAATGAATCTTTATGCGAATCATTTGCCACAAGTATGAATCAAGAGTTTGAAATGAGTTTAATGGGTGATTAACTTTCTTTTTATGCTTGCAAATCAAACAACTTAATGATGATATTTTTATGAGTTAAACAAAATATGCATTAGAATTGCTAAAATGATTTAATATAGATAGTTCAAAGGCTATCAATACTCCCAAGAGTACCTCTACTAAGTTAGACATTGACGAAGGTAGAGAAAGCTTTGATAAAACAAGTTTATAGGGACATGATAGGTAGTTTACTATATCTCACCACAACTAGACTAGACATCATGTTTAGCATAGGACTTTGTGCTAGGTTTCAATCTAACCCCACACAATCTCATTTAAAAGCTATCAAAAGAATTTTTAGATACCTAAAAGGAACTCCTGAACTAGGATTATGGTATCCAAAATCTAAAATTTTTGAATTGCTTAGTTATGCCGATGTTAATTTTGCTGGTTGCCAAATAGATAGAAAAAGCACATCCGGAACATGTCAATTTTTAGGACATACACTTGTCTCTTGGTCTTCCAAGAAACAAAACTCGGTTGCATTATCTACAACCAAAGCTGAGTATATTGCAGCAAGTGCATACTGTGCTCAAGTTATATGGATGAAAAACACTTTAGAGGATTATGAAATTCACCAGAAGAATATACCTATAAAGTGTGATAACACTTTAGGCATTAGGCATTAGGCATCACTTTATACTGACATTAGGCATTAGGCATCACTTTATATGAGATCATGTTAATAATCATAATGTAATCTTAGAATTTATTGACATGAAACATCAATTGGCTGATTATTTTTATGAAACCTTTGATTGAGGAATAATTTAATTTTATAAGAAGAGAATTAGGTATGCTTAATTTCTCAGATACATTAGTTACCCTTTAAATTTTTCTCCAGATTTTCTTATCGAATTATATTTTACAAGATCATTCACTTGAAACATGAACTTATGGTTTTCATACGAATTTTATATGATGCATGAACTTATGGTGCAAATTTTATATGATGTGAATCATGAACTTATGGTGTGAATTTTCTCCTCTTACAAGAATAGAGTTTATGATGTTTGTGTAAATGAGTGTGTGCAACTCATAATGACAAAAATCTTGCAAAAAGGAACCATACAATGTCAGCACCACACATCAATGCAAGTAGTGCTCACTGCTTGTAGGCGGTGGCACTGCCCAGCTGGTAGTAGCACCGCTTAGCTAGTTACGGGTTGTAGGCAGTAGCACTACCCAGCTGGTGGTGCCACCACCCGCAACCTACTATATAAACAACAAGCTAGGGCTGGCGGTAGAACCGACCCCAACTCATTCTACATCTTTCTAAAGTGCTCCAAACCTCTTGATCCTCTTGCTCTCCCTCAAGCAACTCAAAAGAATCCCTATTTCTCTTCTAAATCAAGGATCAATATCAAACACCCTCTTGGTGATCACAAGAAGGAAAAACTACAAAGGTAATCCCTGAACCAAATTAATTCCCCCTTTGTATTACATATTCTTGCCTCTTATTTGTCTTCATAATTGTAGTCTCCATGACTTCTAGAAGATCCTCAAGGGACAAAGGGAAGAGGATATTAGATGAAAACTATGACTCCCTACTTTTCAATTCTCATCAACATGCCCTTAAATTTCCAATAATAGAATCTAGAAATGTTCATAAGGGTAAATATGTTGATTTAGAGGAATTAAGTGATTTGGAACCTATTCAATGGTTTGCTAACCTAGATATCCTACCAATCCTTCAAATATGTAAACCTATCTATCCAAGACTTGTTAGATTATTCTATAATAATTTGCATATGGATGAACATGATAGGGTCTTCACCTATCTCTTAGGACATCATATACCCATTACGGATAGCATAATTTGCAACCTCGTAAGAATTGTGAAGAAAAATAAAGGTTATTATTTTAGAGGACAATGGGACAAAGCAACAATTGTGACCACTTATTCTGAAGCCCTAGGAACCATCTTCTGTAATCCTAATTGTTAGGATCAGGAGCACTAAGAAGGGGGGGGGGGGTGTGAATTAGTGCAGCGAAAAACTTTCGACGATTAAAACTGCGTTCGTACGATAAAAGCGATTTCGATAGAAAAGCTGATTCGTAAATCACTTTAACTTGTGATCAAGCGAGATGCAGTTAAAGCGAATCTATGAAAGTAGTTTGTAATTATGATGGAAATCAGAATATAAGCACAAACTGAAATATGATGTTCGTACGATAAAACTGATTTACGGCTAAACGCTGATTCGAAAAATACTGAACTTTGAAACACGATCGTAAATGCGCAGAAGGCACTAAGCTAGTTTTGCAGAAAAGATAATATGCTCAAAGCAAATGCAAACCGAGATTTAGAGTGGTTCGGTCAATCTTAACCTACATCCACTTTTGGCTTCCTCCACCGACGTCTGCTAGTCATAAGTGCCCAGCAAGCCAATCACGTGAGTGATGGCACGTGTGACTTGATACAGAATCTTTTTGCTTATTATATTTTGGCATATATCACTTTATAACTATTGCATAAATGCATATATATTGTGATGTCCTTGGATTTGTGCAATGGGAATCGGATCGTGATGAGATCACGATAATGAGATCGATTCACCTTTAAACACATTTCCTAAATAATCCCGGTCATAGGTTACTCGAGAGGGACATCGTGATAACCGGATAGACTGGTGTGCTGTATACCCGTCCATATGATGGATGCAGCTGGTCTCATAGCTGCTCGTGTAGGGACACTAGGGATACAATACAGGTGCTCATTGGAGAATGAGTTCACTGATTGATCCGCTTACGGAATGCTGGATGGTTGATGATGCCTTATTGTCAGACAACGATTCCGTAGTCCTAGTGGTGTATCTGGTTCTTAGACTTGAGACACCAAGGATGTCCTGTATGAGTGCTCCACTCTTTGATACCAGACTTATAGGTTTGGTTGTTCCCAGATCTAGTACAGCTGGTCATTGGGAGTGGTAGTCGACCTTACGAGGGCTATTGAGTGTCGATAGAGGATCATCCACTCTCGGTATCATGAGAGGAATATCCCATGTGTTCTTGCTCAGACAAATCCCTAGCCAGGGTCATTCGGGTTGAGAGAGAAAGAGTTCTCCGGGAGAATCCGATTAGAGCGAGACTCGAGTAGAAACCGTATGGGTCTGACAGCACCATGCTCGATATACGGTCTCTGGGATATTAGATGGATGAGGGACTATAGGTACATGGTAACTGAGGACAGACAGGTCCAATGGATTGGATTCCCCTGTATCGTCTGGGGACTACGGCGTAGTGGCCTAGTACTTCCGTAGTCGATGAGTCGAGTGAATTATTACAGAGATAATAATTCACTTAGTTAGAAGGAGTTCTGACAGGTATGACTCACGGCCAGCTCGATATTGGGCCTAGAGGGTCACACACATATGGTAGGCATTGCGATGAGTAGAGGTTCGGATATGAGATATCCGACGGAGCCCTTGTCTTATTGGATGCAGATCCAATACCCACTAGGGAAAGGACCCATTAGGGTTTTGACACGGGATCTCTATAAATAGGAGGGATTCACAGCCTTATAGGCTAGAGTCTTTGCTTGCCCTTCCTATTCTCCTCTCCCTCTCCACCTCAGAGTAGGCCTGGAGTTTTGAGGAGCGTCGTCGCAACCCTGCTGTGTGGATCACCGCTAGAGAGGAGGACGCTTGACCTCCTTCACCCTCTCCTGAGGATCTGCAAGGAAACAGGGATATACGATCTCCCTAGGTAACACAATCTCTATACGCAGTTTTGTGTTTTGCGGATTTTGCGCACCAATCTTCGCACGACGACGAACATCTTTTTGGGAATCGGGGATTTTTGTTTTCTTGTTCTTCCGCTGCGCATATGATGTCGCCCCCCCTATGATTTCCCAACAGTGGTATCAGAGCCAGGTTGTTCGTGCGAATGATTGGTTTTGAACTGCGTGTATTGTGTTTAGGAAGAATTTTGACGTCAAAATCGTTGACGCAAAAGCAAGGAAGGGCAACAACAGTTGCTGCCCTCGATCTGCATGCCGGCAGCGGCAGCCGCAGCCGCAGCCACCTGCAGCGGCAGCCGCAGCCGCAGCCAGGCAGCACAGCGCCGGCGCATGCGCAAGCGCTGTGCCTGCAGCAGCCGGCCGGCGGCCTGCTTGCAGCAGGCTTGCTGCCGGCGGGGCTGGCAACCCACGGGCAGAGGCGCCGCAGGGCAGCGGCGCCTACCGCCGAAAGGAAGCGGCGCCTGCCGCCGCAGGGCAGCGACGCGCGACGCCTGCCGCCGCTGCTCCCGCGGGCGAAACCCCCCCCCACAGGGGCGGCCGCCCGGCGGGACAGCACCGCCTGCGGAGGCAGCGGCGCCCGAAGAGGGCGCCCACCCGCAGCGGCATCGCCGCCAGCGGGCGTGCCGCCTGCAGGCGAGGGCAGTGCCCTCGCCCCGCCGCAAGGGCCGCCGCCGGCAGGGTGGCGGCGGCGGCAGCAGCGAAAAGGGGAAAGGGTATTAGGGTTTTCTGCGCAAAAGACAGTTTTGCCCCTCGGAATTTGAGAAATTCCAGTTTCTGTCTTTTGTCCAAATTACGAAAATACCCTTAGGAATTGAGAAATTCCCTATATATCCCTGATTTCAGAAAATATTAATTAATTAAAAGGTTTAGTTGATTATTATTTTTATTATTATCTAGTAGTCCTACATGATGATGATTATTTATACATGTGATGTATGATGAGTGGACGGATGATCATGGACCGTGTGATGTGTGTACTTGTGATTATTATTATTGAGGTCTGCGAACCTCCATTATATTTCTCGTTTATTGTCGGGCCTGCGTGCCTATGATTAAGTTGTAATCACATGAGGAGGCGCAGCGGGAGCGTGGAAGCCATAGCGGGACCCACGAGACGGACGATCGTGATGCATGGAGATGCATCAAGATATCGACGGAACCGACGAGGATGAGATGGACGATCACAAGGCATGGAGATGCACCGTTGCACACATAGATCTTGATGTGAGTGATTAGGCCTACTGGCTCGGGCCTAATCATATTAGGTTGTGGTCCATGATCATCTGGTGTGATTGCTTATACACATACTAGATATGTATATATATTTGCATGCGATGTAGATATATATTAAATATGTATATGTGTGACATGTCATATTAGGAGACCAAATCATAGAAACATCTCTCGATAATATTAAGTCGGTAAACGTGAGGCAATTAGATTGACCCACGTGGCCTTCCATCGTTATGAGTAGGAACCGAATCCCGGTGTAGGTTGAGTTGGTCGAGTCCCTCGAGACTCACCTATATCGCGATTCGCTATCTTGCTTACGACGTAGAGATGTCACCGGTGACCTGAGGGCATGATATGCTTGGTCGAGTCCCTCGAGGGTATATCATCAAATCAGACTCATCTTGTAACGAAGGTGTTGACTTAACCGAGCATCATGGTTGGTCGAGTCCCTCGAGGCCATGGTGATTCGGAGGCCGAACAGGACGGGAATCACAAGGAGTTGTGATCGGCAATAGTTGTCTACCTTTTAGGCTTAGTGTGATTGGTCGAGTCCCTCGAGGTTACACTAAGACGCTGATTGGATCCTGATCCCCACTAGAAGTCTGCCGGAGACTTCCGTTTCACGTGCTGAGGGTGTCGCGTGACTCGTTAGTAAAATAGTGGGAGCATATTAAGATAGAAGTCCATATCTTGATAGTTTATTTCTTGCAAAATCTGCATGTTATTCATTTTTGCTACATCTTTATTTTCAGAAAATGTCGCTTTCAAATCCCTTACGTGGCATACTTGATGTCAACCGCCTCACTGGTCCAAATTATACGGATTGGCTCCGTAACTTGAGAATTGTTCTCACAGCGGAGAAAATCGTGTACGTCCTTGATACAGTGATGCCTACGCCCGAAGAAGGGGCAAGCGAGGATGAGATCGCTCGCTACGTGAAGTACATTGATGACTCCACTCTTGCTCAGTGCTATATGTTGGGCTCTATGACTCCAGAGTTACAGAGACAACATGAAAAGATGGATGCCAGATCCATTCTCCTACATGTCCGTAAATTGTTTGAGGAACAGGGAAGGACTCAACGATATGAGATATCCAAGAGCCTTTTCCGCGCTAGGATGACTGAGGGGACACCGGTTCAGAACCATGTCCTAAAGATGATTGAGTGGATAGAGAAACTCACAGGTCTAGGAATGATCCTAGAGGATAACTTGTGTGTGGACATTGTGCTTTAGTCCCTACCAGATTCCTTTTCACAGTTCATAATGAACTTTAATATGAACAAGCTTGAGGTGACTCTCCCAGAGCTCCTCAATATGTTGAGGGAGGCAGAGAGTACTATTAAGAAAGAGAAGCCAGTTCTCTACACTGGTGAGACCAGAAAGAAAAGGAAAGCAGAAAGGTCCCTTAAGAAGGGAAAGGGCAAGGGCAAACAAGGTAAAGCAAAGGTTGCTAAGAAAGACCCAACAAAGGACAAAGGCCAGTGCTTCCACTATGGTAAAGATGGGCACTGGAAGAGAAACTGCAAAGAGTACCTTGCAGAAAGGGCGAAACAAAAGCTTGATGAAGCTTCAGGTACATTCATGATCAGTCTCCATTTGTCAGACTCTTATGATAACACATGGGTATTAGATACCGGTAGTGCTTATCATATATGTAATTCGTTGCAGGTTCTGGCAAGGCCTAGGAGACTAGAGAGAGGCGAGATGGACCTCAAGATGGGTAATGGAGCAAAAGTTGCTGTATTAGCTGTTGGCGAGGTCGCCCTACATCTGCCTAGTGGAGCTTTTATTGCATTAGATGCATGTTATTTTGTTCCTTCTATTATCAAAAACATTATCTCCATTTCATGTTTAACAGTTAGTGGATATAAATTTGTTTTTGAGAACAATGGTTGTTCGATATTATTAGATGATAAGATCATCACGAAAGGAACATTGCATAATGGTTTATTTATGTTAGACACCACTCCACATATCATGAATATAAATGTGTCCAAAAGGAAACGAGATGAGTTGAACAGTGCATACCTGTGGCATTGTAGGCTAGGTCACATCCATGAAAGAAGGATTCAAAAGTTGCTAAATGATGGATATCTAGATCCATTCGACTATGTGTCATATGCAACTTGTGAGCCTTGCATTCGTGGAAAACTGACCAACTCTCCATTTAGTGGAACTGGAGAGAGAGCCACTGAGTTGTTGGAACTCATACATAGTGATGTATGTGGACCCATGTCAACTCATGCCATTGGAGGTTACTCCTACTTCATTACATTTACTGATGATTTCTCAAGGTATGGATATGTGTACTTAATGAAGTACAAGTCCGAGGCCTTTGAGAAATTCAGAGAGTATAAGAATGAGGTGGAGAACCAGACTGGAAAGAGTATCAAAACTCTTCGATCAGATCGAGGAGGTGAGTACTTAAGTACAGAGTTTACTCACTTCCTCAAGGACCATGGGATATTATCCCAATGGACACCTCCTTATACACCTCAGCTCAATGGTGTCTCTGAAAGGAGAAATCGTACATTATTAGATATGGTACGGTCCATGATGAGTTTCGCTGACCTACCCATCTCATTCTGGGGATATGCCCTAGAAACCGCAGCTTACCTTCTGAACAGAGTTCCAACTAAGTCGGTGGTGTCTACACCATATGAGATATGGAAAGGGAAGAAGCCTGATCTTAAAGTAGTTAAGATTTGGGGCTGCTCTGCCCATGTTAAAAGACACAACCCCGATAAGTTAGAATCAAGGACAGGGCGATGTAAATTTGTGGGATACCCCAAGGAAACTTGTGGGTATTACTTCTATCATCTCGAGGACCAAAAGGTCTTTGTAGCTAAGAGAGCAGTGTTCCTTGAGAAGGAACACATTCTTGACGGAGACAGTGGGAGAATGATAGAATTGAGCGAGGTTGGAGAACCAAGCTCAAGCACCACTCTACAGCCCGAGTCTGTTCAGGTATCTAATACACAAGTTTCAACTTTACGCAGGTCTGATTGAGTATCCCATCCTCCTGAGAGATATGTGGGACATATTAGAGCAGAGGATGTAGAGGATATTGATCCTCAGACCTACGAGGAGGCTATTATGAGTATAGACTCCGGGAAGTGGAAAGAAGCCATGAATTCTGAGATGGATTCTATGTACTCCAATAAGGTTTGGAACCTAGTTGATGCACCCGAAGGTATTGTACCCATCGGTTGCAAGTGGATCTTTAAGAAAAAGATCGGAGTAGATGGAAAGGTAGAGACCTATAAAGCAAGACTAGTGGCTAAGGGGTATCGTCAAAGGCAAGGTGTTGACTACGACGAAACTTTCTCACCCGTAGCAATGCTAAAATATATCAGAATTCTATTGGCTATTGCAGCACACTATGATTATGAGATCTGGCAGATGGATGTGAAAACCGCATTCCTCAACGGGAACCTGGAGGAGGAGGTGTATATGATGCAACCTGAGGGATTCGTGTCCAAGAACTGCCCAGATAAGGTGTGTAGGTTGCTTAGATCCATTTATGGACTAAAGCAAGCTTCCCGAAGTTGGAACATAAGATTTGATGAGGCAATCAGATCTTATGACTTCGTTAAGAACGAAGATGAGCCTTGTGTATACAGAAAAGGTAAGTGGGAGCGCTATTAGCTTTTTGGTGTTATATGTGGATGACATCCTCATCATTGGGAATGACATAGGAATGCTATCCACAATAAAGGCTTGGTTATCTAGACACTTCTCCATGAAGGACTTAGTCGAAGCATCTTATATCTTGGGGATTAGAATCTATAGAGATAGATCCAAAAGGATGCTTAGCTTGTCCCAGTCCAGGTACATAGAAACTATTGTCAAAAGGTTTGGCATGGAAAATTCCAAAAGAGGTCTCATACCGATGAGACATGGGATATCGCTTTCTACGAGTATGTCCCCAAAGACTCCAGAAGAAAGGGCGAACATGGATATGATACCTTATGCCTCAGCAATAGGGTCTATCATGTATGCCATGCTATGTACTAGGCCTGATATAGCGCATGCTCTGAGTGTCACGAGCAGGTATCAGGCGGATCCAGGCTTGGAGCACTGGAAAGCAGTAAAGTGTATCCTTAAGTACTTGAGAAGGACTAAGGATCTTTTACTAGTATATGGAGGTAATAGCCTTAAGGTTGAAGGCTACACTGACTCAAGTTTTCAGTCTGATGTCGATGATAGCAAGTCGAATTCAGGGTATGTGTACACCTTGAATGGAGGAGCAGTGTGCTGGAAGAGTTCCAAGCAAGATACCACTGCTGACTCGACCATAGAGGCGGAGTACATTGCTGCATCAGATGCAGCAAAGGAGGGAGTCTGGTTGAAGAAGTTCATCACAGATTTGGGAGTCGTGCCGGATAGTGAGGAGCCGATTTCCCTATATTGCGACAACAACGGGGCAATTGCTCAAGCGAAGGAACCTAGGTCTCATCAGAAATCTAAGCATGTTCTGAGGAGGTTCCACCTTATCAGAGAGATCGTGACCCGAGGAGATGTAGCAGTGGAAAGAGTTCCATCCGAAGATAACATTGCAGATCCACTTACAAAGCCATTGTCTCAGATTGTCTTTGAGCGTCACAGGGGTCTGATGGGGATCAGACACATAGGTGATTGGCTTTAGGTCAAGTGGGAGATTGCTAGTCATAAGTGCCCAGCAAGCCAATCACGTGAGTGATGGCACGTGTGACTTGATACAGAATCTTTTTGCTTATTATATTTTGGCATATATCACTTTATAACTATTGCATAAATGCATATATATTGTGATGTCCTTGGATTTGTGCAATGGGAATCGGATCGTGATGAGATCACGATAATGAGATCGATTCACCTTTAAACACATTTCCTAAATAATCCCGGTCATAGGTTACTCGAGAGGGACATCGTGATAACCGGATAGACTGGTGTGCTGTATACCCGTCCATATGATGGATGCAGCTGGTCTCATAGCTGCTCGTGTAGGGACACTAGGGATACAATACAGGTGCTCATTGGAGAATGAGTTCACTGATTGATCCGCTTACGGAATGCTGGATGGTTGATGATGCCTTATTGTCAGACAACGATTCCGTAGTCCTAGTGGTGTATCTGGTTCTTAGACTTGAGACACCAAGGATGTCCTGTATGAGTGCTCCACTCTTTGATACCAGACTTATAGGTTTGGCTGTTCCCAGATCTAGTACAGCTGGTCATTGGGAGTGGTAGTCGACCTTACGAGGGCTATTGAGTGTCGATAGAGGATCATCCACTCTCGGTATCATGAGAGGAATATCCCATGTGTTCTTGCTCAGACAAATCCCTAGCCAGGGTCATTCGGGTTGAGAGAGAAAGAGTTCTCCGGGAGAATCCGATTAGAGCGAGACTCGAGTAGAAACCGTATGGGTCTGACAGCACCATGCTCGATATACGGTCTCTGGGATATTAGATGGATGAGGGACTATAGGTACATGGTAACTGAGGACAGACAGGTCCAATGGATTGGATTCCCCTGTATCGTCTGGGGACTACGGCGTAGTGGCCTAGTACTTCCGTAGTCGATGAGTCGAGTGAATTATTACAGAGATAATAATTCACTTAGTTAGAAGGAGTTCTGACAGGTATGACTCACGGCCAGCTCGATATTGGGCCTAGAGGGTCACACACATATGGTAGGCATTGCGATGAGTAGAGGTTCGGATATGAGATATCCGACGGAGCCCTTGTCTTATTGGATGCAGATCCAATACCCACTAGGGAAAGGACCCATTAGGGTTTTGACACGGGATCTCTATAAATAGGAGGGATTCACAGCCTCATAGGCTAGAGTCTTTGCTTGCCCTTCCTATTCTCCTCTCCCTCTCCACCTCAGAGTAGGCCTGGAGTTTTGAGGAGCGTCGTCGCAACCCTGCTGTGTGGATCACCGCTAGAGAGGAGGACGCTTGACCTCCTTCACCCTCTCCTGAGGATCTGCAAGGAAACAGGGATATACGATCTCCCTAGGTAACACAATCTCTATACGCAGTTTTGTGTTTTGCGGATTTTGCGCACCAATCTTCGCACGACGACGAACATCTTTTTGGGAATCGGGGATTTTTGTTTTCTTGTTCTTCCGCTGCGCATATGATGTCGCCCCCCCTATGATTTCCCAACAACGTCCACTAGAGGCCTTCCTTCAATAGGCGAAGGCCAACTGCCCTTTTACAGTTTCACTCCTTTTGACGGGCTTAGGAGACAACCCTTACAAACTTTTCTCTCCTCTCTTGAAAGATCAAAACTTGGAAGAAAAGAGGGAGGAGAACTTCTAGACTTTACAACACTTTTGAGCTCTAAAATCATAGAGTAAGATCAAGCTTTCGGTGCCGTTGGGTTGCCCTTTCATTGCTGAAAGGGTGGGGTATTTATAGGCCCCAATCCAATTTGAATTTCGAGCTCAAAACTGTCATTTCCCGAAATTCCGGGGTCTGGCGGTTGCACCGCCTGACTGGGGCGGTTTGTTAGGACTCTAGCTTGAAGAGTCCTAATTGAGAGGGATATTCATGTAAAACCTACCTAAGCCGACCCCTATTAAAGAGGTGAAGAGGCCGGCTGGGGTTAGGAGGTTGTTTCTTAAAGAAGAATAAGGAGTTGTAAAGGAATAGGAGTCTTGAGTAGGAGTCCTATTAGGAGTTGGTTAGAAGTAGGAGTCCTATTAGGAGTTAGGGTTTAGAAGCCCTATTAATAGTCATGTATTTCTCCTCTTTTCATAAGTAATAAATGAATCTTTTCTGCAGCCTTTGAGCAGCAACTTGGAGGGAGGAACCCCTATAGAGTTCCAAGGAGGCCGATCCCCTAAAGAGATCAACCCTAAGTTTAGAATCTGCAAGGGTTCTAACACCTAGTATTAGAGCAGCGTTCTTGGCATCTCGTTGCCCTTCCATAGCCATCCATCAACCCTCCACAACCGCCCAAAGCAATTCACACAATTGCTTAAAAGATCGTTGCCAAATTTCGCCATCATCTCCACCACCACAGATCATCCTTTGATCTCCCAGTGAATTGCAATAGGTTCAGGTTTCCTACCTTACTGCTGCTGCAATTTAGTTATCCTTATTTAAAAATTACAAAAAAATTATTCCTATATTGCTGCATAAACTTTTCGCCACAAAGTTTTCATCTCTACGACGAAAGATACATTGCAGAATTCCAACCGTATAGCACCGTCTGTTTGATTTTGCTACTATATTTTTTCTATCCAAATCTCTACAAAATTTTTATGACATCTTTGAAACTTCCTAACAGCAGATTTCCCTTTAGTTTTGTCAAAAAATTCTCAATACAAACCATTTATCTTTTACGTATAATCTGCTATACTTGAAAATCTGCATTGTAAAATTTCAGCCGCGTAGCACTGTTTGTTTGATCTTGATACAACGTTTTCTCTATCCAAATCTCTCTGAAATTTTTATGATAGCTTTGACACTTCCTAACAGTATATTTTTCTTTGGTTTCATCAAAAAATTCTTAATATAAATCACTGATCTTTTATGTCTACTCTGCTACACTTGAAAATCTATGCTGTAGAAAATTTCAGCCGCATATTGTTGCCTTAACCCATCTATTTCCAATATTTTTTTATTAAAATTTCTTATACATTTCATAGATTATCTTGGCTTCTATCTAATATTGATCTATTAAGGAATTCATCTCTAAAAACAAATTTTTGTTGATACAATTTTGTCATAAACTGCTGAAATTTTTCGACGAGAATTCTGCTATCGCAACTTGCACCAATTTCATTGCTATTATACTGCCGAAATTTTATTGATTAAATTGAACATCCTTGCTGTCATATAAACTGAGATTTTGCTATCAATTCTCTCCTCAATTCTCTCAAGTTTTTGGTGGAAATTACGTCGAGAAACCGTTATTTCTTCGATGACAATTCTACTCTTACAAGACAGTACATACTTGCTACAACTTCTACTGATTTCTATCAAACCTTTAGTACCATCTACCACAGATCCAAAACTTTTATCCATAGCCCTAAAACTTTACCAAACCACACCCTCAAACTACACCCAAAATAGCCATAAAACAAGCCTAAACCGTAGCCTACATCCACCAATCCACCAACCCTTTCGACCATCACCTCTCTCAACCAATACATGTCTTTAACCCAACAACAAAAGAGAGATCTTAACATCACAGATTTGGTGGCATATAAAATGACATCTGAGGAGGTAATCAATGCTAAATTCAAAGCCTTCGAGGCATGAATGGAGGATAAGATTCGGACGCTCTTTACCGAACTCAGATTTGGCCGACCACTAAGCCCGAAGAAATCACATCAAGGAGAGAGCTTTGCCCAATCACACCAAG
Source organism: Musa acuminata AAA Group (assembly GCF_036884655.1). Taxonomy (NCBI): domain Eukaryota; kingdom Viridiplantae; phylum Streptophyta; class Magnoliopsida; order Zingiberales; family Musaceae; genus Musa; species Musa acuminata. Next base: position 29,865,486 of record NC_088335.1, on the reverse strand, counting down.
CCCGAAGATATGACTTCCAAGAGAGGGGAAGCTCTATGACTGACCCCAACTATCCATGCATAAGAGTGGACTTCCCTAGATGGGAAGAAGGAGACCCGATTAGTTGGATCTCGTGCGCGGAGCGATATTTTCGGTACCACAAAATCGCGGATGCATCTATGGTGAAAATTGCAGCTATACATCTTGAAGGTGATGCTATACAGTGGTTTGACTGGTTTGAACATACTTATGGAGTCCTTTCATGGCGATAATTCAAAGAAGGACTGCTGATCCTCTTTAGACCAACCGATTACGAGAATATTGATGGACAACTAGCAAAGATCCGATAAACCTCTATCATTTAGGAGTACCAAACTAGGTTTGAAAGGTTATCTAATCAAACTTGTGATTAGTCTTAAAAATAGCTATTGAGGACCTTCATTGAGGGCTTGAAGCCAGAGATCCGAGGAGAAGTTAAAGCGCGACAACCGTATACGTTTATGGTAGCCATCTCTTTCGCACGACATCAAGAGGGGCAATGGAATAATGAAGCTCGGAGGACTAGGGACACTCCTTAACTAGTAATATTGAAGCCCTCAGCCCCCCCTACTATCGACCAAGTCCCTACACCAAAGAGGTTAACAAGAGAAGAGCTTCGGGAGCGATATGCGAAGGGGTTATGTTGGCATTGCGACGAGCCATGGAGCCGTGAGCATCGCTGTAGTAAAGGGAGACTTCTTATAATTGAACCAGTAGAAGAAGAGGTCATTGAACATCTAGAAGAGAGCCTTGAACATGAAGAAGAAGATAAAGAAGAAGAGCCACAACCGATTGAAATTACGGTACATGCACTAGTTGGCTACTCAAATTCATAAACGATGAAAGTTGGAGGCCTTCTTAAACAACAACCGATCACTGTTCTCATCAACACGGGCAGTACTAATAACTTCCTAAACAGTAAGGTTATTGTCCAGATGGCCTTACCTATCGAGAATTGTAGCAGGTTTGACGTTAAGGTCGCCGACGGTCGGATTTTAAAGTATGATCGTAGGCACTCGCGAGTGAAACTATTGCTGCAGGACCAAGAGATAATTACATATTTCTTCCTCCTCCCTCTTATTGATCATGAAGCTATGCTCAGAATTAAATGGTTGACGACATTAGGTGATATTTCTTAGAATTTTATGCAACTAATTATGAAATTTTACAGTAAGGAGAAACAGGTGATACTGAACGGGAAACATGGGGGCGACATAACGACGATTTGCACACAACAAATGGAGAAGGTTTTGCATAAAGCATACAGCGGCTTTTTGGTACAACTTAAGTAGCAAACTAAGGGAGAGCCAATAGAATTTGAAGATCTAAACCTACTTCCTTTGCTTGCTGAATTTTCAGATATATTTGACGAACCGCATAACCTACCTCTTACCCGTCGGCATGATGATTATATAATGATTCTTTCAAGCAAACCTCCAGTAAATACTAGGTCATATCAGTATCTACATCTCCAGAAGGATGAAATGGAAAGGATTGTAAAAGAGATGCTTGAAATAGGAGTTATTCGACCAAGTTGCCACCTCTACTCTTCACTGGCGCTACTTGTACGTAAGAAGGACGGAACATGGCGAATATGCGTTGATTATCGAGTTCTCAATGGCATAATCATCAAGGATAAATACCCTATTCCAGTAGTCGATGAATTGCTAGATGAAAGGGAGCACAAATCTTCACAAAGCTGGACCTTCGTCCGGGTATTATCAAATACGAGTGTACGAAGAAGTCATACCGAAAACCGCCTTTCGAACACACAACGGCCACTACGAATTTTTACTTTCTTCAACAAAAGGTGGGATATCTTGGGCATATCATATCAGAGAAAGGTGTGATGGTGGACCCCTTCAAAATTGAAGCAATGCAAAACTAGCCTACCCCGAGGAACATAAAATTGCTACATGGCTTTCTGGGTTTAATAGGCTACTATTGTAAGTTCGTGAAAACATATGGAAAGATCAGTGCACCATTTACTTCCTTATTGGAAAAAGATATCTTCCAATGGTCGGATAGAGCCTCCACTGCCTTCAACAAACTTAAGGCAGCCATAATGATGACGCCGGTGCTAGTGCTGCTAGATTTCAACCGACCCTTCATCATTGAGGCCGATGCATCTAGAGACAGAATGGGAGATGTTCTCATGCAAGATGATCAACCACTCACATACATTAGCAAGGCATTGTCTCCCCCCTATCAAAACATGTTAACATATGATAAGGAGATGCTCGCCATTGTGCACGCAGCAACGAGGTGGAGATCGTACTTGATCAGGCGATGCTTTCAAATCAAGACCGACCATAAAAGCCTAAAATATCTCTTGGAGCAAAAGATATCTTCCCTCGAGCAGCAAAAATGGGTAACAAAGGTTTTTGGATATGATTATGAAATAACTTACAAAAAGGGGAAAGAGAATGATATTGCAGATGCGCTTTTACGGCTACCTAAGCATGCTGAATTTTTGACCATTTCAGTTTTGACTAGTGACTTCCTAGAGAATATTAAGATGGAATGATAAGAAGATTCGGAGACTAGTAAGATCATAAAAAAATTGGAGGAAGCACCAAGCTCTGTGGCTCATTACAATTGGGACTCAAAAGAATTACACTATAAGGGATGCATTATGCTTATGACAAATTCTACTTGCATCTTCACAAGTAGATTTTGGACAAAGTTATTCCATATGTAGGGTATTAAATTGAAAAGGAGTACGACATATCACCGATAAACCGATGGCCAGACGAAAGTTGTAAATAGGTGCTTGGAGACAGCCCAAAGCCACCCACCAAATAAGACTACCCAGCGAGAACTCCAAACCTAGCCAAGTGCCATTATTGATCGACAGATCATGACTCGACGATGATGACCCACTAATGAAGTGCTAATATAGTGGGTGAACCTACCAATAGAAGATGCTACTTGGGAGAACTATGATGACTTGAAGATCAAATTCTCAAAAGTCATGAATCATCAGCCTCGAGGACAAGGCTGATTTGAAGAGAGCGGGTCTATTAGGACTCTAGCTAGGAGAGTCCTAATTGAGAGGGACATTCATGTAAAACCTACCTAAGCCGACCCCTATTAAAGAGGTGAAGAGGCCTGCTAGGGTTAGGAGGTTGTTTCTTAGAGATGAATTAGGAGTTGTAAAGGAATAGGAGTCTTGAGTAGAAGTCCTATTAGGAGTTGGTTAGAAGTAGGAGTCTTGAGTAAGAGTCCTATTATGAGTTAGGGTTTAGAAACCCTATAAATACCATGTATTTCTCCTCTTTTGATAAGCAACAGATGAATCTTTTCTGCAGTCTTTGAGCAGCAACTTGGAGGGAGGAACCCCTATAGAGTTCCAAGGAGGCCGATCCCCTAAAGAGATCAACCCCAAGTTTAGAATCTGCAAGGGTTCTAACACCTGGTATCAGAGCAGCGTTTTTGGCATCTCGCTGCCCTTCCATAACCATCCATCAACCCTCCACAACCGCCCAAAGCAATTCCCACAATTGCTTAAGAGATAGTTGCCAAATTCCGCCGTCATCTCCACCACCACGGATCATCCTTTGATCTCCCCGTGAATTGCAACAGGTTCTAGTTTTCTACCTTACTGCTGCTGCAATTTAGTTATCCTTATTTGAAAATCCCAAAAAATTATTCCTATATTGCTGCATAAACTTTTTGTCATAAAGTTTTCATCTCTATGACGAAAGATACATTGCAGAATTCCAACCGTATAGTACCGTCTGTTTGATCTTGCTACTATATTTTTTCTATCCAAATCTCTATGAAATTTTTATGACATCTTTGACATTTCCTAACAGCAGATTTCCTTTGAATTTGTCAAAAAATTCTCAATATAAACCATTGATATTTTACGTCTAATCTGCTATACTTGAAAACCAGCACTGTAAAATTTCAATCGCATAGCACTATTTGTTTGATCTTTATACTACGTTGTTTCTATCCAAATCTCTACGAAATTTTTATGATAGCTTTGACACTTCCTAACAGTGGAATTTCCTTTGATTTCATCAAAAAATTCTCAATATAAACCACTGATCTTTTACATCCAATTTGCTATACTTAAAAATCTATGCTGTAGAAAATTTCAGCCGCATATTGTTCCCTTAACCCATCTATTTGTAATCTTTTTTGAATGAAATTTGTTATACACTTCATAGATCATCTTGGCTTCCATCTAAGATTGATATATTAAGAAATTCGTCTCTAAAAACGATTTTGTATTGCTGCAAATTTTCATCGTAGCCCCCTGAAATTTCTCGACGAGAATTCTGCAATCGCAACTTGCACCAATTTCCTTGCTGTTATACTGCCGAAATTTTCTTGATTAAATTAGGTATCCTTGCTATCATATAAACTGTGATTTTACTATCAATTCCCTCCTTAATTCTCTCAAGTTTTTGGTGAAAATTACGTCAAGAAACCGTTGTTTCTTCGATGACAATTCTACTCTTACAAGACAGCACATACTTGCTGCAACTTCCACTTATTTCTATCAAACCTTTGCTACCATCTACCACAGATCCAAAACTTTCATCTACAGCCCTAAAACTCCACTAAACTATACCCTCAAACTGCACCCAAAATAGCCACAAAACAAGCCTAAACCGTAGCCTACATCCACCGATCTACCAACCCTTTCGACCATCACCTCTCTCAACCAATACATGCCTTTAACCCGACAACAAAAGAGAGATTTTAACATCATAGATTTGGCGCCATATACTATGGCATCTGAGGAGGTAATCAATGCTAAATTCGAAGCCTTCGAGGTGCGAATGAAGGATAAGATTTGGACGCTATTTACCGAACTCAGATTGGGCTGACCACTAAGCCCGAAGAAATCACATCAAGGAGAGAGCTTTGCCCAATCGCACCAAGCCCAAAGATATGACTTCCAAGAGAGGGAAAGCTCTATGACCAACCCCAACTATCCATGCATGAGAGTGGACTTCCCTAGATGGGAAGAAGGATACCCGATTGGTTGGATCTTGCACGTGGAACAATATTTTCGGTACCATAAAACCATGGATGCATCTATGGTGAAAATTACAGCTATACATCTTGAAGGGGATGCTATACAGTGGTTTGATTGGTTTGAACATACTTATGGAGTCCTTTCATGGCGATAATTCAAAGAAGGACTGCTGATCCGCTTCAAACCAACCGATTACGAGAATATTGATAGACAACTAGCAAAGATTCGACAAACCTCTACCATTCAGGAGTACCAAACCAGGTTTGAAAGGTTATCTAATCAAACTCGTGATTGGTCTTAAAAATAGCTATTGAGGACCTTCATTGAGGGATTGAAGCCGGAGATCCGAGGAGAAGTTAAAACGCGACAACTATATATGCTTATGGCAGCCATCTCTTTCGCACGACATCAAGAGGAGCAATTGAACCATGAAGCTCAGAGGACTAGGGTCGCTCCTCAACTAGTAATATTGAAGCCCTCAGACCCCCCTACTATCGACCAAGTCCCTACACTAAAGAGGTTAACAAGAGAAGAGCTTCGAGAGTGATATGAAAAGGGGTTATGTTGGCATTGTGACAAGCCGTGGAGTCGTGAGCATCGCTGTAGTAAAGGGAAACTTCTTATGATTGAACCAATAGAAGTAGAGGTCATTGAACATCCAAAAGAGAGCCTTGAACATGAAGAAGAAGATGCAGAAGAAGAGCCACAATCGACCGAAGTTACGGTACATACACTAGCTGGCTACTCAAACTCGCAAATGATGAAAGTTGGAGGCCTTCTCAAACAACAACCGATCACTGTTCTCATCGACACGGGCAGTACTAATAACTTTCTAAACAATAAGGTTACTATCCAGATATGGTCTTACCTATCGAGAATTGCAACAGGTTTGACGTTAAGGTCGCCGATGGATGGATTTTGAAGTATGCTCGTAGGCGCCCGCAAGTGAAACTATTGCTGATCATGAGGCCTTACCAAGAGATAATTGCATATTTCTTCCTTCTCCCTCTTGATGATCATGAGGCCATGCTCATAATTAAATGGTTGACGACATTAGGTGATATTTCTTGAAATTTTATGCAACTAATTATGAAATTTTACAGTAAGGAGAAACATGTGATACTGAACGAAAAATGTGGGGGCAACGTAACGACGATTTGCACACAACAAATGGAGAAGGTTTTGCATAAAGCATACAGCAGATTTTTGGTACAACTTGAGCAGCAAACTAAGGGAGAGCCAATAGAATTTGAAGATCTAAACCTACTACCTTTGCTTGCTAAATTTTCACATATATTTGACGAACCGTACAACCTACCTCTTACCCGTCGGCATGATCATTATATAACAATTCTTTCAGGCAAACCTCTAGCAAATTCTCGGTCATATCAATATCTACATTTTCAGAAGGATGAAATAGAAAGGATTGTAAAAGAGATGCTCAAAATAGGAGTTATTTGACCAAGTTGCAACCTCTACACTTCATCGGTGCTACTTGTACGCAAGAAGGACGGAACATGGCGAATATGCATTTATTACCGAGCTCTCAATGGCATAACCATCAAGGACAAATACCTTATTCCAATAGTAGATGAATTGCTAGATGAAAGGGAGCACAAATCTTCACAAAGCTGGACCTTTGATCCGGGTATCATCAAATATGAGTGTGCGAAGAAGACATACCGAAAACCACCTTTTGAACACACAACAACCACTACGAATTTTTGCTTTCTTCAACAGAAGGTGGAATATCTTGGGCATATCATATCAGAAGAAGGTGTGACAGTGGACCCCTTCAAAATTGAAGCAATGCAAAACTGGTCTACCCCGAGGAACATAAAATTGCTACATGGCTTTCTGGGTTTAACAGGCTACTATCGTAAGTTCATGAAAAACTATGGAAAGATCAATGCACCACTTACTTTCTTACTAGAAAGAGATGTCTTCCAATGGTTAGACAGAGCCTCCGCTGCCTTCGACAAACTTAAGGCAGCCATGACAACGACGCCGGTGCTAACACTACCAGATTTCAACCGACCCTTCATTATTGAGGCCGACGCATCTAGAGTCGGAATTGGAGCCATTCTCATGCAAGATGGTCGACCACTCACATACACTAGCAAGGTATTATCTCTCTCCTATCAAAATAAGTCAACATATGATAAGGAGATGCTCGCCATTGTGCGCACAGCAACGAGGTGGACACCCTACTTGATTGGTCGACGATTTCAAATTAAAACCGACCATAAACGCCTCAAGTACTTTTTGGAGCAAAAGATATCATCCCCTAAGCAGCAAAAATGGGTAATAAAACTTCTTGCATTTAATTATGAAATAACTTACAAAAAGGGGAAAGAGAATGTTCTTGAAGATGCGCTTTCGCAGCTACCCGAGCAAGCTGAAGTTTCGGCCATTTCACTTCCGTCCAGCGACTTCCTTGAGGATATTAAGATGGAATGGTAGGAAGATTCAGAGACTAGTAAGATTATAAAAAAATTGGAGGAAGCACCAAGCTCCGTGGCTCATTACAATTGGGACTCAAAAGAATTACACTATAAGGGACTCATTGTGCTTATGATAAATTCTACTTGTGTCTTCACGAGCAGATTTTGGACAAAGTTATTCCATATGCAGGGTACTAAATTGAAAAGGAGTATGACATATCACCCACAAATCAACGGCCAGACAAAAGTTGTAAATAGGTGTTTGGAGATAGCCCAAAGCCACCCACCAAATATGACTATCCAAGGAGAACTCCAAACCCAGCCAAGTGCCATTATTGATCGACGGATCATGACTCGACGACGACGACCCACTACTAAAGTGCTAATATAGTGGGTGAACCTACCAACAGAAGATGCCACTTGGGAGAACTATGACGACTTGAAGATCAAATTTCCAAAATTCATGAATCGTTAGCCTCGAGGACAAGGCTGATTTGAAGAGGGCGGGTCTGTTAGGACTCTTGCTAGGAGTAATTGAGAGGGACATTCATGTAAAACCTACCTAAGCCGACCCCTATTAAAGAGGTGAAGAGGCCGGCTAGGGTTAGGAGGTTGTTTCTTAGAGATGAATTAGGAGTTGTAAAGGAATAGGAGTCTTGAGTAGAAGTCCTATTAGGAGTTGGTTAGAAGTAGGAGTCTTGAGTAGGAGTTCTATTAGGAGTTAGGGTTTAGAAACCCTATAAATAGCCATGTATTCCTCCTCTTTTGATAAGCAATAGATGTATCTTTTCTGCAGCCTTTGAGCAGCAACTTGGAGGGAGGAACCCCTATAGAGTTCCAAGGAGGCCGATCCCCTAAAGAGATCAACCCCAAGTTTAGAATTTGCAAGGGTTCTAACATATACTTCTCCCCCTTTGTCATCAACAAAAAGGAGAAGTACAACTATTCTTTGTGTTTGTAATATAGGTTTAACTCATTGCATGAAAAACAGAATATCAAGTTTTATCATCATGCAGTTTTGAAGCTAGAAAATTTAGTAAGTGTTACATCATGCTTAGATCATTCAAGCTATCAAGTTTTAGATATGCAAGTTGTACACATACAAGATAGCAAATTCAAAGATATGCAAGTTGGCATATTTGCTTTTCTTTGCGATAGGTAAGATAGCACTTTTGCTTCTAGAAATATGTAAGTTAGCAATCTTTGCTTCTCTTTTGAGATGAGCAATTTCTTGCTTCCTTTGCAAAGTTTGAGCTCGCAATTTTGCTTCTGTTGCAAAGTGCAAGTTAGCAAGAATAGCATATTTTTGCATTTTCTTGAGATTTGAAGCTAGCAATTCTCGGTGATGTTCAAGATAGCAATTTCTTCTCTTTTGAGAAGTGTAATTTTTGCTTTCTTCTTGAATTATGCAAGCTAGCTATCTCCCCCTTTGTTATTGTCAAAAAGAAGGGAAGACCCTTTATGTCAATTTTTAAATCATGACAAAGGTGAGTAATCATTCTTATTTCAAAATTCCATAATTGAGATAAATCTTGAATTCAAATTAAGGCAATTTTAATCATCATTTACATCGTATGCAATACATCACATACATCATAAAAAAGCATAAGTATTGCATGCATCATTTTAGCAACAAATCATAGCATTTCATCACATGGCAAGATATCAGCAAGTAAAATTACGATGCAAGTTATTGATATCTTAACATGATTCAAACATTTCAAGTATTTAGCAATCATAGCATTTCATCTATTTCTCATTTAAATATAGCACTCATAGTATCAATTCATATTTTTCTCCCCCTTTGTCATCAACAAAAAGGAGAACGATATAAGCAAGTTTTAAATGTAAGTGCGGTAATGGTTCATGCCATAACTAGGTTTATGTCATTTTGTAACAATGAGTGATAGGATATCAATTATACAAACACCTTAAGGAAAACATGACATGGAGATAGCTTTCATTACTACTTCCTCTTTATTTGTTATTATCTTTTTTGCATGAAGGAGGAAAGTTACTAGTGAGCTTACTTGAATGAAGTTAAAATTGATAGGATATTAAAGCACACTTTATTTTTACAAGGGTCAAGATATGTGTGTGAATCAAATCCTTGCACGTAAAACTATTTCTCTAAAGATATAAGAAGGAATCATCAAATCCATTTCTCGAAAGTTATACTTCACAAGATAAGTCTATGAGAGATGCATTTGCTAGTTGATTCCATATGTCAAAAATCAATGATATGAATCAAACTCGATATGACATATGTTTATTAAGTCTGAAAGAGAATAATATATCGAGAAAATCCAAAAATATCAATTGTTAGGATCAAGAAAAATGAAATTTAATACTTTCATGCATTCGGACATGGTTTTGCTATAGATTTTTAAACACAATCATGAAGATAAAACATGCTCATGATCATGGAAATTTTTGTATCCAAAACACATAATTTCCAACATGTTATTAAGGCATGTAATAGTGTAAAGTTCTCATTATAGCAATTTAGTGAGTGAATTAAGGACGTCCGAAAAATGATTTTAATAAGTTCATGCATTCGGACATATTTTTGCCATATGTTTTTCAAATACACTCATGAAAATAACACATGCTTATCATCATGTATAACTTAAAATTTCATTCATAAAATTATCAATCATAGTATCAAAATATTTAAAATTACATCATTATGCATTTCTTCAAGCATTATTTTATTTAATCAAAAACGAAAAATAACAATGGAAATCAACATGATACACATTATTACTTCTTAACCACATATAGCATGATATTAAACTTCTTAATATTTTCATTAAGACATTAAGCATGGTTTTAATCAAAATCAGAAATAATCAAAATACACATTTTTTCTTCTTAAGAAAAACAAACATATGATCATTAGATTTAAATCTAATATTTTATTTCATTAACATGAAACTGTTAGGACTCTAGCTTGGAGAGTCCTAATTGAGAGGGACATTCATGTAAAACTGTTAGGACTCTAGCTAGGAGAGTCCTAATTGAGAGGGACATTCTGTTAGGACTAGGAGAGTCCTAATTGAGATGGGCATTCATGTAGGAGGTTTTTTCTTATAGAAGAATTAGGAGTTGTAAGGGAATAGGAGTCTTGAGTAGGAGTCCTATTAGGAGTTGATTAGAAGTAAGAGTCTTAAGTAGGAGTCCTATTAGGAGTTAGGGTTTAGAAGCCCTATAAATAGCCATGTATTCCTTCTCTTTTCTCAAGCAATAGATGAATCTTTTCTGCAGCCTTTGAGCAGCAACTTGGAGGGAGGAACCCTTATAGAGTTCCAAGGAGGCCGATCCCCTAAAGAGATCAACCCCAAGTTTAGAATCTGCAAGGGTTCTAACACCTGGTATCAGAGCAGCATTATTGGCATCTAGCTGCCCTTCTACTGCCATCCATCAGCCCTCCACAATTGTCACGCCCCTCAAAATATCCACAATATTTAAAATTTTCATCACAACTAACCCAGGATCCAAACACACATTTGAGGTCACTAAGAAAACATTCAGATCAAAATTTTACCTCTATAGTCTACAAATTCATAACCCTGTGCAGTTCATAAATATACCACACATCACTCGATAATTCATACAATCTGAACTCTACTCATCAAAATAATAACCACAACATAAATTCACAAGTGGGGAAAGTCTATGCAGTCACCAAACCAATGATTACCATAAGTTCATATCATTACAGGAAGTTAACTTAACATTCCAAAATCCTATACATGAGGGATCCTTTAACTTACACAAAATCCACAGGTTTAGATTCATCGTCAACATTTCATTAGATGCAGAGTGGCTTATACAACAAATACATATACGCTAACAAAGATCTACCCAAAATCTTCTAACTTTCTACTGCCTCAGCCCAATCTTAATATTTAAGCAAGCGATACGCTATCCTGAAAAATTTATCAACAAACAGGGTGAGCATAAAGAGCTTAGCAAGTGACTAACATATCCATGTCAAAGAGAACAATTCCCAAAGCGATAAAGTTTCAAAATACAAGGCAGAATATACAAATTCGTAGACATAATATCATTAGGTGCAGAATCACAATTGTCCTTTCAATAATACATATTTGGTTCATAACAGATGGGGCATAGAGTAATTGGAGCATATCAGTAACAAATGAAACATTTCGGAGTTTATCAATGGCGCACGAAATGTTCCGGAATATATCAACGGCATATGGAACATTTCGAAGCATATCAACAATGAATGAAACATTTCAGAGCATATCAATAACAAATACCGAACAGAAACTCAAACGTCGTCTTTGACGTTGCATTCATATCATTCTTATCCAAAGCATGTACAAAAACACATAACCAAAGCTCTGGATATCATGTCAAACATACAGAAGGTGTAGTGGGACCTCAAACAGAACGTAATACATCCATTTCTGAATGACCACCAGACAGAAGTCTCCCACGTCTGGGAGCTCCATCCACCCACGTCTAGGTGAAGTCAAAGGGGGCCGGCAGAGCATCGTAGGCTCTAAGCACATACCCTTTACCATTTTTGGCAAAGGTCCAGACAGTCCCACAATCACCAGAGTACAAAAGGACAGTTTAACAATAAGTAGCATATATCGAAAGCACACGCGGAACAACAAAAACATACATGTGCCTTTTCGAGACAATACGATGCAAGGAACAAAGCTCTTACAAATGTATTCAGATTTGGAATGAAATGAAAGCCAGAGTATACAGGGATTCCAAGCAAATATTTGGCTCAATTCAAATAAGAAGATTAGATGAATTCAATATCCAAAGGAACGAAACAGAATACGCGAAATCGACCAAAGCTCGATTTCTGATAGAATTCCAATGGCACATAGAACAAATATTTCAGATAATCATTTATGCTCCAATACACTTAAGAAAGCTATCGTTGAAGGATATATCAACCTATTTTCTGTTGAAACAAGTTTCGTACGAATCAGGGTTTCCCACAAGGAGTTACCTTTGATTTGGTAACACAAGGTCAAGGACATAATCACTGTTTTGCAGAATACATAGGGTCGGATTCAACAGATAATAGGGTAGGCATTTGAATTCCAAAATTTTCAATCTATATGTCAAAAGAAAGGTCTACAAGTCTAGTTTCGGACAAAGTTAGTTTGGTACAAATTAGAATTTTCAACAGAGTGTTATAGGCATTTTAGTATCAAAAGGTCAGAAATCTTGATCCCTATTTTGCAGCATCTATAGGCTCATTTGAAACAGATGATTGGGTAAGTGTTCGGTGTCCAAAATCTACAAAATCAGTGTCAAAAGAAAGTTATAAGAGTATAATTTCAAACAAAATAGTTCCTACCAGAATTCACATTTTGTACTAAAAATTATAGCTGAAAAAGTGTATTGGGGTCAGTTTACCGAAAAAATTTCAGAATCCATGGTTCTATGTCCAAAGAGAGACATATCAGTTTCTAAATAGAAATCCTTCAGTTTATTTTGAATCAACATAAAAATAGAGACTAATTTTCTATAGGATGGGGTTAGAAACACTTGCCTTTGGGAATTTTGTCCCTAAGTGAAAGGATTTGGGCAAGAACCCTTAAAGCCCCAATTTTTTTTTCTTCTTCTTCTTCTTCTCCTTCTTCTTCTTCTTCTTTCTTTCTTTCCCTGATCATCCACGCAGCTGCCTTCTCTGCTTCCTTAAGAACGAAGGCAGAGAGGCTTAAGCGGTGGGATTTGTCATTTTGTGCGTTTTGCAGTTTAGTCCTTGTTTTTATCATATTTATGATTAGGTCCTTAGGGTTTACTTATAGGTCCTCAGATTCTTTCTTTTTTTTTTTTTTGAACAGATCTCCCAAATCTTAAAAATAAGTTGCCTCTGATTCATACTCTATTTCTTTTGTCAATTTAAAATAGATGCTAACATTATCACCAGAAATTTATACGAAAATTCGGAAATGAGGGATGTCACACTCTCCCCCCCTTAAAAGAAAAATTTAGTCCTCTATATTTATCGTACCTCTTTCGATGAAAAGATGGGGGTACACCTTTTTCATTTCCTCCTCTAGCTCCCAAGTTGTCTCCTCTCCAGAATGATGTCTCCAAATTACTTGAACCAGTGGGATGACCCGATTCCTTAGGACTTTTTCTTTCTTATCAACAATCTGAATAGGCTCTTCCACATAAGATAAATCTTTATCGATCTCCACCAGCTCATACTTAATGATGTGAGAAGGGTCATATATATACTTTCTAATCATCGAGACATGAAATATATCATGGACATGGCATAACGCTAGTGGCAAGGCAATCCTGTAAGCGATAGAACCAACCCTCTCAAGAACCTCAAAAGGTCCAATAAATCTTGGGCTTAATTTTCCTTTCTTCCCAAACCTTATAATGCCTTTGGAAGGGGAGACTTTTAAGAATACAAAATCTCCGATTTCAAACTCAATATCTCGTCTTCTATTGTCGGCATAACTCTTTCGACGACTCTGAGTAGTTTTTAAACTTTTCCTTATAACTTGAATTTTCTCGGTAGTTTCTTGTACTTTGTCCCGTGCTAACAACTTTCTGTCACCAACTTCCTCCCAACATATAGGTGTTATGCACTTCCGCCCATATAAAGCTTCATAAGGAGCCATCTGAATACTTGAATGATAACTATTATTATAAGTGAACTCAACAAGTGAAATATCTTTATCCCATTCACCTTTCCAATCTATAACATAGGCTCTAAGTGAATCCTTAAGTGTTTGAATTGTTCTTTCTGACTGACCATCAGTCTGAGGATGATATGCAGTACTAAACTTGACTTTAGTGCCCATAGATTCCTGTAATCTTCTCCCGAATCTAGAGAGAAATCTGGAGTCTCTATCAGAGATGATCTCCTTTGGAATACCATGAAGTCTTACTATTTCATTAACATATAAATCTGCAAGTCTATCAAGTGAATAAGTCATATTAATCGGTAGGAAGTGTGCTGATTTTGTTAACCTATCGATGATAACCCAAATAGCATCATGCTTTCTAGAGGTTCTGGGTAGTCCTGAAACAAAATCCATAGTAATACATTCCCATTTCCATTCAGGAATATCTAAAGGTTGCAACAACCCTCCAGGTCTTTGGTGTTCTACTTTGATTTGCTGACAAGTCAAACATTTTGAAACATACATTGCAATTTCCTTCTTCATGCCTTCCCACCAATAATGACTTTGAAGATCTCTATACATCTTAGTGCTCCCAGGATGTATGGTGTACTTCGAAGTATGACTTTCCTTTAGGATTTGATTCTTGATATCCGGTTCATTTGGTACACATACTCTCTCCCCAAATCTCAATAGGCCATCCTTTGAAACTTGAAATTGTGGCTTCAATTCCTTTTCTACTTCATTCCTCAAGTAGATTAAATATGGATCTCGAAATTGTCCTTCCTTAATTTCTTGAATAAGATCACTTGAATGGAGGCCATCAATATCATCGAGCCTTACTCTTTCCTCAAAGCTTTCAAATCAAAAATTTCTTCTAATAACTTCCATTGCTTCACAACTAGACTAGCCATAAAACTTGTAGATTTCCTACTAAGTGCATCAGCTACAACATTGGCTTTGCCCGGGTGATAACGGATGGCACAATCATAATCCTTCAGAAGTTCTATCCATCTTCGTTGCCTCATGTTTAACTATTTCTGAGTGAAAATAATTTCACATTTTGTACTAAAAAATATAGCTGAAATAGTGTATTGGGGTCAGTTTACCAAAAAAATTTCAGAATCCATGGTTCTATGTCCAAAGAGAGACATATCAGTTTCTAAATAGAAATCCTTCAGTTTATTTTGAATCAACATAAAAACAGAGACTAATTTTCTGTAGGATGGGGTTAGAAACACTTGCCTTTGGGAATTTTGTCCCTAAGTGAAAGGATTTGGGCAAGAACCCTTAAAGCCCCAATTTTTTTCTTCTTCTTCTTCTTCTTCTCCTTCTTCTTCTTCTTCTTTCTTTCTTTCCCTGATCATCCACGCAACTGCCTTCTCTGCTTCCTTAAGAACGAAGGCAGAGAGGCTTAAGCGGTGGGATTTGTCATTTTGTGCGTTTTGCAGTTTAGTCCTTGTTTTTATCATATTCACGATTAGGTCCTTAGGGTTTACATATAGGTCCTCAGATTCTTTCTTTTTTGAACAGATCTCCCAAATCTTAAAAATAAGTTACCTCTGATTCATACTCTATTTCTTTTGTCAATTTAAAATAGATGCTAACATTATCACCAGAAATTTATACGAAAATTCAGAAATGAGGGATGTCACAACAACCACCCAAAGCAATTCCCACAATTGGTTAAAAGATCGTCGCCAAATTCTGCCGTCATCTCCACCACCACGGATCATCCTTTGATCTCCCCGTGAATTGCAACAGGTTCTGGTTTCCTACCTTACTACTGCTGCAATTTAGTTATCCTTATTCAAAAATCCAAAAGAAAAAAAAAATTGTTCCTATATTGCTGCATAAACCTTTCGTCACAAAGTTTTCATCTTTACGACGAAAGATACATTGTAGAATTCTAGTCCCATAGCACCATCTATTTGATCTTGCTACTGTGCTTTTTCTATCCAAATTTCTATGAAACTTTTATGACATTTTTGACACTTCCTAAAAGCAGATTTCCCTTTGGTTTTTTTAAAAAATTCTCAATATAAACCATTGATCATTTACGTCTAATCTGCTATACATGAAAATCTGCACTGTAAAATTTCAGCCGCATAGCACTGTTTGTTTGATCTTGATACTATATTGTTTCTATCCAAATCTCTACGAAATTTTTATGATAGCTTTGACACTTACTAACAGTAGATTTCCCTTTGGTTTCATCGAAAAATTCTCAATATAAACCACTGATCTTTTACGTCCAATCTGCTATACTTAAAAATCTGTTCTGCAGAAAATTTCAGCGGCATATTGTTGCCTTAACCCATCTATTTGTAATCTTTTTTGAATTAAATTTCTTATACACTTCATAGATCATCTTGGCTTCCATCTAAGATTGATATATTAAGGAATTTATCTCTAAAAATGATTTTGTGTTGTTGTAAATTTTTATCGTAACCTGCTGAAATATTTCGACGATAATTCTGCTATCGCAACTTGCACCAATTTTCTTGCTGTTATACTGCCGAAATTCTCTTGATTAAATTAGACATCCTTGCTGTCATATAATCTGTGATTTTGCTATCAATTCCCTCCTCAATTCTCATAAGTTTTTGGTAGAAATTACATCGAGAAACCATTGTTTCTTCGACGATAATTCTACTCTTACAAGACAGCATATACTTGCTGCAACTTCCACTGATTTATATCAAACCATTGCTGTCATCTACCACAGATCCAAAATTTCATCCACAGCCCTAAAACTCCACTAAACCATACCCTCAAACTGCACCCAAAACTGCCACAAAACAAGCCTAAATCGTAGCCTACATTCATCGATCCACCAACCCTTTTGACCATCACTTCTCTCAACCTATACAAGCCATTAACCTAACAACAAAAGAGAGATCTTAATATCATAGATTTGGAGGCATATACTATGGCATCTAAGGAGGCAATCAATGCTAAATTCGAAGCCTTGGAGGCGCGAATGGAGGATAAGATTCGGACGCTCTTTACCGAACTCAGATTGGGCCGACCACTAAGCCCGAAGAAATCACATCAAGGAGAGAGCTTTGCCCAATCACACCAAGCCCAAAGATATGACTTCCAAGAGAGGGGAAGCTCTATGACTGAACCCAACTATCCATGCATGAGAGTGGACTTCCCTAGATGGGAAGAAGGAGACCTGATTGGCTGGATCTCGCGCGTAGAGTGATATTTTCAGTACCACAAATCCGCGGATGCATCTATGGTGAAAATTACAGCTATACATCTTGAAGGGGATGCTATACAGTGGTTTGACTGGTTTGAACATACTTATGGAGTCCTTTCATGGCAACAATTCAAAGAAGGACTGCTGATACGCTTCAGACCAACCGATTACGAGAATATTAATGGACAACTAGCAAAGATCCAACAAACTTCCACCATTCAGGAGTACCAAACCAGGTTTGAAAGATTATCTAATCAAACTCATGATTGGTCTCAAAAATAGCTATTAAGGACCTTCATTGAGGGTTTGAAGCCGGAGATCTGAGGAGAAGTTAAAGCGCGACAACCGTATATGCTTATGGCAGCCATCTCTTTCGCACAACATCAAGAGGAGCAATTGAACCATGAAGCTCGGAGGACTAGGGTCGCTCCTCAACTGGTAATATTGAAGACCTCAGCCCCCCCTACTATTTACCATATCCCTACACCAAAGAGGTTAACAAGAGAAGAGCTTCGAGAGTGATATGCGAAGGGGTTATGTTGGCATTGTGATGAGTCGTGGAGCCGTGAGCATCGCTGTAGTAAAGGAGGACTTCTTATGATTGAACAGATAGAAGAAAAGGTCATTGAACATTCAGAAGAGAG
The DNA here is from genome assembly GCF_036884655.1 of Musa acuminata AAA Group. NCBI lineage: Eukaryota > Viridiplantae > Streptophyta > Magnoliopsida > Zingiberales > Musaceae > Musa > Musa acuminata. The sequence continues at coordinate 29,847,535 of NC_088335.1, read as the reverse complement.
CCTTGAACATGAAGAAAAAGATGCAGAAGAAGAGCCACAACTGACCGAAGTTACGGTACATACACTAGCTGGCTACTCAAACCCGCAAACGATGAAAGTTGGAGGCCTTCTCAAACAACAACCGATCACTGTTCTCATCGATGCAGGCAACACTAATAACTTTCTAACTAGTAAGGTTGCTGTCCATATGAACTTACTTATTGAGAATTGCAGCAGGTTTGTCGTTAAGGTCGCCAACGGACGGATTTTGAAGTATGATCATAGGTGCCCGCAAGTGAAACTATTGCTGCAGGACCAAGAAATAATTGTAGATTTCTTCCTCTTCCCTCTTGATGATCATGAGGCCATACTCAAAATTAAATGGTTGATGACATTAGGTGATATTTCTTGGAATTTTATGCAACTATTTATAAAATTTTACAGTAAGGAGAAACAGGTGATACTGCATGGGAAACGTGAGGGCGACGTAACGATGATTTGCACACAACAAATGGAGAAGGTTTTGCATAAAGCATGCAGTGGCTTTTTGGTACAACTTGACCAGCAAATTAAAGGAGAGCTAATAGAATTTGAAGATCCAAACCTATTTCCTTTGCATGCTGAATTTTCAGATATATTTGACGAGCCGCACAACCTACCTCTTACTCGTCGGCATGATCATTGTATAATGATTTTTCCAGTCAAATCTTCAGCAAATACTCAGCCATATCGGTATCCACATCTTCAGAATGATGAAATAGAAAGGATTTTAAAAGAGATGCTTGAAACAGGAGTTATTCGGCCAAGTTGCAACCTCTACTTTTCACCGGTGCTACTTATACACAAGAAGGACGGAACATGGTGAATATGTGTTATTTACCGAGTTCTCAATGGCATAACCATCAAGAACAAATACCTTATTCCAATAGCAGATGAATTGCTAGATGAAAGGGAGCACAAATCTTCACAAAGCTGGACCTTCGATCCGAGTATTATCAAATACGAGTGTATGAAGAAGTCATACCGAAAACCGCCTTTCGAACACACAACGGCCACTACGAATTTTTACTTTCTTCAACAAAAGGTGAAATATCTTGGGCATATCATATTAGAGGAAGGTGTGATGGTGGACCCCTTCAAAATTGAAGCAATGCAAAACTGGCCTACCCCGAGGAACATAAAATTGCTACATGGCTTTTTGGGTTTAACAGGCTACTACTGTAAGTTCGTGAAAAACTATGGAAAGGTTAGTGCACCACTTACTTCCTTACTGGAAAAAGATTTCTTCCAATGGTCGGACAGAGCCTCCACTGCCTTCGACAAACTTAAGGCAGCCATAATGACGACGCCGGTGCTAACAGTACCAGATTTCAACCAACCCTTCGTTATTGAGGCCGACGCATCTGGAGTCAGAATTGGAGTCATTCTCATGCAAGATGGTCGACCACTCATATACACTAGCAAGGCATTATCTCCCTCCCATCAAAATAAGTCAATATATGATAAGGAGAAGCTCGCCATTGTGCGCACAGCAACGAGGTGGAGACCCTACTTGATTGGTCGACGATTTCAAATTAAAACTGACCATAAAAGCCTTAAGTACTTTTTGGAGCGAAAGATATTATCCCCTGAGCAGTAAAAATGGGTAACAAATCTTCTTGGATTTGATTATGAAATAACTTATAAAAGGTGGAAAGAGAATGTTGTTGTAGATGCGCTTTCGCAACTACTTGAGCAAGCTGAATTTTCGGTCATTTTACTTCCAACCAATGAATTCCTTGAGGATATTAAGATGGAATGACAGGAAGATTCGGAGACCAGAAAGATAAAAAAAAAAAAAAAAATTAGAGGAAGCACCAAGCTCCGTGGCTCATTACAATCGGGACTCAAAAGAATTATGCTATAAGGGACGCATTGTGCTTGTGACAAATTCTACTTGCATCTTCAAGAGCAGATTTTGGACAAAGTTATTCCATATGCAGGGTACTAAATTAAAAAGGAGTACGATATATCACCCACAAACCAACAGCCAGACGAAAGTTTTAAATAGGTGCTTGGAGACAGCCCAAAGCCACCTACCAAATATGACTACCCAAAGAGAACTCTAGACCCAGCCAAGTGCCATTATTGATCGACGGATCGTGACTCGACGACGATGACCCACTAATGAAGTGCTAATACAGTGGGCGAACCTACCAATAGAAGATGCCACTTGGGAGAACTATGACGACTTGAAGATCAAATTCTCAGAATTCACGAATCATCAGCCTCGAGGACAAGGCTAATTTGAAGAGGTCGGGTCTGTTAGGACTCTAGCTTGGAGAGTCCTAATTGAGAGGGACATTCATGTAAAACTGTTAGGACTCTAGCTAGGAGAGTCCTAATTGAGAGGGGCATTCATGTAGGAGGTTTTTTTCTTATAGAAGAATTAGGAGTTGTAAGGGAATAGGAGTCTTGAGTAGGAGTCCTATAAGGAGTTGGTTAGAAGTAAGAGTCTTAAGTAGGAGTCCTATTAGGAGTTAGGGTTTAGAAGCCCTATAAATAGCCATATATTCCTTCTCTTTTCTCAAGCAATAGATGAATCTTTTCTGCAGCCTTTGAGCAGCAACTTGGAGGGAGGAACCCCTATAGAGTTCCAAGGAGGCCGATCCCCTAAAGAGATCAACCCCAAGTTTATAATTTGCAAGGGTTTTAACAGAAACATGTAATTTTCATTATTATTTTCAAATATATTTTTTCAATATGTAATTTTTAAAAATAATTATTCTAAAAAAAATACATCATGAAAAACATCAAGTAATTTCAAAATAAATTAAGGGGGTTTCGATTACCTCATCATTGAATGCCGTTAAGGCGTAGTTTGCCACCTCGCCTTTCTTGATTTTCTCCTTGTCTTTGGAGGAGCTCGATTCATCCCACTTTGTGTTCTTCTTCTTGTGTTCGAAGCAAGTAGTTCCGTTCTTTTTGCTTCCTAATTTTTGTTTTATTTGTAGTTTAAGTTCACCATCACTTGAGCTTATGCTCGAGTGGTCTTCAAATGTTCTATATCCAAAATCCTTCTTGTTCTTTGGAAGGTTGTTTTGTTCATCATGTTCAACATGTGCATTGTGCACCATTTCATATGTCATCAATGAACTGATAAGTTCTTCAAGTGGAAAAATATTTAAATCTTTTTTTTCTTATATTGTCGTTATTTTAGGATCCCACCTTTTTGAAAGACATCTTAAGATCTTGCTTACAAGATCAAAATTCGAAAAAGATTTATCAAGAACTCTTAGATTATTGACGACATCTGTGAAACGGGTGTACATGTCGCCTATAGTCTCGCTTGGTTGCATTCGAAAAAGCTCAAAATCATGCAATAAAATGTTAGCTTTCGAGTCTTTGACTCTACTAGTTCCCTCGTGCGTGATTTCAAGTGTTCGCCAAATATCAAAAGCCATTTCGCACATAGAAATCCGATTGAACTCATTTTTATCCAAAGCGCAAAATAAGGCATTCATAGCCTTTGCATTTAAAGAAAAATACTTCTTCTCCAAATCCGACCATTCGTTCATCGGTTTAGAGGGAAGTTGAAAACCATTTTCAATAATATTCCATAAATCCAAATTCATAGAAATCAAGAAAACTCTCATTCGAGTTTTCCAATAAGTGTAGTCCCATCCGTTAAACAACGGTGGACGAACAACCGAAAAACCCTCTTTAAAGCTAGGAAGAGCCAGTTCTCTCGGGTGTAAATCCGAAATAAGAAATACCGGGCTCTGATACTAATTGTTAGGATCAGGAGCACTAAGAGGGGGGGGGGGTGTGAATTAGTGGAGCGGAAAACTTTCGACGATTAAAACTGCGTTCGTACTATAAAAGCGATTTCGATAGAAAAGCCGATTCGTAAATCAGTTTAACTTGTGATCAAATGAGATGCAGTTAACGCGAATCTATGAAGGCAGTTTGCAGTTATGATGGAAATTAGAATGTAAGCGCAAACTGAAATATGATGTTCGTACGATAAAACTGATTTACGTCTAAATGCCGATTCGAAAAATACTGAACTTTGAAACACGATCGTAAATGCGCAGAAGGCACTAAGCTAGGTTTGCAGAAAAGATAATATGCTCAAAGTAAATGCAAACCAAGATTTAGAGTGGTTCGGTCAATCTTGACCTACATCCACTTTTGGCTTCCTTCACCGACGAGGTCACCGACGTCCCCTAGAGGCCTTCCTTCAATAGGAGAAGGCCAACCACCCTTTTACAGTTTCACTCCTTTTGACGGGCTTAGGAGACAACCCTTACAAACTTTTCTCTCCTCTCTTGAAAGATCAAAACTTGGAAGAAAAGAGGGAGGAGAACTTCTAGACTTTACAACAATTTTGAGCTGTAAAATCACACAGTAAGATCAAGCTTTCGGTGCCTTTGGGTTGCCCTTTTATTGCTGAAAGGGTGGGGTATTTATAGGCCCCAACCCAATTTGAATTTCGAGCTCAAAACTGTCATTTCCTGGAATTCCAGAGTCTGGCGGTTGCACCGCCTGACTAGGGTAATTGCACTGCCTAGCAGAGCTCGAAGATTGAGCCTCTGGGCGGTGCCAACTCCTGTCAGGGGCGGTTGCACCTCTGTCAAAGGCGGTTGCACCGCCTAGCCAGAGCTCAGAGACTAAGCCCTGGGCGGTGCCACTACCGACCCAGGCGATGCCACCTCTGGCCAAGAAATCTGGGTCTGAATGGGCTGATTCATTCGGCCCAATTTGGGTCTCTCAAGGGCCCAATTGCCCCAAGATTAAGTTAATGGGATCACCTCCCATTTCTAACTTAATCATCGTGCTAACTAAGAATTTCTTAAGACATTTACTGCAACTTGCTCCGATGCGTCAATTGCTTCTTCCGATGAGCTTCCGGCGAACTTCCGACGAACATTCGACGAACCTTCGGCGATGCTCCGGCAGACTTCCGACAAACTGCTGGACTTGCGATGATCCACTTGGCGAGTTCCGACGAGCTTCTTTGGCAAGCTCCTGGACTTCTCGGATTTGTTCCCGCAGAACCTTCGACGACCGTCTAGACTTTTGTCGAACTCTTGAACTCTCAACGTGATCATAGTTTTGACTCTGGCGCAACTCCTGCTGCATGTCTTACTTTCATTGTAGTTAATCCTGCACATGTAAAACAAAACTTCAATCGAGACAATTAATCCTAAGCAAATAACCAAGTTGTCCGGCATGTCATTGGTCCCTCGATGCTTCGTCCAATTCTTTGGCGCATCATCCTCTCCTACGACCTATTGCCCAATCGGCCAGTTGACTCCGTAACTCCGATATCCTTGGCACAATACACGCTCTTCTTGGCCCGATGCCCGAGTCCATGATCCGAAGCCTTCTGTCGATACATCGACCGATCCACCGGCCCGACGTCCAATCTTCTGACATGTTCCTCCGGCACAACATGATTTTTCCTACTTTAATTGTCTCATCCTGATCGGAGCATCCTGTGTCACTCAAAACGTAGATTAAAATATAAACACATATCAAGTGGTTTCATCATCAAAATATGAGATTCAACACAACATGAATTAGTGCAGCGGAAAACTTTCGACGATTAAAACTGCGTTCGTACAATAAAAGCGATTTCGATAGAAAAGCCGATTCGTAAATCACTTTAACTTGTGATCAAGCGAGATGCAGTTAAAGCGAATCTATGAAAGCAGTTTACAGTTATGATGGAAATCAGAATGTAAGCGCAAACTGAAATATGATGTTCGTACGATAAAACTGATTTACATCTAAACGCCGATTCGAAAATACTGAACTTTGAAACACGATCGTAAATGCGTAGAAGGCACTAAGCTAGGTTTGCAGAAAAGATAATATGCTCAAAGTAAATGCAAACCGAGATTTAGAGTGGTTCAGTCAATCTTGACCTACGTCCACTTTTGGCTTCCTCCACCAATGAGGTCACCGACGTCCACTAGAGGCCTTCCTTCAATAGGCGAAGGCCAACCACCCTTTTACAGTTTTACTCCTTTTGATGGGCTTAGGAGACAACCCTTACAAACTTTTCTCTCCTCTCTTGAAAGATCAAAACTTGGAAGAAAAGAGGGAGGAGAACTTCTAGACTTTACAATAATTTTGAGCTGTAAAATCACACAGTAAGATCAAGCTTTCGGTGCCTTTGGGTTGCCCTTTCATTGCTGAAAGGGTGGGGTAGTTATAGGCCCCAACCCAATTTGAATTTCGAGCTCAAAACTATCATTTCCCAGAATTCCAGGGTTTGGCGGTTGCACCGCCTGACTAGGGCAGTTGCACTGCCTGGCAGAGCTCGAAGACTGAGCCTCTGGGCGGTGCCACCTCTTGTCAGGGGCGGTTGCACCTCTGTCAGAGGCGGTTGTACCGCCCAGCCAAAGCTCGGAGACTAAGCCCTGGGCGGTGCCACCGCTTCCCAAGCGATGCCACCTCTGGCCAAGAAATCTGGGTCTGAATGGGCTGGTCCATTCGGCCCAATTTGGGTGTCTCAAGGGCCCAATTGCCCCAAGATTAAGTTAATGGGATCACCTCCCATTTCTAACTTAATCATTGTGCTAACTATGAATTTCTTAAGATATTTAGTGCAACTTGCTCCGATGCGTCAATTGATTCTTCAAGCGAGCTTCCAGCGAACTTCCGGCGAACATCCAACGAACCTTCGGCGATGCTCTAGCAGACTTCCGACAAACTCCTGGACTTGTGATGATCCACTTCGTAGAGCTTCTTTGGCAAGCTCTTGGACTTCTCATATTTGTTCCCGCAGAACCTCCGACGACCGTCCGGACTTCTGTCGAACTCTCGAACTCCCAACGTGATCATAGTCTTGACTCTGGCGCAACTCTTGCTACATGTCTTACTTTCATCGTAGTTAATCCTGCACATGTAAAACAAAACTTCGATCGAGATAATTAATCCTAAGTAATTAACCAAGTTGTCCAGCATGTCATTGGTCCCTCGACGCTTCGTCCAATTCTTTGGCGCATCGTCCTCTCCTGCGGCCTATTGCCCAATCGGCCAATTGACTCTGCAACTCTGATATCCTTGGCACAATACCCGCTCTTCTTGGACTGATGCTCGTGTCCATGACTCGAAGCCTTCTGTCGATACGTCGACCGATCCATCGGCCCAACGTCCAATCTTCTGACATGTTCCTCCGGCACAACATGATTTTTCTGCTTTAATTGTCTCATCCTGATCGGAGCATCCTGTGTCACACAAAACGCAGATTAAAACATAAACATATATCAAGTGGTTTCATCATCAAAATACGAGATTCAACACTAACCTGTCTATTCTTCCAAAAAGCTGTGAATATTTACTACTTTTCAACACCAAACTACTTCATCACATCTTGATAAGCATTATAATCCCAAAATAATATCATCATGATAAAGTTTACCAAATGGAAATAGGAATGATGTATTGGATTTATGAAAGGATATGAAAATTGTTTTGGCTACCTAATACAATAAAATATGATTGAACTATCGAAAAAGGATATGATACTTCCATATGGTGGCCTAATAACAAGACTAATCCATGCTTATGACATAGTTATCCCACCTGACGAAGAAGTTATGAAACTAGATAGATTTAATTGTTGAATCTCGGATTTTGATGATAAAGTCAATTATCATTTATTATCTAATCCATATATAGGATTAACTACGATGGAAGTAAGACATGCAGCAGGAGTTACGTCGGAGTCAAGACCATGATCACATTGAAGGTTCGAGAGTTTGACGGAAGTCCGGACGGTCGTCGGAGGTTCTGCGAGAACAAATCTGAGAAGTCCAGGAGCTTGCCAAAGAAGCTCGTTGGAACTCACCAAGTGGATCATCGCAAGTCCAGGAGTATGCCGGAAGTTCGCCGGAGCATCGTCAAGGGTTCATCGGATGTTCGTTGGAAGTTCGTCGGAAGCTCGCTAAAAGAAGCGATTGACGCACCAGAGCAAGTTGTAGTATTAATGTCTTAAATATCGTAGTTAGCATGTAGATTAAATTAGGAATGGGAGGTGATCCCATTAACCTAATCTAGGGACAATTGGGCCCTTGATAGACCTAAATTGGGCCGAATGGATCAACCTATTCGGACCCAGAATTCTTGGCCAGCGGTGGCACCGCCTAGGAGCTCAGTCTCCCAAGAATGCTGGGCGATGGTACTACCCCTGTTTGGCGATGGTATCGCCTGAGCTCAGTCTCCGAGCGAAGTTAGGCAGTGGTACCGCTTGAGCTCAGTCTCCGAGCTGTGTTAGGCGGTAGTACTGCCAGGACCCTGGAAATCCGAGAGATGACATTTTTGAGCTCCAAATTCGAACCAGTTGGGGCCTATATAAATCCCACTCTTTCTTGCATGAAAGGTCACCAAAATCTTGATCTTATTCTAAGAATTTGAGAGCTCAAAAGTGTTGTAAAAGGCCAAAAGTTCTTCTCCGTCTTTTCATCTAAGTTTTGATCATTCAAGAGAGGAGTAAAAATTTGTAAGGGTTGTCTCCTAAGCCCGTCAAAAGGAGTAAAGCTATAGAAGGGTGGTTAGCCTTTGCCTATTGAAGGAAAGCCTCTAGTGGACGTCGGTGACCTCATCGGAGGAGGAAGCCAAAAGTGGATGTAGGTCAAGATTGAACGAACCACTCTAAATCTCGGTTTGCATTTACATTCTGCTCTCTATCTTAATTGCAAACTGCCTCCATTGCTTTTCTTCAATTGTACTTCACTTAATCTTAAGTTGAAGAACTTTTCGAAACAGTTTTTCATCAAAAGTGTTTTTATCGTACGAACGTTGTTTTAAATCATCGAAAGTTATCCGCTATACTAATTCACCCCCCCACCCTCTTAGTGCTCTTGATCCTAATAGTTGGTATCATAGCGGGGTTAATTCTCAATCGGATTAAAACCCAAGAGAGATGGCATATGCCGGAAATTAGGAGGGCCACTCTATTACACATCCACCCATGTTCAATGGGACGGACTGCACATACTGGAAGACCCGAATGAGGATCTTCCTTATTTCTATGAATTTTGAACTTTGCAATCTTGTTGAAAATGGATTTTCAAAGTCTTCTCTTCCAATGATCGATTGGAATGAATTGGAAAAGAAGACTTTCGCTCTTAATGCAAAGGCCATGAATGCCTTATTTTGTGCGCTTGATAAAAACGAGTTCAATCGTGTTACGGTTTGTGAAACTGCATTTGATATTTGGCACACACTCGAAATGACTCATGAAGGCACGAGTAGAGTGAAAGAGTCAAAAATCAATCTTTTAATTCATTCTTTTGAACTTTTTTGAATGACACCGAGTGAGACCATAGGCGACATGTACACCCGTTTCACGGTTGTCGTCAATGGTCTAAAAGGACTCAGTAAAAGTTTTTTGGATTTTGAGCTCGTGAATAAGATTTTAAGATCCCTTCCAAAGAGATGAGACCCTAAAGTCACTGCTATTCAAGAGGCTAAAGATTTAAACAACTTCCCTCTTGAAGAATTAATCGGGTCATTAATGACTGACGAAATGACTTGCAAAACTCATGAAGAGCAAGAAGACATCCTTCCAAAGAACAAGAAGGATATGTCACTTAGAACTTTAGAAGACCACTTGAGAGAAAACTCAAGTGATGAGGACTATGACGATGACTTGCACTTCTAACAAGGAAATTTAAAAAAATTATTAAAATAAATAAGTTTAAAAATGATATAAAAAATAAATTTGAACCCAAGAAGGACCAAGTTATTTGCTATAAATGCAAGAAGCCGGGACACTACAAAAGTGATTGTCCCCAAGCCAAGAAAAGAACACCAAAGAAGAAGGCGCTCAAAGCAACGTGGGATGACTCAAGCGCGTTCGAAGAAGAGGAGTCCAACACCGAGCAAGTTGCTCACTATGCCCTAATGGCCATCGGAGAGGAGGTAATGAATTTAATTGATGCAGATTTATCATTTGATGAATTATTAAATGTTTTCCATGACTTATTTGATGAATACAAAATAATTAGCAGAAAATATAAATTATTAAAAAATGAGCATGATAGTCTTATTAGTAATTTCAATAAATTAAAAACTGAATATCATGATAGTTTAGCTCCATGTATAAAATGCTATGATCTAAAAACTCTCCAAAAGGAGAACTTGCTACTTAAGGACACCTTGAAGAAATTCGAGGTTGGTAGCAAGTCTTTGAATATGATCCTTATAAATAAGGGTCACGTTCTTAAAAGAAGCGGAATCAGATTTGTGAGAAGTCCTCACCAAAATCCAACCACCTTCATTAAAGGCCCTATATTACATGTTCGGCACCAAAGCAAATGCAACTTTTATTGCAAACATGGACATAGAACTTATCATTGTCCATTCAAGAAAATTAGTCCGAACAAACTGATTTAGGTTCCTAAAGGAACCATGATAAATTCTATGCAACATGATAAACAATTTAGATCAGTTTTTTAGGCATCCAAAAGTAAATGGGCACCTAATAATTATATTTTCTTGTAGAAACATACACTATCACAAGCTAGGAGCAAGAGATAATATCTTGCTTTTTGGGTTCTCAACATTCATGACCCGAGATCCAAAAAGACTCATGATGCTCTCTAGCCTAAATTATAAAAAAAAGGATTAGTAAAATTAATACTACCAATTACTGAGTGATATTGATACAATCCTGTTTGATCTCTTAGATTTTGGAGCTCATAATTCTACCTTCACACATCCTCTGGATTTCCGAATTCATCACATTCATTCTTTCTTCATTTTATTTTCTGATCCAACTTATGTCTTGCAAGCCAAGTTTGTCATGAACTAGCAAAGCTTACAAACTTGTATATTAAGTCATGAATATGTCGAAAAATGTATATGACATTTGAAGTAGAGTATGCACTTCATAAGATCTATCATGAACGTATGAAATCTCTCATATTGTAATGGAAACCTTTACATAATTACGTAATTAAGATTGATTGCTCCTCAAATAAAATTTTTCTGTAAATTGAAAACATCCACATCAGCCCACACAGCCCTCAAAATAGTGCTCACCGACTGTAGACAGTGGCACCACCCAACTGGCGGTAGCACCGTTGGCTATCACGGGTAGCAAGCGGTTGCACCGCCCAACCAGTGGTGCCACCGCCCGCAACTCTGTCTCCTTTTTAAACCAAGCTAGGGCTGACAATAGAACTGACCCCAACTCTCTCTCTTCTCCTCCTAGCAGCTCTAAAATCTTCTCCACCTTCATTCCTCCCCTTTAGCTACCCAAAACCTGCCCATTTCGTGTAAGATCAAGAATTAATCATTTATCCTCTTGAAGATCTCAACTAAGGTATTCTCTAAGAGGCTTTTGATTTTTATTTTAAATCATCTACTCTTCCTCATTATTATCTTCCTATATAGCAGTAGTTATGGGCTCTAGAAGATCCTCTAGGGACAAAGGGAAGACGAGATTAGAAGAAGACTTTGATTTCACCCTTTTCGATTCAAAACATCATGCCAAAAAATTTGCTTCCATAGAGTTTAGAAATGTCCATAAGAGAAATTATGTTGATCTAAATGAACTAAGTAATTTAGAGACAATTCAATAGTTTGCAAATTTAGATCTATTCCCAATCCTACAAATTAGTGAACCCATCTACCCAAGACTTGTTAGGTTGTTTTACAACAATCTACATATAAATGAAGAAGAAAGAGTGTCTACCTATCTCTTAGGACAACATATTTTCATTATGGATAGATTCATTTGCAACATGATAGGCATTCCCATAAAAGATAGAGGTTGTTATTTTAGAGGATTTTGGGATGATGAAACAGTTGGGACAATGTACGTCGAAGCCTTAGGCACAATTTTCGGTAATCCCAACATAGTGATACTTCCTAAAAGCTGTGAACATCTATTACCACCAAACACTAAAGTTGTCACGCCCCTCCGAATTTAATTTTCATTCAGGAGGTGTGAACCTAACTCAAAATTGATAATATTATAATTCAACAAACAATCCAGGATCCAATCACACATTTGAGGTCACTGAGAAAAACATTCTAGTCATTCACCTCTACAATCCACAATTCACAAAACTTGTACAGTTTATAATCATACATCATGTCACTAGATGATTCTTAAAATCCAAAAGCAACTTAACTAAACAATAACCACATCATAAATCCATAGTTGTGAGAATCTATACAATTACAAAACCAACATGTACCACATGTTTATATCATTCATTACATAATTTTAACTTAACATTCCCAAAATCATAACATGAGAGGTACTTTTCAAATATTTACAAGATACATCAATCTAGATTTGTCATTGATATACACAAAAAGAACTTATACAACATCAACATATCAAGTACGAAAGATTTGCCCCAAAATCTTTTAGCTTCCTACTGCCTCAACCCAAACTACATATTTTAGTAAGCGATAAACTATCCTGAAAAATTTATATATTAACAGGGTGAACATATAAAGCTTAGCAAGCGACTAACATATCCATAGCAAAAAGGACAGTTTTTTTTTCAAACAAATAAGGTATCAAAAATACAAAGCAGAGATACAAGATGAAATAGAAGCATGTGTTGTTTGAATGCAGAATTACGATGTCATTTCGTTCGATGCATGTTTTGTTCATATAATCGAGGAAGGGTAATTGGAGCACATCATTGACATAAGGAGCACATCCATGGCATATGGTAATTTCAAGGTATAACAAAGACTTATATCATTTCGGAAACATATCAAAGAACAAAACATAAATAGAAGCTCAAATGTCACATGACGATGCATTCATTTCATTCTTATCCAAAGCATGCATAGAAACATAGCCAAAGCTTTGGATATCATATCAAACACATAGAAGGTGAAGTGGGATCATAACATAATATGGTCCATCCATTTCTGAATGACTACCAAACATAAGTCTCCCACGTTTGGGAGCTCCATCCACTCACGTCTGAGTGAAGTCATAGGGGGCCGGCAGAGCATCGCGTGCTCTAAGCATAACTCCCTTTACCATTTCTAGCAAAGGTTCACATTTATCCCACAAACACCAGAGTACAACGGGACAGTATGAATAATGAAATTAGCATATATTGGAAGCACATGCAGAACAACGAAATGTACATATGCCTTTCGAGTCAATACGATACAAACATAATCTTTCACAAATGTATTCAGATTTGAAAGGAAACAAAAGTAAGAGCATATAAGGATTTCAATAAATCACATATAGCTCAATTGAAATAAGAAAGTTAGATGAATTCAATGTCTAAAGAAATGAAACTGGAAGAGGCGCATATCGAAAGCAAATGCGGAACAATGGGATGCATATGTCGAATCATTACGATGCAAACATGATCTTTAGATGATAGCTGCAGATGTACAAATAAATAAAGGACAAAAGTATACAGGAATTTAAGGTAATAATGTAAAGCTTAACTGAAGTATGAGTTTTTGCCGAAATCGATTTCCAAATAGAAGAAACAAGGAAAGCCAAAATCGACCAAAGCTCGATTCTGGCAGAATTTGATAGGAACATTGTATGAACCATTTGGATAACCAATTATACTCCAATTTATACAAAATAAGTGTCATTAGAAAGTTTTGTCAATCTAGTTTTAGACAAATTAAGTTTTACAAGAATTGGAATTTACAACAGGGAGTTACAGATAATTTCGTAGCTAAAGGTCTGAAAATATTAGCAGTGATGGAAATCTTCAACTTAGTAACCATATACTCTGATATCTAAAGAGCTATGATACATATGGAATGCAAATTGACCCCCTCCAACGATTTGAAACAAGATGGATCGTTCAAGATTGAAGTTAGGAAAACTATTCTAATCACATAATCAATGAAAATTTGATGAAGTAATTAGAATAGTACTTTGGTTCCCTTAAAACGCCACAAACTAAGAAGCTTGATAAGTTAAAAGGAAAAACAAAGATTTTTCTTGGGTTTTGAACGCCATAAACAAAAATGCTTGATAAGTCGAAAGTTCATGCAAGAACTTAAAAACAAAACACTCACCGATGTTGTAAGTTGAATATACTTTTCAATATCCTCTTATAAAGAGAGTCAACCTTGTTTATATAGTACAAAGGCCAAGTACAAAGGGAATGAATATATTAAATGACATTCATATTCCTAATGCATGAATGTAGATTACACATGAATCTACATTGAATTGTTTTGAATAATTATTCATGAATAAGCCCATAATTCCTAACATGGTCTAATATGACTAAATGACCTTTATTCTTCAAAGATGGCTAAAAATTCATCCTTCTCTCAAGGTTGGACTTTCGCTTCATGATGTTGACTTATTTGAATCAGGTTGATTATTTTAGGCTCTTCTTGTATCCATAGAACCTTGACCAAGTTTTGACTAGCTTGCTCCTTCCAAATGCCTTCTAATAAACAAGTTAGGGCTTCTTTCATCCTTTTAGTTTTCGCCCTTGTCATTGGTCCTCAATGAATAGTTAAAGGGTCTTTGGTAGAATTATAATCAACTTGCTCATTCATATCATTCCCCCTTTCGTTGAAAGGATTCGTCCTCGAATCAGTGTCTTCATCACCTGCATCAAACAAAGATAAATCAGAAACATTGAAGGTTACACTAACATTACCATACTCACCCGGTAGTTCCAACTTGTATGCATTGTCATTGATTTTTTGAGAGACTCGAAATGGACCATCTCCTCTTGGCATTAGTTTATACTTCCTTTGGTTAGGAAATATTTCCTTCCTCAAGTGTACCCAAACCCAATCACCAGGTTTAAATACTACTTTCTTTCGGCCTTTGTTGTGTTGTTTCTCATATTGTAGAGTATTCTTTTCAATTTGTGTCTGGACCCTTTCATGCAATGCTTTGACAAAATCAGCTTTTTGCTTACCATCTAAATTGGCCTTTCTCAGAGGTAAAGGTAGCAAATCCATAAGAGTTAATGGATTGAACCCGTACACAACTTCAAATGGGGAATGGTTTGTTGTAGCATGCACACTTCTGTTATAAGCAAACTCTACATGTGGCAAACATTCCTCCCAAATTTTCAAATTCTTTTGAATTATGGCCCTCAAAAGTATTGATAAAGTTTGATTTACCACCTCCGTTTGTCCATCTGTTTGTGGGTGACAAGTGGTTGAATACAATAGCCTTGTACCCAACTTGCTCCAAAGTATTTTCTAAAAGTGGCTAAGGAACTTCACATCTCTATCACTTACAATTGTCTTTGGAATGCCATGTAATCTTACAATTTCTTTAAAGAACAGTCCCGCAACATGTGTTGCATCATCTGTTTTGTGGCAAGGAATGAAATGTGCCATCTTGCTAAACCTGTCAACAATAACAAAAATAGAATCTCTCCCTCCTTTTGACCTTGGTAAACCCAAGACAAAGTCCATGGATATATCAACCCAAGGCTCACTAGTTATAGGAAGAGGAGTATACAATCCATGAGGCATTACTTTAGATTTAGCTTGTTTACAAGTAATGCATTTCTCACATAATCTCTCAACATCTCTTTTCATGTGCGGCCAAAAGAAATGATCACTTAACACATCTAAAGTTTTTCTAATCCCGAAATGCCACATTAAACCTCCACTATGTGCCTCTCTCACAAGTAATTCTCTCATTAAAAATTGAGGAATACACAACTTATTTTCTTTGAAAAGAAAATCATCATGCCTGAAGAACTTATCAAAACCCCCTTTCTCACATGCCCCATAAACATTAGCAAAATCATGATCAGAATTATATAAATTTTTAATATACTCAAAACCCAATAATATTGCATCAAGTTGAGAAATTAGAGCATACCTTCTAGAAAGAGCATCGACAACCAAATTTTCCTTACCTTGTTTATATTTGATGATGTATAGAAAGGATTCAATAAACTCCACCCATTCTGCATGCCTACGGTTTAGTTTTCCTTCCTTGTCCTTTGAGATATTTCAAGGACTCATGATCGGTGTGTATAATGAATTCCTTATACCAAAGATAGTGCTGCCATGTCTCTAACTCTCTTACCAAAGCGTAAAACTCCTTGTCATATGTTGGGTAGTTAAGACTTGCTCCACTTAGCTTCTCACTAAAGAATACAATGGGTCTGCCTTCTTGCATTAAGACTCCTCCAATTCCTATTCCACTCGCATCACACTCAATCTCAAAAGTTTTAGCAAAGTTCGGTAAAGCAAGCAAAGGTTCTTAACTGAGTTTGTCTTTAAGCAAGTTAAAAGCATCATCTTGTTTTTCACCCCATCTAAATCCCATATTCTTTTTTATGAATTCAGTTAATGGTGCAACAATTGTAGAAAAATCCTTAATGAATCTTTTATAAAAGCTAGTAAGACCACGAAAACTTCTAACATCACTAACACTAGTAGGTTTTGGCCACTCCCTAATTACTTTCACTTTTTCTTGATCAACATGTATTCCTTTATCAGTAACAACATATCCAAGAAAAGTAATTTTATTAGTGCAAAAAGTGCATTTCTTTATATTAGCATATAACTTTTCTTTTCTAAGCACGTTAAAAATAGCTTTTAAATGTGTTACATGCTCATCTAAACTTTTGCTATACACAAGTATATCATCAAAATAAACCACTACAAATTTTCCAATGTAAGTATGTAAAATATGATTCATCAATCTCATGAAAGTACTAGGTGCATTAGTTAGGCCAAAAGGCATAACCCACCATTCATATAAACCATGTTTAGTTTTGAAAGCAGTTTTCCATTCATCACCTTCATGCATTCTTATTTGATGATATCCAGATTTTAAATCAATTTTTGAAAACACACAAGAACCATGCAATTCATCCAACATATCATCTAGCCTAGGAATAGGATGTCTATACTTTACCGTGATTTTGTTGATGGCTCGGCAATCAACACGTATTCTCAATGATCCATCCTTTTTAGGCACCAACAGAACTGGAATTGCACATGGACTCATGCTTTCTCGCACATACCCCTTTTTCATAAGCTCACTTACTTGTTTTTGGATTTCCTTGGTCTCTTCGGGGTTGCATCTATATGCTGGCTTATTTGGTATGCTTGCACTTGGAATGAAATCAATTTGATTCTCAATTCCTCTAATTGGTGGCAAACCATTAGGAACTTCTTCGGGAAAGAGATCCTCATTTTCTTGCAAAAGATCAACAATAACACTAGGCAAACTCTTGTCAATTTTGTTAGAAGCAATCAAAACATCCTTGTACATAAGTACAAGTAAGGGCTGCCTCATGGTTAAGGCTTTCTTCACATAACTCATTTTGTCATAAACACTCATTTTTCTTTCACTCAAACTTTCTTTGTTTTCTCTCCCCTTGTATTTCCCCATACTCTCATTTTTATCACTCAACTCACCATTTTTTTTTCTCTCTTTCTTTTTCCCTCCCCAAAGTTTTGGTTAATGAAGACTCAAGCTCCTCATATTGTTGTTTTATGCGCATTTGGTCCTTAAAAATTGTCTTTGGAGGCAAAGGTCCAAGCTGATATTTCTGTCCATCTATGATCAAAGAATAACGGTTCTTGAATCCATCATGTATTACCCTTCGATCGTATTGCCATGGTCTCCCCAATAACATATGACTAGCATACATAGGTACCACATCACACCAAACTTCATCCTTATATCTACCAATTGAAAAGGAAATTAACACTTGTCGATTTACCTTTACTACACCACTATCATTCAACCATTGTAACTTGTAAGGTTTTGAATGCTTGATAGTAGGTAATTTCAGTTTCTCCACGAAAAAGGTGCTTGCCACATTTGTGCAACTTCCACTATCAACAATCACATTACACAACTTGTTAGCAATCAAACAATGAGTATGAAACAGATTTTCACGTTGTTCACCATGTTCATCTTTTTCATTTTGCAAACTAAATATGCATTGAACAACTAGATTTTCACCTTTAGCATACTCTACATCACTAGTATCCTCTAGAATGTCTTCATCATCCTCTTTCTCACTTTCAGATTCTACATTTCCATCCCTCATGATCATAACTCTTTTATTAGGACATTCGTGTGCCACATGTCCATGCCTAAGGCACTTAAAATACTTAATACCTCTAGTTTGATTAGGTAGATTCTCACCTTTACCCTTGCTACCTAATTCATTTCTACCTTTAGTCTCATCAATTTTCGGCATAACAATGGGTTTATCATCCTTTTTACTCCAATTCTGTTTCCAAGAAGAAGAAGAACCCGAATAAGGTTTTGAATCATACCTTGTGCCTTTTCTTTTGAGTTGCCTCTTAATCTTCATGGCCACATTCACCATGTCTTCAATCTTCACATAATATTGCAATTCTACAAGATCAGCAATGTTCTTGTTTAATCCACTCAGGAATCGAGCCATGGTTGCCTCACGATCTTCATCCACATTAGCCCTTATCATGGTTATCTCCATCTCCTTGTGATGCTCATCAACACTCATGGAACCTTGTGTCAAGGTTTGCAGCCGTTGATGCAAATCCCTATAGTAATAGCTAGGGATAAATCTCCTCCTCATGATTTGTTTCATCTCCAATCAAGTCTCCACGGGCCTTTCACCATTTCTACGCTTGTCTTTAAACAATTGATCCCACCAAACAATAGCATAATCAAAAAATTCAACAGCGGCTAATTTTACCTTTTTCTCTTCAGAGTAGTTATGACATTCAAAGATCATCTCCACTTTTCGTTCCCACTCCAAATAGGCATCTGGATTATTCTTCCCTTGAAAAGAAGGATTTTTATTTTGATGCTGCCTATGTTTCTGTCCACACCATCAAAACGTCCTCTCGTAGTTTGTCTCCTAGGATTAATATATTGACCAATTAGAGTAACTTGATTATCATACACATCATTGCCACCATCATATTCATCATTGACAAAGGTTGGTTGTCTCCCACGTCGTGGTTCACCTTGCAATCTATTAATTGCATCATCATGTCTTTCTCGATGATCTCTGACATCTCCCATCACTTTGAACATATGTTCAAATTGTTGCTGCATTGCTTGAACTAAAAGATCATTGGATGAAGAACTCGCTTCTTTATCTTTAGACATGTATACAACCTGGAAAACAAAGTTAGAACAACCTCGTCAACACTCCCTCATGTTTTTTTTTATTTCACTCGAGATTTGATTCACTCCACTTGTGTTTCACACAATTTTTTTGGCTTCTCTCTATACTGATCTTACCACTCTTGCCTTTTACCTCTCTTGTTTTGTTATTTGAGTTCTTAGATTAACTAAGGTACCTAAACAAACAATTCAGATTATGAAAAAAAAAAAAATAGTGAAATTGGACAACTTTAAAAGGAAACAAAAGATAGGCCAATTTAAAGGTGTGTAATGCACTTTAATCATAAGCAAAGACTAGAATTTCTTTTTTTTTTTAGGAATGAAGAAAGATTTCCAAATCGAAATAGAAATTCAAATGAACAAAGATCAAATTCTATAACTTGCAAGTATTCTTTGAATCCGTAATTTTTTTTTTCTAATTCTGATCTCTTTTTTTTTTTTGACCTTTGATTTTCCCTCTTTTTTTTAGCCTTTGATTTTCTCTCTTCTTTTTTTTTTTGACTTTTTGATCTTTTTTTTTTTACCATAAAGTGCGGAATTTCAAATAAGAATAGTAATAACGCAAGAAGCACAACAATGAAGATGAAAGAAGAACAATAACTATAGATATTGGCCAAAAAGAAGAAGAAGAGAAAAGAAAAAAAATCTAAAAGATAGCAAATAAATAGATACGCAAACCTCAAACTTGAGCCGAGCTCTGATACCAAATGATGGAAATCTTCAACTTAACAACCATATACCCCGATAGCTAAAGAGCTATGATACATATGGAATGTAAATTGACCCCCTCCAATGATTCGAAACAAGATGGATCGTTCAAGATTGAAGTTAGGAAAACTATTCTAATCACATAATCAATGAAAATTTGATGAAGTAATTAGAATAGTACTTTGATTCCCTTAAAACGTCATAAACTAAGAAGCTTGATAAGTTAAAAGGAAAAACAAAGATTTTTCTTGGGTTTTGAACGCCACAAACAGAAATGCTTGATAAGTCCAAAGTTCATGCAAGAACTTAAAAACAAAACACTCACCAGTGTTGTAAGTTGAATATACTTCTCAATGTCCCCTAATAAAGAGAGTTAGCCTTGTTTATATAGTACAAAGGCCAAGTACAAAGGGAATGAATATATTAAATGACATTCATATTCCTAATGCATGAATGTAGATTACTCATAAATCTACATTGAATTGTTTTGAATAATTATTCATGAATAAGTTCACAATTCCTAATATGGTCCAATATGGCTGAATGACCTTTATTCTTCAAAGATGGCTAAAAATTCATCCTTCTCTCAAGGTTGGACTTTCGCTTCATGATGTTGACTTATTTGAATCAGGTTGATTATTTTAGGCTCTTCTTGTATCCATAGAACCTTGACCAAGTTTTGACTAGCTTGCTCCTTCCAAATGCCTTCTAATAAATAAATTAAGGCTTCTTTCATCCTTTTAGTTTTCGCTCTTGTCATTGGTCCTCGATGAATAGTTAAAGGGTCTTTGGTAGAATTATAATCAACTTGCTCATTCATATCACTTAGTATCAAAATAAAATTTTTTTGTCTACTTTCAAATGGAATAGGTTTTGTCTAAATCAGAGTTTATTACAAAATGTTATGACCGAAAAATTGCATAGAGGTCAGATTACCGAAAAATTACAGATTCATAGCTTTATATAAAAACGAAAGAAGGTCTAGTTCTCAGTGGAAATCTTTCAAATTTTGCAGAATGAAAATGGAAACAGAGATTAAGGTTACTATGGGATGGGGTTAGAACACTTGCCTTAAAATTATTTGAATCTCAAATATGGGAAAATTGATGAAAAAAAACTCAAGCTCTTCTTCTTCTTCTTCTTCTTCTTCTTCCCTTCTCTTCTCAAACTCACGTTGGCTACAACTCTTCAGGTTTGTTTTCTTTAACCTTTCATCTAGTTCTTTTTTTTTTTTTGGGTTTTGGCTATTGCAAAAGTTGCAAGGTGTCATGCATGCATGAAAGAGGCTATGTGTCATCTTTAGAGTAAACATAAGTGGCACCCTTAGGTTAGTTAGTGACACATGTCTACTATTTTTTTTTAACTTAAATCTGAATCTTTCATAAATTATATCAAACTTCTAATATTTACTCTTAGGTTCCTAGCCATAAACTTTTAATATAATATCACTTAATATAAAATAATTATTAAATAATCCTTATTTTTACAAACAAACCTTTTACTAAATTTTCAAAAATGGGGGTTGTTACACTCTCGCCTCCTTAAAGAAAAAATTAGTCCTCTAAATTTATCGTACCTCATTCGACGAAAAGATGAGGATAAGCTTTCATCATTTCTTCCTTAAGCTCCCAGGTTGTTTCCTCTCTAGAATGATATCTCCATATCACTTTAACTAGAGGAATAACCTGATTCCTCAAGATCTTTTCTTTTTTATCAACAATCTGAGTGGACTCTTCCACATAAGACAAGTCTTTATCAATCACCATCGGCTCATACTTAATGATATGAGAGGGATCAAGTATATACTTTCTGATTATTGAAACATGAAATATATCATGGATATAATACAATGATGATGGCAAGACAATCGTATAAGCGATAGAACCAATCCTCTCAAGAATCTCAAAAGGTCCAATAAATCTTGGGCTTAACTTTCCTTTCTTCCCAAATCTTACAACTCCTTTAAAAGGGGAGACATTTAGGAATACAAAATCCCCGACTTGAAACTCAATATCTCATCTTCTGTTATCAGCATAACTCTTTTGACGACTCTGAGCAGTCTTTAACCATTTTCTTATAACTTGAATTTTCTCGATAGTCTCTTGTACTTTGTCTGGTTCAAATAATTTTTTATCACCAACTTCTTCCCAACATATTGGAGTTCTGCACTTTCACCTATATAAAGCTTCATAAGGAGTTATCTGAATACTTGAATGATAACTATTATTATAAATGAACTCAATAAGAGATATATTTTTATCACATTCACCTTTCTAATCTATAACATAGGCTCGAAGCAAATCCTCAAGAGTTTGAATGATTCTTTCTGATTGACCATTAGTTTGAGGGTGATAAGCAGTGCTAAACTTAACTTTAGTGCCCATAGATTCCTGTAACCTCCTCCAAAATCTAGATAAAAATATGAAGTCTCTGTTAGAGATGATCTCCTTTGGAACACTATGAAGTCTTACTATTTCATTGATATATAAATCTGCAAGCCTATCAAGAGAATAAGTCATATTGATCGGTAGGAAATGTGCAGATTTCGTTAACCTATCAATGATAACCCAAATAGCATCATGCTTTCTAGAAGTTCGGGGTAGTCCTGAAATAAAATCCATGGTAATACATTCCTATTTCCATTCAGGAATATCTTAAGGTTGCAATAAACCTCCAGGTCTTTGGTGTTCTGCTTTGATTTGCTAACAAGTTAAACACTTTGAAACATATATTGCAATCTCCTTCTTCATGCCTTCCCACCAATAATGACTTTGGAGATCTCTATACATCTTAGTGCTACTAGGATGCATGGTGTACTTTGAATTATGACCTTCCCTCGGGATTTGATTTTTGATATCTGAGTCATTTGGAACACATATTCTATCCCCAAATCTCAATAGGCCATCCTCTAAAACTTGAAAATTCAATTTCAATCCCTTTTCTACTTCATTCCTTAAGTAGATCAAGCGTCGATCTCGTAGTTGTCCTTCTTGAATTTATTGAATGAGATCAGATTGCACTTGGATAGAGGCCATTAATATCATTGAGTCTTGCCCTTTTCTCATAACATTCAAATCATAATTCTCTTCTAATAACTTCCATTGCTTCACAACCAAAGTCGCCATAAAACTTATAGATTTTCTACTAAGGACATCTGCTACAACATTAGCTTTACTAGGGTGATAACGAATGGTACAATCATAATCCTTTAGAAGTTCTATCCATCTCCGCTGCCTCATGTTTAACTATTTTTGAGTAAAAATATACTTTAAACTCTTATGATTAGTAAAGATTTCAAATGTTCGCCCATACAAGTAATGCCTCCAAATCTTTAGAGTAAAAACAATTGCTGCCAATTCCAAATCATGAGTTGGATAATTTAGTTCATAACTCTTTAGTTATCTAGAAGCATAAGCAATCACTTTCCCTTCTTGCATCAAACACATCCAAGGCCCTTTCTTGAGGTATCAATGTAAACCATAAATCCCTCATCACCACTTGGAATAGTGAGAATAGAGGCACTAGTCAATCTCCTTTTTAACTCTTGAAATCTTTACTCACAATCATCACCCCATACAAATTTCACATTCTTTTGAGTGAGTTTGGTGAGAGGTTGAGTGATTCGAGAAAATCCCTCCATAAATCTCCTATAATAACCTGCCATGCCCAAGAAGCTTCAAACTTCTGTCACGTTTGTTGGTACTTTTTTTTTGGTAAGTAAAAGTAAATTGATTATGTGTAAAGTTTCTACAAATAGCTTTATCTATACAAGTCATAGACAAAGCCAAGTAACTCATAGACTGCGAATACGATAGTTATGACTACACATGCTGTAGACTATAACTACCTGTGGGTACATTATTTGGCATCATTCCCAAGATCTTTAGCTAATAGCAAAATTAAATTTGATAAAAATATCTTTTTCTCTTCGGGTGAAGTGCTCGGTTTTGAGATCATGCTCCATACAGAATCTTGAGTCTCTAATAATCTCTTTCAAGAGCTGAGCATTGTTTGTGTGTTGACATTCAAAGATTCTATTACATCTCTCTTTCCACATCCACCAAATAGCGCATCTGAAAGTAACCTTTGCCAGTTATGTAAGAGGCCCTTTTCTTGAGAAACATTGCATAAGGTCGCCTAGTTCTTGGTGCAAGTTTGGTTGCGGCAGTCTATTGAGTTCAAATCGCTGGAGAATCTTCTTCCATATCCATTTTGTATAATCACAAGCAAAATAGAGGTGGTCAATAGTTTCTTCTTGTTGCAAACAAAGGGAGCATCGGTTAACATGATAGATACCTCTTCTTTTTATATTGTCTATTGTAGGTAGTTTATTGAGAAGGGCCTGCCATGTACATAAGGAGTGTCTTTGTGATCCCGGTCGATCCCATGTCCAACTGCTTGGGACCCACTTGTTATTTCTTTGCCTAATTTGATTCCATGCGGATGTGGCACTAAATTTGCCATTGTAATGAGGCCAAATAAGTATATCTGAAGAGTTGTTCCTGATTGGAATAGCTATGATAGTCGGCCAAAGTGATAACATTTCGGGAGAAATAGGATTAGGGAGACACCAGGTACCGTTAGCAATGAACTCGGAAACCTTCCAATCTTTGGGAGCCCCAAGATCATTTCGTATTCTGTCGCCATATAATTGAAATATACTCTTCCCATTCACCCAAGGATCGTACCACATATTAGTACTAGTTCCAGAAGAGATTGCATACGAAATGTGTTTGATTAGCCAATTCCTTGCCTTTAAAATTCCTTTCCAAGCTATAGAGTGGTATGTTCTTGTTGAAATTTCTCATATTGATTCCTTTGAAAGATGCCTAGCAGAAACCCATTGTGATCATAAGGAACATTTGTTTTGCAAAAGATCCCACAATTGTTGTACCAGGCATGCTTGATTCTAATCTCTAGTATTTCTCAAGTTTAGCCCCCCTTCATCTTTCGGTTTGCAAATGCTATCCCAATTTACCATATGCATTGCCTTATCATTTGTGTCATTCCAGAAGAAGTTCATTAATAACCGTTCAATATCTTGGAGAAGTCCAGCAGGCAGAAGAAATGCATTACACCAATATATAGAGTAGGAGTGTAATACAAAACGGATGAGTTCGAGTCGTCCTGCTTTTGATAGAAGCCTATTTTTCCAAGAAGAAATTCTATTCTTTATTTTTTACAGGATAGGCTGACAGTGGGTTTTGTGAATGCCTGTGGATATTGGCAGGAGACCCAAATAAGGAACTGGCAGGCTTCCCTCACTAACCCCCAAAGTTTGTGCAATAAAGACCTTATCCTCAACGTAAGGGCTCATATATACTTTACTTTTCGCATGATTTAACTGAAGTCCAAAAACCATACCAAAGTCATTCATAATAGTAGCCAGGTTCTTTACTGAAGTTGGATCATTTTGGAGAAAGATAAGTAAATCATCTGCAAATGTTATATGTGATATATGAATAGAGCCAGCATTGGGTACCTTAATGCTGCCATTTAAGACTGCATGTTCCAACATACAGCTAAGTCCTTCCATCGCAATAGTAAAGAGATACGGAGAGAGTGGATCACCTTGTCGGATGCCATTCGTGCTCCCAAAAAAACCAATAGGTGAGCCATTAAAGAGTATCGAAAACTTTAGAGTTTCCAGGCAAGATTGAATCCAATTAACCCATTGTTGTAGGAAGTTCATATCGAGGAGCATCTTATAGATAAATTTCCTATTAACTGAATCAAAGGCTTTCCGTAAATCAGCTTTAAAACATATTTTTGTCCCTCTTGCTTTTGAATGCAAATCTTTGACCAAGTCATTAGCAAGCAAAATGTTATGATGTATACTTCTCCCTTTGATGAAAGCAGCTTGATTTGGTACTTCCCACTTAACAACAGCTTCCACTTTCTTTGGATCAACAGATATATCCTTCCCTGAAATCACATGGCCTAATAAAGCAATTTCATTCAACCAAAATTCTTTTCTCTTAGTATGGATAATATATTTCTCAAGTGTTCCTCATGCTCCTGATTAATCCTTGAATATACTAATATGTCATCAATGAATACAATCACACAATCGTCCAAGAATGGCTGAAATATCCTATTCATCAGTTTCATAAAAGCTACAAAGGCATTAGTTAAACAAAAGGCATCACTAAGAATTCATAGTGACAATATCGAGTTCTAAAAGCTGTTTTTGGAATATCCTCCTTCATGATCTTCAATTGATAGTAACCTGACCTTAAATCAATCTTGGAGAATACTTATGCACCCTGCAATTAATCAAACAAATCATCAATTCTAGGTAGGGGATACTTGTTTTTGATGGTCACCTGATTCAATTGTCTATAATCAATACAAAGCCTTAATGTTCCATCATTCTTCTTAACTAATAACACCGGAGCACCCCATGGTGAAACACTAGGTCGAATGAAACCCTTATCTAATAGTTCTTGTAGTTGCTTTTTCAATTTCTCTAACTCAAGTGGTGTCATTCTGTAAGGAGGCTTAGATATTGGGGTTGTCTCGGGGACCAAATCAATAGTAAATTCACCCCCTCTATCTGGAGGTAAACCAGGCAAGTCATCTGAAAATACATCAGGCAAGGAGGTAAATCATGCCCAATACTCTCAAAATAAAAGGTGGGATGATCTAGTATGTAAAAAGTGATCATTTTGTATAACAATCTATATTGGTATGATTCGAAGATAGTCAATCCAAACTTAGCTTAATATCAAAACTCCAAATATCTAGGAGAACCAAATTAGCAAGAAGTTCATGTTCTCCAATAGAAATCAAACAAGATGACCAGATCGAGTTTGTTATCAAACAATCCCTAATAGCCGTATTTACATATAGTATATAATCCAGTGGTTCAAGTTGAATGCCCATGCGATAAGCAAAATATTACGAATCAAATCATAGATAAGACATATGGTCAAACAAATATTTGCATTCTTTCAGAAACATGAATAGTACCTTTGACCACTAATTCAAAAGCTTTAGAATCATATTCCGTGATAACATACACTCTAACATGGGCTGATGATTTATGAGACAGTGATTCTTTCTTCTTGTCCAAAGGGCAGTCTTTTATTTTATGATCCAAATTTCCTCAAGCAAAATAGGCTCCAGTCACCTACAAATACAAACTTATTTCATAATCTAACTCGCATAGTACTAAGGATTGAA
The DNA here is from genome assembly GCF_036884655.1 of Musa acuminata AAA Group. Classification (NCBI taxonomy): domain Eukaryota; kingdom Viridiplantae; phylum Streptophyta; class Magnoliopsida; order Zingiberales; family Musaceae; genus Musa; species Musa acuminata. The sequence goes on along the minus strand of NC_088335.1, from coordinate 29,820,579 downwards.
TCTTCTGTGTTGACTTCCCTTTTCAAATCGATGATGTCTTGACCCTCTTATTATCACATTCTGATTCATTTCTAATCTTTTTTTTTTTTTTTTGTAAACTTGTCCTTGCTATTCCTGTCCTTGATCTCCAGAAATTCATTAGATCAACAGAACAATTTCATACATCAAATATCTTCTCCAATCACATCATCTATTTTTTTGCTACCAATGTATTAGATTCACCATGCTTCTACTGCGCCACTCTGATTTAATATTGTAACACATCTTATTTCTGAATTTTCGTATAAATTTCTAGTGATAATGTAAGCATCTATTTTAAATTGACAAAAGAAATAGAGTATGAATCAGAGGTAACTTATTTTTAAGATTTGGGAGATCTGTTAAAAAAAAAAAAAACAGAAAGAATCTGAGGACCTATATGTAAACCCTAAGGACCTAATCGTGAATATGATAAAAACAAGGACTAAACTGCAAAACGCACAAAATGACAAATTCCACCGCTTAAGCCTCTCTGCCTTCGTTCTTAAGGAAGCAGAGAAGGCAGCTACATGGATGATCAGGGAAAGAAAGAAAGAAGAAGAAGAAGAAGGAGAAGAAGAAGAAGAAGAAGAAGAAGAAAAAAAAATTGGGGTTTTAAGGGTTCTTGCCCAAATCCTTTCACTTAGGGTCAAAATTCCCAAAGGCAAGTGTTTCTAACCCCATCCTATAGAAAATTAGTCTCTGTTTTTATGTTGATTCAAAATAAACTGAAGGATTTCTATTTAGAAACTGATATGTCTCTCTTTAGACATAGAACCATGGATTATGAATTTTTTCGGTAACTGACCCCAATACACTGTTTCAGCTATAATTTTTAGTACAAAATGTGAATTCAGGAAGGAACTATTTTTTTTGAAATTAAACTCTTATAACTTTCTTTTGACACTGATTTTATAGATTTTGGACACCGAACACTTACCCAATTATCTGTTTTAAATGAGCCTATAGATGCTGCAAAACAGGGATCAAGATTTCTGACCTTTCGATACTAAAATGCCTATAACTCTCTGTTAAAAATTCTGATTTATACCAAACTGACTTTGTCCGAAAATAGACTTGCAGACCTCTCTTTTGACATATAGTTTGAAAATTTTGGAATTCAATTGCCTACCCTATTATCTGTTGAATCTGACCCTATGTATTCTGCAAAACAGTGATTGTGTCCTTGACCTTGTGTTACCAAACCAAAGGTAACTCCTTGTGGGAAACCCTGATTCGTACGAAACTTGTTTCGACAGAAAATAGATTGATATATATTTCGACTGTAGTTTTCTTATGGGTATTGGAGCATAATTGATAATCTTAAGTATTTGTTCTGTGTGCCACTTAAATTCTGTCAGAAGTCGAGCTCTGGTCGATTTCGCGTATTCTGTTTCATTTCTTTGGATATGGAATTCATCCAACCTTCTTATTTGAATCGAGCTAAATATGATTGCTTGGAATCCCTGTATACTCTTACTTTCATTTCATTCCAAATCTGAATACATTTGTAAGAGCTTTGTTCCTTGCATCGTATTGTCTCGAAAAGGCACATGTATGTTTTTGTTGTTCCGCGTGTGCTTTCGATATATGCTACTTATTGTTAAACTGCCCTTTTGTACTCTGATGATTGTGGGACTGTCTGGACCTTTGCTAGAAATGGTAAAGGGTATGTGCTTAGAGCCTGCGATGCTCTGTCGGCCCCCTTTGACTTCACCTAGACGTTGGTGGATGGAGCTCCCAGACGTGGGAGACTTCTGTCTGGTGGTCATTCAAAAATGGATGTATCACGTTCTGTTTGAGGTCCCACTACACCTTCTGTATGTTTGACATGATATCCAGAGCTTTGGTTATGTGTTTTTGTACATGCTTTGGATAAGAATGATAGGAATGCAACGTCAAAGACGACGTTTGAGTTTCTATTCGGTATTTGTTATTGATATTCTCTGAAATGTTTCATTCATTGTTGATATGCTTCGAAATGTTCCATATGTCGTTGATATATTCCGGAACGTTTCGTGCGCCATTGATAAACTCCGAAATGTTTCATTTGTTACTGATATACTCCAATTACTCTATGCCCCATCTGTTATGAACCAAATATGTATGATTGAAAGGACAATTGTGATTCTGCACCTAATGATATTATGTCTACGAATTCGTATATTCTGCCTTGTATTTTGAAACTTTATCACTTTGGGAATTGTCCTCTTTGACATGGATATGTTAGTCACTTTCTGAGCTCTTTATGCTCACCCCGTTTGTTGATAAATTTTTCAGGATAGCGTATCGCTTGCTTAAATGTTAAGATTGGGCTGAGGCAGTGGAAAGTTAGAAGATTTTTTGGCAGATCTTTGTTAGCGTATATGTATTTGTTGTATAAGCCACTCTGCATCTAATGAAATGTTGACGATGAATGTAAACCTGTGGATTTTGTGTAAGTTAAAGGATCCCTCATGTATAGGATTTTGGAATGTTAAGTTAACTTCCTGTAATGATATGAACTTATGGTAATCGTTGGTTTGGTGACTACATAGACTTTCCCCACTTGTGAATTTATATTGTGGTTATTATTTTGATGAGTTGAGTTCAGATTGTATGAATTATCGAGTGATGTGTGGTATGCTTATGAACTGCACAGGGTTATGAATTTGTAGACTATAGAGGTAAAATTTTGATCTGAATGTTTTCTTAGTGACCTCAAATGTGTGTTTGGATCCTGGGTTAGTTGTGATGAAAATTTTAAATATTGTGGATATTTTGAGGGGCGTGACAGAGGTGGTATCAGAGCATGATTTGAGAATCACTAAGAATATTATTTTTTTTGAGGTTTATTGACTATCATTTAGAGATTGATCAAAGAAAATATTCTTTTGTTGTTTTAGGAAGCAAGGATGACGAGATCATCTGGTTCTCCTGTTGCATCTACTGCTAATCAATTGAGTGGTATCATGCGGACTTTGGAGACTATGGCACAAGTGATGCAATAACAACAACAACCTGTCCTACCAGGAAGAAATGATGGAACATGAACATCAAACCAGACGGGGTTGGGAATTGAACAGTTTAAGAAGCTTAGTCCTCCCAGTTTTAGTGGTGAGTCTGATCCAATGGTGGCAGAACGATGGATGATGCAGATAGAGAAAATATTTGATGCCTTAAATTACCCTGATGATCGAAAGGTTTTTCTTGCCACCTTTATGCTGGAAGGAGAAGCTGAACACTAGTGGAGAATGATTAAGAGGATGTCTGAAATCAAACATGAGCCAATGACATGGAAGTTATTCCAAGAAAAGTTTAATGATAAATATTTTCCAGATTGTATGAGAGAGCAAAAAGAATTGAAGTTCTTGAATCTTATCCAGGGAAGTATGACGGTTACAAAGTATGAATCTAAATTCACTAAGCTCTCCAGGTTTGCCACACATATGACTGATGATGAATCTAGGAAGGCAAGAAGGTTTGAAAGGGGATTACGGCTAGCAATAAGAAGCCGAATGTCAGCTTTAAAACTACAAACATATGCAGATACGGTAGAAAGAGCTTTGAAAATTGAACGAGACATGGAGGAAATTCAAGAAATCATTGGCAAGAACAAAAAGGACAAATTTACTAGCGAAAGCAGGAGAGAAAATGAATATGAAGCTAGTAACAAGAGGTTTAAGACATCTGGATTTAAGAAATGGAAACCATTGCGGAGGACTCAATCATGTGCAAAATGTGGATTAAATCATGAAACAAGTCGATGTTTTCGGGTGACTGGAGCATATTTTGGTTGTGGAAAGTTGGATCATCAAATAAAAGATTGCCCTTTGAGGAAGAAGAAAGAGCCACTGTCTCCTAGACCCTCAGCCCATGCTAGAGTGTACGCTATCACTGAACAAGATTCTAAAGCTTCTAAATCAGTGGTGGAAGGTATTCTTCATGTTTATAAAAGAAATGCAAAAGTTTTGTTTGATCCTGGCTCCAATTTATCGTTTGTTTCACAATACTTTGCTTGTCACTTGGATATTCTACCTAAACCCCTGGATTATATGTTATATGTAACAACTGCTATTGGAGATTCATTGGCAACAAACTTGGTCTACCCATCTTGTTTGATCTCTATTGGAGACCTCGAACTCTTTGCTGATTTGATTTTCCTAGAGATCCAGGGTTTTGATACTATACTTGGCATAGATAGGTTATCTTCTCATCATGCTAGTATTGATTGTTACAAGAAAATAATTACTTTCTGCATACCAGATCAGCCTATATTTTTCTTTGAGGGCATTAGGCATGATTTGCCTCCTTGCTTGATATCAGCACTTCAAGCTTATCGTCTTATGCAGAAAGGTTGTTTTTGTTATATGGTGTGTGTAAAGGAGCATTCAAATCAGGAAACCCACCTAGATGAAATTTTAGTGGTCAAAGAATTCCCTGATGTATTCCCAGATGACTTGCCTGGTTTACCTCTAGATAGAGAGGGTGAATTTGCTATTGATTTGGTCTCCAGTACAACCCCAATATCTAAGCCTCCCTACAGAATGGCACCACTCGAGCTAGAGGAATTAAAGAAGCAAATACAAGAATATTATATAAGGGTTTCATACGAACCAATGTATCCACATGGGGTGCTCCGGTACTATTAGTGAAGAAGAAGGATGGAACATTGAGGCTTTGTATTGATTATAGATAGTTGAATCAGGTGACCATCAAAAACAAGTATCCCATACCTAGAATTGATGATTTGTTTGATCAACTGCAGGGTGCACAAGTATTCTCTAAGATTGACCTGAGGTCAGGTTACTATCAATTGAAGATCAAGGAGGAGGATATTTCAAAAACAGCTTTCAGAACTCGATATGGTCATTATGAATTCTTGGTGATGCCATTTGGTTTGACAAATGCCCCTGCAGCTTTTATGGAACTAATGAATAGGATATTTCAACCGCTCTTGGATATCTGTGTAATTATATTTATTGATGACATATTGGTGTATTCAAGGAGTAATCAAGAGCATGAGGAACACTTGAGAAATGTATTGTCCATACTAAGAGAAAAGAAGTTGTATGCAAAGTTCAACAAATGTGAATTTTGGTTGAATGAAGTTGCTTTCTTAGGCCATGTGATTTCAGGGAAGGGTATATCTGTTGATCCAAGAAAAATAGAAGCTGTAGTTGAATGGGAAGCACCAACAAATGTAACGAAAGTTAGAAGTTTCTTGGGCATGGTAGGTTATTACAGGAGATTTGTGGAGGGATTTTCTCGAATTGCTCAACCTCTCACCAAACTCACTAAGAAGAATATGAAATTTGTATGGGGTGATGATTGTGAGCAAAGTTTTCAAGAGTTAAAAAGAAGATTGACTAGTACCCTTATTCTCACTATTCCAAGTGGTAGTGATGAGTTTGTAGTTTATACTGATGCTTCAAGAAAGGGCCTAGGATGTGTTTTGATGCAGGAAGGGAGAGTAATTGCGTATGCTTCTAGGCAACTTAAGGGTTATGAATTGAATTATCCAACTCATGATTTGGAATTGGCAGCAATTATTTTTGCTCTAAAGATTTGGAGACATTATTTGTATGGTCGACAGTTTGAAATCTTTACTGATCACAAGAGTTTAAAATATATTTTCACTCAGAAAGAGTTAAACATGAGGCAGTGAAGATGGATAGAACTTCTGAAGGATTATGATTGTGCCATCCGTTATCACCCGGGCAAAGCCAATGTTGTAGCTGATGCACTTAGTAGGAAATCTACAAGTTTTATGGCTAGTCTAGTCATGAAGCAATGGAAGTTATTAGAAGAAAATTTTGATTTGAAAGCTTTGAGGAAAGAGCAAGACTCGATGATATTGATGGCCTCCATTCAAGTGCAATCTGATCTTATTCAACAAATTAAGGAAGGACAATTACGAGATTCATATTTAATCTACTTGAGGAATGAAGTAGAAAAGGAATTGAAGCCACAATTTCAAGTTTCAAAGGATGACCTATTGAGATTTGGGGAGAGAGTATGTGTACCAAATGAACCGGATATCAATAATCAAATCCTAAAGGAAAGTCATACTTCGAAGTACACCATACATCCTGGGAGCACTAAGATGTATAGAGATCTTCAAAGTCATTATTGGTGGGAAGGCATGAAGAAGGAAATTGCAATGTATGTTTCAAAATGTTTGACTTGTCAGCAAATCAAAGTAGAACACCAAAGACCTGGAGGGTTGTTGCAACCTTTAGATATTCCTAAATGGAAATGGGAATGTATTACTATGGATTTTGTTTCAGGACTACCCAGAACCTCTAGAAAGCATGATGCTATTTGGGTTATCATCAATAGGTTAACAAAATCTGCATACTTCTTACCGATTAATATGACTTATTCACTTGATAGACTTGCAGATTTATATGTTAATGAAATAGTAAGACTTCATGGTATTCCAAAGGAGATCATCTCTGATAGAGACTCCAGATTTCTCTCTAGATTTTGGAGAAGAGTACAGGAATCTATGGGCACTAAAGTCAAGTTTAGTACTGCATATCATCCTCAGACTGATGGTTAGTCAGAAAGAACAATTCAAACACTTGAGGATTTACTTAGAGCCTATGTTATGGATTGGAAAGGTGAATGGGATAAAGATATTTCACTTGTTGAGTTCACTTATAATAATAGTTATCATTCAAGTATTCAGATGGCTCCTTATGAAGCTTTATATGGGCGGATGTGCATAACACCTATATGTTGGGAGGAAGTTGGTGACAGAAAGCTGTTAGCACCGGACAAAGTACAAGAAACTACCGAGAAAATTCAAGTTATAAGGAAAAGGTTAAAAACTACTCAGAGTCGTCAAAAGAGTTATGCTGACAATAGAAGATAATATATTGAGTTTGAAATCGGAGATTTTGTATTCTTAAAAGTCTCCCCTTCCAAAGGCATTATAAGGTTTGGGAAGAAAGGAAAATTGAGCCCAAGATTTATTGGACCTTTTGAGGTTCTTGAGAGGGTTGGTTCTGTCGCTTACAGGATTGCCTTGCCACTAGCATTGTGCCATGTCCATGATATATTTCATGTCTCGATGATTAGGAAGTATATATATGACCCTTCTCACATCATTGAGTATGAGCTGATGGAGATCGATAGAGATTTATCTTATGTGGAAGAGCCTATTCAGATTGTTGATAAGAAAGAAAAAATCCTAAGGAATCGGGTCATCCCACTGGTTCAAGTAATTTGGAGACATCATGCCGGAAAGGAAACAACTTGGGAGCTAGAGGAGGAAATGAAAAAGGTGTACCCCCATCTTTTCGTCGATAGAGGTACGATAAATATAGAGGACTAAATTTTTCTTTTAAGGGGGGGAGGTGTAACACCCCTCATTTCCGAATTTTCGTATAAATTTCTGGTGATAATGTAAGCATCTATTTTAAATTGACAAAAGAAATAGAGTATGAATCAGAGGTAACTTATTTTTAAGATTTGGGAGATCTGTTCAAAAAAAAAAAAAAAAAAAGAATCTGAGGACCTATATGTAAACCCTAAGGACCTAATCGTGAATATGATAAAAACAAGGACTAAACTACAAAACGTACAAAATGATAAATTCCACCGCTTAAGCCTCTCTGCCTTCGTTCTTAAGGAAGCAGAGAAGGTAGCTACGTGGATGATCAGGGAAAGAAAGAAAGAAGAAGAAGAAGAAGGAGAAGAAGAAGAAGAAGAAAAAAAAAAAAAATTGGGGTTTTAAGGGTTCTTGCCCAAATCCTTTCACTTAGGGTCAAAATTCCCAAAGGCAAGTGTTTCTAACCCCATCCTACAGAAAATTAGTCTCTGTTTTTATGTTGATTCAAAATAAACTGAAGGATTTCTATTTAGAAACTGATATGTCTCTCTTTGGACATAGAACCATGGATTCTGAAATTTTTTCGGTAAACTGACCCCAATACACTGTTTCAGCTATAATTTTTAGTACAAAATGTGAATTCAGGCAGGAACTATTTTGTTTGAAATTAGACTCTTATAAGTTTCTTTTGACACTGATTTTGTAGATTTTGGACACCGAACACTTACCCAATCATCTGTTTTAAATGAGCCTATAGATGCTGCAAAACAGGGATCAAGATTTCTAACCTTTCGATACTAAAATGCCTATAACTCTCTGTTGAAAATTCTGATTTGTACCAAACTGACTTTGTCCGAAACTAGACTTGCAGACCTCTCTTTTGACATATAGTTTGAAAATTTTAGAATTTAAATGCCTACCCTATTATCTGTTGAATCCGACCCTATGTATTCTACAAAACAGTGATTGTGTCCTTGACCTTGTGTTACCAAACCAAAGGTAACTCGTTGTGGGAAACCCTGATTCGTACGAAACTTGTTTCGATAGAAAACAGATTGATATATCTTTCGATGGTAGTTTTCTTATGAGTATTGGAGCATAATTGACAATCTAAAGTATTTGTTCTGTGTGCCACTTAAATTCTGTCAGAAGTTGAGCTCTGGTCGATTTCACGTATTCTGTTTTATTTCTTTGGATACGGAATTCATCCAACCTTCTTATTTGAATTGAGCTAAATATGATTGCTTGGAATCCCTATATACTCTTACTTTCATTTCATTCCAAATCTGAATACATTTGTAAGAGCTTTGTTCTTGGCATCGTATTGTCTCGAAAAGGCACATGTATGTTTTTGTTGTTCCGCGTGTGCTTCCGATATATGCTACTTATTGTTAAACTGCCCCTTTATACTCTGGTGATTGTGGGACTGTCTGGATCTTTGCTAGAAATGGTAAAGGGTATGTGCTTAGAGCCTGCGATGCTCTGTCGGCCCCCTTTGACTTCACCTAGACGTGGGTGGATGGAGCTCCTAGACGTGGGAGACTTCTGTCTGGTGGTCATTCAGAAATGGATGTATCACGTTCTGTTTGAGGTCCCACTACACCTTCTGTATGTTTGACATAATATCCGGAGCTTTGGTTATGTGTTTTTGTACATGCTTTGGATAAGAATAATATGAATGCAACGTCAAAGACGACGTTTGAGTTTCTGTTCGGTATTTGTTATTGATATGCTCTGAAATGTTTCATTCATTGTTGATATGCTTCGAAATGTTCCATATGCTGTTGATATATTTCGGAACGTTTCGTGCGCCAATGATAAACTCCGAAATGTTTCATTTGTTACTGATATGCTCCAATTACTCTATGCCCCATCTGTTATGAACCAAATATGTATGATTGAAAGGACAATTGTGATTCTGCACCTAATGATATTATGTCTACTAATTCGTATATTCTGCCTTGTATTTTGAAACTTTATCACTTTGGGAATTGTCCTCTTTGACATGGATATGTTAGTCACTTGCTGAGCTCTTTATGCTCACCCCGTTTGTTGATAAATTTTTCAGGATAGCGTATCGCTTGCTTAAATGTTAAGATTGGGCTGAGGCAGTGGAAAGTTAGAAGATTTTGGGCAGATCTTTGTTCGCGTATATGTATTTGTTGTATAAGCCACTCTCCATCTAATGAAAAGTTGACGATGAATCTAAACCTGTGGATTTTGTGTAAGTTAAAGGATCCCTCATGTATAGGATTTTGGAATGTTAAGTTAACTTCCTGTAATGATATGAACTTATGGTAATCGTTGGTTTGGTGACTGCATAGACTTTCCCCACTTGTGAATTTATGTTGTGGTTATTATTTTGATGAGTTGAGTTCAGATTGTATGAATTATCGAGTGATGTGTGGTATGTTTATGAACTGCACAGGGTTATGAATTTGTAGACTATAGAGGTAAAAATTTGATCTGAATGTTTTCTTAGTGACCTCAAATGTGTGAAAATTTTAAATATTGTGGATATTTTGAAGGGCGTGACAAATATCCCCGATCAACCCTTTTATAGCGCTTAATTAATCAAAAGCAGATGAAGTAGGAGGACTACATGTCCTCATCATCCTAGATTCCTAAAATGCATCAAAGAAAATTTTCACCAATCACTATAGTTCCCTAGACCTCAATATATTTTGCACGTCAATATATCAAATATTTCAGTGATCCTCAACCCATGCTCTGATACCACTGTTAGGATCAAGAGCACTAAGAGGGGGGGTGAATTAGTGTAGTGGAAATCTTACAACGATAAAGCACGTTCGAACGATAAAAATGATTTCGGTGTGAAAGCCGATTCTAAGATTACTTTAACTTAAGATCAAGCGAGATGACGTTAAAATCAATCTATGAAGGCAGTTTGCAATTACGATGAAAACCAGAGTGTAAGTGCAAACTGAAATACGACGTTCGTACGAAGAAGCTGATTTACGTCTAAATGCTGATTCGTAAATCACTTGATTAGGTGAGATGCAGTTTAAGCAAGTATGTGAAGGTAGTTTGCAGTTATGATTGAAATCAAAAGGTAAATGCAAACTGAAATATGATGATCGTACGAAAAAAATAGATTTACGTCTAAACGCTGATTCGAAAGTGCAAAGCTTGAAACCCGATCGTATATGCGCAGAAAGCAGTAAGCTTTAGAGGAGGTTTGCAGTAAAGATAATATGCTCAAAGTAAATGCAAACCGAGATTTAGAGTGGTTCGGTCAATCTTGACCTACTCCACTTTTGGCTTCCTCCACCGACAAGGTCACCGACGTCAACTAGAGGCCTTCCTTCAATAGGCGAAGGCCAACCACCCTTTTACAGTTTCACTCCTTTTGACGGGCTTAGGAGAAAACCCTTATAGAATTTTCTCTCCTCTCTTTACAACTCAGAACTTGGAAGAACAGAGGGAGAAGAACTTTTAGCCTTTACAATAATTTTGAGCTCTAAGAATCATAGAAAAAGATCAAGATTTCGGTGTTAGTTCATTGCTCTTTCAATGCTGAATGGGTAGGATATTTATAGGCCCCAACCCAGTTCAAATTTGGAGCTCAAAACTGTCAATTCCCGGAATTCCGGGATCAGGCGGTTGCACCTCCTAACTGGAGCGGTTGCACTACCTGGCAGAGCTCGAAGACTGAGCCTCTGGACGGTGCTACCTCTTGTCAGGGGCGGTTGAAACTCCTGACAGAGTTCGAAGACCGAGCTCAATTAGTTGCACCTCCTGACTGAGGCGGTTGCACCGCCTGGCAGAGCTCGAAGACCGAGCTCAAGCGGTGCCACCTCCTGTCAGGGGAGGTTGCACCGCCCAGTCTCGCTCGGAGACTGAGCCCAGGCGGTGCAACCTCCTGCCTTGGGCGGTTCAACCGTTGGCAGAAATCAGGGTCCGAATGGGTTAATCCATTCGGCCCAATTTGGGTTTTTCAGGGGCCCAATTGTCCCATGATTAAGTTAATGGGATCACCTCCCATTTCCAACTTAATCATTGTGCTAACTATAATTTTTACTAAGACTTTTACTGTAACTTGCTCCGGTGCATCAATCGCTTCTTCCGGCGAGCTTCCGGCAAATTTTCGTCGATCATCCGATGATCCCTCAGTGATGCTCTTGCAGACTTCCGGCAAACTCCTGGACTTGCGACGATTCATTTGGCGAGTTCCGATGAGCTTTTTTGGCAAGCTTATGGACTTCTCGGATTTGTTCCCGCAGAACCTCCGATGATTGTCCGAACTTCCGTCAAACTCTCGAACTCCTAACGTGATCATTGTCTTGACTCCGGTGCAACTCCTGCTGCATGTCTTACTTTCATCGTAGTTAATCCTGCACACTTATCTCAACATATAAATTAGATAACAAATGACAATTGACTTCATCATCAAAATCTGAGATTCAACAACCATTCTGTCACGCCCCCCCAAATTTAATTTTCATTCAGGAGGTGTGAACCTAACTCAAAATTGATAATATTATAATTCAATAAATAATGCAGGATCCAATCACACATTTGAGGTCATTAAGAAAAACATTCAAGTCATTCACCTCTACAATCCACGATTCACAAAACCTGTGCAGTTTATAATCATACATCATGTCACTAGATGATTCTTAAAATCCAAAAGCAACTTAACTAAACCATAACCACATCATAAATCCATAGTTGTGAGAATCTATACAATTACAAAACCAACATGTACCACATGTTTATATCAATCATTACATATTTTAACTTAACATTCCTAAAATCATAACATGAGAGGTACTTTTCAAATATTTACAAGATACATCAATCTAGATTTCTCATTGATACACACAAAAGGAACTTATACAACATCAACAAATTAAGTACGAAAGATTTATCCCAAAATCTTCTAGCTTCCCACTGCCTCAACCCAAACTACATATTTTAGCAAGCGATAAGCTATCTTGAAAAATTTATATATCAACGGGGTGAGCATATAAAGCTCAGCAAGCGACTAAAATATCCATAGCAAAGAGGACAGTTTTTTTTTCAAACAAATAAGGTATCAAAAATACAAGATGAAATAGAAGCATTTGTTGTTTGAATGCAGAATTACGATGTCATTTCGTTCGATGCATGTTTTGTTCATATAATCGAGGAAGGGTAATTGGAGCACATCATTGACATAAGGAGCACATCCATGGCATATGGTAATTTCAAGGTATAACAACAAAGACTTATAACATTTCAGAAACATATCAAAGAACAAAACATAAATAGAAGCTCAAATGTCACATGACGATGCATTCATTTCATTCTTATCCAAAGCATGCATAGAAACATAGCCAAAGCTTTGGATATCATATCAAACACATAGAAGGTGAAGTGGGATCATAACATAATATGGTCCATCCATTTCTGAATGACCACCAAACATAAGTCTCCAACGTTTGGGAGCTCCACCCACCCACGTCTGAGTGAAGTCATAGGGGGCCGACAGAGCATCGCGGGCTCTAAGCATAACTCCCTTTACCATTTCTAGCAAAGGTTCACATTTATTCCACAAACACCAGAGTACAAAGGGACAGTATGAATAATGAAATTAGCATATATTGGAAGCACATGCGGAACAACGAAATATACATATGCCTTTCGAGTCAATACGATACAAACATAATCTTTCACAAATGTATTCAGATTTGAAAGGAAACAAAAGTAAGAGTATACAAGGATTTCAAGAAATCACATATAGCTCAATTGAAATAAGAAAGTTAGATAAATTCAATGTCCAAAGAAATGAAACTGGAAGAGGCACATATCGAAAGCAAATGCGAAACAATGGGATGCATGTGTCAAATCATTAAGATGCAAACATGATCTTTAGATGATAGCTACAGATGTACAAATAAATAAAGGACAAAAGTATACAAGAATTTAAGGTAATAATGTAAAGCTTAACTGAAGTAAGAGTTTTTGTCGAAATCAATTTCCAAAGAGAAGAAACAAGGAAAGCCAAAATCGACCAAAGCTCGATTCTAGCAGAATTTGATAGGAACATTGTATAAACTATTTGGAGAACCAATTATGCTCCAATTTATACAAAATAGGTGTCATTAGAAAGCTTTATCAATCTAGTTTTAGGTAAATTAAGCTTTACAAGTATTGAAATTTACAACAGGGAGTTACAATCATTTCATAGTGAAAGGTCTGAAAATATTAGCTCTGTTTTACTGAATCCATAGGGTCGATGAAAGCAGATGTTTCAGTTAGCAATTGTACTCCAAAAATTTCAAATCTGGTATATACAGAAAAATTTTGAGTGTAGCTTCAAATAAATCATACTTTGTATGAATCTGAGTTCACAGAAGAAAGTTATAAGTAGTTAAGCAACAAGAGGTCAGAAATTTCAGTCCCTGTTTTGCAGAATCTGTAGGGTTAATTTAAACAGATGTCTTAGTAGGCATTTAAACTCAAAATCTATCGATCTTAGTATCAAAATAAAGATTTTTTTTGTCTACTTTCAAATGAAATAGGTTTTGTCTAAATCAAAGTTTATTACAAAATGTTATGACCGAAACATTGCATAGAGGTCAGATTACCGAAAAATTACAGATTCATAGCTTTATATCAAAACGAAAGAAGGTCTGGTTCTCAGTTGAAATCTTTCAAATTTTACAAAATGAAAATGGAAACAGAGATTAAGGTTACTATGGGATGGGGTTAGAACACTTGCTTTAAAATTATTTGAATCCCAAATGTGGGAAAATTGATGAAAAAAACTCAAGCTTTTCTTCTTCTTCTTCTTCTTCTTCCCTTCTCTTCTCAAACTCACGTTGGCTGCAACTCTTCAGGTTTGTTTTCTTTAACCTTTCATCTAGTTCTTTTTTTTTTTGGGGTTTTGGCTAATGCAAAAGTTGCAAGGTGTCATGCATGCATGAAAGGGGCTAGGTGTCATCTTTAGAGTAAACATAAGTGGCACCCTCAGGTTAGCTAGTGACACATGTCCACTTTTTTTTTTAACTTAAATCTAAATCTTTCATAAATTATATCAAACTTCTAATATTTACTCTTATGTCCCTAGCCATAAACTTTTAATATAATATCATTTAATATAAAATAATTATTAAATAATCCTTATTTTTACAAACAAACCTTTTACTAAATTTTCAAAAATGGGGGATGTTACAAAAGTACTTTATCATATTCTAATTAGTATCATTCTCCATAAACAATACCATCATGATGAAGTGAGTCAAATGGAACTAGGGACCATGTACTGGATCATGAAAGGACATAACATCTGTTTTGATTACCTTATTTAACAAAACATGATAGAAATATCGAAGAAAGACATGATGCTTCCATATGATGGTAAAATCACTAGAATACCTAATGCCTCTGATATTCCAATACCACTCGACGAAGAGGTAATAAAGGTAGATAAATTTAGCGCAATAAATAAAAATCTACTTCACCGAATGAGATGTTTATTTAGAAATGGAATATGGGTTAGAATGCCTAGAAGAACCGATCTCCCTCAACCAGAACCAGAACTAGAAACACCAATCTTTAGGGGTACTCAATCTCCTTCGACTGGTCCCTTTGAGGAAACACATTCATTTGAGCAAGCTCTTGCATCATCTATCAAAGACATAGGGATTCAGATGGATCTCTTTGAACAAAGACAAGATCAGCTTGAACATCACCAAGATCAAATCCTATTTGAGCTACAGCAAATTCATCGACAATTTAACTCCTTATTTAGGCATTTTAATTTTCCACCTCCTAAATGAACTTGTATATGTAAATGTAGTCACAATTTCTTCTTGTCTTGTTGTAACAATTATGTTGTTGTCAACTCTTTATGCTACTCACCTTGATCACAATGCCCCTTGCCTTGATAACTACTAATCCTTGATATGTTTTACTTAATGTATTATTTGGTGAGCATATATAGAGTTAGGAATATTAATGTAGATTGAACATCGTTTTCAGATTTTCCTTGAATCACTTTACGCTACTCGTTTTCAAATTTTTCTTAATCACTTAAGTTTCATGTTGAGATTGAATGCTTCTATAACATGCTGACTTTATAAGTTGAAAATCGTGTGCCTTGGTTTCCATGATGAGCATGCTATACTCTCATTGTGATTTGAGAAGATTCATACATCGAATTCTTAATCCTTGAGCACTACAAAATTATGTCCGAATGCATGAACTTATTAAAATTATTTTTCGGGCTTTCTTGATTCAATGATCAACCACTTAATGCTATGATGAGAAGTTTACATGATTACATGTCCTAATAACATGTTAGAAATTATGTGTTTTGGATACAAAAATTTCCATGATGATAAGCATGTTTTATCTTCATGATTGCGTTTGAAAATCTATAACAAAACCATGTCCGAATGCATGAAAGTGTTAAATTTTATTTTTGAATTTTTTTGATTCTAATAAGATTTAGTATTTCTCTTCCGGACTTAATGTAGCTTTCATAAGCATATGTCATATAGAGTTTGTTTCATATCATTGACACATGGAATCAATTAACAAATGCATCTCTCATAGACTTATCGTGTAAAAAATATATATTTTGTATATATATATATATGTATATATGTATATACATATATATATATATACATACATATATATATATACATACATATATATATATACATACATATATATATACATACATACATATATATATATATACATATATATATACATAAATAAATATATATATATATATACATATATATATACATACATACATACATATAAATATATATATGTAATAGTCAATATAAAGTGATAAAATACTAAAATATAATAAGCAAAAATACTGAGTGTCAAGTCACACGTGTCATCACTCACGTGATTAGCTTGCAGGGCACATATGAGTAGCAATCTCCTTCTTGACGTAATGCTAATCACTTGTATGTCTGATTCCCATTAGACCCTTGTGACGCTCAAAGACAATCTAAGACAACGGCTTTGTCAATGGATATGCATTGTAATTTTCGGATGGAACTCTTTCCAGTCCTACATCTCCTCGAGTCATAATCTCTCTGATTAGGAGAAACCTCTTTAGAACACTTTTGATGAGACATGTGTTCCTTTACTTGAGCAATCGCCCTGTTGTTGTTGCAATATAAGGAAATCAGCTCTTTGCTACTCGGTACGACTCCTAGATCTGTGATGAACTTTTTCATCCAGACTCCCTCTTTTGCTGCCTCTACTGAAGCAATGTACTCCGCTTTTGTGGTCGAGTCAGTAGTGGTATCTTGCTTGGAACTCTTCCCATACTGCTCCTCCATTCAAGGTATACACATAACCCGAATTTGACTTCCTATCATCGACATCAAACTGAAAACTCGAGTCCGTGTAGCCTTAAACCCTGAGGCTATTACCTCCATATACTAGTAAAAGATCCTTAGTCCTTCTTAAGTACTTAAGGATACACTTTACTACTTTCTAGTGCTCCAAGCCTGGATCTACCTAATACCTACTCGTGACACTCAGAGCATGCGCTATATCATGTCTGGTACATAGATGACATACATGATAGTCCCTATCGCTGAGGCATAGGGTATCCTATCCATTCTCACCCTTGTTAGGAGTTTTTAGGAACATACTCCTAAAAAGCGATATCTCATGTCTCATTGGTATGAGACATCTATTGGAATTTTATATGCCAAACCTTTTGACAATAATGTCTTTGTACTTGGACTGAGACAAGCCAAGCATCCTCTTGGATCTATCTCTATATATCTGAATTCTCAAGATATAGGATGCTTCCCCTAAATCTTTTATGGAGAAGTGTCTAGATAACCAAGTCTTTACTATGGATAGCACTCCCACATCATTCCCAATAATCATGATGTAATCCACATATAACACTAAGAAAGAGAGAGTGCTCCCACTTACCTTCATATACACACAAGGCTCATCTTCGTTTTTACTGAAGTCAGAAGATCTGGTTGCCTCATCAAATCTTATGTTCCAACTTTAGGAAACTTGCTTTGGTCTATAAATGGATCTAAGCCACCTGCACACCTTATCTGGGTAGACTTTGGATGCGAATACCTCGAGTTGTTTCATATACACCTCCCCCTCAAGGTTCCCATTGAGGAATATGATTTTCACATCTATTTGCTAGATTTTATAATCATAGTATGTTGCAATAGCCAATAGAATTCGAATGGATTTTAGTATTGCTACAGGTGAGAAGGTTTTGTTATAGTCAACACCTTGCATTTGACGATACTCCTTAGCCACTAGCCTTGCTTTATAGGTCTCTACCTTTCCATCTACTCCAATCTTTTTCTTAAAGATCTACTTGCAACCGATGGGTACAATACCCTCGGGCGCATCATCTAGATTCCCAACCTTGTTGTAGTACATAGAATCCATCTCAGAATTCATGGCTTCTGGCCACTTCCTAGAGTCTATACTCATAATAGTCTCCTCGTAGGTATAAGGATCAATATCCTCAACATCCTCTCCTCTAATATGTCCCACATATCTCTCAGGAGGATGGGATACTCTGCCAGAGCTATGTAAAGTTGGGACTTGTGTATTAGGTACATGAAAAAACTCGGGCTATAGAGTGGTGCTTGAGCTAGGTTCTCTAACCTCACTCAACTCTATCATGCTCCCACTGTCTCCGCCAAGAATGTGTTCCTTCTCAAGGAACATCACTTTCCTAGCTACAATGACATTTTAGTCCTTGAGATGATAGAAATAATTCCCACAAGTTTCTTTGTGGTATCCCACGAACTTGCACCGTTCCGTCCTTGATTCTAACTTATCGGGGTTTTTTCTTTTAATGTGGGTAGGGTAGCCCCAAATCTTAACAACCTTAAGATCGGGCTTCTTCCCATTCCATATCTCATATAGTGTAGATACTACCAACTTAGTTAGAACTCTGTTCAAAATGTAAGTCGCAGTCTCTAGAGTATATCCCCATAATGAGATGGGTAGGTTAGCGAAACTCATCATGGACTATACCATATCTAACAGCATACGATTCCTCCTTTTAATCACATCATTGAGCTGAGGTGTATAAGGAGGTGTCCATTAGGATAAAATCCTATAGTCCTTGAGGAACTAGGTAAACTCTGTACTTAAGTACTCACCTCCTCGATCTGATCGAAGAGTCTTGATACTCTTTCCAGTCTAGTTCTCCACTTCATTCTTATACTCTCTGAATTTCTCAAAGGCCTCGGACTTATACTTCATTAAATACATATATCCATACCTTGAGAAATCTTTAGTAAAGGTAATGAAGTAGGAGTAACTAACAATGACATGAGTTGATATGGGTCCATATATATCACTATGTATGAGTTCCAGTAGCTCAATGACTCTCTCTCTAGTTTCACTAAATGGAGAGTTGGTCAGTTTTCCACAAAGGCAAGGCTCGCAAGTTGCATATGACTCATAGTTGAATGGATCTAGATATCCATTGTTTAGCAACTTTTGAATCCTTCCTTCATTGATGTGACCTAGCCTACAATGCCACAAGTATGCACTGTTCATCTCATCTCGTTTTCTCTTAGACACACTTACATTCATGATATATAGAGTAGTGTCTAGCATAAACAAACCATTATGCAATGTTTCTTTCATGATGATCTCATCTTCTACTAATATTGAACAACTATTGTTCTAAAAAATTAATTTATATCTACTAATTGTCAAACATGAAATGGAAATAAAGTTTTTGATAATAGAAGGAACAAAATAACATGCATCTAATGCAATAATAGCTCCACCAAGCAAATGTAGGGTGACCTCACCAACAACTACTACAGCAACTTTTGCTCCATTGCCCATCTTGAGGTTCATCTCACCTCTCACCAATCTCCTAGGCCTTACCAAAACCTGTAACAAATTGCAGATATAATAAGCACTACCGGTATCCAATACTCATGTGTTATCATAAGAGGCTAACAAATGGAGATTGGTCATGAATGTACCTGAAACTTCTCCAAGCTTTTGTTTCACCCTCTCTGCAAGGTATAGTTCCTCTTCCAATGCCCATCTTTGCCATAGTGGAAGCACTGACCTTTGTCCTTTGCCGGGTCTTTCTTAACAACCTTTGCTTTACTTGGTCTACCCTTGCCCTTGCCTTCTTAAGGGACCTTTCTGCTTTCCTTTTCCTTCTGGTCTCACTAGTATAGAGAATTGGCTTCTCTTTCTTGATAGTGCTCTCTACCTTCCGCAACATATTGAGGAGCTTTGGGAGAGTCACCTTAAGCTTGTTCATATTAAAATTTGTTATGAACTGTGAAAAGGAATCTGGTAGAGACTGAAGAACAATGTCCACACATAAGTTATCTTGTAGGACTATTCCTAGACCTGTGAGTTTCTCTATCCACTCAATCATCTTTATGACATGTTTCTGAACCGGTGTCCCCTCAATCATCCTAGCGTTGAAGAGGCTCTAGGATATCTCATATTACTGAGTCCTTCCTTATTCCTCAAACAGTTTACGGACATATAGGAGAGTGGATCTAGCATTCATCTTTTTATATTATCTCTGTAACTCAAGTGTCATAGAACCCAACATGTAACACTTAGTAAGAGTGGAGTCATTAATGTACTTCAAATAGCGAGCGATCTCATCCTCGCTTGCGCCTTCCTCGGGCGTAGGCATCACTATATCAAGGACGTATGCGATTTTCTCTACCGTGAGAACAATTCTCAAGTTGCGGAGCCAATCTGTATAATTTGGACCAGTGAGGTGATTGACCTCAAGTATGCCACGTAAGAGATTTGAAAGCGATACTTTTTGAAAATAAAGATACAGCATAAATAAATAACATGTAGATTTTACAAAAATAAACGATCAAAATATTGACATCTATCTTAATATGCTCCCACTATTTTACTGGAAAGTCACGCGACACCCTCAGCATATGAAACGAAAGTCTCCGGTAGACTTCTAGTGAGGATCAGGATTCAATCAGCATCTTAGTGTAACCTCAAGGGACTCGACCAATCACACTAAGCCAGAAAGGTAGGCAACTCTTGCCGATCACAACTCCTTATGATTCCCGTCCAATTCGGCCTCTGAATCACCATGGTCTCGAGGGACTCAACCAACCATGATATTTAATAAAGTCAACACTATCGTTACAAGATGAGTCTGACTCGATGATATACCCTCAAGGGACTCGACCAAGCATACCATGTCCTCAGGTCACCGGTGACATCTCTATATCGTAGGCAAGATAGGGAATCACAATATAGGTGAGCCTCGAGGGATTCGACCAACTCAACCTATACCGGGAATCGGTCCCTACCTATAATGATGGAAGGTCATGTGGGTCAATCTAATTGCCTCACGTTTACCGACTTAATATTATCGAGAGAGGGGTTTCTATAATTTGGTCTCCTAATATGATATGTCACACATATACATATTTAATATATATATACATCACATATAAATATATATACATATCTAGTAGGTGTTTAAGCAATCACACCAGATGATCATGGACCACAGCCTAATTTGATCAGGCCTAAGCTAGTGGGACTAATCACTCACATCAAGATCTATCTGTGCAGCAATACATCTCAATGCCTTGTGATTGTCCATCTCATCCTTATCAATTCCGTCGGCATCTCAACGCATCTCCATGAATCAGGATCGTCCGTCTCGTGGGTCACGCTAACGCTTCCATGCTCCCGCTATGCCTCCTCATGTGATTACAACTTAATTATAGGCACGCAGGCCCGACAATAAACGAGAAATAAAATGGAGGATCGCAAGCCCCAATAATAATAATCACAACTACATACATCACATGGTCCATGATCATCCGTCCACATACCAAACATCACATGTATAAATCATTATTATTTAGGACTACTAGATAATCAAAAAAAAAAAATCAATTACATATTTTAATTAATTAATATTTTTAGAATTCAGTGACATGTAGAAAATTTTTCGACTTTTGAGTGGTATTTTCATAATTTAGACAAAATGACATAATTAGAATTTCTCAAATTCATAGGGGCAAAACTATCTTTTTGCCAAAAAATCTAAAACTCCCCATGCACTGTTGGCTGTGGCCGTCGCCACCCTATCAATGGCGGCCCTATGCGGTGGGGGCACCGCCCCTGCCCGTGGGCGGGGCCCCCATGTGTGGGCACCCCTACGGGAGGTGTTGCCCCATGCAGTACCCGCAGGCGACTGTGCTCGCAACCGTAGTGCCCGCAGGCGTCGTTGCCCTACGGCGCCTTAGCCCACGTGCGCAGCGCTCTCAAGCGTCGCTACCGCGTGGCGCCTTTGGCCATGGGTCCAGCACCCGCAATCGCCGCCTATGTGCACGGACATAGTGCCCGCGCGCTATGCCCGTGTTATGGTTAAGAGCACTAAGAGGGGGGGGGGGGGGGTGAATTAGTGCAGCGGAAAACTTTCTGCGATTAAAACGAAACTACGTTCGAACGATAAAAACGATTTCTATGTGAAAGCCGATTCTAAGCAAGATGATGTTAAAGTCAATCT
Organism: Musa acuminata AAA Group; assembly: GCF_036884655.1. NCBI lineage: Eukaryota > Viridiplantae > Streptophyta > Magnoliopsida > Zingiberales > Musaceae > Musa > Musa acuminata. The sequence continues at coordinate 29,798,716 of NC_088335.1, read as the reverse complement.
ATGAAGGCAGTTTGCAACTATGATGAAAACTAGAATATAGGCGCAAACTGAAATACGACGTTCGTACAAAGAAACTGATTTACATCTAAATGCTGATTCATAAATCACTTGATTAGGCAAGATGTAGTTTAAGCAAGAGTATAAAGGCAGTTTGCAGTTATGGTAGAGCTAAAAACGCAAACGTAATCTGAAATATGATGATCGTACGAAAAAGCAGATTTACGTCTAAACGCTGATTTGGAAAGTGAAAGGCTTGAAACCCGATTGTATATGCGCAGAAAGCAGTAAGCTTCAGAGGAGGTTTGCAGTAAAGATAATATGCTCAAAGTAAATGCAAACCGAGATTTAGAGTGGTTCGGTCAATATTGACCTACTCCACTTTTGGCTTCCTCCACCGACGAGGTCACCGACGTCAACTAGAGGCCTTCCTTCAATAGGCGAAGGCCTACCAGCTTTTTACAGTTTCACTCCTTTTAACGGCTTAGGAGACAACCCTTACAGAAATTTTCTCTCCTCTCTTTACAACTTAGAACTTGGAAGAATAGAGGGAAAATAACTTTTGGCCTTTACAACAATTTTGAGCTCTAAGAATCACAGAAAAGAATCAAGATTTCGGTGTTAAGTTACTGCCTTTCAATGCTGAATGGGTGGGGTATTTATAGGCCCCAACCCAGTTCAAATTTGGAGCTCAAAACTGTTAATTCCCGGAATTCCGGGATCCGGCGGTTGCACCTCCTGACTGGAGCGGTTGCACCGCCTGGCAGAGCTTGAAGACTGAGCCTCTGGGCGGTGCTACCTCCTGTTAGGGGTGGTTGCACCTCCTAACAGAGCTCGAAGACCGAGCTCAGGCGGTTGCACCTCCTGACTGACGCGGTTGCTCCGCCTGGCAGAGCTCGAAGACTGAGCTCAAGTAGTGCCACCTCCTGTTAGGGGAGGTTGCACCGCCTAGTCTCGCTCGGAGACTGAGCCCCAGGCGGTGCCACGGCCTGGCTGAGGCAGTTGCACCTCCCAGTCTCGCTCGGAGATTGAGCCCAGGCGGTGCAACCTCCTGCCTTGGGCGGTTTAACCGCCTGGCAGAAATCAGGGTCCGAATGGGTTGATCCAATCGGCCCGATTTGGGTTTTTCAGGGGCCCAATTGCCCCAAGATTAAGTTAATGGGATCACCTCCCATTTCCAACTTAATCAAAGTGCTAACTACGATTTTTCCTAAGACATTTACTGCAGCTTGCTCCGGTGCGTCAATCGCTTCTTCCGGCGAGCTTCCGACGAACTTCCGTCGATCATCCGATGAACCCTCGGTGAAGCTCCTACGGCCTTCCAACAAACTCCTGGACTTGCGATGATTCACTTGGCAAGTTCCAACGAGCTTCTTTGGCAAGCTTATGGACTTCTCGGATTTGTTCCTGCAGAACTTCCGACGACTGTTCGAGCTTCCGTCGAACTCTCGAACTCTCAACATGATCAATGTCTTGACTCCGGCGTAACTCCTGCTGCATGTCTCACTTTCATCGTAGTTAATCCTGCACACTTATCTCAACATATAGATTAGATAACAAATGACAATTGACTTCATCATCAAAATCTGAGATTCAACAATCTCTCCCTTTTTTATGATGACAATCAATTGATAATGGAGTTAACCTTAACTCCCCCTGTCTATATGTCATACTTAAGATAAGTCATTCTTGAATTCAAGACCTAAGAATTCAAGCGACATATTGATAAGTTAAATCATTTGAACTTATCAATACTCCCATCATGATGTATCTCTCTGAAGATGATGTCTAGGCTTGACATTCATTTTCAAGTTGTACATAACAATTTTGAATGATGGTAATTTAGCAATTCATCATATTGTAAGATATCAATATGTAAAGTTGTGAAGTAAGATTTTGATATCATTACATGATGTACTCATTTCAAATATTTTAGCAAGTGTTGCATTTCTTCACATAGTAAGATATTAACTCAAGGCAAAATGCAATTTAATGCATGGCATCAGTTCATATATCTCTTGGTGATGCAAGCATGGCATAATCATAGCATCAGTGTTTATAGCATCTATTCATATATTTCTCCCCCTTTGTCATCAACAAAAAGCATGGTAGATGTGATACCAAGAGAACAATATAAGCAAGTTATCAAGCATATAAAGGAAGACATGATACGTAGATTGCTTTGAATACTTCTTCCTTTTCTCTTGTTATAATCGTTTGTGCATGAAGGAGGAAAGCCATTTGTGATTCCAGTTATTTGTGAGTTCACTTTGAATCAAGATATGTGTTTGAAACAGCTTTTTGTAAGTAAAAATACTATCATCCATATTTCAAGATGGAATTCATAAGCAGGAATCATTTCATCAAATCTATTTCAAAAAAAATATTTTTCATAAGAGTGTATGAGAAAGTTTGATTTTTAGCATTCCAACTATTAAGCGAATCCGAAAATGAGATGAACACTTTCATGCATTCGGACAAGACTATGCTACAGATTTTCAAATACAATCATGATGACAAAACATTTCAACACATGTTATGTAATGGCAATCAAGTGTTTTGATCATTCAATAAAGTCCGAAAAATAATTTTAACTAGTTTATCTATTCGGACACATCAACATTCCTAATTCTCTTCTTATGAAATCAAATTGTTCTTCACTTAGAGGTTTTGTAAAAATGTCAGCTAGTTAATGTTTAGTATCAATGAACTCTATGGTTACATCATGATTAGTAACATGATCTCGTATAAAGTGATGTCTAATATCAATATGTTTTGTTCTTGAGTGTTGTATAGGATTCTTAGTTAAGCATATTGCACTTGTGTTATCACTTTTCAAACTATATTTATCATGGAAATCAAGGCACAAGGTTTTCAAAACATTTAGTTTCAATGTTAAATCCGAGATAAACAACGATAGATGTTTACAACTCTACATATGCTCAAAATATATTAAGTAACCATATCAAGGATCAAGGCAAAGCTCATCATGGTGAATAACATAAGGAGTTTACAATAACAACAGATGATTGTGTTCATACAAGCTCATTCATGAGGTAGAAAATTAAAGTGCCTAAACAAAGAGTCAAATTGTCGATGAATTTGCTGCAGCTCATATAAGATTTGATTTTGTCGATGTCTAAGCCGTTCTTGTCTTTGTTCGAATCGGTCCATCCGAATCCCAATATCTTCGACAGATGATGTATGAGTTTGCTCAAATGAATGTGTTTCCTCGAAGGGACAGATCGGAGGAGATTGGGTACCCCTAAAGACTGGTGTTTCCGGTTCTGGTTTAGGTTGAGGGGGATTGGTTCTTCTTGGCATTCTAACCCAGTTACCGTTTCTATAAAAACATCTTAATCGGTGAAGTAGATTTTTATTTATTATGCTAAATCTATCTACTTTTATTACTTCTTCTACCAGTGGTATTAGAATATCGTAGGCTTTCATTATTCTAGTGATTATACCACCATATGAGAGCATCATGTCTTTCTTAGATAGTTCTAACATGTTTTGTTGGATAAGATATCCAAGACAGATGTAATGTCCTTTCATGATCAAATGCATAGTTCCTAATTCTAATTGGCTTACTTCATCATGATGGTATTATTTAGGGAGAATGATGCTGGTTAGGATATGATGAAGTACCTTAGTGTTTAGAGGCAGTAGATGTTCACAACTTTTAGGAACAAATGCTAAGTTGGGATTGACAAAAATTGTTCGTAAGGCTTCAACATATGTTGTTCAAACGGTTTCATCATCCCATGATCCTCTAAAGTAAAGTCCTCTACTTTTCATGGGAATGCCTATCATGTCGCAAATGAATTTATTCGTAATTGAGATGTGTTGTCCTAAAAGATAAGTAGACATTCTTTCTTCTTCATCTATTTATATGTTGTTGTAAAACAATCTAACAAGTCTTGGATAGATGGGTTCGTTAATTTGCAAAATAAGAAGTAGATCTAAGTTTGCAAACCATTGGATTGTCTCTAAGTCACTTAGTTCATTTAAATCTACATATTTTCCCTTATTGATACTCCTAAGTTCGAAAGAGGAAAATTTTTCAGCATGGTATTTTGAATCGAAAAGGGTGAGATCAAAATCTTCTACTAATCTCCTCTTTCCTTTGTCCCTTGAGGATCTTCTTGATCCCATAACTACTGCTGTTTAGAAGAATAGTGATGAGCAAGAGTAAATGAATCAAAAAACAGAGTTTAAGGGCTTCTTATAGAGTACCTTAGTGAGATCTTCAAGAGAAGGAAGGATTGTTGATGTTTTGCTCCGAAATGAGGGGTATTTGGGATGCTATGAGGGGAGTAATAGGGATGGAGGAGGCTTGGAGGAGTAGAGAGGGGAAGGGAGTGAGTTGGGGTCAGTTTCACCACTGGCCCTAGCTTGGGTTAAAATGGGCAGAGTTGCGGGCGGTTGCACCTCTGGCTGGAGCGGTGCAACCGCTTGCAACACGTGAAAGCTGGAGGTGCTACCTCCAGCTGGGGCGGTGCCACCACCTGCAAGTGTTGAGCACTTGTTCTGATCGCAGTGTAATCTGATTTGAGAGTTTTTGTCTTGAGAAGAATTTTCGTTCAGAGCAATCAACTTTACTTACGTAATTACGTAAGAATTTTCATTTTAAGATAAGAACTTTTGCACGATCAAGATAGATCTTTTAACGTGCATACTCTCAATGTTGTACACATGTTTGTGATAGCTTGTTCAAGTTGGTAAGCCTTGCAAGTTCATGACTGACCTAGTCAGTTCATGAAACAGAGTTGGATTCGAAAGTTATGAACGGATGAAGTTGATGGGTTCGAAAATTCAGAGGATATGTGAATTTGAGAATCATACGTTTCTAATTCCGAAAAGTCAAATAAGGTTGTATCTAAATCGCATTTGTGATTTTAAATTTATAATCTCCATCTGTTATTTAGGCTAGAGAGCATTGCGAGTTCCTTTTTGGATCTTGGGTCATGAAAATCGAGAATCCAAGGAGCAGAATATTGTTTCTTGCTCCAGCCTAATAATTTTTTTTTTTTATGTTTTTAATGTTTTTACAGGAAGGGATGATTTTTAGGTACCCATTTGCTTTTGGGTGTCTCACAAATAGATCTACATTGTCTATCATGTTGCATAGAATTTATCATGGTTCCTTTAGGAACCCAAATCAATTTGTTTGGACTAAATTTCTTGAATGGATAATAATATGTCTTGTGTCCAAATTTGCAACAAAAGTTGCATTTGTTTTGGTGTCGAACATGTAAGATGGGGCCTTTTATGAAGGTGGTTGGATTTTGGTGAGAACTTCTTGCAAATCCAATTCCATTTCTTTTGGGAACATGACCCTTGTTTGCAAGGATCATGTTCAATGACTTGCTACCAACCTCGAATTTCTTCAAGGTGTCCTTAAGTAGCAAGTTTTCCTTTTGGAGAGTTTCTAGATCATGGCATTTGATGCATGAATTTAAACTATCATGATATTCAGTTTTTAACTTATCAAAATTATAAGTAAGACTATCATGCTCCTTTTTTAGCAATTTATATTTTCTATTAATAATCTTGCATTCATCAAATAAGTCATGGAAGGCATTTAATAATTCATCAAATGATAAATCTGCATCTATTAAATTTGTTACCTTATCTCCGATGGCCATTAAGGCGTAATGAGCAACTTGCTCGGTATTGGACTCCTCTTCTTCGGACGCGCTCGAGTCATCTCATGTTGCTTTGAGCGCCTTCTTCTTTGAAGTTCTCTTTTTGACTTGGGGACAATCACTCTTGTAGTGTCCCGGCTTTTTGCATTCATAGCAATTAACTTGGTCCTTCTTGGGTTCAAGTTTATTTTTTGCGTCATTCTTAAACTTGTTTCTTTTAAAGAATTTTTTAAATTTTCTTGTTAGAAGTGCCAAGTCATCATCACAGTCCTCATCACTTGAGTTTTCTCTCAAGTGGCCTTATGAAGTTTTAAGTGCCATATCCTTCCTATTCTTTGAAAGGATGTCTTCTTGCTCTTCGTGAGCTTTACAAGTCATCTCGTATGTCATTAATGACCCGATTAGTTTTTCAAGAGGAAAATTATGTAGATCTTTTGCCTCTTGAATAACAGTGACTTTAGGATCCCAACTCTTAGGAATGGATCTTAGAATCTTATTTACAAGCTCAAAATCTGAAAAACTTTTTCCGAGTCCTTTTAGACCGTTGACGACATCCGTGAAACGGGTAAACATGTCGCCAATTGTTTCACTTAGTTTCATCCGGAAAAGTTCTAAAGAATGTAACAGAAGATTGATTTTTGACTCTTTCACTCTACTTGTGCCTTCGTGAGTCACTTCGAGTGTGTGCCAAATACCAAATGCGGTTTCACAAGTTGAAACACGGTTAAACTCGTTTTTATCAAGTGCACAAAATAAGGCATTCATAGCCTTTGCATTAAGAGCGAAAGCCTTCTTCTCCAATTCATTCCAATCGATCATTGGAAGAGAAGACTTCGAAAATCCGTTTTCGATAAGATTCCAAAGTTCAAAATCGATAGAAATAAGAAAGATCCTCATTCGGGTCTTCCAATAGGTGTAGTCCGTCCCACTGAACATGGGTGGACGTGTAATAGAATTGCCCTCTTGGTTTCCGGCGTATGCCATCTCTCTTGGGTTTTAATCCGTTAGAGAATTAACCCCGCTCTGATACCAATTGTTAGGATCAAGAGCACTAAGAGGGGGGGGGGGTGAATTAGTGCAGCGGAAAACTTTCTGCGATTAAAACGAAACTGCGTTCGAACGATAAAAATGATTTCTATGTGAAAGCTAATTCTAAGCAAGATGATGTTAAAGTCAATCTATGAAGGCAGTTTGCAGCTATGATGAAAACTAGAATATAGGCGCAAACTGAAATACGACGTTCGTATGAAGAAACTGATTTACGTCTAAATGCTGATTCATAAATCACTTGATTAGGCAAGATGCAGTTTAAGCAAGAGTATAAAGGCAGTTTGTAGTTATGGTAGAGCTAAAAATGCAAACGCAATCTGAAATATGATGATCGTACGAAAAAGTAGATTTACGTCTAAACGCTGATTTGGAAAGTGAAAGGCTTGAAACCCGATCGTATATGCGCAGAAAGCAGTAAGCTTCAGAGGAGGTTTGCAGTAAAGATAATATGTTCAAAGTAAATACAAACTGAGATTTAGAGTGGTTCGGTCAATCTTGACCTACTCCACTTTTGGCTTCCTCCACCGATGAGGTCACTAACGTCAACTAAAGGCCTTCCTTCAATAGGTGAAGGCCAACCATCCTTTTACAGTTTCACTCCTTTTGACGGGCTTAGGAGACAACCCTTATAGAAAATTTCTCTCCTCTCTTTACAACTTAGAACTTGGAAGAACAGAGGGAGAAGAACTTTTGGCCTTTAGAACAATTTTGACCTCTAAGAATCACAGAAAAGAATCAAGATTTCGGTGTTAAGTTGCTGCCTTTCAATGCTGAATGGGTGGGGTATTTATAGGCCCCAACCCAGTTCAAATTTGGAGCTCAAAACTGGCAATTCCCGAAATTCCGGGATCAGGCGGTTGCACCTCCTGACTAGAGCGGTTGCACCGCCTAGCAGAGCTTGAAGACTGAGCCTCTAGGGGGTGCTACCTCTTGTCAGGGGCGGTTGCACCTCCTGACAGAGCTCGAAGACCGAGCTCAGGAGGTTGCACCTCCTGACTGAGGCGGTTGCACCGCTTGGCAGAGCTCGAAGACTGTGCTCAGGCGGTGCCACCTCCTGTCAGGGGAGGTTGCACTGCCCATTCTCGCTCGGAGACTAAGCCCCAAGCGGTGCCACCGCCTGGCTGGGGCGGTTGCACCTCCCAGTCTCGCTCGGAGATTGGGCCTAAGCGGTGCAACCTCCTACCTTGGGCGGTTCAATCACCTGGCAGAAATCAGGGTCCGAATGGGTTGAACCATTCGGCCCGATTTGGGTTTTTCAGGGGCCCAATTGCCCCAAGATTAAGTTAATGGGATCACCTCCCATTTCCAACTTAATCAAAGTGCTAACTACGATTTTTCCTAAGACATTTACTGCAGCTTGCTCCGGTGCGTCAATCGCTTCTTCCGGCGAACTTCCGTCGATCATCCGATGAACCCTCGGTGATGCTCCTGCGGACTTCCGACAAACTCCTAGACTTGCGACGATTCACTTGGCGAGTTCCGACGAGCTCCTTTGGCAAGCTTATGGACTTATCGGATTTGTTCCTGTAGAACCTCCGACGACTGTCCGAGCTTCCGTCGAACTCTCGAACTCCCAACATGATCAATGTCTTGACTCTGGCGCAACTCCTGCTGCATGTCTCACTTTCATTGTAGTTAATCCTGCACACTAATCTCAACATATAGATTAGATAACAAATGACAATTGACTTTATCATCAAAATCCGAGATTCAACAATTATAGGGGGCCTGCTTGCACCCGGTCGACCTTGTGGCTGCCGCTGTAGGCATCCTACTTGCACGTAAATGACAGCGTTGCCATCTACGATGGTAGCAAGAGTAGCAACAGTTGTTGCCCTTTCTTGCTATTGCGTCAATGATTTTGACGCCAATAGCTTCTCCAAAACACAACACATATAGTTCAAAACCAATCTATCGCACGAACAACCTGGCTTTGTTAACACTATTGGGAAATCTTAGGTGGCGACATCACATGCACAGCGAAAGAACAGAAAACAAAATTCTCAATTATGAAAGATATGTTCATTGTCGTGTAAAGATTGGTGCACAAAATCAGCAATATAGAAAACCATGTATAAGATAGATTGTATTACCTAGGGAGATCATATATCCTTGAATCTCAGCAAATCTCTAGGAGAGGGTGAAGGAAGTCAAGCGCCCTCCTCTCTAGCGGTAATCCACACAATAGGGCTGTGACGATGCTCCTCAAAACTCTAGGCCTGCTTTGAGGTGGAGAGGGGGAGGAAATAGGAGAGGCAAGCAAAGGCTCTAGCCCTTTTACCACTAAATCTTTCCTATTTATAGAGGTCCCCTGTCAACTTAACCCTAATGGATACTCCCATATTGGGTATTAGATCTTCATCGAACTACACAAGCATCTTAAATTAGTGGATCTCTATCCAATAATCTCTTATGGGCTCTTATTGGATCTAGTCCATGGGATCCAATAATTCAGGGGCTTATTAGATATCCAATAAAATAGGGGCTCCGATGGATATCTCATATCCGAACCTCTACTCATCGCAACACCTACCATATGTGTGTGACCTTCTAGACCCAATATCAAGCTAGTTGTGAGTCATACTTGTCAGAACTCCTTCTAGCTCAATAAATTATTATCTCCATAATAATTCGCTCGACTTATTGACTACAAACGTACTCGGCCACTACACCGTAGTCCCTAAACGATACAGGGGAATCTAATACAATGGACCTATTTGTCCTCAATTACTATGTACCTATTGTCCCTAATCCATCTAATATCCCAAAGACTATATACCGAGCATGGTACTATTAGACCCATACGGTTTCTACTCGAGTCCTACTCTAATCGGATTCTCCTAGAGAACTCTTTCTCTCTCAATCTGAATGACCCTGGTCAAGGATTTGTTTGAGCAAAAACATATGGGACATTCCTATCAAAACACTGAGAGTGGATTATCCTCTATCGACACACAATAGCCCTCGTAAGGTTGACTACCACTTTCAAAGACCGACTATGCTATATCTGGGATATCCAAACCTATAAGTCCAGTATCAAAGAGTGGAGCACTCATAAAGGACATCCTTGGTGTCTCAAGTTTAAGAACCAAATACACCACTAGGACCACAGAATCGCTATCTGATAATAAGGCATTATCAATCATTCAACATTCCGTAAGCTGATCGATTAGTGAACTTATTCTCCAATGAGCACCTGTACTATATCACTAATGTCCCTACACGAGCAGTTATGAGACCACACTAGTCTATCCGGTAATCCCAATGTCCCTCTTGAGTAACCTATGACTGGGATTATTTAGGATCTGTGTTTAAAGGTAGATCGGTCTCATTATCATAATATAATCACGATTTGATTTCGGTTACACAGATCCAAGAACATCACAATATATATATATATATATGTATATATATGTATATATATATATGTATATATATGTATATATATGTATATATATAAATATTTATGTATATATATATGTATATATATATATGTATATATGTATATATATATATGTATATATGTATGTATATATATGTATATATGTATGTATATATATGTATATATATATGTATATATATATATATGTATATATATATATATGTATATATGTATGTATATATATGTATATATGTATGTATATATATGTATATATGTATGTATATATATATATGTATATATATATATATGTATATATATGTATATATGTATATATATGTATATATGTATATATATGTATATATGTATATATGTATATATACATATATACATATATACATATATACATATATACATATATATACATATATATATATATATATATATATATATATATATATAATAGTCAATATAAAGTGATAAAATATCAAAATATAATAAGTAAAAAGACTACGTGTCATCACTCTCATGATTAGCTTGTAGGGTATAAATAACTAGCATATAGTAGATACCCTTGGACTTATTTCTTGGCACACAAAAGCGATTGCTTTAGGTATTTTTCTAAGTTTTGTAAACTTGTTCAAAATGAAAAAGGTTTTATGATTTCATCAATTCGAAATGATCACGGTGGTGAATTTTAAAACCATGGCTTCTAAGATTTTTGTGAATATAATGGATTCAACCATAATTTCTCTACTCTAAGAAATCCTTAACAAAATAGAGTAGTTGAAAGAAAAAAATAGAAACTTACAAGAAATGACAAGAACTATGTTAAACGAATATAGCCTACACAAATATTTTGGGCCGAAGCCATTAATACGACATACTATGTCATGAATAAAGTTTTAGTAAAACTATTACTTGCCAAAACTCCTTATGAGTTGTGGAATAACAGAAAACCCAACATTTCATATTTTAAAGTTTTCAAGTGTAAATTTTTTATCTTGAATGAAAAAGATGCCTTAGGAAAATTTGATGCAAAATCCGATGAAGGGATTTTTCTTAGTTATTCTTCTATTTTTAAGATCTTTCATATTTTTAATAAAAGAACTTTGATTATAGAAGAGTCTATTCATGTTGTTTTTAATGAAGCTTCCGAAGTTAAGAAAAATGATTTTGATGATGATGCTAATTTTGATGCTTTGAATTTAAATGAAACCCTTTCTCCATCTAACAACTTGGATGCATCTTCTTCCAAAACATCCTTATCCAAGAAATGAAAGTATGTAGATGCTCATCCTAAGGAGCTAATTATATGAGATACATCAAAAGGGGTTCAAACTCGTTCTTCTCTTTAGAATTTTTGTACCAACGTCGCTTTTCTCTCTCAAATCGAACCTAAATACATTGATGAGGCCTTGGAAGATGATTCATGGGTTATCACAATGCAACAAGAGTTGAACAAATTTAAAAGAAATGAGGTATTGAAGCTTGTTCTAAGGTCAAATGATAATTTAGTTATTGGTACTAACTGAGGCTTTAGAAACAAGCAAGATGAATTTGGTATCGTGGTTAGAAATAAGGATAGATTAGTGGCCAAGGGTTTCAACCAAGAAGAATGTATCGATTATGAAGAAACCTTCACTCCTATGGCACGATTAGAAGCCATAAGGATGCTCCTTGCCAATGCTAGTAGTAATAATTTTAAATTATTTCAAATGGATGTCAAAAGTACTTTTCTTAATGGCTTTATTTTCGAAAAAGTTTATGTTGAACAACCTCTCAGATTTGAGAATGATAATTTTCTGAATCATATGTTTAAATTGACTACAGCTCTTTATGGATTGAAATAAGTCCTAAGGGCTTGGTTTAAAAGACTTAGCTCATTTCTTATCCAAAATAATTTCTCTAATGGCAAGGTCAATACCACAGATCTAAGAGTTCTGATGGGTAGCAAGGAGTTGATTCCCTTGTATTACAACAACAATAGGGCGATAGCTCAAGCAAAGGAACCCAGGTCTCATCAGAAGTTAAAGTACGTTCTGAGGAGGTTTCACCTGGTCAAAGAGATAATCGCCCGAGGAGATGTAATAGGGGAAAGAGCTCCATCTGAAGATAACATCGCAAATCCACTAATAAAGACATTGTCTAAGATTGTCTTTGAGCATCACAGGGGTCTATAGAGATCAGACACATAGATGATTAGCTTTAGGTTAAGTGGGAGATTACTAGTCACCAAGCCAATCACATGAGTGATGGTATGTGTAATATGACATAGTTTTTTTTATTATTATTATTTTGATATTTTCTCACTTCTATTGCTTGGTGCATGAATATATTGTGATATCCATGGATTTGTGCAATGGGAATCAGATCGTGATAAGATCACGATAATGAGATCGATTCACCTCTAAACATTGAACCTAAATAATCCTAATCATAGGTTTGTTAGGATCAAGAGCGGCACTAGAAGGGGGCAGGGTGTAGTGCAGTAGATAAAATCATGTCGGTTTAAAAATCTTTCGTACGATAAAAACCAAACTCGAAAGATAACTTGAAATTTCGTTCATATATGTAGTGAAAGCAGTAGGTAAGTAAAGATTCAGTTTGCAGTAAAGGTAAATTGCTCAAATAGAAATGCAAACTGATTTATAGTGGTTCAATCGTCGTGACTTACATCCACTCCTTTCGATGAACTCTCGAACTCCTAACGAAATCTCGTTCTTGACTCTAGGACTTCATTTTTCTTTATGTCTTACTATCGTAGTTAATCCTGCACACTTAAAACCCACTTCGATATAGACAATTATTACAAAGTTTGAATTAAGTGTTGTCCGGCATGTCATTGGTTTATCGACGATTCGTTTGATTCTTCAGCACATTGTCCTCTCTTGCGACCTATTGCCCAATCAGTTAGTTGACCTCCACAACTCTGATTTTCTTAGTATAATTTTCATTCTTCTAAGCCCGATGCCCGAACCCATGGCCCAAAGCCTTTTGTCGATACGTCGATCCTTCTAACATATTTTTCTCCAGCCCAACATGATTCTTCCTACTTTAATTGTCTCTCCTTGATCGAAGCTTCTTACGTCACTCAAAATGCAGATCAAATCATAAACACTATCAATTAGTTTCATCATCAAAATCTAAGATTCAATAAGGTTACTCGAGAGGGACATCGAGATAACTGGATAGACTAGTGTGTTGTATACCCATCAATATGATGGAGGTAACTGATCTCATAGCTACTCATATAGGGACACTAGAGCTATAGTGCAGGTGCTCATTAAAGAATGAGTTTATTGATTGGTCCGCTCAAGGAATGTTGAATTATTGATAGTACTTCATTGTTAGACAATGATTTCGTCATCCTAGTGGCATAGCTTACACTTTGACTTGAGGCATCAAGGATGTCATATATGAGTACTCCGCTCTTTGATACTGGACTTATAGGTTTGGAAGTTTCAGATCTAGTAGAGCCGGTGATCGGGAGTGGTAGCCAACCTTACGAGGGCTATTGAGTGTCGATAGAGGATCATTCACTCTTGGTATCATTAGAGTAATATCCCATGTGTTCTTACTCTAATAAATCCTTGGCCAAGGTCATTTGGATTGAGAAATAAAGAGTTCTCCGGGAGAATTCGATTAGAGCGAGACTCGAGGAGAAACTGCATGGCATGATAGCACTATACCTAGTGTACGATCTTTAGGATATTGATGGATGAGGGACTATAAGTATACGGTAACTGAGGATAGATAGGTCCAAAGGATTGGATTCCCTTAGAATGTCCGTAGTCGATGAGTCGAGTGAATTATTACGGAGATAATAATTCATTGAGCCAAAAGGAGTTCTAATAGATATCACTCACGGTCAGTTTAATATTGGGCCTAGAAGGTCACATGCATATGGTAGGTGTTGCAACAAGTAGAGGTTCATATATGAGATATCTGCTAGAGCCCCTATCTTATTGGATATTCAATATGCTCCTAAATTATTTGATCTTATGGATAAGATCTAATAAGAGCCAATAATAGATTATTAGATACATATCCACTAATCTAAAAGGCTTGGGTAATTGGATGGAGATCCAATACCCAATAGGGTAGGATCTATTATGGTTAAGTTGACAAGGGACCGCTATAAATAAGAGAGAATCAAAGGGCCTACTTTAGTCCATAAATAGACTTAAGCAACCTACACACCTTATTTGGACTTTGTTTAGACATGAATCCCTTAGGTTGTATCATATACACCTCCTCCTCGAGGTTGCCATTGAGGAATGCGATTTTTATATCCACTTGTCAAATCTCATTGTCATAATGTGCTGCAATAGCCAATAGAATTTGGATAGATTTTAGCATAGCTACAGGTGCGAAGTTTTTGTCATAGTCAACACCTTGCCTTATGATACCTCTTAACCATTAGTTTTACCTTATAGGTCTCAACCTTTCCATCTACTTTGATCTTCTTCTTGAAAATCCATTTGTAGCTAATGGGTACAATCCCCTCAAGTGCATCAACAAGGTTTCAAATTTTGTTTGAGTACATGGATTCCATCTTAGAATTTATGGCTTCTTGTCACTTCTCAGAGTTTATGGTCACAATAGCCTCCTCATAGGTCTGAGGATCAGCATCCTTTATGTTCTCTCCACTAATATGTCCCACATATCTCTTAGAAGGATATGACACTCTACCAGACTTGTGTAAAGTTGAAACTTATGTGTCAAGTACCTGAATAGACTCGGTCTCTGAAATGGTGCTTGAGCTAGGTTCTCTAACGTCGCTCAACTCTACCATGCTCCTATTGTCTCCGCTAAGAATGTGTTCCTTCTCAAGGAATACTGCTCTCTTAGCAAAAAAGACCTTTTGGTCCCTAGGATGATAGAAATAATATCCACAAGTTTCCTTGGGGTATCCCATAAACTTACATCATTCCATCCTGGATTCCAACTTATTAGGCTCATGTCTTTTAACATGGGCAGAGTAGCCCCAAATCTTAACAACCTTAAGATCGAGCTTCTTTCATTTTCATATATCATATGGTGTAGACACTACTGATTTAGATGGAACTCTGTTCAGAAGATATGTTGCGGTCTCCAAGACATATCCCCAGAATGAGATTGGTAGGTCGGCAAAACTCATCATAGACCGCACTATATCTAATAGTATGCGATTCCTCCTTTTTGATACACCATTGAGATATGGAGTATAAGGAGGTGTTCATTAGGATAGAATCCTATAGTCCTTAAGGAATTGGGTGAATGTCATACTCAGGTACTTGCCTCCTCGATTTGATCGAAGAGTCTTAATACTCTTTTTAGTCTGGTTCTCTACTTCATTCTTATATTCCCTGAATCTTTCGAAATCTTCGAACTTGTACTTCATCAAGTACACATGTTCGTACCTAAAGAAGTCATCAGTGAAAGTAATGAAGTAAGAGTAACCACCTATTGCATGAGTTGACATAGACTATATATGAGTTCTAGTAACTCAGTGGCTCTCTCTCCAATTCCACTAAATGGAGAGTTGGTCAGTTTTTCACGAAGGCAAAACTTGTAAGTTGCATATGACTTATAGTCGAATGAATCTAGGTATCCATCTTTCAACAACTTTCGAATCCTTCTTTCATGGATATGACCTAGACGATACTACCACAAGTATGCACTATTGACCTCATCTCACCCCCTCTTGGACGTACTCATGTCCATTATAGTACCTAAAGCTTCTCCAAGCATTCATTTTGTGGTATACCTTGTAGTTCCTCTTCCAATGCCCATTTTTCCATAGTAGAAGCACTGGCCTTTGTCCTTCACTAGGTCAATCTTAGCAACCTTTGCCTTACCTCATTTGCCCTTGTCCTTGCCCTTCTTAAGGGACTGCCTAGCTATCCTTTTCCTTTTGGTCTCACCAACGTAGAGAACTAGTTTCTCTTTCTTGATGGTACTCTTTGACTCCCTCAACATAATGAGGAGCTCAATGAGAGTGACCTCAAGTTTGTTCATTTTAAAATTCATAATGAACCGAGAAAAGAAGTCTGGTAGAGAATGAAGTATAAGATCAATGCATAGGTTATCATCTAGGATCATCCCTAGACCAGAGAGTTTCTCAATCAACTCTATCATCTTTAGGACATGTTGATGAATTTATGCCCCCTTAGTAATCCTAGTGTGGAAGAGACTCTTGGATATCTCATATCACTAAGTTCTTCCTTGCTCCTCAAATAGTTTACGGAGATATAGGAGTTTAGATCCGGTATCCATATTTTCATATTGTCTCCATAACTCAAGGGTCATAGAGGCCAACATATAACACTGAGCAAGAGTGGAATCATCTATATACTTCTTATATCGGGTAAACTCTTCTTGAGATGCTCTTGCCTCAAGTTCTAGTATGATTGTATCCAGAACATATGTGATTTTTTTCGCTATGAGAATTATTCTCTTGTTACGGAGCCAATCTGCATAGTTTGGACGAGTAAGGTGGTTGGCATCAAGTATGCCACGTAGAGGGTTTGATGGTGACATGTTTCTTACAAACATGAGATGTAGCATAAATTGATAACATGTATATTTTATAAAAAAAATAAATAATCAAGATATGAACTTTTATCTTGACATGCTCCTACTATTTTTCTAGCAAGTCTCACAAGACACCCTCAGCACGTGAAATAGAAGTCTCCGGCAGACTTCTAGTAGAGATTAGGATTCAATTGGCATCATAATGTAACCTTGAGGGACTCGACCAATTACACTAAGCCTAAAAGGTAGGCAACTCGTGATAATCACAACTCCATGTTATTTTCGTCCTATTTGGCTTCTAAACCATCAAGATCTCGAGGGACTCAACCAACCATGATGTCCAATTAAGTAATTACCATCGTTACAAGATGAGTCTCGAGGGACTCGACCAAGCATATCATGTCCTCAAGTCACCAGTGACATCTCTATGTCGTAGGCAAGATAGCGAATCGCGATATAGATGAGTCTCGAGGGACACATGTCGGGAATCGGCTCCTACCTATAACGATGGAAGGTCATGCGGGTCAATCTAATTATCTCATGCTTATCGACTTAATATTATCGTAGGAGGGGATTTTGATTTGGTCTCGTATTATGACGTGTAGCATACATACATTTTTAATATATATTTACATCACATAAAAATAAATATGTACTTATCTAGTAGGTGTATAGCACTCATATGCACAAATAAACCAGATGATCATGGATCATAACCTAATTGCTAGTCATAAGTGCCCAGCAAGCCAATCACGTGAGTGATGGCACGTGTGACTTGATACAGAATCTTTTTGCTTATTATATTTTGGCATATATCACTTTATAACTATTGCATAAATGCATATATATTGTGATGTCCTTGGATTTGTGCAATGGGAATCGGATCGTGATGAGATCACGATAATGAGATCGATTCACCTTTAAACACATATCCTAAATAATCCCGGTCATAGGTTACTCGAGAGGGACATCGTGATAACCGGATAGACTGGTGTGCTGTATACCCGTCCATATGATGGATGCAGCTGGTCTCATAGCTGCTCGTGTAGGGACACTAGGGATACAATACAGGTGCTCATTGGAGAATGAGTTCACTGATTGATCCGCTTACGGAATGCTGGATGGTTGATGATGCCTTATTGTCAGACAACGATTCCGTAGTCCTAGTGGTGTATCTGGTTCTTAGACTTGAGACACCAAGGATGTCCTGTATGAGTGCTCCACTCTTTGATACCAGACTTATAGGTTTGGCTGTTCCCAGATCTAGTACAGCTGGTCATTGGGAGTGGTAGTCGACCTTACGAGGGCTATTGAGTGTCGATAGAGGATCATCCACTCTCGGTATCATGAGAGGAATATCCCATGTGTTCTTGCTCAGACAAATCCCTGGCCAGGGTCATTCGGGTTGAGAGAGAAAGAGTTCTCCGGGAGAATCCGATTAGAGCGAGACTCGAGTAGAAACCGTATGGGTCTGACAGCACCATGCTCGATATACGGTCTCTGGGATATTAGATGGATGAGGGACTATAGGTACATGGTAACTGAGGACAGACAGGTCCAATGGATTGGATTCCCCTGTATCGTCTGGGGACTACGGCGTAGTGGCCTAGTACTTCCGTAGTCGATGAGTCGAGTGAATTATTACAGAGATAATAATTCACTGAGTTAGAAGGAGTTCTGACAGGTATGACTCACGGCCAGCTCGATATTGGGCCTAGAGGGTCACACACATATGGTAGGCATTGCGATGAGTAGAGGTTCGGATATGAGATATCCGACGGAGCCCTTGTCTTATTGGATGCAGATCCAATACCCACTAGGGAAAGGACCCATTAGGGTTTTGACACGGGATCTCTATAAATAGGAGGGATTCACAGCCTCATAGGCTAGAGTCTTTGCTTGCCCTTCCTATTCTCCTCTCCCTCTCCACCTCAGAGTAGGCCTGGAGTTTTGAGGAGCGTCGTCGTAACCCTGCTGTGTGGATCACCGCTAGAGAGGAGGACGCTTGACCTCCTTCACCCTCTCCTAAGGATCTGCAAGGAAACAGGGATATACGATCTCCCTAGGTAACACAATCTCTATACGCAGTTTTGTGTTTTTGCGGATTTTGCGCACCAATCTTCGCACGACAATGAACATCTTTTTGGGAATCGGGGATTTTTGTTTTCTTGTTCTTCCGCTGCGCATATGATGTCGCCCCCCCTTATGATTTCCCAACAGTGGTATCAGAGCCAGGTTGTTCGTGCGAATGATTGGTTTTGAACTACGTGTATTGTGTTTAGGAAGAATTTTGACGTCAAAATCGTTGACGCAAAAGCAAGGAAGGGCAACAACAGTTGCTGCCCTCGATCTGCATGCCTACAGCCACCTGCAGCGGCAGCCGCAGCCGCAGCCAGGCAGCACAGCGCCGGCGCATGCGCAAGCGCTGTGCCTGCAGCAGCCGGCCGGCGGCCTGCTTGCAGCAGGCTTGCTGCCGGCGGGGCTGGCAACCCACGGGCAGAGGCGCCGCAGGGCAACGGCGCCTACCGCCGAAAGGAAGCGGCGCCTGCCGCCGCAGGGCAGCGACGCGCGACGCCTGCCGCCGCAGGGCAGCGACGCGCGACGCCTGCCGCCGCTGCTCCCGCGGGCGAAACGCCCCCCACAGGGGCGGCCGCCCGGCGGGACAGCACCGCCTGCGGAGGCAGCGGCGCCCGAAGAGGGCGCCCACCCGCAGCGGCATCGCCGCCAGCGGGCGTGCCGCCTGCAAGCGAGGGCAGTGCCCTCGCCCCGCCGCACAGGCTGCCGCCGGCAGGGTGGCGGCGGCGGCAGCAGCGAAAAGGGGAAAGGGTATTAGGGTTTTCTGCACAAAAGACAGTTTTGCCCCTCGGAATTTGAGAAATTCCAGTTTCTGTCTTTTGTCCAAATTACGAAAATACCCCTATAAATTCAGAAATTCCCTATATGTCCCTGATTTCAGAAAATATAATTAATTAAAAGGTTTAGTTGATTATTATTTTTATTATTATCTAGTAGTCCTACATGATGATGATTATTTATACATGTGATGTATGATGAGTGGACGGATGATCATGGACCGTGTGATGTGTGTACTTGTGATTATTATTATTGAGGTCTGCGAACCTCCATTATATTTCTCATTTATTGTCGGGCCTGCGTGCCTATGATTAAGTTGTAATCACATGAGGAGGCGCAGCGGGAGCGTGGAAGCCATAGCGGGACCCACGAGACGGACGATCGTGATGCATGGAGATGCATCAAGATGTCGACGGAACCGACGAGGACGAGATGGACGATCACAAGGCATGGAGATGCACCGTTGCACACATAGATCTTGATGTGAGTGATTAGGCCTACTGGCTCGGGCCTAATCATATTAGGTTGTGGTCCATGATCATCTGGTGTGATTGCTTATACACATACTAGATATGTATATATATTTGCATGCGATGTAGATATATATTAAATATGTATATGTGTGACATGTCATATTAGGAGACCAAATCATAGAAACATCTCTCGATAATATTAAGTCGGTAAACGTGAGGCAATTAGATTGACCCACGTGGCCTTCCATCGTTATGAGTAGGAACCGAATCCCGGTGTAGGTTGAGTTGGTCGAGTCCCTCGAGACTCACCTATATCGCGATTCGCTATCTTGCTTACGACATAGAGATGTCACCGGTGACCTGAGGGCATGATATGCTTGGTCGAGTCCCTCGAGGGTATATCATCAAATCAGACTCATCTTGTAACGAAGGTGTTGACTTAACCGAGCATCATGGTTGGTCGAGTCCCTCGAGGCCATGGTGATTCGGAGGCCGAACAGGACGGGAATCACAAGGAGTTGTGATCGGCAAGAGTTGTCTACCTTTTAGGCTTAGTGTGATTGGTCGAGTCCCTCGAGGTTACACTAAGACGCTGATTGGATCCTGATCCCCACTAGAAGTCTGCCGGAGACTTCCGTTTCACGTACTGAGGGTGTCGCGTGACTCGTTAGTAAAATAGTGGGAGCATATTAAGATAGAAGTCCATATCTTGATAGTTTATTTCTTGCAAAATCTGCATGTTATTCATTTTTGCTACATCTTTATTTTCAGAAAATGTCGCTTTCAAATCCCTTACGTGGTATACTTGATGTCAACCGCCTCACTGGTCCAAATTATACGGATTGGCTCCGTAACTTGAGAATTGTTCTCACAGCGGAGAAAATCGTGTACGTCCTTGATACAGTGATGCCTACGCCCGAAGAAGGGGCAAGCGAGGATGAGATCGCTCGCTACGTGAAGTACATTGATGACTCCACTCTTGCTCAGTGCTATATGTTGGGCTCTATGACTCCAGAGTTACAGAGACAACATGAAAAGATGGATGCCAGATCCATTCTCCTACATGTCCGTAAATTGTTTGAGGAACAGGGAAGGACTCAACGATATGAGATATCCAAGAGCCTTTTCCGCGCTAGGATGACTGAGGGGACACCGGTTCAGAACCATGTCCTAAAGATGATTGAGTGGATAGAGAAACTCACAGGTCTAGGAATGGTCCTAGAGGATAACTTGTGTGTGGACATTGTGCTTCAGTCCCTACCAGATTCCTTTTCACAGTTCATAATGAACTTTAATATGAACAAGCTTGAGGTGACTCTCCCAGAGCTCCTCAATATGTTGAGGGAGGCAGAGAGTACTATTAAGAAAGAGAAGCCAGTTCTCTACACTGGTGAGACCAGAAAGAAAAGGAAAGCAGAAAGGTCCCTTAAGAAGGGAAAGGGCAAGGGCAAACAAGGTAAAGCAAAGGTTGCTAAGAAAGACCCAACAAAGGACAAAGGCCAGTGCTTCCACTGTGGTAAAGATGGGCACTGGAAGAGAAACTGCAAAGAGTACCTTGCAGAAAGGGCGAAACAAAAGCTTGATGAAGCTTCAGGTACATTCATGATCAGTCTCCATTTGTCAGACTCTTATGATAACACATGGGTATTAGATACCGGTAGTGCTTATCATATATGCAATTCGTTGCAGGTTCTGGCAAGGCCTAGGAGACTAGAGAGAGGCGAGATGGACCTCAAGATGGGTAATGGAGCAAAAGTTGCTGTATTAGCTGTTGGCGAGGTCGCCCTACATCTGCCTAGTGGAGCTTTTATTGCATTAGATGCATGTTATTTTGTTCCTTCTATTATCAAAAACATTATCTCCATTTCATGTTTAACAATTAGTGGATATAAATTTGTTTTTGAGAACAATGGTTGTTCGATATTATTAGATGATAAGATCATCACGAAAGGAACATTGCATAATGGTTTATTTATGTTAGACACCACTCCACATATCATGAATATAAATGTGTCCAAAAGGAAACGAGATGAGTTGAACAGTGCATACCTGTGGCATTGTAGGCTAGGTCACATCCATGAAAGAAGGATTCAAAAGTTGCTAAATGATGGATATCTAGATCCATTCGACTATGTGTCATATGCAACTTGTGAGCCTTGCATTCGTGGAAAACTGACCAACTCTCCATTTAGTGGAACTGGAGAGAGAGCCACTGAGTTGTTGGAACTCATACATAGTGATGTATGTGGACCCATGTCAACTCATGCCATTGGAGGTTACTCCTACTTCATTACATTTACTGATGATTTCTCAAGGTATGGATATGTGTACTTAATGAAGTACAAGTCCGAGGCCTTTGAGAAATTCAGAGAGTATAAGAATGAGGTGGAGAACCAGACTGGAAAGAGTATCAAAACTCTTCGATCAGATCGAGGAGGTGAGTACTTAAGTACAGAGTTTACTCACTTCCTCAAGGACCATGGGATATTATCCCAATGGACACCTCCTTATACACCTCAGCTCAATGGTGTCTCTGAAAGGAGAAATCGTACATTATTAGATATGGTACGGTCCATGATGAGTTTCGCTGACCTACCCATCTCATTCTGGGGATATGCCCTAGAAACCGCAGCTTACCTTCTGAACAGAGT
This sequence comes from Musa acuminata AAA Group, assembly GCF_036884655.1. Lineage (NCBI taxonomy): Eukaryota > Viridiplantae > Streptophyta > Magnoliopsida > Zingiberales > Musaceae > Musa > Musa acuminata. The sequence goes on along the minus strand of NC_088335.1, from coordinate 29,776,146 downwards.
TCCAACTAAGTCGGTGGTGTCTACACCATATGAGATATGGAAAGGGAAGAAGCCTGATCTTAAAGTAGTTAAGATTTGGGGCTGCTCTGCCCATGTTAAAAGACACAACCCCGATAAGTTAGAATCAAGGACAGGGCGATGTAAATTTGTGGGATACCCCAAGGAAACTTGTGGGTATTACTTCTATCATCTCGAGGACCAAAAGGTCTTTGTAGCTAAGAGAGCAGTGTTCCTTGAGAAGGAACACATTCTTGACGGAGACAGTGGGAGAATGATAGAATTGAGCGAGGTTGGAGAACCAAGCTCAAGCACCACTCTACAGCCCGAGTCTGTTCAGGTATCTAATACACAAGTTTCAACTTTACGCAGGTCTGATAGAGTATCCCATCCTCCTGAGAGATATGTGGGACATATTAGAGCAGAGGATGTAGAGGATATTGATCCTCAGACCTACAAGGAGGCTATTATGAGTATAGACTTCGGGAAGTGGAAAGAAGCCATGAATTCTGAGATGGATTCTATGTACTCCAATAAGGTTTGGAACCTAGTTGATGCACCCGAAGGTATTGTACCCATCGGTTGCAAGTGGATCTTTAAGAAAAAGATCGGAGTAGATGGAAAGGTAGAGACCTATAAAGCAAGGCTAGTGGCTAAGGGGTATCGTCAAAGGCAAGGTGTTGACTACGACGAAACTTTCTCACCCGTAGCAATGCTAAAATCCATCAGAATTCTATTGGCTATTGCAGCACACTATGATTATGAGATCTGGCAGATGGATGTGAAAACCGCATTCCTCAACGGGAACCTGGAGGAGGAGGTGTATATGATGCAACCTGAGGGATTCGTGTCCAAGAACTGCCCAGATAAGGTGTGTAGGTTGCTTAGATCCATTTATGGACTAAAGCAAGCTTCCCGAAGTTGGAACATAAGATTTGATGAGGCAATCAGATCTTATGACTTCGTTAAGAACGAAGATGAGCCTTGTGTATACAGAAAGGTAAGTGGGAGCGCTATTAGCTTTTTGGTGTTATATGTGGATGACATCCTCATCATTGGGAATGACATAGGAATGCTATCCACAATAAAGGCTTGGTTATCTAGACACTTCTCCATGAAGGACTTAGGAGAAGCATCTTATATCTTGGGGATTAGAATCTATAGAGATAGATCCAAAAGGATGCTTGGCTTGTCCCAGTCCAGGTACATAGAAACTATTGTCAAAAGGTTTGGCATGGAAAATTCCAAAAGAGGTCTCATACCGATGAGACATGGGATATCGCTTTCTACGAGTATGTCCCCAAAGACTCCAGAAGAAAGGGCGAACATGGATATGATACCTTATGCCTCAGCAATAGGGTCTATCATGTATGCCATGCTATGTACTAGGCCTGATATAGCGCATGCTCTGAGTGTCACGAGCAGGTATCAGGCGGATCCAGGCTTGGAGCACTGGAAAGCAGTAAAGTGTATCCTTAAGTACTTGAGAAGGACTAAGGATCTTTTACTAGTATATGGAGGTAATAGCCTTAAGGTTGAAGGCTACACTGACTCAAGTTTTCAGTCTGATGTCGATGATAGCAAGTCGAATTCAGGGTATGTGTACACCTTGAATGGAGGAGCAGTGTGCTGGAAGAGTTCCAAGCAAGATACCACTGCTGACTCGACCACAGAGGCGGAGTACATTGCTGCATCAGATGCAGCAAAGGAGGGAGTCTGGTTGAAGAAGTTCATCACAGATTTGGGAGTCGTGCCGGTTAGTGAGGAGCCGATTTCCCTATATTGCGACAACAACGGGGCAATTGTTCAAGCGAAGGAACCTAGGTCTCATCAGAAATCTAAGCATGTTCTGAGGAGGTTCCACCTTATCAGAGAGATCGTGACCCGAGGAGATGTAGCAGTGGAAAGAGTTCCATCCGAAGATAACATTGCAGATCCACTAACAAAGCCATTGTCTCAGATTGTCTTTGAGCGTCACAGGGGTCTGATGGGGATCAGACACATAGGTGATTGGCTTTAGGTCAAGTGGGAGATTGCTAGTCATAAGTGCCCAGCAAGCCAATCACGTGAGTGATGGCACGTGTGACTTGATACAGAATCTTTTTGCTTATTATATTTTGGCATATATCACTTTATAACTATTGCATAAATGCATATATATTGTGATGTCCTTGGATTTGTGCAATGGGAATCGGATCGTGATGAGATCACGATAATGAGATCGATTCACCTTTAAACACATATCCTAAATAATCCCGGTCATAGGTTACTCGAGAGGGACATCGTGATAACCGGATAGACTGGTGTGCTGTATACCCGTCCATATGATGGATGCAGCTGGTCTCATAGCTGCTCGTGTAGGGACACTAGGGATACAATACAGGTGCTCATTGGAGAATGAGTTCACTGATTGATCCGCTTACGGAATGCTGGATGGTTGATGATGCCTTATTGTCAGACAACGATTCCGTAGTCCTAGTGGTGTATCTGGTTCTTAGACTTGAGACACCAAGGATGTCCTGTATGAGTGCTCCACTCTTTGATACCAGACTTATAGGTTTGGCTGTTCCCAGATCTAGTACAGCTGGTCATTGGGAGTGGTAGTCGACCTTACGAGGGCTATTGAGTGTCGATAGAGGATCATCCACTCTCGGTATCATGAGAGGAATATCCCATGTGTTCTTGCTCAGACAAATCCCTGGCCAGGGTCATTCGGGTTGAGAGAGAAAGAGTTCTCCGGGAGAATCCGATTAGAGCGAGACTCGAGTAGAAACCGTATGGGTCTGACAGCACCATGCTCGATATACGGTCTCTGGGATATTAGATGGATGAGGGACTATAGGTACATGGTAACTGAGGACAGACAGGTCCAATGGATTGGATTCCCCTGTATCGTCTGGGGACTACGGCGTAGTGGCCTAGTACTTCCGTAGTCGATGAGTCGAGTGAATTATTACAGAGATAATAATTCACTGAGTTAGAAGGAGTTCTGACAGGTATGACTCACGGCCAGCTCGATATTGGGCCTAGAGGGTCACACACATATGGTAGGCATTGCGATGAGTAGAGGTTCGGATATGAGATATTCGACGGAGCCCTTGTCTTATTGGATGCAGATCCAATACCCACTAGGGAAAGGACCCATTAGGGTTTTGACACGGGATCTCTATAAATAGGAGGGATTCACAGCCTCATAGGCTAGAGTCTTTGCTTGCCCTTCCTATTCTCCTCTCCCTCTCCACCTCAGAGTAGGCCTGGAGTTTTGAGGAGCGTCGTCGTAACCCTGCTGTGTGGATCACCGCTAGAGAGGAGGACGCTTGACCTCCTTCACCCTCTCCTAAGGATCTGCAAGGAAACAGGGATATACGATCTCCCTAGGTAACACAATCTCTATACGCAGTTTTGTGTTTTTGCGGATTTTGCGCACCAATCTTCGCACGACAATGAACATCTTTTTGGGAATCGGGGATTTTTGTTTTCTTGTTCTTCCGCTGCGCATATGATGTCGCCCCCCCTTATGATTTCCCAACACTAATATGATCAGGCCTGAGCTAGTAGACCTGATCACTTACATCGGGATCTATGTGTGCATCAGTGTATCTCTATGCTAGGTGATCATCCATCTCGTCATCGTCGGATATGCCACAACTTCGAAGTATCTCCATGTATCGCGATCGTTTGAATCGGCATTAAGAGTCCCATTGTCACCTCTAGGCTTCCATCGCACCTCTCGTGTAATTACAATATCATTACAAGCACGCAGGCCTGATAATAAATGAAAAAATGGAGGCTCGTAGACCCCAATAATAATATTCACATACATCATAGGGTCCATGGTCATCCTCCTACTTCATACATTACATGTATATACCATTATATAGGATTACTAGATATAGAAAATTTAATTAACTAATATTTTATAAAATTAGGGACATATAAGGAATTTTCTAAATTTTAAAGGATATTTTGGTAATTTGGGCACTATAATTTCTCAAATTCTAAGGGGCAAAATTATCCTTTGACCCAAAAAGACCCCTAGTCACCACCTTCCCTTTTGTCGACCCCAGATAGGCAAGGCGCAACCCCTTGTGGTTGCCGCTTCGTAGGTGGCAGTGAGGTGCCGCCATGCGATAGGCAACTATCGCCTTACGCAACCGCCTCGTGTGTAGGCGATTGCCTTTGCGACGCCACCTCGTGCGTGGGTGGTGGCCACCTTACGCAGCCGCCTCATGCACATGCGGTCGCCCTTGCGACACTGCCTCATATAGGGGCGGTTGTTGCCACGCATGCAGGTGGTTGCCCCGCACAACGGGCACTATGCCCCCGAGCACCGCCCTCGTTGGCTGGCCGACCACCAGTTGGCGCTACCTTGCCCACAGGCGACATGCCAGCTCGCAAGCATCGCCTTACGGGCCAATAACAGCTAACAAGTGTTGCCTCAGCCTACGTGCGACCTACATCCTTGCAGGCAAGCACTACCCCTACCTACAGGTGGCCTGCCCGTTAGCGCTGCCTTGTCGCAGGCTACTCGCTCACAAGTACTACTGTCACGCCCCCCCCCCCCCCCCCCCAAAAAAAATTTCACATTCAAGAGGTGTGAACCTATCTTAAAATTAATAATATTATAATTCAATAATAATCTAGGATCTAAACACATATTTGAGGCCATTAAGAAAACATTCAAATCAAAATTTCTTCCATAATTCATAATTCATAAAATTTATGCAATTTAAAATCATATATAACATCACTCGATGAATCATAAAATTTGAAGTCAACTCACTAAGACAATAACCACCTCATAAATCCACAAGTGTGGTATTCTATACAATCACAAAAACTAATATTTACCACATGTTCATATCATTACACAAATTAAACTTAACACTCCAAAATCCTAAACATGAGAGGTTCTTTAAACTTTTACAAAACTCATAAGTTTAGATTTAGCATCAACATTGTTAGGACCAAGTCAGCACTAAGAAGGGGGGTGAATTAGTACTTACGATAAAAGTTACATCGATTGAAAAATCTTAGTATGATAAAACCGTATTAAGGTATGTTTAACTTTGAATAACTTTGAAAACATTCATAAGAGTGTGCAGCTAAAGTAATGAGGAAGTAAAGCAGTTTGCAATAAAGGTAAACAACAAAACATAAATGTAAATCGAGTTTATAGTGGTTTGTTAATCGTGACCTGCATCCACTCCTAATTCCTCCTCCGTTGAGGCTACTAGCATCAACTATCAGTCTTCCTTCAATGAGCAAAAATCAACTACCCTCTTATAATACTCTCTCCTTTTCATAAGTTTAGGAGATAACATTTATATGTCACTCTTTTAAAAGTAGTCGCTCACACACTTCCCTTAAGACTAACTCTAAGCACTAGGATGAGGGAACTCAAAATTTTGGTAGTGTTTACTCAATTTTTTCCTTAAGAATTCTTGCTCCTTTTTTGCTACCCAAGTGGGATATTTATAGGCCCCAAATAGTTTCAAAAATGGAGCAAAAAATTTAAATTTTCGAGTCTTCTGAGTGCGGGCGATACCACCGCCTGAACTAGGTGGTACCACTGCCTACAACCTGACACAAGGTAGTACCACCACCCAATCTGGTGGTACCACCGCCTGACATACTGTCACTGTGTGGTACCATTGCCTAGTCTAGCGGTACCACCACCTAACAACCTTAGAGAGCGAGTTTTTTGAGTTTTTTAACTTACAAGTGGTTCCACCGCTTGTGATGGCAATGCCACCGCCTGACCCAACTTTTGGGTACTTGAATGGGCCTCCCAATGAGCCCAAATCAATCCCAATTAAGGCTCAATTGGCTCCTAATTGAGGTAACATGATTACACCAAAAGCCAACTCAATTAGTCCTCTAAACTACTTTGATCTTAGACAAATGATTACAAAGCATGAATCCTTTGTCCGATATGTCATTCGTTCATCCCGTGCTTCGTTTGAACCTTCGACGCATCGTCCTCTCCTTTGACGTATTGCCCAATTAGCATGTTGACTTCGGCAACTTCCGATCTTCTTGGTGTAATGTCCGATCCTTCGGCTCGATGCCTAAATTCATGGCACAAAGCCTTCTACCTACACGTCGATCGATCTTTCGGCTCGCGTCCAATCTTCTGATATATTCACTCTGGCCCAACATTTGATTCCTCCTACTTTAATCAATTTATCTCTCCTTGATCAAAGCTAGTCCTACGTCTGATCCGGCACTTCGTCTGATCCTTCAGCGCATCGTCCTCTCCTTTAGTGTATTGCCTAATCAACATATTGACTCCTGTAACTTTTGATCTTCTTGGTGTAATGTCCGATCCTTCGGCTCGATGTGCAAACATCAATAAATGATTCGATTGGATATATCATCTCATTATTAAAACGAATTATATGAAAAGAAATCTAAAATCATCATCAAAATCACTTTTCGGATAATTCAATGAAAGCAACATAGATAGATTCCTATAAGATTAAAAATAGCTCAAGTTCTTTTAGTTTCAAATTTTGTGATTGATTTCATGCAAGCATGCCTTTGTTTTTTTATACCAAATCAAAACACGCATCATCATTTAAACTCGAAAAACAAGATTTATCACAAAAAATCATCAAAATCAAAGGTATAACAAATAATTCCAAAGCATAAGATTTCAAATCATCATTACTGCAAATCCTTATGCATAATATAAAATCATCAAGGATGATACCAAACCTTTTAACATTTTCATTACATTATTACATCATTACATCATGAAAACATCAAGCATGATTTTTAGTAAACATAAGGCATTTTCAATCAAAATCATTTTGTTTATTATAGTAATGTATTTTTGTTTTTAAATGAATCTAACTTTTCATGCTTAGTGCTAGGAGTTACCATACAATTGTCATACTCAAATTTTTATTTTTTTAATTTTTTAAAATCACTAGGAAAAGAAACAAATTTTTTTAAATTATTTTTTATTTCTTACTAACTAATTTAAAAAATAATTCATGAAAAGCATTAAGTAATTTCATAGCAAGGTAAAAGAGTTTCGTTTGAGTTGTTTACCTTATTGTCGAGAGCTATCAAAGTGAAGTTCACAATTTCATTTTCATCGGTTTGCTCCTCGTCTTCGAATGCACTCAAATCGTCCCAAGTTGCTTTGAGTACTTTCTTCTTCTTTGGCAACTTCTCCTTTTTAAGTTCATTTTTATTCTTATTTTTATGTTTTATAAATTTTATAAATTTACTTGTGAGAAGTTCTATGTGATCATCATTTGATCTTTCGCTCAAGTGGTATTCTTTTGTTCTAAGTGCCAATCCTTCATGTTCTTTGGAAGGTTGTTCTCATGTTCATCATGTGCTTTGCACGTCATTTCATATGTCCTCAATGAGCCAATAAGTTCTTCCAGTGAAAATTTGTTAAAGCTCTTCGCCTCTTGTATTACAGTTTCTTTCGGATCCCAACTCTTTGGAATAGATCTTAGAATCATGTTTATAAGTTTAAGATTAGAAAAACATTTGTCAAGAGTTTTTAAACTATTAACGACATCCGTAAAATGGGTGTACATGTCAATAACAGTTTCACTTGGCTTCATACAAAATATTTCAAAATCATGCATCAAAAGATTAATCTTTGAATCTTTAATTCTGCTAGTCCCTTCGTGTGTGATTTCAAGCGTGTGCCAAATCTCATAAGCTATTTCGCAAATGGAAACTCGATTGAATTCATTTTTATCCAAAGCACAAAATAAAGTATTCATGTCACGCCCCTCAAAATTATCGATAATATTAAAATTTTTATCGCAAACCAATCCTGAATCTAAACTAACATTTGAGGACACTGAAAAATATTCTATCAAATTCACATCTATAAAACCTATGCAGTTTATAATCATATATCACATCACTCGATAATTCACATTTATGGCAACCCGAGCCAACTTAACAAACATGAACAACATTTATAAATCCACAAGCTAAGTAATTTATATAATCAGAACTCCAATTATTCACCACAAGTTCATATCATCATGAACTAGACTTAACATTCTGAAATTCCAAATAAGAGAGATCTTCTAACACTTTTACACAATATATCCATTTCGATTCATCGACAACATTTCATTATATACAAAATATGCTTATACAATAATAACATAATAACCAACAAGACTTGCCCATAATTCTGAATAGCTCTCCACTGCCTCCTCAGCCCAATTCAAAACATCTCAAAGAGTGACAACTTGACTTGAAAGATTTATATAACAACGGAGTTGTAATATCCCTCGCTTTTGAAAATTATTAATAAGAAATTATATATAAATTTGAGGACCTATATGTAAATATAAAAATTTCAAGGACTAAACTACTAAGTTACAAAATGAAAAGAAAATAAAGAAAACCGAAAATTTTGGTTTTATCCCACCGCCTCCCACGCACTCTCTGTTTCTTCGAGAAACAGAGAGGAGTGGTGGGGCGTGAGGAGAGAAGAAAGAAGAAGATGAGGGAAATGAAGAGAGGAGGAAGAGGGAGAAGAGAAGAAAAGAAGAAGAAGAAGAGAGGGAAGATGGAGAGGAGAGAGAGAGGCAGCAGCAGCAGCTAGGGCTGCTGCACCTCTGTTTCCCGTAGGTGGAAACAGAGGAGAGGATGTGTGGGGCGTTGGGGAGGAGAAGGGAAGAAGAAGAAGAAGAAGAAGAAGAGAGGAGGATAGCTGCGGCAAGGCTGCAGCGAGGAGGTGTGTGGCGTTGGGGAGGAAAAGGGAAGAGGAGAAGAAGAGAAGGAGAAGAAGAGGGAAAAGAGAGGGACGAGGGAGAGGAGCGAGAGGTGGCAGCAGCTAGGGCTGCAGCACCTCTGTTTCCTGCAGGTGGAAACAGAGGAGAGGTGTGGAGCGTTCGAAGAGGAGAAGAAGAAGAAGAAGAAGAGGAAGCAGGAGAAGAGGTTGTGATACCTCTGTTTCCTGCAGAGGAAACAGAGGAGAGGGTGTGTGTGACGTCGGGGAAGAAGGGGCTGCAGCTGCGGCGATGGCAGCTGCAGCTGGAAGAGAAGAAGAAGAGGAAGACGAGCAGGGGAGGAAGAAGAGGTTGCGGCCGTGGCTGCGGCCGTGACTGCAGCAGTTGGAGCGGGGAGAGAAGAAGAAGAAAGGAAGGAGAAGGAAGAGGAGAAGGGAAAGAAGTAGCTGTGGCAGCGGCAGTGGCAGCTGCAGCTGTGGCAGGGAAAGAGAAAAAGGAAAGGAAGAAGAAGAGAAAGGGAAGGAGAGGAAGAAGAGAGGAAGAGGAGAAGGGGCTGCGGCTGCGGCGATGGCAGCTGCATTTGGAAGAGAAGAAGGAGAGGAAGATGAGCAGGGGAGGAAGAAGAGGCTACGGCCGTGGCTGAGGCTGCGACTACAGCAGTGCAGCTGGGAAAGAAAAGAAAGGAAAGGGGGAAAAAGGGGCTGCGGACGGGATTGCGGCCACAGCGGCAACGACTGCGTATGCAGCAGCTGTGTCTGCGAAAGAAGAGGAGGAAGGAAGTAGTGCAGTGGAAGGGGCAGCGATTGTGGCAGCGACAGCGGTGGTGGCTGTGGCAGTTGCGTTTGGGAAAGAAAACGAAGGAATGAGAGTAAGAGAGAGTAGGTGACTATGCCTCTATGTTCTGCATGAGCTACAGTTGTGAAGGAAAAGTAGAAGGATTTGGGCTGACACCTTCTTTGGATCTTCGGATCAAAATCTTTGAAAGGCAAGTGTTCTGATCCTTTCTATTGCAAGCTTTCTAATATTTTCTCTTGTAAGTGTTCTGATCCTTTCTATTGCAAGCTTTCTAATCTTTTCTCTTGCAAGTGTTCTGATCCTTTCTATTGCAAGCTTTCTAATATTTTCTCTTGCAAGGGTTCCTATCCTTCCTATTGCAAGCTTTCTAATCTTTCCTATTGCAAGTGTCCTGATCATTTCTTACCGCAATTTTACTGCTACATTTGTTTTGAATATGAGGAACTTTGAATTGTTCTAGCCTTTCATTTGATATATCTCCTGTTTAGACGTAACGATTCGAATCTATGCAACTTTTGATATTCTGACCCTTCTACTTTGTTATAGCTGTAACTTCATGTATTGACCTCTGATTTGGACAAAACTTATTTGATCAGAATATAGACTCATAAACCTTTCTTTTGATAGCTTATTTTAAGAATTCAGAGTAAGTTTGCCTGCCCAAACTTCTGTTTCAAATGAGCCTACAGATTCTGCAAAACAGGGATCGTAATTTTTGACCTTTTGTTACTGATTTGCCTATAAGTCGATGTTGGAAACTCCGATTTGTTCAAAGCTTCTTTCATTGGAGACTAGACTCGTAGATCTTTCTTTGATATATGGATTGAATGATTTAGAGTCCAAATGCCTGCCCAGTTTTCTGTTGAAACAAACCCTGTGAATTCTGTAAAAATTGAGATTTGTTCTTTGATCTTGGGTTACTAAATCTATTGTAACTCTTTGTTGGAAACTTCGATTCATACGAGACTTATTTTATCTGAAAATAAATTGAAATATCTTTTCAATGATATATTTCTGAGTAACTTGGAGCACGATTGATAGTTTGAATCATTTGTTCAATGTGCCTCTTGAATTCTGCCAGAAATCGAGCATTGGTCGATTTCGCATATTCTGGTTTCATTTCTTTGGAAATTGACATTCTTTAGCTTTCTTATTCAATTGAGCTTTATATTACTACTTTGAATTCTTGTATGCTCTTGTCCTTTCAATTATTTGCATTCTTGAAAACTGTTGTGTAACGTTTATGCTATATCGTATTGACTTATATAGGCACATGTATAACCCATTGTTCCGCATTTGCTTTCGATATGTGCCTATTCTCGTTTCATTCCTTTGGATATCGAATTCATCTAACCTATTTATTGAAATTGAGTTGTATGTGATTGCTTGGATTCCATATGTGCCATTGCTTTCAATTCCTTTCAAATCTGAATACAATTGTGAAAGATTATTGCTTGCATCGTATTGACTCGTAAAGGCACATGTACGTTTTGTTGTTCCATGTGTGCTTCCGATATATGCTATTCGTTGTTCATACTGTCCTTTTTGTACTATAGTGTTTGTGGGATTATCTGGACCTTTGCCAGAAATGGTAAAGGGTATGTGCATAGAGCCTGAGATGCTCTGCCGGCCCCCCTCTAACTTCACCTAGACGTGGGTGGATGGAGCTCCCAGACGTGGGAGACTTCTGTCTGGTGGTCATTCAGAAATGGATAATTCACATTCTGTCTGCGGTCCCACTGCACCTTCTGTATGTTTGATATGATATCCAGAGCTTTGGTTATGTGTTTCTGTACATGCTTTGGATAAGAATGATATGAATGCAACATCAAAGATGACGTTTGAGCTTCTGTTTGGTATTTATTATTGATATGCTCCGAAATGTTCCATATGCCATTGATATGCTCCGGAACATTTCATACGCCATTGACAAGCTCCGAAATGTTTCATTTGTTATTGATATGCTCCGAAACATTTCCTATGCCTTTGTTATGCTCCGAAATGTTTCATTTGCTATTGTTATGCTCCTAATGTTCCATTTGACATTGAGATGCTCCAGAACATTTCATACGTTATTGGTATGCTCCAATTACTCTGTGCTCCATTTGCTATAAACTGATATGTTCTGAAATGTCCTATTTGCCATTGATATGCTCCGGAACATCTCGTACGCTATTGATATGCTCCAATTACTCTATGCTCCATTTGTTATGAACCAAATATGTTTTGAATGACATGACACATACAATTTTGTATCTAATGAGATGGTATCCTTGAGAATTCTTGTATTCTACCTTGCATTATGATATCTTACTCGTTTGAAACCGTTCCTTCTATTCTGAATATGCTTTATCACTTGCTTAGTTGTTTTTAGCTCACTCCGTTGTTATATAAATCTTTCAGGTCAGCTTGTCAATCTTTAAGATGTTTGAATTGGGCTGAGGCAGTGGAAAGCTATTCAGAATTATGGGCAAGTCTTATTGGTTATTATGTTATTGTTGTATAAGCATGTTTTGTATATAATGAAATGTTGTCGATGAATCGAAATGGATATACTGTATAAAAGTGTTAGAAGATCTCTCTTGTTTGGAATTTCAGAATGTTAAGTCTAATTTATGATGATATGGACTTGTGGTGAATAGTTGGAATTCCGATTGTATAATTTATTTAGCTTGTGGATTTATAAATGTTGTTCATGTTTGTCAAGTTGGCTTGGGATGCCATAAATGTGAATTATCGAGTGATGTGATATATAATTATAAACTGCACAGGTTTTATAGATGTGAATTTGATAGAATATTTTTTTTCAATGTCCTCAAATATTAGTTTGGATCCTAGATGGATTTGTGATGAAAATTTTAATATCATGGTTATTTTTTTGAGGGGCGTGATAGAGGTGGTATCAGAGCATGGTTTGAGGATTACTGAAATATTTGATATGTTGACGTGCAAAATATATTAAGGTCTAGTGAACTATAGTGATCGGTTGAAATTTTCTTTGATGCATTTTAGGAATCTGAGATGATGAGGACATTGGTCCTCCTATTTCATCTGATTTTGATTAATTAAGTGGGATGAATGGGGTAATCGGGGAAATTGAATCAGAGTGGCACAGCAGAAGCATGGTGCACCTAATCCATTGGTGGCAGAAAAATGGATGATGCGAATAGAGAAGATATTTGATGTTCAAAATTGTTCCGATGATCAAACGATTTCTTTTGCCACCTTATATTGGAAGTAGAGGCTGATCATTAATGGCAACAATGAAAAAAAAATTTTGAAGATCAATGACAAGAATGATAAGGACAAGTTTACCAATAAAAATATGATTAGAAATGAATTAGAAAGTGTTAACAAGAGGGTCAAGACATTTGGATTTGAAAAGGGAAGTCACCACAAAAGACTCAATCATGTGTGAATTGCAAGTTAAATTATGAAACAAGTTTGTGTTGGTGGGTGACTAGAGTCTATTTTGCTTCTATAAAGTTGGAAAATAAAATAAAAGACTGTCCTTTGAACAAGAAGAAAGAGTCACTGCCTCATAAATCATCAGCCCATGTCAGAGTGTATGCTATCACTGAATATGATTCTAAAACTTCTGAATTAGTGGTCGAAGGTATTATGCATGTTTATGAAAGAATGCAAATATTTGTTTGAACATGGGTTCTATCTACGATTTGATTTGTAACATGTTGCCTATCACTTGGGTATTCAACCTGGACCATTATATTATGTGATATATGTAAAATACGATCATTGGAGATTCTTTGATAACGAACTTGAATCTGGTCCTCTTGTCTGATTTTTATTGGAGAACTTGAACTTTTTGTTGATTTAGTTCTCCTAGAGATTTGGAGTTTTGATATTATACTTGGTATGGATTGACTATCTTCCTATCATACCAGTATGGATTGGTATATAACAAATGATCACTTTTTGTACATTTGATCAGCCGATCTTTTATTTTGAAAGTATTGGACATGATTTATCTCCCTGCCTAATGTATCCCAGGATGACTTACTTGGATTACCTCCAAACGTGACGTTGCTTTTGATCTGGTCCTTGAGACAATCCCAATATCTAAGCCTCTCTACAGAATGATATCATTTGAGTAAATGGAATTAGAAAAAGCAACTACAAGGACTATTAAATAAGGATTTTATTTGGCTTAATATTTCATCATGGGGTGCTCCGGTGTTAGTTAAAAAGATAGAGGGAACATTAAGGCTTTGTATTGATTGTGGATAATTGAATTAGGTGACCATCAAAAACGAGTATTCTCTAAAGTGACGACTTGTTTGATTAACTGCAGGGTGCATAGGTATTTTCAAAGATTGTTTGAATATCGGGTTACCATCTATTGAGGATCAAGGAGGAGAATATTTCGGCCACTCGTGGATAATTGTGTAATTGTATTGTATTGTTGAAACTATTTAAGAGCAGATTAGTTTAAGGCTTTGTCTATGACTTGTATAGATAAAGCTATTTGTAGAAACTTTACACATAATCAATTTACTTTTACTTACCAAAAACACTATTTAAGAGCAGAAGGAGGAAATAAAGCTATCATAATCCTCATTTTTTTCATCGATTGAGCTATGATCAATTTAGAGGACTAAATTTTCTTTTAAGAGGGGGAGAGTATAAAATCCCTCACTTTTAAAAATTATTAATAAGAAATTATATGTAAATTTGAGGACCTATATGTAAATATAAAAATTTCAAGGACTAAACTGCTAAGTTGCAAAATGAAAAGAAAATAAAGAAAATCGAAAATTTTGATTTTATCCCACCGCCTCCCACGCACTCTCTATTTCATCGAGAAATAGAGAGGAGCGGTGGGGCGTGAGGAGAGAAGAAAGAAGAAGAAGACGGAAAAGAAGAGAGGAGGAAGAGGGAGAAGAGAAGAAAAGAAGAAGAAGAAGAAGAGAGGGAAGATGGAGAGGAGAGAGAGAGGCAGCAGCAGCAGCTAGGGCTGCTGCACCTCTGTTTCCCGCAGGTGGAAACAGAGGAGAGGATGTGTGGGGCGTTGGGGAGGAGAAGGGAAGAAGAAGAAGAAGAAGAAGAAGAAGAGAGGAGGATAGCTGCGGCAAGGCTGCAGCGAGGAGGTGTGTGGCGTTGGGGAGGAAAAGGGAAGAGGAGAAGAAGAGAAGGAGAAGAAGAGGGAAAAGAGAAGGACGAGGGAGAGGAGCGAGAGGTGGCAGCAGCTAGGGCTGCAGCACCTCTGTTTCCTACAGGTGGAAACAGACGAGAGGTGTGGGGCGTTCGAAGAGGAGGAGAAGAAGAAGAGGAAGAGAAGAAGAAGAGGAAGCAGGAGAAGAGGTTGTGTGTGATGCTGGGGAAGAAGGGGCTGCAGCTGCGGCGATGGCAGCTGCAGTTGGAAGAGAAGAAGAAGAGGAAGACGAGCAGGGGAGGAAGAAGAGGTTGCGGCCGTGGCTGCGGCCGCGACTGCAGCAGTTGCAGCGGGGAGAGAAGAAGAAGAAAGGAAGGAGAAGGAAGAGGAGAAGGGAAAGAAGTAGCTGCTGCAACGGCAGTGGCAGCTGCAGCTGTGGCAGGGAAAGAGAAAAAGGAAAGGAAGAAGAAGAGAAAGGGAAGGAGAGGAAGAAGAGAGGAAGTGGAGAAGGGGCTGCAGCTGCAGCGATAGCAACTGCAGTTGGAAGAGAAGAAGGAGAGGAAGATGAGCAGGGGAGGAAGAAGAGGCTGCGGCCGTGGCTGAGGCTGCGACTGTAGCAGTGCAGCTGGGAAAGAAAAGAAAGGAAAGGGGGAAAAAGGGGCTGCAGAAGGGATTGCGGCCACAGCGGCAGCGACTGCGTATGCAACAGTTGTGTCTGCGAAAGAAGAGGAGGAAGGAAGTAGTGCAGTGGAAGGGGCAGCGATTGTGGCAGCGACAGCAGTGGTGGCTGTGGCAGCTGCGTTTGGGAAAGAAAACGAAGGAATGAGAGTAAGAGAGAGTAGGTGACTATGCCTCTATGTTCTGCATGAGCTACAGTTGTGAAGGAAAAATAGAAGGATTTGGGCTGACACCTTCTTTGGATCTTTGGATCAAAATCTTTGAAAGGCAAGTGTTCTGATCCTTTCTATTGCAAGCTTTCTAATCTTTTCTCTTGCAAGTGTTCTGATCCTTTCTATTGCAAGCTTTCTAATCTTTTCTTTTGCAAGTGTTCTGATCCTTTCTATTGCAAGCTTTCTAATCTTTTCTCTTGCAAGTGTTCCTATCCTTCCTATTGCTGGTGAATCTCGGATTTTGATGATGAAATCAATTGATGGGTTAATTGATCTAATTCATATTATTGAGTTAAGTGTGCAGGATTAACTACGATAACCAGAAAACACAAAGCAAGAATACCGGAGTCAAGATCGATGGACGTTTAAGAGTCCGAAGAATCGTCGGAGATGTTGCCAGAACCAACCGAGAAGAAATCGGGAACCTATCGGAATTTTCGAAAGTTCGCCGAAGAGATCGTCGGAGGTTCACGGAGATCACCGAGAAGGCTCGGCTACTCGTTAAAGTCATCACAAGATCGGGAGCTTGATGGGAGTCCGTCGGAAGAAGTTCGTCGGAAAGCTCGCCGAAACAAGACTCGACGTTCGCGGTTGAAAGCTTGCTTAGGATGTGTTTTTGTTATATAGTTCACTTGTAATTAGGATTAGGATTATGAGATAATCCTATATCCTGGTTAGGGGCCAACTAGGCCCAAAGTCAGATATGGTTTGGGCTAAAATTAAGCCAAACCAGTGAAATCGGAGAGCCAGGAGGTGGCACCGCCCAGCACCCGAGAGCTAGGCGGTGACACCTCCTGGGCTGGGTGGTTGCACCTCCTAGCACCCGAACGCTAGGCGGTGGCACCGCTTGGC
The DNA here is from genome assembly GCF_036884655.1 of Musa acuminata AAA Group. Lineage (NCBI taxonomy): Eukaryota > Viridiplantae > Streptophyta > Magnoliopsida > Zingiberales > Musaceae > Musa > Musa acuminata. The sequence goes on along the minus strand of NC_088335.1, from coordinate 29,759,776 downwards.
TGGGCGGTGGCACCTCCAGCATCGGAAACCCTAAGAGAATTCAAATTTTGGAGCCCAAATTTGAATCCTCTTGAGGCCTATAAATACCCCTCAAATCTCAGCTGAGATTACAACTTTTGAGAAGCATTTTGATTGAGAGATAAGTCTTAGAAAGTCTTAGCAAGTCTTGTTTTCAATTTGCTAGAGAGTTCTCCTCCTTCTTTCTTATTAAAAATTTGTAAGAGGTTGAGCTGCTTGTAAAAGGTTGTAAGAGGGGTGTTTACCCTTCCATTTCAAGAGACTTGCTAGTGGAAGGTGGGAGCCTCATCGAAGAGGGGCCTCGCAAGTGGATGTAGGTCATTTGACCGAACCACTCTAAAATCGACGTAATCTCTGGTTTGTATTTTATTATTGTCATTTACATTACTGCATACCTTCTTACTGCTTTAGTTTCTTATTACCCTTGCTACGCAACTTTAAGAATACGCTTTCAAGTTAAACTTTTTAAGTTCCGTTCTTATCGTATGAAAGATTTTTCTAAAATCGAAGTTTTAATCCGCTGCACTAATTCACCCCCCCCTCTTATTGCCACTCCGATCCTAACAAGTGGTATCAGAGCCAGGTTATCTCTCATATTTGGTTTAATACCCAAGAGAGATGGCTTACTCCGGTATGCAAGAGGGCCATTCTATTGCACGACCACCTTTGTTTAATGGGTCGGATTACACATATTGGAAGACTCGCATGAGGATCTTCCTCATTTCTATGGACTTTGAGCTTTGGTCTATTGTCGAGAATGGATTTCAAAAATCTTCTCTTCCGATGAGCGAATGGAATGAATCGGAGAAGAAGGTTTTTGCTTTAAATGCAAAGGCTATGAATGCCTTGTTTTGTGCATTAGACAAAAACAAATTTAATCATGTTTCAATGTGTGATTCGGCTTTTGATATTTGGAGAACTCTTGAGTTCACTCATGAAGGCACTAGCCGATTGAAAGAGTCCAAAATCAACATCCTTGTGCACTCTAACGAACTTTTCCGAATGAAACCAAGTGAGTCCATCGGAGACATGTACACCCGGTTTACGGATGTCATCAATGGACTCAAAGCTCTTGGTAAAGATTTTACTAACTTTGAACTAGTAACTAAAATCTTAAGATCCCTCCCTAAAAGTTGGGATCCAAAAGTTACGGCCATTCAAGAGGCCAAAGACCTTATAGCATTCCCTCTTGAAGAACTCATTGGGTCTCTAATGACCTACGAAATGACATGTCAAGCTCATGACGAGCTCGAGAACCCCCTTCCAAAGAACAGGAAGGATATGACACTCAAATCACAAGAAGACCACTTGAAAGGAACATCAAGTGATGAGGACAGTGATAATGACATTGCACTTTTGACTCAAAAATTTAAGAAATACTTAAGAAAAAACAAATTTAAAAACAAATTTGAACAAAAGAAGGACCAAGTGATTTGCTATGAATGTAAAAAATCGAGACACTACAAGAATGATTGTCCTCAAGCCAAAAAGAGAACATCAAAGAAGAAGGCGCTCAAGGCAACGTGGGATGATTCAAGCGCGTCCGAAGAAGAGGAGTCCAACACCGAGCAAGTTGCTTATTACGCGCTAATGGCTTTAGGAGAAGAGGTATGTGATTTATTTAATGAAGATTTATCTTTTGAGGAACTCTCTATCGCTTTTCATGAATTATTTGATGAATGTAGAATTGTTAGCAAGAAGTTAAGTATCTTAAAGAAAGAGCATGCTTTGCTACAAGATAAGTTTGAGAATCTTCAAATTCCTCCATGCTCTAAGTGTGAGCATTTAGAAGCAATAAAAAATAAAAATTTGCTTCTTAAAGAAATCTTAAACAAGTTTAAGGTTGGTAGCAAAGGATTAGATATGATCCTTGCACACAAGGGCCACATCGCAAATAGAAATGGAATTGGATTTGTAAAAGGATTACATCAAAATCCTACCACTTTCATAAAAGGACCTACATTACATGTTTCCTCTTATATGAAATGCAACTTCTGTTGCAAATCCGGACATATTGCCTACAAATGTCTATTTAGGAAAATTAGTTCACGAAAATTAATATGGGTTCCTAAAGGAACTATAAAGGATTCAATAATAAATAACAAAATTAGTGGGTCAATTTTTAAGGCACCCAAAATCAAATGGGTACCTAAAAATCATCCTCTTTTGTAGACAAACCCACAAGCTAGGAGCAAGAGATGGTATCTCGATAGTGGATGCTCAAGACATATGACTGGAGATCCATCTCATTTCTCTATGCTCACTAGCAAAGAAGAAGGGTACGTCACCTTCGGAGACAACAACAAAGGCAAAATCATTGGCAAGGGAACTATTGGTAACAAATTTAGTTTTTCCATTGATGATGTTTTACTAGTTGATGGATTGAAACACAATATCTTAAGTATTAGTCAACTATGCGATAAAGGTTATATCGTTAGATTTGAATCAAATATGTGCATTATTGAAAAACCAAATCATAACATGACTATGATTGCTTTAAAACAAAATAATGTCTATACCATCAATCTTGATGAACTAGGTAATGAAATGTGTTTCTCCGCCGTAAATGATGATGCTTGGCTTTGGCATAGGAGATTAGGTCATGCAAGCATGAAAACAATATCTAAAATCTTATCTCAAGAATTAGTACGAGGGATTCCGAATATGAAGTTTATTAAGGATAAGGTATGCGATGCATGTCAACTAGGCAAACAAATAAAAACAAGCTTCAAACCAAAAAATCAAATTTGCACCACTAGACCATTACAATTGATCCATTTGGACTTATTTGGACCAATTGATACAACAAGTCTAGGTGGAAGCAAATATGCTTTTGTGATTGTGGATGACTACTCTAGATACACTTGGACCTATTTCTTAGCTCACAAAAGTGATTGCTTCAAGTGTTTCTCTAAGTTTTGTAAACTCACTCAAAACGAAAAAGGCTTCATGATTTCATCAATTCGGAGTGATCACGGTGGTGAATTCCAAAACCGTGACTTTCAAAATTTTTGCAAAGTTAATGGGTACAATCATAACTTCTCAACTCCAAGAAATCCTCAACAAAATGGAGTAGTTGAAAGGAAAAATAGAAACCTACAAGAAATGGCAAGAACTATGTTAAATGAACATAGTTTACCCAAATATTTTTGGGCCGAAGCCGTAAATACGGCTTGTTACATCATGAATAGGGTCCTAATAAGACCATCTCTATCAAAAACTCCCTATGAATTATGGAATAACAAAAAACCAAATATTTCTTATTTTAAAGTTTTTGGTTGTAAATGCTTCATTTTAAATGAAAAGGATGCCTTAGGTAAATTTGATGCTAAATCCGATGAAGGCATTTTTCTTGGTTACTCCTCCGTTTCTAAGGCCTTTCATGTCTTTAACAAAAGGACCTTAGTAATAGAAGAGTCTATTCATATAGTTTTTAATGAAATTTCTGATTTAAAGAAAAATGATTTTGATGATGATCTTGGTTTTGATAATTTGAATTTAAACGAACCCCCTCCTCAAAATAGCCATTTGAATGCATCTTCTTCCGAAATTTCTTTACCCAAAGAATGGAAGTATGTAGATGCTCATCCAAAGGAGCTAATTATAGGAGATACAACAAAAGGGGTTCAAACTCGTTCTTCTTTCAAGAATTTTTGTGCTAACGCCGCTTTCCTTTCTCAAATTGAACCTAAATGCATTGATGAAGCCTTAAAAGATGATTTTTGGGTCATTGCAATGCAAGAAGAATTGAACCAATTTGAGAGGAATGAGGTATGGAAGCTTGTTCTTAGACCAAGTGACCACTTAGTCATAGGTACTAAGTGGGTCTTTAGAAACAAGCAAGACGAAAATGGTATCATGGTTAGAAATAAGGCTAGATTAGTAGCCAAAGGTTTAAACCAAGAAGAAGGTATCGATTACGAAGAAACCTTCGCTCCCATGGCTCGATTAGAAGCCATAAGGATGTTCTTTGCCTATGCTAGTAGTAATAATTTTAAACTATTTCAAATGGATGTCAAAAGTGCTTTCTTGAATGGTTTTATTTCCGAAGAAGTATATGTCGAACAACCTCCCGGATTTGAAAATTCTCTTCTTCCTAATCATGTATTCAAATTGACTAAAGCTCTCTATGGCTTGAAACAAGCTCCTAGAGCTTGGTATGAAAGGCTTAGTTCCTTTCTTATTTTAAATAATTTTACCAAAGGCAAGGTTGATGCTACATTGTTTATTAAATATTTTAAAAATAATTTTCTTATTGTGTAAATTTATGTTGACGATATTATTTTTGGCTCTTCGGATGAATCACTATGTGAATCATTTGCCAAATGTATGAGTCATGAATTTGAAATGAGTTTAATGGGTGAATTAACTTTCTTTTTAGGATTACAAATCAAACAATTTAGTGATGGTATATTTCTTAACCAATCCAAATATACATTAGAATTGTTAAAACGATTTAACATGGATAATTCAAAAGCAATAAACACCCCTATGAGTACTACGACTAAGTTAGATATGGATGAAAATAGTGAAAATTTCGATCAAAAAACATATAGGGGAATGATAGGTAGTCTGCTCTACCTCACCGCGACTAGACCAGATATTATGTTTAGTGTAGGACTTTGCTCTAGGTTTCAATCTAATCCTAAATTATCTCATCTAAAGAGTGTTAAAAGAATATTTAGGTATCTTAAAGGAACTCCAAATTTAGGATTGTGGTATCCAAAATCTAAAAAATTCGATCTAATAGCTTATGCAGATGCCGATTTTGGCGGATACAAGATAGATAGAAAAAGTACATCCGGAACATGCCAATTTTTAGGACATGCACTTATTTCTTGGACTTCCAAGAAACAAAATTCAGTTGCACTATCTACGGCGGAAGCCGAATACATTGCTGCAAGTGCATGTTGTGCACAAGTCATTTGGATGAAAAATACATTAGAAGACTATGGAATTCACTTTAAAAACATTCCCATAAAATGTGATAATACTAGTGCCATATGTCTTACTAAAAATCCAATTCAGCACTCTAGAACTAAGCACATCGACGTTAGGCATCATTTCATACACGATCATGTCCTTAACAATGATGTTGTTCTAGAATTTATTGACACAAAGCATCAATTAGCAGATATATTTACAAAAGCTTTGAATGAAGACCAATTTGAATTCATTAGAAGAGAATTAGGTATGTTAAATTGTCCCTAAGAATAAACTTGTTTGAATGGATTTTCCGTAAAGTTTTTCATTCTCTCTTCGTTCCTCGGTGACTTGTTAAATTATCTTATCCTATCTTGAGTCAAACACCGCTTCCATCTGATCAAGATTAATGATTTTATAACATTTTGAATCTCGAAATTGATTTTGATGGCTTGATTATGAGTTTCAAGTTGACGAATTGAATTTGAATGGATTTGTATTCGAATTATGATCTTGACTTATTGGAGTTACTACTTAAAATTTTTTCTTATCCCAATCTCTTCTTTGTACATCTACAATTTTTGTTATTTATAAAAAGAAGAGATTTGATAATATGGATGAATGCTTAATTTTCCTTTAAGATGAACTCTGCGTAAATATTTTAGTATACTTAATTTTGAATGATAAAATCTTTGTATGATCAATGATAATATAGATGAGTGATGTATGATCAATGATAAAATCTTTGTATGATAAATTATGTGCTTCAAGTCTCATTCCCTTTTTGTTGATGACAAAGGGGGAGAAAAGTGATGACTTGTATCATTTTTAATAGCATGACTTATATGAATTGCAAAAGCTTATGTGATATGAATGTCTTATATGCCTTGCAAAATCCTTGAGAATATCACAAGATTGATTGATCATATTGAAAGCATGCCTTACATCGATATCATGAAATTCATGTTGAAAATCTTTATCTCCTATCATACTAAAAATCGTTCAATATCATTTGACTTATGATTTTCATCGAAGTTTCGCATTTACTATTGCTTAATGAGAATAACGATAAGTTCTACGGTTAGAACTTATCGGTTTATGCTTGAATTCAATGGATGAAATTCAAGTGTTTTCATCTTCTCATAATATGGCATATAGATAGGGGGAGTTATGTTTAACTCCGTCATCAATTGATTGTCATCATCAAAAAGGGGGAGATTGTTGAATCTCGGATTTTGATGATGAAATCAATTGATGGGTTAATTGATCTAATCCATATTATTGAGTTAAGTGTGCAGGATTAACTACGATAACCAGAAAACACAAAGCAAGAATACCAGAGTCAAGATCGATGGACGTTTAAGAGTCCGAAGAATCATCGGAGATGTTGCCGGAACGAACCGAGAAGAAATCGGGAACCTATCAAAATTTTTGAAAGTTCACCAAAGAGATCGTCGGAGGTTCACGGAGATCACCGAGAAGGCTCGGCTACTCGTTAAAGTCATCACAAGATCGGGAGCTTGATGAGAGTCCATCGGAAGAAGTTCGTCGGAAAGCTCGCCGAAACAAGACTCGACGTTCGCGGTTGAAAGCTTGCTTAGGATGTGTTTTTGTTATGTAGTTCACTTGTAATTAGGATTAGGATTAAGAGATAATCCTATATCCTGGTTAGGGGCCAACTGGGCCCAAAGTCAAATATGGTTTGGGCTAAAATTAAGCCAAACCAGTGAAATCGGAGAACTAGGAGGTGGCACCGCCTGGCTGGGCAGTAGCACCGCCCAGCACCCGAGAGCTGGGCGGTGACACCTCCTGGGCTGGGCGGTTGCACCTCCCAGCACCCGAACGCTAGGCGGTGGCACCGCTTGGCTGGGCGGTGGCACCTCCAGCATCGGAAACCCTAAGAGAATTCAAATTTTGGAGCCCAAATTTGAATCCTCTTGAGGCCTATAAATACCCCTCAAATCTCAGCTGAGATTACAACTTTTGAGAAGCATTTTGATTGAGAGATAAGTCTTAGAAAGTCTTAGCAAGTCTTGTTTTCAATTTGCTAGAGAGTTCTCCTCCTTCTTTTTATTGAAAATTTGTAAGAGGTTGAGCTGCTTGTAAAAGGTTGTAAGAGGGGTGTTTACCCTTCCATTTCAAGAGACTTACTAGTGGAAGGTGGGAGCCTCATCGAAGAGGGGCCTCGCAAGTGGATGTAGGTCATTTGATCGAACCACTCTAAAATCGACGTAATCTCTGGTTTGCATTTTATTACTGTCATTTACATTACTGCATACCTTCTTACTACTTTAGTTTCTTATTACCCTTACTGCACAACTTTAAGAATACGCTTTCAAGTTAAACTTTTCAAGTTCCGTTCTTATCGTACGAAAGATTTTTCTAAAACCGAAGTTTTAATCCGCTGCACTAATTCACCCCCCCTCTTAGTGCCGCTCCGATCCTAACAATTGCAAGCTTTCTAATCTTTCCTATTGCAAGTGTCCTGATCTTTCCTTACCGTAATTTTACCGCTACATTTGTTTTGAATATGAGGAACTTTGAATTGTTCTAGCCTTTCATTTGATATATCTCCTGTTTAGACGTAACGATTCGAATCTATGCAACTTCTGATATTCTGACCCTTCTATTTTGTTATGGCTATAACTTCATGTATTGACATCTGATTTGGACAAAACTTATTTGATCAGAATATAGACTCATAAACCTTTCTTTTGATAGCTTATTTTAAGAATTCGGAGTAAGTTTGCCTGCCCAAACTTCTGTTTCAAATGAGCCTACAGATTCTGGAAAATAGGGATCGTAATTTCTGACCTTTTGTTACTGATTTGCCTATAAGTCGATGTTGGAAACTCCAATTTGTTCAAAGCTTATTTCATTGGAGACTAGACTCGTAGATCTTTCTTTGATATATGGATTGAATGATTTAGAGTCCAAATGCCTGCCCAGTTTTCTATTGAATCCGACCCTGTGAATTCTGTAAAAATTGAGATTTGTTCTTTGATCTTGGTTTACTAAATCTATTGTAACTCTTTGTTGGAAACTTCGATTCATACGAGACTTATTTTATCTAAAAATAAATTGAAATATCTTTCCAATAATATATTTCTGAGTAACTTGGAGCACGATTGATAGTTTGAATCATTTGTTCAATGTGCCTCTTAAATTCTGCCAGAAATTGAGCTTTGGTCGATTTCGCATATTCTGGTTTCATTGCTTTGGAAATTGACATTCTTTAGCTTTCTTATTCAATTGAGCTTTATATTACTACTTTGAAATCTTGTATGCTCTTGTTCTTAAAATTATTTACATTCTTGAAAACTATTGTGTAACATTTATGCTATATCGTATTGACTTATATAGGCACATGTATAACCCATTGTTCCGCATTTGCTTTCGATGTGTGCCTATTCTAGTTTCATTCCTTTGGATATCGAATTCATCTAACCTTCTTATTGAAATTGAGTTGTATGTGATTGCTTGGATTCCATATGTGCCATTGCTTTCAATTCCTTTCAAATCTGAATACAATTGTGAAAGATTATTGCTTGCATCGTATTGACTCGTAAAGGCACATGTACGTTTTGTTGTTCCACGTGTGCTTCCGATATATGCTATTCATTGTTAATACTGTCATTTTTGTACTCTAGTGTTTGTGGGATTATCTGGACCTTTGCTAGAAATGGTAAAGGGTATGTGCATAGAGCCTGAGATGCTCTGCCGGCCCCCCTCTAACTTCACCTAGACGTGGGTGGATGGAGCTCCCTGACGTGGGAGACTTCTGTCTAGTGGTCATTCAGAAATGGATGATTCACATTCTGTCTGCGGTCCCACTGCACCTTCTGTATGTTTGATATGATATCCAGAGCTTTGGTTATGTGTTTCTGTACATGCTTTGGATAAGAATGATATGAATGTAACGTCAAAGACGACGTTTGAGCTTCTGTTTGGTATTTGTGATTGATATGCTCCGAAATGTTCCATATGCCGTTGATATACACCGGAACATTTCATACGCCATTGACAAGCTCCAAAATGTTTCATTTGTTATTGATATGCTCCGAAACATTTCCTATGCCTTTGTTATGCTCCAAAATGTTTCATTTGCTATTGTTATGCTCCTAATTTTCCATTTGACATTGATATTCTTCGGAACATTTCATACGCTATTGGTATGCTCCAATTACTCTGTGCTCCATTTGCTATAAACTGATATGTTCTGAAATGTCCTATTTGCCATTGATATGCTCCGGAACATCTCGTACGCTATTGATATGCTCCAATTACTCTATGCTCCATTTGTTATGAACCAAATATGTTTTAAATGACATGACACTTACGATTTTGTATCTAATGAGATGGTATCCTTGAGAATTCTTGTATTCTACCTTGCATTATGATATCTTACTCATTTGAAACCATTCCTTCTATTCTGAATATGCTTTGTCACTTGCTGAGCTATTTTTAGCTCACTCCATTGTTATATAAATCTTTCAGGTCAGCTTATCACTCTTTGAGATGTTTGAATTGGGTTGAGGCAGTGGAAAGCTATTCAGAATTATGGGCAAGTCTTGTTGGTTATTATGTTATTATTGTATAAGCATGTTTTGTATATAATGAAATGTTGTCGATGAATCGAAATGGATATACTGTATAAAAGTGTTAGAAGATCTCTCTTGTTTGGAATTTCAGAATGTTAAGTCTAATTTATGATGATATGGACTTGTGGTGAATAGTTGGAGTTCCGATTGTATAATTTATTTAGCTTGTGGATTTATAAATGTTGTTCATGTTTGTCAAGTTGGCTTGGGCTGCCATAAATGTGAATTATCGAGTGATGTGATATATGATTATAAACTGCACAGGTTTTATAGATGTGAATTTGATAGAATATTTTTTTTCAGTGTCCTCAAATGTTAGTTTGGATCCTAGATGGATTTGTGATGAAAATTTTAATATCATGGATATTTTTTTGAGGGGCGTGACAGGAGTGAGCTAAAAACAGCTCAACAAGTGACAAAGCATATTCAGAACAAAAGGAAGGGTTTCAAACAAGTAAGATATCATAATACAAGGCAGAATACAAGAATTCTCAAGGATACCATCTCATTAGATACAAAATCATATGTGTCATGTCATTCAAAACCTATTTGGTTCATAACAGATGGAGCATAGAGTAATTGGAGCATATCAATAGCGTATGAAATATTCCGGAGCATATCAACTACATATGGAACATTTCGAAACATAACAATAGCAAATGAAACATTTCGAAGCATATCAAAGGCATATGAAATGTTTCGGAGCATATCAATGATAAATGAAACATTTCGGAACATATCAATGACGTATGGACCATTTCAGAGCATTTTAAAGAACGAATACGAAACAGAAGCTCAAACGTCGAATTGACGTTGTATTCATTTCATTCTTAACCAAAGCATGTATAGAAACACATACCCAAAGCTCTGGATACCATATCAAACATACAGAAGGTGAAGGGGGACCATAACATAATATGGTACATCCATTTCTGAATGACCACCAAACATAAGTCTCCCATGTCTGGGAGGTCTCCCACGTTTGGGAGCTCCATCCACCCACGTATGAGTGAAGTCATAAGTGCCGGCAGAGCATCACAAGCTCTATACATAACTCCATTCACCATTTCTAGCAAAGATTCACAATATCCCACAAACACCAGAGTACAAAAGGATAGCATGAACAATGAATAGCACATAACGGAAGCACATGTGGAACAACAAAACGTACATGTGCCTTTACGAGTCAATACGAAGTAAGCAATAATCTTTCACAATTGTATTCAGATTTGAAAGGAAATGAAAGCAAGAGCATTCAAGGATTCCAAGCAATCACATATAACTCAATTCAAATAAGAAGGTTAGATGAATTCAATGTCCAAAGGAATGAAACTAGAATAGGCACATATCGAAAGCAAATGCGGAACAATGGGATATACATGTGCCTATATGAGTCAATACGATATAGCATAAACGTTACACAATAGTTTTCAAGAATGCAAATAATTTTAAGGACAAGAGCATACAAGAATTCAAAGTAGTAATATAAAGCTCAATTGAATAAGAAAGCCAAAGGATATCAATTTCCAAAGGAATGAAACCAGAATATGCGAAATCGACCAAAGCTCGATTTCTAGCAGAATTCAAGAGGCACATTGAACAAATTATTCAAACTATCAATCGTGCTCCAATATACTCAATAAAGCTATCAAAAGAAAGGTTTATGAGTCTATATTCCGATCAAATAAGTTTTGTCCAAATCAAAGGTCAATACATGAAGTTATAATCATAACAAGGTAGAAAGGTCAAAATCTCAGAAGTTGCACAGATTCAGATCGATATGTCTAAACAAGAGATATATCAAATGCAAGGCTAGAACAATTCAAAGTTTCTCATATTCAAATCAAATGTAGAGATAAAATTGCAGTAAGGAAAGATCAGGACACTTGCAATAGGAAAGATTAGAAAGCTTACAATAGGAAGGATCGGAACACTTGCAATAGGAAAGATTAGAAAGCTTGCAATAGAAAGGATCGGAACACTTGCAATAGGAAAGATAAGAACACTTGCACGAGGAAGATCATAATACTTGCAATAAGAAAAATTAGAACAATTACAGGTGAAACGATCGGGAAACTTGCCTTTTGACGGTTTCGATCCAAAGATTCGAAGAAGGTGTCACCCCAAATCCTTCTACTTTTCCTCCGTGTCCTCTCCCTGTTTCGTGTTCAGCATATGTCTTCTCTTTTTCCTCCACAACTGCAGCTTATGCAGAATATAGAGGCATAGTCACCTGCTCTCTCTTACTCTCATTCCTTCGTTTTCATTTTTTCAAACGCAGCTATCGCAGCCATCGCCGCTGCCACTACCACAGTCGTAGCCACGACCGCCCCTTCCGTCACAACCGTAGCCCCTTCTACTATACTACTTCCTTCCTCCCTTCTCTCGTTCCTACTTTTTTCTTTTCCAAACACAATTGCCGCAGACGCAGCCGCCACCACCGCAACCTCTTCTTCTTTCCCATTCCTTTCTTTCTCTTTCCCAAAGGCAGCTGCTGCAGCCACCACCGCTGCCGTAGCTACCGCAACCAACATTGCAGCCGCAGCTGCAGTCGCAGCCACGGCCGCAGCCACCACAGCCATAGCCTCTTCTTCCTCCCCTGCTCTGTTTCCTCTCCTTCTCTTCCAGCTGCAGCTGCCACTGCCGCAGCTGCCTCCCCTTCTCCTCTTCCTCTCTTCTTCCCTTTTCCTTTCTCTTCTTCTTCCTTTCCTTCTCTTCTTTCCCAGCTGCACTACTGCAATCGCAGCCTCAGCCATGGCCGCAGCCTCTTCTTCTGTTAGGACTCTAGCTAGGAGAGTCCTAATTGAGAGGGACATTCTGTTAGGACTCTAGCTAGGAGAGTCCTAATTGAGAGGGACATTCTGTTAGGACTCTAGCTAGGAGAGTCCTAATTGAAAGGGACACTCTGTTAAGAGGTTTTTTCTTAGAAAAGAATTAAGAGTTGTAAGGGAATAGGAGTCTTGAGTATGAGTCATATTAGGAGTTGGTTAGAAGTAAGAGTCTTAAGTAGGAGTCCTATTAGGAGTTAGGGTTTAGAAGCCCTATAAATAGCCATGTATTCCTTCTCTTTTCATAGGCAATAGATGAATCTTTTCTGCCGCCTTTGAGTAGCAACTTGGAGGGAGGAACCCCTATAGAGTTCCAAGGAGGCCGATCCCCTAAAGAGATCAACCCCAAGTTTAGAATCTGCAAGGGTTCTAACACCTGGTATCAGAGCAGCGTTCTTGGCATCTCGCTGCCCTTCCATTGCCATCCATCAACCCTCCACAACCATCCAAAGCAATTCCCACAATTGCTTAAAAGATCGTCGCCGAATTCCACCATCATCTCCACCACCGCAGATCAACCTTTGATCTCCCCGTGAATTGCAACAGCAAACTTTCACTGATTTTTATCAAACCTATACATGCCTTTAACTCGTCAACAAAAGAGAGATCTTAACATCACAGATTTGGAGTCATATACTATGGCATCTGAGGACGCAATCAATGCTAAATTTGAAGCCTTTGAGGCACGAATGGAGGATAAGATTCGGACTCTCCTTACCGAATTCAGTTTGGGCCGACCACCAAGCCCGAAGAAATCACATCAAGGAGAGAGCTCTAACCAATCACATCATGCCCAAAGAGATGACTTCCAAGAGAGGGGAGGCTCTATGACCGACCCCAACTATTCGTGCATGAGAGTGGACTTCCCTAGATGGGAAGAAGGAGACCCAATTGGTTGGATCTCGCGCGCTGAGCGATATTTTCGGTACCATAAAACTGCGGATGCATCCATGGTGGAAATTGCAGCTATACATCTTGAAGGGGATGCCATACAATGGTTTGACTGATTTGAACACACTTATGGAGCCCTTTCATGGCGATAATTCAAAGAAGGACTACTGATCCGCTTCGGACCAACTTATTATGAGAACATTGACGGACAACTCGCAAAGATCCGACAAACCTCCACCATTCAGGAGTACCAAACCAGGTTTGAAAGGTTATCTAATCAAACTCATGATTGGTCTGAAAAATAGTTATTGGGGACTTTTATTGAGGGCTTAAAGCCAGAGATCCAGGGAGAAGTTAAGGCGCGACAACCATACACGCTTATGGCAGCCATCTCTTTCGCACGACTTCAAGAGGAGCGATTGAACCATGAAGCCCGGAGGACAAGGATCACTCCATGACCTACAATACTAAAGCCCTCAGCCCCCCGTACTATCAACCGAGTCCCTACACCGAAAAGGTTAACAAGAGAAGAACTTCGGGAGCGATCTGCGAAGGGGTTATGTTGGCATTGCGACGAGCCGTGGAGCCGCGAGCATCGCTGTAAAAAAGGTAGACTTCTTATGATTGAACCAGTAGAAGAAGAGGTCATTGAACATCTAGAAGAGAGCCTTGAACATGAAGAAGAAGATATGGAAGAAGAGCCACAGCCGACCGACATTACGGTACACACACTAGCCGGCTATTCAAATCCGCAAACGATGAAAGTTGGAGGCCTTCTCAAACAACAGTCGATCACTGTTCTCATCGACATGGGTAGCACTAATAACTTCCTGAATAGTAAGGTTGCTGCTCGGATGGCACTACATATTGAAGGTTGCAGCAAGTTCGATGTAAAGGTTGCCGACGGTAGAATCGTAAAGTGCGACCAAAGATGCCCGTAGGTGAAACTATTACTGCAAGACCAAGAAATTATCACCGATTTCTTCCTCCTACCAATCGATGACTATGAGGCAGTGCTTGGTATAGAATGGCTGACTACACTAGGTGATGTCTCTTGGAACTTTTCTAAATTAATTATGAAATTCTACTGTAAGGGCAAACAGATCATCCTACGCGGGAAGCGCGGAAGCAACGTTACCACTGTTTCGACCCAACGAATGGAGAAAGATTTACACAAGGTAAATGGTGCCTTTTTGATGCACCTCTAGCAGCAACCAAAGGGGAAGAAAATAGAATTTGAAGATCAAAATCTTGCCCAATTGCTTACTGAATTTGCCGACATATTTGCTGAACCGCGCGGTCTTCCTCCTTCTCGGCAACATGACCATCGAATTCCAATCCTTCCGGGCAAGCCACCAGCGAACACTCGACCATACCGATATCCTCACCTCCAGAAAGATGAAATTGAAAAGATCGTAAAGGAGATGCTTGAAACAGGGGTGATTCGACCAAGTTGCAGCCCCTATTCCTCACCGGTGCTACTTGTACGCAAGAAGGACGAAACTTGGCGGATGTGCATCGACTACCGAGCTTTAAATGGCATCACCGTCAAGGACAAATACCCAATACCAGTGGTGGATGAACTTCTTGATGAATTGAAAGGAGCTCGAGTCTTCACGAAGTTGGACCTCCGATCCGGTTACCACCAAATTCGGGTATATAACGATGACATTCCAAAAACTGCATTTCGCACGCATGATGGCCATTATGAATTCTTGGTAATGCCTTTTGGACTCACTAATGCTCCTTCAACCTTTCAAAGTCTTATGATTGATATATTTTGGAGCTTTCTTCATAAATTTGTGCTGGTATTTTTTGATGATATTCTCGTTTACAGCCCTTCTCTTGAGACTCACTTTCAGCATTTACGGATTGTTTTGACGATCCTTCGGGAGAATACTCTTTTTGTTAAGCAACCAAAGTGCAGCTTTCTCCAGCAAAAAGTAGAGTACCTTGGGCATATAATATCAGAAGAAGGAGTGGCGGTTGACCCAACAAAAATTGAGGCAATGCAAGGCTGGCCGAAACCTACAAACGTGAAATTACTGCGGGGGTTCCTTGGACTAACGGGCTACTACCGAAAATTTGTTAAGGACTATGGGAAGATCAGTGCACCACTCACTTCTTTACTAAAAAAAGATGCTTTCCAATGGTCGGACAAAGCCTCTGCTGCCTTCGACAAACTTAAAGCAGCCATGACAACAACACCAGTGCTTGCGCTACCGGATTTCAATAAACCCTTCATCATTGAGGCCGACGCATCTGGAGTCGGAATTGGAGCCATTCTCATGCAAAATGGTCGACCACTCGCATACACTAGCAAGGCATTATCTCCCTCCCATCAAAATATGTCAGTATATGATAAGGAGATGCTTGCCATTGTACACGCAATAACGAGGTGGAGACCCTACTTGATCGGCCGGCGATTTCAAATTAAAACTGACCATAAAAGCCTCAAGTACTTTTTGGAGCAAAAGATATCATCCCCTGAGCAGCAAAAATGGGTATCCAAACTTCTTGGATTTGATTATGAAATTATTTACAAAAAGGGGAAAGAAAACGTTGTTGCAGATGCACTCTCACGGCTACTAGAACAAGCTAAGGTTTCAGCCATCTCCCTTCCTACCACCGGTCTCCTCGAGGACATTAGGGAAGAATGGAAGAAGGATCCAGAGATCAGCAAGATCATAAAAAAATTGGAGGAGGATCCAAGTGCAATAGCCCACTACACCTGGGATTCGAGGGATTTACGCTACAAAGGTCGCATTGTGCTTATACCTGACTCCCCTTGCATCGCAATCATCTTGCATGAAATGCACTCTATACCTTCAGCAGGGCACTCTAGATTCCTAAGAACCTATAAAAGAGTGAAGCAAAATTTTTATTGGAGAGGGATGAAAAAATTTATTGCTGAATATGTGGCACAATGTGATGTATGTCAACAGCACAAGGGTGAAACTATGGCAAATCCAGGGAAGCTACAACCACTACCCATACCAGACTCAGTGTGGACTGACATCTCTATGGACTTCATTGAAGGGCTGCCATCTTCCAAAGGTAAAAGCACGATTCTCGTGGTGGTTGATCGACTTACGAAGTATGCTCATTTTTGTGCTGTGAGAAATCCCTACACTGCTGCTAGTATTGCTCAGATTTTCATAGAAAATATTGTTAAACTGCATGGGATGCCAAGGTCCATCGTAAGTGATCGTGACAGGATCTTCACTAGTAAATTTTGGACCGAGTTATTTCAGTTACAAGGCACCAAACTCAAGATGAGCACAGCATATCATCCACAAACTGACGGCCAAACAGAGGTGGTAAATAGGTGCTTAGAGACGTACCTCCGGTGTTTCGCTAGCGACCGACCAAAAGAGTGGGTAAAATGGCTTCCTTGGGCCGAATGGTGGTATAATACTACATATCATTCATCTACAAAATGTGCCCCTTATGAAGCATTGTATGGTCGACCAGCACCTGTGATTCTAAAGTATGTAATTGGCTCGGCCAAGGTAGATGAAGTTGACCAAGAATTGATTGATAGGAACAAACTCTTACAACTGTTAAAAGATAATCTCTCTACCGCTCAAGCCAGAATGAAGCAGCAAGCCGACACACGACGAAGTGAAAAAGAATTTTCAGTGGGAGATTGGGTTTATCTTTGCCTACAACCATACAAGCAACTCTCTATCAACACTCGAGCCTCCATAAAGCTATCCCCACGTTTTTATGGGCCCTATCAGATCACAGAGCGTATTGGAGCCGTGGCATATAGACTTAAATTACCTGAAGATGCCAAAATTCACCCTGTCTTCCACGTATCATGCCTAAAGCCCAAGTTGGGAGAACACGAGTCACCCTAGATCCAACTGCCCAACACAACTGAGGATGGAGTTATTCAAGCCCAACCACAGGCCATCCTCGATCGCAGGATCGTGATGCGTCGCCGACATCCCTCTACTGAAGTACTAGTGCATTGGAATAATCTACCACTTGAAGACGCCACATGGGAACCATATGAGGAGCTGAAGACCCAGTTCCCTGAGTTCATGGAATCTCAGCCTTGAGGACAAGGCTGATTTGAAGAGGGCGGGTCTGTTGGGACTCTAGCTAGGAGAGTCCTAATTGAGAGAGACATTCTGTTAGGACTCTAGCTAGGAGAGTCCTAATTGAGAGGGACATTCTGTTAGGACTCTAGCTAGGAGAGTCCTAATTGAAAGGGATACTCTGTTAGGAGGTTTTTTCTTAGAAAAGAATTAAGAGTTGTAAGGGAATAGGAGTCTTGAGTATGAGTCATATTAGGAGTTGGTTAGAAGTAAGAGTTTTAAGTAGGAGTCCTATTAGGAGTTAGGGTTTAGAAGCCCTATAAATAGCCATGTATTCCTTCTCTTTTCATAGGCAATAGATGAATCTTTTCTGCAGCCTTTGAGCAGCAACTTGGAGGGAGGAACCCCTATAGAGTTCCAAGGAGGCCGATCCCCTAAAGAGATCAACCCCAAGTTTAGAATCTGCAAGGGTTCTAACATCTTCCTCCCCTGCTCATCTTCCTCTCCTTCTTCTCTTCCAACTGCAGCTGCCATCACTGCAGCCACAGCCCCTTCTTCCCCTTCTCTTCTTCCTCTCCTTCCCTTCTTCCTTCCTCTTCCTCTTTCCCTGCCACAGCTGCAGCTGCCACAGCCACAGCCGCAGCTACTTCTTTCCCTTCTCCCCTTCCTTCTCCTTCCTTTCTTCTTCTTCTCTTCTTCTCCTTCCTTCCCTTCTTCTCCCCGACGAACAGCACCTCCTCTCCTCTGTTTCCTCCTGCAGGAAACAGAGGTGTCACCTCTTCACCCGCTTCTACTTCTTCTCTTCCTCTTCTTCTTCTTCTCCTTCTTCTCCTTCTTCTTCTCCTCTTCTTCCCTTCTCCTACCTGACACCCCACACCTTCTCACTGCAGCCCATGCCGCAGCCATCCTTCTTTTTTTTCTTTTTCTCTTCTTCTTTTTCCTCTTCTTCTTCTTCTCGTCCCCAACGCCCCACACCTCGTCTCCTCTGTTTCCGCTTGCAGGAAATAGAGGTGCTGCAGCCCTAGCTGCTGCCACCTCTCGCTCCTCTCCCACTTCCCTCTCTTTTTCTTCTTCTTCTATTCTTCTCTTCTCCCTCTTTTTCCTCCTCTCTTATTTTCCCTCTTCTTCTTCTTTTCTTCTTCTCCTCTTCTTACTTTCTCCTCCCCAACGCCCCACAGCTCCTCGCTGCAACCCTTGCTGCAGCCACCTCCTCTTTTCATCTTCTTCTTCTTCTTCTTCTTCTTCTTCTTCTTCTTCTTCTTCTGCTTCTCTTCCTCTACTTCTCTTCTTCTCCTCTTCTTCCCTTCTCCTCCCCGACGCCCCACACATGAACTCCTCTGTTTCCTCCTACACGAAACAGAGGTGCTACAGCCCTAGCTGCTACAGCTTTCTCTCTTTCCTCTCCCTCTTCCCTCTCTTCTTCTTCTTCTTCTTTTCTTCTCTTCTCCCTCTTCTTCCTCTCTTCTTTTCCCTCTTCTTCTCTTCTCCCTCTACTTTTGAAATCTGTTTTTAACAATATTCCTTAAATCGAGATTCAAAGAAAGCAAAAAAACTCTCATCCGAGTTTTCCAATAACTATAGTTCGTCCCATTGACAAAAAGAGAATGAATGATAGAGTGACCCTCTTGAAAGTCGAAAAGAACCATTTCTCTTGAGTGTTAAATCAAACGAGAAAAAAATATGGCTCTGATACTAGCTATTAGGATCAATACGACACTAAGAGGGGGGGGGGGGTGAATTAATGCAGCGATAAAAATAACATTAAATTAAAAATTTTTATTTGATAAAATCGTTTCGACAAAGCACGTATCAGAAAGTAATGAAAATATGACTTAGAGTAAATGTAAAGTGTCGAGTGCAGCTAAGTACTGAAAGAAAATAGTAAGGAAAGAACACATAGAGAGCTTTGGTAAAATTATTTAAAATAAGAAAGGAACTAAGCCTTTCATACCAAGCTCTAGGAGCTTGTTTCAAGCCATAGAGAGCTTTAGTCAATTTGAATACATGATTAGGAAGAAGAGAATTTTCAAATCCGGGAGGTTGTTCGACATATACTTCTTCGAAAATAAAACCATTCAAGAAAGCACTTTTGACATCCATTTGAAATAGTTTAAAATTATTACTACTAGCATAGGCAAGAAGCATCCTTATGGCTTCTAATCGAGCCACGGGAGCGAAGGTTTCTTCGTAATCGATACCTTCTTCTTGGTTGAAACCTTTGGCCACTAATCTAGCCTTGTTTCTAACCACGATACCATTTTCGTCTTGCTTGTTTCTAAAGACCCACTTAGTACCTATGACTAAGTGGTCACTTGGTCTAAGAACAAGCTTCCATACCTCATTCCTCTTAAATTGGTTCAATTCTTCTTGCATTGCAATGACCCAAAAATCATCTTTTAAGGCTTCGTCAATGCATTTAGGTTTAATTTGAGAAAGGAAAGCGGCGTTAGCACAAAAATTCTTGAAAGAAGAATGAGTTTGAACCCCTTTTGTTGTATCTCCTATAATTAGCTCCTTTGGATGAGCATCTACATACTTTCATTCTTTGGGTAAAGAAATTTCGGAAGAAGATACATTCAAATGGTTATTTTGAGGAGGGGGTTCGTTTAAATTCAAATTATCAAAACCAAGATCATCATCAAAATCATTTTTCTTTAAATCAGAAATTTCATTAAAAACTACATGAATAGACTCTTCTATTACTAAGGTCCTTTTGTTAAAGACACGAAAGGCCTTAGAAACGGAGGAGTAACCAAGAAAAATGCCTTCATCGAATTTAGCATCAAATTTACCTAGGGATCCTTTTCATTTAAAATGAAGCATTTACAATCAAAAACTTTAAAAAAAGAAATATTTGGTTTTTTGGTACTCCATAATTCATAGGGAGTTTTTAATAGAGATGGTATTATTAGGACCCTATTTATGATGTAACAAGCCGTATTTACGGCTTCGGCCTAAAAATATTTGGGTAAACTATGTTCATTTAACATAGTTCTTGCCATTTCTTGTAGGTTTCTATTTTTCCTTTCAACTACTCCATTTTGTTGAGGATTTCTTGGAGTTGAGAAGTTGTGATTGTACCCATTAACTTCGCAAAAATTTTGAAAGTCATGATTTTGGAATTCACCACCGTGATCACTCCGAATTGATGAAATCATGAAGCCTTTTTCGTTTTGAGTGAGTTTACAAAATTTAGAGAAACACTTGAAGCAATCACTTTTGTGAGCTAAGAAATAAGTCCAAGTGTATCTAGAGTAGTCATCCACAATCACAAAAGCATATTTGCTTCCACCTAGACTTGTTGTATCAATTGGTCCAAATAAGTCCAAATGGATCAATTGTAATGGTCTAGTGGTGCTAATTTGATTTTTTGGTTTGAAGCTTGTTTTTATTTGTTTGCCTAGTTGACATGCATCGCATACCTTATCCTTAATAAACTTCATATTCGGAATCCCTCGTACTAATTCTTGAGATGAGATTTTAGATATTGTTTTCATGCTTGCATGACCTAATCTCCTATGCCAAAGCCAAGCATCATCATTTACAGCGGAGAAACATATTTCATTACTTAGTTCATCAAGATTGATGGTATAGACATTATTTTGTTTTAAAGCAATCATAGTCATGTTATGATTTGGTTTTTCAATAATGCACATATTTGATTCAAATCTAACGATGTAACCTTTATCGCATAGTTGACTAATACTCAAGAGATTGTGTTTCAATCCATCAACTAGTAAAACATCATCAATGGAAAAACTAAATTTGTTACCAATAGTTCCCTTGCCAATGATTTTGCCTTTGTTGTTGTCTCCGAAGGTGACGTACCCATCTTCTTTGCTAGTGAGCATAGAGAAATGAGATGGATCTCCAGTCATATGTCTTGACCATCCACTATCGAGATACCATCTCTTGCTCC
Organism: Musa acuminata AAA Group; assembly: GCF_036884655.1. Lineage (NCBI taxonomy): Eukaryota > Viridiplantae > Streptophyta > Magnoliopsida > Zingiberales > Musaceae > Musa > Musa acuminata. The sequence goes on along the minus strand of NC_088335.1, from coordinate 29,738,550 downwards.
TAGCTTGTGGGTTTGTCTACAAAAGAGGATGATTTTTAGGTACCCATTTGATTTTGGGTGCCTCAAAAATTGACCCACTAACTTTGTTATTTATTATTGAATCCTTTATAGTTCCTTTAGGAACCCATATTAATTTTTGTGAACTAATTTTCCTAAATGGACATTTGTAGGCAATATGTCCGGATTTGCAACAGAAGTTGCATTTCATATAAGAGGAAACATGTAATGTAGGTCCTTTTATGAAAGTGGTAGGATTTTGATGTAATCCTTTTACAAATCCAATTCCATTTCTATTTGCGATGTGACCCTTGTGTGCAAGGATCATGTCTAATCCTTTGCTACCAACCTTAAACTTGTTTAAGGTTTCTTTAAGAAGCAAAATTTCATTTTTTATTGCTTCTAAATGCTCACACTTAGAGCATGGAGGAGTTTGAAAACTATCAAACTTATCTTGTAGCAAAGCATGCTCTTTCTTTAAGATACTTAACTTCTTGCTAATAGTTCTACATTCATCAAATAATTCATGAAAAGCGATAGAGAGTTCTTCAAAAGATAAATCTTCATTAAATAAATCACATACCTCTTCTCCTAAAGCCATTAGCGCATAATGAGCAACTTGCTCGGTGTTGGACTCCTCTTCTTCGGACGCACTTGAATCATCCCACGTTGCCTTGAGCGCCTTCTTCTTTGATGTTCTCTTTTTGGCTTGAGGACAATCGTTCTTGTCGTGTCCCGGTTTTTTGCATTCATAGCAAATCACTTGGTCCTTCTTTTGTTCAAATTTATTTTTTGTATTATTTTTAAATTTGTGCTTTCTTAGGTATTTCTTAAATTTTTGAGTCAAAAGTGCAATGTCATTGTCACTATCCTCATCACTTGATGTTCCTTTCAAATGGTCTTCTTGTGATTTGAGTGTCATATCCTTCCTATTCTTTGGAAGGGGGTTCTCGAGCTCGTCATGAGCTTGACATGTCATTTCGTAGGTCATTAGAGACCCGATTAGTTCTTCAAGAGGGAATGCTTTAAGGTCTTTGGCCTCTTGAATGACCGTAACTTTTGGATCCCAACTTTTAGGGAGAGATCTTAAGATTTTAGTTACTAGTTCAAAGTTAGTAAAATCTTTACCAAGAGCTTTGAGTCCATTGATGACATCCGTAAACCGGGTGTACATGTCTCCGATGGACTTACTTTGTTTCATTCGGAAAAGTTCATAAGAGTGCACAAGGATGTTGATTTTGGACTCTTTCACTCGGCTAGTGCCTTCATGAGTGACCTCAAGAGTTCTCCAAATATCAAAGGCCGAATCACAAATTGAAACACGATTAAATTCATTTTTGTCTAGTGCACAAAACAAGGCATTCATAGCCTTTGCATTTAAAGTAAAAATCTTCTTCTCCGATTCATTCCATTCGCTCATCGGAAGAGAAGATTTTTGAAATCCATTTTCAACAATAGACCAAAGCTCAAAGTCCATAGAAATGAGGAAGATCCTCATACGAGTCTTCCAATATGTGTAATCCGACCCATTAAACAAAGGTGGTCGTGCAATAGAGTGGCCCTCTTGCATGCCGGAGTAAGCCATCTCTCTTGGGTATTAAACCAAATATGAGAGATAACCTCGCTCTGATACCACTTGTTAGGAACGGAGCGGCACTAAAAGGGGGGGGGTGAATTAGTGCAGCGGATTAAAACTTTGGTTTTAGAAAAATATTTCGTACGATAAGAACGGAACTTGAAAAGCTTAACTTGAAAGCGTATTCTTAAAGTTGCGCAGCAAAGGTAATAAGGAACGAAAGCATGTAAGATGGTTTGCAGTAATGTAAACAGCAATAATGAAATGCAAACCAGAGATTACGCCGATTTTAGAGTGGTTCGGTCAAATGGCCTACATCCACTTGCGAGGCCCCTCTTCGATGAGGCTCCCACCTTCCACTAGCAAATCTCTTGAAATGGAAGGGTAAATACCCCTCTTATAACCTTTTACAAATAGTTCAACCTGTTACAAATTTTCAATAAGAAAGAAGGAGGAGAACTCTCTAGCAAATTGAAAACAAGACTTGCTAAGACTTTCTAAGACTTTTCTCTCAATCAAAATGCTTCTCAAAAGTTGTAATCTCAGCTGAGATTTGAGGGGTATTTATAGGCCTCAAGAGGATTCAAATTTGGGCTCCAAAATTTGAATTCTCTTTGGGTTCCCGATGCTGGCGGTGCCACCGCCCAGCCAAGCGATGCCACCGCCCAGCCCAGGAGGTGTCACCGCCCAGCTCTCAGGTGTTGGGCGGTGCCACCGCCTGGCTCTCCGGTTCACTGGTTTGGCTTAATTTTAGCCCAAACCAAATCTGACTTTGGGCCCAATTGGCCCCTAACCAGGATATAGGATTATCTCTTAATCCTAATCCTAATTACAAGTGAACTACATAACAAAACACATCCTAAGCAAGTTTTCAACCACGAACGTCGAGTCTTGTTCCAGCGAGCTTTTTGACGAACTTTCTTCCGACGGACTCCCATCAAGCTCACGATCTTGTGATGACTTTAACGAGTAGCCGAGCCTTCTCGGTGATCTCCGTGAACCTCCGACGATCTCTTCGGCGAACTTCCGAAAATTCTGATAGGTTCCCGATTTCTTCTCGGTTGGTTCCAGCAGCATCTCCGACGATTCTTCGAACTCTTAAACGTCCATCGATCTTGACTCCGGTATTCTTGCTTTGTGTTTTCTGGTTATCGTAGTTAATCCTACACACTTAACTCATTAATATGGATTAGATCAATTAACCCATCAATTGATTTCATCATCAAAATTCGAGATTCAACAAGCCTTCCATTGGACCCAACTCAGCCCTAACTTAGGCCCAATAGCCCCCTAATTGAGTTGGCCTAATTCCAACCCAATTACGACTTTACTCTACTTCGATATAGATAATTATTATAAAGCATTAATCAAATATTTTTTGGCATATCATTGGTTTATCGGCGCTTCGTCCAATCCTTCAACGCATCGTCCTCTTTTGCAACCTTTTGCCCAATTGGCATATTGACCTCCGCAACTTCGATTTCCTTGGCGCAATACCCGCTCTTCTAGGCCCAATGCCCAAACTCATGGCACAAAGCTTTTTGCCGATATGTCGACCGATCCTCTAGCTCGACGTCGAATCTTCTGACATGTTTCACTCCAGCCCAACATTGATTATTCCTGCTTTAATTGTCTTTTCATGATTAAAGCTAGTCCTACGTTACTCAAAACATATATTAGATCATAAACACATCAATTGACTTCATCATCAAAAATATGATATTCAACAATCTCCCCTTTTTTTATGATGACAACCAATTGATGATGGAGTTTAAACTAAACTCCCCCTATCAATATGTCATATTGATAGAACTTTTGAATTCAGATTGAATTCAAGTAAAAGAAAATTTAATCATAAATATTTCATCATTACATACATCATAAGTTGAAGTATTACATACATAATACCAAATCATCATATATATTTTTAAAATATAAAATCATCATTACATGCATGATTCCAAATCATCATTCATAATTACATCATACCATGCATGATCATCATCATACCTTCTCCCCCTTTCTTATCAACAAAAAGGAGAAGTACAACTATTAATATTTTAGAGGTATAAGCATAGTAATTTAGCAAATTTCCTATCACTTTAGAACATGCAAGCTAGTGAGTTCATTCTTTTCTTTTGAGAAGTGCAAGCTAGTAATGTTTTTGCTTCCTTTGCAATGTTCGAGCTAGCAATTTTTGCTTCCTTTGCAAAGTGCAAGCTAGCAAAATTTTACATCATTTTACAACATGCAAGCTAGTAACAATTTTGAGTTTTGCAAGTTTGTAAATTTTGCTAAATGTACAACTTAGCAAGTTCTTTGCTTCCCTTTGAAATGTGCAAGCTAGCAATTTTTCTCTCCCTTTGTCATTGTCAAAAAGAAGATAAGGATACAAAATTGAAGTTAAATTTTCTTTATATCAATTTTTAAATCATGACAAAGATAAAAAACAAAGATGAATTTATATCAATATTTCGATCATATAAAAAATCAAGTCATGAATGTCAAAAGACCATGTATCATTTTTGATAAATTTATTCTTTTGTAAATAGAAAGAATGAAAGAAAACGATCTTGATTCAAAAAGAAGACTCAAGTCATAAAAATCAAAATCATGATCCAAAAAATGTATAAGGAGAGTTTATGCATTTGGAAGATTTAACAATTTACCCAAATTTAATATTCAAACTAGTAATTTTGGTTCTCTTGGTATGCTAGTAATTTTCTTTCTCCCCTTTGTCATTGTAAACAAGGAAGAAGTAGAGTGGAAGAATACAATGGTACTATTTTTTTTTTTTTTACATCAATACTCTACTTATAACATAAGGTTTACAACCACAAATATAAAGGAAGTACACATCATGTCATGAAATATAATATCAAATATCATTTGAATACCAAAAGACATGATTCATTTTGATAAATCTCCTCTTAAATAATCAAAAGAAAATCTTAGGAGATCAAATAGTAAAAAATATTCAAAAAAAATTTTAATTCATGAATTCCAAGAAAGATATTCTCTTTAGTAAACAATAAAATAATTGTAGGAGAAAAATAATAAATGATCTCGATTCATGCATAAGAATTCTCAAGTTGTCAAGATCATGATTTATATATCAAAATGTTTCAAGTTATAGTTCCTGGAATTCAAGATCATGTTATAAATAACACTCATTCAAATTCAAATAATTAAATCATCAAAATCATTTTCAAAATATTCATAAAAAAGACATAAATAGTTTCATTAATCTCTTTTTTTTTATCAATGATTCAATTATATCATGAGATACAAATCATAATTACAAAGGAGTCTATAAAAATCATAATATGAGAGATATTAATATAAAAGATCAAGAAATATCAATTCGTGAATGATTTATTTTGACAAATCTCCTTTTTAGTAAATAACGAATAGAATCAATAGAGATCAAATAAGATATCTTGATTCAAATAAATCTCAAATTATTAATGTCAAGAATCAAGATTCATTTGGATAAATCTTCTCTCAGACGAGTAAATCATACGTGAATAAAGAAAAATGTTTCATATAAAATACATCTTCGGTCGCAAACCTCGATAAATGATTTGATTGGATATATCATCTCATTATTGAAACAAATCATACGAAAAGAAATCCAAAATTATCATCAAAATCACTTTTAAAAGATTTAAAATGACATAAATAGATTTATCAATTTCTTATTGAAAAATCGATAAGATAGAGAAATTATCAAAATGCATTCCCTTTTTAATTGTTTCAATTCATGTGATTGATTTCATACAAGCATATCCTTGTTTTTTTTTTTTTAATCTCAAACAAAACATGCATCATCATTAAAAACTGAAAAAGCAAGATTTATCACAAAAATCATCAAGATAAAAAAAGTAACACATAATTCTCATGCATAGTATAAAATCATCAATCATGATATCAAAACTTTTAACATTTTCATTACGTCTTACATCATTATGTATCATTAAATCATCAAGCATGATCTCATTAAACATAAAGCATTTTCAAGCAAAATCAACAATAGAAAGCAATACAGAAATCATCAAGATACACATTATTACTTCTTAAAAACATACATAGGGTTAATCTTATTAGGTGTACAAGCATTAGATTTAAATCTAACATTTTGTTCATAAAGCATATAATTTTCATATTCAATTATATATATATAAACTAATTTAAAAATAACTCATGAAATGCATCAAGTTATTTCAAAATAAGGTAAATACATTTCGGATGAGTTACATACCTCATTATGAAAGGCCACCTCGTCTTTGTTGATTTGCTCATTATCTTCATATGTGCTCGATTCATCCTTTGGCAACTTCTTCTTTAGTTTTATATACTCATCTTCGGAGTGACCCAGCTTCTTGCATTCATAGCAAGTATTTATATTCTTTTTAAGTTTATTTATATTCTTATATTCTTGTTTTAGAACTTTTTAAGCTTTATTGTGAGAAGTTCAAAGTCATCATCATCTTCACTTGAGTTATCACTCAAGTGGTATTCTATTATTCGAAGTGTCAAATCATTTCTATTCTTTGGAAGGTTATTCTCAAGTTCATCATGTTTATCATATGCCTTGCATGTCATTTCATATGTCATCAATGAACCAATAAGTTCTTCTAGTGGAAAATTATTTAAGTTATTTGCCTCTTGTATTGTAGTTACTTTTGGATCCCAATTATTTGGAAGAGATCTTAATATTGTTAGGAACGAATCGGCACTAAGAGGGGAGGGTGAATTAGTGCAGTGATAAAATCATGTCTTCAAAATCCTTCATACGATTAAAACTGGTTTAGTAAAGATGTTAACTTGAAATTATACAGAAACATAGTGAAGGAGGAATTCAGTTTGCAATAAAGATAAATAGCAAGAAGTAAATTCAAACCAGATTTTAGAGTTGTTCGGTCGTCGTGACTTACATCCACTTCGCCGATTCCTCTTCCATCGAGGTCATCAGCATCCACTATCGATCTTCTTTTAATAAGCGAAGATCAACCTACTTCATACACCCCTCTTCTCCTTTTATCAGGTTTAGGAAACAACCCTTACAAGCAATCACTCCTCTCTAACAGAATTCTAAACTTAGAATGGAGGAGGAAATTTCTTAAGAGATTGCAGCAACATTTTCTCACTTTTAAATTCTCTGTGCTTATGTTGTTAACCAGGGATGAGAGGGGTATTTATAGGCTTCAAGTTGATTCAAACTTAGAGCCTAAAAAGTTCTCATCCTAAATTTCCTAGGTACTGGCGGTATTACCGCCATAGGATCTGGTACTGTGCGGTACCACCATTGGCAGCATTGCTACTGACGGTACCATCACCCAGGAATCCTGGGGTGCTATTCCCCAGGCGGTGCCACCGCTGGCCAGGGCTTCAGCACCCTGGTTGGGCCTTGAATTCGGCCCAAACCAGTCTAACTTCGAGCCCAGTTGGCTCCTAACAGAGTTGATGGGATTACCTCCCAATCTCAACTCTAATTATGTGTTAACTATGATTCTTAAGACATATTCTAACAAAGATAAGTCCGATTTCTTCCGACGAGTTTTCGGCAATCTTTCCGGCGAACTTATGACGATCTCTCGGTAATGTTCCGGTAGACTTCCAGTAAGTTCCTGGACTTCACAATGATTTTTTTGGCTAGTTCCGACGAGCTTCTTTGGCAAGCTCCTGGAAGTCTCAGTTGGTTCCGGCAGAACTTCCGACGAACGTTCAGAATTCCGACGAACTCTCGAACTCCCAACGAAATCGCGTTCTTGACTCTAAGACTTCATTTTGCTTTATACCTTACTATCGTAATTAATCCTACACACACAAAAATATGTTGAATCTCGGATTTTGATGATGAAGTCAATTGTCATTTGTTATCTAATCTATATGTTGAGATAAGTGTGCAGGATTAACTACGATGACAGTGAGACATGCAGTAGGAGTTGCGCCAGAGTCAAGACATTGATCATGTTGGGAGTTCGAGAGTTCGACGGAAGCTCGGACAGTCGTCGGAGGTTCTGCAGGAACAAATCCGAGAAGTCCATAAGCTTGCCAAAGAAGCTCGTCAGAACTTGCCAAGTGAATCGTCGCAAGTCCAGGAGTTTGCCTGAAGTCCGCAGGAGCATCACCGAGGGTTCATCGGATGATCGACGGAAGTTCGCCGGAAGCTCGCTGGAAGAAGCGATTGACGCACCGGAGTAAGCTGCAGTAAATGTCTTAGGAAAAATCGTAGTTAGCACATTGATTAAGTTGGAAATGGGAGGTGATCCCATTAACTTAATCTTGGGGCAATTGGGCCCCTGAAAAACCCAAATCGGGCCGAATAGATCAACCCATTCGGACCCTGATTTCTCCCAGGCGGTTGAACTGCCCAAGGCAGGAGGTTGCACCGCCTGGGCTCAGTCTCCGAGTGAGACTAGGAGGTGCAACTGCCCCAGCCAAGCGGTGGCACCGCCTTGGGCTTAATCTCCTAACGAGACTGGGCGGTGCAACCTCCCCTGACAGGAAGTGGCACCGCCTGAGCTCAGTCTTCGAGCTCTGCCAGGCGGTGCAACCACCTCAGTCAGGAGGTGCAACCACCTGAGCTCGGTCTTCGAGCTCTGTCAGGAGGCGCAACTGCCCCTGACAAGAGGTAGCACCGCCTAGAGGCTCAGTCTTCGAGCTCTGCCAAGCGGTGCAACCGCTCCAATCAGGAGGTGCAACTGCCTGATCCCGGAATTCCGAGAATTGACAGTTTTGAGCTCCAAATTTGAACTAGGTTGGGGCCTATAAATACCCCACCCATTTAGCACTTAAAGGCAGAACTTAACACCGAAATCTTGATTCTTTTCTGTGATTCTTAGAGCTCAAAATTGTTGTAAAGGCCAATAGTTCTTCTCCCTCTGTTCTTCCAAGTTCTAAGTTGTAAAGAGAGGAGAGAAAATTTCTGTAAGGGTTGTCTCCTAAGCCCATCAAAAGGAGTGAAACTGTAAAAGGGTGGTTGGCCTTCGCCTATTGAAGGAAGGCCTGTAGTTGACGTCGGTGACCTCGTCGGTAGAGGAAGCCAAAAGTGGAGTAGGTCAAGATTGACTGAACCACTCTAAATCTTGGTTTGCATTTACTTTGAGCATATTATCTTTACTACAAACCTCCTCTGAAGCTTACTGCTTTTTGCGCATATACGATCGGGTTTCAAGCCTTTCACTTTCCAAATCAGCTTTTAGATGTAAATCTGCATTTTCGTACGATCATCATATTTCAGATTGCGTTTGCGTTTTTAGCTCTACCGTAACTGTAAACTGCCTTTATACTCTTGCTTAAACTGCATCTTGCCTAATCAAGGGATTTATGAATCAGCATTTAGACGTAAATCAGTTTCTTCGTACGAACGTCATATTTCAGTTTGCGCCTATATTCTGGTTTTCATCATAGCTGCCAACTGCCTTCATAGATTGACTTTAATATCATCTTGCTTAGAATCGGCTTTCACACTGAAATCGTTTTTATCATTCGAACACAGTTTCATTTTAATCGTAGAAAGTTTTCCGCTGCACTAATTCACACCCCCCCTCTTAGTGCTCTTGATCCTAACAATTGGTATCGGAGCGGGGTTAACTCTCCAACGGATTAAAACCCAAGAGATATGGCATACGCCGGATACCAAGAGGGCTATTCTTTTACACGTCCACCCATGTTCAGTGGGACGGACTACACCTATTGGAAGACCCGAATGAGGATCTTTCTTATTTCTATGGATTTTGAACTTTGTAATCTTGTCGAAAACGAATTTTCGAAGTCTTCTCTTCCAATGATCGATTGGAATGAATTGGAGAAGAAGACTTTCGCTCTTAATGCAAAGGCTATGAATGCCTTATTTTGTGCACTTGATAAAAACGAGTTTAACCGTGTTTCAACCTATGAAACCGCATTTGATATTTGACACACACTCGAAGTGACTCACGAAGGCACAAGTAGAGTGAAAGAGTCAAAAATCAATCTTTTGTTACATTCTTTCAAACTTTTCCGGATGAAACCAAGTGAAACCATTGGCGACATGTTTACCCGTTTCACGGATGTTGTCAATGGTCTAAAAGGACTCGGAAAATATTTTTCGGATTTTGAGCTCGTAAATAAGATTCTAAGATCCCTTACTAAGAGTTGGGATCTTAAAGTCACTACTATTCAAGAGGCAAAAGATCTACGCAACTTTCCTCTTGAAGAACTAATCGGGTCATTAATGACCTACGAGATGACTTGTAAAGCTCATAAAGAGCAAGAAGACATCCTTCCAAAGAACAGGAAGGATATGGCACTTAAAACGTCAGAAGGCCACTTGAGAGAAAACTCAAGTGATGAGGACTGTGATGATGACTTGGCACTTCTAACAAGAAAATTTAAAAAATTCTTTAAAAGAAACAAGTTTAAGAATGATGCAAAAAATAAACTTGAACCCAAGAAGGACCAAGTTATTTGCTATGAATGCAAAAAGCCGGGACACTACAATAGTGATTGTCCCCAAGTCAAAAAGAGAACTTCAAAGAAGAAGGCGCTCAAAACCACATGGGATGACTCGAGCGCGTCCGAAGAAGAGGAGTCCAACACCGAGCAAGTTGCTCATTACGCCTTAATGGCCATCGGAGATGAGGTAACAAATTTAATAGATGCAGATTTATCATTTGATGAATTATTAAATGCCTTCCATGACTTATTTGATGAATGCAAGATTATTAATAGAAAATACAAATTGCTAAAAAAGGAGCATGATAGTCTCACTTGTAATTTTGATAAGTTAAAAACTGAATATCATGATAGTTTAAATTCATGCATCAAATGTCATGATCTAGAAACTCTCCAAAAGGAAAACTTGCTACTTAAGGACACCTTGAAGAAATTCGAGGTTGGTAGCAAGTCATTGAACATGATCCTTGCAAACAAGGGTCACGTTCCCAAAAGAAGTGGAATTGGATTTGTGAGAAAGTTCTCACCAAAATCCAACCACCTTCATAAAAGGCCCCATCTTACATGTTCGACACCAAAACAAATGCAACTTTTGTTGCAAATTTGGACACAAGACGCATTATTGTCTATTCAAGAAAATTAGTCCAAACAAATTGATTTGGGTTCCTAAAGGAACCATGATAAATTCTATGCAACATGATAGACAATGTAGATCCATTTGTGAGGCACCCAAAAGCAAATGGGTACCTAAAAATCATCCTTTCCTGTAAAAATATTAAATTAAAAAAAATTATATATATATATATATATATATATATATATATATATATATTAAGCTGGAGCAAGAAATAATATTATGCTCCTTGGATCCTCGATATTCATGACCCAAGATCCAAAAAGGAACTCGCAATGCTCTCTAGCCTAAATAACATATGGAGATTATAAATCATAAATGTGATTTAGATACAATCCTATTTGACTTTCCAGAATTATAAACGTATGATTCTCAATTCCATATCCTCTGGATTTTCGAACCCATCAACTTCATTCGTTCATAACTTTCGAACCCAACTCTGTATCATGAACTAACTAAGTCTGTCATAAACTTGCAAGGCTTACCAACTTGAACAAACTGTCACAAACATGTGTACGACATTGAGTATGCACGTTAAAAGATTTATCTTGATCTTGCAAAAGTTCTTATCTTAAAATGAAAACTCTTACGTAATTAAGTAAGTAAAGTTGATTGCTCTGAATGAAAATTCTTCTCAAGACAAAAAACCTCTCAAATCAGATTACACTACGATCAGAACAGGTGGCACCGCCTGCAGGCGGTGGCACCGCCCTAGCTGGAGGTAGCACCTCTAGCTGTCACGCGTTGCAAGCGGTTGCACCGCTCCAGCCAGAGGTACAACCGCCCGTAACTCTGCCCTTTTTAACCCAAGCTAGGGTCGGCGGTGAAACCAACCCCAACTCACTCCCTTCCCCTCTCTACTCCTCCAAGCCTCCTCCATCCTCATTTCACCCCTCATAGCATCCCAAATACCCATCATTTTGGAGCAAAACATCAACAATCCTTCCCTCTCTTGAAGATCTCACTAAGGTATTCTCTAAAAAGCCCTTGAACTCTATTTTTTGATTCATTTACTCTTTCTCATCACTATTCTTCTAAATAGTAGTAGTTATGGGATCTAGAAGATCCTCAAGGGACAAAGGAAAGAGGAGATTAGTAGAAGATTTTGATCTCACCCTTTTTGATTCAAAATACCATGCTGAAAAATTTTCCTCTTTCGAACTTAGGAGTGTCAATAAGGGAAAATATGTAGATTTAAATGAACTAAGAGACTTTGAGACAATCCAATGGTTTACAAACTTAGATCTACTTCCTATTTTGCAAATTAGCGAACCCATCTATCCAAAACTTGTTAGATTGTTTTACAACAACATACAAATAGATGAAGAAGAAAGAATGTCTACCTATCTTTTAGGACAACGTATCTCAATTACGGATAAATTCATTTGCGACATGATAGGCATTCCCATGAAAAGTAGAGGACTTTATTTTAGAGGGTCATGGGATGATGAAACTGTTGGAATAACATATGTTGAAGCCTTAGGAACAATTTTTGCCACTCCCAACTTAGCATTTATTCCTAAAAGTTGTGAACATCTACTACCTCTAAACACTAAGGTACTTCATCATATCCTAACTAGCATCATTCTCCCTAAACAATACCATCATGATGAAGTAAGCTAATTAGAATTAGGAACTATGTATTTGATCATGAAAGGACATGACATCTGTCTTGGATATCTTATCCAACAAAACATGTTAGAACTATCTAAGAAAGACATGATGCTCCCATATGGTGGTATAATCACTAGAATAATGAAAGCCTACAATATTCTAATACCACCGGAAGAAGAAGTAATAAAAGTAGATAGATTTAGCATAATAAATGAAAATCTACTTCACCGATTAAGATGTTTTTATAGAAACGATAACTGGGTTAGAATGCCAAGAAGAACCGATCCCCCTCAACCTAAATCAGAACTGGAAACACCAGTCTTTAGGGGTACCCAATCTCCTCCGATCTGTCCCTTTGAGGAAACACATCCATTTGAGCAAACTCATACATCATCTGTCGAAGATATTGGGCTTCGGATAGACCGATTCGAACAAAGACAAGAACGGCTTGAACATCGACAAGATCAAATCTTATCTGAGCTGCAGCAAATTCATCGACAATTTGACTCTTAGTTTAGGCACTTTAATTTTCCACCTCATGAATGAGCTTGTATGAACATAATCTTTTGGTAAGTAAAAGTAAATTGATTATGTGTAAAGTTTCTACAAATAGCTTTATCTAAACATGTATGAACGCAATCATCTGTTGTTATTATAAACTCCTTATGTTATTCACCATGATGAGATTTGCCTTGATCCTTGATATGGTTACCTGATATATTTTGAGCATATGCAGAGTTGTAAACATCTATCGTTGTTTATCTCGGATTTTACATTAAAACTAAATGTTTTGAAAACCTTGTGCCTTGATTTCCATGATAAATATAGTTTGAAAAAGTGATATACCAATGCAGTTGATAAGTCATTGCCATTGATACTAAACATCAACTAGCTGACATTTTTACAAAACCTCTAAATGAAGAACAATTTGATTTCATAAGAAGAGAATTAGGAATGTTGATGTGTCCGAATAGATAAACTAGTTAAAATTATTTTTCGGACTTTATTGAATGATCAAATCACTTGATTGTCATTACATAACATGTGTTGAAATGTTTTGCCTTCATGATTGTATTTGAAAATCTGTAGCATAGTCTTGTCCGAATGCATGAAAAAGTTCATCTCATTTTCGGATTCGCTCAACAGTTGGAATGCTAAAAATCAAATTTTCTCATACACTCTTATGAAAAATATTTTTGAAATGGATTTGATGAAATGATTCCTACTTATGAATTCCATCTTGAAATATGGATGATAGTATTTTTACTTGCAAAAAGCTGTTTCAAACACATATCTTGACTCAAAGTAAACTCACAAATAGTTGGAATCACAAATGGTTTTCCTCCTTCATGCACAAAGGATTATAACAAAAAAAAAGGAAGAAGTATTCAAAGCAATCTACGTATCATGCCTTCCTTTATATGCTTGATAACTTGCTTATATTGTTCTCTTGGTATCACATCTACCATGCTTTTTGTTGATGACAAAGGGGGAGAAATATATGAATTGATGCTATAAACACTGTTGCTATGACTATGCCATGCTTGCATCACCAAGAGATATATGAACAGATGCCATGCATTAAATTACATTTTGCCTTGAGATGATATCTTACCATGTGAAGAAATGCAACACTTGCTAAAATATTTGAAATGAGTACATCATGTAATGATATCAAAATCTTACTTCACAGCTTTACATGTTGATATCTTACAATATGATGAATTGCTACAATTACCATCATTTAAAATTGTTATGAAAATGAATGTCAAGCCTTGACATCATCTTCAGAGAGATACATCATGATGGGAATCATGATAGGAGTATTGATAAGTTCAAATGATTTAACCTATCAATATGCCGCTTGAATTCTTAGGTCTTGAAATCAAGAATGACTTATCTCAAGTATGGCATATAGACAGGGGGAGTTAAGGTTAACTCCATTATCAATTGATTGTCCTCATCAAAAAGAGGGAGATTGTTGAATCTTGGATTTTGATGATGAAGTCAATTGTCATTTGTTATCTAATCTATATGTTGAGATAAGTGTGCAGGATTAACTATGATGAAAGTGAGACATGCAGCAGGAGTTGCGCCGGAGTCAAGACATTGATCATGTTGGGAGTTCGTGAGTTCGACGGAAGCTCGGACAGTCGTCGGAGGTTCTGCAGGAACAAATCCGAGAAGTCCATAAGCTTGCCAAAGAAGCTCGTCGGAACTCGCCAAGTGAATCGTCGCAAGTCCAGGAGTTTGCCAGAAGTCCGTAGGAGCATCACCGAGGGTTCATTGGATGATCGACGGAAGTTCACCGGAAGCTCGCCGGAAGAAGCGATTGACGCACCAGAGCAAGCTGCAGTAAATGTCTTAGGAAAAATCGTAGTTAGCACATTGATTAAGTTGGAAATGGGAGGTGATCTCATTAACTTAATCTTGGGGCAATTGGGCCCCTGAAAAACCCAAATCGGGCCGAATGGATCAACCCATTCGGACCTTGATTTCTGCCAAGCGGTTGAACCACCCAAGGCAGGAGGTTGCACCGACTGGGCTCAGTCTCCGAGCGAGACTGGGAGGTGCAACCGCCCTAGCTAGGCGGTGGCACCGCTTGGGGCTCAGTCTCCGAGCGAGACTAGGCGGTGCAACCTCCCCTTACAGGAGGTGGCATCGCTTGAGCTCAGTCTTCAAGCTCTACCAAGCGGTGCAACCGCCTCAGTCAGGAGGTGCAACCGCCTGAGCTCGGTCTTCGAGCTCTGTCAGGAGGTGCAACCACCCCTGACAGGAGGTAGCACCGCCTAGAGGCTCAGTCTTCGAGCTCTGCTAGGCGGTGCAACCACTCTAGTCAGGAGGTGCAACCGCCTGATCCCGGAATTCTAGGAATTGATAGTTTTGAACTCCAAATTTGAACTGGGTTGGGGCCTATAAATACCCCACCCATTCAGCACTGAAAGGCAGAACTTAACACCGAAATCTTGATTCTTTTCTGTGATTCTTAGAGCTCAAAATTGTTGTAAAGGCCAAAAGTTCTTCTCCCTCTGTTCTTCCAAGTTCTAAGTTGTAAAGAGAGGAGAGAAAATTTCTGTAAGGGTTGTCTCCTAAGCTCATCAAAAGGAGTGAAACTGTAAAAGGGTGGTTGGCCTTCGCCTATTGAAGGAAGGCCTCTAGTTGACATCGGTGACCTCGTCGGTAGAGGAAGCCAAAAGTGGAGTAGGTCAAGATTGACCGAACCACTCTAAATCTCGGTTTGCATTTACTTTGAGCATATTATCTTTACTGCAAACCTCCTTTGAAGCTTACTGCTTTCTGCGCATATATGATCGGGTTTCAAGCCTTTCACTTTCCAAATCAGCGTTTAGACGTAAATCTGCTTTTTCGTACGATCATCATATTTCAGATTGCGTTTGCGTTTTTAGCTCTACCATAACTGCAAACTGTCTTTATACTCTTGCTTAAACTGCATCTTACCTAATCAAGTGATTTATGAATCAACATTTAGACGTAAATCAGTTTCTTCGTACGAACGTCATATTTCAGTTTGCGCCTATATTCTGGTTTTCATCATAGCTGCAAACTGCCTTCATAGATTGACTTTAACATCATCTTGCTTAGAATCGACTTTCACACAGAAATCGTTTTTATCGTTCGAACGCAGTTTCGTTTTAATCGCAGAAAGTTTTCCGCTGCACTAATTCACCCCCCCCTCTTAGTGCTCTTGATCCTAACAAAATACACTTCGATCTAGACAATTAATACTAAGCATTAATCATGTTGTCCGGTATGTCATTGGTCCCTAGTTGCTTCGTCCGATTCATCGGCGCATCGTCCTCTCTTGTGGCCTATTGCCCAATCGGTCAATTGACTCTGTAACTCTGATATACTTGGCGCAATATCCGCTCTTCTTGGCCCGATGTCCGAATCCATGGCCTGAAGCCTTCTGTCGATACGTCGGCCGATACTTCGGCCCGCCGTCCAATCTTCAAACATGTTTTCCTCCGACCCAATATGATTCCTCCTGCTTTAATTGTCTCTCCCTGATCAAAGCATCCTGCGTCACTCAAATCGTAGATTAAATCATAAACACTTATCAATTGGTTTAATCATCAAAATCCGAGATTCAATAATCTCCCCCTTTTTTATGATGGCAACCAATTGATGATGGAGTTAACCTTAACTCCCGGGGTTTACACAAACTCCCCATATCAATATGTCATATTAATAAAACCTTAAATTCAAGCTGAATTCAAGTCATTGTAAATTTCATCATGAATATTTGCAACACGTCATCATGCATAGCATGATCATACTTCTCCCCCTTTGTCATCAACAAAAAGAAGAAGTTCCAACTATCAAGTGTTTGAGATATAAGTTCAAATCATTGCAAGAAAAACATAATATCAAGTTTTATCATCATGCAATTTGTAAGCTAGAAAATGTAGCAAGTGTTATATCATGCAAGCTATCAAGTTTGAGATGTTCAAGAAAGCAACTTTTTCTTCTTGAAATATAAGTTTTGCTTGATGTGGAAGTTAACTTTTTTTTTTGCTTCTTGAGATAGGCAAGATAGCACTTCTTGGTGATGTTCAAGATAGCGAGTTCTACATCATGCAAGCTAGTGAATCTTACAATATTTTAGAACATGCATAATCACAAAATCATCATAAATTTTAATGATGTGCAAAATTACAATTTTTGAAAGTTTGTATTTGTGCGTCTTGAGATTTGCAAGATAGCACTTCTTGCTTCTCTTTTGATATGAGCAAGCTAGCAAGTTTGCTTCTTTTGTAATGTACAAGTATTCAAATTTTGCATCTTGAACTAGCAATTTTTCTCCCCATTTGTCATTGTAAAAAAGAATGGAAGAACATAGTTTTGTATCTCTTTTTCCCTTTACAATAATTTTCAAATCATGACAAAGGATGAATAATAAAAAAATCAAGTTATGAATATCAAAATAATTTTTCATTATGAATATTTTATCATTGCATGCATCATCATCATAAGTTGAAGTATTGCATGCATAATATCAAATCATCATTCGTAATTATATTAATGTTTCAATCATTATTTCAATATGTTTGTGCATCATTATGGTTTCAATTTACAACAAGCACAATTTCATAACTTTGTATATGGTATCCTTACTTCATGCATGACATAAATAAATCAATCACCATGGGCATATCATACATGATATTCACGTATTCATAATACATCATTTTGACAACAAATCATAGCATTTCAAATCATGATGGTATCTAAATGTCAAATTATATTACATCCAATCATGCATGATCATAACTTCTCATTTGTTTGTATCAAAATAATATCAAGAGTTTTTTCATGCATAATTTCATATCATCAAATGAAAAATATCAAGAAAATTTTGATAATAAATAACAAAGATAAATTATGAATATCAAGAGACACCATGATTCATTTTAACATATCTCATCTTAAATAAATAACGAAAAGAATTCTTAGAAGATCAAATGATATAATATCTTGATTCATGCATAAGAAATCTCAAGTTATAAATTTTAAAAAATCAAGATAAAGCTCATTCAAATTCAAATCATCAAATCATCAAAATTACTTTCAAGAGATTTAGAATGATATAAACAACTTTATTAATCTCTTATTGAAAAATCGATGAGATTGAGAAAAAAAAATTTCAAGAAAAATACTTTTCCCTTTTTAGTTGTTTTAATTCATGTAATTTGTTTCATATAAGCATGCTCAAGTTTTTTGTATGAAAACAATACATAATTGTTTAAAATCGAAAGAGTAAATCTCATTATAGAAATCATCAAGATCAATAAACCATAAATTATCCAAAAATCATCATTACTTCAAATCATCATGCATAATTTAAATATAAAATCATCAAGCATGATACTTACATTATTTCATATAAGCATGCCTTTTTTCATTTATACTAAATCAAAACATGCATTATTTTTAAAATCGAAAAAGTCACTTTCATTATGGTAAAAATTGATAGTCTATAAATCACTAAAATCATCATGCATAATTTCAAAAAATAAATTTATTAAGCATGATCATTATGTATCACTACTTTGGGCATGACATCGAAATATGGTTTCAAGTTTTTAAGGTATGCACAATTTCATATTAAGCATGATATCAAACCTCTTAACATTTTCATTAAGATATCAAGCATGGTTTCAATCAAAATTGAAAATCA
This sequence comes from Musa acuminata AAA Group, assembly GCF_036884655.1. Taxonomy (NCBI): domain Eukaryota; kingdom Viridiplantae; phylum Streptophyta; class Magnoliopsida; order Zingiberales; family Musaceae; genus Musa; species Musa acuminata. The sequence continues at coordinate 29,720,088 of NC_088335.1, read as the reverse complement.
TCAAGATATACGTTATTTCTTTAAAACATCTAACATGATTTAAGTCTAACATTTTGTTCATTTATCATAACACATACAATTTTCATGATCATTACTAGAAGGATAAGCATGATTCCTATTTTATTTTTATATTTTTCATTAATCATTAACATGTAAATTTCAAGAAAAATAATTAAACTAAAGTAAAAATAACTCATTAAAAGCATCATATAAATTTTGTTTACCTCGTTGTCAAAAGCCGTTAAGGCATAGTTTGCCACCTTACCTTTGTTGATTTTCTCCTCGTTTTCGGAGAAGCTCGATTCGTCCCAAGGAGCTTCCTTCTTCTTGCGTTCATAGCAAGTAGTTGCATTATTTTTGTTCTTTAATTTTTATTTCATGAATTTTTTAAATTTCATGAGTAGTTCAAGTTCACCATCACTTGAGCTTATGCTCGAGTGGTCTTTGATTGTTCTTAGTCTGAAGCCTTCATATCCCTTGGAAGGTTGTTCTTGAGTTCTTTACGTGCATTACACGTCATTTCATAGGTCATTAAAGACCCTATTAGTTCTTCAATCGGAAATATATTCAAATTTTTTTATTCTTGAATTGCCGTAACTTTTGAATCCCAATTCTTATTAAGAGAATGTAAAATTTTGTTTACAAATTCAAAATCCGAAAAACTTCTACCATGTGCTTTTAAACCATTGACTACATCCGTAAAATGAGTGTACATGTCTCAAATGGTTTCACTTTGTTTCATATGAAACGGTTCAAAATTGTGCATCAAAAAATTAACTTTAGAATCCTTAACACTACTTGTGCCTTCGTGTGTGGTTTCAAGAATGTGCCAAATATCAAAAGTCGTTTCGCACAAAGATACCCGATTAAACTCAGTTTTATCTAAGGTGCAAAATAGAGCATTCATAGCTCTAGCATTTAAAGAAAAAGTCTTCTTCTCCAAATCATTCCAATCTTTCATTGGAAGAGAAGACCTTTTAAAACTGGATTCAATAATATTCCATAAGTTCAAATCCAAAGAAAGCAAGAAAACTCTCATTCGAGTTTTCCAATATATGTAGTCCATCCCATTGAAAAAGGGAGGACGAATGAGAGAGTGACCCCCTTGAAAGCCGAAAAGAGTCATTTCTTTTTAGGTGTTAAACCAAATAAGAAAACGAGGCTCTGATATCAACTGATAGGAACGAGTCGGCACTAAGAGGGGGGGGTGAATTACTGCAGCGGTAAAATCACATCTTCAAAAACCTTCGTACGATTAAAACCAGTTTAGTAAAGATGTTAACTTGAAATTATACGAAAACATAGTGAAGGAGGAATTCAGTTTGCAATAAAGATAAATAGCAAGAAGTAAATGCAAACTAGATTTTAGAGTGGTTCGGTCGTCGTGACCTACATCCACTTCATCGATTCCTCTTCCATCGAGGTCACCGGTATCCACAATCGATCTTCCTTTAATAGGTGAAGATCAACCTCCTTTTATCGGGTTTAGGAGACAACCCTTACAAGCACTCACTCCTCTCTTATAGAATTCTAAACTTAGAATGAAGGAGGGAAATTCTCAAGAGATTGCAGCAGCGTTTTCTCACTTTTAAATTCTCTATGCTTGTGTTGTTAACCAGGGATGAGAGGGGTATTTATAGGCTTCAAGTTGTTTCAAACTTGGAGCCTAAAAAGGTCTCATCCCAAGTTTCCTGGGTATTGGCGGTACTACCACCGTTCTTGGGCGATACTACCATCGCAAGATATGGTACTGGGCGAACAGGGGCGGTACCACCACTAGCAACATTATTGTCGGTGGTACCATCACCTAGCCTGGGCGGTACCACCACCCAAGAATCCTGGGGTGTTGTTCCCCAAGCGATGCCACCGCCGGCTAGGGTTTTAGCACCCTGGTTGGGCCTTGAATCCGGCCCAAACCAGTCCAACTTCAGGCCCAGTTGGCCCCTAACAGAGTTGATGGGATTACCTCCCAATCTCAACTCTAATTATGTGATAACTATGATTCTTAAGACATATTCTAAGCAAGATAAGTATGATTTCTTCCGGCGATCTTTCCGACGAACTTCTGACGATCTCTCGGCAATATTCCTGTGGACTTCCGGCAAGCTCCTAGACTTCACGATGATCTTCTTGGTGAGTTCCGACAAGCTTCTTTGGCAAGCTCCTGGACTTCTCAATTGGTTCTGGTAGAACTTCCGACGAATATTCAGACTTCCGACAAACTCTTGAACTCCCAATGAAATCGTGTTATTGACTCCAGGACTTCATTTTGCTTTATGCCTTGCTATCGTAGTTAATCCTACACACACAAAAATACAATTCAATCTAGACAATTAATACTAAATATTAATCATGTTGTCCGGCATGTCATTGGTCCCTCGACGCTTCGTCTGATTCTTCGGCGCATCGTCCTCTCTTGTGGCCTATTGCCCAATCGGTCAATTGACTCCGCAACTCCGATATCCTTGGCACAATATCCGCTTTTCTTGGCCCGATGCTTGAATCCATGGCCCGAAGCCTTCTATCGATACGTCGACCGATCCTTCGGTCCGACATCCAATCTTCTAACATGTTTTCCTCTAGCCCAACATGATTCTTCCTGCTTTAATTGTCTCTCCCTGATCGAAGCATCATACGTCACTCAAAATGTAAATTAAATCATAAACACTTAGTTTCATCATCAAAATATGAGATTCAACAAATATCTTATAAACAAGTTCAAAGTTCGAAAAACATTTGCTAAGAGCTTTTCAACTATTGACGGCATCCACAAAACGGGTGTACATGTCAATAATAGTTTCGCTCAACTTCATTCGAAACAATTCAAAATCATGCATCAAAAGATTGACTTTAGAATATTTAACCCCACTACTACCTTTGTGTGTGATTTCAAGTGTGTGCCAAATCTCATAAACAATTTCGCAAATAGAAACTCGATTGAATTCAGTTTTATCCAACGCACAAAACAAAGCATTCAAAGCTTTGGCGTTCAAAGAGAAAGTCTTCTTCTCCAAATCATTCCATTCGTTCATTGGAAGAGAAGTCTTTTGAAAACCATTTTCAATGATATTCCATAAATCGAGGTTCAATGAAAGTAAGAAAACTCTCATCCAAGTTTTTCAATAAGTATAATCTATCCAATTGAACATAGGAGGACGAATGATAGAGTGAGCCTCTTAAAAGCTTAAAAGAGCCATTTCTCTTGGATGTTAAACCAAATAAGAAAAACGTGGCTCTGATACTAACTATTAGGATCAAGAACAACACTAAGAGGAGGATGAATTAACACAAGGGATAAAACTGATAAATTTAATCAATTTCAAAAAACTACATACGTTGAAACTATTAGTTTGATGAAAACCATTTTGAAAAGACATTTGGCTCGAATAAGTTTGTAAGTGAGTAAAGAAGAGGGGATTGGACGGTTTGTAATGAAGTAAAGTCAAACGCAGTAAAAGTAAAGAACACACTGAGAAAATCTTGGGAAATCTTGGGGGCGACATCACATATGCAGCAGAAGAACAAAAAATAAAATACCCGATTCCCAAAGATATGTTCGTCGTCATGCGAAGATTGATGCGTAAAAATCCACAAAACAGAAAACCATGTGAGATATATTATGTTACTTAGGGAGATCGTAAATCCCTAAATCTCTATAGATCTCTAGGAGAGGGTGAAGGAGGTCAAGCTCCCTCCTCTTTAGCGGTAATCCACACAGCAGGGCTGCGATGACACTCCTCAAAACTCTAGGCCTGCTTTAACGTGGAGAGAGGGAGGAGAATAGGAGAGGCAAGCAAAGGCTCTAGCCTATGAACTATTGAATCCCTCCTATTTATAGAGGTCCCCTATCAACTTAACCATAATGGATCCTCCCCTATTGGGTATTGGATTTTCATCCAACTACCCAAACCTCTTAGATTAGTGGATCTCTATCCAATAATCTCTAATGGGCGCTTATTGGATCTCATCCATAGGATCCAATAATTCAAAGGATTACTGGATATCCAATAAGATACGTACTCTGACGGATATCTTATATCTGAACCTCTACTCATCATAATACCTACCATATGTGTGTGACCCTCTAGGCCCAATATCGAGTTGGCCGTGAGTGATACCTATCAAAACTCCTTCTGGCTCAGTGAATTATTATCTCCATAATAATTCACTCGACTCATCGATTGCGGACGTACTAGACCACTACGCCGTAGTCCCCAGATGATACAGGGGAATCCAATCCATTGGACTTGTTTGTCATCAATTATCATTTACATATAGTTCATCATCCATCTAATATCCTAAAGACCGTATACCGAGTATGGTGTTGTCAAACTCATACGATTTCTACCCGAGTCTTGCTCTAATCGGATTCTCCAAGAGAACTCTTTCTCTCTCAATCTGAATGACCCTAGCTAAAGATTTGTCTGAGTAAGAATACATGGGACATTACTCTTATGATACCCAGAGTGGATGAGCCTCTATCGACACTCAATAGCCCTTGTAAGGTTGACTACCACTCCCGATTACCGACTGTGCTAGATCTAAGATATCCAAACCTATAAGTCTAGTATCAAACAGTGGATGAGCCTCTATCGACACTCAATATCCCTTGTAAGGTTGACTACCACTCTCGATTACCGACTGTGTTAGATCTAGGACATCCAAACCTATAAGTCTAGTATCAAAGAGTAGAGCACTCATATAGGACATCCTTGGTGTCTCAAGTCTAAAGACTAGATACACCACTAAGACTATGAAATCACTGTCTGACAATAAGGCATCACAACCATTCAGCATTCCGTAAACGGATCAATCAGAGTACTCATTCCCCAATGAGAATAACCTATATTGTATCCCTAGTGTCCCCACACGAGCAGCTATTAGACCAACTACATCCATCATATGGATGGGTATACAACACACTAGTCTGTCCGATTATCTCGATATTCCCCTCGAGTAACTTATGACTAGGATTATTTAGGATTTATATTTAAAGGCGAATTGGTCTCATTATTTTGATCTCATCATGATCTGATTCTCATTGCATAGATCCAAGGATATCACTATATATGTATATATGGATATATATATACATATGTATATGTATATGTACATGTACATGTACATATATATATATATATATATATATATATATATATATATATATATATATATATATATATATATATATATATATATATATATACATATACATATATGTATATGTATATGTATATATATATATATATATATACATATACATATACATATATGTATATGTATATTTATATATATACATATGTATATGTATATGTATATGTATATGTACATATACATATACATATACATATGTATATATATAAATATACATATACATATATGTATATGTATATGTATATGTATATATATATATATATACATATACATATACATATATGTATATGTATATATATATATATATATATATATATATATATATATATATATGTACATGTACATGCACATATACATATACATATGTATATACATATACATATACATATGTATATGTATATGTATATGCATACATATATATATATATGTATATGTATATATATATATATATATATATATATACACATACACATACACATACACATACACATACACATACACATACACATATACATATACATATACTAGCAATCTCCCACTTGACCTAAAGTCAATCACTTATATATCTGATCCCCATCAGACCCTTGTGATGCTCAAAGATAATCTGAGATAACGGCTTTGACAATGGATCTACAATGTTATCTTCGGATGGAACTCCTTCCACTCCTACTTCGTCTCGGGTCACGATCTCTCTAATTATATGGAACCTCCTTAGAATACTTTTGATGAGACCTGGGTTCCTTCGCTTGAGCAATAGTCCCGTAGTTGTCGCAATATAAGGAAATCAACTCCTCACTACCTAGCACGACTCTTAAATCTGTGATGAACTTCTTCATCCAAGCTCTCTCCATTGTTGCCTCTACTACAATAATGTACTTCGCCTCTGTGGTCGAGTCAGCAATAGTATCTTGCTTGGAACTCCTCTAGCATACTGCTCCTCCATTTAGGGTGTACACATACCCTGAATTTGACTTACTATCATCAACATCAGATTGAAAACTTGAGTCCATGTAGCCTTCAACCTTAAGGCTACTACCTCCATATACGAGGAAAAGATCCTTAGTCCTTCTCAAGTACTTAAGGATATACTTTACTACTATCCAATTGTCACGCCCCTCAAAATATCAATGATATTAAAATTTTCAACACAAAACAATCCAGGATCCAAACACACATTTGAGGACACTGAAAACATTCCATCAAATTCACATCTATAAAACCTGTGCAGTTTATAATCAAATATCACATCACTCGATAATTCACATTTATGGCAACCCAAGCCAACTTGACAAACATGAACAACATTTATAAATCCACAAGCTAAATAAATTATACAATCAGAACTCCAACTATTCACCACAAGTTCATATCGTCATAAATTAAACTTAACATTCCGAAATTCCAAATAAGAGAGATCTTCTAACACTTTTACACAGTATATCCATTTCGATTCATCAACAACATTTCATTACATACAAAATGTGCTTATACAACAATAGCATAATATCCAACGAGACTTGCCCATAATTCTGAATAGCTCTCCACTGCCTCAGCCCAATTCAAAACATCTTAAAGAGTGATAAGCTGACCTGAAAGATTTATATAACAACGGAGTGAGCTAAAAACAGCTCAGCAAGTGACAAAGCATATTCAGAACAAAAGGAATGGTTTCAAACAAGTAAGGTATCATAATGCAAGGCAAAATACAAGAATTCTCAATGATACCATCTCATTAGATACAAAATCGTATGTGTCATGTCATTCAAAACATATTTGGTTCATAACAAATGGAGTATAGAGTAATTGGAGCATATCAATAGCGTACGAGATGTTCCGAAGCATATCAATAGCAAATAGGACATTTCAGAACATATCAGTTCATAGCAAATAGAGCACAGAGTAACTGGAGCATATCAATAGCGTATGAAATGTTCCGGAGCATATCAATAACAAATGAAACATTTTGGAGCTTGTCAATGGCGTATGAAATGTTCCGGAGCATATCAACGTCATATGGAACATTTCGAAGCATATCAACAATGAATGAAACTTTTCAGAGCATATCAATAACAAATACCATACAGAAGCTCAAACGTCGTCTTTGACGTTGCAATCATATCATTCTTATCCAAAGTATGTACCGAAACACAACCAAAGCTCTGGATATCATATCAAACATATAGAAGGTGTGGTGGGATCTCAAACAGAATTGTGATTCATCCATTTCTGAATGACCACCAGACAGAAGTCTCCCACGTTTGGGAGCTCCATCCACCCACGTCTAGGTGAAGTTAGAGGGGGCCGTCAGAGCATCGCAGGCTCTAAGCACATACCCTTTACCATTTCTGGCAAAGGTCCAGACAATCCCACAAACACCAGAGTACAAGAAGGTAGTTTTAACAATAAGTAGCATATATCGGAAGCACATGCGGAACAACAAAACGTACATGTGCCTTTATGAGTCAATACGAAGTAAGCAATAAACTTTCATAATGATATTCGGATTTGAAAGGAAATGGAATAGGCACATATCGAAAGCAAATGCGGAACAATGGGATACACATGTGCCTAAATGAGTCAATACGATATAGCATAAACGTTACACAATAGTTTTCAAGAATGCAAATAACTTTAAGGACAAGAGCATACAAGAATTCAAAGCAGTAATATAAAGCTCAATTGAATAAGAAAGCTAAAGGATATCAATTTCCAAAGGAATGAAACCAGAATATTAGAAATCGACCAAAGCTCAATTTCTGGCAGAATACAAGAGGCACATTGAACAAATGATTCAAATTATCAATCGTGCTCCAATTTACTCAGAAATATATCATTGGATTATACTTTCAGATAAGATAGGCTTCATATGAATTGAACTATCCAATAGAGATAGTTACAAATAATTTGGTAAACAAGGGTCGTAGAACAAAATCTCTGTTTGGCAGAATTCATAATGTTAGATTCAACAGATAACTGGGCAGGTGTTTGGATTCCAAATCTTTCAATCCATATATCAAAAGAAAGATCTATGAGTCTAGTTTCTAATGAAATAAGCTTTGAATAAATCAATGTTTTCAACAGGGACTTATAAGCAGTTCAGTATCGAAAGGTCAGAAATTACGATCCCTGTTTTGCAGAATCTGTAGGCTCATTTGAAATAGAAGTTTGGGCAGACAAACTTACTCCGAATTCTTAAAATAAGCTATCAAAACAAAGGTTTATGAGTCTATATTCTGATCAAATAAGTTTTGTCCAAATCAGATGTCAATACATGGAGTTATAATCATAATAAGGTAGAAAGGTCAGAATATTGGAAGTTGCACAGATTCAAATCGTTACGTCTAAACAGGAGATATATCAAGTGCAAGGCTAGAACAATTCAAAGTTCCTCATATTCAAAGCAAATGTAGAGATAAAATTATAGTGAGGAAAGATCAGGATACTTGCAATAGGAAAGATTAGAACAATTACAGGAGAAACGATCAGGAACTTGCCTTTCAAATAATTTGATCCGAAGATCCAAAGAAGGTGTCAGCCCAAATCCTTCTACTTTTCCTCCACAACTGTAGCTCATGCAGAACATAGAGGCATAGTCACCTGCTCTCTCTTACTCTCATTCCTTCGTTTTCTTTTTTCAAATGCAGCTGCAACAGCCGCCGCCGCTGCCGCTGTCACAATCGCAGCCCCTTCCACTGCACTACCTTTCTTTTCTTTCCCAGCCGCAACTGTCGTAGACGCAGTCGCAGCCATGGCCGCAGCCACCATAACCACAGCCTCTTCTTCCTCCCCTGCTCTGTTTCCTCTCCTTCTCTTCCAGCTGCCACTGCCACAGCTGCCTCCCCTTCTCCTCTTCCTCTCTTCTTCCCTTTTCCTTTCTCTTCTTCTTCCTTTCCTTCTCTTCTTTCCCAGCTGCACTGCTGCAGTCGCAGCCTCAGCCACGGCTACAGCCTCTTCTTCCTCCCTTGCTCATCTTCCTCTCCTTCTTCTCTTCCAACTGCAGCTGCCATCGCCGTAGCCGCAGCCCCTTCTTTCCCTTCTCTTCTTCCTCTCCTTCCCTTCTTCCTTTCTCTTCCTCTTTCCCTGCCATAGCTGCAGCTGCCACAGCCGCAGCCGCAGCTACTTCTTTCCCTTCTCCTCTTCCTTCTCCTTCCTTTCTTCTTCTTCTCTTCTTCTCCTTCCTCCCCTTCTTCTCCCCGATGAACAGCACATCCTTTCCTCTGTTTCCTCCTGCAGGAAACAGAGGTGCTGCCTCTTCACCCACTTCTACTTCTTCTCTTCTTCCTCACCATCTCTTCCCCTCCTTCTCTTCCAGCTGTAGCTCCCACCGCCGCAGCCGCACCTCCTCCTTTCCCTTCTCTTCTTCTTCTCCTCTTCTTCTTCCCTCCTCCTCCCCGACGTCACACACACCCTCTCCTCTGTTTCCTCTGCAGGAAACAGAGGTATCACAACCTCTTCTCCTGCTTCCTCTTCCTCTTCTCTTCCTCTTCTTCTTCTCTTCCTCTTCTTCTTCTTCTCCTCTTCAAACGCCCGACACCTCTCCTCTGTTTCCACCTGCAGGAAACAGAGGTGCTGCAGCCCTAGCTGCTGCCACCTCTCACTCCTCTCCCTCTTCCCTCTCTTTTCCCTCTTCTTCTCCTTCTTTTCTTCTCCTCTTCCCTTTTCCTCCCCAACGCCACACACCTCCTCGCTGCAGCCTTGCCGCAGCTATCCTCCTCTATTCTTCTTCTTCTTCTTCTTCTTCTTCTTCTTCTTCTTCTCTTCTCCCTCTTCTTCCTCTCTTCTTCTCCCCACGCCCCACAGCTCCTCGCTGCAGCCACCTCCTCTTCTTCTTCTTCTTCTCTTCTCCCTCTTCTTCCTCTCTTCTTCCTCTCTTCTTCCTCCTCTCTTCTTTTCCCCCTTTTTCTTCTTTTCTTCACTCCTCACGCCCCACCGCTCCTCTCTGTTTCTCGAAGAAACAGAGAGTGCGTGGGAGGCGGTGGGATAAAACCGAAATTTTTGGTTTTCTTTATTTTCTTTTCATTTTGCAACTTAGCTGTTTAGTCCTTGAAATTTTTATATTTACATATAGGTCCTCAAATTTACATATAATTTCTTATTAATAATTTTCAAAAGTGAGGGATATTACACTCTCCCCTCCTTAAAAGAAAATTTAGTCCTCTAAATTGATCATAGCCCAATCGACGAAAAGATGAGGATTATGATATCTTTATTTCCTCCTCCTACTCTTAAATAATTTCATCAATTCAATACAATTACACAATTTTCCAAGAGTGACCGAAATATTCTCTTTCTTGATCCTCAATAGATGGTAACCCGACCTTCAATCAATCTTTCAAAATACTTGTGCACCCTGCAATTAATCAAACAAGTCGTCACTTTAGAGAATACTCAATTTTTTTTTTTATGGTCACTTGATTCAACTGTCTATAATCAATACAAAGCCTCAATGTTTCATTAATCTTTTATCTAACACCAGAGCACCTCATGATGAAATATTAAGCCAAATAAAATCCTTACTTAATAGTCCTTGTAGTTGTTTTTCTAATTCCACTTACTCAAATGATATCATTCTGTAGAGAGGCTTAGATATTGGGATTGTCCCAAGGACCAAATCAAATGCAAAGTCACGTTTTGAAGGTAATTCAGGCAAATAATCTTGGGATACATTAGGCAAGGAGATAAATCATGTCCAATACTTTCAAAATAAAGGATCGGCTGATCAAATGTACAAAAAGTGATCATTAGTTATATACCAATCTATACTGGTATGATAGGAAGATAGTCATTCCATACCAAGTATAATATCAAAACTTCAAATCTTTAGGAGAACTAAATCATCAAAAAGTTCAAGTTCTCCAATAAAATCAGACAAGAGGATCAGATTCAAGTTTGTTATCAAAGAATCTCCATTGATCGTATTTTACATATATCACATAATGCAGTGGTCTAGGTTGAATGCCCAAGTGATAAGCAAAATATTACGAATCAAATCGTAGATAGAACCCATGGTCAAACAAATATTTATATTCTTTCATAAGCATGCATAATACCTTCGACCACTAATTCAAAAGTTTAAGAATCATATTCAGTGATAGCATACACTCTAACATGGGCTAAGGATTTAAGAGGTAGTGACTCTTTCTTCTTGTTCAAAGGGTAGTCTTTTATTTTATGATCCAACTTTCCACGAGCAAAATAGACTCTAGTCACTCAGAAACACAAATTTATTTCATAATTTAACTTTAATTCACACATGATTGAGTCTTTTGTGATGACTTCCCTTTTCAAATCCAAATGTCTTGACCCTCTAGTTATCACTTTCTGATTCATTTCCAATCATATTTTTATTAGTAAACTTGTCCTTATCATTCTTGCCACTGGTCTAAAAAATTCTTTTCATTGTTCCCATTAATGATCAGCCTCTACTTCCAATATAAGGTGGCAAAAGAAATCTTTTGATCATCAGAACAATTTTGAACAGCAAATATCTTCTCTATTTGCATCATCCATTTTTCTACCACCAATGAAATTAGGTGCACCATGCTTCTGCTGCGCCACTCCGATTCAATATCCCCAATCAATCCTTTCATTCCCCTTAATTAATCAGAAACAATTAAAATAGGCGGACCAAATTGCCTCATCATCCTTGATTCCTAAAATGCATCAAAGAAAATTTTCACCAATCACTGTAGTTCACTAGACCTTAATATATTTTGCATGCTAACATATCAAATATTTCAGTAATCCTCAAACCATGCTCTGATACCACCACTGTCACGCCCCACAAAATATCCATGATATTAAAATTTTTAACACAAAACAATCCAGGATCTAAACACACATTTGAGGACACTGAAAACATTCCATCAAATTCACATCTATAAAACCTGTGCAGTTTATAATCAAATATCACATCACTCGATAATTCACATTTATGGCAACCCAAGCCAATGACCACCATTTCTGAATGACCACCAGACAGAAGTCTCCCACGTCTGGGAGCTCCATCCACCCACGTCTTGGTGAAGTCAGAGGGGGCCGGCAGAGCATCGCACATACCCTTTACCATTTCTGGCAAAGGTCCAGACAATCCCACAAACACCAGAGTACAAGAAGGTAGTTTTAACAATAAGTAGCATATATCGGAAGCACACGCGGAACAACAAAACGTACATGTGCCTTTACGAGTCAATACGAAGTAAGCAATAATCTTTCATAATGATATTCGGATTTGAAAGGAAATGGAATAGGCACATGTCGAAAGCAAATGCGGAACAATGGGATACACATGTGCCTAAATGAGTCAATACGATATAGCATAAACGTTACACAATAGTTTTCAAGAATGCAAATAACTTTAAGGACAAGAGCATACAATAATTCAAAGCAGTAATATAAAGCTCAATTGAATAAGAAAGCTAAAGGATATCAATTTCCAAAGGAATGAAACCAGAATATTAGAAATCGACCAAAGCTCAATTTTTGGCAGAATACAAGAGGCACATTGAACAAATGATTCAAACTATCAATCGTGCTCCAATTTACTCATAAATGTATCATTGGATTATACTTTCAGATAAGATAGGCTTCATATGAATTAAACTGTCCAATAGAGAGAGTTACAAATAATTTGGTAAACAAGGGTCGTAGAACAAAATCTCTGTTTGGCAGAATTCATAATGTCAGATTCAACAGATAACTGGGTAGGTGTTTAGATTCCAAATCTTTCAATCCATATATCAAAAGAAAGATCTATGAGTCTAGTTTCCAATGAAATAAGCTTTGAATAAATCAATGTTTGCAACAGGGACTTATAAGCAGTTCAGTATCAAAAGGTCAGAAATTACGATCCCTGTTTTGCAGAATCTGTAGGCTCATTTGAAACAGAAGTTTGGGCAGACAAACTTACTCCGAATTCTTAAAATAAGCTATCAAAACAAAGGTTTATGAGTCTATACTCTAATCAAATAAGTTTTGTCCAAATCAGATACATGGAGTTATAATCATAATAAGGTAGAAAGGTCAGAATCTTGGAAGTTGCACAGATTCGAATCGTTACGTCTAAACAGGAGATATATCAAGTGCAAGGCTAGAACAATTCAAAGTTCCTCATATTCAAAGCAAAGGTAGAGATAAAATTGCAGTGAGGAATGTCACGCCCCTCAAAATATCGAAAATATTTAAAATTTTCATCACAACTAATCCAAGATCCAAACACACATTTGAGGTCACTAAGAAAACATTCAGATCAAAAACTTCACCTCTATAGTCTACAATTTCATAACCCTATGCAGTTCATAAACATCCCACACATCACTCGATAATTCAAACAAACTGAACTTAACTCATCAAAATAATAACCACAACATAATTTCACAAGTGGGGAAGTCTATGCAGTCACCAAACCAACGATTTACCTTAAGTTCGTATCACTACATGAATTTAACTTAGCATTTCAAAATCCTAAACATGAGGGATCCTTTAACTTACACAAAATCCACAGGTTTAGATTCATCGTCAACATTTCATTAGATGCAGAGTGGCTCATACAACAAATACATATATGCTAACACAGATCTGCCCAAAATCTTCTAACTTTCCACTGCCTCAGCCCAATCTTAACATTTTATAATCATGATGATGAAACAAACAAGAACTTGAGGACAAGTCTTTTTCAACCAGGGGAGATTGACACGGGAGTGTCTAATTTGCTACAATCTGCTCATATGGACCATACTGATAATATGATATTTTTTTCAGCCAACAATATTGCTACATAATCTTCAACTCAGCCTACTTAGATAAGATAGCTCATCAGCATATTCCCTGCACAAAGGAATACATTAATGGAGTTGGTTGGCAACTGTAAAGTTGTATCATGGTGCTTTTCTTCATGGCTAAGGAATACATTAATGGAGTTGGTTGGCAGCTGTAAAGCACTTAATTTTGAAATTTCCTATGCATGAAGGGTTGTTTCATGTACTAGTATTTATTTTCGGGTTTAGGGCTTAGAAAAGACTTTAGAAAACTGAGGATATTGGCAGAAGCTCTCTTGGAGTGCTCTTTTGAACTCTGTATCTCTTGGATATGTCCTTGAGTGATGAGTCTTTTGCTTTCAGTTCTGTATCCTTGTTTATTGTCATTAGGGTGGTGATCTTTCTTTACTCCTTTTGATTTTAAACTTGGTGGTGAGCCATTTTTCGTTTTACTGAAGTTTCTTTAACAGTTCGTTCATTGCCTTCTGTGATATTTTCTATCTGTACAACTATTCTACTGGTGTTATTTCGAAATCCATTCTGCATTTTTACCCTCCCCGGTATCAGATCTGGCTGCCGCTATAATACCGTCGCCCTTAGAGAGAAGTCGACGCTATAGGAGATCAGATCACCGCTATAGTACCTTCACCCTAGGGAGATCAGATCACTACTATAGTACCATCGTTTATGGGAGAAAGCCGACATTGCAAGAGTCAGATCACCCTAGGGAGATCTGATCGTCGCTACAATACCGTCACCCTTGGGAAACAACCGATGCTACAGGAGATCAGATCACCGCTACAATACCGTCGCCCTAGGGAGATCTGGTCGCTGCTACAGTACTGTCGCCGCTATAGTACCGTCGTCCTTGGGTGACGCTAAAAGAGATCAGATCATCGCTATAGTACTATCGCCCTAAGGAGATCAGATCGCTGCTACAGTACCGTCACCCCATGGGAGAAAGCCGATGTTGTAGGAGTCAGATCGTCCTAAGGAGATTTGGTCGTTGTTACAGTATCGTCGCCCTTGGGAAACAGCCGACACTACAGGAGATCAGATCACCGCTATAGTGTCGTTGCCCTAGGGAGATTTGGTCGTCGTTACAGTACCGTCGCCACTACAGTACCATCGCCCTTGGGTGATGCTGCAGGAGATCAAATCATCGCTACAGTACTTGTAATATCCCCCACTTTTAAAAATATATTAATAAGGATTTATATGTAAATTGGAGGACCTATATGTAAATATAGAAATTACAAGGACTAAACTGCTAAGTTGCAAAAAAGAAAAAAAAAAGGGAAAACCAAAAATTTCGGTATTATCCCACCGCCTCCCATGCACTCTCTGTTTCTTCGAGAAACAGAGAGAAGCGGTGGGGCGTGGGGAGAAGAAGAAGAGAAGCTGAGGGAGAAGAGAAGAAAAGAGGAAGAAGAGGGAAAAGAAGAGAGGAGGAAGAGGGAAAAGAGAAGAAAAGAAGAAGTAGAAGAGAGGGAAGATGGAGAGGAGAAAGAGAGGTAGCTGCAGCACCTCTGTTTCCAGCAGGTGGAAACAGAGGAGAGGATGTGTGGGGCGTTGAGGATGAAAAGGGAAGAAGAAGAAGAAGAAGAAGAAGAAGAAGAAGAAGAAGAAGAAGATAGCTGCGGCAAGGCTGCAGCGAGGAGGTGTGTGGCGTTGGGGAGGAAAAGGGAAGAGGAGAAGAAGAGAAGGAGAAGAAGAGGGAAAAGAGAGGGACGGGGGAGAGGAGCGAGAGGTGGCAGCAGCTAGGGCTGCAGCACCTCTATTTCCTGCAGGTGGAAACAGAGGAGAGGTGTGGGGCGTTCGAAGAGGAGAAGAAGAAGAAGAGGAAGAGAAGAAGAAGAGGAAGCAGGAGAAGAGGTTGTGATACCTCTGTTTCCTGCAGAGGAAACAGAGGAGAGGGTGTGTGTGATGCCGGGGAAGAAGGGGCTGCAGCTGCGGCGATGGCAGCTGCAGCTGGAAGAGAAGAAGAAGAGGAAGATGAGCAGGGGAGGAGGGAGAGGTTGCGGCCGTGGCTGCGGCCGCGACTGCAGCAGTTGCAGCGGGGAGAGAAGAAGAAGAAAGGAAGGAGAAGGAAGAGGAGAAGGGAAAGAAGTAGCTGCGGCTGCGGTTGTGGCAACTGTAGCTATGGCAGGGAAAGAGGAAGAGAAAAAGGAAAGGAAGAAGAAGAGAAAGGGAAGGAGAGGAAGAAGAGAGGAAGAGGAGAAGGGGCTGCGGCTGCGGCGATGGCAGCTGCAGCTGTGGCAGGGAAAGAGAAAAAGGAAAGGAAGAAGAAGAGAAAGGGAAGGAGAGGAAGAAGAGAGGAAGAGGAGAAGGGGCTGCGGCTGCGGCGATGGCAGCTGCAGCTGTGGCTGGGAAAGAAGAGAAGGAAAGGAAGAAGAAGAAGAAGGGAAGGAGAGGAAGAAGAGAAGGGGAAGAAGGGGCTGCGGCTACGGCGATGGCAGCTGCAGCTGGAAGAGAAGAAGGAGAGGAGGATTAGCAGGGGAGGAGGAAGAGGCTGCGGTTGTGGTGGCTGCGGCCATGGTTGCGACTGCGACTGCGGCAGTTGCAGTTGGGAAAGAAAAGAGAGAAAAGGGGGAAAAAGGGGCTGCGGACGGGATTGCGGCCGCAGCGGTAGCGACTGCGTATGCAGCAGTTATGTCTGCGAGAGAAGGGAGGAAGGAAGGTAGTGCGGTGGAAGGGGCTGCGATTGTGGCAGCGGCGGCGGCTGTGGCAGCTGCGTTTAGGAAAGAAAAAAAAGAAGGAATGAGAGTAAGAGAGAGCAGGTGACTGTGCCTCGATGTTCGACACGTGGTGTAATTGCGAAGAAAGGAAGAAAACGAGAGCACAAAACGAAACAGAGAGAGGACACGGAGGAAAAGTAGAAGGATTTGGGCTGGCACCTTCTTTGGATCTTCGGATCGAAATCCTTGAAAGGCAAGTTCCCTGATCATTCCTCCTATAATTGCTCTAATCTTTCCTATTGCAAGTATCTTGATCGTTCCTCACTGCCATTTTATCTCTACATTTGCTTTGAATATGAGGAACCTTGAATTGTTCTAGCCTTGCATTTGATATATCTCCTGTTTAGACGTAACGATTCGAATCTGTGTAACTTCTGATATTCTGACCTTTTGATACCGAGCTGCCTATAAGTCTTTGTTGGAAACTCTGATTTGTTCAAAACTGATTTCATTGGAAACTAGACTCGTAGACCTTTCTTTGATATATGGATTGAAAGATTTGGAATCCAAACACCTATCCAGTTGTCTGTTGAATATGACATTATGAATTCTGCCAATAGAGATTTTGTTCTACGACACTTGCTTACCAAATTATTTGTAACTCTCTCTGTTGGACATTTCAATTCATATGAAGCCTGTCTTATCTGAAAGTATTATCCAATGATTATTTCTGAGTAAATTGGAGCACGATTGATAGTTTGAATCATTTGTTTAATGTGCCTTCTGTATTCTGCCAGAAATCGAGCTTTGGTCGATTTCTCATATTCTGGTTTCATTCCTTTGGAAACTGATATCCTTTAGCTTTCTCATTCAATTGAGCTTTATATTACTGCTTTGAATTCTTGTATGCTCTTGTCCTTAAAATTATTGCATTCTTGAAAACTGTTGTGTAACGTTTATGCTATATCGTATTGACTCATATAGGCACATGTATATCCTATTGTTCCGCATTTGCTTTCGATATGTGCCTATTTCAGTTTCATTCCTTTGGACATTGAATTCATCAAATCTTGTTATTGAATTGAGCTATATATGATTGCTTGGATTCCATATGTGCCCTTGCTTTTAAATTCCTTTCAAATCTGAATATACTTGTGAAAGATTATTGCTTACTTCGGATTGACTCGTAAAGGCACATGTACGCTTTGTTGTTCCGCGTGTGCTTCCGATATATGCTACTTATTGTTGAAACTACCCTTTTGTACTCTGGTGTGTGGGATTGTCTGGACCTTTGCCAGAAATGGTAAAGGGTATGCGCTATTTGCCCGCTATGTGGGGTCCCGCTATGAGGGATATTCTGTATGCGCTTGTTGCCCGCTACGTGGGTATGTGATTAGAGCCTGCGATGCTCTGCCGGCCCCCTTTGACTTCACCTAGACGTGGGTGGATGGAGCTCCCAGACGTGGGAGACTTTTGTCAGGTGGTCATTCAGAAATGGATGAATCACATTCTGACTGAGATCCCACTACACCTTCTGTATGTTTGATATGATATCCAGAGCTTTGGTTATGTGTTTCTGTACATGCTTTGGATAAGATTGATATGTTTGCAACATCAAAGACGACGTTCGAGCTTCTGTACGGTATTTGTTATTGATATGCTCTGAAATGTTTCCTCCACTGTTGATATGTTTCGAAATGTTTCATATGTCGTTGATATGCTCCGGAACATTTCATACGCCATTGATATGCTCCAATTACTCTGTGCTCCATTTGCTATAAACTGATATGTTCTGAAATGTCCTATCTGCCATTGATATGCTCCAATTACTCTGTGCTCCATTTGCTATGAACTGATATGTTCTGAAATGTCCTATCTGCCATTGATATGCTCCAATTACTCTGTGCTCCATTTGCTATGAACTGATATGTTCTGAAATGTCCTATCTGCCATTGATATGCTCCAATTACTCTGTGCTCCATTTGTTATGAATCAAATATGTTTTGAATGACATGATACTTATGATTTTGTATCTAATGAGATGGTATCCTTGAGAATTCTTGTATTCTGCCTTACATTATGATACCTTACTCGTTTGAAACCGTTCCTTTTGTTCTGAATATGTTTTGTCACTTGCTGAGCCGTTTTTGGCTCACTCCGTTGTTATATAAATCTTTCAGGTTAGCTTGTCACTCTTCGAGATGTTTGATTTGGGCTGAGGCAGTGGATAGCTATTCAGAATTATGGGCAAGTCTTGTCGGTTGTTATGCTATTGTTGTATAAGCATATTTTGTATGTAATGAATTGTTCTGATGATCGAAATGGATATACTATGTAAAAGTGTTAGAAGATCTCTGTTATTTGGAATTTCGGAATGTTAAGTCTAATTTATGACGATATGAACTTGTGGTGAATAGTTGGAGTTCTGATTGTATAATTTATTTAGCTTGTGGATTTATAAATGTTGTTCATGTTTGTCAAGTTGGCTTGGGTTGCCATAAATGTGAAATATCGAGTGATGTGATATATGATTTTAAAATGCACATGTTTTATGGATGTGAATTTGATTGAATGTTTTTCAGTGTCCTCAAACGTTAGTTTGGATCCTGGATTGGTCTGTGACGAAAAGTTTAAAAATCATGGATATATTTTGAGGGGGCGTGACAGTACTGTTGCCATAGGGATTGCCGCTACAGTACCATCGCCCCGTGGGAGAAAGCCGACGCTGTAGGAGTCAGATCGCCCTAGGGAGATTTGGTCACCGTTATAGTACCATTGCCCTTGGGAAACAGCCAACGCTGTAGGAGATCAGATCACTACTACAGTGTCGTCGCACTTGGGAAATAGTCGACGTTGCAGGAGATCAGATCACTGCTACAGTGTTATTGCCCTAGGGAGATCAGATCGCTGCTATAATATCGTCACCCCGTGGGAAACAGCCGACGCTGCAGGAGATCAGATCACCGCTACAGTGTCGTCGCCCTAGGGAGATCTGGTCGCCGCTAAAGTACCATCACCCTTTGGTGACGCTTTAGGACTTCATGTTGACATCATAGAGTTTAAACTTAACATTCACAAAATCCTGACATGAGAGGTACATTCCAAATATTTACAAGATACATTAATATAGAGTTATCGTTAATATTTCATTTTACACAAAAGGAACTTATACAACATCAACTTATCAATTATGAATGATTTGCACCAAAATCATCTAGCTTTCCACTGCCTCTGCCCGTTTTAAACATTCTAGTGAGCGACAAGCGATCATAAAAAATTTATATAGCAATAGGGTGAGCACATAGAGCTTAGCAAGTGACTAACATATCTATAGCAAAGAGGATAATTTTGAACAAATAAGGCTTCAAATACAAGGCAGAGATACAAGAGTTCAAAGATAGCCAACCAACGAATGTAGAGTTACAATATCATTTCATTCCTTTTACAGCTTTACTCCTTTTGACGGGCTTAGGAGACAACCCTTAAAGATTTCCACTCCTCTCTTAAAAGATAAAAACTTAAAAGGAAAGAGGGAGAAGAACTTCTAGCCTTTTACAACACTTTTAAGCTCTCAAATTCTCAGAATAAATGCAAGCCTTCGGTGCCCTTTCATGCAGGAAAGAGTGAGGTTTATATAGGCCCCAACTTGTATGAATTTAGAGCTCAAAATTGTCCATTCCCGGATTTCCAGGGTCCTGGTGGTACCACTGCCAAAATTAGGCGGTGCTACCGCCTATCATCTGTCACTGAGTGGTATTACCGCTCATTCTGGGCGGTACCACCACCTGACTGTTGGGAAATCATAAGGGGGCGACATCATATGCGCAGCGGAAGAACAAGAAAATAAAAATCCCCGATTCCCAAAAAGATGTTCATCGTCGTGCGAAGATTGGTGCGCAAAATCCGCAAAAACACAAAACTGCGTATAGAGATTGTGTTACCTAGGGAGATCGTATATCCCTGTTTCCTTGCAGATCCTTAGGAGAGGGTGAAAGAGGTCAAGCGTTCTCCTCTCTAGCGGTGATCCACACAGCAGGGTTGCGACGACGCTCCTCAAAACTCCAGGCCTACTCTGAGGTGGAGAGGGAGAGGAGAATAGGAAGGGCAAGCAAAGACTCTAGCCTATGAGGCTGTGAATCCCTCCTATTTATAGAGATCCCGTGTCAAAACCCTAATGGGTCCTTTCCCTAGTGGGTATTGGATCTGCATCCAATAAGACAAGGGCTCCGTCGGATATCTCATATCCGAACCTCTACTCATCGCAATGCCTACCATATGTGTGTGACCCTCTAGGCCCAATATCAAGCTGGCCGTGAGTCATACCTGTCAGAACTCATTCTAACTAAGTGAATTATTATCTCTGTAATAATTCACTCGACTCATCGACTACGGAAGTACTAGGCCACTACGCCGTAGTCCCCAGACGATACAGGGGAATCCAATCCATTGGACCTGTCTGTCCTCAGTTACCATGTACCTATAGTCCCTCATCCATCTAATATCCCAGAGACCGTATATCGAGCATGGTGCTGTCAGACCCATACGGTTTCTACTCGAGTCTCGCTCTAATCGGATTCTCCCGGAGAACTCTTTCTCTCTCAACCCGAATGACCCTGGCCAGGGATTTGTCTGAGCAAGAACACATGGGATATTCCTCTCATGATACCGAGAGTGGATGATCCTCTATCGACACTCAATAGCCCTCGTAAGGTCGACTACCACTCCCAATGACCAGCTGTACTAGATCTGGGAACAGCCAAACCTATAAGTCTGGTATCAAAGAGTGGAGCACTCATACAGGACATCCTTGGTGTCTCAAGTCTAAGAACCAGATACACCACTAGGACTACGGAATCGTTGTCTGACAATAAGGCATCATCAACCATCCAGCATTCCGTAAGCGGATCAATCAGTGAACTCATTCTCCAATGAGCACCTGTACTGTATCCCTAGTGTCCCTACACGAGCAGCTATGAGACCAGCTGCATCCATCATATGGACGGGTATACAGCACACCAGTCTATCCGGTTATCACGATGTCCCTCTCGAGTAACCTATGACCGGGATTATTTAGGATATGTGTTTAAAGGTGAATCGATCTCATTATCGTGATCTCATCACGATCCGATTCCCATTGCACAAATCCAAGGACATCACAATATATATGCATTTATGCAATAGTTATAAAGTGATATATGCCAAAATATAATAAGCAAAAAGATTCTGTATCAAGTCACACGTGCCATCACTCACGTGATTGGCTTGCTGGGCACTTAGGACTAGCAATCTCCCACTTGACCTAAAGCCAATCACCTATGTGTCTGATCCCCATCAGACCCCTGTGACGCTCAAAGACAATCTGAGACAATGGCTTTGTAAGTGGATCTGCAATGTTATCTTCGGATGGAACTCTTTCCACTGCTACATCTCCTCGGGTCACGATCTCTCTGATAAGGTGGAACCTCCTCAGAACATGCTTAGATTTCTGATGAGACCTAGGTTCCTTCGCTTGAGCAATTGCCCCGTTGTTGTCGCAATATAGGGAAATCGGCTCCTCACTATCCGGCACGACTCCCAAATCTGTGATGAACTTCTTCAACCAGACTCCCTCCTTTGCTGCATCTGATGCAGCAATGTACTCCGCCTCTGTGGTCGAGTCAGCAGTGGTATCTTGCTTGGAACTCTTCCAGCACACTGCTCCTCCATTCAAGGTGTACACATACCCTGAATTCGACTTGCTATCATCGACATCTGACTGAAAACTTGAGTCAGTGTATCCTTCAACCTTAAGGCTATTACCTCCATATACTAGTAAAAGATCCTTAGTCCTTCTCAAGTACTTAAGGATACACTTTACTGCTTTCCAGTGCTCCAAGCCTGGATCCGCCTGATACCTGCTCGTGACACTCAGAGCATGCGCTATATCAGGCCTAGTACATAGCATGGCATACATGATAGACCCTATTGCTGAGGCATAAGGTATCATATCCATGTTCGCCCTTTCTTCTGGAGTCTTTGGGGACATACTCGTAGAAAGCGATATCCCATGTCTCATCGGTATGAGACCTCTTTTGGAATTTTCCATGCCAAACCTTTTGACAATAGTTTCTATGTACCTGGACTGGGACAAGCCAAGCATCCTTTTGGATCTATCTCTATAGATTCTAATCCCCAAGATATAAGATGCTTCTCCTAAGTCCTTCATGGAGAAGTGTCTAGATAACCAAGCCTTTATTGTGGATAGCATTCCTTTGTCATTCCCAATGATGAGGATGTCATCCACATATAACACCAAAAAGCTAATAGCGCTCCCACTTACCTTTCTGTATACACAAGGCTCATCTTCGTTCTTAACGAAGTCATAAGATCTGATTGCCTCATCAAATCTTATGTTCCAACTTCGGGAAGCTTGCTTTAGTCCATAAATGGATCTAAGCAACCTACACACCTTATCTGGGCAGTTCTTGGACACGAATCCCTCAGGTTGCATCATATACACCTCCTCCTCCAGGTTCCCGTTGAGGAATGCGGTTTTCACATCCATCTGCCAGATCTCATAATCATAGTGTGCTGCAATAGCCAATAGAATTCTGATGGATTTTAGCATTGCTACGGGTGAGAAAGTTTCGTCGTAGTCAACACCTTGCCTTTGACGATACCCCTTAGCCACTAGCCTTGCTTTATAGGTCTCTACCTTTCCATCTACTCCGATCTTTTTCTTAAAGATCCACTTGCAACCGATGGGTACAATACCTTCGGGTGCATCAACTAGGTTCCAAACCTTATTGGAGTACATAGAATCCATCTCAGAATTCATGGCTTCTTTCCACTTCCCGGAGTCTATACTCATAATAGCCTCCTCGTAGGTCTGAGGATCAATATCCTCTACATCCTCTGCTCTAATATGTCCCACATATCTCTCAGGAGGATGGGATACTCTATCAGACCTGCGTAAAGTTGAAACTTGTGTATTAGATACCTGAACAGACTCGGGCTGTAGAGTGGTGCTTGAGCTTGGTTCCCTAACTTCGCTCAATTCTATCATTCTCCCACTGTCTCCGTCAAGAATGTGTTCCTTCTCAAGGAACACTGCTCTCTTAGCTACAAAGACCTTTTGGTCCTCGAGATGATAGAAGTAATACCCACAAGTTTCCTTGGGGTATCCCACAAATTTACATCGCCCTGTCCTTGATTCTAACTTATCGGGGTTGTGTCTTTTAACATGGGCAGAGCAGCCCCAAATCTTAACTACTTTAAGATCAGGCTTCTTCCCTTTCCATATCTCATATGGTGTAGACACCACCAACTTAGTTGGAACTCTGTTCAGAAGGTAAGCTGCGATTTCTAGGGCATATCCCCAGAATGAGATGGGTAGGTCAGCGAAACTCATCATGGACCGTACCATATCTAATAATGTACGATTTCTCCTTTCAGAGACACCATTGAGCTGAGGTGTATAAGGAGGTGTCCATTGGGATAATATCCCATGGTCCTTGAGGAAGTGGGTAAACTCTGTACTTAAGTACTCACCTCCTCGATCTGATCGAAGAGTTTTGATACTCTTTCCAGTCTGGTTCTCCACCTCATTCTTATACTCTCTGAATTTCTCAAAGGCCTCGGACTTGTACTTCATTAAGTACACATATCCATACCTTGAGAAATCATCAGTAAATGTAATGAAGTAGGAGTAACCTCCAATGGCATGAGTTGACATGGGTCCACATACATCACTATGTATGAGTTCCAACAACTCAGTGGCTCTCTCTCCAGTTTCACTAAATGGAGAGTTGGTCAGTTTTCCACGAATGCAAGGCTCACAAGTTGCATATGACACATAGTCGAATGGATCTAGATATCCATCATTTAGCAACTTTTGAATCCTTCTTTCATGGATGTGACCTAGCCTACAATGCCACAGGTATGCACTGTTCAACTCATCTCGTTTCCTTTTGGACACATTTATATTCATGATATGTGGAGTGGTGTCTAACATAAATAAACCATTATGCAATGTTCCTTTCGTGATGATCTTATCATCTAATAATATCGAACAACCATTGTTCTCAAAAACAAATTTATATCCACTAACTGTTAAACATGAAATGGAGATAATGTTTTTGATAATAGAAGGAACAAAATAACATGCATCTAATGCAATAAAAGCTCCACTAGGCAGATGTAGGGCGACCTCGCCAACAGCTAATACAGCAACTTTTGCTCCATTACCCATCTTGAGGTCCATCTCGCCTCTCTCTAGTCTCCTAGGCCTTGCCAGAACCTGCAACGAATTACATATATGATAAGCACTACCGGTATCTAATACCCACATGTGTTATCATAAGAGTCTGACAAATGGAGACTGATCATAAATGTACCTGAAGCTTCATCAAGCTTTTGTTTCGCCCTTTCTGCAAGGTACTCTTTGCAGTTTCTCTTCCAGTGCCCATCTTTACCACAGTGGAAGCACTGGCCTTTGTCCTTTGTTGGGTCTTTCTTAGCAACCTTTGCTTTACCTTGTTTGCCCTTGCCCTTTCCCTTCTTAAGGGACCTTTCTGCTTTCCTTTTCTTTCTGGTCTCACCAGTGTAGAGAACTGGCTTCTCTTTCTTAATAGTACTCTCTGCCTCCCTCAACATATTGAGGAGCTCTGGGAGAGTCACCTCAAGCTTGTTCATATTAAAGTTCATTATGAACTGTGAAAAGGAATCTGGTAGGGACTGAAGCACAATGTCCACACACAAGTTATCCTCTAGGACCATTCCTAGACCTGTGAGTTTCTCTATCCACTCAATCATCTTTAGAACATGGTTCTGAACCGGTGTCCCCTCAGTCATCCTAGCGCGGAAAAGGCTCTTGGATATCTCATATCGTTGAGTCCTTCCCTATTCCTCAAACAATTTACGGACATGTAGGAGAATGGATCTGGCATCCATCTTTTCATGTTGTCTCTGTAACTCTGGAGTCATAGAGCCCAACATATAGCACTGAGCAAGAGTGGAGTCATCAATGTACTTCACGTAGCGAGCGATCTCATCCTCGCTTGCCCCTTCTTCGGGCGTAGGCATCACTGTATCAAGGACGTACACGATTTTCTCCGCTGTGAGAACAATTCTCAAGTTACGGAACCAATCCGTATAATTTGGACCAGTGAGGCGGTTGACATCAAGTATGCCACGTAAGGGATTTGAAAGCGACATTTTCTGAAAATAAAGATGTAGCAAAAATGAATAACATGCAGATTTTGCAAGAAATAAACTATCAAGATATGGACTTCTATCTTAATATGCTCCCACTATTTTACTAACGAGTCACGCGACACCCTCAGCACGTGAAACGGAAGTCTCCGGCAGACTTCTAGTGGGGATCAGGATCCAATCAGCGTCTTAGTGTAACCTCGAGGGACTCGACCAATCACACTAAGCCTAAAAGGTAGACAACTCTTGCCGATCACAACTCCTTGTGATTCCCGTCCTGTTCGGCCTCCGAATCACCATGGCCTCGAGGGACTCGACCAACCATGATGCTCGGTTAAGTCAACACCTTCGTTACAAGATGAGTTTGATTTGATGATATACCCTCGAGGGACTCGACCAAGCATATCATGCCCTCAGGTCACCGGTGACATCTCTATGTCGTAAGCAAGATAGCGAATCACGATATAGGTGAGTCTCGAGGGACTCGACCAACTCAACCTACACCGGGATTCGGTTCCTACTCATAACGATGGAAGGCCACGTGGGTCAATCTAATTGCCTCACGTTTACCGACTTAATATTATCGAGAGATGTTTCTATGATTTGGTCTCCTAATATGACATGTCACACATATACATATTTAATATATATCTACATCGCATGCAAATATATATACATATCTAGTATGTGTATAAGCAATCACACCAGATGATCATGGACCACAACCTAATATGATTAGGCCCGAGCCAGTAGGCCTAATCACTCACATCAAGATCTATGTGTGCAACGGTGCATCTCCATGCCTTGTGATCGTCCATCTCGTCCTCGTCGGTTCCGTCGACATCTTGATGCATCTCCATGCATCACGATCGTCCGTCTCGTGGGTCCCGCTATGGCTTCCACGCTCCCGCTGCGCCTCCTCATGTGATTACAACTTAATCATAGGCACGCAGGCCCGACAATAAACGAGAAATATAATGGAGGTTCGCAGACCTCAATAATAATAATCACAAGTACACACATCACACGGTCCATGATCATCCGTCCACTCATCATACATCACATGTATAAATAATCATCATCATGTAGGACTACTAGATAATAATAAAAATAATAATCAACTAAACCTTTTAATTAATTAATATTTTCTGAAATCAGGGATATATAGGGAATTTCTCAATTCCTAAGGGTATTTTCGTAATTTGGACAAAAGACAGAAACTGGAATTTCTCAAATTCCGAGGGGCAAAACTGTCTTTTACGTAGAAAACCCTAATACCCTTTCCCCTTTTCGCTGCTGCCGCCGCCGCCACCCTGCCGGCGGCGGCCTGTGCGGCGGGGCGAGGGCACTGCCCTCGCCTGCAGGCGGCACGCCCATTGGCGGCGATGCCGCTGCGGGTGGGCGCCCTCTTCGGGCGCCGCTGCCTTCGCAGGCGGTGCTGTCCCGCCGGGCGGCCGCCCCTGTGGGGGGGGTTTCGCCCGCGGGAGCAGCGGCGGCAGGCGTCGCGCGTCGCTGCCCTGCGGCGGCAGGCGTCGCGCGTCGCTGCCCTGCGGCGGCAGGCGCCGCTTCCTTTCGGCGGTAGGCGCCGCTGCCCTGCGGCGCCTCTGCCCGTGGGTTGCCAGCCCCGCCGGCAGCAAGCCTGCTGCAAGCAGGCCGCCGGCCGGCTGCTGCAGGCACAGCGCTTGCGCATGCGCCGGCGCTGTGTTGCCTGGCTGCGGCTGCGGCTGCCGCTGCAGGTGGCTACAGGCATGCAGATCGAGGGCAGCAACTGTTGTTGCCCTTCCTTGCTTTTGCGTCAACGATTTTGACGTCAAAATTCTTCCTAAACACAATACACGCAGTTCAAAACCAATCATTCGCACGAACAACCTGGCTCTGATACCACTGTTGGAAATCATAAGGGGGCGACATCATATGCGCAGCGGAAGAACAAGAAAACAAAAATCCCCGATTCCCAAAAAGATGTTCATCGTCGTGCGAAGATTGGTGCGCAAAATCCGTAAAAACACAAAACTGCGTATAGAGATTGTGTTACCTAGGGAGATCGTATATCCCTGTTTCCTTGCAGATCCTTAGGAGAGGGTGAAAGAGGTCAAGCGTCCTCCTCTCTAGCGGTGATCCACACAGTAGGGTTGCGACGACGCTCCTCAAAACTCCAGGCCTACTCTGAGGTGGAGAGGGAGAGGAGAATAGGAAGGGCAAGCAAAGACTCTAGCCTATGAGGCTGTGAATCCCTCCTATTTATAGAGATCCCGTGTCAAAACCCTAATGGGTCCTTTCCCTAGTGGGTATTGGATCTGCATCCAATAAGACAAGGGCTCCGTCGGATATCTCATATCCGAACCTCTACTCATCGCAATGCCTACCATATGTGTGTGACCCTCTAGGCCCAATATCGAGCTGGCCGTGAGTCATACCTGTCAGAACTCATTCTAACTAAGTGAATTATTATCTCTGTAATAATTCACTCGACTCATCGACTACGGAAGTACTAGGCCACTACGTCGTAGTCCCCAGACGATACAGGGGAATCCAATCCATTGGACCTGTCTGTCCTCAGTTACCATGTACCTATAGTCCCTCATCCATCTAATATCCCAGAGACCGTATATCGAGCATGGTGCTGTCAGACCCATACGGTTTCTACTCGAGTCTCGCTCTAATCGGATTCTCCCGGAGAACTCTTTCTCTCTCAACCCGAATGACCCTGGCTAGGGATTTGTCTGAGCAAGAACACATGGGATATTCCTCTCATGATACCGAGAGTGGATGATCCTCTATCGACACTCAATAGCCCTCGTAAGGTCGACTACCACTCCCAATGACCAGCTGTACTAGATCTGGGAACAGCCAAACCTATAAGTCTGGTATCAAAGAGTGGAGCACTCATACAGGACATCCTTGGTGTCTCAAGTCTAAGAACCAGATACACCACTAGGACTACGGAATCGTTGTCTGACAATAAGGCATCATCAACCATCCAGCATTCCGTAAGCGGATCAATCAGTGAACTCATTCTCCAATGAGCACCTGTACTGTATCCCTAGTGTCCCTACACGAGCAGCTATGAGACCAGCTGCATCCATCATATGGACGGGTATACAGCACACCAGTCTATCCGGTTATCACGATGTCCCTCTCGAGTAACCTATGACCGGGATTATTTAGGATATGTGTTTAAAGGTGAATCGATCTCATTATCGTGATCTCATCACGATCCGATTCCCATTGCACAAATCCAAGGACATCACAATATATATGCATTTATGCAATAGTTATAAAGTGATATATGCCAAAATATAATAAGCAAAAAGATTCTGTATCAAGTCACACGTGCCATCACTCATGTGATTGGCTTGCTGGGCACTTATGACTAGCACTGACATCGCTCGGCGACCGAGCTCAGGCGGTACCACTACCTGACAAGGGCGGTACCATCGCTGGCAGTAATAACTATCGGCGGTACCACTGCCTGATAGGGGCGATACTACCGTCTAGAATTTCTGGAAGACCAAATCTCCTGGGCGGTGCGACCACCAGCCCTGGCGGTGCCACCGCCTGGCAGGAATTCTGGGTCCGAATGGGCTGATCCATTTGACCCAATTTGGGTCTCCCAAGGGCCCAATTGGCCCTAGATTCGGTGTGTCAATCACTTCTTCCGGTGAGCTTCCGACGAACATCCGACGAACCCTCGGCGATTCTCCAACAGACTCCCGGCAAACTCCTGGACTTACGACGATCCTCTTTGTAAGTTTCAACGAGCTTTTTTGGCAATCTCCTGGACTTCTCGGATTGTTCCCGTAGAATCTCCGATGACCGTCTATTGAATCTCGTATTTTGATGATGAAACTACTTGATATATGTTTATGATTTAATATGCGTTTTGAGTGACACATGATGCTTTGATCAGGATGAGACAATTAAAGCAAGAAAATCATGTTGTGCCGGAGGATCATGTCAGAAGATTGGACGTCGGGCCGGTGGATCGGTCGAGGTATTGACAGAAGGCTTCGGGCCGTGGACTCGGGCATCGGGCCAAGAAGAGTGGGTATTGTACCAAGGATATCGGAGTTGCGGAGTCAACTGGCCGATTGGGCAATAGGCTGTAGGAGAGGATGATGCGTTGAAGAATCGGACGAAGCGTCGAGGGACCAATGACATGCCAAACAACTTGGTTAATTGCTTAAGATTAATTGTCTCGATCGAAGTTTTGTTTTAAGTGTGCAGGATTAACTACGATGGAAGAAAGACATGCAGTAGGAGTTTTTTTTTTTTTGGTAAGTAACAGTAAATTGATTATGTGTAAAGTTTCTACAAATAGCTTTATCTATACAAGTCATAGACAAAGCCAAGTAACTCATAGAGTGCGAATGCGATAGTTATGACTACACATGCTGTAGACTATAACTACCTGTGGGTACATTATTTGGCATCATTCCCAAGATCTTTAGCTAATAGGAAAATTAAATTTGATAAAAATATCTTTTTCTCTTGGTGAAGTGCTCGGTTTTGAGATCATGCTCCATACAGGATCTTGAGTCTCTAATAATCTCTTTCAAGAGCTGAGCATTGTTTGTGTGTTGACATTCAAAGATTCTATTACATCTCTCCTTCCACATCCACCAAATAGCGTATCTGAAAGTAACCTTTGCCAGTTGTGTAAGAGGCCCTTTTCTTGAGAAACATTGTATAAGGTCGCCTAGTTCTTGGTGCAAGTTTGGTTGCGGCATTCTATTGAGTTCAAATCGCTGGAGAATCTCCTTCCATATCCATTTTGTATAATCACAAGCAAAATAGAGGTGGTCAACAGTTTCTTCTTGTTGCAAACAAAGGGAGCATCGGTTAACATGATAGATACCTCTTCTTTTCATATTATCTATTGTAGGTAGTTTATTGAGAAGGGTCTGCCATGTACATAAGGAGTGTCTTTGTGATCCCGGTCGATCCCATGTCTAACTGCTTGGGACCCACTTGTTATTTCTTTGCCTAATTTGATTCCATGCGGATGTGGCACTAAATTTGTCATTGTCATGAGGCCAAATAAGTATATCTGAAGAGTTGTTCCTGATTGGAATAGCTATGATAGTCGGCCAAAGTGATAACATTTCGGGAGAAATAGGATTAGGGAGACACCAGGTACCGTTAGCAATGAACTCGGAAACCTTCCAATCTTTGGGAGCCCCAAGATCTTTTCGTATTCTGTTGCCATATAATTGAAATATACTCTTCCCATTCACCCAAGGATCGTACCACATATTAGTACTAGTTCCAAAAGAGATTGCATATGAAATGTGTTTGATTAGCCAATTCCTTGCCTTTAAAATTCCTTTCCAAGCTGTAGAGTGGTATGTTCTTGTTGAAATTTCCCAGATTGATTCCTTTGAAAGATACCTAGCAGAAACCCATTGTGACCATAAGGTACAATTGTTTTGCAAAAGATCCCACAATTGTTGTACCAGGCATGCTTGATTCCAATCTCTAGTATTTCTCAAGTTTAGCCCCCCTTCGTCTTTCGGTTTGCAAATGCTATCCCAATTTGCCATATGCATTGCCTTATCATTTGTTCCATTCCAGAAGAAGTTCATTAATAACCGTTCAATATCTTGGAGAAGTCCTGCAGGCAGAAGAAATGCATTACACCAATATATAGAGTAGGAGTGCAATACAGAACGAATGAGTTCGAGTCGTCCTACTTTTGATAGAAGCCTATTTTTCCAAGAAGAAATTCTATTCTTTATTTTTTGCAAGATAGGCTGACAGTGGGTTTTGTGAATGCTTGTGGATATGAGCAGGAGACCCAAATAAGGAACTAGTAGGCTTCCCTCACTAACCCCCAAAGTTTGTGCAATAAAGACCTTATCCTCAACGTAAGGGCTCATATATACTTTACTTTTCGCATGATTTAACTGAAGTCCAGAAACCATACCAAAGTCATTCATAATAGTAGCCAGGTTCTTTACTGAAGTTGGATCATTTTGGAGAAAGATAAGTAAATCATCTACAAATGTTATATGTGATATATGAATAGAGCCAGCATTGGGTACCTTAATGCTGCCATTTAAGACAGCATGTTCCAACATACAGCTAAGTCCTTCCATCGCAATAGTAAAGAGATACGGAGAGAGTGGATCACCTTGTCGGATGCCATTCGTGCTCCCAAAAAAACCAATAGGTGAGCTATTAAAGAGTATCGAAAACTTTGGAGTTTCCAGGCAAGATTGAATCCAATTAACCCATTTCTGTGGGAAGTTCATATCGAGGAGCATCTTATAGATAAATTTCCTATTAACTGAATCAAAGGCTTTCCGTAAATCAGCTTTAAAACATATTTCTGTCCCTCTTGCTTTTGAATGCAAATCTTTAACCAAGTCATTAGCAAGCAAAATGTTATGATGTATACTTCTCCCTTTGATGAAAGCAGCTTGATTTTGGCTAATGATCTTGTGTATTACCTTTTGCATTCTATTTGCCAATACTTTGGAGATGATCTTGTAAATAAAGTTGCATAATGATATGGGTCGATAGTTCTCTAGTGAATCAGCTCCTACATTCTTCAGAATTAAAGAAATAAAAGTATAATTCATCTCTCTAAGAATATGACCTGGAGAGAAAAAATGTTGGCAAGCCTTGATCACATCATTTCCAATAATAGACCAAGCAGTTTGGTAAAATTCAGCTGGAAATCCATCTGGACTTGGGCTTTTGTGCTTTGGTGACTTAAAGACAACACATACAATTTCGTCGTCTGTAATTGGGGCATTGAGGATTGAAATAGCTTCCGAATCAAGTTTTCTAGTCGGCTCCACATGAATGTTATTAGTTTTCCCAGCTTGATTGAGTAAGGAATAAAAAAATTGCTCTGTGTGTACTTTAACCTCATCTAAATTCTCAATAAGATTATCATCTTTGTCTCTGCATTTGCTGATACGGTTAACAGCCCTTCGAGTAGCAATTGTGTTAGGACTCTAGTTAGAGAGTCCTAATTGAGAGGGACATTCATGTAAAAATGTTAGGACTCTAGCTAGGAGAGTCCTAATTGAGAGGGACATTCTGTTAGGACTCTAGCTAGGAGAGTCCGAATTGTGAGGGGCATTCATGTAGGAGGTTTTTTCTTAGAGAAGAATTAGGAGTTGTAAGGGAATAGGAGTCTTGAGTAGGAGTCCTATTAGGAGTTGGTTAGAAGTAAGAGTCTTAAGTAGGAGTCCTATTAGGAGTTAGGGTTTAGAAGCCCTATAAATAGCCATGTATTCCTTCTCTTTTCTTAAGCAATAGATGAATCTTTTCTGCAGATTTTGAGCAGCAACTTGGAGGGAGGAACCCCTATAGAGTTCCAAGGAGGCCGATCCCCTAAAGAGATCAACCCCAAGTTTAGAATCTGCAAGGGTTCTAACACCTGGTATCAGAGCAGTGTTCTTGGCATCTCGTTGCCCTTCCACAGCCATCCATCAACTCTCCACAACCATCCAAAGCAATTCCCACAATTGCTTAAAAGATCGTCACCAAATTCCACCATCATCTCCACCACCACGGATCATCCTTTGATCTCCCCGTGAATTGCAACAGGTTCTAGTTTCCTACCTTACTGCTACTGTAATTTAGTTATCCTTATTCGAAAATCCAAAAAAAAAAAAATCGTTCCTATATTGCTGCATAAACTTTTCGTCACAAAGTTTTCATCTCTACGACGAAAGATACATTGCAGAATTCCAGTAGCATAGCACCATCTGTTTGATCTTGCTACTGTGCTTTTTCTATCCAAATTTCTACGAAATTTTTGTGACAGCTTTGACACTTCTTAACAGTGGATTTCCCTTTAGTTTCATCGAAAAATTCTCAATATAAACTACTGATCTTTTATTTCCAATCTGCTGCACTTGAAAATCTATGCTGCAGAAAATTTCAGCTGCATATCATTGCCTTAACCCATCTATTTGCAATCTTTTTTGAATGAAATTTCTTATACACTTCATAGATCATCCTGGCTTCCATCTAAGATTGATCTATAAAGAAATTCATCTCTAAAAATGATTTTATGTTGCTACAAATTTTCATCGTAACCCGTTGTAATTTTTCGACGATAATTCTGCAATTGCAACTTGCACCAATTTCCTTGCTATTATACTGCCGAAATTTTCTTGATTAAATTAGTCATCCTTGCTGTCATATAAACTGTGATTTTGCTATCAATTCCCTCCTCAATTCTCTCAAGTTTTTGGTGGAAATTACGTCGAGAAACCGCTGTTTCTTCGACGACAATTCTGCTCTTACAAGACAGCACATACTTGCTGCAACTTCCACTGATTTCTCTCAAACTTTTGCTGCCATCTACCACAGATCCAAAACTTTCATCCATAGCCCTAAAACTCCACCAAACCACACCCTCAAACTGCACCCAAAACAGCCACAAAAAAAGCCTAAATCGTAGCCTACATCCACCGATCCACCAACCCTTTCGACCATCACTTCTCTCAACCTATACATGCCTTTAACCTGACAACAAAAGAGAGATCTTAATAACATAGATTTGGAGGTATATACTATGACATCTAAGGAGGCAATCGATGCTAAATTCAAAGCCTTGGAGGCGCGAATGGAAGATAAGATTCGGATGCTCTTTACCGAACTCAGATTGGGCCGACCACTAAGCCCGAAGAAATCACATCAAGGAGAGAGCTTTGCCCAATCACACCAACCCCAAAGATATGACTTCCAAGAG
The DNA here is from genome assembly GCF_036884655.1 of Musa acuminata AAA Group. NCBI lineage: Eukaryota > Viridiplantae > Streptophyta > Magnoliopsida > Zingiberales > Musaceae > Musa > Musa acuminata. Next base: position 29,685,592 of record NC_088335.1, on the reverse strand, counting down.
AGGGGAAGCTCTATGACCAACCCCAACTATCCATGCATGAGAGTTGACTTCCCTAGATGGGAAGAAGGAGACCCGATTGGTTGGATCTCGCGCGCGGAGCGATATTTTCGGTACCACAAAACCGTGGATGTATCTATGGTGAAAATTGCAGCTATACATCTTGAAGGGGATGCTATACAGTGGTTTGACTAGTTTGAACATACTTATGGAGTCCTTTCATGGCGACAATTCAAAGAAGGACTACTGATTCGCTTCAGACCAACCGATTACGAGAATATTGACGAACAACTAGCAAAGATCCAACAAACCTCCACCATTCAGGAGTACCAAACCAAGTTTGAAAGGTTATCTAATCAAACTCAGGATTGGTCTCAAAAACAGCTATTGTGGACCTTCATTGAGGGCTTGAAGCCAGAGATCCGAGGAGAAGTTAAAGCGCGACAACCGTATACGCTTATGGCAGCCATCTCTTTTGCACGACATCAAGAGGAGCAATTGAACCATGAAGCTCGGAGGACTAGGGTCTCTCCTCAACCAGTAATATTGAAGCCCTTAGCCCCCCCTACTATCGACCGAGTCCCTACACTAAAGAGGTTAACAAGAGAAGAGCTTCGGGAGCGATATGCGAAGGGGTTATGTTGGCATTGTGACGAGCCGTGGAGCCGTGAGCATCGCTGTAGTAAAGGGGGACTTCTTATGATTGAACCGATAGAAGAAGAGGTCATTGAACATCCAAAAGAGAGCCTTGAACATGAAGAAGAAGATGCAGAAGAAGAGCCACAACCGACCAAAGTTACGGTACATACACTAGCTAGCTACTCAAACCCGCAAACGATGAAAATTGGAGGCCTTCGCAAACAACAACCAATCACTGTTCTCATCGACACGGGCAGTACTACTAACTTCCTAAATAGTAAGCTTGCTGTTCGGATATCATTACCTATCGAGAATCGCTGTAGGTTTGATGTTAAGGTCACCGACGGACGGATTTTGAATTGTGATCATAGGCGCTTGCAGGAGAAACTATTGCTGAAGGACCAAGAGATAATTGCAGATTTCTTCCTTCTCCCTCTTAACAATCATGAGGCCATGCTCAGAATTAAATGGTTGATGATATTAGGTGATATTTCTTGGAATTTTATGAAACTAATTATGAAATTTTACAGTAAGGAGAAACAGGTGACATTGCACGGGAAACGTGGGGGCGACATAACAACGATTTGCACACAACAAATGGAGAATGTTTTGCATAAAGCATGCAGCGGCTATTTGGTACAACTTGAACAGCAAACTAAGGGAGAGCCAACAGAATTTGAAGATCCAAATCTACTTCCTTTGCTTGCTGAATTTTCAAATATATTTGACGAACCGCGCAACCTACCTCTTACCTGTCGGCATGATCATTGTATAATGATTCTTCCAGGCAAATCTTCAGCAAATGCTCAGCCATATCAGTATCCACATCTCTAGAAGGATGAAATAGAAAGGATTATAAAAAAGATGCTCGAAACAGGAGTTATTCGGCCAAGTTGCAACCTCTACTCTTCGCCGGTGCTACTTGTACGCAAGAAGGATGGAACAAGGCGAATATGTGTTGATTACCGAGCTCTCAATGGCATAATCATCAAGGACAAATACTTTATTCCAATAGTAGATGAATTGCTAGATGAAAGGGAGCACAAATCTTTACAAAGCTGGACCTTTGATCCGGGTATCATCAAATACGAGCATGCGAAGAAGACATACGGAAAACCACCTTTTGAACACACAACAACCACGAATTTTTGCTTTCTTCAACAAAAGGTGGAATATCTTGGGCATATCATATCAGAGGAAGGTGTGGCAGTGGACCCCTTCAAAATTGGAGCAATGCAAAACTGGCCGACCTCGAGAAACATAAAATTGCTACATGGCTTTCTGGGTTTAACAGGCTACTACCGCAAGTTCGTGAAAAACTATGGCAAGATCAGTGCACCACTTACTTCCTTACTAGAAAAAGATGTCTTCCAATGGTTGGATAGAGCCTCCGCTGCCTTCGACAAACTTAAGACAGCCATGACGACAACGCCGGTGCTAACACTACCAGATTTCAACCGACCCTTTATTATTGAGGCCGACACATCTGGAGTCAGAATTGGAGCCATTCTCATGCAAGATGGTCGACCACTCGCATACACTAGCAAGGCATTATCTCCCTTCGATCAAAATATGTCAACATATGATAAGGAGATGCTCGCCATTGTGCGCGTAGCAACGAGGTGGAGATTGTACTTGATCAGGCGATACTTTCAAATCAAGACCGACCATAAAAGCCTAAAATATCTCTTGGAGCAGAAGATATCTTCCCCCGAGCAGCAAAAATGGGTAACAAAACTTCTTGGATTTGATTTTGAAATAACTTACAAAAAGGGGAAAGAGAATGTTCTTGCAGATACGCTTTCGTAACTACCCGAGCAAGTTGAAGTTTCGACCGTTTCACTTCCGACCAGCGACTTCCTTGAGGATATTAAGATGGAATGGCAGGAAGATTCAGATACTAGTAAGATTATAAAAAAATTAGAGGAAGCACCAAGCCCCATGGCTCATTACAATTGGGACTCAAAAGAATTACACTATAAGGGACGCATTGTGCTTGTGACAAATTCTACTTGCATCTTCAATAGCAGATTTTGGACAAAGTTATTCTATATGCAGGGTACTAAATTAAAAAGGAGTACGACATATCACCCACAAACCAATAGCCAACCAGAAGTTTTAAACAGGTGCTTGGAGACAGCCCAAAGCCACCCACCAAATATGACTACCCAAAGAGAACTCCAGACCCAGCCAAGTGCCATTATTGATCGACGGATCGTGACTCGACGACGACGACCCACTAATGAAGTGCTAATACAGTGGGCGAACCTACCAAAAGAAGATGCCACTTGGGAGAACTATGACGACTTGAAGATCAAATTCCCAGAATTCATGAATCATCAGCCTCGAGGACAAGGCTGATTTGAAGAGGGCGGGTCTGTTAGGACTCTAGTTAGAGAGTCCTAATTGAGAGGGACATTCATGTAAAAATGTTAGGACTCTAGCTAGGAGAGTCCTAATTGAGAGGGACATTCTGTTAGGACTTTAGCTAGGAGAGTCCTAATTGTGACATGCCGGACAACGTGGTTAATTGCGTAGTATTAATTGTCTCGATCGAAGTTTTGTTTTAAGTGTGCAGGATTAACTACGATGGAAGAAAGACATGCAGCAGGAGTTGTGCCAGAGTCAAGACAATGATCACGTTGGGAGTTCGAGAGTTCGACGGAAGTTCGGACAGTCATCGGAGGTTCTACGGGAACAAATCTGTGAAGTCCATGAGCTTGCCAAAAAAGCTCGTCGGAACTCGCCAAGTGGATCATCGCAAGTCCAGGATTTGTCGGAAGTCCGCAGGAGCATCACCGAGGGTTCATCGGATGATCGACAGAAGTTCGCCGGAAGAAGCGATTGATGCATCGGAACAAGTTGCAGTAAATGTCTTAGGGAATATCGTAGTTAGCACAATGATTAAGTTGGAAATGGGAGGTGATCCAATTAACTTAATATTGGCGTAATTGGGCCCCTGAAAAACCCAAATTGGGCCGAATGGATCAACCTATTCGGACCCTGATTTCTGCTAGGCAATTGAACCACGCAAGCCAGGCGGTGGCACCGCCTGGGCTCAGTCTCCGAGTGAGACTGGGCGGTGCAACCGCCGTAGCCAAGCGGTGGCACCGCCTGGGCTCAGTCTCCGAGCGAGACTGGGCGGTGCAACCGCCCCTGACAGGAGGTGGCACCGCCTAAGCTTGGTCTTCGAGCTCTGGCAGGAGGTGCAACCGCCTCAGTCAGGCAGTGCAACCGCCAGATCCCGGAATTCCAGGATTTGACAGTTTTGAACTCCAAATTCAAACTAGATTGGGGCTTATAAATACCCCACCCTTTCAGCACTAAAAGGGCACTCAAAATACACCGAAATCCTAATCTTTTTCTGTGATTCTTAGAGCTCAAAATTATTGTAAAGGCCAAAAGTTCTTCTCCCTCTTTTCTTCCAAGTTCTGATCTTTAAAGAGAGGAGAGAAAATTCTGTAAGGGTTGTCTCCTAAGTCTGTCAAAAGGAGTGAAACTGTAAAAGGGTGGTTGGCCTTCGCCAATTGAAGGAAGGCCTCTAGTTGACTTCGGTGACCTCGTCGATGGAGGAAGCCAAAAGTGGAGTAGGTCAAGATTGACCGAACCACTCTAAATCTCAGTTTGCATTTACTTTGAGCATCTTATCTTTACTACAAACTTCCTCAAAAGCTTACTGCCTTCTGCGTATATACGATCGTGTTTCAAGCTCTGCATTTTTTGAATCGACGTTTAGACGTAAAACGTTTTTATAGTACGAACATCATATTTCAGTTTGCGTTTATGTTCTGATTTCTATCATAACTGCAAACTGCCTTTATATCTTTGCTTTAATTGCATCTTGCTTGGTTACAAGTTAAAGTGATTTACGAATCAGATTTTCTACCGAAATCGCTCTTATCGTACGAATGCGATTTTAATCGTCAAAAGTTTTCTGCTGCACTAATTCACCCCCTGCCTCTTAGTGCTCTTTTGCTCTTGGTCCTAACACCGTTCAAACTTTCGACGAACTCTCGAACCCCTAGCGTGATCTTGGTTTTGACTCCGGCTCAACACCTACTGCATGTCTTACTGCCATCATAGTTAATCCTGTACACTTATCTCAACATATAGATTAGATGTTAGAACCCTTGCAGATTCTAAACTTGGGGTTGATCTCTTTAGGGGATCGGCCTCCTTGGAACTCTATAGGGGTTCCTCCCTCCAAGTTGCTGCTCAAAGGCTGCAGAAAAGATTCATCTATTGCTTATCAAAAGAGAAGGAATACATGGCTATTTATAGGGCTTCTAAACCCTAACTCCTAATAGGACTCCTACTTAAGACTCTTACTTCTAACCAACTCCTAATAAGACTCCTAGTCAAGACTCCTGTTCCCTTACAACTCCTAATTCTTCTCTAAGAAAACACCTCCTACATGATTGCCCCTCTCAATTAGGACTCTCCTAGCTAGAGTCCTAACAGTTTTACATGGATGTCCCTCTCAATTAGGACTCTCCTAGCTAGAGTCCTAACAGTTTTACATGAATGTCCCTCTCAATTAGGACTCTCCAAGCTAGAGTCCTAACAGACCCGCCCTCTTCAAATCAGCCTTGTCCTCGAGGCTGATGATTCATGAATTCTGGGAATTTGATCTTCAAGTCGTCATAGTTCTCCTAAGTGGCATCTTCTATTGGTAGGTTCGCCCACTGTATTAGAACTTCATTAGTGGGTCGTCGTCGTCGAATCATGATCCGTCGATCAATAATGGCACTTTGCTAGGTCTGGAGTTCTCTTTGGGTAGTCATATTTGGTGGGTGGCTTTGGGCTGTCTCCAAGCACCTATTTACAACTGTCTCGTCGTCGATTTGTGGGTGATATGCCATACTCCTTTTCAATTTAGTACCCTTATAGTGTAATTCTTTTGAGTCCCAATTGTAATGAGTCACGGAGCTTGGTGCTTCCTCCAATTTTTTTATAATCTTACTAGTCTCTGAATCTTCCTGCCATTCCATCTTAATATCCTTAAGAAAGTTGCTAGTCGGAAGTGAAATGGCCGAAACATCAGCTTGCTCGGGTAGCTGCGAAAGCGTATCTGCAAGAACATTCTCTTTCCCCTTTTTGTAAGTTATTTCATAATCAAATCTAAGAAGTTTTGTTACCTATTTTTGCTGCTCAAGGGATGATATCTTTCGCTCCAAAAAGTACTCGAGGCTTTTATGGTCGGTTTTAATTTGAAATCGTCGACCAATCAAGTAGGGTCTCCACCTCGTTGCTGCGCGCACAATGACAAGCATCTCCTTATCATATGTTGACTTATTTTGATGGGAGGGAGATAATGCCTTGCTAGTGTATGTGAGTGGTTGACCATCTTGCATGAGAATGGCTCCAATTCCGACTCCAGATGCGTCGGCCTCAATAATGAAGGGTCAGTTGAAATCTAGTAGTGTTAGCACCAGCGTCGTCGTCATGGCTGTCTTAAGTTTGTCGAAGGCAGCGGAGGCTCTGTCCGACCATTGGAAGACATCTTTTTTCAGTAAGGAAGTAACTGGTGCACTAATCTCTCCATAGTTTTTCACGAACTTGCAGTAGTAGCCTGTGAAACCCAGAAAGCCATGTAGCAATTTTATGTTCTTCGGGGTCAGCCAGTTTTGCATTGCTCCAATTTTGAAGGGGTCTACTGCCACACCTTCCTCTGATATGATATGCCCAAGATATTCCACCTTCTTTTGAAGAAAGCAAAAATTTATAGTGGTTGTTGTGTGTTCAAAAGGTGGTTTTCGGTATGTCTTATTCGCATACTCGTATTTGATGATACCCGGATCGAAGGTCCAGCTTTGGGAAGATTTGTGCTCCCTTAGCAACTCATCTACTACTAAAATAGGGTATTTATCCTTAATGGTTATGCCATTGAGAGCTTTGTAATCAACACATAATCGCCATATTCCATCCTTCTTTCGTATGAGGAGCACCGAGGAAGAGTAAGGGCTGCAACATGGCCGAATAACTCTTGTTTTGAGCATCTCATTTACAATCCTTTCTATTTCATCCTTTTGGAGATGTGAATACTGATATGGCTAAGCATTTGCTGGAGATTTGCTTGGAAGAATCGTTATACAATGATCATGCCGACGGGTAAGAGGTAGGTTGCGCGGTTCGTCAAATATATCTGAAAATTCAGCAAGCAAAGGAAGTAGATTTGGATCTTCAAATTTTGTTGGCTCTCCCTTAGTTTGCTGCTCAAGTTGTACCAAAAAGCCACTACATGCTTTATGCAAAACCTTCTCCATTTGTTGTGTGCAAATCGTCGTTATGTCGCCCTCACGTTTCCCGTGTAGTATCACCAGTTTGTCCTTATTGTAAAATTTTATAATTAGTTGCATAAAATTCCAAGAAATATCACCTAATGTCATCAACCATTTAATTCTGAGTATGGCCTCATGATCATCAAGAGGGAGGAGGAAGAAATCTGCAATTATCTCTTGGTCCTGCAGCAATAGTTTCACTTGCGGGCACCTATGATCACACTTCAAAATCCGTCCGTTGGCGACCTTAACGACAAACCTGCTGCAATTCTTAATAGTTAAGTTCATATGGACAGCAACCTTACTGTTTAGGAAGTTATTAGTGCTGCCCGTGTCGATGAGAACACTGATCAGTTGTTGTTTGAGAAGGCCTCCAACTTTCATCGTTTGCGGGTTTGAGTAGCCAGCTAGTGTATGTATCGTAACTTCGGTCGGTTGTGGCTCTTCTTCTGCATCTTCTTCTTCATATTCAAGGCTCTCTTTTGGATGTTCAATGACCTCTTCTTCTATCGGTTCAATCATAAGAAGTCCCCCTTTACTACAGCGATGCTCACGGCTCCACGGCTCGTCACAATGCCAACATAACCCCTTCGCATATCGCTCCCGAAGCTCTTCTCCTGTTAACCTCTTTGGTGCAGGGACTTAGTCGATGGTAGGGGGGGCTAAGGGCTTCAATATTACTAGTTGAGGAGCGACCCTAGTCCTCCGAGCTTCATGGTTCAATTGCTCCTCTTGATGTCGTGCGAAAGAGATAGCTGCCATAAGCGTGTACGGTTGTCGCGCTTTAACTTCTCCTCAGATCTCTGGCTTCAAACCCTCAATGAATGTCCTCAATAGCTATTTTTGAGACCAATCATGATTTTGATTAGATAACCTTTCAAACCTGGTTTGGTACTCCTGAATGGTGGAGGTTTGTCGGATCTTTGCCAGTTGTTCGTCAATATTCTCGTAATCGGTTGGTCTGAAGCGAATCAGCAGTCCTTCTTTGAATTGTCGTCATGAAAGGACTCCATAAGTATATTCAAACCAGTCAAACCACTGTATAGCATCCCCTTCAAGATGTATAGCTACAATTTTCACCATAGATAAATCCGCGGTTTTGTGATACCGAAAATATCGCTCCGCACACGAGATCCAACCAATCGGGTCTCCTTCTTCCCATCTAGGGAAGTCCACTCTCATGCATGGATAGTTGGGGTCAGTCATATAGCCTCCCCTCCCTTGGAAGTCATCTATTCGGGCTTGGTGTGATTGGGCAAAGCTCTCTCCTTGATATGATTTCTTCGGGCTTAGTGCTCGGCCCAATCTGAGTTCGGTAAAGAGCATCCGAATCTTATCCTCCATTCGCACCTCCAAGGCTTCGAATTTAGCATTGATTGTCTCCTTAGATGCCATAGTATATGCCCCCAAATCTCTCTTTTGTTGTTGGGTTAAAGGCATGTATAGGTTGAGAGAAGTGATGGTTGAAAGGGTTGGTGGATTGGTGGATGTAGGCTGCGGTTTAGGCTTGTTTTGTGGCTATTTTGGGTGCAGTTTGAGGGTGCGGTTTGGTAGAGTTTTAGGGCTGTGGATGAATGTTTTGGATCAGTGATAGATGGTAGCAAAGGTTTGATAGAAATCCGTGGAAGTTGCAGCAAGTATGTGCTGTCTTGTAAGAGTAGAATTATCGTCGAAGAAACAACGATTTCTCGACGTAATTTCCACCAAAAACTTGAGAGAATTGAGGAGGGAATTGATAGCAAAATCACAGTTTATATGACAGCAAGGATATCTAATTTAATCAAGAAAATTTTGGCAGTATAACAGCAAGGAAATTGGTGCAAGTTACGATTGCAGAATTCTCGTCAAGAAATTTCAGCGGGTTATGACGAAAATTTACAGCAATATAAAATCATTTTTAGAGATGAATTTCTTAATAGATCAATCTTAGATGGAAGCCAAGATGATCTATGAAGTGTATAAGAAATTTCATTCAAAAAAGATTGCAAATAGATGGGTTAAGGCAACAATATGCAGCTGAAATTTTCTGCAGCATAGATTTTCAAGTGCAGCAGATTGGACATAAAAGAACAGTAGTTTATATTGAGAATTTTTCAATGAAACTAAAGAGAAATCCACTGTTAGGAAGTGTCAAAGATGTCATAAAAATTTCATAGAAATTTGGATAGAAAAAGCACAGTAGCAAGATCAAACAGATGGTGCTATGCGGCTTGAATTCTGCAATTCAAGTGCAGCAGATTGGACATAAAAGATCAGTAGTTTATATTGAGAATTTTTTGATGAAACCAAAGGAAAATCCACTGTTAGGAAGTGTCAAAGATGTCATAAAAATTTCGTAGAAATTTGAATAGAAAAAGCATAGTAGCAAGATCAAACAGATGGTGCTATGCGGTTGGAATTCTGCAATATATCTTTCATCGTAGAGATGAAAACTTTGTGACGAAAAGTTTATGCAGCAATATAGGAACAATTTTTTTTTTTTTTTGGATTATCGAATAAGGATAATTAAATTACAGCAGTGGTAAGGTAGGAAACCAGAACCTGTTGCAATTCACGGGGAGATCAAAGGATGATCCCCGGTGGTGGAGATGATGGCGAAATTCGGTGACGATCTTTTAAGCAATTGTGGGAATTGCTTTGGATGGTTGTGGAGGGTTGATGGATGGCTGTGGAAGGGCAGCGAGATACCAAGAATGCTGCTCTGATACCAAGTGTTAGAACCCTTGCAGATTCTAAACTTGGGGTTGATCTCTTTAGGGGATCAGCCTCCTTGGAACTCTATAGGGGTTCCTCCCTCCAAGTGGCTGCTCAAAGACTGCAGAAAAGATTCATCTATTGCTTATCAAAAGAGAAGGAATACATGACTATTTATAGGGCTTCTAAACCCTAACTTGTAAATTTGAGGACATATATGTAAATATAAAAATTTCAAGGACTAAACTGCTAAGTTGCAAAATGAAAAGAAAATAAAGAAAACTGAAAATTTCGGTTTTATCCCACTGCCTCCCACGCACTCTCTGTTTCTTTGAGAAACAGAGAGGAGCGGTGGGGCGTGAGGAGAGAAGAAAGAAGAAGAAGAGGGAAAAGAAGAGAGGAGGAAGAGGGAGAAGAGAAGAAAAGAAGAAGAAGAAGAAGAGAGGGAAGATGGAGAGGAGAGAGAGAGGCAGCAGCAGCAGTTAGGGCTGCTGCACCTCTGTTTCCCGCAGGTGGAAACAGAGGAGAGGATGTGTGGGGCGTTGGGGAGGAGAAGGGAAGAAGAAGAAGAAGAAGAAGAAGAAGAAGAAGAAGAAGAAGAGAGGAGGATAGCTGCGGCAAGGCTGCAGCGAGGAGGTGTGTGGCGTTGGGGAGGAAAAGGGAAGAGGAGAAGAAGAGAAGGAGAAGAAGAGGGAAAAGAGAGGGACGAGGGAGAGGAGCGAGAGGTGGCAGCAGCTAGGGCTGCAGCACCTCTGTTTCCTGCAGGTGGAAACAGAGGAGAGGTTTGGGGCGTTCGAAGAGGAGAAGAAGAAGAAGAGGAAGAGAAGAAGAAGAGGAAGCAGGAGAAGAGGCTGTGATACCTCTGTTTCCTGTAGAGGAAACAGAGGAGAGGGTGTGTGTGACACCGGGGAAGAAGGGGCTGCAGCTACGGCGATGGCAACTGCAGTTGGAAGAGAAGAAGAAGAGGAAGATGAGCAGGGGAGGAAGAAGAGGTTGCGGCCGTGACTGCGGCCGCGACTGCAGCAGTTGCAGCGGGGAGAGAAGAAGAAGAAAGGAAGGAGAAGGAAGAGGAGAAGGGAAAGAAGTAGCTGCGGCAGTGGCAGTGGCAGCTGCAGCTGTGGCAGGGAAAGAGAAAAAGGAAAGGAAGAAGAACAGAAAGTGAAGGAGAGGAAGAAGAGAGGAAGAGGAGAAGGGGCTGCGGCTGCGGCGATGGCAGCTGCAGTTGGAAGAGAAGAAGGAGAGGAAGATGAGCAGGGGAGGAAGAAGAGGCTGCGGCCGTGGCTGAGGCTGCGACTGCAGCAGTGCAGCTGGGAAAGAAAAGAAAGGAAAGGGGGAAAAAGGGGCTGTGGAAGGGATTGCGGCCACAGCGGCAGCGACTGCGTATGCAGCAGCTGTGTTTGCGAAAGAAGAGGAGGAATTAAGTAGTGCAGTGAAAGGGGCAGCGATTGTGGCAGCAACAGCGATGGTGGCTGTGGCAGCTGCGTTTGGGAAAGAAAACGAAGGAATGAGAGTAAGAGAGAGTAGGAGACTATGCCTCTATGTTCTGCATGAGCTACAGTTGTGAAGGAAAAGTAGAAGGATTTGGGCTGACACCTTCTTTGGATCTTCGATTCAAAATCTTTGAAAGGCAAGTGTTCTGATCCTTTCTATTGCAAGCTTTCTAATCTTTTCTCTTGCAAGTGTTCTGATCCTTTCTATTGCAAGCTTTCTAATCTTTTCTCTTGCAAGTGTTCCTATCCTTCCTATTGCAAGCTTTCTAATCTTTCCTATTGCAAGTGTCCCGATCTTTCCTTACCGTAATTTTACCACTACATTTGTTTTGAATATGAGGAACTTTAAATTGTTCTAGCCTTTCATTTGATATATCTCTATTTAGACGTAACGATTCGAATCTATGCAACTTCTAATATTCTGACCCTTCTACTTTGTTATGACTATAACTTCATGTATTGACCTCTGATTTGGACAAAACTTATTTGATCAGAATATAGACTCATAGACCATTCTTTTGATAGCTTATTTTAAGAATTCGGAGTAAGTTTGACTACCCAAACTTCTGTTTCAAATGAGCCTACAGATTCTGCAAAACAGGGATCGTAATTTCTGACCTTTTGTTACTGATTTGCCGATAAGTCGATGTTGGAAACTCCGATTTGTTCAAAGCTTATTTCATTGGAAACTAGACTCGTAGATCTTTCTTTTATTTTTGGATTGAATGATTTAGAGTCCAAATGCCTACCCAGTTTTCTGTTGAAACTGACCCTGTGAATTCTGTAAAAATTGAGATTTGTTATTTGATATTGGGTTACTAAATCTATTGTAACTCTTTGTTGGAACCTTCGATTCATACGAGACTTATTTTATCTAAAAATAAATTGAAATATCTTTCCAATGATATATTTCTGAGTAACTTGGAGCATGATTAATAGTTTGAATCATTTGTTCAATGTGCCTCTTGAATTCTGCCAGAAATCGAGCTTTGGTCGATTTCGCATATTCTGGTTTCATTTCTTTGGAAATTGACATTCTTTAGCTTTCTTATTCAATTGAGCTTTATATTACTACTTTGAATTCTTATATGCTCTTGTCCTTAAAATTATTTGGCATTTTTTAAAACTGTTGTGTAACGTTTATGCTATATCGTATTGACTTATATAGGCACATGTATAACCCCATTGTTCCGCATTTGCTTTCGATGTGTGCCTATTCGAGTTTCATTCCATTGGATATCGAATTCATCTAACCTTCTTATTGAAATTGAGTTGTATGTGATTGCTTGGATTCCATATGTGCCATTGCTTTCAATTCCTTTCAAATCTGAATACAATTGTGAAAGATTATTGCTTGCATCGTATTGACTCGTAAAGGCACATGTACATTTTGTTGTTCCATGTGTGCTCCCGATATATGCTATTCATTGTTCATACTGTCTTTTTTGTACTCTGGTGTTTGTGGGATTATCTGGACCTTTGCCAGAAATGGTAAAGGGTATGTGTATAGAGCCTGAGATGCTCTTTCGGCCCCCCTCTGACTTCACCTAGACGTGGGTGGATGGAGCTCCCTGACATGGGAGACTTCTGTCTGGTGGTCATTCAGAAATGGATGATTCACATCCTGTCTACGGTCCCACTACACCTTCTGTATGTTTGATATGATATCCAAAGCTTTGGTTATGTGTTTCTATACATGCTTTGGATAAGAATGATATGAATGCAACGTCAAAGATGACTTTTGAGCTTCTGTTTGGTATTTATTATTGATATGCTCTAAAATGTTCCATATGCCGTTGATATGCTCCGGAACATTTCATACGCCATTGACAAGCTCCGAAATGTTTCATTTGTTATTGATATGCTCCGAAACATTTCCTATGCCTTTGTTATGCTCCGAAATGTTTCATTTGATATTGTTATGCTCCTAATGTTCCATTTGTCATTGATATGCTCCGGAACATTTCATACGCTATTGGTATGCTCCAATTACTCTGTGCTCCATTTGCTATAAACTGATATGTTCTGAAATGTCCTATTTTCCATTGATATACTCCGGAACATCTCGTACGCTATTGATATGCTCCAATTACTCTATGCTCCATTTGTTATGAACCAAATATGTTTTGAATGACATGACACAAACGATTTTATATCTAATGAGATGGTATCCTTGAGAATTCTTGTATTCTGCCTTGCATTATCATATCTTACTCGTTTGAAACCGTTCCTTCTATTCTGAATATGCTTTGTCACTTGCTGAGCTGTTTTTAGCTCATTCCGTTATTATATAAATCTTTCAGGTCAGCTTGTTACTCTTTGAGATGTTTTGAATTGGGCTGAGGCAGTGAAGAGTTATTCAAAATTATGGGCAAGTCTTGTTGGTTATTATGTTATTGTTGTATAAGCATATTTTGTATGTAATGAAATGTTGTCGATGAATCAAAATGGATATACTATGTAAAAGTATTAGAATATCTCTCTTATTTGGACTTTCAGAATGTTAAGTCTAGTTTATGATGTTATGAACTTATGGTGTATACTTGGAGTTCTGATTATATAATTTATTTAGCTTGTGGATTTATAAATATTGTTCATTGATATTTATTTGAGGGGCGTGACAGAGGTGGTATCAGAGCATGATTTGAGGATCACTGAAATATTTGATTTGTTGACGTGCAAAATATATTGAGGTCTAGTGAACTATAGTGATTGGTGAAAATTTTATTTGATGTATTTTAGGAATCAAGGATGATGAGGCAATTTGGTCCTCCTATTTCAATTGTTTCTGATTACATAAGTGGGATGAAAGGGTTGATCGGGGATATCGAATCAGAGTAGCGCAATGAAAACATGGTGAACCTAATTTCATTGGTGGTAGAAAAATTGATGATGCATACAGAGAAGATATTTGATGTACAAAATTGTTCTGATGATCAAAAGATTTCTTTTGCTACCTTATATTGGAAGTAGAGGCTTATCATTAATGGGAACAATGAAAAGAATTTTTGAAGATTAGTGGCAAGAATGATAAGGACAAGTTTACCAATAAAAATATAATTGGAAATGAATTAGAAAGTGATAACAAGAGGGTCAAGACATTTGGATTTGAAAAGGGAAGTCACCACAAAAGACTCAATCATGTGTGAACTGCAAGTTAAATTATGAAACAAGTTTGTGTTGGTGGGTGACTAGAGTCTATTTTGCTTGTATAAAGTTGGATCATAAAATAAAAGACTGTCCTTTGAACAAGAAGAAAGAGTCACTGCCTCATAAATCATCAGCCCATGTCAGAGTGTATGCTATCACTGAATATGATTCTAAAACTTCTGAATTAGTGGTTGAAGGTATTATGCATGTTTATGAAAGAATGCAAATATTTGTTTGAACATGGGTTCTATCTACGATTTGATTCGTAACATGTTGCCTATCACTTGGGTATTCAACCTAGACCATTATATTATGTGATATATGTAAAATACGATCATTGGAGATTCTTTGATAACGAACTTGAATCTGGTCCTCTTGTCTGATTTTTATTGGAGGACTTGAACTTTTTTGTTGATTTAGTTCTCCTAGAGATTTGGAGTTTTGATATTATACTTGGTATGGATTGACTATCTTCCTATCATACCAGTATGGATTGGTATATAACAAATGATCACTTTTTGTACATTTGATCAGCCGATCTTTTATTTTGAAAGTATTGGACATGATTTATCTCCTTGCCTAATGTATCCCAGGATGACTTACTTGGATTACCTCCAAACGTGACTTTGCTTTTGATCTGGTCCTTGGGACAATCCCAATATCTAAGCCTCTCTACAGAATGACATCATTTGAGTAAATGGAATTAGAAAAAGCAACTACAAGGACTATTAAATAAGGATTTTATTTGGCTTAATATTTCATCATGGGGTGCTTCGGTGTTAGTTAAAAAGATAGAGGGAACATTAAGGCTTTGTATTGATTGTGGACAATTGAATTAGGTGACCATAAAAAATGAGTATTCTCTAAAGTGACGACTTGTTTGATTAACTGCAAGGTGCACAGGTATTTTCAAAGATTGTTTGAATATCGGGTTACCATCTATTGAGGATCAAGAAGGAGAATATTTCGGCCACTCGTGGATAATTGTGTAATTGTATTGTATTGATGAAACTATTTAAAAGCAGAAGGAGGAAATAAAGCTATCATAATCCTCATTTTTTCATCGATTGGGCTATGATCAATTTAGAGGACTAAATTTTCTTTTAAGGGGGGGAGAGTGTAATATCCCTCACTTTTGAAAATTATTAATAAGAAATTATATGTAAATTTGAGGACCTATATGTAAATATAAAAATTTCAATGACTAAACTGCTAAGTTGCAAAATGAAAAGAAAATAAAGAAAACCAAAAATTTCGGTTTTAACCCACCGCCTCCCACGCACTCTCTGTTTCTTTGAGAAACAGAGAGGAGCGGTGGGGCGTGAGGAGAGAAGAAAGAAGAAGAAGAGGGAAAAGAAGAGAGGAGGAAGAGGGAGAAGAGAAAAAAAGAAGAAGAAGAAGAAGAAGAGAGGGAAGATGGAGAGGAGAGAGAGAGGCAATAGCAACAACTAGGGCTACTGCAACTCTGTTTCCCGCAGGTGGAAACAGAGGAAAGGATGTGTGGGGCGTTGGGGAGGAGAAGGGAAGAAGAAGAAGAACAAGAAGAAGAAGAAGAAGAAGAAGAAGAGAGGAGGATAACTGCGGCAAGGCTGCAGCGAGGAGGTGTGTGGCGTTGGGGAGGAAAAGGGAAGATGAGAAGAAGAGAAGGAGAAGAAGAGGGAAAAGAGAGGGACGAGGGAGAGGAGTGAGAGGTGGCAGCAGCTAGGGCTGCAGAACCACTGTTTCCCGTAGGTGGAAACAGAGGAGAGGTGTGGGGCATTCGAAGAGGAGAAGAAGAAGAAGAGGACGAGAAGAAGAAGAGGAAGCAGGAGAAGAGGTTGTGATACCTCTGTTTCCTATAGAGGAAATAGAGGAGAGGGTGTGTGTGACGCCGGGGAAGAAGGGGCTGCAGCTGCGGCGATGGCAGCTGCAGCTGGAAGAGAAGAAGAAGAGGAAGATGAGCAGGGGAGGAAGAAGAGGTTGTGGCCGTGGCTGCGGCCGCGACTCCAGCAGTTGTAGCGGGGAGAGAAGAAGAAGAAAGGAAGGAGAAGGAAGAGGAGAAGGGAAAGAAGTAGCTGCGGCAGT
The DNA here is from genome assembly GCF_036884655.1 of Musa acuminata AAA Group. Taxonomy (NCBI): domain Eukaryota; kingdom Viridiplantae; phylum Streptophyta; class Magnoliopsida; order Zingiberales; family Musaceae; genus Musa; species Musa acuminata. The sequence goes on along the minus strand of NC_088335.1, from coordinate 29,669,277 downwards.
GGCAGTGGCAGCTGCAGCTGTGGCAGGGAAAGAGAAAAAGGAAAGGAAGAAGAAGAGAAAGGGAAGGAGAGGAAGAAGAGAGGAAGAGGAGAAGGGGCTGCGGCTGCGGCGATGGCAGCTGTAGTTGGAAGAGAAGAAGGAGAGGAAGATGAGCAGGGGAGGAAGAAGAGGTTGTGGCCGTTGCTGAGGCTGCGACTGCAGCAGTGCAGCTGGGAAAGAAAAGAAAGGAAAGGGGGAAAAAGGGGCTGCGGAAGGGATTGCGGCCACAGCGGCAGCGACTGTGTATGCAGCAGCTGTGTCTACGAAAGAAGAGGAAGGAAGTAGTGCAGTGGAAGGGGCAATGATTGTGGCAGCGACAGCGGTGGTGGTTGTGGCAGCTGCGTTTGGGAAAGAAAACGAAGGAATGAGAGTAAGAGAGAGTAGGTGACTATGCCTCTATGTTCTGCATGAGCAACAGTTGTGAAGGAAAAGTAGAAGGATTTGGGCTGACACCTTCTTTGGATCTTCGAATCAAAATCTTTAAAAGGCAAGTGTTTTGATCCTTTCTATTGCAAGCTTTCTAATCTTTTCTCTTGCAAGTGTTCTGATCCTTTCTATTTTAAGCTTTCTAATCTCTTCTCTTGCAAGTGTTCCTATCATTCCTATTGCAAGCTTTCTAATCTTTCCTATTGCAAGTGTCCTGATCTTTCCTTACCGTAATTTTATCGCTATATTTGTTTTGAATATGAGGAACTTTGAATTGTTCTAGCCTTTCATTTGATATATCTCCTGTTTAGACGTAACGATTCGAATCTATGCAACTTCTGATATTCTGACCCTTCTACTTTGTTATGGCTATAACTTCATGTATTGACCTCTGATTTGGACAAAACATATTTGATCAGAATAAAGACTCATAAACCTTTCTTTTGATAGCTTATTTTAAGAATTTAGAGTAAGTTTGCCTACCCAAACTTTTGTTTCAAATGAGCCTACAGATTCTGCAAAACAGGGATCGTAATTTCTGACCTTTTGTTACTGATTTGCCTATAAGTCGATGTTGGAAACTCCAATTTGTTCAAAGCTTATTTCATTAGAATCTAGACTCGAAGATCTTTCTTTGATATATGGATTGAATGATTTAGAGTCCAAATGCCTGCCCAGTTTTCTGTTGAAACCGACCCTGTGAATTCTGTAAAAATTGAGATTTGTTCTTTGAACTTGGGTTACTAAATCTATTGTAACTCTTTGTTGGAAACTTTGATTCATACGAGACTTATTTTATCTGAAAATAAATTGAAATATCTTTCCAATGATATATTTTTGTGTAACTTGGAGCACGATTGATAGTTTGAAACATTTGTTTAATGTGCCTCTTGAATTCTGCCAGAAATCGAGCTTTGGTCGATTTCGCATATTTTGGTTTTATTTCTTTGGAAATTGACATTCTTTAGCTTTCTTATTCAATTGAGCTTTATATTACTATTTTGAATTCTTGTATGCTCTTGTCCATAAAATTATTTGCATTTTTGAAAACTGTTGTGTAATGTTTATGCTATATCGTATTGACTTATATAGGCACATGTATAACCCATTGTTCCGCATTTGCTTTCGATGTGTGCCTATTCTAGTTTCATTCCTTTGAATATCGAATTCATCTAACCTTCTTATTGAAATTGAGTTGTATGTGATTGCTTGGATTCCATATGTGTCATTGCTTTCAATTCCTTTCAAATTTGAATACAATTATGAAAGATTATTGCTTGCATCGTATTGACTCGTAAAGGCACATATACGTTTTGTTGTTCCACATGTGCTTCCGATATATGCTATTCGTTGTTCATATTGTCCTTTTTGTACTCTGGTGTTTATGGGATTATTTGGACCTTTGCCAGAAATGGTAAAGGGTATGTGCATAGAGCCTGAGATGCTCTGCCGGCCCCCCTCTGACTTCACCTAGACGTGGGTGGATGGAGCTCCCAGACGTGGGAGACTTCTGTCTGGTGGTCATTCAGAAATAGATGATTCACATTCTGTCTGCGGTCCAACTGCACCTTCTGTATGTTTGATATGATATCTAGAGCTTTGGTTATGTGTTTCTGTACATGCTTTGGATAAGAATGATATGAATGCAACGTCAAAGACGACGTTTGAGCTTCTGTTTGGTATTTGTTATTGATATGCTGCGAAATGTTCCATATGCCGTTGATACGCTCCGGAACATTTCATACGCCATTGACAAGCTCCGAAATATTTCATTTGTTATTGATATGCTCTGAAACATTTCCTATGCCTTTGTTATGCTCCGAAATGTTTCATTTGCTATTGTTATGCTCCTAATGTTCCATTTGTCATTGATATGCTCCGGAACATTTCATACACTATTGGTATGCTCCAATTACTCTGTGCTCCATTTGCTATAAACTGATATATTCTGAAATATCCTATTTGCCATTGATATGCTCCGGAACATCTCGTATGCTATTGATATGCTCCAATTACTCTATGCTCCATTTGTTATGAACCAAATATGTTTTGAATGACATGACACATACGATTTTGTATCTAATGAGATGGTATCCTTGAGAATTCTTGTATTCTGCCTTGCATTATGATATCTTACTCGTTTGAAATCGTTCCTTCTATTCTGAATATGCTTTGTCACTTGCTGAGCTGTTTTTAGTTCACTCCGTTGTTATATAAATCTTTCATGTCAGCTTGTCACTCTTTGAGATGGTTTGAATTGGGCTAAGGCAGTGAAGAGTTATTCAAAATTATGGGCAAGTCTTGTTGGTTATTATGTTATTGTTGTATAAGCATATTTTGTATGTAATGAAATGTTGTCGATGAATCAAAATGGATATACTGTATAAAAGTATTAGAAGATCTCTCTTATTTGGACTTTCAGAATGTTAAGTCTAGTTTATGATGATATGAACTTGTGGTTAGTATTTGGAGTTCTGATTGTATAATTTATTTAGCTTGTGGATTTATAAATGTTGTTAATGTTTGTCAAGTTAGCTTGGGTTGTCATAAATGTGAATTATCGAGTGATGTGATATATGATTATAAACTGCACAGGTTTTATAGATGTGAATTTGATAGAATGTTTTTCAGTGTCCTCAAATGTTAGTCTGGATCCTGGATGGATTTGTGATGAAAATTTTAATATCATGGATATTTTTTTGAGGGGCGTGACAAGATGCAACAAAGATATAAATGTAGTTCGCAGTTATGGTTCAAATCAGATAGTAGGCGCAAACTGAAATATGATATTCGTATGAAAAAACTGATTTACGTCTAAATGCAGATTCGTAAATTACTTGATTAAGCGAGATGCAGTTAAAGTACGTATATAAAGGCAGTTTGCAGTTATGATTGAAATCAAGACGTAAATGCAAACTGAAATATGATGATCGTACTATAAAACTGATTTACGTCTAAACGCCGATTCGGAACGTGCAAAGCTTGAAACCCGATCGTATATACGCAGAAAGCAGTAAGCTTTTGAGGAGATTTGCAGTAAGGATAAGATGCTTAAAGTAAATGCAAATCGAGATTTAGAGTGGTTTGGTCAATCTTGACCTACTCCACTTTTGGCTTCCCCCACGGACGAGGTCACCGACGTCAACTAGAGGCCTTCCTTCAATAGGTGAAGGCCAACCACCCTTTTACAGTTTCACTCCTTTTGACGGGCTTAGGAGACAACCCTTACATAATTTTCTCTCCTCTCTTTAAAGATCAAAACTTGGAAGAAAAGTGGGAGAAGAACTTTTGGCCTTTACAACAATTTTGAGCTCTAAGAATCACAGAATGAGATCAGGATTTCAGTGTGTTTTTAGTGCCCTTTCAGTGCTAAATGGGTGGGGTATTTATAGGCCCCAACCCATTTTGAATTTGGAGCTCAAAATTGTCAATTCCCGGAACTCCGGGATCAAGCGGTTGCACCGCCTGACTGAGGCGGTTGCACCACCTAACAGAGCTCGAAGACTAAGCCTCTGGGCGGTGCCACCTCTGTCAGGGGTGGTTGCACCTCTCAGCCAGAGCTCGAAGACCAAGCTCAGGCGGTGCCACCGCCTGACTGAGGCGGTTGCACCGCTCAGCCAGAGCTCGAAGACCGAGCCCAAGCGGTGCCACCTCTTGGCTGGGGCGGTTGCACCGCCCAGTCTCGCTCAGAGATTGAGCCCAGGCGGTGCCACCGCATGGCTTGGGCGGTTCAATCGCCTAGCAGAAATCAGGGTCCGAATGGGTTGATCCATTCGGCCCAATTTAGGTTTTTCAGGGGCCCAATTGCCCCAAGATTAAGTTAATAGGATCACCTCCCTTTTCCAACTTAATCATTGTGCTAACTATGATATTCCCTAAGACATTTACTGCAACTTGCTCTGGTGCGTCAATCGCTTCTTCTGGCGAGCTTCCGGCGAACTTCCATCGATCATCCGAGGAACCCTCGGTGATGCTCCTGTGGACTTCCGGCAAACTCCTGGACTTGCGACGATCCACTTGGCAAGTTCCGACGAGCTTCTTTGGCAAGCTCATGGACTTCTCGGATTTGTTCCCGTAGAACCTCCGACGACTGTCCGAACTTCCGTCGAACTCTCGAACTCCCAACGTGATCATTGTCTTGAATCCGGTGTAACTCCTACTGCATATCTTACTTTCATCGTAGTTAATCCTGCACACTTATCTCAATATATAGATTAGATAACAAATGACAATTGACTTCATCATCAAAATCCGATATTCAACATTGACACTCAAAGATTCTACTATATCTCTCCTTCCACATCCACCAAATAACGTATCTGAAAGTAACCTTTGCCAATTGTGTAAGAGGTTATTTTCTTGAGAAACATTGCATGAGTTCACCTAATTCATGATGCAAGTTTGGCTACGGTAGCCTATTGAGTTCAAATAGCCGAAGAATATCTTTCTATATCCATTTAATATAGTCACCAGCAAAATAGAGGTGGTCAACAGTTTCTTCCTATTGCATACAAAGGGAGCATCAGTTAACAAGATAAATACCTCTTCTCTTTATATTGTCTATTGTAGGTAGTTTGTTAAGAAGTGTCTACCATGTGCATAAGGAACGTCCCTTGATCTCGATCGATCCCATGTCCAATTGTTTAGGGTCGACTTGTTGTTCATTTGCCTGATTTGATTCCATGCTGATGTAGCACTAAATTTGTCATTGTCATGAGGTCAAATAAACATATTTAAAGAGTTGTTCATGGTTGTAATAGCTATGATAGTCGGCTAAAGTAATACTATTAGCAATGAACTCGAAAACCTTCCAATCTTTGGGAGCCCCAAGATCTTTTCGTTTTCTGTAACTATATAATTGAAATATACTCTTCTTATTCACCCAAAGATCTTACCACATATTAGTACTGGTTTCGGAAGAGATTGTATAGGAAATGTGTTTGATTAGCCAATTAATTTCTTCAAAATTCCTTTCCAAGCTGCAAATTGATATGTTTTTGTTGAAATAACCCAAATTGATTATTTGGAAAGATACCTAGTAGAAACCCATTGTGACCATAAGAAAAAATTGTTTTGCTAAAGATCCCACAACTTCTATACCAAACATACTTTATTCCAATCTCTAGTATTTCTCACGTTCAGCCCCCCTTCATCTTTTGGTTTGCAAATGCTATCTCAACTTACCATATGTATTGTCTTACCATTTGTGCCATTCTAGAAGAAGTTCATAAATAACCATTCAATATCCTGGAGAAGTCCAACAGGTAGAAGAAATTCATTAAATCAATAAATAAAGTAAGTGTACAACACCGAACGGATGAGTTCAAGTTGTCCTGCTTTTGAAAGAAGCCTATTTTTCCATGAGAAAATTTTATTCTTTATTTTTTGCAAGAAAGACTAATAGTACGTTTTGTGAATGCTGGTGGATATGGGTGGGATGTTAGGATCATGAGCGGCACTAAGAGGGGGGTGAATTAGTGTAACGAAAATCTTTCCCGTTTTAAAAGTCTTTATTTCAATTAAATCCAATTTCGACAAATATCGTTTTATAAATATTTTAACTTGAAAGCATATGGGAGCATAGAGAAAGCAGTGAGAAGGTAAAGTAACTTGCAAGAAAGGTAAATTGCTAAAGACGAAATACAAACCAGAATTTAGAGTGGTTCGATCGTTGTGACCTACTTCCTGTTGGGAAATCATAGGGGGGGCGACATCATATGCGCAGCGGAAGAACAAGAAAACAAAAATCCCCGATTCCCAAAAAGATGTTCATCGTCGTGCGAAGATTGGTGCGCAAAATCCGCAAAAACACAAAAACTGCGTATAGAGATTGTGTTACCTAGGGAGATCGTATATCCCTGTTTCCTTGCAGATCCTTAGGAGAGGGTGAAGGAGGTCAAGCGTCCTCCTCTCTAGCGGTGATCCACACAGCAGGGTTGCGACGACGCTCCTCAAAACTCTAGGCCTACTCTGAGGTGGAGAGGGAGAGGAGAATAGGAAGGGCAAGCAAAGACTCTAGCCTATGAGGCTGTGAATCCCTCCTATTTATAGAGATCCCGTGTCAAAACCCTAATGGGTCCTTTCCCTAGTGGGTATTGGATCTGCATCCAATAAGACAAGGGCTCCGTCGGATATCTCATATCCGAACCTCTACTCATCGCAATGCCTACCATATGTGTGTGACCCTCTAGGCCCAATATCGAGCTGGCCGTGAGTCATACCTGTCAGAACTCCTTCTAACTCAGTGAATTATTATCTCTGTAATAATTCACTCGACTCATCGACTACGGAAGTACTAGGCCACTACGCCGTAGTCCCCAGACGATACAGGGGAATCCAATCCATTGGACCTGTCTGTCCTTAGTTACCATGTACCTATAGTCCCTCATCCATCTAATATCCCAGAGACCGTATATTGAGCATGGTGCTGTCAGACCCATACGGTTTCTACTCGAGTCTCGCTCTAATCGGATTCTCCCGGAGAACTCTTTCTCTCTCAACCCGAATGACCCTGGCCAGGGATTTGTCTGAGCAAGAACACATGGGATATTCCTCTCATGATACCGAGAGTGGATGATCCTCTATCGACACTCAATAGCCCTCGTAAGGTCGACTACCACTCCCAATGACCAACTGTACTAGATCTGGGAACAGCCAAACCTATAAGTCTGGTATCAAAGAGTGGAGCACTCATACAGGACATCCTTGGTGTCTCAAGTCTAAGAACCAGATACACCACTAGGACTACGGAATCGTTGTTTGACAATAAGGCATCATCAACCATCCAGCATTCCGTAAGCGGATCAATCAGTGAACTCATTCTCCAATGAGCACCTGTACTGTATCCCTAGTGTCCCTACACGAGCAGCTATGAAACCAGCTGCATCCATCATATGGACGGGTATACAGCACACCAGTCTATCCGGTTATCACGATGTCCCTCTCGAGTAACCTATGACCGGGATTATTTAGGATATGTGTTTAAAGATGAATCGATCTCATTATCGTGATCTCATCACGATCCGATTCCCATTGCACAAATCCAAGGACATCACAATATATATGCATTTATGCAATAGTTATAAAGTGATATACGCCAAAATATAATAAGCAAAAAGATTCTGTATCAAGTCACACGTGCCATCACTCACGTGATTGGCTTGCTGGGCACTTATGACTAGCAATCTCCCACTTGACCTAAAGCCAATCACCTATGTGTCTGATCCCCATCAGACCCCTGTGACGCTCAAAGAGAATCTGAGACAATGGCTTTGTTAGTGGATCTGCAATGTTATCTTCGGATGGAACTCTTTCCACTGCTACATCTCCTCGGGTCACGATCTCTCTGATAAGGTGGAACCTCCTCAGAAAATGCTTAGATTTCTGATAAGACCTAGGTTCCTTCGCTTGAGCAATTGCCCCGTTGTTGTCGCAATATAGGGAAATCGGCTCCTCACTATCCGGCACGACTCCCAAATCTGTGATGAACTTCTTCAACCAGACTCCCTCCTTTGCTGCATCTGATGCAGCAATGTACTCCGCCTCTGTGGTCGAGTCAGCAGTGGTATCTTGCTTGGAACTCTTCCAGCACACTGCTCCTCCATTCAAGGTGTACACATACCCTGAATTCGACTTGCTATCATCGACATCAGACTGAAAACTTGAGTCAGTGTAGCCTTCAACCTTAAGGCTATTACCTCCATATACTAGTAAAAGATCCTTAGTCCTTCTCAAGTACTTAAGGATACACTTTACTGCTTTCCAGTGCTCCAAGCCTGGATCCGCCTGATACCTGCTCGTGACACTCAGAGCATGCGCTATATCAGGCCTAGTACATAGCATGGCATACATGATAGACCCTATTGCTGAGGCATAAGGTATCATATCCATGTTCGCCCTTTCTTCTGGAGTCTTTGGGGACATACTCGTAGAAAGCGATATCCCATGTCTCATCGGTATGAGACCTCTTTTGGAATTTTCCATGCCAAACCTTTTGACAATAGTTTCTATGTACCTGGACTGGGACAAGCCAAGCATCCTTTTGGATCTATCTCTATAGATTCTAATCCCCAAGATATAAGATGCTTCTCCTAAGTCCTTCATGGAGAAGTGTCTAGATAACCAAGCCTTTATTGTGGATAGCATTCCTATGTCATTCCCAATGATGAGGATGTCATCCACATATAATACCAAAAAGCTAATAGCGCTCCCACTTACCTTTCTGTATACACAAGGCTCATCTTCGTTCTTAACGAAGTCATAATATCTGATTGCCTCATCAAATCTTATGTTCCAACTTCGGGAAGCTTGCTTTAGTCCATAAATGGATCTAAGCAACCTACACACCTTATCTGGGCAGTTCTTGGACACGAATCCCTTAGGTTGCATCATATACACCTCCTCCTCCAGGTTCCCGTTGAGGAATGCGGTTTTCACATCCATCTGCCAGATCTCATAATCATAGTGTGCTGCAATAGCCAATAGAATTCTGATGGATTTTAGCATTGCTACGGGTGAGAAAGTTTCGTCGTAGTCAACACCTTGCCTTTGACGATACCCCTTAGCCACTAACCTTGCTTTATAGGTCTCTACCTTTCCATCTACTCCGATCTTTTTCTTAAAGATCCACTTGCAACCGATGGGTACAATACCTTCGGGTGCATCAACTAGGTTCCAAACCTTATTGGAGTACATAGAATCCATCTCAGAATTCATGGCTTCTTTCCACTTCCCGGAGTCTATACTCATAATAGCCTCCTCGTAGGTCTGAGGATCAATATCCTCTACATCCTCTGCTCTAATATGTCCCACATATCTCTCAGGAGGATGGGATACTCTATCAGACCTGCGTAAAGTTGAAACTTGTGTATTAGATACCTGAACAGACTCGGGCTGTAGAGTGGTGCTTGAGCTTGGTTCTCCAACCTCGCTCAATTCTATCATTCTCCCACTGTCTCCGTCAAGAATGTGTTCCTTCTCAAGGAACACTGCTCTCTTAGCTACAAAGACCTTTTGGTCCTCGAGATGTAGAAGTAATACCCACAAGTTTCCTTGGGGTATCCCACAAATTTACATCACCCTGTCCTTGATTCTAACTTATCGGGGTTGTGTCTTTTAACATGGGCAGAGCAGCCCCAAATCTTAACTACTTTAAGATCAGGCTTCTTCCCTTTCCATATCTCATATGGTGTAGACACCACCGACTTAGTTGGAACTCTGTTCAGAAGGTAAGCTGCGGTTTCTAGGGCATATCCCCAGAATGAGATGGGTAGGTCAGCGAAACTCATCATGGACCGTACCATATCTAATAATGTACGATTTCTCCTTTCAGAGACACCATTGAGCTGAGGTGTATAAGGAGGTGTCCATTGGGATAATATCCCATGGTCCTTGAGGAAGTGAGTAAACTCTGTACTTAAGTACTCACCTCCTCGATCTGATCGAAGAGTTTTGATACTCTTTCCAGTCTGGTTCTCCACCTCATTCTTATACTCTCTGAATTTCTCAAAGGCCTCGGACTTGTACTTCATTAAGTACACATATCCATACCTTGAGAAATCATCAGTAAATATAATGAAGTAGGAGTAACCTCCAATGGCATGAGTTGACATGGGTCCACATACATCACTATGTATGAGTTCCAACAACTCAGTGGCTCTCTCTCCAGTTCCACTAAATGGAGAGTTGGTCAGTTTTCCACGAATGCAAGGCTCACAAGTTGCATATGACACATAGTCGAATGGATCTAGATATCCACCATTTAGCAACTTTTGAATCCTTCTTTCATGGATGTGACCTAGCCTACAATGCCACAGGTATGCACTGTTCAACTCATCTCGTTTCCTTTTGGACACATTTATATTCATGATATGTGGAGTGGTGTCTAACATAAATAAACCATTATGCAATGTTCCTTTTGTGATGATCTTATCATCTAATAATATCAAACAACCATTGTTCTCAAATACAAATTTATATCCACTAACTGTTAAACATGAAATGGAGATAATGTTTTTGATAATAGAAGGAACAAAATAACATGCATCTAATGCAATAAAAGCTCCACTAGGCAGATGTAGGGCGACCTCGCCAACAGCTAATACAGCAACTTTTGCTCCATTACCCATCTTGAGGTCCATCTCGCCTCTCTCTAGTCTCCTAGGCCTTGCCAGAACCTGCAACGAATTACATATATGATAAGCACTACCGGTATCTAATACCCATGTGTTATCAAAAGAGTCTGACAAATGGAGACTGATCATGAATGTACCTGAAGCTTCATCAAGCTTTTGTTTCGCCCTTTCTGCAAGGTACTCTTTGCAGTTTCTCTTCCAGTGCCCATCTTTACCACAGTGGAAGCACTGGCCTTTGTCCTTTGTTGGGTCTTTCTTAGCAACCTTTGCTTTACCTTGTTTGCCCTTGCCCTTTCCCTTCTTAAGGGACCTTTCTGCTTTCCTTTTCTTTCTGGTCTCACCAGTGTAGAGAATTGGCTTCTCTTTCTTAATAGTACTCTCTGCCTCCCTCAACATATTGAGGAGCTCTGGGAGAGTCACCTCAAGCTTGTTCATATTAAAGTTCATTATGAACTGTGAAAAGGAATCTGGTCGGGACTGAAGCACAATGTCCACACACAAGTTATCCTCTAGGACCATTCCTAGACCTGTGAGTTTCTCTATCCACTCAATCATCTTTAGGACATGGTTCTGAACCGGTGTCCCCTCAGTCATCCTAGCGCGGAAAAGGCTCTTGGATATCTCATATCGTTGAGTCCTTCCCTGTTCCTCAAACAATTTACGGACATGTAGGAGAATGGATCTGGCATCCATCTTTTCATGTTGTCTCTGTAACTCTGGAGTCATAGAGCCCAACATATAGCACTGAGCAAGAGTGGAGTCATCAATGTACTTCACGTAGCGAGCGATCTCATCCTCGCTTGCCCCTTCTTCGGGCGTAGGCATCACTGTATCAAGGACGTACACGATTTTCTCCGCTGTGAGAACAATTCTCAAGTTACGGAGCCAATCCGTATAATTTGGACCAGTGAGGCGGTTGACATCAAGTATGCCACGTAAGGGATTTGAAAGCGACATTTTCTGAAAATAAAGATGTAGCAAAAATGAATAACATGCAGATTTTGCAAGAAATAAACTATCAAGATATGGACTTCTATCTTAATATGCTCCCACTATTTTACTAACGAGTCACGCGACACCCTCAGCACGTGAAACGGAAGTCTCCGGCAGACTTCTAGTGGGGATCAGGATCCAATCAGCGTCTTAGTGTAACCTCGAGGGACTCGACCAATCACACTAAGCCTAAAAGGTAGACAACTCTTGCCGATCACAACTCCTTGTGATTCCCGTCCTGTTCGGCCTCCGAGGGACTCGACCAACCATGATGCTCGGTTAAGTCAACACCTTCGTTACAAGATGAGTCTGATTTGATGATATACCCTCGAGGGACTCGACCAAGCATATCATGCCCTCAGGTCACCGGTGACATCTCTATGTCGTAAGCAAGATAGCGAATCGCGATATAGGTGAGTCTCGAGGGACTCGACCAACTCAACCTACACCGGGATTCGGTTCCTACTCATAACGATGGAAGGCCACGTGGGTCAATCTAATTGCCTCACGTTTACCGACTTAATATTATCGAGAGATGTTTCTATGATTTGGTCTCCTAATATGACATGTCACACATATACATATTTAATATATATCTACATCGCATGCATATATATATACATATCTAGTATGTGTATAAGCAATCACACCAGATGATCATGGACCACAACCTAATATGATTAGGCCCGAGCCAGTAGGCCTAATCACTCACATCAAGATCTATGTGTGCAACGGTGCATCTCCATGCCTTGTGATCGTCCATCTCGTCCTCGTTGGTTCCGTCGACATCTTGATGCATCTTCATGCATCACGATCGTCCGTCTCGTGGGTCCCGCTATGGCTTCCACGCTCCCGCTGCGCCTCCTCATGTGATTACAACTTAATCATAGGCACGCAGGCCCGACAATAAACGAGAAATATAATGGAGGTTCGCAGACCTCAATAATAATAATCACAAGTACACACATCACACGGTCCATGATCATCCGTCCACTCATCATACATCACATGTATAAATAATCATCATCATGTAGGACTACTAGATAATAATAAAAATAATAATCAACTAAACCTTTTAATTAATTAATATTTTTCTGAAATCAGGGATATATAGGGAATTTCTCAATTCCTAAGGGTATTTTCGTAATTTGGACAAAAGACAGAAACTGGAATTTCTCAAATTCCGAGGGGCAAAACTGTCTTTTGCGCAAAAAACCCTAATACCCTTTCCCCTTTTCGCTACTGCCGCCGCCGCCACCCTGCCGGCGGCGGCCTGTGCGGCGGGGCGAGGGCACTGCCCTCGCCTGCAGGCGGCACGCCCGCTGGCGGCGATGCCGCTGCGGGTGGGCGCCCTCTTCGGGCGCCGCCGCCTCCGCGGGCGGTTCTGCCCGCGAGTCAGCGCCCGCAGGTGGTGCTGCCTCGCTGGCGGCCGCCCCTGCGGGGTTTTTGCCCGTGGGAGCAGCGGCCACAGGCGCCGCTGCCCTGCGGTGCCTCAGCCCGCGCTGCTCAGTGGCCGCAGGCGCTTCTACCGAGCGGGCTGCCAGCCCCGCCGGCCGCAAGCCTGCTGCAAGCAGACCGCCGGCCGGCTGCTGCAGGCACAGCGCTTGCGCATGCGCCGGCGCTGTGCTGCCTGGCTGCGGCTGCGGCTGGCTGCAGGCATGCAGATCGAGGGCAGCAACTGTTGCTGCCCTTCCTTGCTTTTGCGTCAACGATTTTGACGTCAATATTCTTCCTAAACACAACACACGCAGTTCAAAAACCAATCATTCGCACGAACAACCTGGCTCTGATACCACTGTTGGGAAATCATAGGGGGGGCGACATCATATGCGCAGCGGAAGAACAAGAAAACAAAAATCCCCGATTCCCAAAAAGATGTTCATCGTCGTGCGAAGATTGGTGCGCAAAATCCGCAAAAACACAAAAACTGCATATAGAGATTGTGTTACCTAGGGAGATCGTATATCCCTGTTTCCTTGCAGATCCTTAGGAGAGGGTGAAGGAGGTCAAGCGTCCTCCTCTCTAGCGGTGATCCACACAGCAGGGTTGCGACGACGCTCCTCAAAACTCTAGGCCTACTCTGAGGTGGAGAGGGAGAGGAGAATAGGAAGGGCAAGCAAAGACTCTAGCCTATGAAGCTGTGAATCCCTCCTATTTATAGAGATCCCGTGTCAAAACCCTAATGGGTCCTTTCCCTAGTGGGTATTGGATCTGCATCCAATAAGACAAGGGCTCCGTCGGATATCTCATATCCGAACCTCTACTCATCGCAATGCCTACCATATGTGTGTGACCCTCTAGGCCCAATATCGAGCTGGCCGTGAGTCATACCTGTCAGAACTCCTTCTAACTCAGTGAATTATTATCTCTGTAATAATTCACTCGACTCATCGACTACGGAAGTACTAGGCCACTACGCCGTAGTCCCCAGACGATACAGGGGAATCCAATCCATTGGACCTGTCTGTCCTTAGTTACCATGTACCTATAGTCCCTCATCCATCTAATATCCCAGAGACCGTATATTGAGCATGGTGCTGTCAGACCCATACGGTTTCTACTCGAGTCTCGCTCTAATCGGATTCTCCCGGAGAACTCTTTCTCTCTCAACCCGAATGACCCTGGCCAGGGATTTGTCTGAGCAAGAACACATGGGATATTCCTCTCATGATACCGAGAGTGGATGATCCTCTATCGACACTCAATAGCCCTCGTAAGGTCGACTACCACTCCCAATGACCAGCTGTACTAGATCTGGGAACAGCCAAACCTATAAGTCTGGTATCAAAGAGTGGAGCACTCATACAGGACATCCTTGGTGTCTCAAGTCTAAGAACCAGATACACCACTAGGACTACGGAATCGTTGTCTGACAATAAGGCATCATCAACCATCCAGCATTCCGTAAGCGGATCAATCAGTGAACTCATTCTCCAATGAGCACCTGTACTGTATCCCTAGTGTCCCTACACGAGCAGCTATGAAACCAGCTGCATCCATCATATGGACGGGTATACAGCACACCAGTCTATCCGGTTATCACGATGTCCCTCTCGAGTAACCTATGACCGGGATTATTTAGGATATGTGTTTAAAGGTGAATCGATCTCATTATCGTGATCTCATCACGATCCGATTCCCATTGCACAAATCCAAGGACATCACAATATATATGCATTTATGCAATAGTTATAAAGTGATATACGCCAAAATATAATAAGCAAAAAGATTCTGTATCAAGTCACACGTGCCATCACTCACGTGATTGGCTTGCTGGGCACTTATGACTAGCACTTCCACTTTTGGATTCCTCCTCTATCGAGGTCACCAGCATCCACTAATGGCCTTCCTTCAATAGGCGAAGACCAACCACCTTTCACAGTGCTTTTTCCTTTTCACGGGCTTAGGAGATAACCCTTATAAGTCTCACACCTCTCTTGAATGATCTCAACGCTTTTTTTTTTGGTAAGTAAAAGTAAATTGATTATGTGTAAAGTTTCCGCGAGAAGAGAGCAGAGAGGTGTTAGAACCCTTGTAGATTCTAAACTTGGGGTTGATTTCTTTAGGGGATCGGCCTCCTTGGAACTCTATAGGGGTTCCTCCCTCCAAGTTACTGCTCAAAGGCTGCAGAAAAGATTCATCTATTGCTTATGAAAAGAGGAGGAATACATGACTATTTATAGGGCTTCTAAATCCTAACTCCTAGAAGGACTCATACTAAAGACTCTTACTTCTAACCAACTCCTAATAGGACTCCTACTCAAGACTCATATTCCTTTACAACTTCTTATTCTTCTCTATGAAACAACCTCCTAACCCTAGCCGGCCTCTTCACCTCTTTAATAAGGGTTGGCTTAGGTAGGGTTTTACATGAATGTCCCTCTCAATTAGGACTCTCCAAGTTAGAGTCCTAACAGACCCGCCCTATTTAAATCAGCCTTGTCCTCGAGGCTGATGATTCATGAATTCTGGGAATTTGATCTTCAAGTCATCATAGTTCTCCCAAGTGGCATCTTCTATTGGTAGGTTCGCCCACTATATTAGCACTTCATTAGTGGGTCGTTGTCGTCGAGTCACGATCCATCGATCAATAATGGCACTTGGCTGGGTCTGGAGTTCTCCTTGGGTAGTCTTATTTGGTGGGTGGCTTTGGGCTGTCTCCAAGCACCTATTTACAACTTACGTCTGGCCATTGGTTTATGGGTGATATGCCGTACTCCTTTTTAATTTAATACCCTGCATTTGGAATAACTTTGTCCCAAATCTGCTTAAGAAGATGCAACTAGAATTTGTCACAAGCATAATGCATCCCTTATAGTGTAATTCTATTGAGTCCCAATTGTAATGAGCCACGGAGCTTGGTGCTTCCTTCAATTTTTTTATAATCTTACTAGTCTCTGAATCTTCCTGCCATTCCATCTTAATATCCTCAAGGAAGTCTCTGGCCATAAGTGAAACGGCCAAAACTTCAGCTTTTTTTTTTGGTAAGTAAAAGTAAATTGATTATGTGTAAAGTTTCTACAAATAGCTTTATCTATACAAGTCATAGACAAAGCCAAGTAACTCATAGAGTGCGAATGCGATAGTTATGACTACATATGCTGTAGACTATAACTCCTAATTATAGTCAACATAGAAAATGTTTATCCAGATATATCAAAACTACCTGTGGGTACATAATTTGGCATCATTCCCAAGATCTTTAGCTAATAGCAAAATTAAATTTGATAAAAATATCTTTTTCTCTTTGGGTAAAGTGCTCCGTTTTGAGATCTTGCTCCATACAGGATCTTGAGTCTCTAATAATCTCTTTCAAGAGCTGAGCATTGTTTGTGCGTTGACATTCAAAAATTTCGTTACATCTCTCCTTCCACATCTACCAAATAGCGCATCTGAAAGTAACCTTTACCGGTTGTGTGAGAGGCCCTTTTCTTGAGAAACATTGCATGAGGTCGCCTAGTTCTTGGTGTAAGTTTGGTTGCGGCAGTCTATTGAGTTTAAATCGCTGGAGAATCTCCTTCCATATCCATTTTGTATAATCACAAGCAAAATAGAGGTGGTCAACAGTTTCTTCTTGTTGCATACAAAGGGAGCATCGGTTAACATGATAGATACCTCTTCTTTTCATATTGTCTATTATAGATAGTTTATTGAGAAGGGCCTGCCATGTACATAAGGAATGTCTTTGTGATCCCGGTCGATCCCATGTCCAACTGCTTGGGACCCACTTGTTATTTCTTTGCCTAATTTGATTTCATGCGGATGTGGCACTAAATTTGCCATTGTCATGAGGCCAAATAAGTATATCTGAAGAGCTGTTCCTGATTGGAATAGATATGATAGTCGGCCAAAGTGATAACATTTCGGGAGAAATAGGATTAGGGAGACACCAGGTACCGTTAGCAATGAACTCGGAAACCTTCCAATCTTTAGGAGCCCCAAGATCTTTTCGTATTCTGTCGCCATATAATTGAGATATACTCTTCCCATTCACCCAAGGATCGTACCACATATTAGTACTAGTTCTAGAAGAGATTGCATAAGAAATGTGTTTGATTAGCCAATTCTTTGCCTTTAAAATTCCTTTCCAAGCTGCAGAGTGGTATGTTCTTGTTGAAATTTCCCAGATTGTTTCCTTTGAAAGATACCTAGCAGAAACCCATTATGACCATAAGGAACATTTGTTTTACAAAAGATCCCACAATTGCTGTACCAGGCATGCTTGATTCCAATCTCTAGTATTTCTCAAGTTTAGCCCCCCTTCATCTTTCGATTTGCAAATGCTATCCCAATTTACCATATGTATTGCCTTATCATTTGTGCCATTCCAGAAGAAGTTCATTAATAACCGTTCAATATATTGGAGAAGTCCAGCTGGCAGAATAAATACATTACACCAATATATAGAGTAGGAGTGCAATACCGAACGGATGAGTTCGAGTCGTTCGGCTTTTGATAGAAGCCTATTTTTCTAAGAAGAAATTTTATTCTTTATTTTTTGAATGATAGGCTGACAGTGGGTTTTGTGAATGCCTGTGGATATGAGCGGGAGACCCAAATAAGGAACTGGCAGGCTTCCCTCACTAACCCCCAAAGTTTGTGCAATAAAGACCTTATCCTCAACGTAAGGGCTCATATATACTTTACTTTTCGCATGATTTAACTGAAGTGCAAAATAATAAAACATAATTAATCACCCCAAAAATCATACCAAAGTCATTCATAATAGTAGCCAGGTTCTTTACTGAAGTTGGATCATTTTGGAGAAAGATAAGTAAATCATCTGCAAATGTTATGTGTGATATATGAATAGAACCAGCAATGGGTACCTTAATGCTGCCATTTAAGACTTTGTGTTCCAAAATACAGCTAAGTCCTTCCATCGCAATAGTAAAGAGATATAGAGAGAGTGGATCACCTTGTCGGATGCCATTCGTGCTCCCAAAAAAACCAATAGGTGAGCTATTAAAGAGTATCGAAAACTTTGAAGTTTCCAGGCAAGATTGAATCCAATTAACCCATTATTGTGGGAAGTTCATATCGAGGAGCATCTTATAGATAAATTTCCTATTAACTGAATCAAAGGCTTTCCGTAAATCAGCTTTAAAACAGATTTTTGTCCCTCTTGTTATTGAGTGCAAATCTTTGACCAAGTCATTAGTAAGTAAAATGTTATGATGTATACTTCTCCCTTTGATGAAAGCAGCTTGATTTGGGCTAAGATTTGGGCTAATTTTATAATTAGTTGCATAAAATTTTAAGAAATATCACCTAATGTCATCAACCATTTAATTCTAAGCATGGCCTCATGATCATCAAGATAATTTCATATGCAATTATCTCTTGGTAAGGCCTTATGATCAGCAACAATTTCACTTGCGGGCTCCTACGATTATACTTCAAAATTCATCCATCGACGACCTTAATGTCAAACCTGCTTCAATTCTCGATAGGAAAGGCTATCTGGATAGTAACCTTACTGTTTAGAAAGTTATTAATACTGCCCGTGTCGATGAGAATAGTGATTAGTTGTTGTTTGAGAAGGCCTCCAACTTTCATTGTTTGCGAGTTTGAGTAGCCGGTTAGTGCATGAACCGTAACTTCGGTCGGTTGTGGCTCTTCTTCTACATCTTCTTCTTCATATTCAAGGCTCTCTTCTGGATATTCAATGACCTCTTCTTCTATTGGTTCAATCATAAGAAGTCTCCATTTACTACAGCGATACTCACGTCTCCACGACGCATCACAATGCCAACATAACCCCTTCACATATCGCTCCCGAAGCTCTTCTCTTATTAACTTCTTTGGTGTAGGGACTTTGTCGACACTAGGAGGGGCTGAGGGCTTCAATATTACTGGTTGAGGAGTGACCCTAGTCCTCTGAGCTTCATGGTTCAATTGCTCCTCTTGATGTCGTGCGAAAGAGATGACTGCCATAAGTGTATACGGTTGTCGCGCTTTAACTTCTCCTCGGATCTCTGGCTCTCAATAAAGGTCCACAATAGCTATTTTTGTGACCAATCACAAGTTTTATTAGATAACCTTTCAAACCTAGTTTGATACTCTTAAATGGTGGAGGTTTGTCGGATCTTTGCTTGTTGTCTGTCAATATTCTCGTAATCGGTTGGTTTGAAGCCGATCAACAGTCCTTCTTTGAATTGTTGCCATGAAATGACTCTATAAGTATGTTTAAACTAGTCAAAACACTATATAGCATCCCCTTCAAGATGTATAGCTATAATTTTCACCATAGATTCATCCACAGTTTCGTAGTATCGAAAATATCGCTCCGCGCGCGAGATCCAACCAATCGGGTCTCCTTCTTCCCATCTAGGGAAGTCCACTCTCATGCATGGATAGTCAGGGTCGGTCATAGAGCTTCCCCTCTCTTATAAATCTTATCTTCAGGCTTGGTGCGATTGGGCAAAGCTCTCTCCTTGATGTGATTTCTTCGGGCTTATTGGTCGGCCCAATCTGAGTTCAATAAAGAGCGTCTGAATCTTATCCTCCATTCATGCCTCGAAGGCTTCAAATTTAGCATTGATTACCTCCTAGGATGCCATAGTATATGCCACCAAATCTGTGATGTTAAGATCTCTCTTTTGTTGTCGGGTTAAAGGCATGTATTGGTTGAGAGAGGTGATGGTCGAAAGGGTTGGTGGATTGGTGGATGTAGGCTACGGTTTAGGCTTATTTTGTGGCTATTTTGGGTGCAGTTTGAGGGTATGGTTTGGTTGAGTTTTAGGGCTGTGGATGAAAGTTTTGGATCTATAGTAGATGGCAGCAAAGGTTTGATAGAAATCAGTGGAAGTTGCAGCAAGTATGTGATATCTTGTAAGAGCAGAATTGTCGTCGAAGAAACAACGGTTTCTCGACGTAATTTCCACCAAAAACTTGAGAGAATTGAGGAGGGAATTTACAGCAAAATCACAGTTTATATGACAGCAAGTATGACTAATTTAATCAAGAAAATTTCGGCAGTATAACAGCAAGGAAATTGGTGCAAGTTGCGATAACAGAATTCTCGTCGAAAAATTTCAGCGGTTTACGATGAAAATTTGCAGCAACACAAAATTATTTTTAGAGATGAATTCCTCAATAGATAAATCTTAGATAGAAGCCAAGATGATCTATGAAGTGTATAAGAAATTTCATTAAAAAAATATTGCAAATAGATGGGTTAAGGCAACAATATACGGCTGAAATTTTCTACAGCACATATTTTTAAGTATAGCAGATTGGTCGTAAAAGATTGGTAGTTTATATTGAGAATTTTTTGATGAAACCAAAGGGAAATCCACTAATAGGAAGTGTCAAAGCTATCATAAAAATTTTGTAGAGATTTGGATAGAAACAACATAGTATCAAGATGAAATAAACAGTGCTATGCGGCTGAAATTTTACAATGCAGATTTTCAAGTATAGCAAATTAGACGTAAAATATCAATGGTTTATATTGAGAATTTTTTGACAAAACAAAAGAGAAATCTGCTGTTAGGAAGTGTCAAATATGTCATAAAAATTTTGTAGAGATTTGGAAAGAAAAAATATAGTAGCAAGATCAAACAGACGGTGCTATACGATTGGAATTCTGCAATGTATCTTTCATCATAGAGATGAAAACTTTATGACGAAAAGTTTATGCAGCAATATAGGAATAATTTTTTTGGGATTTTTAAATAAGGATAACTAAATTGCAGTAGCAGTAAGGTAGAAAACTAGAATCTGTTGCAATTCACGGGGAGATCAAAGGATGATCCATGGTGGTGCAAATGACGGCGGAATTTGGTGATGATCTTTTAAGCAATTGTGGGAATTGCTTTGGGTGGTTGTGGAGGGTTGATGGATGGCTGTGGAAGGGCAGTGAGATGCTAAGAATGCTGCTCTGATACCAGGTGTTAGAACCCTTGTAGATTCTAAACTTGGGGTTGATCTCTTTAGGGGATCAGCCTACTTGGAACTCTATAGGGGTTCCTCCCTCCAAGTTACTACTCAAAGGCTGCATAAAAGATTCATCTATTGCTTATGAAAAGAGGAGTAATACATGACTATTTATAGGGCTTCTAAACCCTAACTCCTAATAGGACTCTTACTCAAGACTCTTACTTCTAACCAACTCCTAATAGGACTCCTACTTCTAACCAACTCCTAATAGGACTCCTACTCAAGACTACTATTCCTTTATAACTCCTTATTATTCTCTAAGAAATAACCTCCTAACCCTAGCCGACCTCTTCACCTCTTTAATAAGGTTCGGCTTAGGTAGGTTTTACATGAATATCCCTCTCAGTTAGGATTCTCCAAGCTAGAGTCCTAACAAGAGGCTGTAGAATAATCTCAACACTTAAAAAGGGAGGAGGTGGACTCTAGCACATTTTACAACACTTTAATACTAAAAAATTTAAGATTATGCTAATACTTTCAGGCCCTTTCAAGCATAAAAGGGTGGGGCATTTATAGGCCCCAATTGGCTTTAGAATTGGAGCCAAAAAGTATCATATCCTCGGATTTCGAGGTATTGGCGGTACCACCGTCATTATTGGGCGGTACCACTACTTGACACCTGACACTAGGCGGTACGACTATCGAATAGGTCTTGAAGACTGAGCTCAAGTGGCACCACTACCACTACTTGACACCTGACACTCAGTTTGGACAGTACCACCGCCCAGACCACATGGGAGACTAGTGTTGGATCTTGGATATTGATGTTGAAGTCAATTATAATTTGTTTAATCTAATCTATATGTTGAGAAAAGTGTACAGGATTAACTACGATGGCAGTAAGACATGAAGCAGTTGTTGTGCCAGAGTCAAAATCGAGAGCTAATTGGGAGTTCGAGAGTTCGACGGAAGTTTGGAAGTTCATTGGAAGTTCTACAAGAACCAACCGAGAAGTCCAAGAGCTTGCCATAGAAGCTCATCGGAACTCGCTAAGAAGATCATTGCAAAGTCCAGGAGCTTGCCGAGAGTCCGCTAGAGCATTGCCGAGAGTTCGTCAGATGTTCGTTGGAAGTATGTCGGAAGCTCACCGGAAGAGCAATTGACACACCGGAACAAGAATAGCTGTGATCATGTCTTAATTATTGTAGTTAGAGCATAAATTAAGTTAGGATTGAAATGTAATCCCACTAGCTTAATTAGAGGCCAACTGGGCCCTTAATAGGGTTAATTTGGGCCAAATTGAACAGACCAATCATCCCTTGAATTCCTGGCCGGCGACGACACCGCTTAGAAAGCAGTGCCCCCCAGGATTTCTGGGTGATGGCACCGCCTAGACTGGGCAGTGGTACCATTGATAGTTATTGTTGCCAGCGGTGGAACAACTGGCAGTTATTGCTACCAGTGGTGGTACCGCCCCTATCAGGCGGTGGTACCGCCAGAGCTCGGTCTCCGAGCTCTGTCAGGCGGTAGTACCGCCCAGGTGTCAGGCGGTAGTACCCCCCAGAAATATAGGATTAGACACTTTTTGGCTCTATTTTTAAAGCCATTGAGGCCTATAAAAACCCCACACTTTTCTCCATGAAAGTGCACGAAACCTATTGGCATAATCTTGAGTTCTTGAGCCTTAAAGTGTTGTAAAAGTTAGAGTTCTCCTCCTTCTGCTGTACCCACTGGTAGTTCTCCTCCTTAGGAGTTAAAGTCTACAGCATGTGTAGTCATAACTACCACATGTGTAGTCAATGAGTTACTTGACTTTGTCTATGACATGTATAGACAAAGCTATTTGTAGAAACTTTACACATAATCAATTTACTTTTACTTACAAAAAAAAAAGAGTTCTCCTCCTTCATCTCATTGCCTTGTAACCATTCAAGAAAGAGGAGTGAGACTTGTAATGGTTCATCTCCTAAATCCGGAAAAAGGAGAAAGTGCTATAAAGAGGTGTTCGGTCTTCACCTATTGAAGGAAGGCCATTAGTAGATGTCGGAGACCTCGTCGGAGGAGGAATCCGAAAGTGAATGTAGGTCACGTTGACCGAACTACTCTACCACTCAGTTTGCATTTACTTTGAGTAATCTTCTTTTATAGCAAACTGCCTCTCCTCCTTACTGTGCTTTAACTACATTTACATACGCTTTCAAGTATACACCTTCTGAGATCGGCTTTAATCGAACAAAGACTTTACGAAACCGATGCTTTTCATTTGTGCAATTTGTATTACTATAAATCACCTTAGTCTTCTCTTGCACTTTCACAAAAGCTTTCAAGTTCAAATTCTTTCCGAAACGGATTGAATCGAAACCATTCTCATCGGAATCGATTTTAATCGAAACAAGTTTTTTGAAATAAAAAAATTTATTTTATTTTAATCGAAATTTTTTTTTTTGAAATAATAAAAGTTTTCCGCTGCACTAATTCACCCCCACTCTTAGTGTCGCTCTTGTTCCTAACAATTGGTAACAGAGCAAGGTTCACTCTCATTTGGTTTTAAACCCAAGAGAGATGGTATTATGTAATATAATCTTTGAATGTCAACACACAAACAATGCTCAGCTCTTGAAAGAGATTATTAGAGACTCAAGATCCTATATGGAGCAAGATATCAAAACGGAGCACTTTACCCAAAGAGAAAAAGATATTTTTATCAAATTTAATTTTGCTATTAGCTAAAGATCTTGGAAATGATGTCAAATTATGTACCCACAGGTAGTTTTGATATATCTGGATAATTATTTTCTATGTTGACTATAATTAGGAGTTATAGTCTACAACATGTGTAGTCATAACTATCGCATTCGCACTCTATGAGTTACTTGGCTTTGTCTATGACTTGTATAGATAAAGCTATTTATAGAAACTTTACACATAATCAATTTACTTTTACTTACCAAAAAAAAAAAAAGAGAGATGGCATTTGCTAGTAACCTAGAGGGCTATTCAATTACATGTCCGCCCATATTCAATGGGACGGATTACACATATTAGAAGATTAAGATGAGGATCTTCCTAATTTCAATAGATTTTGAGCTTTGGAACATTGTCAAAAACGATTTTCAAATGTCTTCTCTTCCAATAAACGATTGGAATGAGTTGGAGAAGAAGACTTTTACTTTAAACGCAAAGGCTATGAATGCCTTATTTTGTGCACTAAATAAAAACGAGTTTAATCGAGTATCGATTTGTGAAACAATTTTTGACATTTGGCACACACTCAAAGTGACTCATGAAGGCACTAGTAGAGTGAAGGAGCAAAAAATTAATCTTTTAGAGAATTCTTATAAGTTGTTTCGAATGAAACCGAGTAAGACCATTGGAGACATGTACACCCGATTTATGGATATCGTCAATGCTCTAAAAGGACTTGGTAAAGGTTTCTCAGATTTTGAACTCGTTAATGAAGTTTTAAGATCCCTTCCAAAGAGTTAGCACACTAAAGTTACGACCATTCAAGCAGCCAAAGATTTAAATAACTTTCCTCTTGAAGAACTAATTGGGTTACTAATGACCTATGAAATGACATGCAAAGCTCATGAAGAGCTTGAGGACACCCTTCCAATGTAATATCCCTCACTTTTGATAATTATTAATAAGAATTTATATATAAATTGGAGGACCTATATGTAGATATAGAAATTTCAAGGACTAAACTGCTAAGTTACAAAAAGAAAAAAAAATAAAGAAAATCAAAAATTTTGGTTTTATCCCACCGCCTCCCACACTCTCTCTGTTTCTTTCGAGAAACAGAGAGAGGAGCGGTGGGGCATGGGGAGAAGAAGAAGAGAAGTTGAGGGAGAAGAGAAGAAAAGAAGAATAAGAGGGAAAAGAAGAGAGGAGGAAGAAGAGGGAGAAGAGAAGAAAAGAAGAAGAAGAAGAGAGGGAAGATGGAGAGGAGAGAGAGAGAGGCAGCAGATGCAGCTAGGGCTGCAGCACCTCTATTTCCCGTAGGTGGAAACAGAGGAGAGGATGTGTGGGGCATTGGGGAGGAGAAGGGAAGAGGAAGAAGAAGAAGAAGAAGAAGAAGAAGAAGAAGAGAGGAAGAAGAAGAAGAAGAGAGGAGGATAGCTGTGGCAAGGCTGCAGCGAGGAGGTGTGTGGCGTTGGGGAGGAAAAGGGAATAGGAGAAGAAGAGAAGAAGAAGAGGGAAAAGAGATGGAAGAGGGAGAGGGGCGAGAGGTGGCAGCAGCTAGGGCTGCAGCACCTCTGTTTCCTGCAGGTGGAAACATAGGAGAGGTGTGGGGCGTTCGAAGAGGAGAAGAAGAAGAAGAGGAAGAGAAGAGGAAGAGGAAGCAGGAGAAGAGGTTGTGATACCTCTGTTTCCTGCAGAGGAAACAGAGGAGAGGGTGTGTGTGATGCTGGGGAGGAGGAGGGAAGAAGAAGAGGAGAAGAAGAAGAGAAGGGAAAGGAGGAGCTGCGGCTGCGGCGGTGGAAGCTACAGGTGGAAGAGAAGGAGAGGAAGAGATAGTGAGGAAGAAGAGAAGAAGTAGAAACGGGTGAAAAGGCGGCACCTCTGTTTCCTGTAGGAGGAAACAGAGGAAAGGAGGTGCTGTTCGTCGGGGAGAAGAAGGGGAGGAAGGAGAAGAAGAGAAGAAGAAGAAGAAAGGAAGGAGAAGGAAGAGGAGAAGGGAAAGAAGTAGCTGCGGCTGTGGCTGTGGCAGCTGCAGCTATGGCAGGGAAAGAGGAAGAGAAAGGAAGAAGGGAAGGAGAGGAAGAAGAGAAGGGGAAGAATAGGCTGCAGCTGCGGCGATGGCAGCTGCAGTTGAAAGAGAAGGAGAGAAAATAGAGCAGGCGAGGAAGAAGAGGCTGCGGTTGTGGTGGCTGCGGCCATGGCTGCGACTGCGACTATGGCAGTTGCAGCTGGGAAAGAAAGGAAAGGAAAAGGGGAAAAAGGGGCTACAGACGGGATTGTAGCCGCAGCGGCAGAGACTGCGTATGTAGCAGCGGCAGCGGCAGCGATGGTGGTTGTGATAGCTGCATTTGAAAAAAGAAAACAAAAAAATGAGAGTAAGAGAGAGCAGGTGACTATGCCTCTATGTTCTGCATGAGCTGCAATTGTGGAGGAAAAGTAGAAGGATTTGGGCTGACACCTTCTTTGGATCTTCGGATCAAAATATTTGAAAGGCAAGTTTCCCGATCGTTTCTCCTGTTATTGTTCTAATCTATCCTATTGCAAGTGTCTTGATCATTCCTTACTGTAATTTTATCTCTATATTTGCTTTGAATATGAGGAACAGTGAATTGTTCTAGCCTTGCATTTGATATATCTCATGTTTAGACGTAACGATTCGAATCTGTGCAACTCTTGAGATTTTGACCTTTCTACCTTGTTATGGTTATAACTTCACGTATTGACCTCTGATTTGGACAAAACTTATTTGATCAGAATATAGACTTATAAACCTTTCTTTTGATAGCTTATTTTAAGAATTCAGAGTAAGTTTGTCTACCCAAACTTCTATTTCAAATGAGCCTACAGATTCTGTAAAACAGGGATCGTAATTTCTGACCTTTTGATACTGATCTGCCTATAAGTCCATGTTGGAAACTCCGATTTGTTCAAAGCTTATTTCATTGGAAACTAGACTCATAGATCTTTCTTTAATACCTGGATTGAATGATTTAGAGTCCAAATGCCTGCCCAGTTTTCTATTGAAACCGATCCTGTGAATTCTGTAAAATTGAGATTTGTTCTTTGATCTTGGGTTACTAAATCTATTATAACTCTTTGTTGGAAACTTCAATTCATACGAGACTTATTCTATCTAAAAGTAAATTGAAATATCTTTTCAATGATACATTTATAAGTAAATTGGAGCACGATTGATAGTTTAAATTATTTGTTCAATGTGCCTCTTGAATTCTACCAGAAATCGAGCTTTAGTCGATTTCGCATATTTTGGTTTCATTCCTTTGGAAATTGATACCTTTAGCTTTCTTATTCAATTGAGCTTTATATTACTGCTTTGAATTCTTGTATGCTCTTGTCCTTAAAGTTATTTGCATTCTTGAAAACTATTGTGTAACGTTTATGCTATATCGTATTGACTCATATAGGCACATGTATATCCCATTGTTCCGCATTTGCATTCGATATGTGCCTATTCCAGTTTAATTCCTTTGAACATTGAATTCATCTAACCTTCTTATTTGAATTGAGTTATATGTGGTTGCTTGGAATCCTTGAATGCACTTGCTTTCATTTCCTTTTAAATTTGAATACAATTGTGAAAGATTAATGCTTACTTCGCATTGACTCGTAAAGGCACATGTACGTTTTGTTGTTCCGCGTGTGCTTCCGATATGTGCTATTCATTGTTCATACTATCCTTTTGTACTCTGGTGTTTGTGGGATATTGTGAACCTTCGCTAGAAATGGTGAAGGGAGTTATGCATAGAGCCTGAGATGCTCTGCCGGCCCCTATGACTTCACTCAGACGTGAGTGGATGGAGCTCCCAGACGTGGAAGACCTCCTAGACATGGGAGACTTATGTTTGGTGGTCATTCAGAAATGGATGTACCATATTATGTTATGGTCCCACTTCACCTTCTGTATGTTTGATATGGTATCTAGAGCTTTGGTTATGTGTTTCTATACGTGCTTTGGATACGAATGATATGAATGCAACGTCAAATTCGACGTTTGAGCTTCTATTTCGTCTTTATTATTGATATGCTCCGAAATGGTCTATATGCCATTGATATGTTTCAAAATGTCTCATTTGTTATTGATATGCTCCGAAACATTTCATACGCCTTTGATATGCTCCGAAATGTTTCATTTGCTATTGTTATGCTTTGAAATGTTCCATATGTTGTTGATATGCTCCGGAACATTTCATACGCTATTGATATGCTCCAATTACTCTATGCTCCATTTGTTATGAACCAAATATGTTATAAATAAAATGACATTTGTGATTCTGTATCTAATGAGATGATATCCTTGAATCTATTGGATTCTGTCTTGCATTGTGATATCTTGTTTATTTGAAACTATCCCTTCTCATACTATATATGCTTTGTTACTTGCTGAGCTGTTTTTAGCTCACTCCGTTGTTATATAAATTTTTCAGGTCAGCTTGTCACTCTTTGAGATGTTTGAATTTGGCTGAGGTAGTAGAGAGCTATTCTGAATTATGGGCAAAAATTGTTGGTTATTATGTTATTGTTGTATAAGCATATTTTGTATGTAATGAAATGTTGTCGATGAACCGAAATGGATATACCTTGTAAAAGTGTTAGAAGATCTCTCTTATTTGGAATTTCGGAATGTTAAGTCTAGTTTACGATGATATGAACTTGTGGTAAATGGTTGGAGTTATGATTGTATAAATTACATAGCTTGTGGATTTATAAATGTTGTTTATGTTTGTTAAGTTGGCTTGGATTGCCATAAATATGAATTATCGAGTGATGTGATATATGATTATAAACTGCACAGGTTTTATAGATGTGAATTTGATAGAATGTTTTTCAGTGTCCTCAAATGTGTGTTTGGATCCTGGATTGGTTTGTGTTGAAAATTTTAATATCATGGATATTATTTGAGGGGCGTGACATCCAAAGAACAGGAAGGATATAGCACTGAGAACACAAGAAGACCACTTAAAAGAAAACACAACTAATGAGGACTTTGATGAAAACTTGGCACTATTAATAAGAAAATTCAAAAAAATTATAAAAAAATAAGTTTAAAAATGATACTAAAAATAAATTTGAACCAAAGAAAGAAAAAGTGATATGCTATGTGGTAGGTCTCAAAACTTCTTATTTCCCACTATCCTCATTTATCAAAACTCGATGGGGATTATCGTCATTTGATCTTCATATGCTGGAGAACGGATTCTTTGTTTGCAAGCTATACTCTGAAGAAGATCTGCAACGAATCCTCGAAGGATTCTAGACTATCCGCGGTCATCCAATGATTCTACGACGTTGGTCTCCTGATGTCCGTTTGGAGTTAGATAGCCTACAGTCTATTCCATTATGGGTATCCTTTCAAGGACTGCCTCTACATCTTTGGAGTCAACGTTTTATTGCAAAGTTATGCAGCACTCTGGGACAGCCACTCTACATCGACAAAGCAACAGCAGCTCAGACGAGATTAGCATTTGCACGAGCATGTGTGCTGGTTTCTTCCGATGAAGATCTTCCTAACGAGGTTTTCTATCGTGATCTTGACGGGAACACTCGGAAGGTACATGTCTCATATTCTTGGAAGCCACAACGATGTCAGCGTTGCTTATCTTTTGGTCATGCAAATGGAGCTTGTCAACAAACCCCAAAACTAACCACAAAGGTCTATCGACCACATCAAGTGCCTCAGCAACAAAGTGATTCTTCTCTAATGGCAGTAGCACCGATGGTGGCAAAAACTATTGAGCACTCCGACTCACAAGGAAAGCACCGCGGACAGAAGGACAATTCTAAAACTTTATCTCTTCCTATAATGTCAGAGCCTTCCACAACAGAGGTTTCCCATGTTACTAGTGGACAGGAGAAGCATAAGTCAGGAACTTCATCTCTTCCAATACCATCGGATCCATCTACAATCGCTCAACGAACTCAGGTCCAAGCAAATCTCGTCAGCAAGGATATTCTTCCTCAACAAACTCAGGCGTCAACAAACATCGCCAACAAGGATATTCTGTCTCAACAAACTCATGCCCCAACAAACCTCTCTAGCCAGGCTGCTCCAATAAGTACTATCCAGGATATTGTGCTGCAACAATCTTATCGAGCTTCAACAAACCCTGCCAATCAAGACCACATGATTCAAGGTACTTTAAAGTTTAAAAATCTGCAAGCTGTAGATGAAGTGGATAAATATAGGAATAAAGCCATAAAAGGTAAGGATATTGTGCGGGAGGAAAATACAAAACCGAAGGATAAGAAAAAGGATGGTACAATCCATCCAAAGTCGTAGGATGTATTCCTTACTACCTTTTCATTTGTTTATTACTAATGAAGATAACATGCTGGAATGTTTGCGGACTTAATAAGCCGGAGAAATGTCGGGAGCTCAACAGAATAATCAAGTCTGCCGCATGTGATATTGTTATTCTAGTGGAAACGAAAATTAAACAATCGCGCGTTCAAGCTCAAAAGAATTTAATATGGCCGGACGCAGAATTGTTTACCAATGACTCAAATGAAACTTTTGGTAGAATATGGGTCTTATGGCATCCTAACTCTATTAATGCTTGGTTTATTTCTGCTACTGATCAATTCATTCATCTTAAGGTAGAGGATAAAAAGAATGGCTGTCAATTCAATCTCACTGGTATATATGCTTCAAACAGTATGCAAGAAAGAAATACTCTTTGGTCTGACCTGACTAATATTGTAAATGGTTGTCTCAATGTACCTTGGATTGTTCTTGGAGACTTTAATACTGTTCGGTACACAAATGAAAAAGAGGGGGGTAGACAACTTTCAGAAAGCCAGCTTCAAAGTTTTAATGATTACATTGACACTGCAGCATTGTTTGATATGAAATCTGTGGGTAATTGGCTCTCCTGGAGTAATCAAGGTGCTCCTAACAGAAAAATAATGGCTCGACTTGATAGGTGTTTGATTAATCATGAATGGTTAACAGTTTACCCAGATTCACTTCTTGAGTATGGTGCTCCTTTGTTTTCTGACCAATCTTTAATGTATATACACGCAGAAAAATCGACACCAAGAGGCAAGAAACCGTTTAGATTCTTTAACATGTGGAGTACTCATCCTCAATTTCTTGATATTATCAGATCTGCTTGGAATGTTAATGTGCATGGATCCCCCCCTTACATCTTATGTCAACAGCTCAAAGCCTGTAAAGCAGCACTAAAGGAGTGGAATACAAATACCTTTGACAATATTAACACCAGAGTTCAATTTTGCAAAAATGAACTAATGTCATTGCAACATGAGCTGCAACTTCAGCCAAATGATGAAAATATTATCCACAAAGAGACAGAAGCCAGAAATAACTTCATGCAAGCCTTAAAACAGGAGGAAAGTTTTGCAAAGCAGAAGTCTCGACAGAATTGGCTTACACTAGGGGATTCCAATACTAAATTTTTCTATGCTTCAATTGCTACTCGAAGGGCTGTTAACCGTATCAGCAAATGCAGAGACAAAGATGATAATCTTATTAAGAATTTAGATGAGGTTAAAGCACACACAGAGCAATTTTTTTATTCCTTACTCAATCAAGCTGGGAAACCTAATAACATTCATGTGGAGCCGACTAGAAAACTTGATTCGGAAGCTATTTCAATCCTCAATGCCCAATTATAGATGACAAAATTGTACGTGTTGTCTTTAAGTCACCAAAGCACAAAAGTCCAGGTCCAGATGGATTTCCAACTGAATTTTACCAAACTGCTTGGTCTATTATTGGAAATGATGTGATCAAGGCTTGCCAACATTTCTTCTCTTCAGGTCATATTCTTAGAGAGATGAATTGCACTTTTATTTCTTTAATTCCGAAGAATGCAGGGGCTGATTCACTAGAGAACTATCGACCCATATCATTATGCAACTTTGTTTACAAGATCATCTCCAAAGTATTGGCAAATAGAATGCAAAAGGTAATACACAAGATTATTAGCCCAAATCAAGCTGCTTTCATCAAAGGGAGAAGTATACATCATAACATTTTGCTTGCTAATGACTTGGTCAAAGATTTGCATTCAAAAGCAAGAGGGACAGAAATATGTTTTAAAGCTGATTTACGGAAAGCCTTTGATTCAGTTAATAGGAAGTTTATCTATAAGATGCTCCTCGATATGAACTTCCCACAGCAATGGGTTAATTGGATTCAATCTTGCCTGGAAACTCCAAAGTTTTCGATACTCTTTAATGGCTCACCTATTGGTTTTTTTGGGAGCACGAATGACATCCGACAAGGTGATCCACTATCTCCGTATCTTTTTACTATTGCGATGGAAGGACTTAGCTGTATGTTAGAACACGCAGTCTTAAATGGCAGTATTAAGGTACCCATTGCTGGTTCTGTTCATATATCACATATAACATTTGCAGATGACTTACTTATCTTTCTCCAAAATGAACCAACTTCAGTAAAGAACCTGGCTACTATTATGAATGACTTTGGTATGATTTCTGGACTTCAGTTAAATCATGCGAAAAGTAAAGTATATATGAGCCCTTACGTTGTGGATAAGGTCTTTATTGTGCAAACTTTGGGGGTTAGTGAGGGAAGCTTGCCAGTTCCTTATTTGGGTCTCCCGCTCATATCCACAGGCATTCACAAAACCCATTGTCAGCCTATCTTGCAAAAAATAAAGAATAGAATTTCTTCTTGGAAAAATAGGTTTCTATCAAAAGCAGGACGACTCGAACTCATCCGTTCGGTATTGCACTCCTACTCTATATATTGGTGTAATGCATTTCTTCTACCTGCTGGACTTCTCCATGATATTGAACGGTTATTAATGAACTTCTTCTGGAATGGCACAAATGATAAGGCAATGCATATGGTAAATTGGGATAGCATTTGCAAACCGAAAGATGAAGGGGGGCTATAAACTTGAGAAATATT
Organism: Musa acuminata AAA Group; assembly: GCF_036884655.1. Classification (NCBI taxonomy): domain Eukaryota; kingdom Viridiplantae; phylum Streptophyta; class Magnoliopsida; order Zingiberales; family Musaceae; genus Musa; species Musa acuminata. The sequence goes on along the minus strand of NC_088335.1, from coordinate 29,636,694 downwards.
AGAGATTGGAATCAAGCTTGTCTGGTACAGTAATTGTGGGATCTTTTGCAAAACAAATGTTCCTTATGGTCACATTGGGTTTCTGCTAGGTATCTTTCAAAGGAATCAATCTGGGAAATTTCAACAAGAACATACCACTCAGCAGCTTGGAAAGGAATTTTAAAGGCAAGGAATTGGCTAATCAAACACATTTCCTATGCAATCTCTTCTGGTACTAGTACAAATATGTGGTTTGATCCTTGGGTAAATGGGAAGAGTATATTTCAATTATATGGTGACAGAATAAGAAAAGATCTTGGGGCTCCCAAAGATTGGAAGGTTTCTAAGTTCATTGCTAACGGTGCTTGGTGTCTCCCTAATCCTATTTCTCCCGAAATGTTATCACTTTGGCCGACTATTATAGCTATTCCAATCAGGAACAACTCTTCAGATATACTTATTTGGCCTCATGACAATGGCAAATTTAGTGCCACATCCGCATGGAATCAAATTAGGCAAAGAAATAACAAGTGGGTCCCAAGCAGTTGGACATGGGATCGACCGGGATCACAAAGACATTCCTTATGTACATGGCAAGCTCTTCTCAATAAACTACCGATAATAGACAATATGAAAAGAAGAGGTATCTATCATGTTAACCGATGCTCCCTTTGTATGCAACAAGAAGAAACTGTTGACCACCTCTATTTTGCTTGTGATTATACAAAATGGATATGGAAGGAGATTCTCCAGCGATTTGAACTCAATAGACTGCCGCAACCAAACTTGCACCAAGAACTAAGTGACCTCATGCAATGTTTCTCAAGAAAAGGGCCTCTAACACAACTGGCAAAGGTTACTTTCAGATGCGCTATTTGGTGGATGTGGAAAGAGAGATGTAACATAATATTTGAATACCAACACACAAACAATGCTCAATTATTGAAAGAGATTATTAGAGACTCAAGATCCTGTATGGAGCAAGATCTCAAAACGGAGCACTTTATCCAAAGAGAAAAAGATATTTTTATCAAATTTAATTTTGCTATTAGCTAAAGATCTTGGGAATGATGCCAAATTATGTACCCACAGGTAGTTTTGATATATCTGGATAAACATTTTCTATATTGATTATAATTATGAGTTATAGTCTACAGCATGTGTAGTCATAACTATCGCATTCGCACTCTTTAAGTTATTTGGCTTTGTCTATGACTTGTATAGATAAAGCTATTTGTAGAAACTTTACACATAATCAATTTACTTTTACTTACCAAAAAAGAGGTCTACGGCGATTGTTGGCTATGTGGTAGGTCTCAAAACATCATATTTTCCACTATCCTCATTTATCAAAACTCGATGGGGAATGTCGGCATTTGACCTCCATATGCTGGAGAATGATTTTTTTGTTTGCAAACTATACTCTGAAGAAGATTTGCAACGGATCCTAGAAGGGTTCTGGACTATTTATGGCCATCCAATGATTCTACAACGCTAGTCCCCTGATGTCCGTCTGGAGTTAGATAGCCTACAGTCTATTCCATTAAGGGTATCCTTCCAAGGTCTTCATCTACATCTTTGGAGTTGACGATTTATTGCAAAGTTATGCAGCACTTTGGGACAGCCACTCTACATCGACAAAGCAACAACAGCTCAGACGAGATTTGTTGAATCTCATATTTTGATGATGAAACCACTTGATATATGTTTATGATTTAATCTGCATTTTGAGTGACGTAGGATGCTTCGATCAAGATAAGATAATTAAAGCAGGAAAATCATGTTGTGCCGAAGGAACATGTCAGAAGATTGGACATCGGGCCGGTGGATCGGTCGACGTATTGACAGAAGGCTTCGAGACGTGGACTCGGGCATCGGGCCAAAAAGAGCGGGTATTGTGCCAAGGATATTGGAGGGAGTCAACTGGCCGATTGGGCAATAGGTTGTAGGAGAGGATGATGCGCCGAAGAATCGGACGAAGCGTCGAGGGACCAATGACATGCCGGACAACTTGATTAATTGCTTAGGATTAATTGTCTCGATCGAAGTATTGTTTTAAGTGTGCAGGATTAACTACGGTGGAAGAAAGACATGCAGTAGGAGTTGCGCCGGAGTCAAGACAATGATCACGTTGGGAGTTCGAGAGTTCGACGGAAGTTCGGACAGTCGTCGGAGGTTCTGCGAGAACAAATCCGAGAAGTCCATGAGCTTGCCAAAGAAGCTCATCAGAACTCGCCAAGTGGATCGTCGCAAGTCCAGGAGTTTGCCGGAAGTCTACAGGAGCATCACCAAGGGTTCAACGGATGATCGATGGAAGTTCGCCGGAAGCTCGCCGGAAGAAGCGATTGACGCACCGGAGCAAGTTGCAGTAAATGTCTTAGGAAAAATCGTAGTTAGCACAACGATTAAGTTTGAAATGGGAGGTGATCCAATTAACTTAATCTTGGGGCAATTGGGCCCCTGAAAAACCCAAATTGGGCTGAATGGATCAACCCATTCGGACCCTGATTTCTGGCGGGAGGTGCAACCGCCCAAAGCCAGGAGGTAGCACCGCCTAGGCTAAGTCTCCGAGCGAGACTAGGCGGTGCAACCGCCCCAGCCAGGAGGTAGCACCGCCTAGGCTCAATCTCCGAGCGAGACTGGGCGGTGCAACCTCCCTTGACAAGAGGTGGCACCGCCTCAGTCAAGAGGTGCAACCGCTTGAGCTTGGTCTTCGAGCTCTAGCAGGAGGTGCAACTGCTTGTTAGGACTCTAGCTTGGAGAGTCCTAATTGAGAGGGACATTTACGTAAAACTGTTAGGACTCTAGCTAGGAAAGTCCTAATTGAGAGGGGCATTCATGTAGGAGGTGTTTTCTTAGAGAAGAATTAGGAGTTGTAAGGGAATAGGAGTCTTGACTAGAAGTCCTATTAGGAGTTGGTTAGAAGTAAGAGTCTTAAGTAGGAGTCCTATTAGGAGTTAGGGTTTAGAAGCCCTATAAATAGCCATGTATTCCTTCTCTTTTCATAAGCAATAGATGAATCTTTTCTGCAGCCTTTAAGCAGCAACTTGGAGGGAGGAACCCCTATAGAGTTCCAAGGAGGCCGATCCCCTAAAGAGATCAACCCCAAGTTTAGAATCTGCAAGGGTTCTAACACCTGGTATCAGAGCAGCGTTCTTGGCATCTCGCTGCCCTTCCACTACCATCCATCACCCTCCACAACCACCTAAAGCAATTCTCACAATTGCTTAAAAGATCGTCGCCGAATTCCGCTATCATCTCCACCACCGCGGATCATCCTTTGATCTCCCCGTGAATTGCAACAGGTTCTGGTTTCCAACCTTACTGCTGCTGTAATTTAGTTATCCTTATTCAAAAATCTAAAAAAATTGTTCCTATATTTCTGCACAAACTTTTCATCACAAAGTTTTCATCTCTACGACGAAAGATACATTGCAGAATTCCAACCGTATAGCACCATCTGTTTGATCTTGCTACTGTGCTTTTTCTATCCAAATTTCTATGAAATTTTTATGACATCTTTGAAACTTCCTAACAGTGGATTTCCATTTGGTTTCATTAAAAAATTCTAAATATAAACTACTGATCTTTTATGTCCAATCTGCTGTACTTGAATTACAGAATTCAAGCCGCATAGCACCATCTGTTTGATCTTGCTACTGTGCTTTTTCTATCTAAATTTCTACGAAATTTTTATGACATCTTTGACACTTCCTAACAGTAGATTTCCCTTTGGTTTCATCAAAAAATTCTCAATATAAACTACTGATCTTTTATGTCCAATCTGCTGCACTTGAAAATCTATGCTGCAGAAAATTTCAGCTGCATATCGTTGCCTTAACTCATCTATTTGCAATCTTTTTTGAATGAAATTTCTTATACACTTCATAGATCATCTTGGCTTCCATCTAATATTGATCTATTAAGAAATTCATCTCTAAAAACAATTTTATGTTGCTGCAAATTTTCATCGTATCCCGCTGAAATTTTTCGACGATAATTCTGCAATTGCAACTTGCACCAATTTCCTTGCTGTTATACTGCTGAAATTTTCTTGATTAAATTAGATATCCTTGCTGTCATATAAACTGTGATTTTGCTATCAATTCCCTCCTCAATTCTCTCAAGTTTTTGGTGGAAATTACGTCGAGAAACCGTTGTTTCTTCGACGACAATTCTACTCTTACAAGACAGCACATACTTGCTGCAACTTCCACGGATTTCTGTCAAACCTTTGCTGCCATCTACCATAGATCCGAAACTTTCATCCATAGCCCTAAAAATCCACTAAACCACACCCTCAAACTGCACCCAAAACTGACACAAAACAAGCCTAAATCTTAGCCTACATCCACCGATCCACCAACCCTTTCGACCATCACTTCTCTCAACCTATACATGCCTTTAACCTAACAACAAAAGAGAGATCTTAACATCATAGATTTGGAGGCATATACTATGGCATTTAAGGAGGCAATCAATGCAAAATTCGAAGCCTTGGAGGTGCGAATGGAGGATAAGATTCGGACGCTCTTTACCGAACTCAGATTAGGCCGCCCACTAAGCCCGAAGAAATCATATCAAGGAGAGAGCTTTGCCCAATCACACCAAGCCCAAAGATATGACTTCCAAGAGAGGGGAAGCTCTATGACCAACCCCAACTATCCATGTATGAGAGTGGACTTCCCTAGATGGGAAGAAGGAGACCCAATTGGTTGGATCTCGCGCGCGGAGCAATATTTTCGGTACCATAAAATCACGGATGCATCTATGGTGAAAATTGCAGCTATATATCTTGAAGGGGATGCTATACAGTGGTTTGACTGGTTTGAACATACTTATGGAGTCCTTTCTGTTGGGAAATCATAGGGGGCGACATCATATGCGCAGCGGAAGAACAAGAAAACAAAAATCCCCGATTCCCAAAAAGATGTTCATCGTCGTGCGAAGATTGGTGCGCAAAATCCGCAAAAACACAAAACTGCGTATAGAGATTGTGTTACCTAGGGAGATCGTATATCCCTGTTTCCTTGCAGATCCTTAGGAGAGGGTGAAGGAGGTCAAGCGTCCTCCTCTCTAGCGGTGATCCACACAGCAGGGTTGCGACGACGCTCCTCAAAACTCCAGGCCTACTCTGAGGTGGAGAGGGAGAGGAGAATAGGAAGGGCAAGCAAAGACTCTAGCCTATGAGGCTGTGAATCCCTCCTATTTATAGAGATCCCGTGTCAAAACCCTAATGGGTCCTTTCCCTAGTGGGTATTGGATCTGCATCCAATAAGACAAGGGCTCCGTCGGATATCTCATATCCGAACCTCTACTCATCGCAATGCCTACCATATGTGTGTGACCCTCTAGGCCCAATATCGAGCTGGCCGTGAGTCATACCTGTCAGAACTCCTTCTAACTAAGTGAATTATTATCTCTGTAATAATTCACTCGACTCATCGACTACGGAAGTACTAGGCCACTACGCCGTAGTCCCCAGACGATACAGGGGAATCCAATCCATTGGACCTGTCTGTCCTCAGTTACCATGTACCTATAGTCCCTCATCCATCTAATATCCCAGAGACCGTATATCGAGCATGGTGCTGTCAGACCCATACGGTTTCTACTCGAGTCTCGCTGTAATCGGATTCTCCCGGAGAACTCTTTCTCTCTCAACCCGAATGACCCTGGCCAGGGATTTGTCTGAGCAAGAACACATAGGATATTCCTCTCATGACGCCGAGAGTGGATGATCCTCTATTGACACTCAATAGCCCTCGTAAGGTCGACTACCACTCCCAATGACCAGCTGTACTAGATCTGGGAACAGCCAAACCTATAAGTCTGGTATCAAAGAGTGGAGCACTCATACAGGACATCCTTGGTGTCTCAAGTCTAAGGACCAGATACACCACTAGGACTACGGAATCGCTGTCTGACAATAAGGCATCATCAACCATCCAGCATTCCGTAAGCGGATCAATCAGTGAACTCATTCTCCAATGAGCACCTATACTGTATCCCTAGTGTCCCTACACGAGCAGCTATGAGACCAGCTGCATCCATCATATGGACGGGTATACAGCACACCAGTCTATCCGGTTATCACGATGTCCCTCTCGAGTAACCTATGACCGGGATTATTTAGGATATGTGTTTAAAGGTGAATCGATCTCATTATCGTGATCTCATCACGATCCGATTCCCATTGCACAAATCCAAGGACATCACAATACATATGCATTTATGCAATAGTTATAAAGTGATATACGCCAAAATATAATAAGCAAAAAGATTCTGTATCAAGTCACACGTGCCATCACTCACGTGATTGGCTTGCTGGGCACTTATGACTAGCAATCTCCCACTTGACCTAAAGCCAATCACCTATGTGTCTGATCCCCATCAGACCCTTGTGATGCTAAAAGACAATCTGAGACAATGGCTTTGTTAGTGGATCTGCAATGTTATCTTCGGATGGAACTCTTTCCACTGCTACATCTCCTCGGGTCACGATCTCTCTGATAAGGTGGAACCTCCTCAGAACATGCTTAGATTTCTGATGAGACCTAGGTTCCTTCGCTTGAGCAATTGCCCCGTTGTTGTCGCAATATAGGGAAATCGGCTCCTCACTATCCGGCACGACTCCCAAATCTGTGATGAACTTCTTCAACCAGACTCCCTCCTTTGCTGCATCTGATGCAGCAATGTACTCCGCCTCTGTGGTCGAGTCAGCAGTGGTATCTTGCTTGGAACTCTTCCAGCACACTGCTCCTCCATTCAAGGTGTACACATACCCTTAATTCGACTTGCTATCATCGACATCAGACTGAAAACTTGAGTCAGTGTAGCCTTCAACCTTAAGGCTATTACCTCCATATACTAGTAAAAGATCCTTAGTCCTTCTCAAGTACTTAAGGATACACTTTACTGCTTTCCAGTGCTCCAAGCCTGGATCCGCCTGATACCTGCTCGTGACACTCAGAGCATGCGCTATATCAGGCCTAGTACATAGCATGGCATACATGATAGACCCTATTGCTGAGGCATAAGGTATCATATCCATGTTCGCCCTTTCTTCTAGAGTCTTTGGGGACATACTCGTAGAAAGCGATATCCCATGTCTCATCGGTATGAGACCTCTTTTGGAATTTTCCATGCCAAACCTTTTGACAATAGTTTCTATGTACCTGGACTGGGACAAGCCAAGCATCCTTTTGGATCTATCTCTATAGATTCTAATCCCCAAGATATAAGATGCTTCTCCTAAGTCCTTCATGGAGAAGTGTCTAGATAACCAAGCCTTTATTGTGGATAGCATTCCTATGTCATTCCCAATGATGAGGATGTCATCCACATATAATACCAAAAAGCTAATAGCGCTCCCACTTACCTTTCTGTATACACAAGGCTCATCTTCGTTCTTAACGAAGTCATAATATCTGATTGCCTCATCAAATCTTATGTTCCAACTTCGGGAAGCTTGCTTTAGTCCATAAATGGATCTAAGCAACCTACACACCTTATCTGGGCAGTTCTTGGACACGAATCCCTCAGGTTGCATCATATACACCTCCTCCTCCAGGTTCCCGTTGAGGAATGCGGTTTTCACATCCATCTGCCAGATCTCATAATCATAGTGTGCTGCAATAGCCAATAGAATTCTGATGGATTTTAGCATTGCTACGGGTGAGAAAGTTTCGTCGTAGTCAACACCTTGCCTTTGACGATACCCCTTAGCCACTAACCTTGCTTTATAGGTCTCTACCTTTCCATCTACTCCGATCTTTTTCTTAAAGATCCACTTGCAACCGATGGGTACAATACCTTCGGGTGCATCAACTAGGTTCCAAACCTTATTGGAGTACATAGAATCCATCTCAGAATTCATGGCTTCTTTCCACTTCCCGGAGTCTATACTCATAATAGCCTCCTCGTAGGTCTGAGGATCAATATCCTCTACATCCTCTGCTCTAATATGTCCCACATATCTCTCAGGAGGATGGGATACTCTATCAGACATGCGTAAAGTTGAAACTTGTGTATTAGATACCTGAACAGACTCGGGCTGTAGAGTGGTGCTTGAGCTTGGTTCTCCAACCTCGCTCAATTCTATCATTCTCCCACTGTCTCCGTCAAGAATGTGTTCCTTCTCAAGGAACACTGCTCTCTTAGCTACAAAGACCTTTTGGTCCTCGAGATGATAGAAGTAATACCCACAAGTTTCCTTGGGGTATCCCACAAATTTACATCGCCCTGTCCTTGATTCTAACTTATCGGGGTTGTGTCTTTTAACATGGGCAGAGCAGCCCCAAATCTTAACTACTTTAAGATCAGGCTTCTTCCCTTTCCATATCTCATATGGTGTAGACACCACCGACTTAGTTGGAACTCTGTTCAGAAGGTAAGCTGCGGTTTCTAGGGCATATCCCCAGAATGAGATGGGTAGGTCAGCGAAACTCATCATGGACCGTACCATATCTAATAATGTACGATTTCTCCTTTCAGAGACACCATTGAGCTGAGGTGTATAAGGAGGTGTCCATTGGGATAATATCCCATGGTCCTTGAGGAAGTGAGTAAACTCTGTACTTAAGTACTCACCTCCTCGATCTGATCGAAGAGTTTTGATACTCTTTCCAGTCTGGTTCTCCACCTCATTCTTATACTCTCTGAATTTCTCAAAGGCCTCGGACTTGTACTTCATTAAGTACACATATCCATACCTTGAGAAATCATCAGTAAATGTAATGAAGTAGGAGTAACCTCCAATGGCATGAGTTGACATGGGTCCACATACATCACTATGTATGAGTTCCAACAACTCAGTGGCTCTCTCTCCAGTTCCACTAAATAGAGAGTTGGTCAGTTTTCCACGAATGCAAGGCTCACAAGTTGCATATGACACATAGTCGAATGGATCTAGATATCCATCATTTAGCAACTTTTGAATCCTTCTTTCATGGATGTGACCTAGCCTACAATGCCACAGGTATGCACTGTTCAACTCATCTCGTTTCCTTTTGGACACATTTATATTCATAATATGTGGAGTGGTGTCTAACATAAATAAACCATTATGCAATGTTCCTTTCGTGATGATCTTATCATCTAATAATATCGAACAACCATTGTTCTCAAAAACAAATTTATATCCACTAACTGTTAAACATGAAATGGAGATAATGTTTTTGATAATAGAAGGAACAAAATAACATGCATCTAATGCAATAAAAGCTCCACTAGGCAGATGTAGGGCGACCTCGCCAACAGCTAATACAGCAACTTTTGCTCCATTACCCATCTTGAGGTCCATCTCGCCTCTCTCTAGTCTCCTAGGCCTTGCCAGAACCTGCAACGAATTACATATATGATAAGCACTACCGGTATCTAATACCCATGTGTTATCATAAGAGTCTGACAAATGGAGACTGATCATGAATGTACCTGAAGCTTCATCAAGCTTTTGTTTCGCCCTTTCTGCAAGGTACTCTTTGCAGTTTCTCTTCCAGTGCCCATCTTTACCACAGTGGAAGCATTGGCCTTTGTCCTTTGTTGGGTCTTTCTTAGCAACCTTTGCTTTACCTTGTTTGCCCTTGCCCTTTCCCTTCTTAAGGGACCTTTCTGCTTTCCTTTTCTTTCTGGTCTCACCAGTGTAGAGAACTGGCTTCTCTTTCTTAATAGTACTCTCTGCCTCCCTCAACATATTGAGGAGCTCTGGGAGAGTCACCTCAAGCTTGTTCATATTAAAGTTCATTATGAACTGTGAAAAGGAATCTGGTAGGGACTGAAGCACAATGTCCACACACAAGTTATCCACTAGGACCATTCCTAGACCTGTGAGTTTCTCTATCCACTCAATCATCTTTAGGACATGGTTCTGAACCGGTGTCCCCTCAGTCATCCTAGCGCGGAAAAGGCTCTTGGATATCTCATATCGTTGAGTCCTTCCCTGTTCCTCAAACAATTTACGGACATGTAGGAGAATGGATCTGGCATCCATCTTTTCATGTTGTCTCTGTAACTCTGGAGTCATAGAGCCCAACATATAGCACTGAGCAAGAGTGGAGTCATCAATGTACTTCACGTAGCGAGCGATCTCATCCTCGCTTGCCCCTTCTTCGGGCGTAGGCATCACTGTATCAAGGACGTACACGATTTTCTCCGCTGTGAGAACAATTCTCAAGTTACAGAGCCAATCCGTATAATTTGGACCAGTGAGGCGGTTGACATCAAGTATGCCACGTAAGGGATTTGAAAGCGACATTTTCTGAAAATAAAGATGTAGCAAAAATGAATAACATGCAGATTTTGCAAGAAATAAACTATCAAGATATGGACTTCTATCTTAATATGCTCCCACTATTTTACTAACGAGTCACGCGACACCCTCAGCACGTGAAACGGAAGTCTCCGGCAGACTTCTAGTGGGGATCAGGATCCAATCAGCGTCTTAGTGTAACCTCGAGGGACTCGACCAATCACACTAAGCCTAAAAGGTAGACAACTCTTGCCGATCACAACTCCTTGTGATTCCCGTCCTGTTCGGCCTCCGAATCACCATGGCCTCGAGGGACTCGACCAACCATGATGCTCGGTTAAGTCAACACCTTCGTTACAAGATGAGTCTGATTTGATGATATACCCTCGAGGGACTCGACCAAGCATATCATGCCCTCAGGTCACCGGTGACATCTCTATGTCGTAAGCAAGATAGCGAATCGCGATATAGGTGAGTCTCGAGGGACTCGACCAACTCAACCTACACCGGGAATCGGTTCCTACTCATAACGATGGAAGGCCACGTGGGTCAATCTAATTGCCTCACGTTTACCGACTTAATATTATCGAGAGATGTTTCTATGATTTGGTCTCCTAATATGACATGTCACACATATACATATTTAATATATATCTACATCGCATGCAAATATATATACATATCTAGTATGTGTATAAGCAATCACACCAGATGATCATGGACCACAACCTAATATGATTAGGCCCGAGCCAGTAGGCCTAATCACTCACATCAAGATCTATGTGTGCAACGGTGCATCTCCATGCCTTGTGATCGTCCATCTCGTCCTCGTTGGTTCCGTCGACATCTTGATGCATCTCCATGCATCACGATCGTCCGTCTCGTCGGTCCCGCTATGGCTTCCACGCTCCCGCTGCGCCTCCTCATGTGATTACAACTTAATCATAGGCACGCAGGCCCGACAATAAACGAGAAATATAATGGAGGTTCGCAGACCTCAATAATAATAATCACAAGTACACACATCACACGGTCCATGATCATCCGTCCACACATCATACATCACATGTATAAATAATCATCATAATGTAGGACTACTAGATAATAATCAACTAAACCTTTTAATTAATTAATATTTTCTGAAATCAGGGACATGTAGGGAATTTCTCAATTCCTAAGGGTATTTTCGTAATTTGGACAAAAGACAGAAACTGGAATTTATCAAATTCATAGGGGCAAAACTGTCTTTTTGCCCAAAACCCTAATTCCCCCTCTGCTGCTGCCGCCGCCGCCACCCTGCCGGCGGCGCCTGTGCGGCGGGGCGAGGGCACTGCCCTCGCCTGCAGGCGGCACGCCCGCTGGCGGCGATGCCGCTGCGGGTGGGCTCCCCTTTCGGGCGCCGCTGCCTCCGCAGGCGGTGCTGTCCCGCCGGGCGGCCGCCCCTGTGGGGGGGGTTTCGCCCGCGGGAGCAGCGGCGGCAGGCGTCGCGCGTCGCTGCCCTGCGGCGGCAGGCGTCGCGCGTCGCTGCCCTGCGGCGGCAGGCGCCGCTTCCTTTCGGCGGTAGGCGCCGCTGCCCTGCGGCGCCTCTGCCCGTGGGTTGCCAGCCCCGCCGGCAGCAAGCCTGCTGCAAGCAGGCCGCCGGCCGGCTGCTGCAGGCACAGCGCTTGCGCATGCGCCGGCGCTGTGCTGCCTGGCTGCGGCTGCGGCTGCCGCTGCAGGTGGCTGCAGGCATGCAGATCGAGGGCAGCAACTGTTGTTGCCCTTCCTTGCTTTTGCGTCAACGATTTTGACGTCAATATTCTTCCTAAACATAATACACGCAGTTCAAAAACCAATCATTCGCACGAACAACCTGGCTCTGATACCACTTTTGGGAAATCATAGGGGGCGACATCATATGCGCAGCGGAAGAACAAGAAAACAAAAATCCCCGATTCCCAAAAAGATGTTCATCGTCGTGCGAAGATTGGTGCGCAAAATCCGCAAAAACACAAAACTGCGTATAGAGATTGTGTTACCTAGGGAGATCGTATATCCCTGTTTCCTTGCAGATCCTTAGGAGAGGGTGAAGGAGGTCAAGCGTCCTCCTCTCTAGCGGTGATCCACACAGCAGGGTTGCGACGACGCTCCTCAAAACTCCAGGCCTACTCTGAGGTGGAGAGGGAGAGGAGAATAGGAAGGGCAAGCAAAGACTCTAGCCTATGAGGCTGTGAATCCCTCCTATTTATAGAGATCCCGTGTCAAAACCCTAATGGGTCCTTTCCCTAGTGGGTATTGGATCTGCATCCAATAAGACAAGGGCTCCGTCGGATATCTCATATCCGAACCTCTACTCATCGCAATGCCTACCATATGTGTGTGACCCTCTAGGCCCAATATCGAGCTGGCCGTGAGTCATACCTGTCAGAACTCCTTCTAACTAAGTGAATTATTATCTCTGTAATAATTCACTCGACTCATCGACTACGGAAGTACTAGGCCACTACGCCGTAGTCCCCAGACGATACAGGGGAATCCAATCCATTGGACCTGTCTGTCCTCAGTTATCATGTACCTATAGTCCCTCATCCATCTAATATCCCAGAGACCGTATATCGAGCATGGTGCTGTCAGACCCATACGGTTTCTACTCGAGTCTCGCTGTAATCGGATTCTCCCGGAGAACTCTTTCTCTCTCAACCCGAATGACCCTGGCCAGGGATTTGTCTGAGCAAGAACACATAGGATATTCCTCTCATGACGCCGAGAGTGGATGATCCTCTATTGACACTCAATAGCCCTCGTAAGGTCGACTACCACTCCCAATGACCAGCTGTACTAGATCTGGGGACAGCCAAACCTATAAGTCTGGTATCAAAGAGTGGAGCACTCATACAGGACATCCTTGGTGTCTCAAGTCTAAGGACCAGATACACCACTAGGACTACGGAATCGCTGTCTGACAATAAGGCATCATCAACCATCCAGCATTCCGTAAGCGGATCAATCAGTGAACTCATTCTCCAATGAGCACCTATACTGTATCCCTAGTGTCCCTACACGAGCAGCTATGAGACCAGCTGCATCCATCATATGGACGGGTATACAGCACACCAGTCTATCCGGTTATCACGATGTCCCTCTCGAGTAACCTATGACCGGGATTATTTAGGATATGTGTTTAAAGGTGAATCGATCTCATTATCGTGATCTCATCACGATCCGATTCCCATTGCACAAATCCAAGGACATCACAATACATATGCATTTATGCAATAGTTATAAAGTGATATACGCCAAAATATAATAAGCAAAAAGATTCTGTATCAAGTCACACGTGCCATCACTCACGTGATTGGCTTGCTGGGCACTTATGACTAGCACTTTCATGGTGACAATTCAAAGAAGGACTGCTGATCCGCTTCAGACCAACCGATTATGAGAATATTGACGGACTACTAGCAAAGATCCGACAAACTTCCACCATTCAGGAGTACCAAACTAGGTTTGAAAGGTTATCTAATCAAACTCATGATTGGTCTCAAAAACAGCTATTGAGGACCTTCATTGAGGGCTTGAAGCCGGAGATCCGAGGAGAAGTTAAAGCGCGACAACCGTATACACTTATGGCAGCCATCTCTTTCGCACGACATCAAGAGGAGCAATTGAACCATGAAGCTCGGAGGACTAGGGTCGCTCCTCAACTAGTAATATTGAAGCCCTCAGCCCCCCCTACTATTGATCAAGTCCCTACACCAAAGAGGTTAACAAGAGAAGAGCTTCGGGAGCGATATGCGAAGGGGTTATGTTGGCATTGTGACGAGCCGTGGAGCCGTGAGCATCACTGTAGTAAAGGGAGACTTCTTATGATTGAACCAATAGAAGAATATGCCATTGAACATCCAGAAGAGAGCCTTGAATATGAAGAAGAAGATGCGGAAGAAAAGCCACAACCGACTGACGTTACAGTACACGCACTAGCCAGCTACTCAAACCCGCAAACGATGAAAGTTGGAGGCCTTCTCAAACAACAACCGATCACTGTTCTCATCGATACGGGCAGTACTACTAACTTCCTATATAGTAAGCTTGTTGTTCGGGTAGCAATACCTATCGAGAATCGTTGCAGGTTTGATGTTAAGGTCATCAACGTACGGATTTTGAATTGTGATCGTTGGCGCCCGCAGGAGAAACTATTGCTGAAGGACCAAGAGATAATTGCAGATTTCTTCCTTCTCCCTCTTAACAATCATGAGGCCATGCTCAGAATTAAATGGTTGACGACATTAGGTGATATTTTCTGAAATTTTATGAAACTAATTATGAAATTTTACAGTAAGGAGAAACAGGTGACATTGCACGGGAAACGTGGGGGCGACATAATAACGATTTGTACACAACAAATGGAGAATGTTTTGCATAAAGCATGCAGTGGCTTTTTGGTACAACTTGAGCAGCAAACTAAGGGAGAGCCAATAGAATTTGAAGATCCAAATCTACTTCCTTTGCTTGCTGAATTTTCAAATATATTTGACGAACCGTGCAACCTACCTCTTATCCGTCGGCATGATCATTGTATAACGATTCTTCCAAGCAAATCTTCAGTAAATACTTTGCCATATCAGTATCTACATCTCCAGAAGGATGAAATAGAAAGGATTATAAAAGAGATGCTCGAAACAGGAGTTATTCAGCCGAGTTGCAACCTCTACTCTTCACCGGTGTTACTTGTACACAAGAAGGACGGAACATGGCGAATATGCGTTGATTACCGAACTCTCAATGGCATAACCATCAAGGATAAATACCCTATTCCAGTACTAGATGAATTGCTATATGAAAGGGAGCACAAAACTTCACCAAGATGGACCTTTGATCCGGGTATTATCAAATACGAGTGTACGAAGAAGTCATACCGAAAATCGCCTTTCGAACACACAACGGCCACTAGAAATTTTTACTTTCTTCAACAAAAGTTGGGATATCTTGGGCATATCATATCAGAGGAAGGTGTGATGGTGGACCCCTTCAAAATTGGAGCAATGCAAAACAGGCTGAACCCGAGAAAAATAAAATTGCTATATGGCTTTCTGGGTTTAACAGACTACTACCGCAAGTTCATGAAAAACTATGGAAAGATCAGTGCACCACTTACTTCCTTACTGAAAAAAGATGTCCTCCAATGGTTGGATAGAACCTCCACGGCCTTCGACAAACTTAAGGCAGCCATGACGACAACGCCGGTGCTAACACTACCAGATTTCAACCGACCCTTCATTATTGAGGCCGACACATCTGGAGTCAGAATTAGAGCAATTCTTTTTTTGGTAAGTAAAAGTAAATTGATTATGTGTAAAGTTTCTACAAATAGCTTTATCTATACAAGTCATAGACAAAGCCAAGTAACTCATAGAGTGCGAATGCGATAGTTATGACTACACATGCTGTAGACTATAACTACCTGTGGGTACATTCTTTGGCATCATTCCCAAGATCTTGTTAGAACCCTTGCAGATTCTAAACTTGGGGTTGATCTCTTTAGGGGATCGGCCTCCTTGGAACTCTATAGGGGTTCCTCCCTCCAAGTTGCTGCTCAAAGGCTGCAGAAAAGATTCATCTATTGCTTATGAAAAGAGAAGGAATACATGGCTATTTATAGGGCTTCTAAACCCTAACTCCTAATAGGACTCCTACTTAAGACTCTTACTTCTAACCAACTCCTAATAGGACTCCTAGTCAAGACTCCTATTCCCTTACAACTCCTAATTCTTCTATAAGAAAACACCTCCTACATGAATGCCCCTCTCAATTAGGACTCTCCTAGCTAGAGTCCTAACAGAATGTCCCTCTCAATTAGGACTCTCCTAGCTAGAGTCCTAACAGTTTTACATGAATGTCCCTCTCAATTAGGACTCTCCAAGCTAGAGTCCTAACAGACCCACCCTCTTCAAATCAGCCTTGTCCTCGAGGCTGATGATTCGTGAATTCTGGGAATTTGATCTTCAAGTCGTCATAGTTCTCCCAAGTGGCATCTTCTATTGGTAGGTTCGCCCACTGTATTAGCACTTCATTAGTGGGTCATCGTCGTCGAGTCACGATCCGTCGATCAATAATGGCACTTGGCTGGGTCTGGAGTTCTCTTTGGGTAGTCATATTTGGTGGGTGGCTTTGGGCTGTCTCCAAGCACCTATTTAAAATTTCCGTCTGGCTATTGGTTTGTGAGTGATATGTCGTACTCCTTTTCAATTTAGTACCCTGCATATGGAATAACTTTGTCCAAAATCTGCTCTTGAAGATGCAAGTAGAATTTGTCACAAGCACAATGTGTCCCTTATGGCATAATTCTTTTGAGTCCTAATTGTAATGAGCCACGGAGCTTGGTGCTTCCTCTAATTTTTTTTGTATCTTACTGGTCTCCGAATCTTCCTGCCATTCCATCTTAATATCCTCAAGGAAGTCGCTGGTTGGAAGTAAAACAATCGAAAATTCAGCTTGCTCAAGTAGCTGCGAAAGCGCATCTACAACAATATTCTCTTTCCACCTTTTGTAAGTTATTTCATAATCAAATCCAAGAAGTTTTGTTACCCATTTTTGTTGCTTAGGGGATGATATCTTTCGCTCCAAAAAGTACTTAAGGCTTTTTTGGTCGGTTTTAATTTGAAATCGTCGACCAATCAAGTAGGGTCTCCACCGCGTTGCTGCGCGCACAATGGCGAGCATCTCCTTATTATATGTTGACCTATTTTGATAGGATGGATATAATGCCTTGCTAGTGTATGCGAGTGTTCGATCATCTTGCATGAGAATGGCTCTAATTCTGACTCCAGATGTGTCGGCCTCAATAATGAAGGGTCGGTTGAAATCTGGTAGTGTTAGCACTAGCGTTGTCGTCATGGCTGCCTTAAGATTGTCGAAGGCCATGGAGGCTCTGTCCAATCATTGAAGGACATCTTTTTTCAGTAAGGAAGTAAGTGGTGCACTGATCTTTCCATAGTTTTTCACGAACTTGCGGTAGTAGCCTGTTAAACATAGAAAGCCATATAGCAATTTTATTTTTCTCGGGGTCAGCCAGTTTTGAATTGCTCCAATTTTGAAGGGGTCCACCGTCACACCTTCCTCATATATGATATGCCCAAGATATCCCAACTTTTGTTGAAGAAAGTAAAAATATCTAGTGGTCGTTGTGTGTTCGAAAGGCGGTTTTCGGTATGACTTCTTCATACACTCATATTTGATAATACCCGGATCAAAGGTCCATCTTTGTGAAGATTTGTGCTCCCTTTCATATAGCAATTCATCTAGTACTAGAATAGGGTATTTATCCTTGATGGTTATGCCATTGAGAGCTCGGTAATCAACGCATATTCGCCATGTTCCGTCCTTCTTGTGTACAAGTAGCACCGGTGAAGAGTAGAGGTTGTAACTCGGCCGAATAACTCCTGTTTCGAGCATCTCTTTTATAATCCTTTCTATTTCATCCTTCTGGAGATATAGATACTGATATGGCCAAGTATTTAATGAAGATTTGCCTGGAAGAATCGTTATACAATGATCATGCCGATGGGTAAGAGGTAGGTTGCACGGTTCGTCAAATATATTTGAAAATTCAGCAAGCAAAGGAAGTAGATTTGGATCTTCAAATTCTATTGGCTCTCCCTTAGTTTGCTGCGCAAGTTGTACCTAAAAGCCACTGCATGCTTTATGCAAAACATTCTCCATTTGTTGTGTGCAAATCGTTGTTATGTCGCCCCCACGTTTCCCGTGCAATGTAACCTGTTTCTCCTTACTGTAAAATTTCATAATTAGTTTCATAAAATTCCAGAAAATGTCACCTAATGTCATCAACCATTTAATTTTGAGCATGGCCTCATGATTGTTAAGAGGGAGAAGGAAGAAATCTACAATTATCTCTTGGTCCTTCAGCAATAGTTTCTCCTGCGGGCGCCTACGATCACAATTCAAAATCCGTCCGTTGATGACCTTAACATCAAACCTGCAGCGATTCTCAATAGGTAATGCTATCCGAACAATAAGCTTACTATATAGGAAGTTAGTAGTACTGCCCGTGTCGATGAGAACAGTGATCGGTTGTTGTTTGAGAAGGCCTCCAACTTTCATCGTTTGCGGGTTTGAGTAGCTGGCTAGTGCGTGTGCTGTAACGTCAGTCGGTTGTGGCTCTTCTTCCGCATCTTCTTCTTCATGTTCAAGGCTCTCTTTTGGATGTTCAGTGACCTCTTCTTCTATCGATTCAATCATAAGAAGTCCTCCTTTACTACAGCGATGCTCACGGCTCCAAGGCTCGTCACAATGCCAACATAACCCCTTCGCATATCGCTCCCGAAGCTCTTCTCCTGTTATCCTCTTTGGGGCAGGGACTTGGTCGACAGTAGTGGGGGCTGAGGGCTTCAATATTACTGGTTGAGGAGTGACCCTAGTCCTCCGAGCTTCATGGTTCAATTGCTCCTCTTGATGTCGTGCGAAAGAGATGGCTGCCATAAGCGTATACGGTTGTCGCGCTTTACATGAATGTCCCTCTCAATTAGGACTCTCCTAGCTAGAGTCCTAACAGACCCACCCTCTTCAAATCAGCCTTGTCCTCGAGGCTGAAGATTCGTGAATTCTGGGAATTTGATCTTCAAGTCGTCATAGTTCTCCCAAGTGGCATCTTCTATTGGTAGGTTCACCCACTGTATTAGCACTTCATTAGTGGGTCATCGTCGTCGAGTCACGATCCGTCGATCAATAATGGCACTTGGCTGGGTCTGGAGTTCTCTTTGGGTAGTCATATTTGGTGGGTGGCTTTGGGCTGTCTCCAAGCACCTGTTTAAAACTTCCGGCTGGCTGTTGGTTTGTGGGTGATATGTCGTACTCCTTTTCAATTTAGTACCCTGCATATGGAATAACTTTGTCCAAAATCTGCTCTTGAAGATGCAAGTAGAATTTGTCACAAGCACAATGCGTCCTTTATAGCATAATTCTTTTGAGTCTCGATTGTAATGAGCCACGGAGCTTGGTGCTTCCTCTAATTTTTTTTGTATCTTACTGGTCTCCGAATCTTCCTGCCATTCCATCTTAATATCCTCAAGAAAGTCGTTGGTTGGAAGTAAAACAACCGAAACTTCAGCTTGCTTGGGTAGTTGCGAAAGTGCATCTACAAGAACATTCTCTTTCCCCTTTTTATAAGTTGTTTCATAATCAAATCTAAGAAGTTTTGTTACCCATTTTTGCTGCTCAGGGGATGATATCTTTCGCTCCAAAAAGTACTTAAGGCTTTTTTGGTCGGTTTTAATTTGAAATCGTCGACCAATCAAGTAGGGTCTCCACCGCGTTGCTGCGCGCACAATGGCGAGCATCTCCTTATCATATGTTGACTTATTTTGATAGGAGGGAGATAATGCCTTGATAGTGTATGCGAGTGGTCGACCATCTTGCATAAGAATGACTCCAATTCTGACTCCAGATGTGTCGGCCTCAATAATGAAGGGTCGGTTGAAATCTGGTAGTGTTAGCACCGACGTCGTCGTCATGGCTGCCTTAAGTTTGTCGAAGGCAGCGAAGGCTCTGTCAGACCATTGGAATACATCTTTATTCAATAAGGAAGTAACTGGTGCACTAATCTCTCCATAGTTTTTCATGAACTTGCAGTAGTAGCCTGTTAAACCCAGAAAGCCATGTAGCAATTTTATGTTCCTCGGGGTCAGCCAGTTTTGCATTGTGCTCCAATTTTGAAGGGGTCTACTGCCACACCTTCCTCTGATATGATATGCCTAAGATATTCCACCTTCTTTTGAAGAAAGCAAAAATTCATAGTGGTTGTTATGTGTTCAAAAGGTGGTTTTCGGTATGTCTTCTTCGCATACTCGTATTTGATGATACCCGGATCGAAGGTCCAGCTTTGTGAAGATTTGTGCTATTACCAACTCATCTACTACTGGAATAAGGTATTTATCCTTGATGGTTATGCCATTGAGAGCTCGGTAATCAACACATAATCGCCATATTTCATCCTTCTTTCGTATGAGGAGCACCAGTGAAGAGTAGGGGCTGCAACATGGCTGAATAACTTCTGTTTTGAGCATCTCTTTTACAATCCTTTCTATTTCATCCTTCTAGAGATGTGGATACTGATATGGCTGAGCATTTTCTGTAGATTTGCTTGGAAGAATCGTTATACAATGATCATGCCGACGGGTAAGAGGTAGGTTGCACGGTTCGTCAAATATATCTGAAAATTCAGCAAGCAAAGGAAGTAGATTTGGATCTTCAAATTTTGTTGGCTCTCCCTTAGTTTGCTGCTTAAGTTGTACTAAAAGGCCGCTGCATGCTTTATGTAAAACCTTCTTCATTTGTTGTGTGCAAATCGTCATTATGTTGCCCTCACGTTTCCCGTTCAGTATCACCTGTTTCTCCTTACTGTAAAATTTCATAATTAGTTGCATAAAATTTCAAGAAATATCACATAATGTCGTCAACCATTTAATTATGAGCATGGCCTCATGATCATCAAGAGGGAGAAGGAAGAAATATGTAATTATCTCTTGGTCCTGCAGCAATAGTTTCTCCTGCGGGCGCCTACGATCACAATTCAAAATCCGTCCGTCGACGACCTTAACGTCAAACCTGCTACAATTCTCAATAGGTAAGGCCATCTGGATAGTAACCATACTATTTAGAAAGTTATTAGAACTGCCCATGTCGATGAGAACAGTGATCGATTGTTGTTTGAGAAGGCCTCCAACTTTCATCGTTTGCGGGTTTGAGTAGCCGGCTAGTGCATGTACCGTAACTTCAGTCGGTTGTGGCTCTTCTTCTGCATCTTCTTCTTCATGTTCAAGGCTCTCTTCTGGATGTTTAATGACCTCTTCTTCTATTGGTTCAATCATAAGAAGTCTCCCTTTACTATAGCGATGCTCACGACTCCATGGCTCGTCACAATGCCAACATAACCCCTTCGCATATCGCTCCCAAAGCTCTTCTCCTGTTAACCTCTTTGGTGCAGGGACTTGGTCGACAGTAGGGGGGGCTGAGGGCTTCAATATTACTGGTTGAGGAGCTACCCTAGTCCTCCGAGCTTCATGGTTCAATTGCTCCTCTTGATGTCGTGCGAAAGAGATGGCTGCCATAAGCGTATACGGTTGTCGCGCTTTAACTTCTCCTCGGATCTCCGGCTTCAAGCCCTCAATGAAGGTCCTCAATAGCTGTTTTTGAGACCAATCATGATTTTTAATAGATAACCTTTCAAACCTGGTTTGGTACTCCTGAACGGTGGAGGTTTGTCGGATCTTTGCTAGTTGTTCGTCAATATTCTCGTAATCAGTTGGTCTGAAGCGAATCAGCAGTCCTTCTTTGAATTGACACCATGAAAGGACTCCATAAGTATGTTCAAACCAGTCAAACCACTGTATAGCATCCCCTTCAAGATGTATAGCTGCAATTTTCACCATAGATACATCCGCGGTTTTGTGGTACCGAAAATATCGCTCCGCGCGCGAGATCCAACCAATCGGGTCTCCTTCTTCCCATCTAGGGAAGTCCACTCTCATGCATGGATAGTTGGGGTTGGTCATAGAGCCTACCCTCCCTTGGAAGTCATCTCTTCGGGGTTGGTGTGATTGGGCAAAGCTCTCTCCTTGATATAAGTTCTTCGGGCTTAGTGGTCGGCCCAATCTGAGTTCGGCAAAGAGCGTCCGAATCTTATCCTCCATTCGCACCTCCAAGACTTCGAATTTAGCATTGATTGCCTCCTTAGATGCCATAGTATATGGCCCCAAATCAATGATGTTAAGATCTCTCTTTTGCTATTGGGTTAAAGGCATGTATAGGTTGAGAGAAGTGATGGTCGAAAGTGTTGGTGGATTGGTGGATGTAGGCTGCGGTTTAGGCTTATTTTGTGGCTGTTTTGGGTGCAGTTTGAGGGTGTGGTTTGGTAGAGTTTTAGGGATGTGGATGAAAGTTTTAGATCTGTGATAGATGGTGGCAAAGGTTTGACAGAAATCAGTGGAAGTTGCAGCAAGTATGTGCTGTCTTGTAAGAGTAGAATTGTCGTCGAAGAAACAACGGTTTCTCGACGTAATTTCCACCAAAAACTTGAGAGAATTGAGGAGGGAATTGATAGAAAAATCATGGTTTATATGACAGTAAGGATATCTATTTTAATCAAGAAAATTTCGGCAGTATAACAGCAAGGAAATTGGTGCAAGTTGCAATTGCAGAATTATCGTCGAAAAATTTCAGCGGGTTACGATGAAAATTTGCAGCAACATAAAATCATTTTTAGAGATGAATTTCTTAATAGATCAATCTTAGATAGAAGCCAAGATGATCTATGATGTGTATAAGAAATTTCATTCAAAAAAGATTGCAAATAGATGGGTTAAGGCAACGATATGCAGCTGAAATTTTCTACAGCATAGATTTTCAAGTGCAGCAGATTGGACAAAAAAGATCAGTAGTTTATATTGAGAATTTTTCGATGAAACCAAAGGGAAATCTACTGTTAGGAAGTTTCAAAGATGTCATAAAAAATTTGTAGAAATTTGGATAGAAAAAGCATAGTAGCAAGATCAAACAGATGGTGGGTGCTATGCAGCTTTAATTCTGCAATTCAAGTGCAGCAGATTGGACATAAAAGATCAGTAGTTTATATTGAGAATTTTTCGATGAAACCAAAGGGAAATCCACTGTTAAGAAGTGTCAAAGATGTCATAAAACTTTCGTAGAAATTTGGATAGAAAAGCATAGTAGCAAGATCAAACAGATGGTGCTATGCGGCTGGAATTCTGCAATGTATCTTTCGTCGTCGAGATGAAAACTTTGTGACGAAAAGTTTATGCAGCAATATAGGAACAATTTTTTTTTTTTTTGGATTTTCGAATAAGGATAACTAAATTGCAGCAGCAGTAAGGTAGGAAACCAGAACCTGTTGCAATTCACGGGGAGATCAAAGGATGATCCGTGGTGGTGGAGATGATGACGGAATTCGGTGACGATCTTTTAAGCAATTGTGGGAATTGCTTTGGATGGTTGTAGAGGGTTGATGGATGGCTGTGGAAGGGCAGCGAGACGCTAAGAACGCTGCTCTGATACCAGGTGTTAGAACCCTTGTAGATTCTAAACTTGGGATTGATCTCTTTAGGGGATCAGCCTCCTTGGAACTCTATCGGGGTTCCTCCCTCCAAGTTGCTGCTCAAAGGCTGCAGAAAAGATTCATCTATTGCTTATGAAAAGAGGAGGAATACATGACTATTTATAGGGTTTCTAAACCCTAACTCCTAATAGGACTCCTACTCAAGACTCCTACTTCTAACCAACTCCTAATAGGACTCCTACTTAAGACTCCTATTCCTTTACAACTCCTAATTCTTAAGACTCCTATTCCTTTACAACTCTTAATTCTTCTTTAAGAAAAAACCTCCTACATGAGTGCCCCTCTCAATTAGGACTCTCCTAGCTAGAGTCCTAATAGAATGTCCCTCTCAATTAGGACTCTCCTAGCTAGAGTCTAGAGTCCTAACATTTTTATATGAATGTCCATCTCAATTAGGACTCTCCTAGCTAGAGTCTAGAGTCCTAACATTTTTATATGAATGTCCCTCTCAATTAGGACTCTCCTAGCTAGAGTCCTAACATTTTTACATGAATGTCCCTCTCAATTAGGACTCTCCAAGCTAGAGTCCTAACAGGTTCACACCTCCTAAATGAGAATTAAATTCGGGGGGCATGACATAAAGAGATACGGAGAGAGTGGATCACCTTGTCGGATGCCATTCGTGCTCCCAAAAAAACCAACATACAGCAAGGATATTCTGCCTCAACAAACTCAGCAAAGATTTTCATTTAAGATGAACTCTGCGTAAATATTTTAGTATACTTAATTTTGAATGCTGAATTTTTGTATGATCAATGCTGAATTCCTGATGTTATAATCACAAATTATGTGATTCAAGTCTCATTCCCTTTTTGTTGATGACAAACAGGGAGAAGTGATGACTAAGTGATGACTTATACTATTTCGATAGCATGACTTAATGAAAATGTCTTATGCGCATCGATAATATGACTTATATAAATTACAAGAACTTGTATAATACAAATATCTCATATGCCTTGCAAAATCTTTGAGAACATCGCAAGATCGATTGATCATATTGAAAGCATGCCTTACATCTATATCATGAAATTCATGTTGAAAATCTTTATCTCTTGTCGTTGTGAAAATTCTCTTATCATTCGACTTGAAAATGATTTTCATCGAAGTTTCATATTTACTATTGCTTAATGAGAAAAACGATAAGTTCTACGGTTAGAACTTATCGGTTTATGCTTGAATTCAATGGGATGGAATTCAAGTATTTTTATCTTCTCATAATATGGCATATAGATAGGGGGAGTTATGTTTAACTCCGTCATCAATTGATTGTCATCATTAAAAAGGGGGAGATTGTTGAATCTCGAATTTTGATGATAAAATCAATTGATGGGTTAATTGATCTAATCCATATTATTGAGTTAAGTGTGCAGGATTAACTACGATAATCAGAAAACATAAAGGAAGAATACCGAAGTCAAGTTCGATGGACGTTTAAGAGACCGAAGAATCGTCGGAGATGCTGCCGGAACCAACCGAGAAGAAATCGGGAACCTGTCGGAATTTTCAGAAGTTCACCGAAGAGATCATCGAAGGTTCGCGGAGATCACCGAGAAGGCTCGGCTACTCGTTAAAGTCATCACAAGATCGGGAGCTTGTTGGGAGTTTGTCGGAAGAAGTTCGTCAGAAAGCTCGCCGGAACAAGACTCGACGTTCGCGGTTGAAAACTTGCTTAGGATAATTTTAGTTATGTAGTTCATGTGTAATTAGGATTAGGATTAAGAGAAAATCCTATATCCTGGTTAGGGGCCAACTGGGCCCAAAATTAGATTTGGTTTAGGCTAAATTTAAAGCCCAACTAGTGAACCGAAGGGTCTGGCGGTGGCACCGCCCAGCACCCGAGAGCTAGGCACTGGCACCGCCTTGCTGGGCGGTGGCACCGCCCAGCACTTGAGAGCTGGGCGGTGGCACCACTTGGCTGGGCGGTGGCACCGCCAGTCCACTATCAGTGTTAGACACTGACAGGCGGTGGCACCGCCAACATCGGGAACGAAAGAGAATTCAAATTTTGGAGCCCAAATTTGAATTCTCTTGAGGCCTATAAATACCCCTCAAATCTCAGTTGAGATTACAACTTTTTGAGAAGCAATTGATTGAGAGAAAGGTCCTAGAAAAGTCTTGTTTTCAATTTGCTAGAGTGTTCACCTCCTTCTTTCTTGCTGAAAATTGGTAAGAGTGTGAACCACTTGTAAAGAGTTGTAACAGGGGTATTTGCCCTTCCCCTTCAAGAGAATTCCTAGTGGAAGGTCGGAGCCTCATCGAAGAGGGCCTCGCAAGTGGATGTAGGTCATTTGACCGAACTACTTTAAAATTGGCGTGATCTCTGGTTTGCATTTCATTATTTCTATTTACATTACTGCAAACCTTCTTACGTGCTTTATTTCCTCATTACCTTTGCTGCACAACTTTACGAATACGCTTTCAAGTTAAGTACTTCCGAGTTCGATTTTTATCATACGAAAGATTTGTCAAAACTGACATTTTAATCCGCTGCACTAATTCACCCCCCCCTCTTAGTGCCGCTCCGATCCTAACAATTGGTATCAGAGCAAGGCTCACTCTCATATTTGGTTTGATACCCAAGAGAGATGGCTTACTCCGGCATACATGAGGGTCATTCTATCACATGTCCACCCATGTTTAATGGGTTGGATTATACTTATTGGAAGATTCGTCTTAGGATCTTCTTCATTTCCATGGATTTCGAGCTTTGGACTATTGTTGAAAACGGATTTCAAAAATCTTCTCTTCCGATGAGCGAATGGAATGAATCGGAGAAGAAGGTTTTTGCTTTAAACGCAAAGGTTATGAATGCCTTGTTTTGTGCACTAGACAAAAATGAATTTAATCGTGTTTCAATTTGTGATTCGGCTTTTGATATTTGGAGAACTCTTGAGGTCACTCATGAAGGCACTAGCCGAGTGAAAGAGTCCAAAATCAACATCCTTGTGCACTCTTACGAACTTTTCCGAATGAAACAAAGTGAGTCCATCGGAGACATGTACACCCGGTTCACGGATGTCATCAATGGACTCAAAGCTCTTGGTAAAGATTTTACTAACTTTGAACTAGTAACTAAAATCTTAAGATCCCTCCCTAAAAGTTGGGATCCAAAAGTTACGGCCATTCAAGAGGCCAAAGACCTTAAAACATTCCCTCTTGAAGAACTTATTAGGTCTCTAATAACCTACGAAATGACATGTCAAGCTTATGACGAGCTCGAGAACCCCCTTCCAAAGAATAGGAAGGATATGACACTCTTATCACAAGAAGACCACTTGAAAGGAACATCAACTGATGAGGAAAGTGACAATGACATTGCACTTTTGACTCAAAAATTTTAAAAATATTGCAGAAATAATATATTTAAAAATAATACAAAAAATAAATTCGAACACAAGAAGGACCAAGTGATTTGCTATGAGTGCAAAAAACCGGGACACTACAAGAACGATTGTCCTCAAGCCAAAAAGAAAACATCAAAGAAGAAGGCGCTCAAGGCAACATGGGATGATTCAAGCGCGTCCGAAGAAGAGGAGTCCAATACCGAGCAACTTGCTCATTACGCCCTAATGGCCATCGGAGAAGAGGTAACGGATTTAATTGATGCAGATTTACCTTATCATGAATTATTAAATGCCTTCCATGAGTTATTTGATGAATGTAAGACAATGTTACGATCGGAGCGGCACTAAGAGGTGGGGGGTGAATTAGTGCAGCGGATTAAAACTTCGGTTTTAGAAAAATCTTTCGTACGATAAGAACGGAACTTGAAAAGTTTAACTTGAAAGCGTATTCTTAAAGTTGCGCAGTAAGGGTAATAAGAAACAAAAGCAGTAAGAAGGTATGCAGTAATGTAAATGACAATAATAAAATGCAAACCAGAGATTACGCCGATTTTAGAGTGGTTCGGTCAAATGACCTACATCCACTTGCGAGGCCCCTCTTCGATGAGGCTCCCACCTTCCACTAGCAAGTCTCTTGAAATGGACGGGTAAACACTCCTCTTACAACCTTTTACATGCAGCTCAACCTCTTACAAATTTTCAATAAGAAAGGAGGAGAACTCTCTAGCAAATTGAAAACAAGACTTGCTAAGACTTTCTAAGACTTTTCTCTCAATCAAAATGCTTCTCAAAAGTTGTAATCTCAGCTGAGATTTGAGGGGTATTTATAGGCCTCAAGAGGATTTAAATTTGGACTCCAAAATTTGAATTCTCTTAGGGTTTCCGATGCTGGAGGTGCCACCGCCCAGCGCTCGGGTGCTGGACGGTGCAACCGCCCAGCCAAGAAGGTGTCACCGCCCAGCTCTCGGGTGCTGGGCGGTTCCACCGCTTGGCTCTCGGATTCATTGGTTTGGCTTAATTTTAGCCCAAACCAAATCTGACTTTGGGCCCAGTTGGCCCCTAACCAAGATATAGGATTATCTCTTAATCCTAATCCTAATTACAAGTGAAGTACATAACACAAAAACATCCTAAGCAAGTTTTCAACCGCGAACGTCGAGTCTTGTTCCGGCGAGCTTTCCGACGAATTCCTTCCGACGGACTCCCTGCAAACTCTCAATCTTTGTGATGACTTTAACGAGTAGCCGAGCCTTCTCGGTGATCTCCGCGAGCCTCCGACGATTTCTTCGGTGAACTTCCGACACGTTCCCGGTTTCTTCTCGGTTGGTTCCGGCAGCATCTCCGATGATTCTTCAGTCTCTTAAACGTCCATCGAGCTCGACTCCGATATCCTTGCTTTATGTTTTCTGGTTATCGTAGTTAATCCTGCACACTTAACTCAATAATATGGATTAGATCAATTAACCCACCAATTGATTATATCATCAAAATCCGAGATTCAACAATCTCCCCCTTTTTGATGATGACAATCAATTGATGACGGAGTTAAACATAACTCCCCCTATCTATATGCCATATTATGAGAAGATAAAAAACACTTGAATTCCATCCCATTGGATTCAAGCATAACCCGATAAGTTCTAATCGTAGAGCTTATCGTTATCCTCATTAAACAATAGTAAGTACGAAACTTCGATGAAAATCATAAGTTAAATGATAAGGGACGAATTTTGCTACGACAGAAGATAAAGATTTTCAATATAAATTTCATGATATCAATCTTGTGATATTTTCAAGGATTTGCAAGGCATGTAAGACATTCATATCACACAAGTTTTTGTAATTCATATAAGTCATGCTATCGTTATGGTGTAAGTCATCACTTAGTCATCACTTCTCCCCCTTTGCCATCAACAAAAAGAGACAAGCTAGCTAATTGATGATCATAGAAAAAGGTTTAGCATTTAACAAAGTTCATCATTCAAATTTGCCAAAAATAGTTTATCCAAAAGACATCATCATTTATGCAGATTAAAACAATAGTTATCTAAAAGGAAAGATCAGTTATCGTTCAATCGATGACAAACTTGAACTTGTTGTTAAAAGCAAACAGAACAGAATAAAAAGATACATCAATTTAATCCTTAGGAGGTAATCCACAGTGCTGATACATGATATCTATTTTTTCATTCATCTGTCGTAGTGTCTTCAAAATTTCAACTTGTTGATTCTGAATTTGTTCTTGCTGTGATTTGATCTGAGATAGCTCCGCCATAATGATATCTTTAGAGGAGGAAACAGGAGCTGAAGGTGCTGCGCCAAAGGGACTAGGAGGAGGAGATTCATTTCCCATAAGAATTGGTGTTTCGGGTTGTTCTATTGGTGGAGAAATTGGATCCGTCCTTCTAGGTTGCCTAACCCATATGCCATTGCTAAAAGTGCACCTAAGTCTTTTCAGTAGGTTTTTATTTATTATGTTATATCAATCATTTTGAATAGATTCTTCATCGGGTGGAATGCAAATGTCATAGGCATGAAGAATTCTAGTGATTAACCTCCCATATGGCAATATAGTATCTTTAGTCAAAATATCCTGCATGTGTTGGTGAATTAAGTACCCAAAACAATTATGCTGACCGGTCATAATCCAATACATGGTTCCTATTTCTATTTGACTTATTTCATCAAGATGAAATTGTTTGGGGAATATGATGCTTGTGATAATGTGATGAAGAATTTTAGAATTGAAAGGCAGTAAGTGTTCACAACTCTTGGGTAGGAAGTCAAGGTTTGGATTTGCAAAAATTGTTTTCACGGCTTCGTTATAGGTTGCTCCTATTGTTTTGACGTTCCATTTACCTTTAAAATAGCATCCCCTATCTTTTTCAGTTATGCCAATTAGCTCACAAATAGTGCTGTCAAATATTCTAATGGGTGTTCCTAGAAGGTAAGTGCTTAGGCTATCGTTGTCCTCATAAAGGTTGGCATAGAACAATCTAACTAATCGCAGATAGATTGGTTCATCTATTTGTAGTAGAGGTAGAGCTTCTAGGTGTGCAAACCACCTAATGGGTTCTAAGTCCTCTAGTTAATCCAGATCAACGTATTTTCCCTTATGGATACATCGTGTTTCAAATTTTGGAAAGCTAAGGAGATTATGGTCAAATGAATCTCCTTCAATCCTTTTTCCTTTTGATCTCTTATGAGCCATAATCTAGACAAGATGATGATGAAATTATAAAAAATAAGCAAGGAAAAGAGGAAAGAAAAGAAGGAATGTGATACCAAAAAGAGGGATTTCAAGTGTTACCTTATGGAGATTATGTTGAGAGATGGAAAGCTTGGACCACCAAGAATCCTTCTCCAATGCTTCTAAGAGTTAGAACGAGGGTTAGAGGGAATGGGAGAGGGTTTTGAGAGTGTTTTTTTCGGGTTGGGGGCGGTGTCACCGCCGGCCCTAACCCCTCGGGTTAGTAAGGCTCGCTTGGTCGATGTCACCGCCAAACCGGTCGGTGTCACCGCCTGGCGCCCGAGCGCCAGGCGGTGCAACCGTCAGATCTGGCGGTGCCACCGCTGGCATCCCGCGGAGGAAAGAAAAAAAATTTTTCTTCCTCCCTTTTGTTTAGCTTCTTCCCTCAAGATCATAAGTTATACTTTAATGGATCATTTTGAATTGAAGAAGAAGGAAGAAATCAAATCCACAAAAGAAAGGAAAAGGACGAGTCTTTTTTCGTGAAGCTCATTTTAGGGACAATTTAACATGCCTAATTCCCTTCTAATGAATTCAAATTGATCTTCGTTCAAAGCTTTTGTAAATATATCTGCTAATTGATGCTTTGTGTCAATGAATTCTAGAACAACATCATTGTTAAGGACATGATCGCGTATGAAATGATGCCTAACATCGATGTGCTTAGTTCTAGGGTGCAGAATTGGATTTTTAGTAAGACATATGGCACTAGTATTATCACATTTTATGAGAATGTTTTTAAAGTGAATTCCATAGTCTTCTAATGTATTTTTCATCCAAATGACTTGTGCACAACATGCACTTGCAGCAATGTATTTGGCTTCCGCCGTAGATAGTGCAACTGAATTTTGTTTCTTGGAAGTCCAAGAAACAAGTGCATGTCCTAAAAATTGGCATGTTCCGGATGTACTTTTTCTATCGATCCTGCATCCGCCAAAATCGACGTCTGCATAAGCTATTAGATCAAATTTTTCAGATTTTGGATACCACAATCCTAAATTTGGAGTTCCTTTAAGATACCTGAATATTCTTTTAACACTCTTCAGATGAGATAATTTAGGATTAGATTGAAACCTAGCGCAAAGTCCTACACTAAACATAATATTTGGTCTAGTCACGGTGAGGTAGAGTAGACTACCTATCATTCCCTTATATGTTTTTTGATCGAAATTTTTACTATTTTCATCCATATCTAACTTAGTCGCAGTACTCATAGGGGTGTTTATTGCTTTTGAATTATCCATGTTAAATCATTTTAACAATTCTAATGTATATTTAGATTGGTTAAGAAATATACCATCAGTAAGTTGTTTGATTTGTAATCCCAAAAAGAAAGTTAATTCACCCATTAAACTCATTTCAAATTCATGACTCATACATTTGGCAAATGATTCACATAGTGATTCATCCGAAGAGCCAAAAATAATATCGTCAACATAAATTTGCACAATAAGAAAATTATTTTCAAAATGTTTAATAAACAATATAGTATCAACCTTGCCTTTGGTAAAATTATTTAAAATAAGAAAGGAACTAAGTCTTTCATACCAAGCTCTAGGAGCTTGTTTCAAGCCATAGAGAGCTTTAGTCAATTTGAATACATGATTAGGAAGAAGAGAATTTTCAAATCCGGGAGGTTGTTCGACATATACTTCTTCGGAAATAAAACCATTCAAGAAAGCACTTTTGACATCCATTTGAAATAGTTTAAAATTATTACTACTAGCATAGGCAAGGAGCATCCTTATGGCTTCTAATCGAGCCATGGGAGCGAAGGTTTCTTCGTAATCGATACCTTCTTCTTGATTGAAACCTTTGGCCACTAATCTAGCCTTGTTTCTAACCACGATACCATTTTCGTCTTGCTTGTTTCTAAAGACCCACTTAGTACCTATGACTAAGTGGTCACTTGGTCTAGGAACAAGCTTCCATATCTCATTCCTTTCAAATTGGTTCAATTCTCCTTGCATTGCAATGACCCAAAAATCATCTTTTAAGGCTTCGTCAATGCATTTAGGTTCAATTTGAGAAAGGAAAGCGGCGTTAGCACAAAAATTCTTGAAAGAAGAACGAGTTTGAACCCCTTTTGTTGTATCTCCTATAATTAGCTTCTTTGGATGAGCATCTACATACTTCCATTCTTTGGGTAAAGAAATTTCGGAAGAAGATGCATTCAAATGGCTATTTTGAGGAGGGGGTTCGTTTAAATTCAGATTATCAAAACCAAGATCATCATCAAAATCATTTTTCTTTAAATTAGAAATTTCATTAAAAACTACATGGATAGACTCTTCTATTACTAAGGTCCTTTTGTTAAAGACACGAAAGGCCTTTGAAATTGAGGAGTAACCAAGAAAAATGCCTTCATCGGATTTAGCATCAAATTTACCTAGGGCATCCTTTTCATTTAAAATGAAGCATTTACAACCAAAAACTTTAAAATAAGAAATATTTGGTTTTTTGTTATTCCATAATTCATAGGGAGTTTTTGATAGAGATGGTCTTATTAGGACCCTATTCATGATGTAACAAGCCGTATTTACGGCTTCGGCCCAAAAATATTTGGGTAAACTATGTTCATTTAACATAGTTCTTGCCATTTCTTGTAGGTTTCTATTTTTCCTTTCAACTACTCCATTTTGTTGAGGATTTCTTAGAGTTGAGAAGTTGTGATTGTACCCATTAACTTCGCAAAAATTTTGAAAGTCATGGTTTTGGAATTCACCACCGTGATCACTCCGAATTGATGAAATCATGAAGCGTTTTTCGTTTTGAGTGAGTTTACAAAATTTAGAGAAACACTTGAAGCAATCACTTTTGTGAGCTAAGAAATAGGTCCAAGTGTATCTAGAGTAGTCATCCACAATCACAAAAGCATATTTGCTTCCACCTAGACTTGTATCAATTGGTCCAAATAAGTCCAAATGGATCAATTGTAATGGTCTAGTGGTGCTAATTTGATTTTTTGGTTTGAAGCTTGTTTTTATTTGTTTGCCTAGTTGACATGCATCGCATACCTTATCCTTAATAAACTTCATATTCGGAATCCCTCGTACTAATTCTTGAGATGAGATTTTAGATATTGTTTTCATGCTTGCATGACCTAATCTCCTATGCCAAAGCCAAGCATCATCATTTACGGCGAAGAAACACATTTCATTACTTAGTTCATCAAGATTGATGGTATAGACATTATTTTGTTTTAAAGCAATCATAGTCATGTTATGATTTGGTTTTTCAATAATGCACATATTTGATTCAAATCTAACGATATAACCTTTATCGCATAGTTGACTAATACTCAAGAGATTATGTTTCAATCCATCAACTAGTAAAACATCATCAATGGAAAAACTAAATTTGTTACCAATAGTTCCCTTGCCAATGATTTTGCCTTTGTTGTTGTCTACGAAGGTGACGTACCCTTCTTCTTTGCTAGTGAGCATAGAGAAATGAGATGGATCTCCAGTCATATGTCTTGAGCATCCACTATCGAGATACCATCTCTTGCTCCTAGCTTGTGGGTTTGTCTACAAAAGAGGATGATTTTTAGGTACCCATTTGATTTTGGGTGCCTCAAAAATTGATCCACTAACCTTGTTATTTATTTTTGAATCCTTTATAGTTCCTTTAGGAACCCATATTAATTTTTGTGAACTAATTTTCCTAAATGGACATTTGTAGGCAATATGTCCGGATTTGCAACAGAAGTTGCATTTCATATAAGAGGAAACATGTAATGTAGGTCCTTTCATGAAAGTGGTAAGATTTTGATGTAATCCTTTTACAAATCCAATTCCATTTCTATTTGCGATGTGACCCTTGTGTGCAAGGATCATATCTAATCCTTTGCTACCAACCTTAAACTTGTTTAAGGTTTCCTTAAGAAGCAAATTTTCATTTTTTATTGCTTCTAAATGCTCACACTTAGAGCATGGAGGAGTTTGAAGACTATCAAACTTATCTTGTAGCAAAGCATGCTTTCTTAAAGATACTTAACTTCTTGCTAGCAGTTCTACATTCATCAAATAATTCATGAAAAACGATAGAGAGTTCTTCAAAAGATAAATCTTCATTAAATAAATCACATACCTCTTCTCCTAAAGCCATTAGTGTGTAATGAGCAACTTGCTCGGTGTTGGACTCCTCTTCTTCGGACGCACTTGAATCATCCCATGTTGCCTTGAGCGCCTTCTTCTTTGATGTCCTCTTTTTGGCTTGAGGACAATCGTTCTTGTTGTGTCCCAGTTTTTTGCATTCATAGCAAATCACTTGGTCCTTCTTTTGTTCAAATTTATTTTTTATATTATTTTTAAATTTGTTCTTTCTTAAATAATTTTTAAATTTTTGAGTCAAAAGTGCAATGTCATTGTCACTGTCCTCATCACTTGATGTTCCTTTCAAGTGGTCTTCTTGTGATTTGAGTGTCATATCCTTCCTGTTCTTTGGAAGGGGGTTCTCGAGCTCGTCATGAGCTTGACATGTCATTTCGTAGGTCATTAGAGACCCAATGAGTTCTTCTAGAGGGAATGCTTTAAGGTCTTTGGCCTCTTGAATGGCCGTAACTTTTGGATCCCAACTTTTAGGGAGGGATCTTAAGATTTTAGTTACTAGTTTAAAGTTTGTAAAATCTTTACCAAGAGCTTTGAGTCCATTGATGACATCCGTAAACCGGGTGTACATGTCTCCGATGGACTCACTTGGTTTCATTCGGAAAAGTTCGTAAGAGTGTACAAGGATGTTGATTTTGGACTCTTTCACTCGGCTAGTGCCTTCATGAGTGACCTCAAGAGTTCTCCAAATATCAAAAGCCGAATCACACATTGAAACACGATTAAATTCGTTTTTGTCTAATGCACAAAATAAGGCATTCATAGCCTTTGCATTTAAAGCAAAAACCTTCTTCTTCGATTCATTCCATTCGCTCATCGGAAGAGAAGATTTTTGAAATCCATTCTCGACAATAGACCAAAGCTCATAGTCCATAGAAATGAGAAAGATCCTCATGCAAGTCTTCCAATATGTGTAATCCGACCCATTAAACAAAGGTGGTCGTGCAATAGAATGGCCCTCTTGCATGCCGGAGTAAGCCATCTCTCTTGGGTATTAAACCAAATATGAAAGATAACCTAGCTCTGATACCACTTGTTAGGATCGGAGTGGCACTAAGAGGGGGGGGGTGAATTAGTGCAGCGGATTAAAACTTCGATTTTAGAAAAATCTTTCGTACGATAAGAACGGAACTTGAAAAGTTTAACTTGAAAGCGTATTCTTAAAGTTGCGCAGCAAGGGTAATAAGAAACTAAAGCAGTAAGAAGGTATGCAGTAATGTAAATGACAATAATAAAATACAAACCAGAGATTAAGCCAATTTTAGAGTGGTTCGGTCAAATGACCTACATCCACTTGCGAGGCCCCTCTTCGATGAGGCTCCCACCTTCCACTAGCAAGTCTCTTAAAATGGAAGGGTAAAACACCCCTCTTACAACCTTTTACAAGCAGCTCAACCTCTTACAAATTTTCAATAAGAAAGAAGGAGGAGAACTCTCTAGCAAATTGAAAACAAGACTTGCTAAGACTTTCTAAGACTTTTCTCTCAATCAAAATGCTTCTCAAAAGTTGTAATCTCAGCTGAGATTTGAGGGGTATTTATAGGCCTCAAGAGGATTCAAATTTGGGCTCCGAAATTTGAATTCTCTTAGGGTTTCCGATGCTGGAGGTGCCACCGCCCAGTGCTCGGGTGCGGGACGGTGCAACCGCCCAGCCAAGGAGGTGTCACCGCCCAGCTCTCGGGTGCTGGGCGGTTCCACCGCCTGGCTCTCCGATTCATTGGTTTGGCTTAATTTTAGCCCAAACCAAATCTGACTTTGGGCCTAGTTGGCCCCTAACCAGGATATAGGATTATCTCTTAATCCTAATCCTAATTACAAGTGAACTACATAACACAAAAATATCCTAAGCAAGTTTTCAACCGCGAACGTCAAGTCTTGTTCCGGTGAGCTTTCCGACGAATTCCTTCCGACGGACTCCCTGCAAGCTCCCAATCTTTGTGATGACTTTAACGAGTAGCCGAGCCTTCTCGGTGATCTCCGCGAGCCTCCGACGATTTCTTCGGCGAACTTCCGACACGTTCCCGATTTCTTCTCGGTTGGTTCCGGCAGCATCTCCGATGATTCTTCGGTCTCTTAAACGTCCATCGAGCTCGACTCCGGTATCCTTGCTTTATGTTTTCTGGTTATCATAGTTAATCCTGCACATTTAACTCAATAATATGGATTAGATCAATTAACCCACCAATTGATTATATCATCAAAATCTGAGATTCAATAGACAATTGGTAGAAAATACAAATTACTAAAAAAGGAGCATGATAGTCTCACTTGTAATGTCGATAAATTAAAGACCGAATATCATGATAGTTTAGCTCCATGTATAAAATGCCATGATCTAGAAACTCTCCAAAAGGAGAACTTGCTACTTAAGGACACTTTGAATAAATTCGAGGTTGGTAGCAAGTCTTTGAACATGATCCTTACAAACAAGGGTTACGTTCCTAAAAGAAGTGGAATCGGATTCGTGAGAAGTCCTCACCAAAATCCAACCACCTTCATTAAAGGCCCTATCTTACATGTTCGGCACCAAAGCAATTGCAACTTTTGTTGCAAATATGGACATAAAACTTATAAATGTCCATTCAAGAAAATTAGTCCGAACAAACTAACTTGGGTTCCTAAAGGAACCATGATTTTTTTGGTAAGTAAAAAGTAAATTGATTATGTGTAAAGTTTCTACAAATAGCTTTATCTATACAAGTCATAGACAAAGCCACGTAACTTATAGAGTGCGAATGCGATAGTTATGACGACACATGCTGTAGACTATAACTACTTGTGGGTACATTATTTGGCATCATTCCCAAGATCTTTAGCTAATAGCAAAATTAAATTTGATAAAAATATATTTTTCTTTTCGGGTGAAGTGCTCGGTTTTGAGATCATGCTCCATACAGGATCTTGAGTCTCTAATAATCTCTTTCAAGAGCTGAGCATTGTTTGTGTGTTGACATTCAAATATTCTATTACATCTCTCCTTCCACATCCACCAAATAGCGCATCTGAAAGTAACCTTTGCCAGTTGTGTAAGAGGCTCTTTTCTTGAGAAATATTGCATAAGGTCGCCTAGTTCTTGGTGCAAGTTTGGTTACGGCAGTCTATTGAGTTCAAATCGCTGGAGAATCTCCTTCCATATCCATTTTGTATAATCACAAGCAAAATAGAGGTGGTCAACAGTTTCTTCTTGTTGCAAACAAAGGGAGCATCGGTTAATATGATAGATACCTCTTCTTTTCATAATGTCTATTGTAGGTAGTTTATTGAGAAGGGCCTGCCATATACATAAGGAGTGTCTTTGTGATCCCGGTCGATCCCATGTCCAACTGCTTGGGACCCACTTGTTATTTCTTTGCCTAATTTGATTTCATGCGGATGTGGCACTAAATTTGCCATTGTCATGAGGCCGAATAAGTATATCTGAAGAGTTGTTCCTGATTGGAATAGCTATGATAGTCGGCCAAAGGAACCATGATCAATTCTATGCAATATGATGGACAAGTTAAATCAGTTTTTAAGGCACCCAAAAGAAAATAGGTACATAAAAATAATCTCTTCTTGTAGAAACATACACCATCACAAGCTAGGAGCAAGAGATGGTATCTAGATAGTGGATGCTCAAGACATATGACTGGAGATCCATCTCATTTCTCTATGCTCACTAGCAAAGAAGAAGGGTACGTCACCTTCGGAGACAATAACCAAGGCAAAATCATTGGCAAGGGAACCATAGGTAACAAATTAAAATTTTCTATTGATGATATCTTACTAGTTGATGGATTGAAACATAATCTCTTGAGTGTTAGTCAATTATGCGATAAAGGTTATATCGTTAGATTTGAATCAAATGTGTGTATTATTGAAAAACCAAACCATAACATAACTATGATTGCATTAAAATAAAATAATATCTACACCATCAACCTTGATGAACTAAGTAATGAAATGTGCTTCTCCGCTTTAAATGATGATGCTTGGCTTTGGCATAGGAGACTAGGCCATGCAAGCATGAAACTAATATCTAAGATCTCATCTAGAGAATTAGTGTGAGGATTTCCAAATATAAATTTATTAAGGACAAAGTATGCGATGCATGTCAACTAGGCAAATAAATAAAAACTAGTTTCAAACCAAAAACTCAAATTAGCACCACTAGACAATTACAATTGATTCATTTGGACTTATTTGGACCAATTGACACGACAAGTCTAGGAGGAAGCAAATATGCATTTGTAATTGTGGATGACTATACTAGATACACTTGGACCTATTTCTTAGCTCACAAAAGTGATTGTTTCAAGTGTTTCTCTAAATTTTGTAAACTCACTCAAAACGAAAAAGGTTTCATGATTTCATCAATTCGGAGTGATCACGGTGGCGAATTTTAAAACCGTGACTTTCAAAATTTTTGTGAAATTCATGGATACAATCACAACTTCTCCACTCCGAGGAATCCGCAATAAAATGGAGTAGTTGAAAGAAAAAATAGAAACCTACAAGAAATGGCAAGAACGATGTTAAATGAACATAATCTACCCAAGTATTTTTGGGCCGAAGCCATAAATATGGCTTGCTACATCATGAATAGGGTCCTGATAAGACCATCCCTATCAAAAACTCCCTATGAATTATGGAATAACAAAAAACCAAATATTTCCTATTTTAAAGTTTTCGGTTGTAAATGCTTTATATTGAATGAAAGGGATGCCTTAGGAAAATTTGATGCTAAATCCAATGAAGGCATCTTTCTTGGTTACTCTTTCGTTTCTAAGGCTTTTCGGGTTTTTAACAAAAGAACATTAGTAATAGAAGAGTATATTCATATAGTTTTTAATGAAATTTCTAATTTAAAGAAAAATGATTTTGATGATGATCTTGGTTTTGATAATTTGAATTTAAATGAACCCCCTCCTCAAAATAGCAACTTGGATACACCTTCTTCCGAAATTTCCTTACCCAAGGAATGGAAGTATATAGATGCTCATCCAAAGGAGCTAATTATAGGAGATACATCAAAAGGGGTTCAAACCCGTTCCACTTTTAAGAATTTTTGTGCTAACGCCGCCTTCCTTTTTCAAATCGAACCTAAATGCATTGACGAAGCCATAAAAAATGATTTTTGGGTTATTGCAATGCAAGAGGAATTGAATCAATTTGAGAGGAATAAGGTATGGAAGCTTGTTCCTAGACCTAGTGACCATTTAGTCATTGGTACTAAATGGGTCTTTAGAAACAAGTAAGACAAAAATGGTATTATGGTTAGAAACAAGGCTAGATTAGTGGCCAAAGGTTTCAACCAAGAAGAAGGTATCGATTACGAAGAAACCTTCGCTCCCATGGCTCGATTAGAAGCCATAAGGATGCTCCTTGTCTATGCTAGTAGTAATAACTTTAAACTATTTCAAATAGACGTCAAAAGTACCTTCTTGAATGGTTTTATTACGGAAGAAGTATATGTTGAACAACCTCCCGGATTTAAAAATTCTCTTCTACCTAATCATGTATTCAAATTGACTAAGGCTCTCTTTGGTTTAAAATAAGCTCCTAGAGCTTGGTACGAAAGGCTTAGCTTCTTTCTTATTTTAAATAATTTTACCAAAGGCAAGGTTGATACTACATTGTTTATCAAACACTTTGAAGATAATTTTCTTATTGTGCAAATTTATGTTGACGATATTATTTTTGGCTCTTCGGATGAATCACTATGTGAATCATTTGCTAAATGTATGAGTCATAAATTTGAAATGAGTTTAATGGGTGAATTAACTTTTTTTTAGGATTACAAATCAAAAAACTTAGTGATGGCATATTTCTCAACCAATCTAAATATACATTAGAATTGTTAAAACGATTTAACATGCATAATTCAAAAGCAACAAATACCCCGATGAGTACTTCGACTAAGTTAGATTTGGATGAAAATAGTGAAAATTTTGATAAAAAAACATATAGGGGAATGATAGGTAGTCTACTCTACCTCACCGCGACTAGACCGGATATTATGTTTAGTATAGGACTTTGCGCTAGGTTTCAATCAAATCCTAAATTATCTCATCTTAAAAGTGTTAAAAGAATATTTAGGTATCTTAAAGGAACTCCAAATTTAGGATTGTGGTATCCAAAATCTGAAAAATTCGATTTAATAGCTTATGCAGATGCCGATTTTGGCGGATGTAGGATAGATAGAAAAAGTACATCCGGAACATGCCAATTTTTAGGACATGCACTTGTTTCTTGGAAGTCCTAGTGCACAATCTATGGCATAAGCCGAATACATTGCTGCAAGTGCATGTTGTGTATAAGTTGTTTGGATGAAAAATACATTAGAAAACTATGGAATTCACTTCAAAAATGTTCCCATAAAATGTGATAATACAAGTGCCATATGTCTCACCAAAAATCCAATTCAACACTCTAGAACTAAGCACATCGACGTTAGGCATCATTTCATATGCGATCATGTTCTTAACAATAATGTTGTTCTAGAATTTATTGACACAAAGCATCAATTAGCAGATATATTTACAAAAGCTTTGAATGAAGACCAATTTGAATATTTTTTTTTTGATAAGTAAAAGTAAATTGATTATGTGTAAAGTTTCTACAAATAGATTTATCTATACAAGTCATAGACAAAGCCAAGTAACTCATAGAGCGCGAATGCGATAGTTATGACTACACATGCTGTAGACTATAACTCCCAATAATAGTCAACATAGAAAATGTTTATCCAGTTATATCAAAACTACCTGTGGGTACATTATTTGGCATCATTCCCAAGATTTTTAGCTAATAGCAAAATTAAATTTGATAAAAATATCTTTTTCTCTTCGGTTAATGTGCTCGGTTTTGAGATTATGCTCCATACAGGATCTTGAGTCTCTAATAATCTCTTTCAAGAGTTGAACATTGTTTGTGTGTTGACATTCAAAAATTCTGTTACATCTCTACTTTCACATCCACCAAATAGCGCATCTGAAAGTAACCTTTACCAGTTGTGTGAGAGGCCCTTTTCTTGAGAAACATTGCATGAGGTCGCCTAGTTCTTGGTGCAAGTTTAGTTGCGGCAGTCTATTGAGTTCAAATCGCTGGAGAATCCCCTTCCATATCCATTTTGTATAATCACAAGCAAAATAGAGGTGGTCAACAGTTTCTTTTTGTTGTACACAAAGAGAGCATCGGTTAATATGATAGATACCTCTTCTTTTCATATTGTCTATTGTAGGTAGTTTATTGAGAAGGGCCTACCATGTACATAAGGAATGTCTTTGTGATCCCGATCGATCCCATGTCCAACTACTTGGGACCCACTTGTTATTTCTTTGCCTAATTTGATTCCAAGCGGATGTGGCACTAAATTTGCCATTGTCATGAGGCCAAATAAGTATATATGAAGAGTTGTTCTTGATTGGAATAGCTATGATAGTCGGCCAAAGTGATAACATTTCGGGAGAAATAGGATTAGGGAGACACCAAGTACCATTAGCAATGAACTCGGAAACCTTCCAATCTTTGGGAGCCCCAAGATCTTTTCGTATTCTGTCGCCATATAATTGAAATATACTCTTCCCATTCACCCAAGGATCATACCACATATTAGTACTAGTTCCAGAAGAGATTGCATAAGAAATGTGTTTGATTAGCCAATTCCTTTCCAAGATGTAGAGTGGTATGTTATTGTTGAAATTTGCCAGATTGTTTCCTTTGAAAGATACCTAGCAGAAACCCATTGTGACCATAAGGAACATTTGTTTTTCAAAAGATCCCACAATTGTTATACCAGGCATGCTTGATTCCAATCTCTAGTATTTCTCAAGTTTAGCCCCCCTTCATCTTTCGGTTTGCAAATGCTATCCCAATTTACCATATGCATTGCCTTATCATTTGTGCCATTCTAGAAGAAGTTCATTAATAACCGTTCAATATCTTGGAGAAGTCCAGTAGGCAGAAGAAATGCATTACACCAATATATATAGTAGGAGTGCAATACCGAACGGATGAGTTCGAGTCGTCCTGCTTTTGATAGAAGCCTATTTTTCCAAGAAGAAATTTTATTCTTTAATTTTTGCACGATAGGCTGACAGTGGGTTTTGTGAATGCCTGTGGATATGAGCGGGAGACCCAAATAAGGAACTGGCAAGCTTCCGTCACTAACCCCCAAAGTTTGTGCAATAAAGACCTTATCCTCAACGTAAGGGCTCATATATACTTTACTTTTCGCATGATTTAACTGAAGTCCAGAAACCATACCAAAGTCATTCATAATAGTAGCCAGGTTCTTTACCAAAGTTCATTAATACCAAAGACCAGATCTAGGGCGACCACTATAGAGGCGGCGACGACACTGTAGCGGCGACCAGATCTATGGCGACCACTGTAGCGGCGACGATACTGTAGTGGCGACCAGATCTAGGGCGACCACTGTAGCGGTGGCCATATCTACCTATGGCGATTTGACTCCTACAGCGTTGGCTTTCTCCCAAGGATGACGGGCGATGACACTGTAGCGGTTTCCTGTAGCGTCGGTTGTTTACCAAGGGCGACGGTACTGTAGCGGTGGTGACGACACTATAGCAGCAACGGTACTATAGCGACGACTACACTGTAGCGACGACGAGATCTCCCTAGGACGATCTGACTCCTGCAGCGTTGGCTTTCGGGCGATGGTACTATAGCAACGATCTGATCTCCCTTAGTTGTGATCGGATCTCCTGCAGCGTCAGCTTCTCCCTAAGGGCGACGAGGCGACCAGATCTCCCTAGGGCGATGGTACTGTAACGGCGAATATACTGCGATGGTGGCTTTTCCCTATGGAGATGATTTTGTAGCGGTGACCAAAAGAGAAATCAAACATGGCAACGACGGCCCCTAGGGCTAGCAACAGCGGCGGGAGGGTTGATATGATGCATCGAAGTAGGTCGCGCTCTAGATCGCGGTAGCTTGCCCTCATTTCCAGTGACCCTCGGCCTTGGACTAGCCTCTTCAAAGCTCCGGTTGGAAGTCCGGATATAAGCTTGGAATTCTTTACTCTAGAAGTTCAGGCTGATAAGAAGATTGATGTATACGAGACTGCTGATTCAGTAGAGCTTATTGAGACATGGACTATGGCGATTGTTGACTATGTGGTAGGTCTCAAAACATCTTATTTCCCACTATCCTCATTTATCAAAACTCGATGGGGAATATCATCATTTGATCTTCATATGCTGGAGAACGGATTCTTTGTTTGCAAGCTATACTCTGAAGAAGATTTACAACGGGTACTCGAAGGATTCTGGACTATTCGCGGCCATCCAATGATTCTACGACGCTGGTCTCCTGATGTCCGTTTGGAGTTAGATAGCCTACAGTCTATTCCATTATGGGTATCCTTTCAAGGTTTTCCTCTGCATCTTTGGAGTCGACGTTTTATTGCAAAGTTATGTAGCACTCTGGGACAACCACTCTACATCGACAAAGCAATAGCAGCTCAGACGAGATTGGCATTTGCACGAGCATGCATACTGGTTTCTTCCGATGAAGATCTTCCAAATGAGGTTTTCTATCGTGATCTTGACGGGAACACTCGGAAGGTACATGTCTCATATTCCTGGAAGCCACAACGATGTCAGCATTGCTTATCTTTTGGTCATGCCAATGGAGCTTGTCAGCAAACTCCAAAACCGATCACAAAGGTCTATCGACCACGTCAAGCGCCTCAGCAACAAAGCGAGTCTTCTCTAATGGCAGTAGCACCGATGGTGGCGAAGACTATTGAGCATTCCGACTCGCAAGAACAGCACCGCGGACAGAAGGACAAATCCAAAACTATACCTCTTCCTATAATGTCTGAGCCTTCCACAACAGAAGGTTCCCATAGTACTAGTGGAAAGGAGAAGCATAAGTCAGAAACTTCATCTCTTCCAATATCTTCGGATCCGTCCACAATAGCTCAACGAACTCAGGCCCAAACAAATCTCGCCAGCAAGGATATCCTCAATAAACTCAGGCCACAACAAACATCGCCAATAAGGATATTCTATCTCAACAAACTCATACCCCAACAAACCTCTCTAGCCAGGCTGCTCCAACAAGTACTATCCAGGATATAGTGCTGCAACAATCTTATCGTGCTTCAACAAACCCTACTAATCAAGACCACATGATTCAAGGTATTTTAAAGTTTAAAAATCTGCAAGCTGTAGATGAAGTGGATAAATATAGGAATAAAGTCATAAAAGGTAAGGATATTGTGCGAGAAGAAAATACAAAACCGAAGGATAAGAAAAAGGATGGTACAGTCCATCCAAAGCCGTAGGATGAATACCTTGCCACCTTTTCATTTTTTTATTACTGATGAAGATAACATGCTGGAATGTTCACGGACTTAATAAGCCTGAGAAATATCGGGAGCTCAACAGAATAATCAAGTCTG
Organism: Musa acuminata AAA Group; assembly: GCF_036884655.1. Classification (NCBI taxonomy): domain Eukaryota; kingdom Viridiplantae; phylum Streptophyta; class Magnoliopsida; order Zingiberales; family Musaceae; genus Musa; species Musa acuminata. The sequence goes on along the minus strand of NC_088335.1, from coordinate 29,592,220 downwards.
CCGCATGTGATATTGTTATTCTAGTGGAAACGAAAATTAAACAATCGCGCGTTCAAGCTCAAAAGAATTTAATATGGCCGGATGCAGAACTGTTTACCAATGACTCAAATGAAACTTTTGTCAGAATATAGACCAATTTGAATTCATTAGAAGGGAATTAGGTATGTTAAATTATCCCTAAGAATAAACTTGTTTGAATGGATTTTTCGTAAAGTTTTTCATCCTCTCTCCATTCCTAGGTGAATTTGATCCTTCTCTTTCGATTCTAAATGACACGTTAAATTACCTTATCCTATCTTGAGTCAAACACCACTCCCAACTTGGTATCAGAGATTTTATGATATTTTGTGAATCTCAAAATTGATTTTGATGGCTTGATTATGAGTTTCAATTTGACGATTTGAATTTGAATGAGTTTGTATTCGAATTATGATATTGACTTATTGGAGTTACTACTTGAAAATTTTTTTTAATCACAATCTCTTCTTTGTGCACCTACAATTTTTGTTCTTTATAGAAAGAAGAGATTTGATAAAATGGATGAATGCTGAATTTTCCTTTAAAATGAACTCTGCGTAAATATTTTAGTATACTTAATTTTGAATGCTAAATTTTTGTATGATCAATGCTGAATTCCTGATGTTATAATCACAAATTATGTGCTTCAAGTCTCATTCCCTTTTTATTGATGACAAACGGGGAGAAGTGATGACTAAGTGATGACTTATACTATTTCGATAGCATGACTTAATGAAAATGTCTTATGCGCATCAATCCAATTCAAAACAAGTATTGTAGCGAGTGGAGCCCTAGGGCGATGTTACTGTAGCAACGGTGGGCGATACTGTAGCAGCGACCAGATCTAGGGCGACGGGACTGTAGCGGCGACCAGATCTCCCTAAGACGATCTGACTCCTGCAGCGTCGGCTTTCTCCCACGGGCGAAGGGCGACGACACTGTAGCAGCGATCAGATCTCCCAAGGGCGACGGTACTGTAGCGGCGGCGACGATACTGTAGCAGAGACCAGATCTAGGGCGAAGGTACTGTAGTGGCGACCAGATCTTGGGCGATGGTACAGTAGCAGCGACGACACTGTAGTGGCGACCATATCTCCATAGCGTCGCCTTCTCCCCAAAGGCGACGATACTGTAGCAGCAACCAGATCTCCCTAGGGTGATGGTACTGTAGCGGCGATCTAATATACTGTAGTGGTGGCTTTTCCCAATGGCGTCGTTTCTGTAGCGGCGACCAGAAGAGGGATCAAACATGGCAGCGACGGCCCCTAGGGCTGGCGATGGTGGCGAGAGGGTTGAAACGATGGCAAGGCTCCCTACCGTTACCCCCCAAGTTGCTCCTCCACCATATCCTTTTCAGAGAGAAACTCCTTCGATGAAGCAGCATCGATCACGGCAGCCTGCTCTCATTTCCGGCGATCCTCGGCCTTGGACTAGCCTCTTCAAGGCTCCGGTTGGAAGTCCAGATCTAAGCTTGGAATTCTTTACTCCAGAAGTTCAGGCTGATAAGAAGATTGCTGTATACAAGACTGCTGATTTAGCAGAGCTTATTGAGACATGGTCTATGGCGATTGTTGGCTATGTGGTAGGTCTCAAAACATCTTATTTCCCACTATCCTCATTTATCAAAACTCGATGGGGAATATCGTCATTTGATCTTCATATGCTGGAGAACGGATTCTTTGTTTGTAAGCTATACTCTGAAGAAGATTTGCAACGAATCCTCGAAGGATTCTGGACTATCCGCGGTCATCCAATGATTCTACGACATTGGTCTCCTGATGTCCGTTTGGAGTTAGATAGCCTACAGTCTATTCCATTGTGGGTATCCTTTCAAGGACTGCCTCTATATCTTTCTTTAGAGTCGATGTTTTATTGCAAAGTTATGCAGCACTCTGGGACAGCCACTCTACATCGACAAAACAATAGCAGCTCAGACGAGATTAGCATTTGCACGAGCATGTGTCTGGTTTCTTCCGACGAAGATCTTCCTAATGAGGTTTTCTATCGTGATCTTGACGGGAACACTCGGAAGGTACATGTCTCATATTCTTGGAAGCCACAACGATGTCAATGTTGCTTATCTTTTGGTCATACAAATGGAGCTTGTCAGCAAACCCAAAACCAACCACAAAGGTCTATCGACCACGTCAAGCGCCTCAGCAACAAAGTGATTCTTCTCTAATGGCAGTAGCACCGATGGTGGCGAAAACTATTGAGCATTCCGACTCGCAAGGAAAGCACCACGGACAGAAGGACAAATCCAAAACTTTATCTCTTCCTATAATGTCAGAGACTTCCACAATAGAGGTTTCCCATGGTACTAGTGGACAGGAGAAACATAAGTCAGGAACTTCATCTTTTCCAATATCATTGGATTTGTCCACAATAGCTCAACGAACTTAGGCCCAAACAAATCTCGCTAGCAAGGATATTCTTCCTCAACAAACTCAGGCCACAACAAACATCGCCAACAAGGATATTCTGTCTCAACAAACTCATGCCCCAACAAACCTCCCTAGCCAGGCTGCTCCAACAAGTACTATCCAGGATATTGTGCTGCAACAATCTTATCGAGCTTCAACAAACCCTGCCAATCAAGACCACATGATTCAAGGTACTTTAAATTTTAAAAATCTGCAAGTTGTTGATGAAGTGGATAAATATAGGAATAAAGCCATAAAAGGTAAGGATATTGTGCGGGAGGAAAATACAAAACTGAAGGATAAGAAAAAGGATGGTACAATCCATCCAAAGTCGTAGGATGAATACCTTACCACCTTTTCATTTATTTATTACTAATGAAGATAACATGCTGGAATGTTTGCGGACTTAATAAGTGGGAGAAATGTCGGGAGCTCAACAGAATAATCAAGTCTGCCGCATGTGATATTGTTATTCTAGTGGAACGAAAATTAAACAATCGCACGTTCAAGCTCAAAAGAATTTAATATGGCCGGACGCATAACTGTTTACCAATGACTCAAATGAATCTTTTGGTAGAATATGGGTCTTATGGCATCCTAACTCTATTAATGCTTGGTTTATTTCTGCTACTGATCAATTCATTCATCTTAAGGTAGAGGACAAAAACAATGGCTGTCAATTCAATTTCACTGGTATATATGCTTCAAACAGTATGCAAGAAAGAAATACTTTTTGGTCTGACCTGACTAATATTGTAAATGGCTGTCTCAATGTACCTTGGATTGTTCTTGGAGACTTTAATACTGTTCGGTACACAAATGAAAAAGAGGGGGGTAGACAACTTTCAGAAAGCCAGTTTCAAAGTTTTAATGATTACATTGACACTGCAGCATTGTTTGATATGAAATCTGTGGGTAATTGGCTCTCTTGGAGTAATCAAGGTGCTGCTAATAGAAAAATAATGGCTTGACTTGATAGGTGTTTGATTAATCATGAATGGTTAACAGTTTACCCAGATTCACTTCTTGAGTATGGTGCTCCTTTGTTTTCTGACCATTCTTTAATGTATATACACGCAGACAAAGCGACACCAAGAGGCAAGAAACCGGTTAGATAATTTAATGTGGAGTACTCATCCTCAATTTCTTATTGTTATCAGATCTGTTTGGAATGTTAATGTGCATGGATCCCCCCCTTACATCTTATGTCAAAAGCTCAAAGGTTGTAAAGCAGCACTAAAGGAGTGGAATACAAATACCTTTGGCAATATTACCACCAGAGTTCAATTTTGCAGAAAGGAACTAATGTCATTGCAACATGAGCTGCAACTTCAGCCAAATGATGAAAATATTATCTATAAAGAGACAGAAGCCAGAAATAACTTCATGCAAACCTTAAAACAGGAGGAAAGTTTTGCAAAGCAGAAGTCTCAACAGCATTGGCTTACACTAGGGGATTCCAATACTAAATTTTTCTATGCTTCAAATGCTACTCGAAGGGTTGTTAACCGTATCAGCAAATGCAGAGATAAAGATGATAATCTTATTGAGAATTTAGATGAGGTTAAAGCACACACAGAGTAATTTTTTTATTCCTTATTCAATCAAGCTGGGAAACCTAATAACATTCATGTGGAGCCTGTTGAATCTCGTATTTTGATGATAAAACTACTTGATATATGTTTATGATTTAATCTGCATTTTGAGTGACGCAGGGTGCTTCGATCAGGATGAGACAATTAAAGCAGGAAAATCATGTTGTGCCAGAGGAACATGTCAGAAGATTGGACGTTAGGCCGGTGGATCGGTCGACGTATCGACAGAAGGCTTCGGGCCGTGGACTCGGGCATCGGGCCAAGAAGAGCGGGTATTGTGCCAAGGATATCGGAGTTGTGGAGTCAACTGGCCGATTGGGCAATAGGCTGCAGGAAAGGACGATGCACCGAAGAATCGGACGAAGCGTCGAGGGACCAATGACATGCCAGACAACTTGGTTAATTGCTTAGGATTAATTGTCTCGATCGAAGTTTTTGTTTTTGTGTGTGCAGGATTAACTACGATGGAAGAAAGACATGCAGTAGGAGTTGTGCCGGAGTCATGACAATGATCACGTTGGGAGTTCGAGAGCTCGACGGAAGTTCGGACAGTCGTCGGAGGTTCTGCGGGAACAAATCCGAGAAGTCCAGAAGCTTGCCAAAGGAGCTTGTCGGAACTTGCCAAGTGGATCATCGCTGTCCAAGAGTTTGCCGGAAGTCCGCAGGAGCATCACCGAGGGTTCATCGGATGATCGACGGAAGTTCGCCGGAAACTCGCCGGAAGAAGCGAGTGACGTACCGAAGCAAGCTACAGAATATGTCTTAGGAAATAATCATAGTTAGCACTTTGATTAAGTTAGAAATGGGAGGTGATCCCATTAGCTTAATCCTGGGGCAATTGGGCCCCTGAAGAACTCAAATTGGGTCGAATGGTTCAACCCATTCGGACCCAGGTTGCTGTGGGAGGTGCAACCGCCCACGCAGGGAGGTAGCACCGCCCAGGCTATGTCTCCCAGCGAGACTGGGCTATGCAACCGCCCAGGGCTCAGTCTCCTAGTGAGACTGGGCGGTGCAACCTCCTCTGTCAGGAGGTAGCACCGCCAGAGCTCAAGTTTCGAGCTCTGCTAGGCGGTGCAACCTCTCCATTCAAGCGGTGCAACTGCCTAAGCTCGGTCTTCGAGCTCTGGCAGAGAGGTGCAACCGCCCCTAACAGAGGTGGCACCGCCTAGAGGCTCAGTCTTCGAGCTCTGCCAGGCAGTGCAACCGCTCCAGTCTGGAGGTGCAACCGCCTGATCCCGGAATTCCGGGATTTGATCATTTTGAGCTCCAAATTTGAACTGGGTTGGGGCCTATAAATACCCCACCCATTCAGCACTGAAAAGATACAGACCTACATCGAATTCTTGATCTTTTCTGTGGTTCTAAGAGCTCAAATTTGTGTAAAGTCCAAAAGTTCTCCTCTTTTGTTCTTCAAGTCTTGAGTTGTAAAGAGAGGAGAGAAAGGTTCTGTAAGGGTTGTCTCCTAAGCCCGTCAAAAGGAGAGAAACTGTAAAAGGGCAGTTGGCCTTCGTCTATTGAAGGAAGGCCTCTAGTTGACGTCGGTGACCTCGTCGGTGGAGGAAGCCAAAAGTGGAGTAGGTCAAGACTGACCGAACCACTCTAAATCTCTAGTCTGCTTTTATTTTGAGCACTTTATCATTACTACAAACCTCCTACATAGCTACTTCTCTCTGCACTTTTACGAACAAGTTTCTAAGTTCTGATCTTTCCGAATATGCATTCAGACGTAAATCGGTGTATTCGTACGATCCTTACATTGCAGTTTACATTTACATTTTGATTATATTTATAACTGCAAACTGTCTTCTGCGCTTTTACGAACGAGTTTCTTTGTAGTTTACGTTTACGTTTTGATTCCATTTATAACTGCAAACTGTCTTCTGTGCTTTTACGAACGAGTGTCTAAGTTCAGATCTTTCCAAATCTGAGCTTAGACGTAAACTGCGTTTAGACGCAAACTGTGTTTAGACGCAAACTGCGCTTAGACGCAATATACGCTTAGACGCAAACTGCGCTTAGATGCAATCTGAGCTTAGACGCAAACTGCGCTTAGACGCAAACTGCGCTTAGACGCAATCTGCATTTAGACGCAAACTGCATTTAGACGCAAACTGCGTAAACTGCGCTTAGACGCAAACTGTGTTTAGACGTAAACTGCACTTAATCATAAGTAATCTTAGAATCGACTTTTGCATCAAAAATAGTTTTTATCGAACGAACACATCTTTCATTTTTAATCGCTGTAAGATTTCGGCTGCACTAATTCACCCCCCCCCCTCTTAGTGCTCTCGATCCTAACAATTGGTATCAGAGCGGGGTATTTCTCATTTTGGATTTACACCCGAGAGAAATGGCTCTTCAAGAGGGCTTTTCGGTCTTTCGTCCACCGTTCTTTAACGGATTGGACTACACTTATTGGAAAACTCGAATGAGAGTTTTCTTGATTTCTCTAAATCTGGATTTATGGAATATCATTGAAAACGGTTTTCAACTTCCCTCTAAACCGATGAATGAATGGTCGGATTTAGAGAAGAAGTATTTTTCTTTAAACACAAAGGCTATGAATGCCTTATTTTGCACTTTGGACAAAAATGAGTTCAATCGGGTTTCTTTGTGCGAAACGGCTTTCGATATTTGGCGCACTCTTAAAATCACGCCCGAGGGAACTAGTAGAGTCAAAGACTCGAAAGTTAATATTTTACTGCATGATTTCGAGCTTTTTCATATGAAACCAAGTGAAACCGTTGTTGACATGTACACCCATTTTACGGATGTCGTCAATGGTTTAAAATCACTTGGTAAAAGCTTTTCGGATTTTGAACTCGTTAACAAAGTTTTGCGCTCACTTTCTAAAACTTGGGATTTAAAAGTAACTACTATTCAAGAATCGAAAAACTTGAACCAATTTCCACTTGAAGAACTAATTGGTTCATTGATCACATATGAAATGACGTGCAATGCACGTGAAGAACTTGAGAACCACCTTCCAAAGAACAGGAAGGATTTGGGACATAGAACATTTGAAGACCACTCGAGCATAAGCTCAAGTGATGGTGAACTTAAACTATAAATGAAACAAAAATTAAAAAGTAAAAAGAACGGAACTACTTGCTTTGAACGCAAGAAGAAGAACAAAAATTGGGATGAATCAAGCTCCTCCGAAGACGAGAAGAAAATCAACAAAGGCGAGGTAGCAAACTACGCCTTTACGCCTTTCGACGCTGAGGTAATCAAAATGCCTTTAATTTACTTTGAAATTACATGATGCTTTTCATAAAACATTTTTCTTTTTTATTTAATTTTCTTGAAAATTACATGTTTAATAATTTTATAATGAAAATACAAACAATTAGGAATCATGCTTATCATTCTAGTAATTTTGAAAATAATCATGAAAATTACATGTTTATGATAAACAAAATGATTTTGATTAAAAATACCTTATGAAATCATGCTATATGTGGTTGAGAAGTAATAATGTATATCATGTTGATTTCCATTGTTATTTCTCGATTTTGAGTATATGAAATCATGTTCAATTTGAAGTTATGATTAATGAGTATATATTTTTGAAATTATGATGATTCTTGATATTTATGGATTGTCGATTTTCATGATAATAACAGTGGCTTTAAAAAAAATTGATGCATGTTTTCACAAATGAAAAGGCATGCTAACATGAAATCGATCACTTAAAATGAAACACTTAAAAAGGGGAAAAATATATTATCAATGAAATCATGAATCTATTTATGTTATAAATTTTGTGAGCCATAAAAATGATTTTGATAATTTAAAATTGAAATGAGTTTTATCAAAATCATGATCTTGATTTATCAAATTGAATGAATTGAAAATGAATAATGATTTTTCTCTGTGACTTGTATTCCTTGTATTCATTATATGATTTTTATGTAATTCTTTGTATTCATGAAATATTTATCTCATCACCCAATTATTTCTTTTCAATATTCCTCAAGTGATGATATGAATGCATGAGATATTCATGAATTTATTTTGATGTATGCAAATGAGAAGCTTCGATCATGCATGGTAGAATGCAATGTGACAAATTAATACCATGATGATTTAAAATATTTATGATTTGGAATGATGCATATGTTTTTTTTTATGATGTGTATCATGAATGCTTTAAATGATAAATGTTTGGAATCATGATTAAAATGAAGTGATAAATACTTAAAAAATATTGATTTAATGTTCGGTATCATGAATACTTCATTATCATACATTAAAATAGTGATAAATATTTTCAAAATAAATGATTGTATCATGTTAGATGATTTTATATATTGTGCATGATAAGCTATAAGTGGTGATTGAAACAATGATTGAAATAATATGAATAATGATTTGGAATCATGCATATAATAATGAGTTTATATGTTTTGAAAATGTGCATGTTTTAATTTGAAAATATAATGATGCACAAATGAGATTGATACTTACCTTTGTCATGATTTAAAAATTGATGTAAAGGGTTTTTCCCTTCTTTTTGACAATGACAAAAGGGGAGATAGCTAGCTTGCACAATTCTAGAAGAAAGCAAAAATTGTACTTCTCAAAAGAGAAGAAATTGCTATCTTGAACATCACCAAGAAGTGCTATCTTGCAAATCTCAAGACACACAAATGCAATCATGCAAAATTTGTAATTTTGCACATCATTAAAATTTATGATGCTTTGGTGATTATGCATGTTCTAAAATGTTATAAAATTCACTAGCTTGCATGATGTAGAACTTAGCTATATTGAACATCACCAAGGAATGCTATCTTGCCTATCTCAAGAAGCAAAAAGTTAACTTGCACATCTAGCAAAACTTATATTTCAAGAAGCAAGAGTTACTTTCTTGAACATCTCAAAATTGCTAGCTTGCGGGCTTTAAAATGTAGAAATTTTTTGCTAGCTTGAATATGGTAAACTTGCTATCATACTACCATGATGATGAGCATACCGTATCTTCATGATTAAATTTGATAAACTATGGCAAAAATCTGTCCGAATGATTAAACCTGTTAAAATTATTTTTCGGACTTTTTTGATTAAATGATCAAATCACTTGATTGCCATAATGATTTTACACAATTACTTGCCATGATTACATGTTGGAAATTATGTGCTTGAATACAAAAATTTCCATGATAATAAGCATGTTTTACCTTCATGATTGTAATTGAATATCTCTCGTAAAACCCTATCCGAATGTATGAAAGTGTCAAATTTCATTTTCGGATTTTCTTGATACATTATCCTCTTCCGAATTTAACAAGCATATGTCATATCAAGTTTAATTCACATCATTGATTTTTGACATATGGAATCATCTAGCAAATGCACTTATCATGTGAAAAATATTTTTCGAGAAACATATTTGATGATTCCCTCTTATAAAAGGAAGATATTTTTACATACAAGGATTTGACTCACTTACATATCTTAATCCTTGCAAAAATGAAGTGTGCTTTAATATCTTATCAAGTTGAACTTCATATATGGCTTTCCTCCTTCATGTAAAAAGATAACAAATAAAAAGGAAGAAGCAATAAAAGCTATCTCCATGTCATGTTTTCCTCGAGATGTTTGCATAATTGGTATCCTATCACTCACTGTTGGAAAATGACATGAACCAACTTATGGCATCACACTTATATTTAAAATTTGCTTATATCGGTCTCCTTGTTGTTGATGACAAAGGGGGAGAAATATATAAATTGATACTATGAGTGCCATATTTGAAGAATATGAATAGATGTTATGAATGCCATATTATGATGAGATATCAAAAGCAGCATTCATATGAATAGGTGCTATGAATGTCATATCATGTTAAGATATCAAGAAATTGAATCGTAATTTTACATGTTGATATCTTACCATTTGATGATAGCAAACTTACATGATGGTAACAATAGATATTATGTTTTTCATGCAATGAGTTAAAACTTACATCACAAACACTTGATTGTGGTACTTCTCCTTGTTGTTGATGACAAAGGGGGAGAAGTATGTTGATGACATCACATGTTATGCATAAGTTTATGATGACATGTTGCTTGGATTTTTGAATCCAAGAGTTTCTATCAATATGGCATATTGATAGGGAGAGTTTGTTTAAACTCCGGGAGTTAAGATTTGCTCCGTCATCAAGTAGTTGTCATCATCAAAAAGGGGGAGATTGTTGAATCTCGTATTTTGATGATGAAACAACTTGATATATGTTTATGATTTAATCTGCGTTTTGAGTGACGCAGGATGCTTCGATCAGAATGAGACAATTAAAGCATGAACATCATGTTGTGCTGGAGGAACATGTTAGAAGATTGGACGTCGGGCCGGTGGATCGGTCGACGTATCGATAGAAGGCTTCAGGCCGTGGACTCGGGCATCAGGCCAAGAAGAGCGGGTATTGTGCCAAGGATATCGGAGTTGCGGAGTCAACTAGCCGATTGGGCAATAGGCTACAGGAAAGGACGATGCGCCGAAGAATCGGACGAAGCGTCGAGGGACCAATGACATGCCCGACAACTTGGTTAATTGCTTAGGATTAATTGTCTCGATCGAAGTTTTTGTTTTTGTGTGTGCAGGATTAACTACGATGGAAGAAAGACATGCAGCAGGAGTTGTGCCGGAGTCATGACAATGATCACGTTGGGAGTTCGAGAGCTCGACGGAAGTTCGGACAGTCGTCGGAGGTTCTGCGGGAACAAATCCGAGAAGTCCAGAAGCTTGCCAAAGGAGCTCGTCGGAACTTGCCAAGTGGATCATCGCTGTCCAAGAGTTTGCCGGAAGTCCGCAGGAGCATCACCGAGGGTTCATCGGATGATCGACGGAAGTTCGCCGGAAACTCGCTGGAAGAAGCGAGTGACGTACCGAAGCAAGCTGCAGAATATGTCTTAGGAAATAATCATAGTTAGCACTTTGATTAAGTTAGAAATGGGAGGTGATCCCATTAGCTTAATCCTGGGGCAATTGGGCCCCTGAAGAACTCAAATTGGGTCGAATGGTTCAACCCATTCGGACCCAGGTTGCTGTGGGAGGTGCAACCGCCCAGGCAGGGAGGTAGCACCGCCCAGGCTATGTCTCCCAGTGAGATTGGGCGGTGCAACCGCCCCAGCCAAGAGGTGCAACCGCCCAGGGCTCAGTCTCCGAGCAAGACTGGGCGGTGCAACCTCCTATGTCAGGAGGTAGCACCGCTAGAGCTCAAGTTTCGAGCTCTGCCAGGCGGTGCAACCTCTCCATTCAGGCGGTGCAACCGCCTGAGCTCGGTCTTCAAGCTCTGGCAGAGAGGTGCAACTGCCCATGACAGAGGTGGCACCGCCTAGAGGCTCAGTCTTCGAGCTTTGCCAGGCGGTGCAACAGCTCCAGTCAGGAGGTGCAACCGCCTGATCCCGGAATTCCGGGATTTGATCGTTTTGAGCTCCAAATTTGAACTGGGTTGGGGCCTATAAATACCCCACCCATTCAGCACTGAAAAGATACAGACCTACATCAAATTCTTGATCTTTTCTATGGTTCTAAGAACTCAAATTTTTGTAAAGTCCAAAAGTTCTCCTCTTCTGTTCTTCAAGTCTTGAGTTATAAAGAGAGGAGAGAAAGGTTCTGTAAGGGGTGTCTCCTGAGCCCGTCAAAAGGAGAGAAACTATAAAAGGGCAGTTGGCCTTCGCCTATTGAAGGAAGGCCTCTAGTTGACGTCGGTGACCTCGTCGGTGGAGGAAGCCAAAAGTGGAGTAGGTCAAGACTGACCGAACCACTCTAAATCTCTAGCTTGCTTTTATTTTGAGCACTTTATCATTACTACAAACCTCCTACATAGCTACTGCTCTCTGCGCTTTTACGAACAAGTTTCTAAATTCTGATCTTTCCGAATCTGCATTCAGACGTAAATCGGTGTTTTCGTACGATCCTTACATTGCAGTTTACATTTACGTTTTGATTCTATTTATAACTGCAAACTGTCTTCTGCGCTTTTACGAACGAGTTTCTTTGCAGTTTACGTTTATGTTTTGATTCCATTTATAACTGCTAACTGTCTTCTGCGCTTTTACGAATGAGTGTCTAAGTTCAGATCTTTCCAAATCTGAGCTTAGACGTAAACTGTGTTTAGACGCAAACTGTATTTAGACGCAAACTGCGCTTAGACGCAATCTGCGCTTAAACGCAAACTACGCTTAGACGCAATCTGAGCTTAGACGTAAACTGCGCTTAGATGCAAACTGCGCTTAGACGCAATCTGCATTTAGACGCAAACTGCATTTAGACGCAAACTGCGTAAACTGCGCTTAGACGCAAACTGTGTTTAGACGTAAACTGCACTTAATCATAAGTAATCTTAGAATCGGCTTTTGCATCAAAATAGTTTTTATCGAACGAACGCAGCTTTCGTTTTTAATCGTTGTAAGATTTCCGCTGCACTAATTCACCCCCCCCCCTCTTAGTGCTCTCGATCCTAACAGAGCCGACTAGAAAACTTGATTCGGAAGCTACTTCAATCCTCAATGCCCAATTACAGATGATGAAATTGTATGTATTGTCTTTAAGTCACCAAAGAACAAAAGCCCAGGTCTAGATAGATTTCCAACTGAATTTTACCAAACTGCTTGGTCTATTATTGGAAATGATGTGATCAAGGCTTGCCAACATTTTTTCTCTTCAGGTTATATTCTTAGAGAGATGAATTGCACTTTTATTTCTTTAATTCCGAAGAATGCAGGGGCTGATTCACTAGAGAACTATCGACCCATATCATTATGCAACTTTATTTACAAGATTATCTCTAAAGTATTGGCAAATAGAATGCAAAAGGTAATACACAAGATCATTAGCCCAAATCAAGCTGCTTTCATCAAAGGGAGAAGGATACATCATAACATTTTGCTTGCTAATGACTTGGTCAAAGATTTGCATTCAAAAGCAAGAGGGACAAAAATCTATTTTAAAGCTGATTTACGGAAAGCCTTTGATTCAGTTAATAGGAAATTTATGTATAAGATGCTCCTCCATATGAACTTCCCACAGCAATGTGTTAACTGGATTCAATCTTGCCTAGAAACTCCAAAGCTTTCGATACTCTTTAATGGCTCACCTATTGGTTTTTTTGGGAGCACGAATGGCATCCGACAAGATGATCCACTCTCTCTATATCTCTTTACTATTGCGATGGAAGGACTTAGCTGTATGTTGGAACACGCAGTCTTAAATGGCAGTATTAAGGTACCCATTGCTGGTTCTATTCATATATCACATATAACATTTGCAGATGATTTACTTATCTTTCTCCAAAATGAACCAACTTCATTAAAGAACCTTGCTACTATTATGAATGACTTTGGTATGGTTTCTGGACTTCAGTTAAATCATGCGAAAAGTAAAGTATATATGAGCCATTACGTTGAGGATAAGGTCTTTATTGCACAAACTTTGGGGGTTAGTGAGGGAAGCTTGCCAGTTCCTTATTTGGGTCTCCTGCTCATATCCACAGGGATTCACAAAACCCACTGTCAGCCTATCTTGCAAAAAATAAAGAATAGAATTTCTTCTTGGAAAAATAGGTTTATATCAAAAGCAGGACGACTCGAACTCATCCGTTCGGTATTGCACTCCTACTCTATATATTGGTGTAATGCATTTCTTCTGCCTGCTGGACTTCTCCAAGATATTGAACGGTTATTAATGAACTTCTTCTGGAATGGCACAAATGATAAGGCAATGCATATGGTAAATTGGGATAGCATTTGCAAACCGAAATATGAAGGGGGGCTAAACTGGAGAAATACTAGAGATTGGAATCAAGCATGTCTGGTACAGCAATTGTGGGATCTTTTGCAAAACAAATGTTCCTTATGGTCACATTGGGTTTCTGCCAGGTATCTTTCAAAGGAATCAATCTGGAAAATTTCAACAAGAACATACCACTCTACAGCTTGGAAAGGAATTTTAAAGGCAAGGAATTGGCTAATCAAACACATTTCTTATGCAATCTCTTCTGGAACTAGTACTAATATTTGGTATGATATTTGGGTGAATGGGAAGAGTATTTTTCAATTATATGGTGACAGAATACGAAAAGATCTTGGGGCTCCTAAAGATCGGAAGGTTTCCGAGTTCATTGCTAACGGTACCTGGTGTCTCCCTAATCCTATTTCTCCTGAAATGTTATCACTTTGGATGACTATTATAGCTATTTCAATCAGGAACAACTCTTTAGATATATTTATTTGGCCTCATTACAATGGCAAATTTAGTGCCAAATCTGCATGGAATCAAATTAGGCAAAGAAATAACAAGTGGGTCCCAAGCAGTTGGACATGGGATCGACCGGGATCACAAAGACATTCCTTATGTACATGGCAGGCCCTTCTCAATAAACTACCTACAATAGACAATATGAAAAGAAGAGGTATCTATCATGTTAACCGATGCTCCCTTTGTATGCAACAAGAAGAAACTGTTGACCACCTCTATTTTGCTTGTGATTATACAAAATGGATATGGAAGGAGATTCTCCAGCGATTTGAATTCAATAGACTGCCGCAACCAAACTTGCACCAAGAACTAGGCGACCTCATGCAATGTTTCTCAAGAAAAGGGCCTCTCACACAACTGGCAAAGGTTACTTTCAGATATGCTATTTGGTGGATGTGGAAGGAGAGATGTAACAGAATATTTGAATGTCAACGCACAAATAATGCTCAGCTCTTGAAAGAGATTATTAGAGACTTAAGATCCTATATGGAGCAAGATCTCAAAACGGAGCACTTTACCGAAAGAGAAAAAGATATTTTTATCAAATTTAATTTTGCTATTAACTAAAGATCTTGGGAATGATGCCAAATTATGTACCCACAGGTAGTTTTGATATATCTGGATAAATATTTTCTATGTTGACTATAATTAGGAGTTATAGTCTATAGCATGTGTAGTCATAACTATCACATTCGCACTCTATGAGTTAATTGGCTTTGTCTATGACTTGTATAGATAAAGCTATTTGTAGAAACTTTACACATAATCAATTTACTTTTACTTACCAAAAAAAAATTTTCATCGAAGTTTCGTATTTACTATTGCTTAATGAGAAAAACGATAAGTTCTATGGTTAGAACTTATCGGTTTATACTTGAATTCAATAGGATGGAATTCAAGTGTTTTTATCTTCTCATAATATGGCATATAGATAGGGGGAGTTATGTTTAACTCCGTCATCGATTGATTATCATCATAAAAAAGGGAGAGATTATTGAATCTCAGATTTTGATGATAAAATCAATTGATGGGTTTATTGATCTAATCCATATTATTGAGTTAAGTGTGTAGGATTAACTATGATAACCAGAAAACATAAAGCAAGAATACCAGAGTCAAGTTCGATGGACGTTTAAGAGACCGAAAAATCGTCGGAGATGCTGCCGGAACCAACCGAGAAGAAATCGGGAACCTATTGGAATTTTTGGAAGTTCGCCGAAGAGAACGTCGGAGGTTCGCGGAGATCACCGAGAAGGCTCGGCTACTCATTAAAGTCATCACAAGATCGGGAGCTTGCTGGGAGTCCGTCGGAAGAAGTTCGTCGGAAAGCTCGTCGGAACAAGACTCGACGTTCGCGGTTGAAAACTTGCTTAGGATGTTTTTAGTTATGTAGTTCACGTGTAATTAGGATTAGGATTAAGAGATAATCCTACATCCTGGTTAGGGGCCAACTGGGCCCAAAATTAGACTTGGTTTGGGCTAAATTTAAAGCCCAACAAGTGAACCGAAGGGTCTGGCGGTGGCACCGCCCAGCACCCGAGAGCTGGGCGGTGGCACCGCCAGTCCATTGTCAGTGTTAAGACACTGACAGGCGGTTGCACCGCCAGCATCGGGAACCAAAGAGAATTCAAATTTTGGAGCCCAAATTTGAATCCTCTTGAGGCCTATAAATACCCCTCAAATCTCAACTGAGATTATAACTTTTTGAGAAGCAATTGATTAAGAGAAAGGTCTTAGAAAAGTATTAGCAAGTCTTGTTTTCAATTTGCTAGAGTGTTCACCTCCTTCTTTCTGGCTGAAAATTTGTAAGAGTGTGAACCGCTTGTAAAGAGTTGTAAGAGGGGTATTTGCCCTTCCCCTTCAAGAGATTTGCTAGTGGAAGGTGGGAGCCTCATCGAAGAGGGCCTCGCAAGTGGATGTAGGTCATTTGACCGAACCACTTTAAAATCGGTGTGATATCTGGTTTGCATTTCATTATTGCTATTTACATTACTGCAAACCTTCTTACGTGCTTTATTTCCTCATTACCTTTGCTGCACAACTTTACGAATACGCTTTCAAGTTAAACACTTCCGAGTTCGATTTTTATCATATGAAAGATTTGTCAAAACCGACGTTTTAATCCGCTGCACTAATTCACCCCCCCCTCTTAGTGCCGCTCCGATCCTAACAACATCCTCCCATGGAGCATTTGGCATTGGCAATGGAGTGTACAAACCAGAATTTTGACTTCTTATTTTTGCCAAATGACACAATCGGCATTGCTTCACATGTCTATCCACATCTCTGAACATTTTAGGCTAGTAGAAATTTGATTGAACAAGAGCTAGAGTCTTGTCCCTACCGAAATGTCTTCCCAAAATACCACCATGAGCTTCAGCTAGAATTACTTGTCTCAAAGAACAAGATGGAACACACAACGCATTAGCTCGAAAAAGAAAACCATCAAAGATAAAAAATTATTGAAAGGAACCTGATTTACAATTCTACCATATCGAGTCAAAATCCACATCATTCTCATATAGATCTTTGAATGTTTCAAATCCAACCACTTTGACTTCCATTGCTGATAATAAAGAATGCTTTCTGCTCAATGCGTCAGCAACTACATTTTGAACACCAAATTTGTGCTTGATTGTAAAGTTGTAAGATTGTAAAAACTCCACCCAAGCTGCATGCCTCTTGTTTAGCTTGTGCTGGTGATTAATGAACTTTAATGCCTCATGATCAGAATATAGAACAAATGGCTTGGCAAGAAGATATTGACTCCAATGAGACAAAGCTCGATAAATTGCATAAAACTCCTTATCATAAGTAGAGTATTTCTTTCTCGTATCATTCAGCTTTTCACTAAAAAATACAATGGGCTTTCCGTCTTGGCTCAAAACAGCACCAATTCTCACATTAGACGTATCACATTCAACTTCAAACACATTATCAAAATTTGGTAGAACTAATATAGGAGCTTCAGTCACTTTTCTT
The DNA here is from genome assembly GCF_036884655.1 of Musa acuminata AAA Group. NCBI lineage: Eukaryota > Viridiplantae > Streptophyta > Magnoliopsida > Zingiberales > Musaceae > Musa > Musa acuminata. The sequence goes on along the minus strand of NC_088335.1, from coordinate 29,574,936 downwards.
TTCAAAAGCTCAAAAGCATCAGTAGCTTCAGTAGTCCATGTGAATTTATCACATTTCAGACATTCGGTGACTGGAGCGACAATAGAGCTGAAACCCTTGATAAATCTTTATAAAATGAAGTTAAGCCATGGAAACTCCTCACATCATGCAATGAAGCAGGTGTTGGCCAACTGAGAATAGCCTCTTGTCACGCCCCTCAAAATTATCTATGATATTAAAAATTTTCATCACAAATCCATCCAGGATCCAAACTAACATTTGAGGATACTGAAAAATATTCTATCAAATTCACATCTATAAAACCTATGCAGTTTATAATCATATATCATATCACTCGATAATTCACATTTATGGCAACCCAAGCCAACTTAATAAACATGAACAATATTTATAAATCCACAAGCTAAGTAATTTATACAATCAGAACTCCAACCATTTACCACAAGTTCATATCATCGTAAAGTAGACTTAACATTCCGAAATTCCAAATAAGAGAGATCTTCTAACACTTTTACACAGTATATCCATTTCGATTCATCAATAACATTTCATTACATACAAAATATGCTTATACAACAATAACATAATAACCAACAAGACTTGCCCATAATTCTGAATAGCTATGCACTGCCTCAGCCCAATTCAAACATCTCAAAGAGTGACAAGCTGACTTGAAAGATTTTATATAACGGAGTGAGCTAAAAATAGCTCAGCAAGTGACAGAGCATATTCAGAACAAAAGGAACGGTTTCAAACAAGTAAGATATCATAATGCAAGACAGAATATAAGAATTCTCAAGGATACCATCTCATTAGATACAAAATCATATGTGTCATGTCATTCAAAACATATTTGGTTTATAACAAATAGAGCATAGAATAATTGGAGCATATCAATAGCGTATGAAATGTTCCGGAGTATATGAACTACATATGGAACATTTTGAAGCATAACAATAGCAAATGAAACATTTCGGAGCATATTAAAAGCGTATGAAATGTTTCGGAGCATATCAATGACAAATGAAACATTAGGAGCATAACAATAGCAAATGAACTATTTCGGAGCATATCAAAGGCGTATGAAATGTTTCGGAGCATATTAATGACAAATGGGACATTTCGGAACATATCAATGGCATATGGACCATTTCGGAGCATATCAATAACGAATACGAAACAGAAGCTCAAACGTCGAATTTGACGTTGCATTCATATCATTCTTAACCAAAGCACATATAGAAACACATAACCAAAGCTCTGGATATCATATCAAACATATAGAAGGTGAAGTGGGACCATAACATAATATGGTACATCTATTTCTAAATGACCACCAAACATAAGTCTCCCACGTTTGGGAGCTCCATCCACCCATGTCTGAGTGAAGTCATAGGGGCCGGCAAAGCATCACAAGCTCTATGCATAACTCTCTTTACCATTTCTGGCAAAAGTTCACAATATCCCACAAACACCAGAGAACAAAGGGACAGTATGAACAATAAATAGCACATATCGGAAGCACGCGTGGAACAACAAAACGTACATGTGCCTTTACAAGTCAAGGAAATGAAAGTAAGAGCATTCAAGGATTCCAAGAAACCACAGAAAACTCAATTCAAATAAGAAGGTTAGATAAATTCAATTTCCAAAGGAATGAAACCAGAATATGCGAAATCGACCAAAGCTCAATTTCTAGCAGAATTCAAGAGGCCCATTGAATAAATGATTCAAACTATCAATCGTGCTCCAATTTACTCGGAAATATATCATTGGAAAGATATTTCAATCTACTTTCATATAAAATAAGCTTCATATGAATTGAACTGTCCAACAAAGAGTTACAAATAATTGGGTAAACATGGGTCGGAGAACAAAATCTCTGTTTGGCAGAAATCATAAGGTCATATTCAATAGATAACTGGACGGGTATTTAGAATCCAAATCTTTCAATCCATTTATCAAAAGAAAGATATAAGAGTCTAGTTTCTAATGAAATCAGTTTTGAATAAATCAAAATTTCCAACATCGACTTATAGGTAGCTCGGTATAAAAAGGTCAGAAATTATGATCCCTATTTTGCAGAATCTGTAGGCTCATTTGAAATAGAAGTTTAGGTAGGCAAACTTACTCCGAATTCTTAAAATAAGCTATCAAAAGAAAAGTTTGTGAGTCTATATTATGATCAAATAAGTTTTGTCTAAATCAGAGGTCAATACATGAAGTTATAACCATAACAAGGTAGAAAGATAAGAATATCAGAAGTTGCACAGATTCGAATCGTTACGTCTAAACAGGAGATATATCAAATGCAAGACTAGAACAATTCAAAGTTCCTCATATTCAAAACAAATGTAGAGATAAAATTGCAGTAAGGAAAGATCAGGATACTTGCAATAGGAAAGATTAGAAAGCTTGCAATAGGAAGGATCGGAACACTTGCAATAGAAAGGTTTGAAACACTTACAGGAGAAAAGATCGGGACACTTGCAATAGAAAGGATCGAAATATTTTTTTTTTTGGTAAGTAAAAATAAATTGATTATGTGTAAAATTTCTACAAATAGCTTTATCTATACAAGTCATAGACAAAACCAAGTAACTCATAGAGTGCGAATGCGATAGTTATGACTACACATGCTGTAGACTATAACTCCTAATTATAGTCAACATAGAAAATGTTTAACTCATAGGTTCGTTCCCCGGCAACGGCGATGCATTTTTGGGTTATTGTGTCACGGATCGAAATATTTACAATAGAAAGGATCGAAACACTTGCACGAGGAAGATCATAATACTTGTAATAAGAAAAATTAGAACAATTACAGGAGAAACGATTGGGAAACTTGCAATAGAAAGGATAGAAATATTTGCAATAGAAAGGATCGAAACACTTGCCTTTTAAAGATTTTGATCCGAAGATCCAAAGAAGGTGTCAGCCCAAATCCTTCTACTTTTCCTCCACAACTGTAGCTCATGCAGAATATAGAGGCATAGTCACCTGCTCTCTCTTACTCTCATTCCTTCATTTTCTTTTTCAAACGCAGCTGTCGCAGCCATCGCCACTGCCACTACCACAGTCGTAACCACGACCGCAGCCCCTTCCCTTGCACTACTTCCTTCCTCCCTTCTCTCGTTCCTATTTTTTTCTTTCCCAAACATAGCTGCCGCAGACGCAGTCGCCACCACAGCAACCGCAATCATGGCCACAACCCCTTTTTTTCCCCTTTCCTTTCTTTCTCTTTCCCAAAAGCAGCTGCTGCAGCCACCACCGCTGCCGCAGCTACCGCAGCCAACGTCGCAGCCGCAGCCACCACAGCCGCAGCCTCTTCTTCCTCCCCTGCTCTGTTTCCTCTCCTTCTCTTCCAGCTGCAGCTGCCACTACCGCAACTGCCTCCCCTTCTCCTCTTCCTCTCTTCTTCCCTTTTCCTTTCTCTTATTTTTCCTTTCCTTCTCTTCTTTCCTAGCTGCTCTACTACAGTCGCAGCCTCAACCATGGCCGCAACCTCTTCTTCCTCCCCTGCTTATCTTCCTCTCCTTCTTCTCTTCCAACTACAGCTGCCATTGCCGTAGCCGCAGCCCCTTCTTCCCCTTCTCTTCTTCCTCTCCTTCCCTTCTTCCTTCCTCTTCCCCTTTCCCTGCCATAGCTGCAGCTGCCACAGCCGCAGCCGCAGCTGCTTCTTTCCCTTCTCCTCTTCCTTCTCCTTCCTTTCTTCTTCTTCTCTTCTTCCTCACCATCTCTTCCTCTCCTTCTCCCCGGCGTCACACACACCCTCTCCTTTGTTTCCTCTGCAGGAAATAGAGGTATCATAACCTCTTCTCCTGCTTCCTCTTCTTTTTCTCTTCCTCTTCTTCTTCTTCTCCTCTTCGAATGCCCCACACCTCTCCTCTGTTTCCACTTGCAGGAAACAAAGGTGCTGCAGCCCTAGCTGCTGCCACCTCTCGCTCCTCTCCCTCTTCCCTCTCTTTTCCCTCTTCTTCTCCTTCTTCCTTCTCCTTCTTCCTTCTCCTTCCTTTCTTCTTCTTCTCTTCTTCCTCACCTTCTCTTCTTCTCCTTCTCTTCCAACTGCAACTGCCACCGCCGCAGCCGCAGCTCCTCCTTTCCCTTCTCTTCTTCTTCTCCTCTTCTTCTTCCCTCCTCCTCCCCGGCGTCATACACACCCTCTCCTCTGTTTCCTCTGCAGGAAACAGAGGTATCACAACCACTTCTCCTGCTTCCTCTTCTTCTTCTCTTCCTCTTCTTCTTCTTCTCCTCTTCGAACGCCCCGCACCTCTCCTCTGTTTCCACCTGCAGGAAATAGAGGTGCTGCAGCCCTAGCTGCTGCCACCTCTCGCTCCTCTCCCTCTTCCCTCTCTTTTCCCTCTTCTTCTCCTCACGCCCACCGCTCCTCTCTCTCTCTGTTTCTCGAGATTTTTGATTTTCTTTTTTTTTTGTTTTTATAACTTAACAGTTTAATCCTTGAAATTTCTATATTTACATATAAATCCTCCAATTTACATATAAATCCTTATTAATAAATTTTCAAAACTGAGGGATATTACATCTCTACCTTACTTTGATCCATCATGATTCCATCTTTTGAAACAACATACCCCAGAAACACCACACTAATAGTAAAGAAAGTACACTTCTTTAGATTAGCATAAAGTTTTTGATGCCTCAAAATAAGAAAGATCTCTTTCAGATGATTCATATGCTCCTCTTCACTCTTGTTGTATACCAATATATCGTCAAAATAAACTACAACAAATATTCCAATGCATGGCTTAAGTATGTGATTCATAAATCTCATGAAGGTGCTATGAGCATTAGATAGCACAAATGGCATAACCAACCATTCATATAAACCTTCTTTAGTTTTAAATGCTATTTTCCACTCATCTCCGAGCCTCATTCTTATTTGGTGATAGCCACTCCTCAAATCAATTTTTGAGAAAATACAAGCACCACACAATTGATCAAGTAAATCATCTAACCTTGGAATAGGAAAGTGATAGTCCACTGTGATTTTGTTGATGGTGCGACTGTCCACGCACATTCTCCAAAACCATCCTTCTTAGGCACTAACAAGGCAGGAACTTCACAAGGACTCATGCTCTCCTGGATTAACCCTTTTTTAACCAATTCATCGACTTGCCTTTGAAGTTCTTCATGCTCCTTGGGACTCATTCTATATGCTACCTTATTAGGTAAAACAACCCCCGGAATAAGATCAATGTGATGCTGGATATCTCTCAAGGGTGGAAGGCCATGTGGAATCCCTTCCGGTATAACATCTTCAAACTCTTCCAATATTTGTTTCATGATTATTGGTGTCTCTTTGTGTTGTTCATTTTCTTCTACTACTAGTAAAGCCATAACATAACCACCCTTGTCTAATTCACCTTTGCATTCACCATATGACATAAAAGCGTTAACTTTCTTCTTTGGTACAGTGATTTCGGATGGTTGTAATGAAGCTAAAATAATCTTCTTTTCATTCACCTTAAAAGAATAAGTATGTTTGTAGTCGTCATACAACACTCTTCTATCATAATGCCAAGGTCTTCCCAATAGCAAATGACAAGCATCCATAGGAGCAACATCACACCATACTTCATCTTTATAATACTTGCCAATAGAAAATGAAACTAAACATCTTTTAGTTATATTGATGTCATTTCCTTTTTGCAGCCAACATAACTAGTATGGATGTGGATGAGGGATGGTATCCAACTTTAGCTTCTGCACCATCTCCAAAGATACCACATTCTCAAAGCTGCCGTTGTCGATGATCATCAAGCACACTTTGCCAAGAGAAGTGCATTTAGTGTGAAACATATTTTTTCTCACCCAACTTTCATCGTCGGCCACATATGACACTTGTAAACTACGTTGCAATACAATAGACAAACCATAATCAGCATAAGTAATATCTTCCTCATCAAAAATCATATTTTGGTTTGTCGTCAGCTTCATCTTCTCCTCCATCACTATGATCTTCAACCAAAGTTACAATCCTCCTATTTGGACAATCCGAAGCAATATGCCCAAAACCATGACATTTGAAGCATTTTCGGCCACTTGGGATAGAAGAATTAGGTGTTTTTTTACTACCAGCAGATTCTTCACCCTTTTCTTGCACCTTCGATATCACCTTGTTTTAGATAGTAGGCTTGGAACTTCCTCCTTTTGTGTAGCCTTCTTTTGAGCCATACTGAAAACTCTTTTCAAACTTCTATTGCTTTTCAACTTTTAATGCCAGATTGCTCACATCATTTAAGGACCAATATGACTGTAGCTGAACAACTTTAGCAATCTCATACTTCAGACCTCCTAAGTATCTTACAATTGTTTGCTCTTCTAGTTCCACAAGTTCTCCTTTTAACATCAAATTATCAAATTCCGCAGTGTACTCCTCCACACTAAGATCTTTTTGCTTGAAATCATGTATTTTGAGAAAGATCTCTTGCCTATAATTATGAGGTAAATATTTTCTCTTTAGCTCCCTTTTCATTTTCTCCCATGTAATGAACTTACTCTTCCCCTCATGTTCTCTTTGTTTCTTCAGATTTTCCCACCAAAAAGATGCATTCCGCCTGAGTTTGAGAGCCACAAGTTTGACCTTCTTTTGTTCTGGTGGTTTATGAAAATTGAAAATTCTTTCTACTGTATTAAGCCAATCGATAAAGTCATCAATATTTATTTTACCTTCAAATTCTGGAATATCAAATCTGGGGTTATATTTATTCTGCCACTCGTCTTGGACTTCATTTCTTCTCCGACATCTTCATGACTCCCTTGGAAGATGAGGTGTATCATCATCAGAAGTAAACTCTCGAGCATCTTTTTTATGCTAGTTGTGTCTACTTTAAAGTTCATCGATTATTTCATTTTTTTCTTGTAGGCTATGTAGCAATTTTCGTAGCTGCAGCCTCAATGACTCAACGTCATCTTCATGGTCGCTACCTTCATCAACTACATCTTTTCCATTCTGCCTTGCCATGATCTCTAGCCTTTAGCTCTGATACCAAACTGATACCGGGGAGGGTAAAAAATGCAGAATGGATTTCGAAAGAACACCAATAGAATAGTTGTTCAGATAGAAAATGTCACAAAAGGCAAGGAACAAACTCTTGAAGAAACTTCGGTAAAACGAAAAATAGCTCACCACCAAGTTTAAAATCAAAAGGGATACAGAAAGATCACCACCCTAATGACAATAAACAAGGATACAGAACTGAAAGCAAAAGACTTTTTTTTTTTATAAGTAAAAATAAATTAATTTTCTATAAAGTTTCTACAAATAGCTTTGTCTATACAAGTTATAGACGAAGCTAGGTAACTCGTAGAGTACTCATGCGGTAGTTATGACTACACATGCTGTAGACTATAACTCTTAATTGTGGCCAACAAATAAAATTTAAAGTCCAGATATGCCAAGATTTCCTGTGGGTATAGCTTTTGACATCATGCCCAAGATCTTTAGCTAATAGCAAAATTAAATTTGATAAAAATATCTTTTTCTCTTTGTGTAAGGTGCTCCATTTTGAGATCGTTCTCCATACATAATCTTGAGTCTCTAATAATCTCTGTCAAGAGCTGAGAATAGGGCCAGCATGGGGTACCTTAATACTGCCATCAGAGACCGCATATTTTAACATATAGCTAAGTCATTCCATTGCAATAGCAAAGAGATATGGAAAGAGTGGATCGCCTTATCGGATGCCATTCTTGTTCCTAAAAAAAACCAATAGGTGAGCCGTTGAAAGCAAAAGACTCACCACTCAATGACACATCCAAAAGATATAGAGTTCAAAAGAGCACTCCAAGAGAGCATCTGCCGATATCCTCAGTTTTCTAAAACCCCTTTCTAAGCCCTAAACCCCAAAATAAATACTAGTGCATGAAACAACCCTTCATGCACCGGAAATTTCAAAATTAAGTGCTTTACAGTTGCCAACCAACTCCATTAATGTATTCCTTAGCCATTAAGAAAAGCACCATGATACAGCTTTACAGCTGCCAACCAACTCCATTAATGTATTCCTTTGTGTAGGGAATATGCTGATGAGCTGTCTTATCTGAGTAGGCTGAGTTGAAGATTATGTGGCAATATTATTGGCTGAAGAAAAATATCATATTATCAGCATGGTCCATATGAACAGATTGTAGCAAATTAGACACTCTCGTGTCAAATACAAATACCTTTGGCAATATTACCACCCGAGTTCAATTTTGTAGAAAGGAACTAATGACAATCTTATCAACATGAGCTGCAACTTCCGCCCTATGATGAGAATCTTATCGATAAAGAGACAGAAGCTAGAAATAACTTCATGCAAGCCTTAAAGTAGGCGGAAAGTTTTACAAAACAGAAGTCTCGATAGCATTGGCTTACTTTAGGGGATTCCAATACTAAGTTTTTTTTATGCTTTCATTGCTACTCAAAGAGTCGTTAACCGCATCAAGAAATGCAAAGACAAAGATAACAATCTTATTGAGGATTTTTTTTTTGGTAAGTAAAAGTAAATTGATTGTTGTAAAGTTTCTACAAATAGCATTATCTATATAAGTCATAGACAAAGTCAAGTAACTCATTGAGTGCACATGCGGTAGTTATGGCTATATATGCTGTAGACTATAACTCCTAACTGTAGTCAACAAATAAAATGCATGCCCAGATATGTCAAGAATATCTGTGGGTATAGTATTTAACATCATTCCCAAGATCTTTAGTTAATAACAAAATTAAATTTGATAAAAATATCTTTTTCTCTTCGGGTAAAGTGCTCCAATTTGAGATCATGCTCCATACTGGATCTTGAGTCTCTAATAATCTCTGTCAAGAGCTATGCATTATTTGTGTGTTGACATTCAAATATTATGCTACATCTCTCCTTCCACACCCTCCAAATAGCGCATCTGAAAGTAACCTTTGCCAATTGTGTGAGAGGCCCTTTTCTTGAGAAACATTGCATGAGGTCGCCTAGTTCTTGATGTAAGTTTGGTTGCGGCAGTCTATTGAGTTCAAATCGCTAGAGAATCTCCTTCCATATCTATTTAGTATAGTCACAAACAAAATAGAGGTGGTCAATAGTTTCTTCTTGTTGCATACAGAGTGAGCATCGGTTAACATGGTAGATACCTCTTCTTTTCATACGACAAAAAGAATGGCTGTCAATTCAATTTCACTAGTATATATGGTTCAAATAGTATGCAAGAAAGAAATACATTGTGGTCTGATCTAACTAACATTGCAGATGACTCATATTAGTAGTATCGAGCACTATGTTTACTGATTTGCAGACTCCGAATGCTCCTGCTGCATCTGATGACTGACCACTGTAGCGGCGGCGACGACACTGTAGCGGCGATCACTGTAGCGACGACCAGATCTATGGCGACTACTGTAACGGCGACGATACTATAGCGGCGACCCGATCTATGGCGACTACTGTAGTGGCGACGACACTATAGCGGCAGCTAGATCTCCCCAGGGCGATCTAACTCCTGCAGCATTGGCTTTCTCCCACGGGCGATGACACTGTATGGTTTCCTACAGCGTCGGCTGTTTCCCAAGGGCGACGATACTGTAGCGGCGGCGATGACACTATAGCAGTGATGGTACTGTAGCGACGATGACACTATAGCGGTGAAGAGATCTCCCTAGGACGATCTGACTCCTGCAGCGTTGGCTTTCGGGCGACGGTACTATAGCAAAGATCTGATCTCCCTTAGTGGTGATCGGATCTCCTGCAGCATCGGTTTCTCCCTAAGGGCGACGAGGCGACCAGATCTCCCTAGGGTGACGGTACTATAGTGGCGAATATACTGCAGCAGTGGCTTTTCCCTATGGAGACGATTCTGTAGCGGCGACCAAAAGAGGGATCAAACATGGTAGCGACGGCCCCTAGGGCTGGCAACAGCGGCGGGAGGGTTGATACGATGCATCGAAGTAGGTCGCGCTCTTGATCGCGGCAGCCTGCCCTCATTTCCAGTAACCCTCGGCCTTGGACTAGCCTCTTCAAAGCTCCGGTTGGAAGTCCGGATCTAAGCTTGGAATTCTTTACTCTAGAAGTTCAGGCTGATAAGAATATTACTGTATACGAGACTGCTGATTCAGTAGAGCTTGTTGAGACATGGACTATGGCGATTGTTGGCTATGTGGTAGGTCTCAAAACATCTTATTTCCCACTATCCTCATTTATCAAAACTCGATGGGGAATATCATCATTTGATCTTCATATACTAGAGAACGGATTCTTTGTTTGCAAGCTATACTCTGAAGAAGATTTACAACGAGTCCTCGAAGGATTCTGGACTATTCGCGGTCATCCAATGATTCTACGACGCTGATCTCCTGATGTCCGTTTGGAGTTAGATAGCCTACAGTCTATTCCATTATGGGTTTCCTTTCAAGGTCTTTCTCTGCATCTTTGGAGTCGACGTTTTATTACAAAGTTATGCAGCACTCTGGGACAACCACTCTACATTGACAAAGCAACAGCAGCTCAGACGAGATTGGCATTTGCACGAGCATGCGTACTGGTTTCTTCCGACGAAGATCTTCCAAATGAGGTTTTCTATCGTGATCTTGACGGGAACACTTGGAAGGTACATGTCTCATATTCCTGGAAGCCACAACGATGTCAGCATTGCTTATCTTTTGGTCATGCAAATGGAGCTTGTCAGTAAACTCCAAAACCGATCACAAAGGTCTATCGACCACGTCAAGCGCCTCAGCAACAAAGCGAGTCTTCTCTAATGGCAGTAGCACCGATGGTGACGAAGACTATTGAGCATTCCGACTCGCAAGTACAGCACCGCGGACTGAAGAACAAATCCAAAACTATACCTCTTCTTATAATGTATGAGCCTTCCACAACAGAAGTTTCCCATAGTATTAGTGGACAAGAGAAGCATAAGTCAGAAACTTCATCTCTTCCAATATCTTCGGATCCGTCCACAATAGCTCAACGAACACAGGCCCAAAGAAATCTCGCCAGCAAGGATATTCTTCCTCAACAAACTCAGGCCACAACAAAAATCGCCAACAAGGATATTCTGTCTCAACAAACTCATGCCCCAACAAACCTCTCTAGCCAGGCTGCTCCAACAAGTACTATCCAGGATATTATGCTGTAACAATCTTATCATGCTTCAACAAACCCTGCTGTAACAATCTTATCATGCTTCAACAAACATGCTTCAAGACCACATGATTCAAGGTACTTTAAATTTTAAAAATCTACAAGTTGTTGATGAAGTGGATAAATATAGGAATAAAGCCATAAAAGGTAAGGATATTGTGCGGGAGGAAAATACAAAACCGAAGGATAAGAAAAAGGATGGTACAGTCTATCCAAAGTCATAGGATGAATACCTTACCACCTTTTCATTTGTTTATTACTGATGAAGATAACATGCTGGAATGTTCGCGGACATAATAAGCATGAGAAATGTGTTAGGACTCTAGCTTAGAGAGTCCTAATTGAGAGGGACATTCATGTAAAACTGTTAGGACTCTAGCTAAGAGAGTCCTAATTGAGAGGGACATTCTATTAGGACTCTAGCTAGGAGAGTCCTAATTGAGAGGGGCATTCATGTAGGAGGTTTTTTCTTAGAGAAGAATTAGGAGTTGTAAGGGAATAGGAGTCTTGAGTAGGAGTCCTATTAGGAGTTGGTTAGAAGTAAGAGTCTTAAGTAGGAGTCCTATTAAGAGTTAGGGTTTAGAAGCCCTAAAAATACCCATGTATTCCTTCTCTTTTCTTAAGCAATAGATGAATCTTTTCTGTAGCCTTTGAGCAGCAACTTGGAGGGAGGAACCCCTATAGAGTTCCAAGGAGGCCGATCCCCTAAAGAGATCAATCCCAAGTTTAGAATCTGCAATGGTTCTAACACCTAGTATCAGAGCAGCGTTCTTGGTGTCTCGCTGCCCTTCCACTACCATCCATCAGCCCTCCACAACTGCCCAAAGCAATTCCCACAATTGCTTAAAAGATCGTCGTCGAATTCCGCCATCATCTCCACCACCGCGGATCATCCTTTGATCTCCCCGTGAATTGCAACAGGTTCTGGTTTTCTACCTTACTGTTGCTGCAATTTAGTTATCCTTATTCGAAAATCGAAAAAAAAAAAACTGTTCCTATATTGCTGCATAAACCTTTCGTCACAAAGTTTTCATCTCTACGACGAAAGATACATTGCAGAATTCCAGCCGCATAGTACCATCTGTTTGATCTTGCTACTATATTTTTTCTATCCAAATTTCTCTGAAATTTTTATGACATCTTTGACACTTCCTAACAGCAGATTTCCCTTTGGTTTTTTCAAAAAATTCTCAATATAAACTGCTGATCTTTGATGTCAAATCTGCTACATTTGAATTGCAGAATTCAAGCCGCATAGCACCATCTGTTTGATCTTGCTACTTTGCTTTTTCTATCCATATTTCTATGAATTTTTATGACATCTTTGAAACTTGCTAACAGTGGATTTCCCTTTGGTTTCATCGAAAAATTCTCAATATAAACTACTGATCTTTTATGTCCAATCTTTTGCACTTGAAAATCTATGCTGTAGAAAATTTCAGTCGCATATTGTTACCTTAACCCATCTATTTGTAATCTTTTTTTAATGAAATTTCTTATACACTTTATAGATCATCTTGGCTTCCATCTAAGATTGATTTATTAAGAAATTCATCTCAAAAAACGATTTTAGGTTGCTGCAAATTTTCGTCGTTACCCGCTGAAATTTCTTGACGAGAATTCTGCAAGCGCAACTTGCACCAATTTCCTTGCTGTTATACTGCCGAAATTTTCTTGATTAAATTAGTTATCCTTGCTGACATATAAACTGTGATTTTTCTATCAATTTCCTCCTCAATTCTCTCAAGTTTTTGTTGGAAATTACGTCAAGAAACTGTTGTTTCTTCGACGACAATTCTACTCTTACAAGACAGCACATACTTGCTGCAACTTTCACTTATTTCTATCAAACCTTTGCTACCATCTACCACAGATCCAAAACTTTCATCTACAGCCCTAAAACTCCACCAAACCACACCCTCAAACTGCACCCAAAATAGCCACAAAACAAGCCTAAACCGCAGCCTACATCCACCAATCCACCAACCCTTTCAACCATCACTTCTCTCAACCTATACATACCTTTAACCCAACAACAAAAGGGAGATCTTAACATTATAGATTTTGGGCATATACTATGGCATCTAAGGAGGCAATCAATGCTAAATTCGAAGCTTTGGAGGCACGAATGGAGGATAAGATTCGGATGCTCTTTACCGAACTCAGATTGGGCCGACCACTAAGCCCGAAGAAATCATATCAAGGAGAGAGCTTTGCCCAATCACACCAAGCCCGAAGAGATGACTTCCAAGGGAGGGGAGGCTATATGACTGACTCCAACTATCCATGCATGAGAGTGGACTTCCCTAGATGCGAAGAAGGAGACCCGATTGGTTGGATCTCGCGCGCAGAGCGATATTTTCGGTACCACAAAACCGCGGATGCATCTATGGTGAAAATTGCAGCTATACATCTTGAAGGGGATGCTATACAGTGGTTTGACTAGTTTGAAAATACTTATGGAGTCCATTCATGGCGACAATTTAAAGAAGGACTGCTGATCCGCTTCAGATCAACCGATTACGAGAATATTGACGGACAACTAGCAAAGATCCGACAAACCTCCACCATTCAAGAGTACCAAACCAGGTTTGAAAGATTATCTAATCAAACTCATGATTGGTCTCAAAAACAGCTATTGTGGACCTTCATTGAGGGCTTGAAGCCGGAGATCCGAGGAGAAGTTAAAGCGTGACAACCGTATACGCTTATGTCAGCCATCTCTTTTGCACGACATCAAGAGAAGCAATTGAACGATAAAGCTCGGAGAACTAGGGTCACTCCTCAACCAGTAATATTGAAGCCCTCAGCCCCCCCTACTATCGACCAAGTCCCTACACCAAAGAGGTTATCAAGAGAAGAGCTTCGGGAGCAATATGCGAAGGGGTTATTTTGGCATTGTGAGGAGCCGTGGAGCTGTGAGCATCGCTGTAGTAAAGGAGGACTTCTTATGATTGAACCGATAGAAGAAGAGGTCATTGAACATTCAGAAGAGAGCCTTGAAGATGAAGAAAAAGATGCAGAAGAAGAGCCACAACCGACCGAAGTTACGGTACATACACTAGCTGGCTACTCAAACCCGCAAACGATGAAAGTTGGAGGCCTTCTCAAACAACAACCGATCACTGTTCTCATCGACACAGGTAGTTCTAATAACTTTCTAAATAGTAAGGTTACTATACAGATGGCCTTACCTATTGAGAATTGCAGCAGGTTTCACGTTAAGGTCGTCGACGGACGGATTTTGAATTGTGATCGTAGGCGCCCGCAGGAGAAACTATTGTTGCAGGACCAAGAGATAATTGCAGATTTCTTCCTTGTCCCTCTTGATGATCATGAGGCCATGCTCATAATTAAATGGTTGACGACATTAGGTGATATTTCTTGGAATTTTAGGCAACTAATTATGAAATTTTACAGTAAGGAGAAACAGGTGATACTGAACGGGAAACATGAGGGCGACATAACGACGATTTGCACACAACAAATGAAGAAGGTTTTGCATAAAGCATGCAGCGGCCTTTTGGTACAACATGAGCAGCAAACTAAGGGAGAGCCAATACAATTTGAAGATCCAAACCTACTTCCTTTGCTTGCTGAATTTTCAGATATATTCGACGAACCGAACAACCTACCTCTTACCCGTCGGCATGATCATTATATAACGATTCTTTCAGGCAAACCTCCAGCAAATACTCGGCCATATCAATATCTACATCTCCAGAAGGATAAAATAGAAAGGATTGTAAAAGAGATGCTCGAAACAGGAGTTATTCGGCCAAGTTGTAACCTCTACTCTTCACCGGTGCTACTTGTACGCAAGAAGGATGGAACATGGCGAATATGCATTGATTATCGAGCTCTCAATGGCATAACCATCAAGAACAAATACCTAATTCCAATAGCAGATGAATTGCTAGATGAAAGGGAGCACAAATCTTCGCAAAGCCGGACCTTCGATCCGGGTATTATCAAATACGAGTGTATGAAGAAGTCATACCGAAAACCGCCTTTCGAACACACAATGGCCACTACAAATTTTTACTTTCTTCAACAAAAGGTGAAATATCTTGGGCATATGATATTAGAGGAAGGTGTGATGGTGGACCCCTTCAAAATTGAAGCAATGCAAAACTGGCCTGCCCCGAGGAACATAAAATTGTTACATGGCTTTTTGGGTTTAATAGGCTACTACCGTAAGTTCGTGAAAAACTATGGAAAGATCAGTGCACCACTTACTTCCTTACTAGAAAAAGATGTCTTCCAATGGTTGGACAGAGCCTCCACTGCCTTCGACAAACTTAAGGCAGCCATGACGACGACGTCGGTGCTAACACTACCAGATTTCAACCGACCCTTCATTATTGATGCCGACACATCTGGAGTCAGAATTGGAGTCATTCTCATGCAAGATGGTCGACCACTCGCATACACTAGCAAGACATTATCTCCCTCCTATCAAAATAAGTCAACATATGATAAGGAGATGCTCGCCATTGTGCGCGCAGCAACGAGGTGGAGATTGTACTTGATCAGGCGATACTTTCAAATCAAGACCGACCATAAAAGCCTAAAATATCTCTTGGAGCAGAAGATATCTTCCCCCGAGCAGCCAAAATGGGTAACAAAACTTCTTGGATTTGATTATGAAATAACTTACAAAATGTGGAAAGAGAATGTTGTTGTAGATGCGCTTTCGTAGCTACCTGAGCAAGCTGAATTTTCGGTCATTTTACTTCCAACCAGCGACTTCCTTGAGGATATTAAGATGGAATGGCAGGAAGATTCGGAGACTAGTAAGAAAAAAAAAAAAAATTGGAGGAAGCACCAAGCTCCGTGGCTCATTACAATCGGGACTCAAAAGAGTTATGCTATAAGGGACGCATTGTGCTTGTGACAAATTCTACTTGCATCTTCAAGAGCAGATTTTGGACAAAGTTATTCCATATGCAGGGTACTAAATTGAAAAGGAGTACGACATATCACCCACAAACCAACAGCCAGACAGAAGTTTTAAATAGGTGCTTGAAGACAGCCCAAAGCCATCCACCAAATATGACTACACAAAGAGAACTCCAGACCTAGCCAAGTGCCATTATTGATCGACGGATCGTGACTCGACGACGACAACCCACTAATGAAGTGCTAATACAGTGGGCGAACCTACCAATAGAAGATGCCACTTGGGAGAACTATGATGACATGAAGATCAAATTTCCAGAATTCATGAATCATTAGCCTCGAGGACAAGGTTGATTTGAAGAGGGCAGGTCTGTTAGGACTCTAGTTTGGAGAGTCCTAATTGAGAGGGACATTCATGTAAAACTGTTAGGACTCTAGCTAGGAGAGTCCTAATTGAGAGGGGCATTCATGTAGGAGGTTTTTTCTTAGAGAAGAATTAGGAGTTGTAAGGGAATAGGAGTCTTGAGTAGGAGTCCTATTAGGAGTTCGTTAGAAGTAAGAGTCTTAAGTAGGAGTCCTATTAAGAGTTAGGGTTTAGAAGTCCTATAAATAGCCATGTATTCCTTCTCTTTTCTTAAGCAATAGATGAATCTTTTCTGCAGCCTTTGAGCAGCAACTTGGAGGGAGGAACCCCTATAGAGTTCCAAGGAGGCCGATCCCCTAAAGAGATCAACCCCAAGTTTAGAATCTGCAAGGGTTCTAACAAAATGTCGGGAGCTCAATAGAATAATCAAGTCTGCCACATGTGATATTGTTATTCTAGTGGAAACGAAAATTAAACAATCGCGCATTCAAACTCAAAACAATTTAATATGGCCGGACGTAAAACTGTTTACCAATGACTCTAATGAAACTTTTGGTAGAATATGGGTCTTATGGCATCCTAACTCTATTAATGCTTGTTTTATTTCTGCTACTGATCAATTCATTCATTATAAGGTAGAGGACAAAAAGAATGGCTGTCAATTCAATTTCATTGGTATATATGCTTCAAACTGTATGCAAGAAAGAAATACTCTTTGGTCTGACCTGACTAATATTGTAAATGGCTGTCTCAATGTACCTTGGATTGTTCTTGGAGACTTTAATACTGTTCAGTACACAAATGAAAAAGAGGGGGGTAGACAACTTTCAGAAAGCCAACTTTAAAATTTTAATGATTACATTGACACTGCAGCATTATTTGATATGAAATCTGTGGGTAATTGGCTCTCCTAGAGTAATCAAGGTGCTGCTAACAGAAAAATAATGGCTCGACTTGATAGGTGTTTGATTAATCATGAATGGTTAACAGTTTACCCAGATTCACTTCTTGAGTATGGTGCTCCTTTGTTTTCTGACCATTCTTTAATGTATATACACGCAGACAAAGTGACACCAAGAGGCAAGAAACCGTTTCGATTCTTTAACATGTGGTGTACTCATCCTCAATTTCTTGATGTTATCAGATCTGCTTGGAATGTTAATGTGCATGGATCCCCCCCTTACATCTTATGTCAAAAGCGCAAAGCTTGTAAAGCAGCACTAAAGGAGTGGAATACAAATACCTTTGGCAATTTTACCACCAGAGTTCAATTTTGCAGAAAAGAACTAATGTCATTGCAACATGAGCTGCAACTTCAGCCAAATGATGAGAATATTATTTACAAAGAGACAGAAGCCAGAAATAACTTCATGCAAGCCTTAAAACAAGAGGAAAGTTTTGCAAAACAGAAATCTCGACAGCATTGGCTTACACTAGGGGATTCCAATACTAAATTTTTCTATGCTTCAATTGCTACTCGAAGGGCTGTTAACCGTATCAGCAAATGCATAGACAAAAATGATAATCTTATTGAGAATTTAGATGAGTTTAAAGCACACACAGAGTAATTTTTTTATTCCTTACTCTATCAAGCTGGGAAACCTAATAACATTTATGTGGAGCCGACTAGAAAACTTGATTCGGAAGCTATTTCAATCCTTAATGCCCCAATTACAGATGACGAAATTGTATGTGTTGTCTTTAAGTCACCAAAGCACAAAAGCCCAGGTCCAAATGGATTTTCAGCTGAATTTTACCAAATTGCTTGGTCTATTATTGGAAATGATGTGATCAAGGCTTGCCAACATTTTTTCTCTTCAGGTCATATTCTTAGAGAGATGAATTGCTCTTTTATTTATTTAATTCCGAAGAATGTAGGGACTGATTCACTAGAGGACTATCGACCCATATCATTATGCAACTTTATTTACAAGATCATCTCCAAAGTATTGGCAAATAGAATGCAAAAGCTAATACACAAGATCATTAGCCCAAATCAAGCTACTTTCATCAAAGGGAGAAGTATACATCATAACATTTTACTTACTAATGACTTGGTCAAATATTTGCACGCAAAAATAAGAGGGACAAAAATCTGTTTTAAAGCTGATTTACGGAAAGCCTTTGATTTAGTTAATAGGAAATTTATCTATAAGATGCTCCTCGATATGAACTTCCCACAGCAATGGGTTAATTGGATTCAATCTTGCCTAGAAACTTCAAAGTTTTTGATACTCTTTAATGGCTCACCTATTGGTTTAAATGGGAGCACGAATGACATCCGACAAGGTGATCCACTCTCTCCGTATCTCTTTACTATTGCGATGGAATGAATTATCTATATGTTGGAACACGCAGTCTTAAATGGCAGCATTAAGGTACCCATTGCTGGTTCTATTCATACATCACACATAACATTTGCAGATGATTTACTTATCTTTCTCCAAAATGATCCAACTTTAGTAAAGAACCTGGCTACTATTATGAATGACTTTGGTATGGTTTCTGGACTTTAGTTAAATCATGCGAAAAGTAAAGTATATATGAGCCCTTACGTTGAGGATAAGGTCTTAATTGCACAAACTTTGGGGGTTAGTGAGGGAAGCCTACCAGTTCCTTATTTGGGTCTCCCGCTCATATCCATAGGCATTCACAGAACCCACTGTCAGCCTATCCTGCAAAAAATAAAGAATAAAATTTCTTCTTGGAAAAATAGGCTTCTATCAAAAGCAGGACGACTCGAACTCATCCGTTCGGTATTGCACTCCTACTCTATATATTGGTGTAATGCATTTCTTCTGCCTGCTGGACTTCTCTAAGATATTGAACGGTTATTAATGAACTTCTTTTGGAATGACACAAATGATAAGGCAATGCATATGGTAAATTGGGATAGCATTTGCAAACCGAAAGATGAAGGGGGGCTAAACTTGAGAAATACTAGAGATTGGAATCAAGCATGCCTGGTATAGCAATTATGAGATCTTTTGCAAAACAAATGTTCCTTATGGACACAATGGGTTTCTGCTAGGTATCTTTCAAAGGAATCAATCTGGGAAATTTCAACAAGAACATACTACTCTACAGCTTGGAAAGGAATTTTAAAGGCAAGGAATTGGCTAATCAAACACATTTCTTATGCAATCTCTTCTGGAACTAGTATAAATATGTGGTACGATCCTTGGGTGAATGGGAAGAGTATATTTCAATTATATGGCGATAGAATACGAAAAGATCTTGGGGCTCCCAAAGATTGGAAGGTTTCCGAGTTCATTGCTAACGGTACCTGGTGTCTCCCTAATCCTATTTCTCCCGAAATGTTATCACTTTGGCTGACTATCGTAGCTATTCCAATCAGGAACAACTCTTCAGATATACTTATTTGGCCTCATGACAATGGCAAATTTAGTACCACATCCGCATGGAATCAAATTAGGCAAATAAATAACAAGTGGGTCCCAAGCAATTGGACATGGGATCGACCTGGATCACAAAGACATTCCTTATGTACATGGCAGGCCTTTCTCAATAAACTACCTACAATAGATAATATAAAAAGAAGAGGTATCTATAATGTTAACCAATGCTCCCTATGTATGCAACAAGAAGAAACTGTTGACCACCTCTATTTTACTTGTGATTATACAAAATGGATATGGAAGGAGATTCTCCAGCGATTTGAACTCAATAGACTGCCGCAACCAAACTTGCACCAAGAACTAGGTGACCTCATGCAATGTTTCTCAAGAAAAGGGCCTCTCACACAACTGGTAAAGGTTACTTTCAGATGCGCTATTTGGTGGATGTGGAAGGAGAGATGTAACAGAATTTTTGAATGTCAACACACAAATAATGCTCAGCTCTTGAAAGAGATTATTAGATACTCAAGATCCTGTATGGAGCATAATCTCAAAATCGAGCACTTTAACCGAAGAGAAAAATATATTTTTATCAAATTTAATTTCGCTATTAGCTAAAAATCGTGGGAATGATGCCAAATAATGTACCCACATGTAGTTTTGATATAACTGGATAAACATTTTCTATGTTGACTATAATTGGGAGTTATAGTCTACAGCATGTGTAGTCATAACTATCGCATTCGCACTCTATGAGTTACTTGGCTTTGTCTATGACTTGTATAGATAAAGTTATTTGTAGAAACTTTACACATAATCAATTTACTTTTACTTACAAAAAAAAAAACATTACAGATGACTGTCTTAATGTACCTTGGATTGTTCTTGGTGACTTTAATACTGTTCGGTACACAAATGAAAAAGTGAGGGGTAGACTGCTTTCAGAAAGTCAGCTTCAGAGTTTTATTAATTACATAGATACTGCTACATTGACTGATATGAAATCTGTGGCTAATCGGCTCTCCTAGAGTAATCAAGGTGTTGCTAACAGAAAAATAATGGCTAGACTCGATAGATATCTGATTAATCAAGAATGGTTAATAGTTTACCCCGATTCACTTCTTGAGTATGATGCTCCATTGTTTTCTTATCATTCTTTAATGTACATACATGCAGATAAAGCAACACCAAAATGTAAGAAACCGTTTAGATTCTTTAACATGTGGAGTACTCATCCTCAGTTCCTTGATGTTATCAAATCAGCTTGGAATGTTAATGTGCATGGATCCTCTCCTTACATCTTATGTCAAAAACTCAAAGCCTGCAAAGCTGTAACATCCCCCATTCTTTAAAAATTTAGAAAAAGGTTTGTTTGTAAAAATAAGGATTATTTAATAATTATTTTATATTCAATGATATTATATTAAAAGTTTATGGTTAGGGACCTAAGAGTAAATATTAAAAGTTTGATATAATTTATGAAAGATTCAGATTTAAGTTAAAAAAATAAAAAAATAAAAAATATAGTGGACATGTTTCACTAGCTTACCTAAGAGTGCCACTTATCTTTGCTCTAAAGATGACACCTAGCCCCTTTCATGCATGCATGACACCTTTCAAGTTTTGCATTAGCCAAAACCCAAATAATTAGATGAAAAGTTAAAGAAAACAAACATGAAGAGTTACAGCCAACGTGAGTTTGAGAAAAGATGAAGAAGAAGAAGAAGAAGAAGAGCTTGAGGTTTTTCATCAATTTTCTCACATTTGGGATTCAAATAATTTTAAGGCAAGTGTTCTAACCCCATCCTATAGTAACCTTAATCTCTGTATCCATTTTTATTCTACAAAATTTGAAAGATTTCAACTGAGAACCAGACCTTCTTTCGTTTTGATATAAAGCTATGAATCTTTAAATTTTCGGTAATCTGACCTCTATGTAATTTTCGGTCATAACATTTTGTAATAAACTCTGATTTAGACAAGACCTATTCCATTTGAAAGTAGACAAACAAATCTTTATTTTGATACTAAGATCGAATGAGTTGGAATTTAAATGCCTACTAAGACTTCTGTTTAAATTAACCCTACAGATTCTGCAAAATAGGGACTAAAATTTCTGACCTCTTGTTGCTTAATGTTAGAACCCTTGCAAATTCTAAACTTGGGATTGATCTCTTTAGGGGATCGGCCTCCTTGGAACTCTATAGGGGTTCCTCCCTCCAAGTTGCTGCTAAAAGGCTGCAGAAAAGATTCATCTATTGCTTAAGAAAAGAGAAGGAATACATGGCTATTTATAGGGCTTCTAAACCCTAACTCCTAATAGGACTCCTACTTAAGACTCTTACTTCTAACTAACTCCTAATAGGACTCCTACTCAAGACTCCTATTCCCTTACAACTCCTAATTCTTCTATAAGAAAAAACCTCCTACATGAATGCCCCTCTCAATTAGGGCTCTCCTAGCTAGGGCCCTAACAGTTTTACATTAATGTCCCTCTCAATTAGGACTCTCCAAGCTAGAGTCCTAATAGACCCGTCCTCTTCAAATCAGCCTTGTCCTCGAGGCTGATGATTCATGAATTCTGGGAATTTGATCTTCAAGTCGTCATAGTTCTCCCATGTGGCATCTTCTATTGGTAGGTTCGCCCAATGTATTAGCACTTCATTAGTGGGTCGTAGTCGAGTCACGATCCGTCAATCAATAATGGCACTTGGCTGGGTGTGGAGTTCTCTTTGGGTAGTCATATTTGGTGGGTGGCTTTAGGTTGTCTCCAAGCACCTATTTAAAACTTCCGTCTAGCTGTTGGTTTGTGGGTGATATATCGTACTCCTTTTCAATTTAGTACCCTGCATATGGAATAACTTTGTCCAAAATCTGCTCTTGAAGATGCAAGTAGAATTTGTCACAAGCACAATGCGTCCCTTATAGCATAATTCTTTTGAGTCCCGATTGTAATGAGCCACGGAGCTTGGTGCTTCCTCTAATTTTTTTTTTTTATCTTACTGGTCTCCGAATCTTCCTGTCATTCCATCTTAATATCCTCAAGGAAGTCGTCAGTTGGAAGTAAAACGATCGAAAATTCAGCTTGCTCAGGTAGCTGCGAAAGCGCATCTGCAACAACATTCTCTTTCCACCTTTTGTAAGTTATTTCATAATCAAATCTAAGAAGTTTTGTTACCCATTTTTTCTACTCAGGGGATAATATCTTTTGCACCAACAAGTACTTGAGGCTTTTATGGTCTATTTGAAATCGTCGACCAATCAAGTAGGGTCTCCACCTCGTTGCTGTGCGCACAATGGCGAGCATCTCCTTATCATATGTTGACTTATTTTGATGGGAGGAAGATAATGCCTTGCTAGTGTATACGAGTGGTCGACCATCTTGCATGAGAATGACTCCAATTCTGACTCCAGATGCGTCGGCCTCAATAACGAAGGGTTGGTTGAAATCTGGTAGTGTTAGTGCCGGCGTCGTCGTTTTGGCTGCCTTAAGTTTGTCGAAGGTAGTGGAGGTTCTGTCCGACCATTGGAAGACATCTTTTTCCAGTAAGGAAGTAAGTGGTGCACTGATCTTTCCATAGTTTTTTACGAACTTACGGTAGTAGCCTGTTAAACCCAAAAAGCCATGTAGCAATTTTATGTTCCTTGGGGTAGGCCAGTTTTGCATTGCTTCAATTTTGAAGGGGTCCACCGTCACACCTTCCTCTGATATGCCGAAGATATTTCACCTTTTGTTGAAGAAAGTAAAAATTCGTAGTGGCTGTTGTGTGTTCGAAAGGCGATTTTCGGTATGACTTCTTCGTACACTCATATTTGATAATACCCGGATCGAAGGTACAACTTTGTGAAGATTTGTGCTTCCTTTCATCTAGCAATTCATCTGCTATTGGAATAAGGTATTTGTTCTTGATGGTTATGCCATTGAGAGCTCGGTAATCAACGCATATTCGCCATGTTCCGTGTTTCTTGTGTACAAGTAGCACCGGTGAAAAGTAGAGGTTGCAACTTGGCCGAATAACTCCTGTTTCAAGCATCTCTTTTAAAATCTTTTCTATTTCATCATTCTGGAGATGTGGATACCGATATGGCTGAGTATTTGTTGGAGATTTGACTGGAAAAATCATTATACAATGATCATGCCGACGAGTAAGAGGTGGGTTGTGCGACTCGTCAAATATATATGAAAATTCAGCAAGCAAAGGAAATAGGTTTTGATCTTCAAATTCTATTGGCTCTCCTTTAATTTGCTGCTCAAGTTGTACCAAAAAGCCCCTGCATGCTTTATGCAAAACCTTCTCCATTTATTGTGTACAAATCATCGTTACGTCGCCCTAACGTTTCCCATGCAGTATCACCTGTTTCTCCTTATTGTAAAATTTTATAAATAGTTACATAAAATTTCAAGAAATATCACCTAATGTCATCAACCATTTAATTTTGAGTATGGCCTCATGATCATCAAGAGGGAGGAGGAAGAAATCTGCAATTATCTCTTGGTCCTACAGCAATAGTTTCACCTGCGGGCACCTATAATCATACTTCAAAATCCGTCCGTTGGTGACCTTAACGACATACCTGCTACAATTCTCAATAGGTAAGTTCATATGGACAGCAACCTTACTATTTAGGAAGTTATTAGTGCTGCCCGCGTCGATGAGAACAGTGATCGGTTGTTGTTTGAGAAAGCCTCCAACTTTCATCGTTTGTGGGTTTGAGTAGCCAGCTAGTGTATGTACCGTAACTTCGGTCGGTTTTGGCTCTTCTTCTGCATCTTTTTCTTCATGTTCAAGGCTCTCTTCTAAATGTTCAATGACCTCTTCTTCTATCGGTTCAATCGTAAGAAGTCCTCCTTTACTACAGCGATGCTCACGGCTCCACGGCTCGTCACAATGCCAACATAATAGTAGGGGGGGCTTCAATATTTCTGGTTGAGGAGCGACCCTAGTCCTCCGAGCTTCTTGGTTCAATTGCTCCTCGTGATGTCGTGCGAAAGAGATGGCTGCCATAAGCGTATACGGTTGTCGCGCTTTAACTTCTCCTCGGATCTCTGACTTTAAGCCCTCAATGAAGGTCCTCAATAGCTATTTTTGAGACCAATCATGAGTTTGATTAGATAACCTTTCAAACCTGGTTTGGTACTCCTGAATGGTGGAAGTTTGTTGAATCTTTGCTAGTTGTCCATCAATATTCTCGTAATCGGTTGGTCTGAAGCGGATCAGCAGTCCTTCTTTGAATTATTGCCATGAAAGGACTCCATAAGTATGTTCAAACCAGTCAAACCACTGTATAGCATCCCCTTCAAGATGTATAGCTGTAATTTTCACGATAGATACAACCGTAGTTTTGTGGTACTGAAAATATTGCTCTGCGCGCGAGATCCAACCAATCGAGTCTCCTTCTTCCCATCTAGGGAAGTCCACTCTCATGCATGGATAGTTGGGTTCAATCATAGAGCTTTCCCTCTCTTGGAAGTCATATCTTTGGGCTTGGTGTGATTGGGTAAAGCTCTCTCCTTGATGTGATTTCTTCGGGCTTAGTGGTCGGCCCAATCTGAGTTCGGTAAAGAGCGTCCGAATCTTATCCTCCATTCGCGCCTCCAAGGCTTCGAATTTAGCATTGATTGCCTCCTTAGATGCCATAGCATGTGCCTCCAAATCTATGATGTTAAGATCTCTCTTTTGTTGTTAGGTTAAAGGCATGTATAGGTTGAGAGAAGTGATGGTCAAAAGAGTTGGTGGATCGGTGGATGTAGGCTATGATTTAGGCTTGTTTTGTGGCAGTTTTGGGTGTAGTTTGAGAGTGTGGTTTAGTGAAGTTTTAGGGTTGTGGATGAAAGTTTTGGATCTTTTTTTTTTTTGTAAGTAAAAGTAAATTGTTTATGTGTAAAGTTTCTACAAATAGCTTTATCTATACAAGTCATAGACAAAGCCAAGTAACTCATAGAGTACGAATGCGATAGTTATGACTACACATGCTGTAGACTATAACTCCTAATTATAGTCAACATAGAAAATATTTATCCAGATATATCAAAACTACATGTGGGTACATAATTTAGCATCATTCCCAAGATCTTTAGCTAATAGCAAAATTAAATTTGATAAAAATATCTTTTTCTCTTTGGGTAAAGTGCTCCATTTTGAGATCTTGCTCCATTGTTAGAACCCTTGCAGATTCTAAACTTGGGGTTGATCTCTTTAGGGGATCAGCCTCCTTGGAACTCTATAGGGGTTCCTCCCTCCAAGTGCTGCTCAAAGGCTGCAGAAAAGTTTCATCTATTGCTTAAGAAAAGAGAAGGAATACATGGCTATTTATAGGGCTTCTA
This sequence comes from Musa acuminata AAA Group, assembly GCF_036884655.1. Taxonomy (NCBI): domain Eukaryota; kingdom Viridiplantae; phylum Streptophyta; class Magnoliopsida; order Zingiberales; family Musaceae; genus Musa; species Musa acuminata. Next base: position 29,548,854 of record NC_088335.1, on the reverse strand, counting down.
AACCCTAACTCCTAATAGGACTCCTACTTAAGACTCTTACTTCTAACCAACTCCTAATATGACTCATACTCAAGACTCCTATTCCCTTACAACTCCTAATTCTTCTCTAAGAAAAAACCTCCTAACAGAATGTCCCTTTCAATTAGGACTCCTAGTTAGAGTCCTAACAGAGTGTCCCTCCCAATTAGGACTCTCCTAGCTAGAGTCCTAACAGAATGTCCCCCTCAATTAGGACTCTCCTAGCTAGAGTCCTAACATACCCGCCCTCTTCAAATCAGCCTTGTCCTCAAGGCTGAGATTCCATGAACTCAGGGAACCGAGTCTTCAGCTCCTCATATGGTTCTCATGTGGCGTCTTCAAGTGGTAGATTATTCCAATGCACTAGTACTTCAGTAGAGGGATGTCGGCGATGCATCACGATCCTGCGATCGAGGATGGCCTGTGGTTGGGCTTGAATAACTCCATCCTCAGTTGTGTTGGGCAGTTGGATCTGGGGTGACTCGTGTTCTCCCAACTTGGGCTTTAGGTATGATACATGGAAGACTGGGTGAATTTTGGCATCTTCATGTAATTTAAGTCTATATGTCACGGCTCCAATATGCTCTGTGATCTGATAGGGCCCATAAAAATGTGGGGATAGCTTCATGGAGGCTCGAGTGTTGATAGAGAGTTGCTTGTATGGTTGTAGGCGAAGATAAACCCAATCTCCCATTGAAAATTCTCTTTCACTTCGTCGTGTGTCGGCTTGCTGCTTCATTCTAGCTTGAGCGGTAGAGAGATTATCTTTTAACAGTTGTAAGAGTTTGTCCCTATCAATCAATTCTTGGTCAACCTGATCTACCTTGGCCGAGCCAATTACATACTTTGGAATCACAGGTGCTGGTCGACCATACAATGCTTCATAAGAGGCATATTTTGTAGATGAATGATATGTAGTATTATACCACCATTCGGCCCAAGGAAGCCATTTTGCCCACTCTTTTGGTCGGTCGCTAGCGAAACACCGGAGGTACGTCTCTAAGCACCTATTTACCACCTCTGTTTGACCGGCAGTTTGTGGATGATATGCTATGCTCATCTTGAGTTTGGTGCCTTGTAACTGAAATAACTCAGTCCAAAATTTACTAGTGAAGATCCTGTCATGATCACTTACGATTGACCTTGGCATCCCATGCAGTTTAACAATATTTTCTATGAAAATCTGAGCAATACTAGCAGCAGTGTAGGGATTTCTCACAGCACAAAAATGAGCATATTTCGTAAGTCGATCAACCACCACGAGAATCGTGCTTTTACCTTTGGAAGATGGCAGTCCTTCAATGAAGTCCATGGAGATGTCAGTCCATACTGAGTCTGGTATGGGTAGTGGTTGTAGCTTCCCTGGATTTGCCATAGTTTCACCCTTGTGCTGTTGACATACATCACATTATGCCACATATTCAGCAATAATTTTTTTCATCCCTCTCCAATAAAAATTTTGCTTCACTCTTTTGTAGGTTCTTAGGAATCCAGAGTGCCCTGCTGAAGGTATAGAGTGCATTTCATGCAAGATGATTACGATGCAAGGGGAGTCAAGTATAAGCACAATGCGACCTTTGTAGCGTAAATCCCTCAAATCCCAAGTGTAGTGGGCTATTGCACTTGGATCCTCCTCCAATTTTTTTATGATCTTGCTGATCTCTAGATCCTTTTTCCATTCTTCCCTAATGTCCTCGAGGAGACCGGTGGTAGGAAGGGACACGGCTGAAACCTTAGCTTGTTCAGGTAGCCGTGAGAGTGCATCTGCAACAATGTTTTCTTTCCCCTTTTTGTAAATAATTTCATAATCAAATCCAAGAAGTTTGGTTACCCATTTTTGCTGCTCAAGGGATGATATCTTTTGCTCCAAAAAGTACTTAAGGCTTTTATGGTCAGTTTTAATTTGAAATCACCGGCCGATCAGGTAGGGTCTCCACCTCGTTACTGCGTGTACAATGGCAAGCATCTTCTTATCATATACTGACATATTTTGATGGGAGGGAGATAATGCCTTGCTAGTGTATGCGAGTGGTCGACCATTTTGCATGAGAACGGCTCCAATTCCGACTCTAGATATGTCGGCCTCAATGATGAAGGGTCTATTGAAATCTGGTAGCGCAAGCACCGGCGTCGTTGTCATGGCTGCTTTAAGTTTGTCGAAGGCAGCAGAGGCTTTGTCCGACCATTGGAAAGCATCTTTTTTCAGTAAAGAAGTGAGTGGTGTACTGATCTTCCCATAGTCCTTAACAAATTTTCGGTAGTAGCCCGTTAGTCAAAGGAACCCCCGCAGTAATTTCACGTTTGTAGGTTTCGGCCAGCCTTGCATTGTCTCAATTTTTGTTGGGTCTACCGTCACTCCTTCTTCTGATATTATATGCCCAAGGTACTCTACTTTTTGCTGGAGAAAGCTGCACTTTGGTTGCTTAACAAAAAGAGTATTCTCCCGAAGGATCGTCAAAACAATCCGTAAATGCTGAAAGTGAGTCTCAAGAGAAAGGCTGTAAACGAGAATATCATCGAAAAATACCAGCACAAATTTACGAAGAAAGCTCCGAAATATATCATTCATGAGACTTTGAAAGGTTGAAAGAGCATTAGTGAGTCCAAAAGGCATTACCAAGAATTTATAATGGCCATCATGTGTGCGAAATGCAGTTTTTGGAATGTCATCGTTACATACCCGAATTTGGTGGTAACCGGATCGGAGGTCCAACTTCGTGAAGACTCGAGCTCCTTTCAATTCATCAAGAAGTTCATCCACCACTGGTATTGGGTATTTGTCCTTGAAGTGATGCCATTTAAAGCTCGGTAGTCGATGCACATCCGCCAAGTTCTGTCCTTCTTGCGTACAAGTAGCACCGGTGAGGAATAGGGGCTGCAACTTGGTCGAATCACCCCTGTTTCAAGCATCTCCTTTATGATCTTTTCAATTTCATCTTTCTGGAGGTGAGGATATCGGTATGGTCGAGTGTTCGCTGGTGGCTTGCCCGGAAGGATTGGAATTCGATGGTCATGTTGCCGAAAAGGAGGAAGACCGCGCAGTTCAGCAAATATGTCGGCAAATTCAGTAAGCAATTGGGTAAGATTTTGATCTTCAAATTCTATTTTCTTCCCCTCTGGTTGCTGCTGGAGGTGCATCAAAAAGGCACCATTTACCTTGTGTAAAACTTTCTCCATTCGTTGGGTCGAAACAGTGGTAACGTTGCTTCCGCGGTTCCCGCGTAGGATGATCTATTTGCCCTTACAGTAGAATTTCATAATTAATTTAGAAAAGTTCCAAGAGACATCACCTAGTGTAGTCAGCCATTCTATACCAACCACTACCTCATAGTCATCGATTGGTAGGAGGAAGAAATCAGTGATAATTTCTTGGTCTTGCAGTAATAGTTTCACCTATGGGCATCTTTGGTCGCACTTTAGGATTCTACCGTCAGCAACCTTTACATCGAACTTGCTGCAACCTTCAATATGCAGTGCCATCCGAGCAGCAACCTTACTATTCAGGAAGTTATTAGTGCTACCCGTGTCGATGAGAACAGTGATCGGCTGTTGTTTGAGAAGGCCTCTAACTGTCATTGTTTGCGGATTTGAATAGCCGGCTAGTGCGTGTACCGTAATGTCGGTCGGCTGTGGCTCTTCTTCCATATCTTCTTCTTCATGTTCAAGGCTCTCTTTTAGATGTTCAATGACCTCTTCTTCTACTGGTTCAATCATAAGAAGTCTACCTTTTTTACAGCGATGCTCGCGGCTCCACGGCTCGTCGCAATGCCAACATAACCCCTTCGCAGATCGCTCCCGAAGTTCTTCTCTTGTTAACCTTTTCGGTGCAGGGACTCGGTTGATAGTAGGGGGGGCTGAGGGCTTTAGTATTGTAGGTCGTGGAGTGATCCTTGTCCTCTGGGCTTCATGGTTCAATCGCTCCTCTTGAAGTCGTGCGAAAGAGATGGCTGCCATAAGCGTGTATGGTTGTTGTGCCTTAACTTCTCCCCATATCTCCGGCTTTAAGCCCTCAATAAAAGTCCCCAATAACTGTTTTTCAAACCAATCATGAGTTTGATTAGATAACCTTTCAAACCTAGTTTGGTACTCCTGAATGGTGGAGGTTTGTTAGATCTTTGCTAGTTGTCCGTCAATGTTCTCGTAATAAGTTGGTCAGAAGCGGATCAGTAGTCCTTCTTTGAATTGTCACCATGAAAGAGCTCCATAAGTGTGTTCAAACCAGTCAAACCATTGTATGGCATCCCCTTCAAGATGTATAGCTGCAATTTCCACCATGGATGCATCCGTAGTTTTATGGTACCGAAAATATCGCTCAGCGCGCGAGATCCAACCAATTGGGTCTCCTTCTTCCCATATAAGGAAGTCCACTCTCATGCGCGAATAGTTGGGGTCAGTCATAGAGCCTCCCCTCTCTTGGAAGTCATCTCTTTGGGCATGATGTGATTGGTTAGAGCTCTCTCCTTGTTGTGATTTCTTCGGGCTTGGTGGTCGGCCCAAACTGAATTCGGTAAGGAGAGTCCGAATCTTATCCTCCATTCGTGCCTCAAAGGCTTCAAATTTAGCATTGATTGCCTCCTCAGATGCCATAGTATATGACTCCAAATCTGTGATGTTAAGATATCTCTTTTGTTGACGAGTTAAAGGCATGTATAGGTTTGATAGAAATCAGTGAAAGTTTGCTGCAGAATTGTGTTGTCTTGTAAGAGCAGAATTATCGTCGAAGAAACAGCGATTTCTCGACGAAATCTCCACAAAAAATTTGAGAGATTTGAGGAGAGAGTTGATAGCAATATCTTAGTTTATATGATAGCAAGGATGTCCATCAAAAAAATTTCGACAGTAACAGCAAGAAAATTGGTGTAAGTTGCGATAGCAGAATTCTCATCGAAAAATTTCAGCAACTTATGATGAAAATTTGCAGCAATATAGGAACGAATTTTTTTTTTTTTTTGATTTTCGGATAGGAATAAATAAATTGCAGTAGCAGTAAGGTAGGAAACCAGAACCTGTTGCAATTCACGGGGAGATCAAAGGTTGATCTGCGGTGGTGGAGATGATGGTGGAATTTGGCGACGATCTTTTAAGCAATTGTGGGAATTGCTTTGGATGGTTGTGGAGGGTTGATGGATGGCTGTGGAAGGGCAGCGAGACACCAAGAACGCTACTCTGATACCAGGTGTTAGAACCCTTGCAGATTCTAAACTTGGGGTTGATCTCTTTAGGGGATCGGCCTCCTTGGAACTCTATAGGGATTCCTCTCTCCAAGTGCTGCTCAAAGGCTGCAGAAAAATTTCATCTATTGCTTAAGAAAAGAGAAGGAATACATGACTATTTATAGGGCTTCTAAACCCTAACTCCTAATAGGACTCCAACTTAAGACTCTTACTTCTAACCAACTCCTAATATGACTCATACTCAAGACTCCTATTCCCTTACAACTCCTAATTCTTCTATAAGAATAAACCTCATAACAGAATGTCCCTTTCAATTAGGACTCTCTTAGTTAGAGTCCTAACAGAGTGTCCCTCTCAATTAGGACTCTCCTAGCTAGAGTCCTAACAGAATGGCCCTCTCAATTAGGACTCTCCTAGCTAGAGTCCTAACATCCATACAGGATCTTGAGTCTCTAATAATCTCTTTCAAGAGCTAAGCATTGTTTGTGCGTTGACATTCAAAGATTATGTTACATCTCTCCTTCTACATCGACCAAATAGCGCATCTGAAAGTAACCTTTGCCAGTTGTGTGAGAGGCCCTTTTCTTGAGAAACATTGCATGAGGTCGCCTAGTTCTTGGTGCAAGTTTGGTTGCGGCAGTCTATTGAGTTCAAATCGCTGGAGAATCTCCTTCCATATCCATTTTGTATAATCACAAGCAAAACAGAGGTGGTCAACAGTTTCTTCTTGTTGTATACAAAGGGAGCATCAGTTAACATGATAGATACCTCTTCTTTTCATACGACAAAAAGAATGGCTGTCAATTCAATTTCACTAGTATATATGGTTCAAATAGTATGCAAGAAAGAAATACATTGTGGTCTATTGTAGGTAGTTTCTTGAGAAGGGCCTGCCATGTACATAAGGAATGTCTTTGTGATCCCGGTCGATCCCATGTCCAACTGCTTGGGACCCACTTGTTATTTCTTTGCCTAATTTGATTCCATACGGATGTGGCCAAATAAGTATATCTGAAGAGTTGTTCCTGATTGGAATAGCTATAATAGTCGGCCAAAGTGATAACATTTCGGGAGAAATAGGATTAGGGAGACACCAGGTACCGTTAGCAATGAACTCGGAAACTTTCCAATCTTTGGGAGCCCCAAGATCTTTTCGTATTCTGTCGCCATATAATTGAAAAATACTCTTCCCATTCACCCAAGGATAATACCACATATTAGTACTAGTTCCAGAAGAGATTGCATAAGAAATGTGTTTGATTAGCCAATTCCTTGCCTTTAAAATTCCTTTCCAAGCTGCAGAGTGGTATGTTCTTGTTGAAATTTTCCAGATTGATTCCTTTTAAAGATACCTAGCAGAAACCCAATTTGACCATAAGGAACATTTGTTTTGCAAAATATCCCACAATTGCTGTACCAGACATGCTTGATTCCAATCTATAGTATTTCTCAAGTTTAGCCCCCCTTCATCTTTCGGTTTGCAAATGCTATCCCAATTTACCATATGCATTGCCTTATCATTTGTGCCATTCCAGAAGAAGTTCATTAATAACCGTTCAATATCTTGGAGAAGTCCAGCAGGCAGAAGAAATGCATTACACCAATATATAGAGTAGGAGTGCAATACCGAACGGATGAGTTCGAGTCATCCTGCTTTTGATAGAAACCTATTTTTCCAAGAAGAAATTCTATTCTTTATTTTTTACAAGATAGGCTGATAGTGGGTTTTGTGAATGCCTGTGGATATGAGCGGGAGACCCAAATAAGGAACTGGTAAGCTTCCCTCACTAACCCCCAAAGTTTGTGCAATAAAGACCTTATCCTCAACGTAAGGGCTCATATATACTTTACTTTTCGCATGATTTAACTGAAGTCCAGAAACCATACCAAAGTCATTCATAATAGTAGCCAGGTTCTTTACTGAAGTTGGTTCATTTTGGAGAAAGATAAGTAAATCATCTGCAAATGTTATATGTGATATATGAATAGAACCAGCAATGGGTACCTTAATGCTGCCATTTAAGACTACGTGTTCCAACATACAGCTAAGTCCTTCCATCGCGATAGTCAAGAGATACGGAGAGAATGGATCACCTTGTCCGATGCCATTCGTGCTCCCAAAAAAACCAATAGGTGAGCCATTAAAGAGTATCGATAACTTTAGAGTTTCCAAGCAAGATATAATCCAATTAACCCATTGCTGTGGGAAGTTAATATCGAGGAGCATCTTATAGATAAATTTCCTATTAACTGAATCAAAGGCTTTCCGTAAATCAGCTTTAAAACAGATTTTTGAACCTCTAACTTTTGAATGCAAATCTTTGACCAAGTCATTAACAAGCAAAATGTTATGATGTATACTTCTCCCTTTGATGAAAGCAGCTTGATTTGGGCTAATGATCTTGTGTATTACTGTTAGAACCCTTGTAGATTCTAAACTTGGGGTTGATTTCTTTAGGGGATCGGCCTCCTTAGAACTCTATAGGGGTTCCTCCCTCCAAGTTGCTGCTCAAAAGCTGCAGAAAAGATTCATCTATTGCTTAAGAAAAGAGAAGGAATACATAGCTATTTATAGGGCTTCTAAACCCTAACTCCTAATAGGACTCCTACTTAAGACTCTTACTTCTAACCAACTCCTAATAGGACTCCTACTCAAGACTCCTATTCCCTTACAACTCCTAATTCTTCTCTAAGGAAAAACCTCCTACATAAATGCCCCTCTCAATTAGGACTCTCCTAGCTAGAGTCCTAATAGAATGTCCCTCTCAATTAGGACTCTCTTAGCTAGAGTCCTAATAGTTCTCTTCAAATTAGCCTTGTCCTCAAGGCTATTCATGAATTCTGGAAATTTGATCTTCATGTCATCATAGTTCTCTCAAGTGGCATCTTCTATTTGTAGGTTCGCCCACTGTATTAGCACTTCATTAGTGGGTCGTCGTTGTCGAGTCACGATCCGTCGATCAATAATGACACTTGGCTGGGTCTGGAGTTCTCTTTGGGTAGTCATATTTGGTGGATGGCTTTGGGCTATCTCCAAGCACCTATTTAAAACTTCTGTCTGGTTGTTGGTTTGTGGGTGATATGTCGTACTCTTTTTCAATTTAGTACCCTGCATATGGAATAACTTTGTCCAAAATCTGCTCTTGAAGATGCAAGTAGAATTTGTCACAAGCACAATGCGTCCCTTATAGCATAATTCTTTTGAGTCCTGATTGTAATGAGCCACGGAGCGTGGTGCTTCCTCCAATTTTTTTTTTTTTACTAGTCTCCGAATCTTCCTGCCATTCCATCTTAATATCCTTAAGGAAGTCGCAGGTTGGAAGTAAAACGATCGAAAATTCAGCTTGCTCAGGTAGCTGCGAAAGCGCATCTGCAACAACATTCTCTTTCCACATTTTGTAAGTTATTTCATATTCAAATCCAAGAAGTTTTGTTACCCATTTTTGCTGCTCGGGGGAAGATATCTTCTGCTCTAAGATATATTTTAGGCTTTTATGGTCAGTCTTGATTTGAAAGTATTGCCTGATCAAGTACAATCTCCACCTCGTTGCTGCGCGCACAATGGCGAGCATCTCCTTATCATATGTTGACTTATTTTGATAGGAGGGAGATAATGCCTTGCTAGTGTATACGAGTGGTCGACCATCATGCATGAGAATGGCTCCAATTCTGACTCCAGATGTGTCGGCCTCAATAATGAAGGGTCGATTGAAATCTGGTAGTGTTAGCACTGGCGTCGTCGTCATGGCTGCCTTAAGTTTGTCGAAGGCAACGGAGGCTCTGTCCAACCATTGTAAGATATCTTTTTCCACGAACTTGCGGTAGTAGCCTGTTAAACCCAGAAAGCCATGTAGCAATTTTATGTTTCTCGGGGTCGGCCAGTTTTGCATTACTTTAATTTTGAAGGGGTCCACCGTCACACCATCCTCTGATATGATATGCCCAAGATATCCCATCTTTTGTTGAAGAAAGTAAAAATTTGTAGTGGCCGTTGTGTGTTCGAAAGGCGGTTTTCGGTATGACTCCTTCGTACACTCGTATTTGATAATACCCGAATCGAAGGTCCAGCTTTATGAAGATTTGTGCTCCCTTTCATCTAGCAATTCATCTGCTATTGGAATAAGGTATTTGTTCTTGATGGTTATGCCATTGAGAACTCGGTAATCAACGCATATTCACCATGTTCCATCCTTCTTGTGTACAAGTAGCATCGGTGAAAAGTAGAGGTTGCAACTTAGCCAAATAACTCCTGTTTCAAGCATCTCTTTTAAAATCCTTTCTATTTCATCATTCTGGAGATGTGGATACCGATATGGCTGAGTATTTGCTGGAGATTTGACTAGAAAAATCATTATACAATGATCATGCCAACGAGTAAGAGGTATGTTGTGCGGCTCGTCAAATATATCTGAAAATTCAGCAAGCAAAGGAAATAGGTTTGGATCTTCAAATTCTATTGGCTGTCCTTTAATTTGTTGCTCAAGTTTTTCCAAAAAGCCCCTGCATGCTTTATGCAAAACCTTCTCCATTTGTTGTGTGCAAATCATCGTTACGTCGCCCTCACATTTCCATTGCAGTATCACCTGTTTCTCCTTACTGTAAAATTTTATAAATAGTTGCATAAAATTCCAAGAAATATCACCTAATGTCATCAACCATTTAATTCTGAGTATGGCCTCATAATCATCAAGATGGAGGAGGAAGAAATCTGTAATTATCTCTTGGTCCTGCAGCAATAGTTTCACCTGCGGGCACCAATGATCACACTTCAAAATCCGTCGGTTGGTGACCTTAACGACAAACCTGCTATAATTCTCAATAGGTAAGTTCATATGGACAGCAACCTTACTATTTAGGAAGTTATTAGTGCTGCCCGTCTCGATGAGAACAGTGATCGGTTGTTGTTTGAGATGGCCTCCAACTTTCATCGTTTGTGGGTTTGAGTAGCCAGCTAGTGTTTGTACCGTAACTTCGGTCGGTTGTGGCTCTTCTTCTGCATCTTTTTCTTCATGTTCAAGGCTCTCTTCTGAATATTCAATGACTTCTTCTTCTATTGGTTCAATCATAAGAAGTCCTCCTTTACTACAGCGATGCTCACGGCTCCACGGCTCGTCACAATGCCAACATAACCCCTTCGCATATCGCTCCCGAAGCTCTTCTCCTGTTAACCTCTTTGGTGCAGGGACTTGGTCGACAGTAGGGGGGGCTGAGGGCTTCAATATTACTGGTTGAGGAGCGACCCTAGTCCTCCGAGCTTCATGGTTCAATTGCTCCTCTTGATGTCGTGCGAAAGAGATGGCTGCCATAAGCGTGTACGGTTGTCGCGCTTTAACTTCTCCTCGGATCTCCGGCTTCAAGCCCTCAATGAAGGTCCTCAATAGCTGTTTTTGAGACCAATCATGATTTTGATTAGATAACCTTTCAAACCTGGTTTGGTACTCCTGAATGGTGGAGGTTTGTCGGATCTTTGCTAGTTGTTCGTCAATATTCTCGTAATCGATTGGTCTGAAGCGGATCAGCAGTCCTTCTTTGAATTGTTGCCATGAAAGGACTCCATAAGTATGTTCAAACTGTTTAAACCACTGTATAGCATCCCCCTCAAGATGTATAGCTGTAATTTTCACCATAGATGCATCTGCGATTTTGTGGCACTAAAAATATCGCTCCGCGCGTGAGATCCAACCAATCGGGTCTCCTTCTTCCCATCTAGGGAAGTCCACTCTCATGCATGGATAGTTGGGGTCGGTCATAGAGCCTCTCCTCCCTTGGAAGTCATCTCTTCGGGCATGGTGTGATTAGGCAAAGCTCTCTCCTGTATATGATTTCTTTGGGCTTAGTGGTCGGCCCAATCTGAGTTCGGTAAAGAGCGTCCGAATCTTATCCTCCATTCGTGCCTCCAAGGCTTCGAATTTAGCATTGATTGCCTCCTTAGATGCCATAGTATATGCCCCCAAATCTATGATGTTAAGATCTCTCTTTTGTTGTTGGGTTAAAGGCATGTATAGGTTGAGAGAAGTGATGGTTGAAAGGGTTGGTAGATTGGTGGATGTAGGCTGTGGTTTAGGCTTGTTTTGTGGCTATTTTGGGTGCAGTTTGAGGGTGTGGTTTGGTGGAGTTTTAGGGCTGTATATGAAATTTTTGGATCTGTGATAAATGGTAGCAAAGGATTGATAGAAATAAGTGGAAGTTGTAGCAAGTATGTGCTGTCTTGTAAGAGTATAATTATCGTCAAAGAAACAACGGTTTCTCGACGTAATTTCCAACAAAAACATGAGAGAATTAAGGAGGAAATCAATAGAAAAATTACAGTTTATATGACAGCAAGGATATCTAATTTAATCAAGAAAATTTCGGCAGTATAACAGCAAGGAAATTGGTGCAAGTTGCGCTTGCAGAATTCTCGTCGAGAAATTTCAACGGGTAATGACGAAAATTTGCAGCAACCCATAATCGTTTTTTGAGATGAATTTCTTAATAAATCAATCTTAGATGGAAGCCAAGATGATCTATAAAGTGTATAAGAAATTTCATTTAAAAAAGATTGCAAATAGATGGGTTAAGGCAACAATATGTGACTGAAATTTTCTGCAGCATAGATTTTCAAGTGCAACAGATTGGACATAAAAGATTAGTAGTTTATATTGAGAATTTTTCGATGAAATGAAAGGGAAATCTACTGTTAGAAAGTGTCAAAGATGTCATAAAAATTTCGTAGAAATTTGGATAGAAAAAGCGCAGTAGCAAGATCAAACAGATGGTGCTATGCGGCTTGAATTCTACAATTCAAGTGCAGCAGATTGGACATAAAAGATCAGCAGTTTATATTGAGAATTTTTTGATGAAACCAAAGGGAAATCCACTGTTAGGAAGTGTCAAAGATCTCAAAAAAATTTCATAGAAATTTGGATAGAAAACGCATAGTAGCAAGATCAAACAGATGGTGCTATGCGGTTGGAATTTTGCAATGTATCTTTCGTCGTAGAGATGAAAACTTTGTGACAAAAAGTTTATGCAGCAATATAGGTGTTAGGATCGGAGTGGCACTAAGAGGGGGGGGTGAATTAGTGCAGCGGATTAAAACTTCGATTTTAACAAAATCTTTCGTACGATAAGAACGGAACTTGAAAAGTTTAACTTGAAAGTGTATTCTTAAAGTTGCACAGCAAGGGTAATAAGGAACTAAAGCAGTAAGAAGATTTGCAGTAATGTAAATGACAATAATAAAATGCAAACCAGAGATTACGCCGATTTTAGAGTGGTTCGGTCAAATGACCTACTCCACTTGCGAGGCCCCTCTTCGATGAGGCTCCCACCTTCCACTAGCAAGTCTCTTGAAATGGAAGGGTAAAACACCCCTCTTACAACCTTTTACAAGAAGCTCAACCTCTTACAAATTTTCAATAAGAAAGAAGGAGGAGAACTCTCTAGCAAATTGAAAACAAGACTTGCTAAGACTTTCTAAGACTTTTCTCACAATCAAAATGCTTCTCAAAAGTTGTTACCTCAGCTGAGATTTGAGGGGTATTTATAGGCCTCAAGAGGATTCAAATTTTGGGATCCAAAATTTGAATTCTCTTAGGGTTCCCGGTGATGGAGGTTCCACCGCCCAGCCAGGCGGTGCCACCGCCCAGCGCTCGGGTGCTGGACGGTGCAACCGCCCAGCCAAGGAGGTGTCACCGCCCAGCCAGGCGGTGCCACTGCCTGGCTCTCCAATTCATTTGTTTGGCTTAATTTTAGCCCAAACCAAATCTGACTTTGGGCCCAGTTGGCCCCTAACCAGGATATAGGATTATCTCTTAATCCTAATCCTAATTACAGGTGAATTACATAACACAAAAAAAACATCCTAAGCAAGTTTTTTTAACCGCGAATGTCAAGTCTTGTTCCGGCGAGCTTTCCGACGAACTTCTTCCGACAGACTCCCTGCAAGCTCCCAATCTTTGTGATGACTTTAACGAGTAGCCGAGCCTTCTTGGTGATCTCCGCGAGCCTCCGACGATTTCTTCGGCGAACTTCCGACACATTCCCGATTTCTTCTCGGATGGTTCCGGCAGCATCTCCGATGATTCTTCGGTCTCTTAAACGTCCATCGAGCTCGACTCCGGTATCCTTGCTTTATGTTTTCTGGTTATCATAGTTAATCCTGCACACTTAACTCAATAATATGGATTAGATCAATTAACCCACCAATTGATTATATCATCAAAATCCGAGATTCAACAATCTCCCCCTTTTTGATGATGACAATCAATTGATGACGGAGTTAAACATAACTCCCCCGATCTATATGCCATATTATGAGAAGATAAAAAACACTTGAATTCCATCCCATTGGATTCAAGCATAACCCGATAAGTTCTAATCGTAGAACTTATCGTTATCCGCATTAAACAATAGTAAGTACGAAACTTCGATGAAAATCATAAGTTAAATGATACGGGACGAATTTTGCTATGACAGAAGATAAAGATTTTCAATATAAATTTCATGATATCAATCTTGTGATATTTTCAAGGATTTGCAAGTCATATAAGACATTCATATCACATAAGTTTTTGTAATTCATATTAGTCATGCTATCGTTCTGGTGTAAGTCATCACTTCTCCCCCTTTGTCATCAACAAAAAGAGACAAGCCAGCTAATTGATGATCATAGAAAAAGGTTTAGCATTTATGAAAGTTCATCATTCAAATTTGCCAGAAATAGTTTATCCAAAAGACATCATCATCTATGCAGATTAAGACAGTAGTTATCTAAAGGAAAGATCAGTTATCATTCAATCGATGACAAACTTGAACTTGTTTTTAAAAGCAAACAGAACAGAATAAAAAGATACACCAGTTTAATCCTTAGGAGGTAATCCACAGTGCCGATACATGATATCTATTTTTTTATTCATCTGTCGTAGTGTCTTCAAAATTTCAACTTGTTGATTCTGAATTTGTTCTTGCTGTGATTTGATCTGAGATAGCTCCGTCATAATGATATCTTCAGAGGAGGAAACAGGAGCTGAAGGTGCTGCGCCAAAGGGACTAGGAGGAGGAGATTCATTTCCCATAAGAATTGGAGTTTCGGATTGTTCTATTGGTGGAGGAATTGGATCCGTCCTTCTAGGCTGCCTGACCCATATGCCATTGCTAAAAGTGCACCTAAGTTTTTTCAGCAGGTTTTTATTTATTATGTTATATCGATCATTTTGAATAGATTCTTCATCGGGTGGAATGCAAATGTCATAGGCATGAAGAATTCTAGTGATTAACCTCCCATATGGCAATATAGTATCTTTAGTCATAATATCCTGCATGTGTTGGCGAATCAAGTACCCAAAACAATTATGCTGACCGGTCATAATCCAATACATGGTTCCTATCTCTATTTGACTTATTTCGTCAAGATGAAATTGTTTGGGGAATATGATGCTTGTGATAATGTGATGAAGAATTTTAGAGTTGAAAGGCAGTAAGTGTTCACAGCTCTTGGGTAGGAAGTCAAGGTTTGGATTTGCAAAAATTATTTTCACGGCTTCGGAATAGGTTGCTCCTATTTTTTTGACGTCCCATTTACCTTTAAAATAGCATCCCCTATCTTTTTCAGTTATGCCAATTAGCTCACAAATGGTGCTGTCAAATATTCTAATGGGTGTTCCTAGAATGTAAGTGCTTAGGCTATCATTGTCTTCATATAGGTTGGCATAGAACAATCTCACTAACCATGGATAGATTGGTTCATCTATTTGTAGTAGAGGTAGAGCTTCTAGGTGTGCAAACCACCTAATGGGTTCTAAGTCCTCTAGTTCATCCAAATCAACGTATTTTCCCTTATGGACACATCGTGTTTCAAATTTTGGAAAGCTAAGGGCTACCTCTTTTGATCTAAAAAGGTTATGGTTATATGAATCTCCTTCAATCCTTATTCCTTTTGATCTCTTAGGAGCCATTTTCTAGACAACATGATGATGAAATTGTGAAAAATAAGCAAGAGAAAGAGAAAAGAAAAGAGGGATTTCAAGTGTTACCTTGTGGAGATTATGTTGAGAGATGGAAAGCTTGGACCACCAAGAATCCTTCTCCAATGTTTCTAAGAGTTAGAATGAGGGTTAGAGGGAATGGGAGAGGTTTTTTGAGAGGTCTTTCTTCGGGTTGGGGGCGGTGTCACCGCCGGCCCTAACCCCTCGGGTTAAAAGGGTTACTCGGTCGGTGTCACCGCCAAACTGGTCGGTGTCACTGCCTGGCGCCCGAGCGCCAGTCGGTGCAACCGCCGGATTTGGCGGTGCCATCGCTGGCATCACGCGGAGGAAAGAAAAAAAATTTTCTTCCTTCCTTTTGTTTAGCTTCTTCCCTCAAGATCATAATTTATACTTTAATGGATCATTTTGAATTGAAGAAGAAGGAAGAATTCAAATTCATAAACGAAGGGAAAAGAACGAGTCCTTTTTGTGAAGTTCATTTTAGGGACAATTTAGCATGCCTAATTCCCTTCGGATGAATTCAAATTGGTCTTTATTCAAAGCTTTTGTAAATATATCTGCTAATTGATGCTTTGTGTCAATGAATTCTATAACAACATCATTGTTAAGAACATGATTGCGTATGAAATGATGCCTAACGTCGATGTGCTTAGTTCTAGAGTGCTGAATTGGATTTTTAGTAAGGCATATGGCACTAATATTATCGCATTTTATGGGAATATTTTCAAGGTGAATTCCATAGTCTTCTAATGTATTTTTCATCCAAATTACTTGTGCACAACATGCACTTGCCGCAATGTATTTGGCTTCCGCCGTAGATAGTGCAACTGAATTTTGTTTCTTGGAAGTCCAAGAAACAAGTGCATGTCCTAAAAATTGGCATGTTCCGGATGTACTTTTTCTATCTATCCTACATCCGCCAAAATCGGCATCTGCATAAGCTATTAGATCGAATTTTTCAGATTTTAGATACCACAATCCTAAATTTGGAGTTCCTTTAAGATACCTAAATATTCTTTTAACACTCTTAAGATGAGATAATTTAGGATTAGATTGAAACCTAGCGCAAAGTCCTACACTAAACATAATATCCGGTCTAGTCGCAGTGAGGTAGAGTAGACTACCTATCATTCCCCTATATGTTTTTTGATCGAAACTTTCACCATTTTCATCCATATCTAACTTAGTCGCAGTACTCATAGGGGTATTTATTGCTTTTGAATTATCCATGTTAAATCGTTTTAACAATTCTAATGTATATTTAGATTGGTTAAGAAATATACCATCACTAAGTTGTTTAATTTGTAATCCCAAAAAGAAAGTTAATTCACCCATTAAACTCATTTCAAATTCAAGACTCATACATTTGGCAAATGATTCACATAGTGATTCATCCGAAGAGCCAAACACAATATCGTCAACATAAATTTGCACAATAAGAAAATTATTTTCAAAATATTTAATAAACAATGTAGTATCAACCTTGCCTTTGGTAAAATTATTTAAAATAAGAAAGGAACTAAGCCTTTCATACCAAGCTCTAGGAGCTTGTTTTAAGCCATAGAGAGCTTTAGTCAATTTGAATACATGATTAGGAAGAAGAGCTTTAGTCAATTTGAATACATGATTAGGGGTTAGAACACTTGCGTTAAAATGATTTGAATCCCAAATATGGGAAAATTGATGAAAAACCTCAAGCTCTTCTTCTTCTTCTTCTTCTTCTTCTTCTTCTTCTTTTCTCAAACTCACGTTGGCTGCAACTCTTCAGGTTTGTTTTCTTTAACCTTTCATCTAATTATTTGGGTTTTGGCTAATGCAAAAGTTGCAATGTGTCATGCATGCATTAAGGGGGCTAGGTGTCATCTTTAGAGAAAAGATAAGTGGCACCCTTAGGTTAGCTAGTGACACATGTCCATTATTATTTTTTATTTTTTTTAACTTAAATCTGAATCTTTCATAAATTATATCAAACTTCTAATATTTACTCTTAGGTCCCTAGCCATAAACTTTTAATTTAATATCATTTAATATAAAATAATTATTTAATAATCTTTATTTTTATAAATAAATATTTTACTAAATTTTCAAAAATGGGGGATGTTACACTCTCCCCTCCTTAAAGAAAAATTTAGTCCTCTAAATTTATCAGACCTCATTCGACGAAAAGTTGAGGATAAGTTTTCATCATTTCTTCCTCAAGCTCCCAAATTGTTTCCTCTCAAGAATGATATCTCCAGATCACTTTAACTAAAGGGATAACCTGATTCCTCAAGATCTTTTCCTTTTTATCAACAATCTGAGTGGGCTCTTCCACATAAGACAAGTCTTTATCAATCACCATCGGCTCATACTTAATGATATGAGAGGGATCAGGTATATACTTTCTGATCATTGAAACATGAAACATATCATGGATATGGCACAATGATGGTGGCAAGGCAATCATGTAAGCGACAGAACCAACCCTTTCAAGAATCTCAAAAGGTCCAATAAATCTTGGGCTTAACTTTCCTTTCTTCCCAAATCTTACAATGCCTTTAGAAGGGGAGACCTTTAGGAATACAAAATCCCCGATTTGAACTCAATATTTCGTCTTATGTTATCAGCATAACTCTTTTGACGACTCTGAGCAGTCTTTAACCTTTTTCTTATAAGTTGAATTTTCTCAGTAGTCTCTTGTACTTTTTCTGGTGCTAATAACTTTCTGTCGCTAATTTCTTCCCAACATATAGGCGTCCTGCACTTTCGCCCATATAAAGCTTCATAAGGAGCCATCTGAATACTTGAATGATAACTATTATTGTAAGTGAACTCAATAAGAGAGATATCTTTATCCCATTCACCTTTCCAATCCATAACATAGGCTCGAAGCAAATCCTCAAGTGTTTGAATGGTTCTTTCTGATTGACCATCAGTTTGAGGGTGATAAGCAGTGCTAAACTTGACTTTAGTGCCAATAGATTCTTGTAACCTTCTCCAAAATCTAGATAGAAATCTGGAGTCTCTGTCAGAGATGATCTCCTTTGGAACACCATAAAGTCTTACTATTTCATTGATATATAAATCTACAAGCCTATCAAGAGAATAAGTAATATTGATCGGTAGGAAATGTGTAGATTTAGTTAACCTATCAATGATAACCCAAATAGCATCATGCTTTCTAGAAGTTCGGGGTAGTCTTGAAATAAAGTCCATGGTAATACATTCCTATTTCCATTTAGGAATATCTAAAGGTTGCAACAAACCTCCAGGTCTTTGGTGTTCTGCTTTGATTTGCTGGCAAGTCAAACACTTTGAAACATATATTGCAATCTCCTTCTTCATACCTTCCCACCAATAATGACTTTGGAGATGTCTATACATCTTAGTGCTACCAGGTTGCATGGTGTACTTTGAATTATGACCTTCACTTAGGATTTGATTTTTTGATATCTGAGTCATTTGGAACACATATTATATCCCCAAATCTCAATAGGCCATCCTTTGAAACTCAAAAATTCAGTTTCAATCTCTTTTCCAATTCATTCCTTAAGCAGATCAAGCGTCGATCTCGTAGTTGTCCTTTTTTAATTTGTTGAATGAGATCAGATTGCACTTGGATGGAGGCCATTAATATCATTGAGTCTTGCCCTTTTTTTATAACATTCAAATCATAATTCTCTTCTAATAACTTCCATTGCTTTACAATCAAAGTCATCATAAAACTTATAGATTTTCTACAAAGGGCATCTACTACAATATTAGCTTTACCCGGGTGATAACGAATGGTACAATCATAATCCTTTAGAAGTTCTATCCATCTCCGTTGTCTCATGTTTAACTCTTTTTGAGTAAAAATATACTTTAAACTCTTATGATCAGTAAAGATTTCAAATATTCGTCCATACAAGTAATGCCTCCAAATCTTTAGAGCAAAAACAATTGCTGTCAATTCCAAATCATGAGTTGGATAATTCAGTTCATAACTCTTTAGTTGTCTCGAAGCATAAGCAATCACTTTCCCTTCTTCTATCAAAACACATCCAAGGCCCTTTCTTGAGGCATAATTATAAACCATAAATCCCTCATCACCACTTGGAATAGTGAGAATAGGGGCACTAGTCAATCTCCTTTTTAACTCATGAAAACTTTGCTCACAATCATCACCCCATACAAATTGCACATTCGTTTGAGTGAGTTTGGTGAGAGGTTGAGCGATTCGAGAAAATTCCTCCACAAATCTCTTATAATAACCTCCCATGCCCAAGAAGCTTCTAACTTCTGTCACGTTTGTTTGTACTTCCCACTTAACAATAGCTTCCACTTTCTTTGGATCAACAGATATACCTTTCCCTGAAATCACATGGCCTAAGAAAGCAATTTCATTCAACCAAAATTCACATTTGCTGAACTTTGCATACAACTTCTTTTCTCTTAGTATGGATAATATATTTCTTAAGTGTTCCTCATGCTCGAGTGGTGCCATTCTGTAAGGAGGCTTAGATATTGGGGTTGTCCCAGGGACCAAATCAATAGTAAATCCACCATCTCTATCTAGAGGTAAACCAAGCAAGTCATCTGGAAATACATTAGGCAAGGAGGTAAATCATGCCAATACTCGCAAAATAAAAGATGGGATGATTTAGTATACAAAAAGTGATCATTTTGTATAACAATCTATACTGGTATGATTGAAAGAGAGTCAATCCATACTTAGTATAATATCAAAACCCTAAATATCTAGGAGAACCAAATCAGCAAGAAGTTCGTGTTCTCCAATAGAAATCAAACAAGATGACCAGATCGAGTTTGTTATCAAACAATCCCTAATAGCCGTATTTACATATAGCATATAATCCAGTGGTTTAGGTTGAATGCCCATGTGATAAGCAAAATATTACGAATCAAATCATAGATGAGACACATAGTCAAACAAATATTTGCATTCTTTCAGAAACATGAATAGTACCTTCGACCACTAATTCAGAAGTTTTAGAATCATATTCCGTGATAACATACACCTCTGGCATGGGCTGATGATTTATGAGGTAGTGATTCTTTCTTCTTGTTCAAAGGGCAGTCTTTTATTTTATGATCCAAATTTACACAAGCAAAATAGGCTCCAATCACCTACAAATGCAAACTTATTTCATAATCTAACTCGCATCGTACACAGGACTGAATCTTTTGTGGTGACTTCCCTTTTTAAATCGATGATGTCTTGACCCTCTTATTATCACATTCTGATTCATTTATAATCTTTTTTTTTTTTTTTGGTAAACTTGTCCTTGCTATTCCTATCCTTGTTCTCCAGAAATTCTTTTAATCATCAGAACAATTTCGTACATCAAATATCTTCTCCAATCGCATCATCTATTTTTCCGCTACCAATATATTAGGTTCACCACACTTCTACTATGCCACTCTAATTCAATATTCCCGATCAACCCTTTTATCGCACTTAATTAATCAAAAGCAGATGAAGTAGGAGGACTAAATGTCCTCGTCATCCTAGATTCCAAAAATACATCAAAGAAAAATTTCACCAATCACTATAGTTCAATAGACTTCAATATATTTTGCACATCAACATATCAAATATTTCAGTAATCCTCAAACCATGCCCTGATACCAACTTGTCACGCCCCTCCCGAATTTAATTCTCATTTAGGAGGTGTGAACCTAATTCAAGATTTATAATATTTAATTCAATAAACAATCCAGGATCCAATCACACATTTGAGGTCACTAAGAAAAACATTCAAGTCATTCACCTCCACAATCCATAATTTACAAAACCTGTGCAGTTTATAATCATACATCATGTCACTAGATGATTCTTAAAATCCAAAAGCAACTTAACTAAACCATAACTATATCATAAATCCATAAGCGCGGCAATTAATGCAATCACAAAGCCAACATGTACTACATGTTTATATCAGTACACAGTTTAAACTTAACATTTCCAAAATCCTAACGTAAGAGGTACATTTCAAATATTTACAAGATACATCAATCTAGATTTGTCATTGATATTTCATTACACCCAAAAATAACTTATACAACATCAACCTATCAAGTACAAAATATTTGCCCCAAAATCTTCTAGTCTTCCACTGCCTTAACCCAATTTAAACATTTTAGTGAGCGATAAGCTATCTTGAAAAATTTATATAGCAACGGGGTGAGCATATTAAGCTCAGCAAATGACTAACATATCCATAGCAAAGAGGATAGGTTTCAAACATATAAGGTATCAAAATACAAAGTAGAGATACAAGATGAAATAGTAGCATGTTTTGTTTGAATGCAGAATTACAATGTCGAATCGTTCGAAGCACGTTTTATTCATACAATCGAGAAAAGGTAATTGGAGCATATCATTGGCATAAAGAGCATATCGATAACATATGGTAGTTTTCCAGGTATAATAAAGACTTATAACATTTCAAAAATATATCAAAGAACAAAACATGAATAGAAGCTCAAATGTCACATGACGATGCATTCATTTCATTTTTATCCAAAGCATGCATAGAAACATAGCCAAAGCTTTGGATATCATATCAAACACATAGAAGGTGAAGTGGGATCATAACATAATATGGTCCATCCATTTCTGAATAACCACCAAACATAAGTCTCCCACGTTTAGGAGCTCCATCCACCCATGTCTGAGTGAAGTCATAGGGGGCCGGTAGAGCATCGTAGGCTCTAAGCATAACTCCCTTTACCATTTCTGGCAAAGGTTCACATTTATCCCACAAACACCAGAGTACAAAGGGACAATATGAATAATGAAATTGGCTTATATTGGAAGCACATGCGGAACAACAAAATGTACATATGCCTTTCGAGTCAATACGATACAAACATAATCTATCACAAATGTATTTAGATTTGAAAGGAAAAAAAAGCAAGGGCATATAAGGATTTCAAGAAATCACATATGGCTCAATTGAAATAAGAAAGTTAGATGAATTCAATGTCTAAAAAAATGAAACTGGAAGAGGCACATATCGAAAGCAAATGCGGAACAATGGGATGCATGTGCCGAATCATTACGATGCAAACATAAACTTTAGATGATAGCTGCAGATGTACAAATAAAAAAAGGACAAAAGTATACAGAAATTTAAGGTAATAATGTAAAGCTTAACTGTAGAGTGTTTGCCGAAATCGATTTCCAAAGAGAAGTAACAAGGAAAGCCGAAATCGACCAAAGCTCGATTCTGGCAGAATTTGATAGGAATATTGTATTAACTATTTGGATAACCAATTGTACTCCAATTTATACAAATAGATGTAATTAGAAAGCTTTGT
Source organism: Musa acuminata AAA Group (assembly GCF_036884655.1). NCBI lineage: Eukaryota > Viridiplantae > Streptophyta > Magnoliopsida > Zingiberales > Musaceae > Musa > Musa acuminata. The sequence continues at coordinate 29,526,389 of NC_088335.1, read as the reverse complement.
CAATCTAGTTTTAGGCATATAAAGTTTTATAAGATTAGGAATTTACAACAGGGAGTTACGGAAAATTTCGTAGCCAAAGGTCTGAAAATTTAGCTCTGTTTTACTGAATCCATAGGGTCGATGAAAGTAGATGTTTCAGTTAGCAATTGTACTCAAAAAATTTCAAATCAGGCATATGCAGAAAGAATTTTGAGTCTAACTTCGAATAAATCATACTTTGTATGAATCTGAGTTCACAGCAGAAAATTATAAGTAGATAAGCAACAAGAGGTCAGAAATTTTAGTCCCTGTTTTGCAGAATCTGTAGAGTTAATTTAAATAGACGTCTTAGTAGGCATTTAAACTCAAATCATTCGATCTTTATATCAAAATAAATATTTTCTTGTCTACTTTCAAATGGAATAGGTTTTGTCTAAATCAAAGTTTGTTACAAAATATTCTGACCGAAACATTGCATAGAGGTCAGATTACCGAAAAATTACAGATTCATAGCTTAATATCAAAACGAAAGAAGGCCTGGTTCTCAGTTGAAATCTTTCAAATTTTGCAGAATAAAATGGAAACAGAGATTAAGATTACTGTGGGATAGGGTTAGAACACTTGCCTTAAAATGATTTGAATCCCAAATATGGGAAAATTAATGAAAAACCTCAAGCTCTTCTTCTTCTTCTTCTTCTTCTTCTTCTTCTTTTCTCAAACTCACGTTGGCTGCAACTCTTCAGATTTGTTTTCTTTAACCTTTCATCTAATTATTTGGGTTTTGGCTAATGCAAAAGTTGCAATGTATCATGCATGCATTAAGGGGGCTATGTGTCATCTTTAGAGAAACGATAAGTGGCACCCTTAGGTTAGCTAGTGACACATGTCCATTATTATTTTTTATTTTTTTTTAACTTAAATCTGAACTTTCATAAATAATATCAAACTTCTAATATTTACTCTTAGCTCCCTAGCCATAAACTTTTAATATAATATCATTTAATATAAAATAATTATTTAATAATCTTTATTTTTACAAATAAATATTTTACTAAATTTTTAAAAATGGGGGATGTTACAGATATGCCCAAGATATTCCACCTTGTGTTGAAGAAAGCAAAAAATTGTAGTGGTTGTTGTGTGTTCAAAAGGTAGTTTTCGGTATGTCTTCTTCGCACACTCGTATTTGATAATACCCAGATCAAAGGTCTAGCTTTGTGAAGATTTGTGCTCCCTTTCATCTAGCAATTCATCTGCTATTGAAATAAGGTATTTGTCCTTGATGGTTATGCCATTGAGAGCTCGGTAATCAACGCATATTCGTCATGTTTCGTCCTTCTTCGTACAAGTAGCACCGGTGAAGAGTATAGGTTGTAACTTGGCTGAATAACTCCTATTTCGAGCATCTTTTTTACAATCCTTTCTATTTCATCCTTCTAAAGATGTAGATATTGATATGGCCAAGTAATTACTGAAGGTTTGCCTGAAAGAATCATTATATAAGGATCATGCCGACGGGTAAGAGGTAGGTGTTAGAACCCTTGTAGATTCTAAACTTGGGGTTGATCTCTTTAGGGGATCGGCCTCCTCGGAACTTTATAGGGGTTCCTCCCTCCAAGTTACTGCTCAAAGGCTGCAGAAAAGATTCATCTATTGCTTATCAAAAGAGGAGGAATACATGGCTATTTATAGGGTTTTTAAACCCTAACTCCTAATAGGACTCCTACTCAAGACTCCTACTTCTAACCAACTCCTAATAGGACTTATACTCAAGACTCCTATTCCTTTACAACTCCTAATTCATCTCAAAGAAACAACCTCCTAACCCTAGTCGACCTCTTCACCTCTTTAATAGGGGTCAGCTTAGGTAGGTTTTACATGAATGTCCCTCTCAATTAGGACTCTCCTAGCTAGAGTCCTAACAGACCCGGCCTCTTCAAATCAGCCTTGTCCTCAAGGCTGACGATTCATGAATTTTGGGAATTTGATCTTCAAGTCGTCATAGGTCTCCCAAGTGGCATCTTCTGTTGGTAGGTTCACCCACTGTATTAGCACTTTAGTAGTGGGTCGTCATCGTCGAGTCACGATCCATCGATCAATAATGGCACTTGGCTGGGTTTGGAGTTCTCCTTGGATAGTCATATTTGGTGGGTGACTTTGGGCTATCTCCAAGCACCTATTTACAACTTTTGTCTGGCCGTTGATTTGTGGGTGATATGTCATACTCCTTTTCAATTTAGTACCCTGCATATGGAATAACTTTGTCCAAAATCTGCTCATGAAGATGCAAGTAGAATTTATCATAAGCATAATGCATCCTTTATAGTGTAATTCTTTTGAGTCCCAATTGTAAAAAGCTACGGAGCTTGGTGCTTCCTCCAATTTTTTTATAATCTTACTTGTCTCTGAATCTTCCTGTCATTCCATCTTAATATCCTCAAAGAAGTCGCTAGTCGGAAGTGAAATGGCCGAAACTGCAGATTGCTCGGGTAGCTGTGAAAGCGCATATGCAAGAACATTCTCTTTCCCCTTTTTGTAAGTTATTTCATAATCAAATCCAAGAAGTTTTGTTACCCATTTTTGCTGCACAGGGGATGATATATTTCGCTCTAAAAAGTACTTGAGGCTTTTATTGTCAGTTTTAATTTGAAATCGTCGACCAATCAAGTAGGGTCTCCACCTCGTTGCTGCGCGCACAATGGCCAGCATCTCCTTATCATATGTTGACTTATTTTGATGGGAGGGAGATAATGCCTTGCTAGTGTATGCGAGTGGTCGACCATCTTGCATGAGAATGGCTCCAATTCCGACTCTAGATGCGTCGGCCTCAATAATGAAGGGTCGGTTGAAATCTGGTGGTGTTAGCACCGGCGTTGTCGTCATGGTTGCCTTAAGTTTGTCGAAGGTAGCGGAGGCTCTGTCTAACCATTGGAAGACATCTTTTTCTAGTAAGAAAGTAAGTGGTGCATTGATCTTTCCATAGTTTTTCACGAACATACGATAGTAGCCTATTAAACCCAAAAAGCCATGTAGCAATTTTATGTTCCTCGGGGTAGGCCAGCTTTGCATTGCTTCAATTTTAAAGGGGTCCACTATCGCACCTTCCTCTGATATGATATGCCCAAGATATTCCACATTCTGTTGAAGAAATTAAAATTCGTAGTGGTTGTTGTGTGTTCAAAAGGTGGTTTTCGGTATGCCTTCTTCGCACACTCATATTTGATGATACCCGGATCAAAGGTCAGCTTTGTAAAGGTTTGTGCTCCCTTTCATCTAGCAATTCATCTGCTATTGGAATAAGGTATTTGTCCTTGATGGTTATGCCATTGAGAGCTCGGTAATCAACGCATATTCGCCATGTTCCGTCCTTCTTGCGTACAAGTAGCACCGATGAAGAATAGAGGTTGCAACTTGGCCGAATAACTCCTGTTTCGAGCATCTCTTTTACAATCCTTTCTTTTTGAACCTTCTAGAGATATAGATATTGATATGACCGAGTATTTGCCGGAGGTTTGCATGAAAGAATCATTATATAATGATCATGCCGATGGGTAAGAGGTAGGTTGTACGGTTCATCAAATATATCTGAAAATTCCGCAAGCAAAGGAAGTAGATTTGGATCTTCAAATTCTATTGTCTCTCCCTTAGTTTTCTGCTCAAGTTGTACCAAAAATCTGCTGCATGCTTTATGCAAAACCTTCTCCATTTGTTGTGTACAAATCGTCGTTACGTAGCCCCCAAGTTTCCCGTTCAGTATCACCTGTTTCTCCTTACTATAAAATTTCATAATTAGTTGCATAAAATTTTAGGAAATCTCACCTAATATCGTCAACCATTTAATTATGAACATGGCCTCATGATCATTAAGAGGGAGAAGGAAGAAATATGCAATTATCTCTAGGTAAGGCCTCAAGATCAGCATCAGTTTCACTTGCGAGCGCCTACAATCATACTTCAAAATCCATCCATCGGCGACCTTAACGTCAAACCTGTTACAATTTTCGATAGGTAAGGCCATCTGGATAGTAACCTTACTGTTTAGAAAGTTATTAGTACTATCCGTGTCGATGAGAACAGTGATCGATTGTTGTTTGAGAAGGCCTCAAACTTTTATCGTTTGCGGGTTTGAGTAGCCGACTAGTGTATGTACCGTAACTTCGGTCGGTTGTGACTCTTCTTTTGCATTTTCTTCTTCATGTTTAAGGCTCTCTTCTAGATGTTCAATGACCTCTACTTCTATTGGTTCAATCATAAGAAATCTCCTTTTACTACAGCGATGCTCACGGCTCCACGGCTCGTCACAATGCCAACATAACCCCTTCGTATATCGCTTCCGAAGCTCTTCTCTTGTTAACCTCTTTGGTGTAGGGACTTGGTCAAAAGTAGGGGGGGCTAAGGGGTTCAATATTATTGGTTGAGGAGCGACCCTAGTCCTCCGAGCTTCATGGTTCAATTTCTCCTCTTTATGCCGTGCGAAAGAGATGGCTGCCATAAGCGTATACGGTTGTCGCACTTTAATTTCTCCTTGGATCTCCGGCTTCAAGCCCTCAATGAAGGTCCTCAATAGCTGTTTTTGAGACCAATCATTAGTTTGATTAGATAACCTTTCAAACCTAGTTTGGTACTCCTGAATGGTAGAGTTTTGTCGGATATTTGCTAGTTGTCCGTCAATATTCTCGTAATCGGTTGGTGTGAAGCGGATCAGCAGTCCTTCTTTGAATTATCGCCATGAAAGGACTCCATAAGTATGTTCAAACCAGTCAAACCATTCTATAGCATTCCCTTCAAGATGTATAGCTACAATTTTCACCATAGATGCATCCGCGGTTTTATGGTACCGAAAATATCGCTCTGTGCGCGAGATCCAACCAATCGGGTCTCCTTCATCCCATCTAGGGAAATCCACTCTCATGCATGGATAGTTGGGGTTGGTCATAGAGCTTCCCCTCTCTTGGAAGTCATATCTTTGGGCTTGGTGCGATTGGGCAAAGCTCTCTCCTTGATGTGATTTGTTCGTGCTTAGTGGTCGGCTCAATCTGAGTTCGGTAAAGAGCGTCAGAATCTTATCGTCCATTCGTGCCTCGAAGGCTTCGAATTTAGCATTGATTACCTCCTTAGATGCCATAGCATATGCTGCCAAATCTGTGATGTTACGATCTCTCTTTTATTATCGGGTTAAAGGCATGTATTGGTTGAGAGAGGTGATGGTCGAAAGGGTTGGTAGATTGGTGGATGTTGGCTACGGTTTAAGCTTGTTTTGTGGCTATTTTGGGTGCAGTTTGAGGGTATGGTTTGGTGGAGTTTTAGGGCTGTAGATGAAAGTTTTGGATCTACATTAGATGGTAGCAACGGTTTGATAGAAATAAGTGGAAGTTGCAGCAAGTATGTGTTGTCTTGTAAGAGTAGAATTGTCGTCGAAGAAAAAACGGTTTCTCGATGTAATTTCCACCAAAAACTTGAGAGAATTGACAAGGGAATTGTTAGCAAAATAACAGTTTATATGGCAGCAAGGATATCTAATTTAATCAAGAAAACTTTGGCAGTATAACAGCAAGTAAATTGGTGCAAGATGCGATTACAGAATTCTCATTGAGAAATTTCAGCGGGTTACGACGAAAATTTACAGCAACACAAAATCGTTTTTAGAGATAAATTTCTTAATAGATCAATCTTAGATAGAGGCCAAGATGATCTATGAAGTGTATAAGAAATTTTATTCAAAAAAGATTGCAAATAGATGGTGTAAGGCAACAATATGCGGCAAAAAATTTTTGCAGCATAGATTTTTAGGTATAGTAGATTAGACATAAAAGATCAGTGGTTTATATTGAGAATTTTTTGATGAAACTAGAGGGAATTCCACTGCTAGGTAGTGTCAAAGCTATCATAAAAATTTCGTAGAAATTTGGATAGAAAAAACATAGTATCAAGATCAAACAAACAATGCTATGCGGCTGAAATTTTACAGTGCAGATTTTCAAGTATAGCAGATTAGACGTAAAATATCAATGGTTTATTTTGAGAATTTTTTAACAAAACCAAAGGAAATCTGCTGTTAGGAAATGTCAAAGATGTTATAAAAATTTCGTAGAGATTTGGATAGAAAAAACATAGTAGTAAGATCAAACAGACGGTGCTATATGGTTGGAATTCTGCAATGTATCTTTCGTCGTAGAGATGAAAACTTTATGACGAAAAGTTTATGCAGCAATATAGGAATAATTTTTTTGGGATTTTCAAATAAGCATAACTAAATTGCAACAGCAGTAAGGTAGAAAACCAGAACCTGTTGCAATTCACGGGGAGATCAAAGGATGATCCGTGGTGGTGGAGATGACGGCGGAATTTGGCAACGATCTCTTAAGTAATTATGGGAATTGCTTTGGGTGGTTGTGGTGGGTTGATGGATGGCTATTGAAGGGCAGCGAGACGCCAAGAACACTGCTCTGATACCAGGTGTTAGAACCCTTGCAGATTCTAAACTTGGGGTTGATCTCTTTAAAGGATCGGCATCCTTTGAACTCTATAGGGGTTCCTCCCTCCAAGTTGCTGCTCAAAGGCTGCAGAAACGATTCATTTATTGCTTATCAAAAGAGGAGGAATACATAACTATTTATAGGGTTTCTAAACCCTAACTCCTAATAGGACTCCTACTCAAGACTCCTACTTCTAACCAACTCATAATAGGACTTCTAGTCAAGACTCCTATTCTATTACAACTCCTAATTCATCTATAAGAAACAACCTCCTAACCCTAGTTGATCTCTTCACCTCTTTAATAGGGGTCGGCTTAGGTAGGTTTTACATGAATGTCCCTCTCAATTAGGACTCTCCTAGCTAGAGTCCTAACATGACTCAAATGAAACTTTTGGTATAATATGGGTCTTATGGCATTCTAACTCTATTAATGCTTAGTTTATTTCTGCTACTGATCAATTCATCCATCTTAAGGTAGATGACAAAAAGAGTGGCTGTCAATTCAATTTCACTAGTATTTATGCTTCAAACAGTATGCAAGAAAGAAATACACTGTGGTCTGATCTAACTAACATTGCAGATGGCTGTCTTAATATACCTTGGATTTTTCTTGGTGACTTTAATACTGTTCGGTACACAAATGAAAAAGTGGGGGGTAGACAGCTTTCAGAAAGTCAACTTCAAAGTTTTAATGATTACATAGATACTGCTGCATTGACTGATATGAAATATGTGGGTAATTGGCTCTCTTGGAGTAATCTAGGTGTTGCTAACAGAAAAATAATGGCTCGACTCGATAGATGTTTGATTAATCAACAATGGTTAATAGTTTACCCCAATTCACTTCTTGAGTATGATGCTCCATTGTTTTCTAATCATTCTTTAATGTACATACACGCATATAAAGCAACACCAAAAGTCAAGAAACCGTTTAGATTCTTTAACATATGGAGTACTCATCCTCAGTTCCTTGAAGTTATCATATCAGCTTGGAATGTTAATGTGCATGGATCCCCCTCTTACATCTTGTGTCAAAACCTCAAAGCCTGCAAAGCAGCACTTAAGGAGTGGAATACAAATACCTTTGGCAATATTACCACCCGAGTTCAATTTTGCAGAAAGGAACTATTGACAATGCAACATGAGCTGCAACTTCAACCCCATGATGAGAATCTTATCGACAAAGAGATAGAAGCTAGAAATAACTTCATGCAAGCCTTAAAGCATGAGAAAAATTTTACAAAACAGAAGTCTCGACAGCATTGGCTTACTTTAGGGGATTCCAATACTAAGTTTTTTTATGCATCTATTGCTACTCGAAGAGTCATTAACAGCATCAGGAAATGCAGAGACAAAGATAACAATCTTATTGAGAATTTAGATGAGGTTAAAGCATACACTGAGCAATTTTTTTATTCCTTACTCAACCGAGAGAGGCAACCTAATAATATTCATGTGGAGCCAACTAAAAAGCTTGATTCGAGTGCCATTTCTATCCTTAATGCCCTAATTACAAATGACGAAATAGTAAGAGTTATCTTTAAGTCACCAAAGCACAAAAGCCCTGATCTAGATGGATTTCCTACTGAATTTTACTAAATTACATGGTCTATTATTGGTAATGATGTGATTAAAGCTTGCCAACATTTTTTCTCTTCCGGTCATATTCTTAGAGAGATGAATTGCACTTTTATTTCTTTAATTCCCAAGAATGCAGGGGCTGATTCACTAGAGAACTATCGACCCATATCTTTATGTAACTTTATTTACAAGATCATCTCCAAACTATTAGCAGATAGATTGCAAACGGTAATACACAAGATAATTGGTTCAAATCAGGCTGCTTTAATCAAAGGGAGAAGTATACATCATAATATTCTGCTTGCTAATGACTTGGTCAAGGATCTGCACTCAAAAGCAAAAGGGACAAAAATCTGTTTTAAAGTTGATATACGAAAAGCCTTTGACTCAGTTAATAGGAACTTTATCTATAAGATGCTCCAAGGTATGAACTTCCCTCAACAATGGGTTAATTGGATTCAATGTTGCTTAGAAACTCTAAAGTTTTCAATACTCTTCAACGGCTCACCTATTGGTTTTTTTTTGGAGCAAGAATGGCATCCGACAAGGCGATCCACTCTCTCTATATCTCTTTACTATTGCAATGGAAGGACTTAGCTATATGTTGGAATATGCGGTCTCTGATGGCAATATTAAGGTACCCCATGCTGGCCCTATTCATATATCACATATAATCTTTGCAGATGATCTTCTTGTCTTTCTTCAGAATGATTTAACTTCAGTAAGAAACCTGGCTACTATTCTGAATGATTTTGGTATAGTTTCTAGCCTTCAGTTAAATCATGCAAAAAGCAAAGTCTACATGAGCCCTTGCATTCAGGACAAAGATGTTATTGCACATACCCTAGGGGTTAGTGAGGGAAATATGCTAGTTACATATCTTGGTCTCCCACTCATATCCACTAGCATTCATAAAACCCACTGTCAGCCTATCCTGCAAAAAATAAAGAATAGAATTTCCTCTTGGAAAAATAGGCTTCTTTCAAAAGTAGGACGACTTGAACTCATCCGTTCGGTGTTGTACTCTTACTCTATATATTGGTCTAATGCATTTCTTCTGCCTATTAGACTACTCCAAGATATTGAACGGTTATTAAGAAACTTCTTCTGGAATGACACAAATGATAAGACAATACATATGGTAAATTGGGACAGCATCTGCAAACCGAAAGATGTAGGGGGGCTAAACTTGAGAAATACAAGAGATTGGAATAAAGCATGTTTGGTAAAGCAATTGTGTGTAATATCCCTCACTTTTAAAAATTTATTAATAAGGATTTATATGTAAATTGGAGGACCTATATGTAAATATAGAAATTTCAAGGACTAAACTGCTAAGTTACAAAATGAAAAGAAAATAAAGAAAACCGAAAATTTCGGTTTTATCCCACCGCCTCCCACGCACTCTCTGTTTCTTCGAGAAACAGAGAGGAGCTGTGGGGCGTGAGGAGAGAAGAAAGAAGAAGAAGAGGGAAAAGAAGAGAGGAGGAAGAGGGAGAAGAGAAGAAAAGAAGAAGAAGAAGAAGAGAGGGAAGATGGAGAGGAGAGAGAGAGGCAGCAGCAGCAGCTAGGGCTGTTGCACCTCTGTTTCCCGCAGGTGGAAACAGAGGAGAGGATGTGTGGGGCATTGGGGAGGAGAAGGGAAGAAGAAGAAGAAGAAGAAGAAGAAGAAGAAGAAGAGAGGAGGATAGCTGCGGCAAGGCTGCAGCGAGGAGGTGTGTGGCGTTGGGGAGGAAAAGGGAAGAGGAGAAGAAGAGAAGGAGAAGAAGAGGGAAAAGAGAGGGACGAGGGAGAGGAGCGAGAGGTGGCAGCAGCTAGGGCTGCAGCACCTCTGTTTCCTGCAGGTGGAAATAGAGGAGAGGTGTGGGGCGTTCGAAGAGGAGAAGAGGAAGAAGAGGAAGAGAAGAAGAAGAGGAAGCAGGAGAAGAGGTTCTGATACCTCTGTTTCCTGTGTGACACCGGGGAAGAAGGGGCTGCAGCTGCGGCGATGGCAACTGCAGCTGGAAGAGAAGAAGAAGAGGAAGATGAGCAAGGGAGGAAGAAGAGGTTACGGCCGTGGCTGCGGCCGCGACTACAGCAGTTGCAGCGGGGAGAGAAGAAGAAGAAAGGAAGGAGAAAGAAGAGGAGAAGGGAAAGAAGTAGCTGCGGCAGTGGCAGTGGCAACTGCAGCTGTGGCAGGGAAAGAGAAAAAGGAAAGGAAGAAGAAGAGAAAGGGAAGGAGAGGAAGAAGAGAGGAAGAGGAGAAGGGGCTACGGCTGCGGCGATGGCAGCTGCAGTTGGAAGAGAAGAAGGAGAGGAAGATGAGCAGGGGAGGAAGAAGAGGCTGCGGCCGTGGCTGAGGCTGCGACTGTAGCAGTGCAGCTGGGAAAGAAAAGAAAGGAAAGGGGGAAAAAGGGGCTGTGGAAGGGATTGCGGCCACAACGGCAGCGACTGCGTATGCAGCAGCTATGTCTGCGAAAGAAGAGGAGGAAGGAAGTAGTGCAATGGAAGGGGCAGCGATTGTGCAGCGACAGCAGTGGTGGCTGTGGCAGCTGCGTTTGGGAAAGAAAACGAAGGAATGAGAGTAAGAGAGAGTAGGTGACTATGCCTCTATGTTCTGCATGAGCTATAGTTGTGAAGGAAAAGTAGAAGGATTTGGGCTGACACCTTCTTTGGATCTTCGGATCAAAATCTTTGAAAGGCAAGTGTTCTGATCCTTTCTATTGCAAGCTTTCTAATCTTTTCTCTTGCAAGTGTTCCTATCCTTCCTATTGCAAGCTTTCTAATATTTCCAATTGCAAGTGTCCTGATCTTTCCTTACCACAATTTTACCGCTACATTTGTTTTGAATATGATGAACTTTGAATTGTTCTAGCCTTTCATTTGATATATCTCCTGTTTAGACATAATGATTCGAATCTATGCAACTTCTGATATTCTGACCCTTCTACTTTATTATGGCTATAACTTCATGTATTGACCTCTGATTTGGATAAAACTTATTTGATCAGAATATAGAATCATAAACCTTTCTTTTGATAGCTTATTTTAAGAATTCGGAGTAAGTTTGCCTGCCCAAACTTCTGTTTCAAATGAGCCTACAGATTCTACAAAACAGGGATCGTAATTTATGACCTTTAGTTACTGATTTGCCTATAAGTCGATGTTGGAAACTCCGATTTGTTCAAAGCTTATTTCATTAGAAACTAAACTCATAGATCTTTCTTTGATATATGGATTAAATGATTTAGAGTCCAAATGCCTACCCAGTTTTCTGTTGAAACCGACCCTGTGAATTCTGTAAAAAACTGAGATTTGTTCTTTGATCTTGGGTTACTAAATCTATTGTAACTCTTTGTTGGAAACTTTGATTCATACGAGACTTGTTTTATCTGAAAATAAATTGAAATATCTTTCCAATGATATATTTCTGAGTAACTTAGAGTACGATTGATAGTTTGAATCATTTGTTCAATGTGCCTCTTGAATTTTGCTAGAAATCGAGCTTTGGTCGATTTTGCATATTCTGGTTTCATTTCTTTGGAAATTGACATTCTTTAGCTTTCTTATTCAATTGAGCTTTATATTACTACTTTGAATTCTTGTATGCTCTTGTCCTTAAAATTATTTGCATTCTTAAAAACTGTTGTGTAACGTTTATGCTATATCGTATTGACTTATATAGGCACATGTATAACCCATTGTTCCGCATTTGCTTTCGATGTGTGCCTATTCTAGTTTCATTCCTTTGGATATCGAATTTATCTAACCTTCTTATTGAAATTGAGTTGTATGTGATTGCTTGGATTCCATATGTGCCATTGCTTTCAATTCCTTTCAAATCTGAATACAATTGTGAAAGATTATTGCTTGCATCGTATTGACTCGTAAAGGCACATGTACGTTTTGTTGTTCCACGTGTGCTTCCGATATATGCTATTCGTTGTTCATACTATCCTTTTTGTACTCTGGTGTTTGTGGGATTATCTGGACCTTTGCTAGAAATGGTAAAGGGTATGTGCATAGAGCCTGAGATGCTCTGCCGGCCCCCCTCTGACTTCACCTAGACGTGGGTGGATGGAGCTCCCAAACGAGGGAGACTTCTGTCTGGTGGTCATTCAGAAATGGATGATTCACATTCTGTCTGCGGTCCCACTGCACCTTCTGTATGTTTGATATGATATCCAGAGCTTTGGTTATGTGTTTCTGTACATGCTTTGGATAAGAATGATATGAATGCAACGTCAAAGACGACGTTTGAGCTTCTGTTTGGTATTTGTTATTGATATGCTCCGAAATGTTCCATATGCCGTTGATATGCTCCGGAACATTTCATACACCATTGACAAGCTCCGAAATGTTTCATTTGTTATTGATATGCTCCGAAACATTTCCTATGCCTTTGTTATGCTCCGAAATGTTTCATTTGCTATTGTTATGCTCCTAATGTTCCATTTGTCATTGATATGCTCCGGAACATTTCATATGCTATTGGTATACTCCAATTACTCTGTGCTCCATTTGCTATAAACTGATATGTTCTGAAATGTCCTATTTGCCATTGATATGCTCCGGAACATCTCGTACGCTATTGATATGCTCCAATTACTCTATGTTCCATTTGTTATGAACCAAATATATTTTGAATGACATGACACATACGATTTTGTATCTAATGAGATGGTATCCTTGAGAATTCTTGTATTCTACCTTGCGTTATGATATCTTACTCGTTTGAAATCGTTCCTTCTATTCTAAATTTACTTTGTCACTTGCTGAGCTGTTTTTAGCTCACTCCGTTGTTATATAAATCTTTCAGGTCAGCTTGTCACTCTTTGAGATGTTTTGAATTGGGCTGAGGCAGTGAAGAGTTATTCAAAATTATGGGCAAGTCTTGTTGGTTATTATGTTATTGTTGTATAAGCATATTTTGTATGTAATGAAATGTTGTCGATGAATCAAAATGGATATACTGTGTAAAAGTATTAGAAGATCTCTCTTATTTGGACTTTCAGAATTTTAAGTCTATTTTATGATGATATGAACTTGTGGTGAATATTTGGAGTTCTGATTGTATAATTTATTTAGCTTGTGGATTTATAAATGTTGTTCATGTTTGTCAAGTTGGCTTGGATTGCCATAAATATGAATAATCGAGTGATGTGATATATGATTATAAACTGCACAGGTTTTATATATGTGAATTTGATAGAATGTTTTCAGTGTCCTCAAATGTGTGTTTGGATCCTGGATGGATTGGTTTGTGTTGAAAATTTTAATATCATCGATATTTTTGAGGGGCGTGACATTGTGGGACCTTTTACAAAACAAATATTCCTTATGGTCACAATGGGTTTCTGCTAGGTATCTTTCAAAGGAATCGATTTGGAAAATTTCAACAAGAACATAACACTCTGCAGCTTGGAATGAAATTTTAAAGGCAAGGAATTGGCTAATCAACCACATTTCTTACGCAATCTCCACTGGAACTAATACTAATATGTGGTAAGATCCTTGGGTGAATGGGAAAAGTATATTTCAATTATAAGGTGACAGAATACGAAAAGACCTTGGGGCTCCCAAAGATTGGAAGGTTTCTGAGTTCAATGCTAATGGTACCTGGTGTCTCCCTACTCCTATTTCTCCTGAAATGTTATCACTTTGGTCGACTATCACAGCTATTCCAATCAGGAACTGTAACACCCCTCAATTCCGAATGTTCGTATAAATTTTTGGTGATAATGTAAGCATCTATTTTAATTGACAAAAGAAATAGAGTATGAATCAGAGGTAACTTATTTTTAAGATTTGGGAGATCTGTTCAAAAAAAAAAAAAAAGAAAAAAAGAAAGAATCTGAGGACCTATATGTAAACCCTAAGGACCTAATCGTGAATATGATAAAAACAAGGACTAAACTGCAAAATGCACCAAATGACAAATTCCACCGCTTAAGCCTCTCTGCCTTCGTTGTTAAGGAAGCAGAGGAGGCAGCTCGTGGGTGATCAGGGAAAGAAAAGAAGAAGAAGAAGAAGAAGAAGAAGAAGAAGGAGAAGAGAAAGAAAATTTGGGGCTTTTAGGGTTTTTGGCTTTAATCTTGTTACTTCGGGTCAAAATTTGCAAAGGCAAGTGTTCTAACCCCATCCTACAGCAGTATTTGACTCTGTTTTTATGTTGTTTCAAAATAAATTGGAAGATTTCTATTTAGAAACTGATATGTCTCTCCTTGGACATAAAACCATGGATTCTGAAAGTTTTTTTCGGTAAACTGACCCCTAAGCACTGTTTCAGCTATAAGTTTTAGTACATAATGAGGATTCAGGCAGGAACTATTTTTGTTTGAAATTAGACTCGTATATATTTCTTTTGACACCGATTTTGTAGATTTTGGACACCGAATACTTACCCAAAAATTTGTTTCAAAAGAGCCTATAGACGCTGTAAAACAGAGTTCAAGATTTCTGACCTTTCGATACTAAAACGCCTATAACTCCCTGTTGAAAATTCTGGTTTGTACCAAACTGATTTTATTTGAAACTAGACTTGAAATTCTCTCTTTTGACATATAGTTTGAAAATTTTGGAGTTCAATTGCCCACCCTATCGTCTGTTGAATCCGATCCTATAAATTCTGCAAAACAGTGATTGTGATTTTGACCTTGTGTTACCAAATCAGAGGTAACTCTGTGTTGGGAGCCCTGTTTCATATGAAATCTGTTCCATCCGAATATAGATTGATATATGGTTCGACCATAGCCTTCTTATGAGTATTGGAGCATATTTGTTATTCTGAAATATTTGTTTGATGTGCCACTGGAATTCTGTCCGAAATCGAGCTTTGGTCGATTTCGCGTATTTTGTTCCATTTCCTTTGGATAATTGAATTCGCCTAATCTTCTTATTGGAATTGAGCTGATTATGATTGTTTGGAATCCCTGTACACTCTTGCTTTCATTTCTTTCCTAAAATGAATACTTTTGTGAGAGATTTGTTCCTTGCATCACATTGCTTTTGAAAAGGCACATGTACGTTTGGTTGTTCCGCGTGTGCTTCCATTATATGCTACTTATTGTTGAAACTGCCTTCTTGTACTCTGGTGTGTGGGATTGTCTGGACCTTTGCCAGAAATGGTAAAAGGGTATGCGCTGATTTGCCCGCTTTGTGGGGTCCCGCTTTGTGGGATATTCTAGTATGCGCTTATTTGCCCGCTTTGTGGGGTCCCGCTTTGTGGGATATTCTGGTATGTGCTTATTTGCCCGCTTTGTGGGGTCCCGCTTTGTGGGATATTGCTTGGATGAATCACATTCTGACTGAGATCCCACTACACCCTCTATATGTTTGATATGACATCCAGAGTTTTGGTGAGTTATTTCTGTTCGTGCTCTGGATAGTTATGATATGATTGCAACGTCAAGGACGACGTTTGAGCTTCTGTACGACATATGAGTTTGATATGCTCTGAAATGCTTCATTCACTGCTGATTTTGCTTCGTAATGTTCCCTATGTCGTTGATGTGATTTGGAACATTTTATATGCCATTGATAAGCTCCGATATGTTTCCTTTGTTTCTGATATGCTCCAATTACTCAATGCCCCATCTGTCAGGAACCAAATATGTATGATTAAAAAGGACAATTATGATTCTGCTCCTAATGATATTATGTATACGAAATCGTATATTCTGCTTCGTGTTTGAAAACTGCATCTCTTTGGAAATTGTACTATTTTGATATGGATATGTTAGTCACTTGCTGAGCTCTTTATGCTCACCCCATTTGTTGATAAATTTTTCAGGATAGCGTAACTCTTGCTTAAATGTTAAGAATGGGCTGAGGCAGCGGAAAGTTTAGAAGACGTTGGGCAGAACTTTTGTTAGCATATATGTAGTTGTGTATAAGCTACCTTGCATCTAATGAAATGTGACTATGAATCTAAACCTGTGGATTTTGTGTAAGTTAAAGGATCCCTCATGTATAGGGTTTTGGAATGTTAAATTAAATTGTGTAATGATATGAACTTATGGTAAATCGATGATTGTGGTGACTGCATAGATTTCCCCACTTGTGGATTTATGTTGTGGTTTTTTTTTATTTTGATGAGTCGAGTTCAGATTGTATGAATTATCGAGTGATGTGTGCTATGTTTATGAATTGCACAGGGTTATGAATTGATAGATTTAGAAGTGAAATTTTTGATCCGAATGTTTCTCTTAGTGACCTCAAATGTGTGTTTGGATCCTGGGTTAGTTGTGGCGAAAAAATTTAAATATCATGGATATTTTTAGGGGCGTGACAGGAACAACCCTTCAGATGTACTTATTTGGCTTCATGACAATGGTAAATTTAGTGCCACATCCGCATGGAATCAAATTAGGTAAAGAAATAACAAGTGGCTCCCAAGTAGTTGGACATGGGATCGACCGGGATCACAAAGACATTCGTTATGTACATGGCAGGCCCTTTTGAATAAACTATCTATAATAGACAATATGAAAAGAAGAGGTATCCATCATGTTAACCGATGCTCCCTTTGTATGCAACAAGAAGAAACTGTTGACCATCTCTATTTTGCTTGTGACTATACTAAATGGATATGGAAAGAGATTCTCCAGCGATTCGAACTCAATAGAATGCCGGAACCAAACTTGCATCAAGAATTAGGTGACCTCATGCAATGTTTTTCAAGAAAAGGGCCTCTTACACAATTGACAAAGGTTATATTCAGATGCACTATTTGGTGGATGTGGAAGGAAAGATGTCGCAAAATCTTTGAGTGTCAACACACAAACAATGCTCGGCTCTTGACAGAGATTATTCGAGACTCAAGATTATGTATAGAGAACGATCTCAAAATGGAGCACATTACACAAAGAGAAAAAGATATTTTTATCAAATTCAATTTTGCTATCAACTAAAGATCTTGGGCATGATGTTAAAAACTATACCCACAGGAAATCTTGGCATATTTGGACTTTAAATTTTATTTGTTGGCCATAGTTAAGAGTTATAGTCTATAGCATGTGTAGTCATAACTATCGCATGAGTACTCTACGAGTTACCTAGCTTCGTCTATAACTTGTATAGACAAAGCTATTTGTAGAAACTTTTCACAAAATCAATTTACTTTTACTTATAAAAAAAACATATTATATGCCACCAAATCTGTGATGTTAAGATCTCTCTTTTGTTGTCGGGTTAAAGACATGTATTGGTTCAGAGAGGTGATGGTCGAAAGGGTTGGTAGATTGGTGGATGTAGGCTATGGTTTAGGCTTGTTTTATGGCTATTTTGGGTGCAGTTTGAGGGTGTGGTTTGGTGGAGTTTTAGGGTTGTAGATGAAAGTTTTGGATCTGTGGTAGATGGTAGCAAAGGTTTGATAGAAATAAGTGGAAGTTGCGGCAAGTATGTGCTGTCTTGTAAGAGCAGAATTATCGTCGAAGAAACAATGGTTTCTCGACGTAGTTTCCACCAAAAACTTGAGAGAATTAAGGAGCGAATTGGTAGCAAAATCACAGTTTATATGACAGCAAGGATATCTAATTTAATCAAAAAAAATTTAGTAGTATAATAGCAAGGAAATTGGTGCAAGTTGCGATTGCAGAATTCTCGTTGAGAAATTTCAACGGGTTACGACGAAAATTTGTAGCAACACAAAATCATTTTTAGAGATGAATTTCTTAATAGATCAATCTTAGATGGAAGCCAAGATAATATATGAAGTGTATAAGAAATTTCATTCAAAAAAGATTACAAATAGATGGGTTAAGGCAACAATATGCGGCTGAAATTTTCTACAGTATAGATTTTTAAGTATAGCAGATTTGATGTAAAAGATCAGTAGTTTATATTGAGAATTTATTGATGAAACTAAAGGGAATTCCACTGTTAGGAAGTGTCAAAGCTATCATAAAAATTTCATAGAGATTTGGATAGAAACAACGTAGTATCAAGATCAAACAAACAGTGCTATGCGATTGAAATTTTACAGTACAGATTTTCAAGTATAGCAGATTAGACGTAAAATATCAATGGTTTATATTGAGAATTTTTTGACAAAACCAAAGGAAATCTGCTGTTAGAAAATGTCAAAGATGTCATAAAAATTTTGTAGCGATTTGGATAGAAAAAACATAGTAGCAAGATCAAACAGACGATGCTATACAATTGGAATTCTGCAATGTATCTTTCGTCGTAGAGATGAAAACTTTATGACAAAAAGTTTATGCAGCAATATAGGAATAATTTTTTTAGGATTTTTAAATAAGGATAACTAAATTGCAGTAGCAGTAAGGTAGAAAACAAGAACCTGTTGCAATTCGCGGGAAGATCAAAGGATGATCCGTGGTGGTGGAGATGACGGCGGAATTTGGCAACGATCTCTTAAGCAATTATGGGAATTGCTTTGGACAGGTTGTTGTAACACCCCTCATTTCCGAATTTTCGTATAAATTTCTGGTGATAATGTAAGCATTTATTTTAAATTGACAAAAGAAATAGAGTATGAATCACAGGTAACTTATTTGTAAGATTTGGGAGATCTGTTCAAAAAAAAAAAGAAAGAATCTGGGGACCTATATGTAAACCCTAAGGACCTAATTGTGAATATGATAAAAACAAGGACTAAACTGCAAAACACACAAAATGACAAATTCCACCGTTTAAGCCTCTCTGCCTTCATTCTTAAGGAAGTAGAGAAGGCAGCTCATGGGTGATCAGGGAAAGAAAGAAAGAATAAGAAGAAGAAGAAGAAGAAAAAAAATGGGGTTTTTAGGGTTCTTGCTTTAATCTTTTCACTTCGGGTCAAAATTCTCAAAGGCAAGTGTTCTAACCCCATCCTATAGAATTTTTAGTCTCTGTTTTTATGTTGATTCAAAATAAATTGAAGGATTTCTATTTAGAATCTGATATGTCTCTCTTTGGACATAGAACCATGGATTCTGAAGTTTTTTCGGTAAACTGACCCCTATACATTGTTTCAGCTATAAGTTTTAGTACAAAATGTGAATTCGGGCAGGAACTGTTTTGTTTGAAATTAGACTCTTATATCTTCCTTTTGACACTGATTTTGTAGATTTTGGACACAGAATACTTACCCAAACATATGTTTCAAATGAGCCTATAGACGCTATAAAATAGGGTTCAAGATTTCTGACCTATCGATACTAAAATGCCTATAACTCCCTGTTGAAAATTCTGATTTGTACCAAGCTAATTTTATTTGAAACTAGACTTGAAAATATTTCTTTTGACATATAGTTTGAAAATTTTGGAATTCAATTGCCTACCCTATTATCTGTTGAATCCGACCCTATAAATTCTACAAAACAGTGATTGTGTTTTTGACCTGGTGTTACCAAATCAAAGGTAACTCCGTGTTGGGAACCCTGTTTCATATGAAATTTATTCCATCAGAATATAGATTGATATATGGTTCGACCATAGCTTTCTTATGGGTATTGGAGCATAATTGATATTCTGAAGTATTTGTTTGATGTTCCACTAGAATTCTGTCAGAAATCGAGCTTTGGTCGATTTCGCATATTCTGTTCCGTTCCTTTGGATATTTGAATTCGTCTAACCTTCTTATTGGAATTGAGCTAAATATGATTGCTTGGAATCCCTGTACACTCTTGTTTTCATTTCATTCCAAATCTGAATACATTTGTGAGAGATATGTTCTTTGATTCGTATTGTCTCGAAAAGGTACATGCACGTTTTGTTGTTCCGCGTGTGCTTCCGATATATGCTGCCTATTGTTAAAACTGCCCTCTTATACTCTGGTGTGTGGGATTGTCTGGACCTTTGCTAGAAATGGTAAAGGGTATGCGCTTATTGCCCGCTCTGTGGGGTCCCGCTCTGTGGGATATTCTGGACCTTTGCCAGAAATGGTAAAGGGTATGTGCTTAGAGCCTGCGATGCTTTGCCGGCCCCCTCTGACTTCACCTAGACGTGGGTGGATGGAGCTCCCAGACGTGGGAGACTTTTGTCAGGTGGTCATTCAGAAATGGATGAATCACATTCTGACTGAGATCCCACTACACCTTCTATATGTTTGATATGACATCCAGAGTTTTGGTGAGTTGTTTCTGTTCATGCTTTGGATAAGAATGATATGATTGCAACGTCAATGACGACGTTTGAGCTTCTGTACGATATTTGTTTTTGATATGCTCTGAAATGCTTCATTCATTGATGATTTTGCTTCGAAATATTCCATATGCCGTTGATATGCTTCGTAACATTTTATATGCCATTGATAAGCTCCGATATGTTTCCTTTGTTACTGATATGCTCCAATTACTCTATGCCCCATCTGTTAGGAACCAAATATGTAAGATTGAAAGGACAATTGTGTTTCTGCTCCTAATGATATTATGTCTACGAAATCGTATATTCTGCCTTGTATTTTGAAACTGTATCCCTTTGGAAATTGTACTATTTTGATATGGATATGTTAGTCACTTGCTGAGCCCTTTATGCTCACCCCGTTTGTTGATAAATTTTTCAGGATAGCGTATCGCTTGCTTAAATATTAAGATTGGGCTGAGGCAGTGGAAAGTTTAGAAGATTTTGGGCAGATCTGTGTTAGCATATATGTATTTGTTGTATAAGCCACTCTGCATCTAATGAAATGTTGACGATGAATCTAAACCTGTGGATTTTGTATAAGTTAAAGGATCCATCATGTTTAGGATTTTGGAATGTTAAGTTAAATTCATGTAATGATACGAACTTATGGTAATCGTTGGTTTGGTGACTGCATAGACTTCCCCACTTGTGAAATTATGTTGTGGTTATTATTTTGATGAGTTAAGTTCAGTTTGTTTGAATTATCGAGTGATGTGTGGGATGTTTATGAACTGCATAGGGTTATGAAATTATAGACTATAGAGGTGAAATTTTTGATCTGAATGTTTTCTTAGTGACCTCAAATGTGTGTTTGGATCCTGGATTAGTTGTGATGAAAATTTTAAATATTATCGATATTGTGGAGGGGCGTGATAGAGGTGGTATCAGAGCATGATTTGAGAATCACTAAGAATATTCTTTTTTTGAGGTTTATTGACTATTATTTAGAGATTGATCAAAGAAAATGTTCTTTTGATATTTTAGGAAGCATGGATGACGAGATCATCTGGTTCTCCTGTTGCATCTACTGCTGATCAATTGTGTGGTATCATACGGACTTTGGAGACTATGGCACAAGTGATGCAACAACAACAACAACCTGTCCAACAAGGAAGTAATGATGGAACAAAGACATCAAACCAGACGGGGTTGGGAATTGGACAGTTTAAGAAGCTTAGTCCTCCCAGTTTTAGTGGTGAGTCTGATCCAATGGTGGCAGAATGATGGATGATGCAGATAGAGAAAATATTTGATGCTTTAAATTACCCTGATGATCGAAAGGTTTTTCTTGCCACCTTTATGCTGGAAGGAGAAGCTGAACACTGGTGGAGAATGATTAAGAGGATGTCTGAAATCAAACATGAGCCAATGACATGGAAGTTATTCCAAGAAAAGTTTAACGATAAATATTTTCCAGATTGTATGAGAGAGCAAAAAGAATTGGAGTTCTTGAATCTTATCCAGGGAAGTATGACGGTTACAAAGTATGAATCTAAATTCACTAAGCTCTCCAGGTTTGCCACACATATGACTGATGATGAATCTAGAAAAGCAGGAAGGTTTGAAAGGGGATTACGGCCAGCAATAAGAAGCCGAATGTCAGCTTTAAAATTACAAACATATGCTGATATGGTAGAAAGAGCTTTGAAAATTGAAAGAGACATGGAGGAAATTCAAGAAATCATTGGCAAGAACAAAAGGGACAAATTTACTGGCAAAAGCAGGAGAGAAAATGAATATGAAGCTAATAACAAGAGGTTTAAGACATCTGGATTTGAGAAAAGGAAACCATTGTGGAGGACTCAGTTATGTGCAAAATGTGGATTAAATCATGAAACAAGTCAGTATTTTCGGGTGACTGGAGCATGTTTTGGTTGTGGAAAGCTAGATCATCAATTAAGAGATTGCCCACTGAAAAGGAAGAAAGAGCCACTGTCTCCTAGACCCTCAGCCCATGCTAGAGTGTACGCTATCACTGAACAAGATTCTAAAGCTTCTAAATCAGTGGTGGAAGGTATTCTTCATGTTTCTAAAAGAAATGCAAAAGTTTTGTTTGATCCCGGCTCCAACTTATCGTTTGTTTCACAATACTTTGCTTGTCACTTGCATATTTTACCTAAACCCCTGGATTATATGTTATATGTAACAACTGCTGTTGGAGATTCATTGGCAACAAACTTGGTTTACCCATCTTGTTTGATCTCTATTGGAGACCACGAACTCTTTGCTGATTTGATTCTCCTAGAGATCTAGGGTTTTGATATTATACTTGGCATGGATTGGTTATCTTCTCATCACGCTAGTATTGATTGTTACAAGAAAATAATTACTTTCTGCATACCAGATCAGCCTATATTTTTCTTTGAGGGCATTAGGCATGATTTGCCTCCTTGCTTGATATCAGCCCTTCAAGTTTATCGTCTTATGCAGAAAGGTTGTTTTTGTTATATGGTGTGTGTAAAGGAGCATTCAAATCAGGAAACCCACCTAGATTAAATTATAGTGGTCAAAGAATTCCCTGATGTATTCCCAGATGACTTGCCTGGTTTACCTCTAGATAGAGAGGGTGAATTTGCTATTGATCTGGTCTCCAGTACAACCCCAATATCTAAGCCTCCCTACAGAATGGCTCCACTCGAGCTAGAGGAATTAAAGAAGCAAATACAAGAATTATTAGATAAGGGTTTCATATGACCCAGTGTATCCCCATGGGGTGCTCCGGTACTATTAGTGAAGAAGAAGGATGGAACATTGAGGCTTTGTATTGATTATAGACAGTTGAATCGGGTGACCATCAAAAACAAGTATCCCATACCTAGAATTGATGATTTGTTTGATCAACTGCAGGGTGCACAAGTATTCTCTAAGATTGACCTGAGGTCAGGTTACTATCAGTTGAAGATCAAGGAGAAGGATATTTCAAAAACAGCTTTCAGAACTCGATATGGTCATTATGAATTCTTGGTGATGCCATTTGGTTTGACAAATGCCCCTGCAGCTTTTATGGGACTAATGAATAGGATATTTCAACCGCTCTTGGATATCTGTGTAATTATATTTATTGATGACATATTGGTGTATTCAAGGAGTAATTAAGAGCATAAGGAACACTTGAGAAATGTATTGTCCATACTAAGAGAAAAGAAGTTGTATGCAAAGTTCAGCAAATGTGAATTTTGGTTGAATGAAGTTGCTTTCTTAGGCCATGTGATTTCAGGGAAGGGTATATCTGTTGATCCAAGGAAAATAGAAGCTGTAGTTGAATAGGAAGTACCAACAAATGTAACAGAAGTTCGAAGCTTTTTGGGCATGGCAGGTTATTACAGGAGATTTGTGGAGGGATTTTCTCGAATCGCTCAACCTCTCACCAACCTCACTAAAAAGAATATGAAATTTGTATGGGGTGATGATTGTGAGCAAAGTTTTCAAGAGTTAAAAAGAAGATTGACTAGTAACCCTATTCTCACTATTCCAAGTGGTAGTGAGGGATTTGTAGTTTATACTGATGCTTCAAGAAAAGGCCTAGGATGTGTTTTAATGCAGGAAGGGAGAGTAATTGCTTATGCTTCTAGGCAACTTAAAGGTTATGAATTGAATTATCCAACTCATGATTTGGAATTAGCAGCAATTATTTTTGCTCTAAAGATTTGGAGACATTATTTGTATGGTCGACAGTTTGAAATATTCACTGATCATAAGAGTTTAAAATATATTTTCACTCAGAAAGAGTTAAACAAGAGGCAGCGAAGATGGATAGAACTTCTGAAGGATTATGATTGTGCCATCCGTTATCACCCGGGCAAAGCCAATGTTGTAGCTGATGCACTTAGTAGGAAATCTACAAGTTTTATGGCTAGTCTGGTTGTGAAGCAATGGAAGTTATTAGAAGAAAATTTTGATTTGAAAGCTTTGAGGAAAGAGCAAGACTCGATGATATTGATGGCCTCCATTCAAGTGCAATCCGATCTTATTCAACAAATTAAGGAAGGACAATTACGGGATCCACATTTAATCTACTTGAGGAATGAAGTAGAAAAGGAATTGAAGCCACAATTTCAAGTTTCAAAGGATGGCCTATTGAGATTTGGGGAGAGAGTATGTGTACCAAATGAACCAGATATCAAGAATCAAATCCCAAATGAAAGTCATACTTCAAGGTACACCCTACACCCTAGGAGCACTAAGATGTATAGAGATCTTCAAAGTCATTATTGGTGGAAAGGCATGAAGAAAGAAATTACAATGTATGTTTCAAAATGTTTGACTTATCAGCAAATCAAAGTAGAACACCAAAGACCTGGAGGGTTGTTGCAACCTTTAGTTATTCCTGAATGGAAATGAGAATGTATTACTATGGATTTTGTTTTGGGACTACCCAGAACCTTGAGGAAGCATGATGCTATTTGGGTTATCATTGATAGGTTAACAAAATCTGCACACTTCCTACCGATTAATATGACTTATTCGCTTAATAAAATTGCAGATTTATATGTCAATGAAATAGTAAGACTTCATGGTATTCCAAAGGAGATCATCTCTGATAGAGACTCCAGATTTCTCTCTAGATTCTGGAGAAGATTGCAGGAGTCGATGGGCACTAAAGTTAAGTTTAGTACTGCATATCATCCTCAGACCGATGGTCAGTCAGAAAGAACAATTCAAACACTTGAGGATTTGCTTAGAGCCTATGTTATGGATTGGAAAGGTGAATGGGATAAGGATATTTCACTTGTTGAGTTCACGTATAATAATAGTTATCATTCAAGTATTCAGATGGCTCCTTATGAAGCTTTATATGGGCGAAAGTGCATAACACCTATATGTTGGGAGGAAGTTGGTGACAGAAAGCTGTTAGCACCGGACAAGGTACAAGAAACTACCGAGAAAATTCAAGTTATAAGGAAAAGGTTAAAAACTGCTCAGAGTCGTCAAAAGAGTTATACCGACAATAGAAGACGAGATATTAAGTTTGAAATCGGAGATTTTGTATTCTTAAAAGTCTCCCCTTCCAAAGGCATTATAAGGTTTGGGAAGAAAGGAAAATTAAGCCCAAGATTTATTGGACCTTTTGAGGTTCTTGAGAGGGTTGGTTCTGTCGCTTACAGGATTGCCTTGCCACCAGCATTGTGCCATGTCCATGATATATTTCATGTCTCGATGATTAGAAAGTATATATATGACCCTTCTCACATCATTAAGTATGAGCTGGTGGAGATCGATAAAGATTTATCTTATGTGGAAGAGCCTATTCAGATTGTTGATAAGAAAGAAAAAGTCCTAAGGAATCGGGTCATCCTACTGGTTCAAGTAATTTGGAGATATCATTCTGGAGAGGAGACAACTTGGGAGCTAGAGGAGGAAATGAAAAAGGTGTATCCCAGTCTTTCGTCGTAGAGATGAAAACTTTATGACAAAAAGTTTATGCAGCAATATAGGAATAATTTTTTTAGGATTTTCAAATAAGGATAACTAAATTGTAGCAGCAGTAAGGTAGAAAACTAGAACCTGTTGTAATTCGCAGGGAGATCAAAGGATGATCCGTGGTGGTGGAGATGACGGCGGAATTTGGCAACGATCTCTTAAGCAATTGTGGGAATTGCTTTGGACAGTTGTGGAGGGTTGATGGATGGCTATGGAAGGGCAGCGAGATGCCAAGAATGCTGCACTAATACCAGGTGTTAGAACCCTTGCAGATTCTAAACATGGGGTTGATCTCTTTAGAGGATCGGCCTCCTTGGAACTCTATAGTGGTTCCTCCCTCCAAGTTGCTGCTCAAAGGCTGCAGAAAAGATTCATCTATTACTTATCAAAAGATGAGGAATACATGGCTATTATAGGGTTTCTAAACCCTAACTCCTAATAAGACTCCTACTCAAGACTCCTACTTCTAACCAACTCCTAATAGGACTTCTACTCAAGACTACTATTCCTTTACAACTCCTAATTCATCTCTAAGAAACAACCTCCTAACCCTAGCCGGCCACTTCACCTCTTTAATAGGGGGGTCAGCTTAGTTAGGTTTTACATGGATGTCCCTCTCAATTAGGACTCTCCTAGCTAGAGTCTTAACATATTACTGATAATAAAGAATGCTTTCAGCTCAATGCGTCAGCAACTACATTTTGAAAAACAGATTTATGCTTGATTGTAAAGTTGTAAGATTGTAAAAACTCCACCCAAGCTGCATGCCTCTTGTTTAGCTTGTGCTGGTGATTAATGAACTTTAATGCCTCATGATCAGAATATAGAACAAATGGCTTGGCAAGAAGATATTGACTCTAATGAGACAAAGCTCGATAAATCACATAAAACTCCTTATCATAAGTAGAGTATTTCTTTCTCGTATCATTTAGCTTTTCACTAAAAAATGCAATGGGTTTTCCGTCTTGACTCAAAACAGCACCAATTCCCATATTAGATGCATTACATTTAACTTCAAACATATTATCAAAATTTGGTAGAACTAAGATAGGAGCTTCAGTAACCTTTCTTTTTAAAAGCTGAAAAGCATTGTTAGCTTCACTAGTCCATTTGAATTTATCACATTTCAGACATTTGGTGATTGGAGCGACAATAGAGTTGAAACCCTTGATAAATCTTCTGTAAAACGAAGTTAAGCCTTGGAAACTTCTAACATCATGCAACGAAGCAAGTGTTGGCCAACTGAGAATAGCCTCTATCTTACTTTGATCCATCATGATTCCATCTTTTGAAACAACATACCCTATAAACACCACACTAGAAGTAAAGAAATAACACTTCTTTAGATTAGCATAAAGCTTTTGATGCCTCAAAATAAGAAAGATCTCTTTCAGATGATTCATATGCTCCTCTTCGCTCTTGCTGTACACCAATATATCGTCAAAATAAACTAAACAAATATTCCAATTCATGGCTTAAGTATGTGATTCATAAATCTCATGAAGGTGCTAGGATCATTAGATAGCCCAAATGACATAACCAACCATTCATATAAGCCTTCTCTAGTTTTAAATGTTGTTTTTCACTCATCTCCGGGCCTCATTCTTATTTGGTGATAGCCACTCCTCAAATCAATTTTTGAGAAAATATAAGCACCACACAATTGATCAAGTAAATTATCTAACCTTGCAATAGGAAAGCGATAGTCCACTGTAATTTTGTTGATTAGAAGTAAGAGTCTTAACTAGGAGTCCTATTAGGAGTTCGGGTTTAGAAGCCCTATAAATAGCCATGTATTCCTTCTCTTTTCATAAGCAATAGATGAATCTTTTCTACAGCCTTTGAGTAGCAACTTGGAGGGAGGAACCCCTATAGAGTTCCAAGGAGGCCGATCCCCTAAAGAGATACACCCCAAGTTTAGAATCTACAAGGGTTCTAACAAATAGCCCACTATACCTGGGATTCAAGGGATCTACACTACAAAGGTCGCATTGTGCTTATACCTGACTCCCCTTGCATCACAATCATCTTGCATGAAATGTATTCCATACCTTTAGCAGGGCACTCTGGATTCCTAAGAACCTAAAAAAGAGTGAAGCAAAATTTTTATTGGAGAGGGATGAAAAAAATTATTGCTGAATATGTGGCACAATGTGATGTATGTCAACAGCACAAGGGTGAAACTGTGGCAAATCCAGGGAAGCTACAGCCACTACACATACCAGACTCAGTGTGGACTGACATCTCCATGGACTTCATTGAAGGGCTGCCATCTTCCAAAGGTAAAAGTATGATTCTCGTGGTGGTTGATCGACTTACGAAATATGCTCATTTTTGTGCTATGAGAAATCCCTACACTGCTGCTAGTATTGCCCAGATTTTCATAGAAAATATTATTAAACTGCATGGGATGCCAAGGTCCATCGTAAGTGATCGTGACATGATCTTCACTAGTAAATTTTGGACCGAGTTATTTCAGTTACAAGGCACCAAACTCAAGATGAGCACAGCGTATCATCCACAAACTGACGGCCAAACAGAGGTGGTAAATAGGTGCTTAGAGACGTACCTCCGGTGTTTCGCTAGTGACCGACCAAAAGAGTGGGAGAAATGGCTTCCCTGGGCCGAATGGTGGTATAATACTACATATCATTCATCTACAAAATGTGCCCCTTATGAAGCATTGTATGGTCAACCAGCCCTTGTGATTCCAAAGTATATAATTGGCTCGGCCAAGGTAGATCAGGTTGACCAAGAATTGATTGATAGGGACAAACTCTTACAACTATTAAAAGATAATCTCTCTACCGCTCAAGCCAGAATGAAGCAGCAAGCCGACACACGACGAAGTGAAAGAGAATTTTCAGTGGGAGATTGGGTTTATCTTCGCCTACAACCATACAAGCAAGTCTCTATCAACACTCGAACCTCCATGAAGCTATCCCCATGTTTTTATGGGCCCTATTAGATCATAGAGCGTATTGGAGTCGTGGCGTACAGACTTAAATTACCTGAGGATGCCAAAATTCACCCTGTCTTCCACATATCATGCCTAAAGCCCAAGTTGGGAGAACACGAGTCACCCCAGATCCAACTGCCCAATACAATTGAGGAAGGAGTTATTCAAGCCCAACCACAAGCCATCCTCGATCGCAAGATTGTGATGCATCGCCGACATCCCTCTACTGAAGTACAAGTGCATTGGAATAATCTACCACTTGAAGACGCCACATGGGAACCATATGAGGAGCTGAAGACCCGGTTCCCTGAGTTCATGGAATCTTAGCCTTGAGGACAAGGCTGATTTGAAGAGGGCGGATCTGTTAGGACTCTAGCTAGGAGAGTCCTAATTGAGAGGGACATTCATGTAGGAGGTTTTTTCTTAGAGAAGAATTAGGAGTTGTAAGGGAATAGGAGTCTTGAGTAGGAGTCATATTAGGAGTTGGTTAGAAGTAAGAGTCTTAAGTAGGAGTTCTATTAGGAGTTGGATAGAAGTAAGAGTCTTAAGTAGGAGTCCTATTAGGAGTTAGGGTTTAGAAGCCCTATAAATAGACATATATTCCTTCTTTTTTCATAAGCAATAGATGAATCTTTTCTGCAGCCTTTGAGCAGCAACTTAGAGGGAGGAACCCCTATAGAGTTCCAAGGAGGCCGATCCCCTAAAGAGATCAACCCTAAGTTTAGAATCTACAAGGGTTCTAACAGAACATTTGTTTTGCAAAAGGTCCCACAATTATTTTACCAAACATGCTTTATTCCAATCTCTAGTATTTCTCAGGTTTAGCCCCCCTTCATCTTTCAATTTGCAGATGCTATCCCAATTTACCATATGCATTGTCTTATCATTTGTGCCATAATAGAAGAAGTTAATTAATAACCGTTCAATATCTTGGAGAAGTCCAATAGGCAAAAGAAATGTATTAGACCAATATATAGAGTAAGAGTATAATACCGAACGGATGAGTTCAAGTCGTCCTGCTTTTGAAAGAAACCTATTTTTCCTGGAGGAAATTCTATTCTTTATTTTTTGCAAGATAGGCTGATAATGGGTTTTGTGAATGCCAATAGATATGAGTGGGAGACCCAGATATGTAACTGGCAGATTTTCCTCACTCACCCCTAGAGTATGTGCAATAATGTCTTTGTCCTCAATGCTAGGGCTCATGTAGACTTTACTTTTCGCATGATTTAATTGAAGGCCAGAAACTATACCAAAATCATTTAGAATAGTAGCCATGTTTCTTACTGAAGTTGAATCATTCTAAAAAAAGATAAGAAGATCATCTGCAAAGATTATATGTGATATATGAATAGGGCCAGCATGGGGTACCTTAATACTACCTTTAGAGACCGTATATTCCAACAAACAGCTAAGTCCTTCCATTGCAATAGTAAAGAGATATGGAGAGAGTGGATCGCTTTGTCGGATGCCATTCTTGCTCCCAAAAAAACCAATAGGTGAGCCGTTGAAGAGTATTGAAAATTTTGGAGTTTCTAAGCAACATTGAATCCAATTAACCTATTGCTGAGGGAAGTTCATACCGAGGAGCATCTTATAGATAAAGTTCTTATTAACTGAGTCAAAGGCTTTTCATAGATCAGCTTTAAAGTTCTTATTGCTGAGGGATTTCTGTCCCTCTTGCTTTTGAGTGTAGATCCTTGACCAAGTCATTAGTAAGCAGAATATTATGATATATACTTCTCCCTTTGATGAAAGCAGCCTGATTTGGACTAATTATCTTGTGTATTATCTTTTACAATCTATCTGCCAACAGTTTGGAGATAATCTTGTAAATAAAATTACATAAAGATATGGGTCGATAGTTCTCTAGTGAATCAGCCCCTGCATTCTTGGGAATTAAATAAATAAAAGTATTTTTTTTTTTTTGATAAGTAAAAATAAATTGATTTTGTGAAAAATTTCTATAAATAGCTTTGTCTATACAAGTTTTAGGCGAAGCTAGGTAACTCGTAGAGTACTCATGCGGTAGTTATGATTACACATGCTGTAGACTATAACTCTTAACTGTGGCCAACAAATAAAATTTAAAGTCCAGATATGCCAAGATTTCCTATGGGTATAGCTTTTAAAATCATGCCCAAGATCTTTAGTTGATAGCAAAATTAAATTTAATAAAAATATATTTTTCTCTTTGTGAAAGGTGCTCCTTTTTTAGATCGTTCTCCATACATGATCTTGAGTCTCTAATAATCTCTAACAAGAGCTGAGCATTGTTTGTGTGTTGATATTCAAAGATTCTGCTACATCTTTCCTTCCACATCCTCCAAATAGTGCATCTGAATATAACATTTGTCAATTGTGTAAGAGGCCATTTTCTTGAAAAACATTGCATGAGGTCACCTAATTCTTGATGCAAGTTTGGTTATGGCATTCTATTGAGTTTGAATCGCTGGAGAATCTCTTTCCATATCCATTTAGTATAGTCAAAAGCAAAATAGAGATGGTCAATAGTTTCTTCTTATTGCATGCAAAGGGAGCATCGGTTAATATGATGGATACCTCTTCTTTTCATATTGTCTATTGTAGGTAGTTTATTCAGAAGGGCCTGCCATGTACATAAGGAATGTCTCTGTGATCCCGGTCGATCTCATGTCCAACTGCTTGGGAGCCACTTGTTATTTCTTTACCTAATTTGATTCCATGCAGATGTGGCACTAAATTTGCCATTGTAATGAAGCCAAATAAGTACATCTGAAGGGTTGTTCCTGATTGGAATAACTGTGATAGTCGGCCAAAGTGATAACATTTCAGGAGAAATGGAGTTGGGAGACACAAGGTACCATTAGCAATGAACTCGGAAACCTTCTAATCTTTGGGAGCCCCAAGGTCTTTTCGTATTCTGTCATCATATAATTGAAATATACTTTTCCCATTCACCCAAGGATCGTACCACATATTAGTATTAGTTCCAGTAGAGATTGCATAAGAAATGTGTTTGATTAGCCAATTCCTTGCCTTTAAAATTTCTTTCCAAGCTGCAGAGTAGTATGTTCTTGTTGAAATTTTTTAAATCGATTCCTTTGAAAGATACCTAGCAGAAACCCATTTTGACCTTAACGAACATTTGTTTTGCAAATGGTCCCATAATTACTTTACCAAACATGCTTTATTCCAATCTCTATTATTTCTCAAGTTCAGCCCCCCTTCATCTTTTGGTTTGCAGATGCTGTCCCAATTTACCATTTGCATTGTCTTATCATTTGTACTATTCCAGAAGAAGTTTATTAATAACCATTCAATATCTTGGAGTAGTCCAATAGGCAGAAGAAATGCATTAGACCAATATATAGAGTAAGTGTACAACACCGAACGGATGAGTTCAAGTCGTCCTGCTTTTGAAAGAAGCCTATTTTTCCAAAAGAAAATTCTATTCTTTATTTTTTACAAGATAGGCTGACAGTGGGTTTTATGAATGCTAGTGGATATGAGTGGGAGACCAAGATATGTAACTGGCAGATTTCTCTCACTAACCCCTAGGGTATGTGCAATAATATCTTTGTCCTCAATGCATGGGCTCATGTAGACTTTACTTTTCGCATGATTTAACTGAAGGCCAGAAACTATACCAAAATCATTCAGAATAGTAGCCAGGTTTCTTACTGAATTAAATCATTCTGAAGAAAGATAAGAAGATCATCAGTAAATATTATATGTGATATATGAATAGGGCCAGCATGGGGTATCTTAATACTGCCATCAGAGACCGCATATTTCAACATATAGCTAAGTCCTTCTATTGCAATAGTAAAAAGATATGGAGAGAGTGGATCGCCTTATCGGATGCCATTCTTACTCTTAAAAAAACCAATAGGTGAGCTGTTGAAGAGTATTGAAAACTTTGGAGTTTCTAAGCAACATTGAATCCAATTAACTCATTGTTGAGGGAAGTTCATACCGTGGAGCATCTTATAGATAAAGTTCCTATTAACTAAGTCAAAGGCTTTTCGTAAATCAGCTTTAAAATAAATTTTTGTCCCTTTTGCTTTTGAGTGTAGATCCTTGACCAAGTCATTAGCAAGCAGAATATTATGATGTATACTTCTCCCTTTGATGAAAGCAGCATGATTTGGACTAATTATCTTGTGTATTACCTTTTGCAATCTATCTGCTAATAGTTTGGAGATGATCTTGTAAATAAAGTTATATAGAGATATGGGTCGATAGTTCTCTAGTGAATCAGCCCCTGCATTCTTAGGAATTAAAGAAAAAGTACAATTCATCTCTATAAGAATATACTCTGAAGAGAAAAAGTGTTGGCAAGCTTTAATCACATCATTACCAATAATAGACCATGTAATTTGATAAAATTCAGCAGGAATACCATATGGACCAGGGCTTTTGTACTTTGGTGACTTAAAGACAACTCTTACGATTTCATCATCTGTAATTGGGGCATTGAGGATAGAAATGGTACTCGAATCAAGCTTTATTGTTGGCTCCACATGAATATCATTATGTTGCCCCTCTTGGTTGAGTAAGGAATAAAAAAATTACTCAGTGTATGCTTTAACCTCATCTAAATTATCAATAAGATTGTTATCTTTGTCTCTACATTTCCTGATGCGGTTAACGGCTCTTCGAGTAACAATAGA
This sequence comes from Musa acuminata AAA Group, assembly GCF_036884655.1. NCBI lineage: Eukaryota > Viridiplantae > Streptophyta > Magnoliopsida > Zingiberales > Musaceae > Musa > Musa acuminata. The sequence goes on along the minus strand of NC_088335.1, from coordinate 29,493,212 downwards.
AGCATCAAAAAACTTAGTATTGGAATCCCCTAAAGTAAGCCAATGCTGTCGAGACTTCTATTTTGTAAAACTTTCCTCCTGCTTTAAGGCATGCATGAAGTTATTTCTAGCTTCTATCTCTTTCTCGATAAGAATCTCATCATGGGGCTGAAGTTGCAGCTCATGTTGCATTGCTATTAGTTCCTTTCTGCAAAATTGAACTCGGGTGGTGACACCGGGGAGGGTAAAAATGCAGAATGGATTTCGAAAGAACACCAATAGAATAGTTGTTCAGATAGAAAATGTTACAGAAGGCAAGGAACGAACTCTTAAAGAAACTTTGGTAAAACGAAAAATAGCTCACCACCAAGTTTAAAATCAAAAAGAATACAGAAAGATCACCACCCTAATGATAATAAATAAGGATATAGAACTGAAAAGATACCGGGGAGGGTAAAAATGCAGAATGGAATTCGAAAGAATACCAATAGAATAGTTGTTCAGATAGAAAATGTCACAGAAGGCAAGGAACGAACTCTTGAAGAAACTTCAGTAAAATGAAAAATAGCTCACCACCAAGTTTAAAAGCAAAAGGGATACAGAAAGATTACCACCCTAATGACAATAAACAAGGATACAGAACTGAAAGCAAAAGACTCACCACTCATGGACACATCCAAGAGATACAGAGTTTAAAAGAGCACTCCAAGAAAGCTTCTACCAATATCCTCAGTTTTCTAAAGTCCTTTCTAAGACCTAAACCTCAAAATAAATACTAGTGCATGAAACAACCCTTCATGCATAGGGAATTTCAAAATTAAGTGCTTTACAGCTGCCAACCAACTCTAGTAATGTATTCCTTAGCAATGAAGAAAAGTACCATGATACAGCTTTACAACTACCAACCAACTCCATTAATATATTCCTTTGTGCAAGGAATATGCTGATGAGCTGTCTTATCTGAGTAGGCTGAGTTGAAGATTATGTGATAATATTATTGGCTGATGAAAAATATCATATTATCAGCATGGTCCATATGAACAGATTGTAGCAAATTAGACACTCCCGTGTCAATCTCCCCTAGTTGAAAAAGACTTGTCATCAAATCCGTGTTTGTTTCGTCATCACAATTTTTAAAAGGACTTAAATTAGCCACATTAAATGTTGGGGATACTCCGTAATCTTTAGGTAGCTCAACCTCATAAGCATTTTTGCCAATTTTCTAAATCACCTTAAATGGACCATCAGTCTTTGGTTTCAGTTTTCCAAATTTGCCCAGCGGAAACCTCTCCTTCCTTAAATGAATCCAGACCAAATCACCTGCATTAAACTCCACATATTTTCTATGTTTGTTAGTAGCTTTCATGTACCTCTAATTTTATATCTCAATGGTTACTTTCACACCCTCATGCAGCTTTCTTATCTGCTTAGCTCTTTCATCAACATCTCCACTAAATTGCTTTGTTGTAGAATGAGGGATTAAGTCCAAAGGACCAGCAGGATTAGTACCATAAACTACCTCAAAAGGACTCTTACCAATACTATGATGCATAGAACAATTATAGGCAAACTACATCCCACTACTTAATATTCTTGCCAACATAGCTTCTAAGCAAATTTCCCAAGCTTCTGTTTGTTACCTCAGTTTTCCCATCGGTTTGTGGATGATGCGAGCTGCTAAAATTCAAATAAGTACCCAGCTTCCTCCAAAGAGTTCTCTAAAAATAACTAACAAATTTTGAATCTCTATCAAACACCATAGTTCTTGGAATACCATGCAATCTAACAATCTCCATAAAATATAAATCAGCAATATGAGATGCATCATTTGATTTATTGTATGGAACAAAGTGAGATATTTTTGAAAATCTGTCATCAACAACCATGATAGAATCCTTGTTCCTTTGAGTTCTTGGCAGTCCCAAAATGAAATCAAAACTCACATCCTCCCATTGAGCATTTGGCACTGGCAATGGAGTGTACAAACCAGAATTTTGACTTCTTGTTTTTGCCAGATGACACAATCGGCATTGCTTCACATGTCTATCCACATCTCTGAACATTTTAGGCCAGTAGAAATTTGATTGAACAAGAGCTAGAGTCTTATCCCTACCGAAATGTCCTCCCAAAACACCACCATGAGCTTCAGCTAGAATTACTTGTCTCAAAGAACAAGATGGAACACACAAAGCATTAGCTAGAAAAAGAAAACCACCAAAGAGAAAATAATTATTGAAAGGAACCTGATTTATAATTCTGCCATATCGAGCTGAAATCAACATCGTTCTCATATAGATCTTTGAATGTTTCAAATCCAACCACTTTGACTTCCATTGCTGATAATAAAGAATGCTTTCTGCTCAATGCGTTAGCAACTAAATTTTGAACACCAGATTTGTGCTTGATTGTAAAGTTGTAAGATTGTAAAAACTCCACCCAAGCTGTATGCCTCTTGTTTTAGCTTGTGCTGGTGATTAATGAACTTTAATGCCTCATGATCAGAATATAGAACAATTGGCTTGGCAAGAAGGTATTGACTCCAATGAGATAAAGCTCGATAAATTACATAAAACTCCTTATCATAAGTAGAGTATTTCTTTATTGTGTCATTCAGCTTTTCGCTAAAAAATTCAATGGGCTTTCCGTCTTGGCTCAAAAGAGCACCAATTCCCACATTAGACGCATCACATTCAACTTCAAACACATTATCAAAATTTGGTAGAACTAATATAGGAGCTTTAGTCACTTTTTTTTTCAAAAGCTCAAAAGCATCATTAGCTTCACTAGTCCATTTGAATTTATCACATTTCAGACATTCGGTGACTGGAGCGACAATAGAGCTGAAACCCTTGATAAATCTTCTGTAAAATGAAGTTAAGCCATGAAAACTCCTCACACCATGCAATGAAGCAGGTGTTGGCCAATTGAGAATAGCCTCTACGTTACTTTGATCCATCATGATTCCATCTTTTGAAACAACATACCCCAGAAACACCACACTAGTAGTAAAGAAAGCACACTTCTTTAGATTAGCATGAAGTTTTTGATGCCTCAAATTTAGAATGATCTCTTTCAGATGATTCATATGCTCCTCTTCACTCTTGTTGTATACCAATATATCGTCAAAATAAACTACAACAAATATTCCAATGCATGGCTTAAGTATGTGATTCATAAATCTCATGAAGGTGCTAGGAGCATTAGATAGCCCAAATGGCATAACCAACCATTCATATAAACCTTCTCTAGTTTCAAATGCTATTTTCCACTTATCTCTGGGCATCATTCTTATTTGGTGATAGCCACTTGTTAGAACCCTTACAAATTCTAAACTTGGGGTTGATCTCTTTAGGGAATCGGCCTCCTTGGAACTCTATAGGGGTTCCTCCGTCCAAGTTGCTACTCAAAGGCTACAGAAAAGATTCATCTATTGCTTATGAAAAGAGGACGAATATATGACTATTTATAGGGCTTCTAAACCCTAACACCTAATAGGACTCCTACTCAAGACTCCTACTTCTAACCAACTCCTAATTGGACTCCTACTTAAGACTTATATTCCTTTACAACTCCTAATTATTCTCTAAGAAACAACCTCCTAACCCTAGTCAGCCTCTTTACCTCTTTAATAGGGGTCGGCTTAGGTAGGTTTTACATGAATGTCCCTCTCAATTAGGACTCTCATAGCTAGAGTCCTAACAAACCCGCCCTCTTCAAATCAGCCCTGTCCTCGAGGCTGACGATTCATGAATTCTGGAAATTTGATCTTCAAGTCGTCATAGTTCTCCCAAGTGGCATCTTCTGTTAATAGGTTTGCCCATTGTATTAGAACTTCAGTAGTGGGTCGTCGTTGTCGAGTCACAATCCGTCAATCAATAATGGCACTTGGTTGGGCCTAGAGTTCTCCTTGCATAGTCATATTTGGTGGGTGGCTTTGGGCTATCTCCAAGCACCTATTTACAACTTTCGTCTGGCCATCAGTTTGTGGGTGATATGCCATACTCCTTTTCAATTTAATACCCTGCATATGGAATAACTTTGTCCAACATATGCTTGTGAAGATGCAAGTAGAATTTGTCACAAGCATAATGCATCCCTTATAGTATAATTCTTTTGGGTCCCAATTGTAATGAGCCACGGAGCTTGGTGCTTCTTCCAATTTTTTTATAATCTTACTAGTCTCTGAATCTTCCTGCCATTCTATCTTAATATCCTTAAGGAAGTAATCAAGTAGGGTCTCCACCTTGTTGTTGTGCGCACAATGGCGAGCATCTCCTTATCATATGTTGACTTATTTTGATAGGAGGGAGATAATGCCATACTAGTGTATGCGAGTGGTCGACCATCTTGCATAAGAATGGCTCCAATTCTGACTCCAGGTGCGTCGGCCTCAATAATAATGAGTCGGTTGAAATTTGGTTGTGTTAGCACCGGCGTCGTCGTCATGGCTGCCTTAACTTTGTCGAAGGTAGCAGAGGCTCTATCCAACTATTGGAAGACATCTTTTTCTAGTAAGGAAGTAAGCGGTGCACTGATCTTTCCATAATTTTTCACAAACTTGCAGTAGTAGCTTGTTAAACCTAAAAAGCCATGTAGCAATTTTATGTTTCTTGGGGTCGGCCAGTTTTGCATTGCTCCAATTTTGATGGGGTCCACTGCCACACCTTCCTCTGATATGATATGCCCAAGATATTCCACCTTCTGTTGAAGAAAGCAAAAATTTGTAGTGGTTGTTGTGTGTTCAAAAGGTGGTTTTCGGTATGTCTTCTTCGCACACTCGTATTTGATGATACCCGGATCAAAGGCCCAGCTTTGTGATGATTTATGCTCCCTATCATCAAGTAATTTATCTGCTATTGGAATAAGGTATTTGTCCTTGATGGTTATACCATTTAGAGCTCGGTAATCAACGCATATTCGCCATGTTCCGTCCTTCTTACGTACAAGTAGCACTGGTAAAGAGTAGAGGTTGCAACTTGGTCGAATAACTTCTGTTTTGAGCATCTCTTTTATAATCATTTCTATTTCATCCTTCTGGAGATGTAGATACTGATATGGCTGAGTATTTGCTAGAGGTTTGCCTAAAAGAATCATTATATAATGATTATGCCAACGGGTAAGAGATAGGATGTGCAGTTCGTCAAATATATCTGAAAATTCAGCAAGCAAAGGAAGTAGGTTTGGATCTTCAAGTTCTATTGGCTCTCCCTTAGTTTGCTACTCAAGTTGTTGTTGGGAAATCATGGGGGCGACATCATATGTGCAGCGGAAGAACAAGAAAAACAAAAATCCCTGATTCCCAAAAAGATGTTCGTCGTCGTGCGAAGATTGGTGCGCAAAAATCCGCAAAACACAAAACTGCGTATAAAGATTGTGTTACCTTGGGAGATCGTATATCCCTGTTTCCTTGCAGATCCTTAGGAGAGGGTGAAGGAGGTCAAGCGTCCTCCTCTCTAGCGGTGATCCACACAGCAGGGTTGCGACGACGCTCATCAAATCTCCAGGCCTACTTTGAGGTGGAGAGGGAGAGGAGAATAGGAAAGGCAAGCAAAAACTCTAGCCTATGAGGCTGTGAATCCCTCCTATTTATAGAGATTCCGTGTCAAACCCTAATGGGTCCTTCCCTAGTGGGTATTGGATCTGTATCCAATAAGACAAGGGCTCCGTCGGATATCTCATATCCGAACCTCTACTCATCGCAATGCCTACCATATGTGTGTGACCCTCTAGGCCCAATATCGAGCTAGCCGTGAGTCATACCTGTCAGAACTCCTTCTGACTGAGTGAATTATTATCTCTGTAATAATTCACTTGACTCATCGACTACGGACGTACTAGGCCACTACGCCGTAGTCCCCAGATGATACAGGGGAATCCAATCCATTGGACCTGTTTGTCCTCAGTTACCATGTACCTATAGTCCCTCATCCATCTAATATCCCAGAGACCGTATATCGAGCATGGTGCTGTCAGACCCATACGGTTTCTACTCGAGTCTCACTCTAATCGGATTCTCCCGGAGAACTCTTTCTCTCTCAACCCGAATGACCCTGGCCAGGGATTTGTCTGAGCAAGAACACATAGGATATTCCTCTCATGACGCCGAGAGTGGATGATCCTCTATCGACACTCAATAGCCCTCGTAAGGTCGACTACCACTCTCAATGACCAGCTGTACTAGATCTGGGGACAGCCATGTTGAATCTCGGATTTTGATGATATAATCAATTGGTGGGTTAATTGATCTAATCCATATTATTGAGTTAAGTGTGTAGGATTAACTACGATAACCAGAAAATAAAAAGCAAGGATACCGGAGTCGAGCTCGATGGACGTTTAAGAGACCGAAGAATCATCGGAGATGCTGCCGGAACCATCCGAGAAGAAATCGGGAACGTGTCGGAAGTTCGCCGAAGAAATCGTCGGAGGCTCGCGGAGATCACCAAGAAGGCTCGGCTACTCGTTAAAGTCATCACAAAGATTGGGAGCTTGTAGGGAGTCCGTCGGAAGAAGTTCGTCGGAAAGCTCGTCGGAACAAGACTCGACGTTCGCGGTTAAAAAACTTGCTTAGGATTTTTTTTTGTGTTATGTAGTTCACCTGTAATTAGGATTAGGATTAAGAGATAATCCTATATCCTGGTTAGGGGCCAACTGGGCCCAAAGTCAGATTTGGTTTGGGCTAAAATTAAGCCAAACCAATGAATCAGAAAGCCAGGCGGTGGCACCGCCTGACTGGGCGGTGACACCTCCTTGGCTGGGCGGTTGCACCGTCCAGCACCCGAGCGCTGGGCGGTGGCACCGCCTGGCTGGGCGGTGGAACCTCCAGCACCGGGAACCCTAAGAGAATTCAAATTTTGGAGCCCAAAATTTGAATCCTCTTGAGGCCTATAAATACCCCTCAAATCTCAGTTGAGGTTACAACTTTTGAGAAGCATTTTGATTGAGAGAAAAGTCTTAGAAAGTCTTAGCAAGTCTTGTTTTCAATTTGCTAGAGAGTTCTCCTCTTTCTTTCTTATTGAAAATTTGTAAGAGGTTGAGCTGCTTGTAAAAGGTTGTAAGAGGGGTGTTTACCCTTCCATTTCAAGAGACTTGCTAGTGGAAGGTGGGAGCCTCATCGAAGAGGGGCCTCGCAAGTGGAGTAGGTCATTTGACCGAACCACTCTAAAAATCAGCGTAATCTCTGGTTTGCTTTTTATTATTGTCATTTACATTACTGCAAATCTTCTTACTGCTTTAGTTCCTTATTACTCTTGCTGCGCAACTTTAAGAATACGCCTTCAAGTTAAATTTCTCAAGTTTCGTTCTTAACGTACGAAAGATTTTATTAAAATTGAAGTTTTAATCCGCTGCACTAATTCACCCCCCCCCCCTCTTAGTGCCGCTCCTATCCTAACAAGTGGTATCAGAGCAAGGTTATCTCTCATATTTGGTTTAATACCTAAGAGAGATGGCTTACTCCGGCATGCAAGAGGGCCATTCTATTGCACGACCACCTTTGTTTAATGGGTCGGATTACACATATTAGAAGACTCGCATGAGAATCTTCCTCATTTCTATGGACTTTGAGCTTTGGTCTATTGTCGAGAATGGATTTCAAAAATCTTCTCTTCCGATGAGCGAATGGGATGAATCGGAGAAGAAGGTTTTTGCTTTAAATGCAAAGGCTATGAATGCCTTGTTTTGTGCACTAGACAAAAACGAATTTAATCGTGTTTCAATGTGTGATTCGGCTTTTGATATTTGGAGAACTCTTGAGGTCACTCATGAAGGCACTAGCCGAGTGAAAGAGTCCAAAATCAACATCCTTGTGCACTCTTACGAACTTTTTCGAATGAAACCAAGTGAGTCCATCGGAGACATGTACACCCGGTTTACGGATGTCATCAATGGACTCAAAGCTCTTGGTAAAGATTTTACTCACTTTGAACTAGTAACTAAAATCTTAAGATCCCTCCCTAAAAGTTGGGATCCAAAAGTTACGGCCATTCAAGAGGCCAAAGACCTTAAAGCATTCCCTCTTGAAGAACTCATTGGGTCTCTAATGACCTACGAAATGACATGTCAAGCTCATGACGAGCTCGAGAACCCCCTTCCAAAGAACAGGAAGGATATGGCACTCAAATCATAAGAAGACCACTTGAAAGGAACATCAAGTGATGAGGACAGTGACAATGACATTGCACTTTTGACTCAAAAATTTAAAAAATATTTAAGAAAGAATAGATTTAAAAATAATACAAAAAATAAATTTGAACAAAAGAAGGACCAAGTGATTTGCTATGAATGCAAAAAACCGGGACACTATAAGAACGATTGTCCTCAAGCCAAAAAGAGAACTATGTTGAATGAACATAGTTTACCTAAGTACTTTTAGGCCGAAGCCATAAATACGGCTTGCTACATCATGAATAGAGTCCTAATAAGACCATCCTTATCCAAAACTCCCTATGAATTATGGAATAATGAAAAACCAAACATCTCCTATTTTAAAGTTTTTGGTTGTAAATGCTTTATTTTAAATGAAAGGGATGCTTTAGGAAAATTTGATGCTAAATCCGATGAAGGCATCTTTCTTGGTTACTCTTCCGTTTCTAAAGCTTTTCGGGTTTTTAATAAAAGAACTTTAGTAATTGAAGAGTCTATTCATGTAGTTTTTAATGAAATTTCCAATTTAAAGAAAAATGATTTTGATGATGATCTTGGTTTTGAAAATTTGAATTTAAATGAACCCTCTCCTCAAAATAGCCATTTGAATGCATCTTCTTCCGAAATTTCTTTACCAAAAGAATGGAAGTATGTAGATGCTCATCCAAAAGAGCAAATTATAGGAGATACATCAAAAGGGGTTCAAACTCGTTCTTCTTTCAAAAATTTCTGTGCTAACGCCGCTTTCCTTTCTCAAATTGAACCTAAATGTATTGACGAAGCCTTAAAAGATGATTTTTGGATCATTGCAATGCAAGAAGAATTGAACCAATTTGAGAGGAATGAGGTATGGAAGCTTGTTCCTAGACCAAGTGACCACTTAGTCATAGGTACTAAGTGGGTCTTTAGAAACAAGCAAGACGAAAATGGTATCGTGGTTAGAAACAAGGCTAGATTAGTGGCCAAAGGTTTCAACTAAGAAGAAGGTATCGATTACGAAGAAACCTTCGCTCCCGTGGCTCGATTAGAAGCCATAAGGATGCTCCTTGCCTATGCTAGTGGTAATAATTTTAAACTATTTCAAATGGATGTTAAAAGTGCTTTCTTGAATGGTTTTATTTTCGAAGAAGTATTTGTCGAACAACCTCCCGGATTTGAAAATTCTCTTCTTCCTAATCATGTATTCAAATTGACTAAAGCTCTCTATGGCTTAAAACAAGCTCCTAGAGCTTGGTATGAAAGGCTTAGTTCCTTTCTTATTTTAAATAATTTTACCAAAGGCAAGGTTGATACTACATTGTTTATTAAACATTTTGAAAATAATTTTCTTATTGTGCAAATTTATGTTGACGATATTGTGTTTGGCTCTTCGGATGAATCACTATGTGAATCATTTGCCAAATGTATGAGTCTTGAATTTGAAATGAGTTTAATGGGTGAATTAACTTTCTTTTTGGGATTACAAATCAAACAACTTAGTGATGGTATATTTCTTAACCAATCTAAATATACATTAGAATTGTTAAAACGATTTAACATGGATAATTCAAAAGCAATAAACACCCCTATGAGTACTGTGACTAAGTTAGATATGGATGAAAATGGTGAAAGTTTCGATCAAAAAACATATAGGGGAATGATAGGTAGTCTACTCTACCTCACTGCGACTAGACCGGATATTATGTTTAGTGTAGGACTTTGCGCTAGGTTTCAATCTAATCCTAAATTATCTCATCTTAAGAGTGTTAAAAGAATATTTAGGTATCTTAAAGGAACTCCAAATTTAGGATTGTGGTATCCAAAATCTGAAAAATTCGATCTAATAGCTTATGCAGATGCCGATTTTGGCGGATGCAGGATAGAAAGAAAAAGTACATCCGGAACATGCCAATTTTTAGGACATGCACTTGTTTCTTGGACTTCCAAGAAACAAAATTCAGTTGCACTATCTACGGTGGAAGCCGAATACATTGCTGCAAGTGCATGTTGTGCACAAGTAATTTGGATGAAAAATACATTAGAAGACTATGGAATTCACCTTGAAAATATTCCCATAAAATGCGATAATACTAGTGCCATATGCCTTACTAAAAATCCAATTCAGCACTCTAGAACTAAGCACATCGACGTTAGGCATCATTTCATACGCAATCATGTTCTTAACAATGATGTTGTTCTAGAATTCATTGACACAAAGCATCAATTAGCAGATATATTTACAAAAGCTTTGAATGAAGACCAATTTGAATTCATCCGAAGGGAATTAGGCATGCTAAATTGTACCTAAAATGAACTTCACAAAAAGGACTCGTTCTTTTCCCTTCGTTTATGAATTTGAATTCTTCCTTCTTCTTCAATTCAAAATGATCCATTAAAGTATAAATTATGATCTTGAGGGAAGAAGCTAAATAAAAGGAAGGAAGAAAATTTTTTTTTCTTTCCTCCGCGTGATGCCAGCGGTGGCACCGCCAAATCCGGCGGTTGCACCGACTGGCGCTCGGGCGCCAAGCGGTGACACCGACCAGTTTGGCGGTGACACCGACCGAGTCACCCTTTTAACGCGAGGGGTTAGGGCCGGCGGTGACACCGCCCCCAACCCGAAGAAAGACCTCTTCAAAACCCTCTCCCATTCCCTCTAACCCTCATTCTAACTCTTAGAAACAATGGAGAAGGATTCTTGGTGGTCCAAGCTTTCCATCTCTCAACATAATCTCCACAAGGTAACACTTGAAATCCCTCCTTTCTTTTCTCTTTCTCTTGCTTATTTTTCACAATTTCATCATCATCTTGTCTAGAATATGGCTCCAAAGAGATCAAAAGGAATAAGGATTGAAGGAGATTCATATAACCATGACCTTTTTAGATCAAAAGAGGTAGCCCTTAGCTTTCCAAAATTTGAAACACGATGTGTCCATAAGGGAAAATACGTTGATTTGGATGAACTAGAGGACTTAGATCCCATTAAGTGGTTTGCTCAACTAGAAGCTCTACCTCTACTACAAATAGATGAACCAATCTATCCACGATTAGTGAGATTGTTCTATGCCAACCTATATGAAGACAATGATAGCCTAAGCACTTACATTCTAGGAACACCCATTAGAATTTTTGACAGCACCATTTGTGAGCTAATTGGCATAACTGAAAAAGATAGGGAATGCTATTTTAAAGGTAAATGGGACGTCAAAAAAATAGGAGCAACCTATTCCGAAGCCGTGAAAACAATTTTTGCAAATCCAAACCTTGACTTCCTACCCAAGAGCTGTGAACACTTAATGCCTTTCAACTCTAAAATTCTTCATCACATTATCACAAGCATCATATTCCCCAAACAATTTCATCTTGACGAAGTAAGTCAATTAGAGATAGGAACCATGTATCGGATTATGACCGGTCAGCATAATTGTTTTGGGTACTTGATTCGCCAACACATGCAGGAAATTATGACTAAAGATACTATATTGCCATATGGGAGGTTAATCACTAGAATTCTTCATGCCTATGACATTTGCATTCCACCCGATGAATAATCTATTCAAAATGATCGATATAATATAATAAATAAAAACCTGCTAAAAAAACTTAGGTGCACTTTTAGCAATGGCATATGGGTTAGGCAGCCTAGAAGGACGGATCCAATTCCTACACCAAAAGAACAATCCGAAACACCAATTCTTATGGGAAGTGAATCTCCTCCTCCTAGTCCCTTTGGAGCAGCACCTTCAGCTCCTGTTTCCTCCTCTGAAGATATCATTATGGCGGAGCTATCTCAGATCAAATCACAGCAAGAACAAATTCAGAATCAACAAGTTGAAATTTTGAAGACACTACGACAGATGAAAGAAAAAATAGATATCATGTATCAGCACTGTGGATTACCTCCTAAGGATTAAATTGATGTATCTTTTTATTCTGTCCTGTTTGCTTTTAAAAAATAAGTTCATGTTTGTCATCGATTGTACGATAACTGATCTTTCCTTTAGATAACTACTGTCTTAATCTGCATAGATGATGATGTCTTTTGGATAAACTATTTCTGGCAAATTTGAATGATGAACTTTGATAAATGCTAAACCTTTTTCTATGATCATCAATTAGCTGGCTTGTCTCTTTTTGTTGATGACAAAGGGGGAGAAGTGATGACTTACACCAAAATGATAGCATGACTAATATGAATTACAAAAACTTGTGTGATATGAATGTCTTATATGACTTTCAAATCCTTGAAAATATCACAAGATTGATATCATGAAATTTATATTGAAAATCTTTATCTTCTGTGTGATATGAATGTCTTATATGACTTGCAAATCCTTGAAAATATCACAAGATTGATATCATGAAATTTATATTGAAAATCTTTATCTTCTGTCGTAGCAAAATTCGTCCCGTATCATTTAACTTATGATTTTCATCGAAGTTTCGTACTTACTATTGTTTAATGAGGATAACGATAAGTTCTATGATTAGAACTTATCGGGTTATGCTTGAATCCAATGGGATGGAATTCAAGTGTTTTTTATCTTCTCATAATATGGCATATAGATAGGGGGAGTTATGTTTAACTCCGTCATCAATTGATTGTCATCATCAAAAAGGGGGAGATTGTTGAATCTCGGATTTTGATGATATAATCAATTGGTGGGTTAATTGATCTAATCCATATTATTGAGTTAAGTGTGCAGGATTAACTACGATAACCAGAAAACATAAAGCAAGGATACCGGAGTCGAGCTCGATGGACGTTTAAGAGACCGAAGAATCATCGGAGATGCTGCCGGAACCATCCGAGAAGAAATCGGGAACGTGTTGGAAGTTCGCCGAAGAAATCGTCGGAGGCTCGCGGAGATCACCAAGAAGGCTCGGCTACTCGTTAAAGTCATCACAAAGATTGGGAGCTTGCAGGGAGTCCGTCGGAAGAAGTTCGTTGGAAAGCTCGCCGGAACAAGACTCGACGTTCGCGGTTAAAAAACTTGCTTAGGATGTTTTTTTTGTGTTATGTAGTTCACCTGTAATTAGGATTAGGATTAAGAGATAATCCTATATCCTGGTTAGGGGCCAACTTGGCCCAAAGTCAGATTTGGTTTGGGCTAAAATTAAGCCAAACCAATGAATCAGAAAGCCAAGCGGTGGCACCGCCTGGCTGGGCGGTGACACCTCCTTGGCAAGGCAGTTGCACCGTCCAGCACCCGAGCGCTGGGCGGTGGCACCGCCTGGCTAGGCGGTGGAACCTCCAGCACCGGGAACCCTAAGAGAATTCAAATTTTGGAGCCCAAAATTTGAATCCTCTTGAGGCCTATAAATACCCCTCAAATCTCAACTGAGGTTACAACTTTTGAGAAGCATTTTGATTGAGAGAAAAGTCTTAGAAAGTCTTAGCAAGTCTTGTTTTCAATTTGCTAGAGAGTTCTCCTCCTTCTTCCTTATTGAAAATTTGTAAGAGGTTGAGCTGCTTGTAAAAGGGTGTAAGAGGGGTGTTTACTCTTCCATTTCAAGAGACTTGCTAGTGGAAGGTGGGAGCCTCATCGAAGAGGGGCCTCGCAAGTGGAGTAGGTCATTTGATCGAACCACTCTAAAAATCGGCGTAATCTCTGGTTTGCTTTTTATTATTGTCATTTACATTACTGCAAATCTTCTTACTGCTTTAGTTCCTTATTACTCTTGCTGCGCAACTTTAAGAATACGCCTTCAAGTTAAATTTCTCAAGTTTCGTTCTTAACGTACGAAAGATTTTATTAAAATCGAAATTTTAATCCGCTGCACTAATTTACGCCCCCCCCCCCCCCTCTTAGTGCCGCTCCTATTCTAACAAGCCAAACCTATAGGTCTGGTATCAAAGAGTGGAGCACTCATACAGGACATCCTTGGTGTCTCAAGCCTAAGGACCAGATACACCACTAGGACTACGGAATCGCTGTCTGACAATAAGGCATCATCAACCATCCAGCATTCTGTAAGTGGATCAATCAGTGAACTCATTCTCCAATGAGCACCTATACTGTATCCCTAGTGTCCCTACACGAGCAGCTATGAGACCAGCTGCATCCATCATATGGACGGGTATACAGCACACCAGTCTATCCGGTTATCACGATGTCCTTCTCGAGTAACCTATGACCGGGATTATTTAGGATATGTGTTTAAAGGTGAATCGATCTCATTATCGTGATCTCATCACGATCCGATTCCCATTGCACAAATCCAAGGACGTCACAATATATATATGCATTTATGCAATAGTTATAAAGTGATATACGCCAAAATATAATAAGCAAAAAGATTCTGTATCAAGTCACACGTGCCATCACTCACGTGATTGGCTTGCTAGGCACCTATGACTAGCAGTTGTACCAAAAAGCCATTGCATACTTTATGCAAAACCTTCTTCATTTGTTGTGTGCAAATCGTCGTTATGTCGCCCCCACGTTTCCCATTCAATATCACCTGTTTCTCCTTACTGTAAAATTTCATAATTAGTTGCATAAAATTCCAAGAAATATCATCTAATGTCGTCAACCATTTAATTTTGATTATGGCCTTATGATCATCAAGAGGGAGAAGGAAGAAATTGTTAGGATCGGAGCGGCACTAAGAGGGGGGGGTGAATTAGTGCAGCGGTAAAGTGTGATAAACTTATGACGATTTAAACACTTTCGGAAACTTCGTATGATAAAAGTAACAATTTCGTTTGAAGACGTTTCGATTGCGTTTTAACTTGAAGAGATAAGTAAGATGGAGACAAAGAAGTAGAGCATTAAAGTGCAAATGGTTTGCAGTAATGTAAATGACAATAAGTAAATGCAAACCAGAGATCACGCCGATTTTATAGTGGTTCGGTCAAATGACCTACATCCACTTGCGAGGCCCCTCTTCGATGAGGCTCCCACCTTCCACTAGCAAATCTCTTGAAGGGGAAGGGTAAATACCCCTCTTACAACTTTTTACAAGCGGTTCACTCTCTTATAGATTTTCAGCAAGAAAGAAGGAGGTGAACACAAGCAAATTGAAAACAAGACTAGCAAAGACTTTTCTAAGACTTTTCTCTCAAACAATTGCTGCTCAAAAAGTTGTATTCTTAGCTGAGACTTGAGGGGTATTTATAAGCCTCAAGAGGATTCAAATTTGGGCTCCAAAAATTTGAATTCTCTTATGTTCCCGATGCTGGCGGTGCCACCGCCCAGCCAAGCGGTGCCACCGCCCAGCGCTCGGGTGCTGGGCGGTGCAACCGCCCAGCCCAGGAGGTGTCACCGCCCAGCCTAGGCGGTGCCACCGCCTAGGCCAATTCAGCTCACTGGTTGGGCTCCAAACTTGGCCCAAACCAGTCCGAACTCGGGCCCAATTGGCCCCTACTTGGGTTATAAGATGAACACCTAATCCTAACCCTAATTAACATGCTAACTATGAATTTAAAGACACTTTCTAAGCTATTACAAAGTCCATAAGTCAAGACTTTTTCCGGTGAGCTTCCAGCGAACTTTCGACGGTTTTCCGATAAACTCTCGGAAACCATTCTGCGGACTCGGAAAGCTCCTAGACTTCACGATTTGATCTTAACGAGTTCTAACAAGATTCTTCGGCAAGCTCCGATCTTTCTCAGTGAGCTCCGCGAACTTCCAACGAACCTTCCGGCGAGCTTCTGAAAAACCCTTCGGCAAGCTCCCTACTCATTCTCGGCTAGTTCGGTAGCATTCCCGACGAACCTTTGGACTTCCGTCGTACTCTTGAACTCGCAGTGAATCCTTCATGCTTGACTCTGCTTTATGTCTTCGTCGTTATCGTAGTTAATCCTGCACACACAAGCTAAAACTCTACTCCGATCTAGACAATTATTACAATGCAAATTGACATTCTGTTTCCCGGCACGTCATTGGTTGGCGCTTCGTCCGATTCTTCGGTGCATCGTCCTCTCTTGCAGCTTGTTGCCCAATCGGCAGTTGACCTCCGCAACCCCGATATCCTTGGCGTAATTTCGCTCTCCTTGGCCCGATGCCCGACGTCCGAAGCCTTCTACCGTCCAATATCTTGATGTGATCTCCTCCGGCGCAACGTCAATTCCTCCTGCGTTAACTGTCTAATCCTGATCGAGTAGACCTGCATCACTCAAAATGTAGTTAAACATAAACATATTTATCAATTGGTTTCATCATCAAAATACAAGATTCAACAATCTCTCCCTTTTTGATAATGACAACCAATTGATGATGGAGTTAAACTTGACTCCCGGAGTTAACTACGATAACCAGAAAATATAAAGCAAGAATACCGGAGTCAAGTTCGATGGACGTTTAAGAGTCCGAAGATTCTCTAGTGAATCAGCCCCTGCATTCTTCAGAATTAAAGAAATAAAGGTGCAATTCACCTCTCTAAGAATATGACCCGAAGAGAAAAAATGTTGGCAAGCCTTGATCACATCATTTCCAATAATAGACCAAGCAGTTTGGTAAAATTCAGCTGGAAATCCATCTGGACCTGGGCTTTTGTGCTTTGGTGACTTAAAGACAACACATACAATTTCGTCATCTGTAATTGGGGCATTGAGGATTGAAGTAGCTTCCGAATCAAGTTTTCTAGTCGGCTCCACATGAATGTTATTAGGTTTCCCAGCTTGATTGAGTAAGGAATAAAAAATTTACTCTGTGTGTGCTTTAACCTCATCTAAATTCTCAATAAGATTATCATCTTTATCTCTGCATTTACTGATACGGTTAACAGCCCTTCGAGTAGCAATTGAAGCATAGAAAACTTTAGTATTGGAATCCCCTAGTGTAAGCCAATGCTGTCGAGACTTCTGCTTTGCAAAACTTTCCTCCTGTTTTAAGGCTTGCATGAAGTTATTTCTGGCTTCTGTCTCTTTGTAGATAATATTTTCATCATTTGGCTGAAGTTGCAGCTCATGTTGCAATGACATTAGTTCCTTTCTGCAAAATTGAACTCTAGTGGTAATATTGCCAAAGGTATTTGTATTCCACTCCTTTAGTGCTGCTTTATAGGCTTTGAGCTTTTGACATAAGATGTAAGGGGGGGATCCATTAGATAGTTTATGATGTATTCTCATCGGATGATCGACGGAAGTTCACCGGAAGCTCGCCGAAAGAAGCGATTGACGCACCGGAGCAAGTTGCAGTAAATGTCTTAAGAAATGTCGTAGTTAGCATGTAAATTATGTTAGGAATGAGAGGTGATCCCATTAACTTAATCTGGGGGCAATTGGGCCCTTGACAGACCCAAATTGGGCCGAATGGATCAACCCATTCGGACCAGAATTCCTGCTAGGCGGTGGCACCTCCTGAGCTCAGTCTCCGAGCTCTACTAGGCGGTGCAACCACCCCTGTCAAGTGGTGGCACCACCCAGAGGCTTAGTCTCCGAGCTGCCAAGCGGTTGTACCACCCCAATCAGGAGGTGGTACCGCCAGGGCCCTAGAAATCCGGGAGATGATATTTTTGAGCTTCAAATTCAAATTCAGTTTGGAGCCTATAAATACCCCTCCCATCCCTGGGTAAAGTACACAAGCATAGAGAGATTAAAAGAGAGAAAACACTGCTACAATCTCTAGAATTTCCCTCCTCTAGCTTAAGTGTTAGAATTCTGTTTAAGAGAGGAGAGTGAGTGCTTGTAAGGGTTGTCTCCTAAACCCGGTAAAAGGATAAGAAAGGTGTAAGAAGGAGGTTGATCTTCGCCTAGTAAAGGAAGATCGTTAGTGGATGCTGGTGGCCTCGATAGAAGAGGAATCGGAGGAGTGGATGTAGGTCATGATTTACCGAACCACTATAAACTCTCGTCTTCTCTGGTTTGCATTTATTCTTGCTACTTACCTTAATGCAAACCTCTATATGTGCTTTACTTCCTCATTACTTTTGCTGCACTCATTTATGAACTCACTTTTAAGTTAAGTTTCTGAAAACGGTTTTACATCGGAAATGATTTCATCATACGAATGTAGTTTTAAACATCAAAAGTTTGCCGCTGCACTAATTCACCCCCCCTCTTAGTGCTCTCTTAGTGCTCTTGATCCTAACAATTGGTATCAGAGCCCGGTATTTCTCATTTCGGATTTATACCCGAGAGAAATGAATCTTCATGGCTTTCAAGAGGGTTTATCGGTTGTTCGTCCACCGTTGTTTAACGGATTGGACAACACTTATTCGAAAACTCAAATGAGAGTTTTCTTAATTTCTATGAATTTGGATTTATGGAATATTATTGAAAACGGTTTTCAACTTCCCTCTAAACTAATGAACAAATGGTCGGATTCGGAGAAGAAGTATTTTTCTTTAAACGCAAAGGCTATGAATGGCTAATTTTGCGCTTTGGACAAAAATGAGTTCAATCGGATTTCTACATGCGAAACAACTTTTGATATTTAGCGAACACTAGAAATAGCACACGTGGGAACTAGTAGAGTCAAAGACTCGAAAGTTAACATTTTATTGCATGATTTTGAGCTTTTTCGAATGCAACCAAGCGAGACTATAGGCGACATGTACACTCGTTTCACGGATGTCATAAATAATCTAAGAGTCCTTGGTAAATCTTTTTCGAATGTTGATCTCGTAGGCAAGATCTTAAGATCCCTTCCAAAAAGGTGGGATCCTAAAATAACCGCAATACAAGAAACAAAAGATTTAAATATTTTTCCACTTGAAGAACTAATTGGTTCGTTGATGACATATGAAATGGTGCACAATGCATATGATGAACATGATGAACAAAATCATCTTCCAAAGAATAGGAAGGATTTGGGACATAGAACATTTAAAGACCACTCGAGCATAAGCTCAAGTGATGGTGAACAAGAACTACTCACTAAGAAATTTAAAAAATTAATGAAACGAGAATTGAAGAACAAAACGAACGGAACTACTTGCTTTGAATACAAGAAGAAGAACACAAAGTGGGATGAATCGAGCTCCTCCGAAGACGAAGAGAAAATCAAGAAAGGCGAGGTGGCAAACTATGCCTTAATGACATTCAACGATGAGGTAATCTAAACCCCCTTAATTTATTTCGAAATTACATGATGCTTTCATAATACATTTTATTTTTTAGTATAGAATTAATTTTCTTGAAAATTACATGTTTAAAAAAAATGAAAATGTAAAAATTATGATTATGCTAGTAGTTTTGAAAATAATCATGAAAAATACATATTTTATGATAAACAAACAAAATGATTTTGATTAAAAATATGAAATCATGCTATATGTGGTTAAGAAGTAATGATGTGTATCATGTTGATTTCCATTGTTATTTCTCGATTTTGATTAAATAAAATCATGTTTGAAGAAATGCATAATGATGTAATATTAAATATTTTAATACCATGATTAATAATTTATGCATGAGATTTTAAGTTATACATGATGATAAGCATGTGTTATTTTCATGAGTGTATTTGAAAAACATATGGTAAAATTATGCCCGAATGCATGAACTTGTTAAGATTATTTTTCGGACTTTCTTGATTCAATGATCAAATCACTTAATTGCCATGATGATTTTACACTATTACATGCCTTAATAACATGTTGGAAATTATGTGTTTTGGATACAAAAATTTTCATGATCATAAGCATGTTTTATCTTCATGATTGAATTTGAAAATCTATAGCAAAACCATGTCTGAATGCATGAAAGTGTTAAATTTTATTTTCGGATTTTCTTGATCCCAACAATTCATTTTTGAGAATCTATTGATCTTGATGGTTTTATGACGAAATTCATTTTTCGATCCTAAACATTGATGTATGTTTTTATTTAACATAAATGAAAAAGCACGCTAACATGAAATCAATCACTTAAAATGAAATACTTAAAAAAGAGAAATATATTATCAATGAAATCATGAATCTACTTATGTTATGAATTTTGTGAACCATAAAAATGATTTTGGTGATTTGAATTTGAGATGAGTTTTATGAAAATCATGATCTTGATTTCTTGGAATAACATGAGATTTCCCTTGATGATCATCTCGATTATTTAAAAGGAGATTTGTCGAAATGATTCATGGAATTTTTGATTCATGACTTGATCCTTCATTTGTTTATTAGATGGTTGAAATTTTTGTACCTTTGAATTCTTCCCTTCTCCCTTCGATTTTTGAATTTATGCATGTTATATGTTGAAGATTTGAAACCATGTTTTGATATCATGCGTACCCAAGAAATGTTGATTTGACAAAATGAATGATGATTTTTCTCTTGAATATAACTTGTGATATTTTTTTTATGAATCATCATCTTGATTTCTCGATATTCGATACATGAAATTTTATTATGAATCAAGATTTTTTATTTAATCGATCTCCTAAGATTTTCTTTCGATTATTTATGAGGAGGTTTTTCAAAAAGAAATCATGTCTTTTGGTATTCACATGTTTAAATCTTTCACGATATGATCTTTAAGCAATTCCTTGTATTCATGAAATGTTTTCTCATCACCCAACTAATTCTTCTTGATATTCTTTATGTGATGATATGAATGCATGAAATATTCATAAATTTATAATGATGCATGCAATACTTATGATAATGATGTACATGATGTATTGCATATGATGTGTATCATGAATGCTTTAAATGATGAATGTTTGATATCATGATCAACATGTTGATAAATGCTTAAAAATTTTAATGCTTGAATATCATGTATGATATGCTCATAATGATGATTTATTTATTTATATCATGCATGAAAAATAAAATGTATGGTTTTGAAAATGTGCATGTTTTAATTTGAAAATATAATGATAAGATTGATGCTTACCTTTGTCATGACTTAGAAATTGATGCAAAGTGTCTTCCCTTCTTTTTGACATTGACAAAGGGGGAGAAATATCGCTAGCTAATCTTGCAAAATTTAGAAACATGCACTTTGCAAAGGAAGCAAATATTTGCTAGCTTACATATTGCAAGGAAAAGAACTTAACATCTTGAACATCACAAAAATTTGCTATCTTGCATGATGTCAAATTTGTTAGAATTGCTAGCTTGTGGTCTAAAGAGAAGCAAAAAGTTGCTATCTTAAAAGAAGCAAATTGCACAATTCAAGAAGAAAGCAAAATTTTCACTTCACAAAAGAGAAGAAATTGCTATCTTGAACATGACTGAGAATTGCTAGCTTGAAATCTCAAGAAAATGCAAAAATGTGCTATCGTGCCTATCTCAAGAAAAGCAAATATGCCAACTTGCATATCTTTGAATGTGCTATCTTGTATGCTATAAAACTTGCATATCTACAACTTGATAGCTTAAATGTTCTAAGCATGATGTAACACTTGCTAAATTTTCTAGCTTCAAAACTGCATGATGATAAAACTTGATATTATGTTTTTCATGCAATAAGCTGAATTAATATCACAAACACAAGAATAGTTGTACTTCTCCTTTTTGTTGATGACAAAGGGGGAGAAGTATGTTGATGACATGACATGTTATGCCTAAGTATATGATGACATATTGCTTGGATTTTTGAATCCAAGAGTTTATATCAATATGGCATATTGATAGGGGGAGTTTGTTTAAACTCCGGGAGTTAAGGTTAACTCCGTCATCAAGTGGTTGTCATCATCAAAAAGGGAGAGATTATTAAATCTTATATTTTAATGATGAAACCACTTGATATATGTTTATGTTTTAATCTGCGTTTTGAATGACGCAGGATGCTTCGATCAGGATTAGACAATTAAAGCAGGAAAAATCATGTTGTGCCGGAGGAACATGTCAAAAGATTGGACGTCGGGCTGGTGGATCGGTCGACGTATCGACAGAAGGCTTCGGGCCATGGACTCGAGCATCAGGCCAAGAAGAGTAGGTATTGTGCCAAGGATATCAGAGTTGCGGAGTCAACTGACCGATTGGGCAATAGGCCGTAGGAGAGGACGATGCACCGAAAAACCGGACGAAGCGTCGAGGGACCAATGACATGCTAGACAACTTGGTTAATTGCTTTGGATTAATTGTCTCGATCGAAGTTTTGTTTTACATGTGCAGGATTAACTACGATGGAAGTAAGACATGCAGCAGGAGTTGCGCTGGAGTCAAGACTATGATCACGTTGGTGTTGAATCTCGGATTTTGATGATGAAGTCAATTGTCATTTGTTATCTAATCTATATGTGGAGATAAGTGTGCAGGATTAACTACGATGAAAGTGAGACATGCAGCAGGAGTTGCACCAGAGTCAAGGCAATGATCACGTTGGGAGTTCGAGAGTTTGACGGAAGTTCGGACAGTCGTCGGAGATTCTACGGGAACAAATCCGAGAAGTCCATAAGCTTGCCAAAGAAGCTCGTTGGAACTCGCCAAGTGAATCGTCGCAAGTCCAGGAGTTTGCCGGAAGTCCGCAGGAGCATCACCGAGGGTTCATCGGATGATCGATGAAAATTCGCCGGAAGCTCGTCGGAAGAAGCGATTGACGCACTGGAGCAAGCTGTAGTAAATGTCTTAGGAAAAATCGTAGTTAGCACATTGATTAGGTTGGAAATGGGAGATGATCCCATTAACTTAATCTTGGGGCAATTGGGCCCCTAAAATACCCAAATTGGGCCGAATGGATCAACCCATTCGGACCCTGATTTCTGCCAGGCGGTTGAACCGCCCAAGGCAGGAGGTTGCACCGCCCAAGGCAGGAGGTTGCACCGCCTGGGCTCAGTCTCCGAGCGAGATTGGGAGGTGCAACCGCTCCAGCCACGCGGTGGCACCGCTTGGGGCTCAGTCTCCGAGCGAGACTGGGCGGTGCAACCTCCCCTTACAGGAGGTAGCACTACTTGAGCTCAGTCTTCGAGCTCTGCCAGGCGGTGCAACTGCCTCAGTCAGGAGGTGCAACCGCCTGAGCTCGGTCTTCGAGCTCTGTCTGGAGGTGCAACCGCCCCTGACAGGAGGTAGAATCGCCTAGAGGCTCAGTCTTCGAGCTCTGCCAGGCGGTGCAACTGCTCCAGTCAGGAGGTGCAACCGCCTGATCCCGGAATTCTGGGAATTGACAGTTTTGAGCTCCAAATGTGAACTGGGTTGGGGCCTATAAATACCCCACCCATTTAGCACTGAAAGGCAGAAAAACTAACACCGAAATCTTGATCCTTTTCTGTGATTCTTAGAGCTCAAAATTGTTGTAAAGGCCAAAAGTTCTTCTCCCTCTATTCTTCCAAGTTCTGAGTTATAAAGAGAGGAGAGAAAATCTGTAAGGGTTGTCTCCTAAGCCCGTCAAAAGGAGTGAAACTATAAAAGGGTTGTTGGCCTTCGCCTATTGAAGGAAGGCCTCTAGTTGATGTCGGTGACCTCGTCGGTGGAGGAAGCCAAAAATGGAGTAGGTCAAGATTGACCGAACCACTCTAAATCTCGGTTTGCATTTACTTTGAGCATATTATCTTTACTAGAAACCTCCTCTGAAGCTTATTGCTTTCTGCGCATATACGATCGGGTTTCAAGCCTTGCACTTTCTGAATCAGCGTTTAGACGTAAATCTACTTTTTCGTACGATCATCATATTTCAGATTGCGTTTACATTTTGATTTCTACCATAACTATAAACTGCCTTTATACCCTTTCTTAAACTGTATCTCGCCTAATCAAGTGATTTACGAATCATCATTTAGACATAAATCAATTTCTTCATACGAAAGTCGTATTTCAGTTTACGCTTATATTCTGGTTTACATTATAACTGCAAACTGCCTTCATAGATTGACTTTAACATCATCTTGCTTGATCTTAAGTTAAAGTAATCTTAAAATCGGCTTTCACACAGAAATCGTTTTTATCGTTCGAACGTAGTTTCGTTTTAATCGCAGAAAGTTTTCCGCTGCACTAATTCACCCCCCCTCTCTTAGTGCTCTTGATCCTAACAATTAGTATCAGAGCGGGGTTAACTCTCTAACGGATTAAAACCCAAGAGAGATGGCATACGCCGGAAACCAAGAGAGCCATTCTATTACACGTCCACCCATGTTCAGTGGGACGGACTACACCTATTGGAAGACCCGAATGAGGATCTTTCTTATTTCTATGGATTTTGAACTTTGGAATCTTGTCGAAAACGGATTTTCGAAGTCTTCTCTTCCAATGATCGATTGGAATGAATTGGAGAAGAAGGCTTTCGCTCTTAATGCAAAGGCTATGAATGCCTTATTTTGTGCACTTGATAAAAACGAGTTTAATCGTGTTTCAACTTGTGAAACCGCATTTGATATTTGGCACACACTCGAAGTGACTCATGAAGGCACAAGTAGAGTGAAAGAGTCAAAAATCAATATTCTGTTACATTCTTTTGAACTTTTCCAGATGAAACCGAGTGAAACCATTGGTGACATGTTTACCCATTTCACGGATGTCGTCAATGGTCTAAAAGGACTCGAAAAGAGTTTTTCGGATTTTGAGCTCGTAAATAAGATTCTAAGATCCCTTCCTAAGAGTTGGGATCCTAAAGTCATTGCTATTCAAGAGGCAAAAGATCTAAGTAACTTCCCTCTTGAAGAACTAATCGGGTTATTAATGACCTACAAGATGACTTGGAAAGCTCATGAAGAGCAAGAAGACATCCTTCCAAAGAACAGGAAGGATATGACACTTAAAACTTGAGAAGGCCACTTGAGAGATAACTCAAGTGATGAGGACTGTGATGATGACTTGGCACTTTTAACAAGAAATTTTAAAAAATTCATTAAAAGAAACAAGTTTAAGAATGACGCAAAAAATAAACTTGAATCCAAGAAGGACCAAGTTATTTGCTATGAATGCAAAAAGCTGGGACACTACAAGAGTGATTGTCCCTAAGTCAAAAAGAGAACATCAAAGAAGAAGGCGCTTAAAGCAACGTGGGATGACTCAAGCGCGTCCGAAGAAGAGGAGTCCAACACCGAGCAAGTTGCTCATTACGCATTAATGGCCATCGGAGATGAGGTAACAAATTTAATAGATGCAGATTTATCATTTGATGAATTATTAAATGCCTTCCATGACTTATTTGATGAATGCAAGATTATTAATAGAAAATACAAATTGCTAAAAAAGGAGCATGATAGTCTTACTTTAAATTTTGATAAGTTAAAAACTGAATATCATGATAGTTTAAGTTCATGCATCAAATGCCATGATCTAGAAACTCTCCAAAAGGAAACCTTGCTACTTAAGGACACTATTAGAACCCTTGCAGATTCTAAACTTAGGGTTGATCTCTTTAGGGGATCGGCCTCCTTGGAACTCTATAGGGGTTCCTCCCTCCAAGTTGCTGCTCAAAGGCTACAGAAAAGATTCATCTATTGCTTATGAAAAGAAAAGAAATATATGACTATTTATAGGGCTTCTAAACCCTAACTCCTAATAGGACTCCTACTTAAGACTCTTACTTCTAACCAACTCCTAATAAGACTCCTACTCAAGACTCCTATTCCCTTACAACTCCTAATTCTTCTCTAAGAAAAAACCTTCTACATGAATGCCCCTCTCAATTAGGATTCTCCTAGCTAGAGTCCTAACAGAATGTCCCTCTCAATTAGGACTCTCCTAGCTAGAGTCCTAATATTTTTACATGAATGTCCCTCTCAATTAGGACTCTCCAAGCTAGAGTCCTAACAGACCCGCCCTCTTCAAATCAGCCTTGTCCTCGAGGCTGATGATTCGTGAATTCTGGGAATTTGATCTTCAAGTCGTCATAGTTCTCTCAAGTGGCATCTTTTATTGGTAGGTTCGCCCACTGTATTAGCACTTCATTAGTGGGTCGTCGTCGTCGAGTCACGATCCGTCGATCAATAATGGCACTTGGCTGGGTCTGGAGTTCTCTTTGGGTAGTCATATTTGGTGGGTGGCTTTGGGCTGTCTCCAAGCACCTGTTTAAAACTTTCGGCTAGCTGTTGGTTTGTGGGTGATATGTCATACTCCTTTTCAATTTAGTACCCTGCATATGGAATAACTTTGTCCAAAATATGCTCTTGAAGATGCAAGTAGAATTTGTCACAAGCACAATGCGTCCCTTATAGTGTAATTCTTTTGAGTCCCAATTGTAATGATCCATGGGGCTTGGTGCTTCCTCCAATTTTTTTATAATCTTACTAGTATCTGAATCTTCCTGTCATTCCATCTTAATATCCTCAAGGAAGTCGCTGGTCGGAAGTGAAACGACCGAAACTTCAACATGCTCGGGTAGCTACGAAAGCGCCTCTACAAGAACATTCTCTTTCCCCTTTTTGTAAGTTATTTCAAAATCAAATCCAAGAAGTTTTGTTACCCATTTTTGTTGCTCAGGGGATGGTATATTTCGCTCCAAAAAGTACTTGAGGCTTTTATGGTCGGTTTTATTTTGAAATCGTTGACCAATCAAGTAGGGTCTCCACCTCGTTGTTGCGTGCACAATGGCGAGAATCTCCTTATCATATGTTGACTTATTTTGATGGGAGGGAGATAATGCCTTGCTAGTGTATGCGAGTGGTCGACCATCTTGCATGAGAATGACTCCAATTCTGACTCCAAATGCGTCGGCCTCCATAATGAAGGGTCAGTTAAAATCTGGTAGTGTTAGCCACCAGCGTCGTCATCATGGCTGCCTTAAGTTTGTCGAAGGTAGCGGAGGCTTTGTCTGACCATTGGAAGACATCTTTTTTTAGTAAGGAAGTAAGTGGTGCACTGATCTCGCCATAGTTTTTCACGAACTTGCAGTAGTAGCCTGTTAAACGTAGAAAGCCATGTAGCAATTTTACGTTCCTCGGGGTAGGCAAGTTTTGCATTGCTTCAATTTTGAAGGGGTCCACTGTCACATATTCCTCTGATATGATATGCCCAAGATATTCCACATTGTGTTGAAGAAACCAAAAATTTGTAATGGTTGTTGTGAGTTCAAAAGGTGGTTTTCGGTATGTCTTCTTCGCACACTCATATTTGATGATACCCGGATTAAAGGTCCAGCTTTGTAAAGATTTATGCTCCCTTTCATCTAGTAATTCATCTGCTATTGGAATAAGGTATTTGTCTTTGATGCTTATGCCATTGAGAGCTCGGTAATCAACGCATATTCGCCATGTTCCGTCCTTCTTGCGTACAAGTAGCACCGGTGAAGAATAGAGGTTGCAACTTGGCCGAATAACTCCTGTTTTAGGCATTTCTTTTACAATCCTTTCTATTTTATCCTTCTGAAGATATAGATATTGATATGGCTGAGTATTTGCTGGAGGTTTGCCTGAAAGAATCATTATATAATGATCATGCCAACGGGTAAGAGGTAGGTTGTACGGTTCGTCAAATATATCTGAAAATTCAGCATGCAAAGGAAGTAGGTTTGGATCTTCAAATTATATTGGCTCTCCCTTAGTTTGCTGCTCAAGTTGTATAAAAAATCTGCTGCATGCTTTATGCAAAACCTTCTCCATTTGTTGTGTGCAAATCGTCGTTATGTTGCCCCCACGTCTCCCGTTCAGTATCACCTGTTTCTCCTTACTGTAAAATTTCATAATTAGTTGCATAAAATTCAAAGAAATATCAACTAATGTCATCAACCATTTAATTATGAACATGGCCTTATGATTATCAGGAGGGAGAAGGAAGAAATCTGCAATTATCTCTTGGTCCTACAGCAATAGTTTCTCCTGCGGGTGCCTACGATCACAATTCAAAATCCGTCCGTCGACGACCTTATTGTCAAACCTACTGCAATTCTCAATAGGTAAGGCCATCTGGATAGTAACCTTACTATTTATAAAGTTATTAGAACTGCCCATGTCGATGAGAACAGTGATCGGTTGTTGTTTGAGAAGGCCTCCAACTTTCATCGTTTCCGGGTTTGAATAACCGGCTAGTGCATGTACCGTAACTTCAGTCGGTTGTGGCTCTTCTTCTGCATCTTCTTCTTCATGTTTAAGGCTCTCTTCTAGATATTCAATGACCTCTTCTTCTATTGGTTCAATCATAAGAAGTCTCCCTTTACTACAGCGATGCTCACGGCTCCACGGCTCGTCACAATGCCAACATAACCCCTTCGCATATCGCTCCCGAAGCTCTTCTCTTGTTAACCTCTTTGGTGTAGAGACTTGGTCAATAGTAGGGGGGGCTGAGGGCTTCAATATTACTGGTTGAGGAGCGTCCCTAGTCCTCCGAGCTTCATGGTTCAATTGCTCCTCTTGATGTCGTGCGAAAGAGATGGCTGCCATAAGTGTATACGGTTGTCGCGCTTTAACTTCTCTTCGGATCTCCGGCTTCAAGCCCTCAATGAAGGTCCTCAATAGCTATTTTTGAGACTAATCATGAGTTTGATTAGATAACCTTTCAAACCTGGTTTGGTACTCCTAAATGGTGGAAGTTTGTCGGATCTTTGCTAGTTGTCCATCAATATTCTCGTAATCGGTTGGTCTGAAGCGGATCAGCAGTCCTTCTTTGAATTGTTGCCATGAAAGGACTCCATATGTATGTTCAAACCAGTCAAACCACTGTCCCCTTCAAGATGTATAGCTGTAATTTTCACCATAGATGCATCCGCGGTTTTGTGGTACTGAAAATATCGCTCCGCGTGCGAGATCCAACCAATCGGGTCTCCTTCTTCCCATCTAGGGAAGTCCACTCTCATGCATAGATAGTTGGGTTTAGTCATAGAGCCTCCCCTCCCTTGGAACTCATCTCTTCAAGCCTAGTGCGATTGGGCAAAGCTCTCTCCGTTATATGATTTTTTCGGGCTTAGTGGTCGGCCCAATCTGAGTTCGATAAAGAGCGTCCGAATCTTATCCTCCATTCGCGCCTCCAAGGCTTCGAATTTAGCATTGATTACCTCCTTAGATGCCATAATATATGCCTCTAAATCTATGATATTAAGATCTCTCTTTTGTTGTCAGGTTAAAGGCATGTATAGTTGAGAGAAGTGATGGTCGAAAGGATTGGTGGATCGATGGATGTAGGCTATGATTTAGGCTTGTTTTGTGGCTGTTTTGGGTGTAGTTTAAGGGTGTAGTCTAGTGGAGTTTTAGGGCTATGGATGTATGTTTTGGATCTATGGTAGATGGTAGCAAAGGTTTGATAGAAATCAGTGGAAGTTGCAGCAAGTATGTGCTATCTTGTAAGAGTAGAATTGTCGTCGAAGAAACAACGGTTTCTCAACATAATTTCCACCAAAAACTTGAGATAATTGAGGAGGGAATTGATAGCAAAATCACAGTTTATATAACAGCAAGGATATCTAATTTAATCAAGAAAATTTCAGCAATATAACAGCAAGGAAATTGGTGCAAGTTGAGATTGCAGAATTCTCATCGAAAAATTTCAGCGGGTTACGACAAAAATTTGCAGCAACATAAAATTGTTTTTAGAGATGAATTTCTTAATAGATCAATCTTAGATGGAAGCTAAGATGATCTATGAAGTGTATAAGAAATTTCATTCAAAAAAGATTGTAAATAGATGGGTTAAGGCAACAATATGCGGCTGAAATTTTCTACAACACAGATTTTTAGGTATAGCAGATTGGACGTAAAAGATAAGTGGTTTATATTGAGAATTTTTTGATGAAACCAAAGCGAAATCCACTGTTAGGAAGTATCAAAGCTATCATAAAAATTTAGTAGAGATTTGGATAGAAACAATATAGTATCAAGATCAAATAAACAGTGCTATGCGGCTGAAATTTTACAGTGCAGATTTTCAAGTATAGCAGATTTGACGTAAAAGATCAATGGTTTATATTGAGAATTTTTTGAAAAAACCAAAGAGAAATCTGCTGTTAGGAAGTGTCAAAGATGTCATAAAAATTTCATAGAAATTTGGATAGAAAAAGTATAGTAGCAAGATCAAACAGATGGTACAATGCGGTTGGAATTCTGCAATGAATCTTTCGTCGTAGAGATGAAAACTTTGTGATGGAAGGTTTATGCAGCAATATAGAAACGATTTTTTTTTTTTTTTGGATTTTCGAATAGGGATAACTAAATTGCAGCAGCAGTAAGGTAGAAAACCATAACCTGTTGCAATTCACGGGGAGATCAAATGATGATCTGCGGTGGTGGAGATGACGGTGGAATTCGGCGACGATCTTTTAAGCAATTGTGGGAATTGCTTTGAGCGGTTGTGGAGGGTTGATGGATGGTAGTGGAAGGGCAGTGAGATACCAAGAACGCTGCTCTAATACCAGGTGTTAGAACCCTTGCAGATCCTAAACTTGGGGTTGATCTCTTTAGGGGATCGGCCTCCTTGGAACTCTATAGGGGTTCCTCCCTCCAAGTTGCTGCTCAAAGGCTGCAGAAAAGATTCATCTATTGCTTATGAAAAGAGAAGGAATACATGGCTATTTATAGGGCTTCTAAACCCTAACTCCTAATAGGACTCCTACTTAAGACTCTTACTTCTAACCAACTCCTAATAAGACTCCTACTCAAGACTCCTATTCCCCTACAACTCCTAATTCTTCTCTAAGAAAAAACCTCCTACATGAATGCCCCTCTCAATTAGGACTCTCCTAGCTAGAGTCCTAATAGAATGTCCCTCTCAATTAGGACTCTCCTAGCTAGAGTCCTAATATTTTTACATAAATGTCCCTCTCAATTAGGACTCTCCAAGCCAGAGTCCTAACAGACACCTTGAAGAAATTCGAGGTTGGTAGCAAGTCATTGAACAGGATCCTTACAAACATGGGTCACGTTCCCAAAAGAAGTGGAATTGAATTTGTGAGAAGTCCTCACCAAAATCCAACCACTTTCATAAAAGGCCCCATCTTACATGTTCGACACCAAAACAAATGCAACTTTTGTTGCAAATTTGGACACAAGACGCATTATTGTCCATTCAAGAAAATTAGTCCAAACAAATTGATTTGGGTTCCTAAAGTAACCATGATAAATTCTATGCAACATGATAGACAATGTAGATCTATTTGTAAGGCACCCAAAAGTAAATGGGTACCTAAAAAATCATCCTTTCCTGTAAAAACATTAAAAAAAAAAAAACTGGAGCAAGAAATAATATTCTGCTCCTTGGATTCTCGATATTCATGACCCAAGATCAAAAAAGGAACTCGCAATGCTCTCTAGCCTAAATAACAGATGGAGATTGTAAATTTAAAATCACAAATGCGATTTAGATACAATCCTATTTGACTTTTCAGAATTAGAAACGTTTGATTCTCAATCCACATATCCTCTAGATTTTCGAACCCATCAACTTCATCTGTTCATAACTTTCGAATCCAACTCTGTATCATGAACCGACTAAGTCTGTCATGAACTTGCAAGGCTTACCAACTTAAACAAACTGTCACAATCATGTGTACGACATTGAGAGTATGCACGATCGTGCAAAAGTTCTTGTCTTAAAATGAAAACTCTTACGTAATTACGTAAGTAAAGTTGATTGCTCTAAATGAAAATTCTTCTCAAGACAAAAACTCTCAAATCAGATTACACTGCGATCAGAACAAGTGCTCACCGCCTGCAGGCGGTGGCACCGCCCCAACTGGAGGTAGCACCTCCAGTTGTCACGTGTTGCAAGCGGTTGCACCGCTCCAGCCAGAGGTGCAACCGCCCGCAACTCTGCCCTTTTTAACCCAAGCTAGGGCCGGCGGTGAAACCGACCCCAACTCACTCCCTTCCCCTCTCTACTCTTCCAAGCCTCCTCCATCCCCATTTCTCCCCTCATAGCATCCCAAATACCCCTCATTTCGGAGCAAAACATCAATAATCCTTCCCTCTCTTGAAGATTTCACTAAGGTATTCTCTAAGAAGCCCTTAAACTCTGTTTTTTTTTATTCATTTACTCTTGCTCATCACTATTCTTCTAAATAGCAGTAGTTATGGGATCTAGAAGATCCTCAAGGGACAAAGGAAAGAGGAGATTAGTAGAAGATTTTGATCTCACCCTTTTCGATTCAAAATACCATGCTGAAAAATTTTCCTCTTTCGAACTTAGGAGTATCAATAAGGGAAAATATGTAGATTTAAATGAACTAAGAGACTTAGAGACAATCTAATGGTTTGCAAACTTAGATCTACTTCCTATTTTGTAAATTAATGAACCCATCTATCCAAGACTTGTTAGATTGTTTTACAACAACATACAAATAGATGAAGAAGAAAGAATGTCTACCTATCTTTTAGGATAACACATCTCAATTACGGATAAATTCATTTGCGACATGATAGGCATTCCCATGAAAAGTAGAGGACTTTACTTTAGAGGATCATGGGATGATGAAACTGTTGGAACAACATATGTTGAAGCCTTAGGAACAATTTTTGCCAATCCCAACTTAGCATTTGTTCCTAAAAGTTGTGAACATCTACTGCCTCTAAACACTAATGTACTTCATCATATCCTAACTAGCATCATTCTCCCTAAACAACACCATCATGATGAAGTAAGCCAATTAGAATTAGGAACTATATATTTGATCATGAAAGGACATGACATCTGTCTTGGTTATCTTATCCAACAAAACATGTTAGAACTATCTAAGAAAGACATGATGCTCCCATATGGTGGTATAATCACTAGAATAATGAAAGCCTACGATATTCTAATACCACCGGAAGAAGAAGTAATAAAAGTAGATAGATTTAGCATAATAAATAAAAATCTACTTTAGCGATTATGATGTTTTTATAGAAACGATAATTGGGTTAGAATGCCAAGAAGAACCGATCCCCCTCAACCTGAACCAGAACCGGAAATACCAGTCTTTAGGGGTACCCAATCTCCTCCGATCTGTCCCTTTGAGGAAACACATCCATTTGAGCAAACTCATACATCATCTGTCGAAGATATTGGGATTTGGATGGACCGATTCGAACAAAGACAAGAACGGCTTGAACATCGACAAGATCAAATCCTATCTGAGCTGCAGCAAATTCATCGACAATTTGACTCCTTGTTTAGGCACTTTAATTTTCCACCTCATGAATGAGCTTGTATGAACACAATCATCTATTGTTATTGTAAACTCCTTATGTTACTCACCATGATGAGCTTTGCCTTGATCCTTGATATAGTTACCTAATATATTTTGAGCATATGCAGAGTTGTAAACATCTATCGTTGTTTATCTCGGATTTTACATTGAAACTAAATGTTTTGAAAACCTTATGCCTTGATTTCCATGATAAATATGGTTTGAAAAAGTGATATACCAATGTAGTTGATAAGTCATTGCCATGATATTGATACTAAACATCAACTAGCTTACTTTTTTACAAAACCTCTAAGTGAAGAACAATTTGATTTCATAAGAAGAGAATTAGGAATGTTGATGTGTCCGAATAGATAAACTAGTTAAAATTATTTTTCGGACTTTATTGAATGATCAAATCACTTGATTGCCATTACGTAACATGTGTTGAAATGTTTTGTCTTCATGATTGTATTTGAAAATCTGTAGCATGGTCTTGTCCGAATGCATGAAAGAGTTCATTTCATTTTCAGATATGCTTAACAGTTGGAATGCTAAAAATCGAATTTTTTCATACACTCTTATGAAAAATATTTTTTCTGAAACGGATTTGATGAAATGATTCCTGCTTATGAATTCCATCTTGAAATATGGATGATAGTATTTTTACTTGCAAAAAGCTATTACAAACACATATCTTGACTCAAAATAAACTCACAAATAGCTGGAATCACAAATGGCTTTCCTCCTTCATGCACAAAGGATTATAACAAAATAAAAAAAAAAGGGAAGAAGTATTCAAAGCAATCTACGTATCATGCTTTTCTTTATATGCTTGATAATCTGCCTATTTGTTCTCCTAGTATCACAACTACCATGCTTTTTGTTGATGACAAAGGGGGAGAAATATATGAATTGATGCTATAAACACTATGATTATGCCATGCTTGCATCACCAAGAGATATATGAACACATGCCATAATTTGCATTATGCCTTGAGTTGATATCTTACCATGTGAAGAAATGCAACACTTGCTAAAATATTTGAAATGTGTACATCATGTAATGATATCAAAATCTTATTTCACAGCTTTACATGTTGATATCTTACAATATGATGAATTTCTACAATTACCATCATTTAAAATTGTTAAGTAAAATTTGAAAATGAATGTCAAGCCCTGACATCATCTTCAGAGAGATACATCATGATGGGAATCATGATGAGAGTATTGATAAGTTCAAATGATTTAACTTATCAATATGTTGCTTGAATTCTTAGGTCTTGAATTCAAGAATGACTTATCTCAAGTATGGCATATAGACAGGGGGAGTTAAGGTCAACTCCATTATCAATTTATTATCATCATCAAAAAGGGGGAGATTGTTGAATCTCGAATTTTGATGATGAAGTCAATTATCATTTGTTATCTAATCTATATGTTGAGATAAGTGTGTAGGATTAACTATGATGAAAGTGAGACATGCAGTAGGAGTTGCGCCAGAGTCAAGACAATGATCACGTTGGGAGTTCGAGAGTTCGACGGAAGTTCGGACAATCATCGGAGGTTCTGCGGGAACAAATCCGAGAAGTCCATAAGCTTGCCAAAGAAGCTCGTCGAAACTCACCAAGTGAATCGTCGCAAGTCCAGGAGTTTGCCGGAAGTCCGTAGGAGCATCACCGAGGGTTCATCGGATGATCGACGGAAGTTCGCCGGAAGCTCGCCGGAAGAAGCGATTGACGCACCGGAGCAAGCTGTAGTAAATGTCTTAGGAAAAATCATAGTTAGCACATTGATTAAGTTAGAAATGGGAGGTGATCTCATTAACTTAATCTTGGGGCAATTGGGCCCCTAAAATACCCAAATTGGGCCGAATGGATCAACCCATTCGGACCCTGATTTCTGCCAAGCGGTTGAACTGCCCAAGGCAGGAGGTTGCACCGCCTGGGCTCAGTCTCCGAGCGAGACTAGGAGGTGCAACAGCTCCAGCCAAGCGGTGGCACCGCCTGGGGCTCAGTCTCCGAGCGAGACTGGGCGGTGCAACCTCCCCTGATAGGAGGTGGCACCGCCTGAGCTCAGTCTTCGAGCTCTGCCAGGTGGTGCAACCTCCTCAGTCAGGAGGTGCAACCGCCTGAGCTCGGTCTTCGAGCTCTGTCAGGAGGTGCAACCGCCCCTAAAAGGAGGTAGCACCACCTAGAGGCTCAGTCTTCAAGCTCTGCTATGCGGTGCAACCGCTCCAATCAGGAGGTGCAACCGCCTGATCCCGGAATTTCAGGAATTAACAGTTTTGAGCTCCAAATTTGAACTGGGTTGGGGCCTATAAATACCCCACCCATTCAGCACTGAAAGGCAGCAACTTAACACCGAAATCTTGATTCTTTTCTGTGATTCTTAGAGCTCAAAATTGTTGTAAAGGCCAAAAGTTCTTCTCCCTCTGTTCTTCCAAGTTCTAAGTTGTAAAGAGAGGAGAGAAAATTTCTGTAAGGGTTGTCTCCTAAGTCCGTCAAAAGGAGTGAAACTGTAAAAAGGGGGTTGGCCTTCGCCTATTGAAGGAAGGCCTCTAGTTGACGTCGGTGACCTCGTCGGTGGAGGAAGCCAAAAGTGGAGTAGGTCAATATTGACCGAACCACTCTAAATCTCGGTTTGCATTTACTTTGAGCATATTATCTTTACTGCAAACCTCCTCTGAAGCTTACTACTTTCTATGCATATACGATCGGGTTTCAAGCCTTGCACTTTCCGAATCAGCGTTTAGATGTAAATCTGCTTTTTCGTACGATCATCATATTTCAGATTGCGTTTACGTTTTGATTTCTACCATAACTGCAAACTGCCTTTATACCCTTGCTTAAACTACATCTCGCCTAATCAAGTGATTTACGAATCAGCATTTAGACATAAATCAGTTTCTTTGTACGAACGTCGTATTTCAGTTTGCGCTTATATTCTGGTTTACATTATAACTGCAAACTGCCTTCATAGATTGACTTTAACATCGTCTTCTTGATCTTAAGTTAAAGTAATATTAGAATTGGCTTTCACACAAAAATCATTTTTATCATTCGAACACAGTTTCGTTTTAATCGCAGAAAGTTTTCCGCTGCACTAATTCACCCCCCCCCCCCCTCTTAGTGCTCTTGATCCTAACAGTTGGGAGTTCGAGAGTTCGACGGAAGTCCGGACGGTCGTCGGAGGTTCTATGGGAACAAATTCGAGAAGTCCAGGAGCTTGCCAAAGAAGCTCATCGGAACTCCCTAAGTGGATCATCACAAGTCCAGGAGTTTGCCGGAAGCCCATAGGAGCATCACCGAGGGTTCATCGGATGATCGACGGAAGTTCGCTGGAAGCTCGCCGAAAGAAGCGATTGACGCACCGGAGCAAGTTGTAGGAAATGTCTTAAGAAATGTCATAGTTAGCATATAGATTAAGTTAGGAATGGGAGGTGATCCCATTAACTTAATCTAGGGGCAATTGGGCCCTTGCAGACCCAAATTGGGCCGAATGGATCAACCCATGTGGACCAGAATTTTTGCCAGGCGGTGGCACCACCTAGGAGATGGTCTCCCAGAAAAGCTGAGCGGTGGCACCGCTTGGGCTCTACGAGACTGGGCGGTGCAACCGCCCCAAGCAAGCGGTGGCACCGCTTTGGCTCGGTTTCCGAGAGAGACTAGGCGGTGGAACCGCCTAAGCTTGGTCTCCGAGCTCTGCTAGGTGGTGCAACCGCCCCTATCAAGCGGTGGCACCACCCAGAGGCTCAGACTCCGAGCTGCCAGGCGGTTGTACCTCCCCAGTTAGGAGGTGGTACAGCCAGGACCCCGAAAATCTAGGAGATGACATTTTTGAGCTCTAAATTCAAACCAGTATGGAGCCTATAAATACCCCTCCCATCCCTGGGTAAAACACACAAGCACAGAGAGATTAAAAGAGAGAAAACGCTGCTGCAATCTCTAGAATTTCCCTCCTTTAGCTTAAGTGTTAGAATTCTGTTTGAGGGAGGAGAGTGAGTGCTTGTAAGGGTTATCTCCTAAACCCGGTAAAAGGAGAAGAGGGGTGTAAGAAGGAGGTTGATCTTCACCTAGTAAAGGAAGATCGTTAGTGGATACCGGTGGTTTCGACGGAAAGGAATCAGAAGAGTGGATGTAGGTCACGATTGACCGAACCACTATAAACTCACGTCTTCTCTGGTTTGCATTTATTATTGCTGCTTACCTTACTGCAAACCTCCATATGTGCTTTATTTCCTCATTACTTTTGCTGCACTCATTTACGAACTCACTTTCACGTTAAGTTTCCGAAAACAATTTTACATCGGAAATGATTTCATAATACGAACGCAGTTTTAAACGTCAAAAGTTTTTCGCTGCACTAATTTACCCCCCCCTCCCCCCCTCTTAGTGCTCTTGATCCTAACATAGGCTAGGTCACATCTATAAGGGAAGGAGTTATGACTCTAGCTAGGAGAGTCCTAATTGAGAGGAACATTCTGTTAGGACTCTGTTAGGACTCTTGCTAGGAGAGTCCTAATTGAGAGGGACATTCTGTTAGGACTCTAGCTAGGAGAGTCCTAATTGAGAGGGACATTCATGTAGGAGGTTTTTTCTTAGAGAAGAATTAGGAGTTGTAAGGGAATAGGAGTCTTGAGTAGGAGTCCTATTAGGAGTTGGTTAGAAGTAAGAGTCTTAAGTAGGAGTCCTATTAGGAGTTAGGGTTTATAAGGCCTATAAATAGTCATGTATTCCTTTTCTTTTCTTAAGCAACAAATGAATCTTTTCTATAGCCTTTGAGCAGCAACTTGGAGGGAGGAACTATTGGGAAATCATTGGGGGTGACATCATATGCGCAGCGAAAGAACAAGAAAACAAAAATCCCCGATTCCCAAAAAGATGTTCGTCGTCGTGCGAAGATTGGTTCGCAAAAATCCGCAAAACACAAAACTGCGTATAGAGATTGTGTTACCTAGGGAGATCGTATATCCCTGTTTTCTTGCAGATCCTTAGGAGAGGGTGAAGGAGGTCAAGCGTCCTCCTCTCTAGCGGTGATCCACACAGCAGGGTTGCAATGACGCTCCTCAAGACTCTAGGCCTACTCTGAGGTGGAGAGGGAGAAGAGAATAGGAAAGGCAAGCAAAAGACTCTAGCCTATGAGGCTGTGAATCCCTCATATTTATAGAGATCCCGTGTCAAACCCTAATGGGTCCTTCTCTAGTGGGTATTGGATCTGCATCCAATAAGACAAGGGCTCCGTTGGATATCTCATATCCGAACCTCTGCTCATCGCAATGCCTACCATATGTGTGTGACCCTCTAGGCCCAATATCGAGCTGGCCGTGAGTCACACCTGTCAGAACTCCTTCTAACTCAGTGAATTATTATCTCTGTAATAATTCACTCGACTCATCGACTACGGACGTACTAGGCCACTACGCCGTAGTCCCCAGACGATACAGGGGAATCCAATCCATTGGACCTATCTATCCTCAGTTACCATGTACCTATAGTCCCTCATCTATCTAATATCCCAGAGACCGTATAACGAGCATGGTGTTGTCAAACCCATACGGTTTCTACTCGAGTCTCGCTCTAATCGGATTCTCCCGGAGAACTCTTTCTCTCTCAACCCGAATGACCCTAGCCAGGGATTTGTCTGAGCAAGAACACATGGGATATTCCTCTCATGACGCCGAGAGTGGATGACACTCAATAGCCCTCGCAAGGTCGACTACCACTCCCAATGACCAGCTGTACTAGATCTGGGAACAGCCAAACCTATAAGTCTGGTATCAAAGAGTGGAGCACTCATACAGGACATCATTGGTGTCTCAAGTCTAAGGACTAGATACACCACTAGGACTACGGAATCGCTGTCTGACAATAAGGCATCATCAACCATCCAACATTCCGTAAGCGGATCAATCAGTGAACTCATTCTCCAATGAGCACCTGTATTGTATCCCTAGTGTCCCTACACGAGCAGCTATGAGACCAGCT
Source organism: Musa acuminata AAA Group (assembly GCF_036884655.1). Taxonomy (NCBI): domain Eukaryota; kingdom Viridiplantae; phylum Streptophyta; class Magnoliopsida; order Zingiberales; family Musaceae; genus Musa; species Musa acuminata. The sequence goes on along the minus strand of NC_088335.1, from coordinate 29,454,257 downwards.
GCATCCATCATATGGACGGGTATACAGCACACCAGTCTATCTGGTTATCACGATGTCCTTCTCGAGTAACCTATGACCGGGATTATTTAGGATATGTGTTTAAAGGTGAATCGATCTCATTATCGTGATCTCATCACGATCCGATTCCCATTGCACAAATCCAAGGACATCACAATATATATATGCACATATGCAATTGTTATAAAGTGATATACGTCAAAATATAATAAGCAAAAAGATTATGTATCAAGTCACACGTGCCATCACTCACGTGATTGGCTTGTTGGGCACCTATGACTAGCAATCTCCCACTTGACCTAAAGCCAATCACCTATGTGTCTGATCTCCATCAGACCCCTGTGACGCTCAAAGACATTTTGAGACAACGGCTTTGTCAGTGGATCTGCAATGTTATCTTCGGATGAAACTCTTTCCACTGCAACATCTCCTCGGGTTACGATCTCTCTTATAAGCTGGAACCTCCTCAGAACACTTCTGATGAGACCCGGGTTCCCTTATTTGAGTAATCACCCTATAGTTGTCGCAATATAAGGAAGTCGACTTGTCGCTATCTGTATCGACTCCCAAATCTGTGATGAACTTCTTCACCCAGACTCCCTCCTTTGCTACATCCGATGCAGCAATATACTCCGCCTCTGTGGTCGAGTCAACAGTGGTATCTTGCTTGGAACTCTTCCAGCACACTGCTCCTCCATTCAAGGTGTACACATACCCTGAATTCGACTTGCTATCATCGACATCAGACTGAAAACTTGAGTCAGTGAAGCCTTCAACCTTAAGGCTATTACCTCCATATACTAGTAAAAGATCCTTAGTCCTTCTCAAGTACTTAAGGATACACTTTACTGCTTTCTAGTGCTCCAAGCTTGGATCCACCTGATACCTGCTCGTGACACTCAGAGCATGCGCTATATCAGGCCTAGTACATAGCATGGCATACATTATAGACCCTATTGCTGAGGCATAAGGTATCATATTCATGTTTGCCCTTTGGAATTTTCCATGCCAAACATTTTGACAATGGTTTCTATGTACCTGGACTGGGACAAGCCAAGCATCCTCTTGGATCTATCTCTATAGATTTTAATCCCCAAGATATAGGATGCTTCCCCTAAGTCCTTTATGGAGAAGTGTCTAGATAACCAAGTCTTTACTATGGATAGCATTCCTACGTCATTCCCAATGATGAGGATGTCATCCACATATAACACCAAAAAGGTGATAGCGCTCCCACTTACCTTCCTGTACACACAAGGCTCATCTTCGTTCTTAACGAAGTCATAAGATCTGATTGCCTCATCAAATCTTATGTTCCAACTTCGGGAAGCTTGCTTTAGTCCATAAATGGATCTAAGCAACCTACACACCTTATCTGGGCAGTTCTTGGACACGAATCCCTCAGGTTGCATCATATACACCTCCTCCTCGAGGTTCACGTTGAGGAATGCGGTTTTCACATCCATCTGCCAGATCTTATAATCATATTGTGCTACAATAGCCAATAGAATTCTGATGGATTTTAGCATTGCTACGGGTGAGAAAGTTTCGTCGTAGTCAACACCTTGCCTTTGATGATACCCCTTAGCCACTAGCCTTGCTTTATAGGTCTCTACCTTTCCATCTACTCCGATCTTTTTCTTAAAGATCCACTTGCAACCGATGGGTACAATACCTTCGGGCGAATCAACTAGGTTCCAAACCTTATTGGAGTACATAGAATCCATCTCAGAATTCATGGCTTCTTACCACTTCTCGGAGTCTATACTCATAATAGCCTCCTCGTAGGTCTGAGGATCAATATCCTCAGCATCCTCTCCTCTAATATGTCCCACATATCTCTCAGGAGGATGAGATACTCTATCAAACCTGCGTAAAGTTGAAACTTGTGTATTAGGTACCAGAACAGACTCAGGCTGTAGAGTGGTGCTTGAGCTTGGTTCTCTAACTTCGCTCAACTCTATCATTCTCCCACTGTCTCCGCCAAGAATGTGTTCCTTCTCAAGGAACACTGCTCTCTTAGCTACAAAGACCTTTTTGTCCTCGAGATGATAGAAATAATACCCACAAGTTTCCTTGGGGTACAGTACTAATATGTGGTACTATAGGAATTTTAAAGGAATTTTAAAGGCAAGGAATTGGCTAAACAAACACATTTCATATGCAATCTCTTCTGGAACTAGTACTAATATGTGGTACGATCCTTGGGTGAATGGGAAGAGTATATTTCAATTATATGACGACAGAATACGAAAAGATCTTGGGGCTCTCAAAGATTGGAAGGTTTCCGAGTTCATTGCTAACGGTACTTGGTGTCTCCCTAATCCTATTTCTCCCGAAATGTTATCACTTTGGCCGACTATCATAGCTATTCCAATCAGGAACAACTCTTCAGATACACTTATTTGGCCTCATGACAATGGCAAATTTAGTGCCACATCCGCATGGAATCAAATTAGGCAAAGAAATAACAAGTGGGTCCCAAGCAGTTGGACATGGGATCGACCGGGATCACAAAGACACTCCTTATGTACATGGCAGGCCCTTCTCAATAAACTACCTACAATAGACAATATGAAAAGAAGAGGTATCTATCATGTTAACCGATGCTCCCTTTGTTTGCAACAAGAAGAAACTGTTGACCACCTCTATTTTGCTTGTGATTATACAAAATGGATATGGAAGGAGATTCTCCAGCGATTTGAACTCAATAGACTGCCGCAACCAAACTTGCACCAAGAACTAGGCGACCTTATGCAATGTTTCTCAAGAAAAGGGCCTCTTAAACAACTGGCAAAGGTTACTTTCAGATGCATCTACATGCCCTGTGATCGTCCATCTATGTGTGCAACGGTGCATCTCCATGCCCTGTGATCGTCCATCTCGTCCTCGTTAGTTTCGTCGACATCTTGATGCATCTCCATGCATCACGATCGTCCGTCTCGTGGGTCCCGCTATCGCATCCACGCTCCCGCTGCGCCTCCTCATGTGATTACAACTTAATCATAGGCACGCAGGCCCGACAATAAACGAGAAATATAATGGAGGTTCGCAGACCTCAATAATAATAATCACAAATACACACATCACACGGTCCATGATCATCCGTCCACACATCATACATCACATGTATAAATAATCATCATCATGTAGGCTCTGATACCACTGTTGGGAAATCATTGGGGGCGACATCATATGCGCAGCGGAAGAACAAGAAAACAAAAATCCCTGATTCCCAAAAAGATGTTCGTCGTCGTGCGAAGATTGGTGCGCAAAAATCCGCAAAACACAAAACTGCGTATAGAGATTGTGTTACCTAGGGAGATCGTATATCCCTGTTTCCTTGCAGATCCTTAGGAGAGGGTGAAGGAGGTCAAGCGTCCTCCTCTCTAGCGGTGATCCACACAGCAGGGTTGCGACGACGCTCCTCAAGACTCCAGGCCTACTCTGAGGTGGAGAGGGAGAGGAGAATAGGAAAGGCAAGCAAAAGACTCTAGCCTATGAGGCTGTGAATCCCTCCTATTTATAGAGATCCCGAGTCAAACCCTAATGGGTCCTTCCCTAGTGGGTATTGGATCTGCATCCAATAAGACAAGGGCTCCATCGGATATCTCATATCCGAACCTCTACTCAACGCAATGCCTACCATATGTGTGTGACCCTCTAGGCCCAATATCGAGCTGGCCGTGAGTCATACCTGTCAGAACTTCTTCTAAGTCAGTGAATTATTATCTCTGTAATAATTCACTCGACTCATCAACTACGGACGTACTAGGCCACTACGCCGTAGTCCCCAGACGATACAGGGGAATCCAATCCATTGGACCTGTCTGTTCTTAGTTACCATGTACCTATAGTCCCTCATCAATCTAATATCCCAGAGATCGTATAACGAGCATGGTGTTGTCAGACCCATACGGTTTCTACTTGAGTCTCGCTCTAATCGGATTCTCCCGGAGAACTCTTTCTCTCTCAACCCGAATGACCCTGGCTAGGGATTTATCTAAGTAAGAACACACGGGATATTCCTCTCATGACGCTGAGAGTGGATGATCCTCTGTCGACACTCAATAGCCCTCGTAAGGTCGACTACCACTCCCAATGACTAGCTGTACTAGATCTGGGAACAGCCAAACCTATAAGTCTGGTATCAAAGAGTGGAGTACTCATACAGGACATCCTTGGTGTCTCAAGTCTAAGGACCAGATACACCACTAGGACTACGGAATCGCTGTCTGACAATAAGGCATCATCAACCATCCAGCATTCCGTAAGCGGATCAATCAGTGAACTCATTCTCCAATGAGCACTTGTACTGTATCCCTAGTGTCCCTACACGAGCAGCTATGAGACCAGCTGCATCCATCATATGGACGGGTATACAGCACACCAGTCTATCCGGTTATCACGATGTCCTTCTCGAGTAACCTATGACTGGGATTATTTAGGATATGTGTTTAAAGGTGAATCGATCTCATTATCATGATCTCATCACGATCCGATTCCCATTGCACAAATCCAAGGACATCACAATATATATATGCACATATGCAATTGTTATAAAGTGATATACGCTAAAATATAATAAGCAAAAAGATTATGTATCAATTCACACGTGCCATCACTCACGTGATTGGCTTGCTGGGCACCTATGACTAGTAGGAACCCCTATAGAGTTCCAAGGAGGCCGATCCCCTAAAGAGATCAACCCCAAGTTTAGAATCTGCAAGGGTTCTAACACCTGGTATCAGAGCAGCGTTCTTGGCATCTCGCTGCCCTTCCACTGTCATCCATCAACCCTCCACAACTGTCCAAAGCAATTCCCACAATTGCTTAAAAGATCGTCGCCAAATTCCGGCATCATCTCCACCTCCGTGGATCATCCACTGAATTGCAACAGGTTCTGGTTTCCTACCTTACTGCTGCTGCAATTTAGTTATCCCTATCCAAAAATCCAAAAAAAAAAATTTGTTCCTATATTGCTGCATATACTTTTCATCACAAAGTTTTCATCTCTACAACGAAAGATACATTGTAGAATTTCAGCTGCATAGCACTGTTTGTTTGATCTTAATACTATATTTTCTCTGTCATATAAACTAAGATATTACTATCAATTCCCTCCTCAAATCTCTCAAATTTTTGGTGGAGATTTCGTCGAGAAATCGCTGTTTCTTCATCGATAATTCTGCTCTTACAAGACAAATCAATTCTGCAGCAAACTTTCACTTATTTCTATCAAACCTATACATGCCTTTAACCTGTCAACAAAAGAGAGATCTTAACATCACAGATTTGGAGTCATATACTATGGCATCTGAGAAGGCAATCAATGCTAAATTTGAAGCCTTTGAGGCATGAATGAAGGATAAGATTCGGACTCTCCTTACCGAATTCAGTTTAGGCCGACCACCAAGCCCGAAGAAATCACATCAAGGAGAGAGCTCTAACCAATCAAATCATGCCCAAAGAGATGACTTCCAAGAGAGGGGAGGCTCTATGACCGACCCCAACTATTCGCGCATGAGAGTAGACTTCCCTAGATGGGAAGAAAGAGACCCAATTGGTTGCATCTCGCGCGCGGAGCAATATTTTCGGTACCATAAAACTGCGGATGCATCCATGGTGGAAATTACAGCTATACATCTTGAAGGGGATGCCATACAATGGTTTGACTAGTTTGAACACACTTATGGAGTCTTTTCATGGCGACAATTCAAAGAAGGACTACTGATCCGCTTCGAACCAACTTATTACGAGAATATTAACGGACAACTAGCAAAGATCCAACAAACCTCCACCATTCAGGAGTACCAAACCAGGTTTAAAAGATTATCTAATCAAACTCATGATTGGTCTAAAAAATAGTTATTGGGAACCTTTATTGAGGGCTTAAACTGGAGATCCGGGGAGAAGTTAAGGCACGACAACCATACACGCTTATGGCAGCCATGTCTTTCACACGACTTCAAGAGGAGCGATTGAACCATGAAGCCCAGAGGACTAAGATCACTCCACGACCTACAATACTAAAGCCCTCAGCCCCCCCTACTATCAACCGAGTCCCTGCACTGAAAAGGTTAACAAGAGAAGAACTTCGGGAGTGATCTGCGAAGGGGTTATGTTGGCATTGCGACGAGCCGTGGAGCCGCAAGCATCGCTGTAAAAAAGGTAGACTTCTTATGATTGAACCAGTAGAAGAAGAGGTCATTGAACATCTAGAAGAGAGCCTTGAACATGAAGAAGAAGATATGGAAGAAGAGCCACAGCCGACCGACATTACGGTACACGCACTAGCCGGCTACTCAAATCCGCAAACGATAAAAGTTGGAGGCCTTCTCAAACAACAGCCGATCACTATTCTCATCGACACGGGAAGCACTATTAACTTCCTGAATAGTAAGGTTGCTGCTCGGATGACACTGGATATTGAAGGTTGCAGCAAGTTCGATGTAAAGGTTGCCGATGGCAGAATCCTAAAGTGCGACCAAAGATGTCCGCAGGTGAAACTATTACTGCAAGACCAAGAAATTATCACCGATTTCTTCCTCCTACCAATCGATAACTATGAGGCAGTGCTTGGTATAGAATGGCTGACTACACTAGGTGATGTCTCTTAGAAGTTTTCTAAATTAATTATGAAATTCTACTGTAAGGGCAAACAGATCATCCTACGCGGGAAGCGCGGAAGCAACGTTACCACTGTTTTGACCCAACGAATGGAGAAAGTTTTGCACAAGGTAAATGGTGGCTTTTTTATGCATCTCTAGCCACAACTAGAAGAGAAGAAAATTGAAATTGAAGATCAAAATCTTGCCCAATTGCTTACTGAATTTACCGACATATTTGCTGAACCGCGCGGTCTTCCTCCTTCTCGGCAACATAACCATCGAATTCCAATCCTTTCGGGCAAGCCACCAGCAAACACTTGACCGTACCGATATCCTCACCTCCAGAAAGATGAAATTGAAAAGATCGTAAAGGAGATGCTTGAAACAGGGGTGATTCGACCAAGTTGCAGGCCCTATTCCTCACCGGTGCTACTTGTACGCAAGAAGGACGGAACTTGGCGGATGTGCATCGACTACCGAGCTTTAAATGACATGACCGTCAAGGACAAGTACCCAATACCAGTGGTGGATGAACTTCTTGATGAATTGAAAGGAGCTCAAGTCTTCACGAAGTTGGACCTCCGATACGGTTACCACCAAATTTGGGTATGTGACGATGACATTCCAAAAACTGTATTTCGCACACATGATAGCCATTATGAATTCTTGGTAATGCCTTTTGGACTCACTAATGCTCCTTCAACCTTTCAAGTCTCATGAATGATATATTTCGAAGATTTCTTCGTAAATTTGTGCTGGTATTTTTCGATGATATTCTCGTTTACAGCCCTTCTCTTGAGACTCACTTTCAGCATTTATGGATTGTTTTGACGATCCTTCGGGAGAATACTCTTTTTGTTAAGCAACCAAAGTGCAGCTTTCTCCAGCAAAAGTAGAGTACCTTAGGCATATAATATCAAAAGAAGGAGTGGTGGTAGACCCAACAAAAATTGAGGCAATGCAAGGCTGGCCGAAACCTACAAACATGAAATTACTACGGGGGTTCCTTGGACTAACGGGCTACTACCGAAAATTTGTTAAGGACTATGGGAAGATCAGTGCACCACTCACTTCTTTACTAAAAAAAGATGCTTTCTAATGGTCAGACAAAGCCTCTGCTGCCTTCGACAAACTTAAAGCAGCCATGACAACGACGCCGGTGCTTGCGCTACAGATTTCAATAGACCCTTCATCATTGAGGCCGATGCATCTAGAGTCGAAATTCGAGCCGTTCTCATGCAAAATGGTCGACCAATCGCATACACTAGCAAGACATTATCTCCCTCCCATCAAAATATGTCAGTATATGATAAGGAGATGCTTACTATTGTACACGCAGTAATGAGGTGGAGACCCTACTTGATCGGCCGACGATTTCAAATTAAAACTGACCATAAAAGCCTCAAGTACTTTTTGGAGCAAAATATATCATCCACTGAGCAGCAAAAATGGGTAACCAAACTTCTTGGATTTGATTATGAAATTATTTACAAAAAGGGGAAAGAAAACATTGTTACAAATGTACTCTCACGACTACCTGAACAAGCTAAGGTTTCAGCCATCTCCCTTCCTACCACCGGTCTCCTCAAGGACATTAGGGAAGAATGGAAGAAGGATCCAGAGATCATCAACATCATAAAAAAATTGGAGGAGGATCCAAGTGAAATAGCCCACTACACCTGGGATTCGAGGGATCTACGCTACAAAGGTTGCATTGTGCTTATACCTGACTCCCCTTGCATCGTAATCATCTTGCATGAAATGCACTCCATACCTTTAGCAGGGCACTCTGGATTCCTAAGAACCTACAAAAGAGTGAAGCAAAAGTTTTATTGGAGAGGGATGAAAAAAATTATTGCTGAATATGTGGCACAATGTGATGTATGTCAACAGCACAAGGGTGAAACTATGGCAAATCCAGGGAAGCTACAACCACTACCCATACCAGACTTAGTGTGGACTGACATCTCCATGGACTTCATTGAAGGGCTGCCATCTTCCAAAGGCAAAAGCACGATTCTCGTGGTGGTTGATCGACTTATGAAATATGCTCATTTTTGTGTTGTGAGAAATCCCTACACTGCTGCTAGTATTGCCCAGATTTTCATAGAAAATATTGTTAAACTGCATGGGATGCTAAGGTCCATCGTAAGTGATCGTGACATGATCTTCACTAGTAAATTTTGGACCAAGTTATTTAAGTTACAAGGCACCAAACTCAAGATGAGCACAACGTATCATCCACAAACTAACGGCCAAACAGAGGTGGTAAATAGGTGCTTAGAGACGTACCTCCGGTGTGTCGCTAGCGACCGACCAAAAGAGTGGGCGAAATGGCTTCCCTAGGCCGAATGGTGGTATAATACTACATATCATTCATCTACAAAATGTGCCCCTTATGAAGCATTGTATGGTCGACCAGCCCTTGTGATTCCAAAGTATGTAATTGGCTCGGCCAAGGTAGATCAGGTTGACCAAGAATTGATTGATAGGGACAAATTCTTATAACTGTTAAAAGATAATCTCTCTACCGCTCAAGCTAGAATGAAGCAGCAAGCCGACACACGACGAAGTGAAAGAGAATTTTCAATGGGAGATTGGGTTTATCTTTGCCTACAACCATACAAGCAACTCTCTATCAACACTTGAGCCTCCATGAAGCTATCCCCACGTTTTTATGGGCACTATCAGATCATAGAGCATATTGGAGGCTCGAGTGTTGATAGAGAGTTGCTTGTATGGTTGTAGGCGAAGATAAACCTAATCTCCCACTGAAAATTCTCTTTCACTTCGTCGTGTGTCGGCTTGCTGCTTCATTCTAGCTTGAGCGGTAGAGGGATTATCTTTTAATAGTTGTAAGAATTTGTAAGAATTATCTTTTAACTGGTACTCATGAATGGTGGAGGTTTGTCGGATCTTTGCTAGTTGTCCGTCAATGTTCTCGTAATAAGTTAGTCCGAAGCAGATCAGTAGTCCTTCTTTGAATTGTCGCCATGAAAGGACTCCATAAGTGTGTTCAAACCAGTCAAACCATTGTATGGCATCCCCTTCAAGATGTATAGCTGCAATTTCCACCATGGATGCATCCGCAGTTTTATGGTACCGAAAATATCGCTTCGCACGCGAGATCCAACTAATTGGGTCTCCTTCTTCCCATCTAGGGAAGTCCACTCTCATGCGCGAATAGTTGGGGTCGGTCATAGAGCCTCCCCTCTCTTGGAAGTCATCTCTTTGGGCATGATGTGATTGGTTAGAGCTCTCTCCTTGATGTGATTTCTTCGGGCTTGGCGGTAGGCCCAAACTGAATTCGGTAAGGAGAGTTCGAATCTTATCTTCCATTCGTGCCTCAAAGGCTTCAAATTTAGCATTGATTGCCTCATCAGATGCTATAGTATATGACTCCAAATCTGTGATGCTAAGATCTCTCTTTTGTTGACGGGTTAAAGGCATGTATAGGTTTGATAGAAATCAGTGAAAATTTGCTACAGAATTGTGTTGTCTTGTAAGAGCTGAATTATCGTCGAAGAAACAGCGGTTTCTCAACGAAATCTCCATAAAAAATTTGAGAGAATTGAGGTGGGAATTGATAGCAATATCTCAGTTTATATAACAGTAAGGATGTCCAATTTAATCAAGAAAATTTTGGTAGTAACAGCAAGAAAATTGGTGTAAGTTGCGATAGCGGAATTCTCGTCGAAAAATTTTAGCAACTTACGATGAAAATTTGCTGCAATATAGGAACAATTTTTTTTTTTTTTTGATTTTTGAATAGTAATAACTAAATTGCAGCAGCAGTTAGGTAGGAAACCAGAACCTGTTGCAATTCACGGGGAGATCAAGGATGATCTGCGGTGGTGGAGATGATGGTAGAATTCGACGACCATCTTTTAAGCAATTGTGGGAATTGCTTTGGATGGTTGTGGAGGGTTGATGGATGGCTGTGGAAGGGCAGCAAGACGCAAAGAACGCTGCTCTAATACTAGGTGTTAGAACCCTTGCAGATTCTAAACTTGGGGTTGATCTCTTTAGGGGATCGGCCTCCTTGGAACTCTATAGGGGTTCCTCCCTCCAAGTTGCTGCTCAAAGGCTGCAGAAAAGATTCATATATTACTTAAGAAAAGAGAAGGAATACATGGCTATTTATAGGGATTCTAAACCCTAACTCCTAATAGGACTCCTACTTAAGACTCTTACTTCTAACCAACTCCTAATAGGACTCCTACTCAAGACTTATATTCTCTTACAACTCCTAATTCTTCTCTAAGAAAAAACTCCTACATGAATGTCTCTCTCAATTAGGACTCTCCTAGCTAAAGTCCTAATAGGATGTTGACTATGATGAAACCTTATCACCCGTAGCCATGCTAAAATCAATCCGAATTCTATTGGCTATTGCCATATACTATGATTATGAGATCTGGCAAATGGACGTGAAAACTGCGTTCCTCAATGGTAACCTCGGGGAGGAGGTGTATATGATATAGCCCGAGGGATTCGTATCCAAGGACTACCCAAATAAGGTGTATAGGTTGCTTAGGTCCATTTATGGACTTTAGTCCATAAAGCAAGCTTTTCGAAATTGGAAGATAAGATTTGATGAGGAAATCAGATCTTATGACTTCATTAAAAATGAAGATGAGCCTTATGTATACAAGAAGGTCAGTGGGAGGGCTATAACCTTCTTGGTATTATATGTTGATGAGATCCTGATCATTGGGAATAATGTAGGAATGCTATCTATAGTAAAGGCTTGGTTATCTAGAAACTTCTCCATGAAGGACATAGGGGAAGCATCATATATCTTGAGGATTTGGATCTATAGAGATAGATCCAAGAGAATGCTTGGTATGTCCTAGTCTAGGTACATAGACACCATTATTCAAAAGATTTGGCATAGAAAATTCCAAGAGTGGTCTCATACCGATGAGACATGAGATATTACTTTAAAGGAGTGTGTCCCCAAAGACTCCTGAAGAAATGATGAACATGGATAGGATACCCTATGCCTCAGTGATAGGTTTTATCATGTATGTCATGTTATGTACCACCCTGATATAGTGGATGCTTTGAGTATCATGAGTAGATATTAAGCAAATCCAAGTTTTGAGCATTGGAAAACAATAAAGAGTATCCTTAAGTACTTAAGAAGGACTAAGGATCTTTTACTAGTATATGGAGGTAGTAGCCTCAAGGTTGAGGGCTACATAGATTCTTGTTTCTAGTCCGACATCAATGACAGCAAGTCTAATTTAGGGTATGTGTACACCTTGAATGAAGGAGTAGTATGCAGGAAGAGTTCCAAGCAGGATACTATTACTAGCTCAACCATAGACATAGAGTACATTGCTGTAGCAGAGGTAGCAAAGAGGGACCCTAGATGAAAAAGTTCATCTATGAGGGCAGTAAGAGCTACAATAGTTGCTGTCATTTCTCGTTTTTGTATCAGCGATTTTGATGTTAAAAGATTTTCTGAAACATAACACATGTAGTTCAAAACCAATCTTCCCCACAAACAACCTGACTCTGATACCACTATAGGAAAATCTAGGGTCGGCATAATATACGTAACAAAAAAATAAAAAAATAAAAATCTTAAATTTTTCAAAAAGGTGTTCATCGTTGTGCGAAGATTAGTGCACAAATACCTCGAGACATAAATCCACATATGAGATAGTTATGTTGTACCTAGGAAGATCGTATATCCTATAATCCCTATAGACCTGTAAGAGAAGATGAAGAAGGTCAAGCACCCTCCTCTCTAGTGGTGATCTATACAGCATGGCTGCAATGACGCTCCTCCAATCATTACCCAAATATCCACACCTAATATCTAAGGAGGAGAAGGGAAGAGGAGAATAGGTGATGGCAACCAAGAAACCTCTTGCCTATGGGCCTTTGGTTCCCTCCTATTAATAGAGTGTTGAATATGAGATTTTGATGATGAAATAAATTAGTAAATTATTGATCTAATCCATATGTTAAGATAAGTGTTGCAGGATTAACTCCGATAGCAATGAAGGCATAAAGCAAGATGTTGGGCCGGAGTCAAATATCGGATGATACATTGAAGATTCGGATGATGTGCCGAAAGTTTGCTGGAAGCTTGCCAAGAGTTCGTCGGGAGCTCGCCGAGAGTTCGTCAGGAATTTGCTGAGAGTTCGCCGGAAGTTTGCCGAGAAGTTCGTCAAGAGTTCGCCGAGAGAACAATTGACATACCAGACAAGTATTGCTTAGTTAAATATCTTAATTATTATAGTTAGACCATAAGTTGAGTTAGCATTGAGTGCTAATCCCACTAACTTAGTTAGGGGTCAACTGGGCACTTAACAGGGTTGAATTGGGTCGGTTGAACAACCCATTTAGCACCTGAAGTCATGACAGGCGGTGGCACTACTAGGGCTAGCGATGACAGCTTGGGACTCAGTCTCCTAGGTGGTTTGGGTGGTGGTACCTATCACGCCCCTCAAAATATTTATAATATTAAAAAAAATTTAACACAAATCCATCCAGGATCCAATCACACATTTGAGGTCACTAAGAAAACATTCAGATCAAAATTTCACCTCTATAATCTACAAATTTATAAACCCTGTGTAGTTCATAAACATACAACACATCGCTCGATGATTCATAAAATCTGAACCCAACTCACCAAAATAATAACCACAATATAAATGCACAAGTGTGGGAGTCTATACAGTCACAAAACCAACATTTACCATAAGTTCATGTCATTACACGAATTAAACTTAACATTCCATAATCCTAAACATGAGAGGTATTTTGAACTTATACAAAATCCACAAGTTTAGATTTATCGTCAATATTTCATTAGATGCAGAGTGTGCTTATACAACAAAAACATATATACTAATAAAGATCTGTCCAAAATCTTTTAGCTTTCCACTAGGAGATTGTTAGTCATAAGTGCCCAGCAAGCCAATCATGTGAGTGATGGCACGTGTGACTTGATATAGAATCTTTTTGCTAATTATATTTTGGCGTATATCACTTTATAACTATTGCATATGTGCATATATATATTGTGATGTCCTTGGATTTGTGCAAAGGGAATCGGATCGTGATGAGATCACGATAATGAGATCGATTCACCTTTAAACACATATCCTAAATAATCCCGGTCATAGGTTACTCGAGAGGGACATCGTGATAACCGGACAGACTGGTGTGCAGTATACCCGTCCATATGATGGATGCAACTGGTCTCATAGCTGCTCGTGTAGGGACACTAGGGATACAGTACAGGTGCTCATTGGAGAATGAGTTCACTGATTGATCCGCTTACGGAATGCTGGATGGTTGATGATGCCTTATTATTAGACAGTGATTCCATAGTCCTAGTGGTATATCTGGTCCTTAGACTTGAGATACCAAAGATGTCCTGTATGAGTGCTCCACTCTTTGATACCAGACTTATAGGTTTGGTTGTCCTAGATCTAGTACAGTAGGTCATTGGGAGTGGTAGTCGACCTTACGAGGGCTATTGAGTGTCGATAGAGAATCATCGACTCTCGGCGTCATGAGAGGAATATCCTATGTGTTCTTGCTCAGACAAATCCCTAGCCAGGGTCATTCGGGTTGAGAGAGAAAGAGTTCTCCAGGAGAATCCGATTAGAGCGAGACTCGAGTAGAAACCGTATGGGTCTGACAACACCATGCTCGATATATGGTCTCTGGGATATTAGAAGGATGAGGGACTATAGGTACACGGTAACTGAGGACAAACAGGTCCAATGGATTGGATTTCCTTGTATCGTCTAGGGACTACAGCGTAGTGGCCTAGTACGTCCGTAGTCGATGAGTCAAGTAAATTATTACCAAAATAATAATTCACTGAGTTAGAAGGAGTTCTGACAGGTATGACTCACGGCCAGCTCGATATTGGGCCTAGAGGGTCACACACATATGGTAGGCATTGCGATGAGTAGAGGTTCGGATATGAGATATCCGATGGAGCCCTTGTCTTATTGGATGCAGTTCCAATACCCACTAAGGGAGGACCCATTAGGGTTTGACAGGGGACCTTTATAAATAGGAGGGATTCAGAGCCTCATAGGCTAGAGCCTTTACTTGCCTTTCCTATTCTCCTCTCCCTCTCCACCTCAAACCAGGCCTGGAGTTTTGAGGAGCGTCGTCGCAACCCTGCTGTGTGAATCACTGCTAGAGAGGAGGACGCTTCACCTCCTTCACCCTCTCCTAAAGATCTGCGAGGAAACTGTTGGGAAATCATAGGGGGGGCGACATCATATGCGTAGCGGAAGAACAAGAAAACAAAAATCCCCGATTCCCAAAAAGATGTTCATCGTCGTGCGAAGATTGGTGCGCAAAATCCGCAAAAACACAAAACTGCGTATAGAGATTGTGTTACCTAGGGAGATCGTATATCCCTGTTTCCTTGCAGATCCTTAGGAGAGGGTGAAGGAGGTCAAGCGTCCTCCTCTCTAGCGGTGATCCACACAGCAGGGTTGCGACGACGCTCCTCAAAACTCCAGGCCTACTCTGAGGTGGAGAGGGAGAGGAGAATAGGAAGGGCAAACAAAGACTCTAGCCTATGAGGCTGTGAATCCCTCCTATTTATAGAGATCCCGTGTCAAAACCCTAATGGGTCCTTTCCCTAGTGGGTATTGGATCTGCATCCAATAAGACAAGGGCTCCGTCGGATATCTCATATCCGAACCTCTACTCATCGCAATGCCTACCATATGTGTGTGACCCTCTAGGCCCAATATCGAGCTGGCCGTGAGTCATACCTGTCAGAACTCCTTCTAACTAAGTGAATTATTATCTCTGTAATAATTCACTCGACTCATCGACTACGGAAGTACTAGGCCACTACGCCGTAGTCCCCAAACGATACAGGGGAATCCAATCCATTGGACCTGTCTGTCCTCAGTTACCATGTACCTATAGTCCCTCATCCATCTAATATCCCAGAGACCGTATATCGAGCATGGTGCTGTCAGACCCATACGGTTTCTACTCGAGTCTCGCTCTAATCGGATTCTCCCGGAGAACTCTTTCTCTCTCAACCCGAATGACCCTGGCCAGGGATTTGTCTGAGCAAGAACACATGGGATATTCCTCTCATGATACCGAGAGTGGATGATCCTCTATCGACACTCAATAGCCCTCGTAAGGTCGACTACCACTCCCAATGACCAGCTGTACTAGATCTGGGAACAGCCAAACCTATAAGTCTGGTATCAAAGAGTGGAGCACTCATACAGGACATCCTTGGTGTCTCAAGTCTAAGAACCAGATACACCACTAGGACTACGGAATTGTTGTCTGACAATAAGGCATCATCAACCATCCAGCATTCCGTAAGCGGATCAATCAGTGAACTCATTCTCCAATGAGCACCTGTACTGTATCCCTAGTGTCCCTACACGAGCAGCTATGAGACCAGCTGCATCCATCATATGGACGGGTATACAGCACACCAGTCTATCCGGTTATCACGATGTCCCTCTCGAGTAACCTATGACCGGGATTATTTAGGATATGTGTTTAAAGGTGAATCGATCTCATTATCGTGATCTCATCACGATCCGATTCCCATTGCACAAATCCAAGGACATCACAATATATATGCATTTATGCAATAGTTATAAAGTGATATACGCCAAAATATAATAAGCAAAAAGATTCTGTATCAAGTCACACGTGCCATCACTCACGTGATTGGCTTGCTGGGCACTTATGACTAGCAATCTCCCACTTGACCTAAAGCCAATCACCTATGTGTATGATCCCCATCAGACCCCTGTGACGCTCAAAGACAATCTGAGACAATGGCTTTGTTAGTGGATCTGCAATGTTATCTTCGGATGGAACTCTTTCCACTGCTACATCTCCTCGGGTCACGATCTCTCTGATAAGGTGGAACCTCCTCAGAACATGCTTAGATTTCTGATGAGACCTAGGTTCCTTCGCTTGAGCAATTGCCCCGTTGTTGTCGCAATATAGGGAAATCGGCTCCTCACTATCCGGCACGACTCCCAAATCTGTGATGAACTTCTTCAACCAGACTCCCTCCTTTGCTGCATCTGATGCAGCAATGTACTCCGCCTCTGTGGTCGAGTCAGCAGTGGTATCTTGCTTGGAACTCTTCCAGCACACTGCTCCTCCATTCAAGGTGTACACATACCCTGAATTCGACTTGCTATCATCGACATCAGACTGAAAACTTGAGTCAGTGTAGCCTTCAACCTTAAGGCTATTACCTCCATATACTAGTAAAAGATCCTTAGTCCTTCTCAAGTACTTAAGGATACACTTTACTGCTTTCCAGTGCTCCAAGCCTGGATCCGCCTGATACCTGCTCGTGACACTCAGAGCATGCGCTATATCAGGCCTAGTACATAGCATGGCATACATGATAGACCCTATTGCTGAGGCATAAGGTATCATATCCATGTTCGCCCTTTCTTCTGGAGTCTTTGGGGACATACTCGTAGAAAGCGATATCCCATGTCTCATCGGTATGAGACCTCTTTTGGAATTTTCCATGCCAAACCTTTTGACAATAGTTTCTATGTACCTGGACTGGGACAAGCAAAGCATCCTTTTGAATCTATCTCTATAGATTCTAATCCCCAAGATATAAGATGCTTCTCCTAAGTCCTTCATGGAGAAGTGTCTAGATAACCAAGCCTTTATTGTGGATAGCATTCCTATGTCATTCCCAATGATGAGGATGTCATCCACATATAACACCAAAAAGCTAATAGCGCTCCCACTTACCTTTCTGTATACACAAGGCTCATCTTCGTTCTTAACGAAGTCATAAGATCTGATTGCCTCATCAAATCTTATGTTCCAACTTCGGGAAGCTTGCTTTAGTCCATAAATGGATCTAAGCAACCTATACACCTTATCTGGGCAGTTCTTGGACACGAATCCCTCAGGTTGCATCATATACACCTCCTCCTCCAGGTTCCCGTTGAGGAATGCGGTTTTCACATCCATCTGCCAGATCTCATAATCATAGTGTGCTGCAATAGCCAATAGAATTCTGATGGATTTTAGCATTGCTACGGGTGAGAAAGTTTCATCGTAGTCAACACCTTGCCTTTGACGATACCCCTTAGCCACTTGCCTTGCTTTATAGGTCTCTACCTTTCCATCTACTCCGATCTTTTTCTTAAAGATCCACTTGCAACCGATGGGTACAATACCTTCGGGTGCATCAACTAGGTTCCAAACCTTATTGGAGTACATAGAATCCATCTCAGAATTCATGGCTTCTTTCCACTTCCCGGAGTCTATACTCATAATAGCCTCCTCGTAGGTCTGAGGATCAATATCCTCTACATCCTCTGCTCTAATATGTCCCACATATCTCTCAGGAGGATGGGATACTCTATCAGACCTGCGTAAAGTTGAAACTTGTGTATTAGATACCTGAACAGACTCGGGCTGTAGAGTGGTGCTTGAGCTTGGTTCTCCAACCTCGCTCAATTCTATCATTCTCCCACTATCTCCGTCAAGAATGTGTTCCTTCTCAAGGAACACTGCTCTCTTAGCTACAAAGACCTTTTGGTCCTCGAGATGATAGAAGTAATACCCACAAGTTTCCTTGGGGTATCCCACAAATTTACATCGCCCTGTCCTTGATTCTAACTTATCGGGGTTGTGTCTTTTAACATGGGCAGAGCAGCCCCAAATCTTAACTACTTTAAGATCAGGCTTCTTCCCTTTCCATATCTCATATGGTGTAGACACCACCGACTTAGTTGGAACTCTGTTCAGAAGGTAAGTTGCGGTTTCTAGAGCATATCCCCAGAATGAGATGGGTAGGTCAGCGAAACTCATCATGGACCGTACCATATCTAATAATGTACGATTTCTCCTTTCAGAGACACCATTGAGCTGAGGTGTATAAGGAGGTGTCCATTGGGATAATATCCCATGGTCCTTGAGGAAGTGAGTAAACTCTGTACTTAAGTACTCACCTCCTCGATCTGATCGAAGAGTTTTGATACTCTTTCCAGTCTGGTTCTCCACCTCATTCTTATACTCTCTGAATTTCTCAAAGGCCTCGGACTTGTACTTCATTAAGTACACATATCCATACCTTGAGAAATCATCAGTAAATGTAATGAAGTAGGAGTAACCTCCAATGGCATGAGTTGACATGGGTCCACATACATCACTATGTATGAGTTCCAACAACTCAGTGGCTCTCTCTCCAGTTCCACTAAATGGAGAGTTGGTCAGTTTTCCACGAATGCAAGGCTCATAAGTTGCATATGACACATAGTCGAATGGATCTAGATATCCATCATTTAGCAACTTTTGAATCCTTCTTTCATGGATGTGACCTAGCCTACAATGCCACAGGTATGCACTGTTCAACTCATCTCGTTTCCTTTTGGACACATTTATATTCATGATATGTGTAGTGGTGTCTAACATAAATAAACCATTATGCAATGTTCCTTTCGTGATGATCTTATCATCTAATAATATCGAACAACCATTGTTCTCAAAAACAAATTTATATCCACTAACTGTTAAACATGAAATGGAGATAATGTTTTTGATAATAGAAGGAACAAAATAACATGCATCTAATGCAATAAAAGCTCCACTAGGCAGATGTAGGGCGACCTCGCCAACAGCTAATACAGCAACTTTTGCTCCATTACCCATCTTGAGGTCCATCTCGCCTCTCTCTAGTCTCCTAGGCCTTGCCAGAACCTGCAACGAATTACATATATGATAAGCACTACCGGTATCTAATACCCATGTGTTATCATAAGAGTCTGACAAATGGAGACTGATCATGAATGTACCTGAAGCTTCATCAAGCTTTTGTTTCGCCCTTTCTGCAAGGTACTCTTTGCAGTTTCTCTTCCAGTGCCCATCTTTACCACAGTGGAAGCACTGGCCTTTGTCCTTTGTTGGGTCTTTCTTAGCAACCTTTGCTTTACCTTGTTTGCCCTTGCCCTTTCCCTTCTTAAGGGACCTTTCTGCTTTCCTTTTCTTTCTGGTCTCACCAGTGTAGAGAACTGGCTTCTCTTTCTTAATAGTACTCTCTGCCTCCCTCAACATATTGAGGAGCTCTGGGAGAGTCACCTCAAGCTTGTTCATATTAAAGTTCATTATGAACTGTGAAAAGGAATCTGGTAGGGACTGAAGCACAATGTCCACACACAAGTTATCCTCTAGGACCATTCCTAGACCTGTGAGTTTCTCTATCCACTCAATCATCTTTAGGACATGGTTCTGAACCGGTGTCCCCTCAGTCATCCTAGCGCGGAAAAGGCTCTTGGATATCTCATATCGTTGAGTCCTTCTCTGTTCCTCAAATAATTTACGGACATGTAGGAGAATGGATCTGGCATCCATCTTTTCATGTTGTCTCTGTAACTCTGGAGTCATAGAGCCCAACATATAGCACTGAGCAAGAGTGGAGTCATCAATGTACTTCACGTAGCGAGCGATCTCATCCTCGCTTGCCCCTTCTTCGGGCGTAGGCATCACTGTATCAAGGACGTACACGATTTTCTCCGCTGTGAGAACAATTCTCAAGTTACGGAGCCAATCCGTATAATTTGGACCAGTGAGGCGGTTGACATCAAGTATGCCACGTAAGGGATTTGAAAGCGACATTTTCTGAAAATAAAGATGTAGCAAAAATGAATAACATGCAGATTTTGCAAGAAATAAACTATCAAGATATGGACTTCTATCTTAATATGCTCCCACTATTTTACTAACGAGTCACGCGACACCCTCAGCACGTGAAACGGAAGTCTCCGGCAGACTTCTAGTGGTGATCAGGATCCAATCAGCGTCTTAGTGTAACCTCGAGGGACTCGACCAATCACACTAAGCCTAAAAGGTAGACAACTCTTGCCGATCACAACTCCTTGTGATTCCCGTCCTGTTCGGCCTCCGAATCACCATGGCCTCGAGGGACTCGACCAACCATGATGCTCGGTTAAGTCAACACCTTCGTTACAAGATGAGTCTGATTTGATGATATACCCTCGAGGGACTCGACCAAGCATATCATGCCCTCAGGTCACCGGTGACATCTCTATGTCGTAAGCAAGATAGCGAATCGCGATATAGGTGAGTCTCGAGGGACTCGACCAACTCAACCTACACCGGGATTCGGTTCCTACTCATAACGATGGAAGGCCACGTGGGTCAATCTAATTGCCTCACGTTTACCGACTTAATATTATCGAGAGATGTTTCTATGATTTGGTCTCCTAATATGACATGTCACACATATACATATTTAATATATATCTACATCGCATGCAAATATATATACATATCTAGTATGTGTATAAGCAATCACACCAGATGATCATAGACCACAACCTAATATGATTAGGCCCGAGCCAGTAGGCCTAATCACTCACATCAAGATCTATGTGTGCAACGGTGCATCTCCATGCCTTGTGATCGTCCATCTCGTCCTCGTTGGTTCCGTCGACATCTTGATGCATCTTCATGCATCACGATCGTCCGTCTCGTGGGTCCCGCTATGGCTTCCACGCTCCCGCTGCGCCTCCTCATGTGATTACAACTTAATCATAGGCACGCAGGCCCGACAATAAACGAGAAATATAATGGAGGTTCGCAGACCTCAATAATAATAATCACAAGTACACACATCACACGGTCCATGATCATCCGTCCACTCATCATACATCACATGTATAAATAATCATCATCATGTAGGACTACTAGATAATAATAAAAATAATAATCAACTAAACCTTTTAATTAATTAATATTTTCTGAAATCAGGGATATATAGGGAATTTCTCAATTCCTAAGGGTATTTTCGTAATTTGGACAAAAGACAGAAACTGGAATTTCTCAAATTTCGAGGGGCAAAACTGTCTTTTGCGCAGAAAACCCTAATACCCTTTCCCCTTTTCGCTGCTGCGCCGCCGCCGCCGCCACCCTGCTGGCGGCGGCCTGTGCGGCGAGGGCGAGGGCACTGCCCTCGCCTGCAGGTGGCACTCCCGCTGGGGTCGCTGCCGCTGCAGGTGGGCGCCCCCGCGGGCGGTTCTGCCCGCGAGTCAGCGCCGGCAGGTGGTGCTGTCTCGCTAGCGGCCGCCCCTGCGGGGTTTTTGCCCGTGGGAGCAGCGGCCACAGGCGCCGCTGCCCTGCGGTGCCTCAGCCCGCGCTGCTGCCCCGCGGCGCCTCTGCCCGCGGGCTCAGTGGCCGCAGGCGCTTCTACCGAGCGGGCTCCCAGCCCCGCCGGCCGCAAGCCTGCTGCAAGCAGACCGCCGGCCGGCTGCTGCAGGCACAGCGCTTGCGCATGCGCCGGCGCTGTGCTGCCTGGCTGCGGCTGGCTGCAGGCATGCAGATCGAGGGCAGCAACTGTTGCTGCCCTTCCTTGCTTTTGCGTCAACGATTTTGACGTCAATGTTCTTCCTAAACACAACGCACGCAGTTCAAAAACCAATCATTCGCAAGAACAACCTGGCTCTGATACCACTGTTGGCAAATCATAGGGGGGGCGACATCATATGCGCAGCGGAAGAACAAGAAAACAAAAATCCCCGATTCCCAAAAAGATGTTCATCGTTGTGCGAAGATTGGTGCGCAAAATCCGCAAAAACACAAAACTACGTATAGAGATTGTGTTACCTAGGGAGATCGTATATCCCTGTTTCCTTGCAGATCCTTAGGAGAGGGTCAAGGAGGTCAAGCGTCCTCCTCTCTAGCGGTGATCCACACAGCAGGGTTGCGACGACGCTCCTCAAAACTCCAGGCCTACTCTGAGGTGGAGAGGGAGAGGAGAATAGGAAGGGCAAGCAAAGACTCTAGCCTATGAGGCTGTGAATCCCTCCTATTTATAGAGATCCCGTGTCAAAACCCTAATGGGTCCTTTCCCTAGTGGGTATTGGATCTGCATCCAATAAGACAAGGGCTCCGTCGGATATCTCATATCCGAACCTCTACTCATCGCAATGCCTACCATATGTGTGTGACCCTCTAGGCCCAATATCGAGCTGGCCGTGAGTCATACCTGTCAGAACTCCTTCTAACTAAGTGAATTATTATCTCTGTAATAATTCACTCGACTCATCGACTACGGAAGTACTAGGCCACTACGCCGTAGTCCCCAGACGATACAGGGGAATCCAATCCATTGGACCTGTCTGTCCTCAGTTACCATTTACCTATAGTCCCTCATCCATCTAATATCCCAGAGACCGTATATCGAGCATGGTGCTGTCAGACCCATACGGTTTCTACTCGAGTCTCGCTCTAATCGGATTCTCCCGGAGAACTCTTTCTCTCTCAACCCGAATGACCCTGGCCAGGGATTTGTCTGAGCAAGAACACATGGGATATTCCTCTCATGATACCGAGAGTGGATGATCCTCTATCGACACTCAATAGCCCTCGTAAGGTCGACTACCACTCCCAATGACCAGCTGTACTAGATCTGGGAACAGCCAAACCTATAAGTCTGGTATCAAAGAGTGGAGCACTCATACAGGACATCCTTGGTGTCTCAAGTCTAAGAACCAGATACACCACTAGGACTACGGAATTATTGTCTGACAATAAGGCATCATCAACCATCCAGCATTCCGTAAGCGGATCAATCAGTGAACTCATTCTCCAATGAGCACCTGTACTGTATCCCTAGTGTCCCTACACGAGCAGCTATGAGACCAGCTGCATCCATCATATGGACGGGTATACAGCACACCAGTCTATCCGGTTATCACGATGTCCCTCTCGAGTAACCTATGATCGGGATTATTTAGGATATGTGTTTAAAGGTGAATCGATCTCATTATCGTGATCTCATCACGATCCGATTCCCATTGCACAAATCCAAGGACATCACAATATATTTGCATTTATGCAATAGTTATAAAGTGATATACGCCAAAATATAATAAGCAAAAAGATTCTGTATCAAGCCACACGTGCCATCACTCACGTGATTGGCTTGCTGGGCACTTATGACTAGCAGAAACAGGGATATACGATCTCCCTAGGTGACACAACCTACTCTATACGCAGTTTTAAGTTTCGTGGATTTTGCGCACTAATCTTCGCACTACGACGAACATCTCTTTGGTAATAGGGGATTTTGTTTTCTTGTTCTTCCGCTACGAATATGATGTCGCCCCCAAGATTTCCCAACAGTGGTATCAGAGCTAGGTTGTTCGTGCGAATGATTGGTTTTGAACTGCGTGTGTTGTGTTTAGGAAGAATTTTGACGTCAAAATCATTGACATAAAAATAAGGCAGGGCAGCAACAGTTGCTGCCCTCGATCTGCGTGCGTGCAGTGCAGCCGAAGGCGGGCAGCACAGGGGCTGCGTCTGCAGCAGCCGGTCGACGGCCTGCTTTCAGCAGGCTTGCGTCCGGCGGGACTGGCAGCCGGCGGGCAAAGGCGTTTGCGGCCGCTTCTCCCACGGGGTGAGGCGTCGCAGGGTAGTGGCGCTTGCCGCCGCTGCTCTCGCGGGCGAAACCCCCCCGCAGGGGCGGCCGCCCATCGGGACAACACCGCATGCGAGCGATGCCCTACAGGCAGAACCGCCTACGGAGGCGGTGACGCCCGTAGGGGCGCAACCTGCAGGGGCAGCACCGCCGGCAGAACCACCCACATGGGCGCCCACCCGCAGCGGCAGCGCCGCTAGGGGGCGTGCCGCCTGCAAGCGAGGGCAGCGCCCTCACCCCGTCGCACAGGCCGCCGCCAGCAGGGTGGCAGCGGCGGCAACAAAGGGGAGTAGGGCATTAGGGTTTTCGGGCAAAAAGATAGTTTTGCCCCTGTGAATTTGAGAAATTCCAGTTTATGTCTTTTATCCAAATTACAAAAATACCCTTAGGAATTCAGAAATTCCCTACATGTCCTTGATTTCAGAAAATATTAATTAATTAAAAGGTTTAGTTGATTATTATTTTTATTATTATCTAGTAGTCCTACAGGATGATGATTATTTATACATGTGATATATGATGTGTGGACGGATGATCATGGACCGTGTGATGTATGTACTTGTGATTATTATTATTGAGGTCTGCGAGCCTCCATTATATTTCTCGTTTATTGTCGGGTCTGTGTACCTATGATTAAGTTGTAATCACATGAGGAGGCACAGCGGGAGCGTGGATGCGATAGCGGGACCCACGAGATGGACGATCGTGATTCATGAAGATGCATCAAGATGTCGACGGAACCGACGAGGACGAGATGGACGATCACAGGGCATGGAGATGCACCGTTGCACACATAGATCTTGATGTGAGTAATTAGGCCTACTGGCTCGGGCCTAATCATATTAGGTTGTGGTCCATGATCATCTGGTGTGATTGCTTTTACACATACTAGATATGTATATATATTTGCATGCGATGGAGATATATATTAAATATGTATATGTGTGACATGTCATATTAGGAGAAAAAATCATAGAAACATCTCTCGATAATATTAAGTCGGTAAACGTGAGGCAATTAGATTAACCCACGTGGCCTTCCATCGTTATAAGTAGGAACCGATTCCCGGTGTAGGTTGAGTTGGTCGAGTCCCTCGAGACTCACCTATATCGCGATTCGCTATCTTTCTTACGACATAGAGATGTCACCGGTGACCTGAGGGCGTGATATGCTTGGTCGAGTCCCTCGAGGGTATATCATCAAATCACACTCAACTTGTAACGAAGGTGTTGACTTAACCGAGCATCATGGTTGGTCGAGTCCCTCGAGGCCATGGTGATTCGGAGGCCGAACAGGATGGGAATCACAAGGAGTTATGATCGGCAAGAGTTGCCTACCTTTTAGGCTTAGTGTGATTGGTCGAGTCCCTCGAGGTTACACTAAGACGCTGATTGGATCCTGATCCCCACTAGAAGTCTGCCGGAGACTTTCGTTTCACGTACTGAGGGTGTCGCGTGACTCGTTAGTAAAATAGTGAGAGCATATTAAGATAAAAGTCCATATCTTGATAGTTTATTGCTTGCAAAATCTGCATGTTATTCATTTCTGCTGCATCTTTATTTTCGGAAAATGTTGCTTTCAAATCCCTTACGTGGCATACTTGATGTCAACCACCTCACTGGTCCAAATTATAAGGATTGGCTCCGTAACTTGAGAATTGTTCTCACAGCGGAGAAAATCGTGTACGTCCTTGATATAGTGATGCCTACGCCCGAAGAAGGGGCAAACGAGGATGAGATCGCTCGCTACGTGAAGTACATTGATGACTCCACTCTTGCTCAGTGCTATATGTTGGGCTCTATGACTCCTGAGTTATAGAGACAACATGAATAGATGGATGCCAGATCCATTCTCCTACATGTCCGTAAATTGTTTGAGGAACAGGGAAGGACTCTGTTAGGACTCTAACTAGGAGAGTCCTAATTGAGAGGGACATTCATGTAAAACCTACCTAAGCCGACCCCTATTAAAGTGGCCGGCTAGGGGTTAGGAGGTTATTTCTTAGAGAAGAATAAGGAGTTGTAAAGGAATAGGAGTCTTGAGTAGGAGTCTTATTAGGAGTTGGTTAGAAGTATGAGTCTTGAGTAGGAGTCCTATTAGGAGTTGTTTAGAAGTAGGAGTCATAAGTAAGAGTCCTATTAGGAGTTAGGGTTTAGAAGCCCTATAAATAGTCATGTATTTCACCTCTTTTCATAAGCAATAGATGAATCTTTTCTGCAGCCTTTGAGCAGCAACTTGGAGGGAGAAACCCCTATAGAGTTCCAAGGAGGCCGATCCCCTAAAGAGATCAAACCCAAGTTTAGAATCTACAAGGGTTCTAACACCTGGTATCAGAGCAGCATTCTTGGTATCTCGCTGCCCTTCCACTACCATCCATCAACCCTCCACAACCGCCCAAAGCAATTCCCACAATTGCTTAAAAGATCGTCGCCAAATTCCACCGTCATCTCCACCACCGCAGATCATTCTTTGATCTCCCCGTGAATTGCAACAGGTTCTGGTTTCCTACCTTACTGCTGCTGCAATTTAGTTATCCTTATTCGAAAATCTAAAAAAAAAAACTGTTCCTATTTTGCTGCATAAACCTTTCGTCACAAAGTTTTCATCTCTACGACGAAAGATACATTGCAGAATTCCAGCCGCATAGCACCATCTGTTTGATCTTGCTACTATACTTTTTCTATCCAAATTTCTATGAAATTTTTATGACATCTTTGATACTTCCTAACAGCAGATTTCCCTTTGGTTTTTTCAATAAATTCTCAATATAAACCATTGATCTTTTACGACTAATCTGTTATACGTGAAAATCTGCACTGCAAAATTTCAACCGCATAGTACTGTTTGTTTGATCTTGATACTATATTGTTTCTATCCAAATCTCTACGAAATTTTTATGATAGCTTTGGCACTTCCTAACAGTGGATTTCCCTTTGGTTTCATCAAAAAATTCTCAATATAAACCACTGATCTTTTACATCCAATCTGCTATATCTAAAAATCTGTGCTGCAGAAAATTTCAGCCATATATTGTTGCCTTAACGCATCTATTTGCAATCTTTTTTAAATGAAATTTCTTATACACTTCATAGATCATCTTGGCTTCCATCTAAGATTGATCTATTAAGAAAATTCGTCTATAAAAATGATTTTATGTTGCTGTAAATTTTCGTTGTATCCCGTTGAAATTTTTTGACGAGAATTCTGCAATTGCAACTTGCACCAATTTCCTTGCTGTTATACTGCCAAAATTTTCTTGATTAAATTAGATATCCTTGCTGTCATATAAATTGTGATTTTTCTATCAATTCCCTCCTCAATTCTCTCAAGTTTTTGGTGAAAATTACGTCGAGAAACCGTTGTTTCTTCGACGATAATTCTACTCTTACAAGACAGCACATACTTGCTGCAACTTCCACGGATTTCTGTCAAACCTTTGCTACCATATACCACAGATCCAAAACTTTCATCCACAACCCTAAAACTTTGCCAAACCACACTCTCAAACTGCACCCAAAACAGCCACAAAACAAGCCTAAACCGCAGCCTACATCCACCAATCCACCAACCCTTTCAACCATCACTTCTCTCAACCTATACATGTCTTTAACCCAACAACAAAAGAGAGATCTTAAGATTATAGATTTGGGGGCATATACTATAGTATCTAAGGTGGTAATCAATACTAAATTCGAAGCTTTGGAGGCGCGAATGGAGGATAAGATTCGGATGCTCTTTACCGAACTCAGATTGGGCCGACCACTAAGCCCGAAGAAATCATATCAAGGAGAGAGCTTTGCCCAATCACACCAAGCCCGAAGAGATGACTTCCAAGGGAGGGGAGGCTATATAACTGACCCCAACTATCCATGCATGAGAGTGGACTTCCCTAGATGGGAAGAAGGAGACCCGATTGGTTGGATCTCCGCGCGGAGCGATATTTTCGGTACCACAAAATTACGGATGTATCTATGATGAAAATTGCAGCTATACATCTTGAAGGGGATGCAATACAGTGGTTTGACTGGTTTGAACATACTTATGGAGTCCTTTTATGGTGACAATTCAAAGAAGGACTGCTGATTCGATTCAGACTAACCGATTACGAGAATATTGACGAACAACTAGCAAAGATCCGACAAACCACCACCATTCAGGAGCACCAAATCGGGTTTGAAAGGTTATCTAATCGAACTCGTGATTGGTCTCAAAAACAGCTATTGAGGACCTTCATTAAGAGCTTAAAGCCGGAGATCCGAGGAGAAGTTAAAGTGCGACAACCGTATACGCTTATGGTAGCCATCTCTTTCGCACGACATAAAGAGGAGCAATTGAACAATGAAGCTCGGAGGACTAGGTGTTGGTACATCATGGGGGCGACATCACATGTGCAGCGGAAGAACAAGAAAACAAAATTCCTGATTCCCAAAAAGATGTTCGTCGTCGTGCGAAGATTGGTGCGCAAAAATCCGTGAAAAATGAAACTGCGTATAGAGTGGATTGTGTTACCTAGAGAGATCGTATATCCCTGTTTCCTTGTAGATCCTTAGGAGATCCTTAGGAGAGGGTGAAGGAAGTCAAGCGTCCTCCTCTCTAGCGGTGATCCACACAGCAGGGTTGCGACGACGCTCCTCAAGACTCCAGGCCTGCTCTGAGGTGGAGAGGAAGAGGAGAATAGGAAAGGCAAGCAAAGGCTCTAGCCTATGAGGCTCTGAATCCCTCCTATTTATAGAGGTCCCCTGTCAAACCCTAATGGGTCCTCCCCTAGTAGGTATTGGATCTGCATCTAATAAAACAAGGGCTCCGTCGGATATCTCATATCCGAACCTCTACTCATCGCAATCCCTACCATATGTGTGTGACCCTCTAGGCCCAATATCGAGCTGGCCATGAGTCATACCTGTCAGAACTCCTTCTAACTCAGTGAATTATTATCTCTGTAATAATTCACTCGACTCATCGACTACGGACATACTAGGCCACTACGCCGTAGTCCCAGGACGATACAGGTGAATCCAATCCATTGGACCTGTCTGTCCTCAGTTACCGTGTACCTATAATCCCTCATCCATCTAATATCCCAGAGACCGTATATCGAGCATGGTGCTGTCAGACTCATACGGTTTCTACTCGAGTCTCGCTCTAATCGGATTCTCCCAGAGAACTCTTTCTCTCTCAACCCAAATGACCCTGGCCAGGGATTCTGAGCAAGAACACATGGGATATTCCTCTCATGACGCCAAGAGTGGATGATCCTCTATCGACATTCAATAGCCCTCGTAAGGTCGACTACCACTCCCAATGACCAACTGTACTAGATCTGGGACAGCCAAACCTATAAGTCTGGTATCAAAGAGTGGAGCAATCATACAGGACATCCTTGGTGTCTCAAGTCTAAGGATCAGATACACAACTAGGACTACGGAATCACTGTCTGACAATAAGGCAGCATCAACCATCCAGCATTCCGTATGCGGATCAATTAGTGAACTCATTCTCCAATGAGCTCCTGTACTGTATCCCTAGTGTCCCTACACGAGCAGCTATGAGACCAGCTGCATCCATCATATGGACGGGTATACAGCACACCAGTCTATCCGGTTATCACGATGTCCCTCTCGAGTAACCTATGACCGGGATTATTTAGGATATGTGTTTAAAGGTGAATCGATCTCATTAACGTGATCTCATCACGATCCGATTCCCATTGCACAAATCCAAGGACATCACAATATATGTATGCATTTATGCAATAGTTATAAAGTGATATACGCCAAAATATAATAAGCAAAAAGATTCTGTATCAAGTCACACGTGCCATCACTCATGTGATTGGCTTGCTGGGCACCTATGACTAGCAATCTCCCACTTGACCTAAAGCCAATCACCTATGTGTTTGATCCCCATCAGACCCCTGTGACGCTCAAAGATAAAATGAGACAACGGCTTTGTCAGTGGATCTGCAATGTTATCTTCGGATGGAACTCTTTCCACTGCTACATCTCCTCGGGTTACGATCTCTCTGATAAGTTTGAACCTCCTCAGAACACTTTTGATGAGACCCGGGTTCCCTTATTTGAGTAATCGCCCCGTTGTTGTCGTAATATAAGGAGATCGGGTCCTCGCTACCCAACACGACTCCCAAATCTGTGATGAACTTCTTCACCCAGACTCCCTCCTTTGCTACATCTAATGCAGCAATGTACTCCGCCTCTATGGTCGAGTCAGCAATAGTGTCTTGCTTGGAACTCGTCCAACATACTACTCCTCCATTCAAGGTGTACACATACCTTGAATTCGACTTGCTATCATCGACATCAGATTGAAAACTTGAGTCTGTGTAGCCTTCAACCTTAAGGCTATTACCTCCATAGTAAAAGATCCTTAGTCCTTCTTAAGTACTTAAGGATACACTTTACTGCTTTCCAGTACTCCAAGCCTGGATCCGCCTGATACCTGCTCGTGACACTCAGAGCATGCGCTATATCAGGCCTAGTACATAGCATGTCATACATGATAGACCCTATTGCTGAGGCATAAGGTATCATATCCATGTTTGCCCTTTCTTAGAATTTTCAATGCCAAACATTTTGACAATGGTTTCTATGTACCTGGACTGGGACAAGCCAAGCATCCTCTTGGATCTATCTCTATAGATTCTAATCCCCAAGATATAGGATGCTTCCCCTAAGTCCTTCATGGAGAAGTGTCTAGATAACCAAGCCTTTACCGTGGATAGCATTCTTACGTCATTCCAAATGATCAGGATGTCATCCACATATAACACCAAAAAGGTGATAGCGCTCCCACTTACCTTCTTGTACACACAAGGCTCATCTTCGTTCTTAACGAAGTCATAAGATCTGATTGCCTCATCAAATCATATGTTCCAACTTCGGGAAGCTTGCTTTAGTCCATAAATGGATCTAAGCAACCTACACACCTTATCTAGGCAGTTCTTGGACACGAATCCCTCAGGTTGCATCATATACACCTCCTCCTCGAGGTTCCCGTTGAGGAATATGGTTTTCACATCCATTTGCCAGATCTCATAATCATAGTGTGCTGCAATAGCCAATAGAATTCTGATGGATTTTAGCATTGCTACAGGTGAGAAGGTTTCATCGTAGTCAACACCTTGACTTTGACGATACCCCTTAGCCACTAACCTTGCTTTATAGGTCTCTACCTTTCCATCTACTCTGATCTTTTTCTTAAAGATCCACTTGCAATCGATAGGTACAATACCTTCGGGCGCATCAACTAGGTTCCAAACCTTATTGGAATACATAGAATCCATCTCAGAATTCATGGCTTTTGCCACTTTCCGGAGTCTATACTCATAATAGCCTCCTCGTAGGTCTGAGGATCAATATCCTCAACATCCTCTCCTCTAATATGTCCCACATATCCTTCAGGAGGATGGGATACTCTATCAGACCTGCGTAAAGTTGAAACTTGTGTATTAGGTACCTGAACAGACTCGGGCTGTAGAGTGGTGCTTGAGCTTGGTTCTCCAACCTCGCTCAACTCTATCATTCTCCCACTATCTCCGCTCAACTCGGGCTGTAGGTTTGCCCACTGTATTAGTGATTCAATAGTGGATTGTCGTCGTCGAGTCACGATCCGTCGATCAATAATGGCACTTGGCTGAGTCTGAAGTTCTCCTTGGGTAGTCATATTTGGTGGATGGCTTTGAGCTATCTCCAAGCACCTATTTACAACTTCCGTCTGGCCGTCGGTTTGTGGGTGATATGCCATACTCCTTTTCAATTTAGTACCCTGCATATGGAATAACTTTGTCCAAAATCTACTCATGAAGATGCAAGTAGAATTTATCATTAGCACAATGCGTCCCTTATAGTGTAATTCTTTTGAGTCCCAATTGTAATGAGCCACGGAGCTTAGTGCTTCCTCCAAATTTTTTTTAATCTTACTAGTCTCTAAATCTTCCTGCCATTCCATCTTAATATCCTCAAGGAAGTCGCTGGTCGAAAGTGAAACGACCGAAACTTCAGCTTGCTCGGGTTGCTGCAAAAGCGCATCTGCAAGAATATTCTCTTTCCCCTTTTTGTAAGTTATTTCATAATCAAATCCAAGAAGTTTTGTTACCATTTTTGTTGCTTAGGGGATGATATCTTTCGCTCCAAAAAGTACTTGAGGCTTTTATGGTCGGTTTTAATTTGAAATTGTCGACCAATCAAGTAGGGTCTCCACCTCGTTGCTGCGTGCACAATGGCGAGCATCTCCTTATCATATGTTGACTTATTTTGATGGGAGGGAGATAATGTCTTGCTAGTGTATATGAGTGGTCGACCATCATGCATGAGAATGGCTCTAATTCCGACTCTAGATGTGTCGGCCTCAATAATGAAGGGTCGGTTGAAATCTGGTAGTGTTAGCACCGGCGTCGTCGTCTTGGCTGCCTTAAGTTTGTCGAAGGCAGCGGAGGCTCTGTCCGACCATTGGAAGACATCTTTTTTCAGTAAGAAAGTATGTGGTGCACTAATCTCTCCATAGTTTTTCATGAACTTGCAGTAGTAGCCTGTTAAACCCAGAAAGCCATGTAGCAATTTTATGTTCCATGGGGTCAGCCAGTTTTGCATTGCTCCAATTTTGAAGGGGTCTACTGCCACACCTTCCTCTGATATGATATGCCCAAGATATTCCACCTTCTTATGAAGAAAGCAAAAATTCATAGTGGTTGTTGTGTGTTCAAAAGGTGGTTTTCGGTATGTCTTCTTCGCATACTCGTATTTGATGATACCCGGATCGAAGGTCCAGCTTTGTAAAGATTTGTGCTCCCTTAGCAACTCATCTACTACTGGAATAGGGTATTTATCCTTGATGGTTATGTAATATCCCATTAGTCCCACATCGGAAGTGGGGAGTGTGTGTGATTAGCTTATAAGGGCCTCATGAGTGTACTACGTTACCTCCCGCTTAAGCATTTTGGTCCGCCGTTGAGGACCAAAATGGAGTTATTGGTCAGTTAGCTCATCAGACCCGGGTCGTGACATTTGGTATCAGAGCCGACCTAGCATTAGGGTAGGGTGAGAGGGGTGCAGTAGGAAAGGGCTACCCGTGGATGGAGTCAGAGAACTCATCACGGCGTGGAGCCACCATTGAGTTAAACCTCAAATGCACTATGCTAGGGTTCCATCTGGGATATGTCGGGCCTTGACGAGGACGTCAAGCTAATTGGGTTGGGGATAAGTGTAATATCCTATTAGTCCCTCATCGGAAGTGGGGAGTGTGTGTGGTTAACTTATAAGGGCTTGATGAGTGTACTACGTTACCTCCCGCTTAAGCATTTAGGTCCGCCTCATCACGGCGTGGAGCCACCAGTATCAGAGCCGACCTAGCATTAGGGCAGGGTGAGAGGGCTGCAGTAGGAAAGGGCTACCCGTGGATGGAGTCAGAGAACTCATCACGGCGTGGAGCCACCATTAAGTTAAACCTCAAATACACTATGCTAGGGTTCCATCTGGGATATGTCGGGCCTTGACGAGGACGTCAAGCTAATTGGGTTGGGGATAAGTGTAATATCCCATTAGTCCCACATCGGAAGTGGGGAGTGTGTATGATTAGCTTATAAGGGCCTGATGAGTGTACTACGTTACCTCCCGCTTAAGCATTTTGGTCCGTCGTTGAGGACCAAAATGGAGTTATTGTCCAGTTAGCTCAAAATATCCCATTAGTCCTCTGATAAAATGGAGTTATTGGTCAGTTAGCTAATCAGACCACGAACTCTTTGCTGATGAGGTGGTATCTTGCCCTAATGCTAGGTCGGCTCTGATACCCCCTCTATCACGCCCCTCAAAATATCGACAATATTTAAAATTTTCATCACAACTAATCCAGGATCCAAACACACATTTGAGGTCACTAAGAAAACATTCAGATCAAAAATTTTACCTCTATAGTCTACAAATTCATAACCCTATGCAGTTCATAAACATCCCACACATCACTTGATAATTCAAACAAACTGAACTTAACTCATCAAAATAATAACCACAACATAATTTCACAAGTGGGGAAGTCTATGCAGTCACCAAACCAACGATTACCATAAGTTCGTATCATTACATGAATTTAACTTAACATTCCAAAATCCTAAACATGAGGGATCCTTTAACTTACACAAAATCCATAGGTTTAGATTCATCGTCAACATTTCATGAAATGCAGAGTGGCTTATACAACAAATACATATATGCTAACATAGATCTGCCCAAAATCTTCTAACTTTCCACTGCCTCAGCCCAGTCTTAACATTTAAGCAAGCGATACGCTATCCTGAAAAATTTATCAACAAACGGGGTGAGCATATAGAGCTCAGCAAGTGACTAACATATCCATATCAAAATAGGACAATTTCCAAAGAGATAAAGTTTCATAATACGAGGCAGAATATACGAATTCGTAAACATAATATCATTAGGTGAAGAATTACAATTGTCCTTTCAATCATACATATTTGGTTCATAACATACGGGGCATAGAGTAATTGGAGCATATCAAAAACGAATGAAACATATCGAAGCTTATCAATGGCATATAAAATGTTCCGAAGCATATCAACGGCATATGGAACATTTCGAAGCAAAAATAATCAGTGAATGAAGCATTTCAGAGCATATAAAAAACAAATACCGTACAGAAGCTCAAACGTCGCCCATGACGTTGCAATCATATCATTCTTATCCAGAGCATGAACAGAAACAACTCACCAAAACTCTGGATGTCATATCAAACATATAGAAGGTGTAGTGGGATCTCAGTCAGAATGTGATTCATCCATTTCTGAATGACTACCTGACAAAAGTCTCCCACGTCTGGGAGCTCCATCCACCCATGTCTAGGTGAAGTCAGAGGGGGCCGGCAGAGCATCGCAGGCTCTAAGCACATACCCTTTACCATTTCTAGCAAAGGTCCAGAATATCCCACAGAGCGAGCAATAAGCACATACCCTTTACCATTTCTGGCAAAGGTCTAGACAATCCCACACACCAGAGTACAAGAGGGCAGTTTTAACAATAAGTAGCATATATCGGAAGCACACGCGGAACAACAAAATGTACATGTGCCTTTTCAAGACAATATGATACAAGGAACAAATCTCTCACAAATGTATTCATATTAGGAATAAAATGGAAGCAAAAGTATACAGGGAATCCAAGCAATCATATTTAGCTCAACTCAAATAAGAAGGTTAGAAGAATTCAATATCCAAAGGAATGAAACAGAATATGCGAAATCGACCAAAGCTCGATTTCTGACAGAATTCCAATGGCACATAGAACAAATACTTCAGATTATCAATTATGCTCCAATACCCTTAATAAAGCTGTAATTGAAAGATATATCAACCTATTTTCTGTTGAAACAAGTTTTGTACGAATCTGAGTTTCCCACAAGGAGTTACCTTTGATTTGGTAACATAAGGTCAAGGACACAATCACTGTTTTGCAGAATACATAGGGTCGGATTCAACAGGTAATAGGGTAGGCATTTGAATTCCAAAATTTTCAAACTATATGTCAAAAGAAAGGTCTGCAAGTCTAGTTTCGGACGAAGTCAGTTTGGTATAAATCAGAATTTTCAACAGAGAGTTATAGGTATTTTAGTATCGAAAGGTCAGAAATCTTGATCCCTGTTTTGCAGCATCTATAGGCTCATTTGAAACAGATGATTGGGTAAGTATTCGGTGTCCAAAATCTACAAAATCAGTGTCAAAAGAAAGTTATAAGAGTCTAATTTCAAACAAAATAGTTCCTGCCTGAATTCACATTTTGTACTAAAAATTATAGCTGAAAGAGTGTATAGGGTTCAGTTTACCAAAAAAATTTCAGAATCCATGGTTCTATGTCCAAAGAGAGACATATCAGTTTCTAGATAGAAATCCTTCAGTTTATTTTGAAACAACATAAAAACAAAGACTAATTTTCTATAGGATGGGGTTAGAAACACTTGCCTTTGGGAATTTTGACCCTAAGGGGGTACACCTTTTTCATTTCCTCCTCTAGCTCCCAAGTTGTCTCCTCTCCAGAATGATGTCTCCAAATTACTTGAACCAGTGGGATGACCTGATTCCTTAGGACTTTTTCTTTCTTATCAACAATCTGAATAGGCTCTTCCACATAAGATAAATCCTTATCGATCTCCACCAGCTCATACTTAATCACACACTCCCCACTTCCGATGTGGGACTAATGAGATATTACACTTATCCCCAACCCAATTAGCTTGACGTCCTCGTCAAGGCCCGACATATCCCAGATCGAACCCTAGCATAGTGCATGTGAGGTTTAACTCAGTGGTGGCTCCACGCCGTGATGAGTTCTCTGACTCCATCCACGGGTAGCCCTTTCCTACTGCAGCCCTCTCATCCTACCCTAATGCTAGGTTGGCTCTGATACCAAATGTCACGACCCGGGTCTGATGAGCTAACTGGCCAATAACTCCATTTTGGTCCTCAACGACGGACCAAAATGCTTAAGCGGGAGGTAACGTAGTACACTCATCAGGCCCTTATAAGCTAATCACACACACTCCCCACTTCCGATGTGGGACTAATGGGATATTCCAGGATCCAAACACACATTTGAGGCCACTAAGAAAATATTCAGATAAAAAATTTCACCTCTATAGTCTACAAATTCATAACCCTATGCAGTTCATAAACAACCCACACATCACTCGATAATTCAAACAAACAGAACTTTGTTAGGATCGAGAGCACTAAGAAGGGGGGGGGGGGGGGGGGGGTGAATTAGTGCAGCGGAAATCTTTCAGCGATTAAAAACGAAAGCTGCGTTCGTTCAATAAAAACTATTTTGATGCAAAAGTCAATTCTAAGATTACTTATGATTAAGTACAGTTTATGTCTAAACACAGTTTGCGTCTAAGTGCAATTTACGTAGTTTGCAGTTTGCGTCTAAATGCAGATTGCGTCTAAACGCAGTTTGCGTCTAAACGCAATTTTACGTCTAAACGTAGTTTTACGTTTAAAAGTAGTTTACGTCTAAAACATAGTTTTACGTCTAAACACAATTTTAAAGGGATTTGAACTTAGAAACTTCGTTCGTAAATGCGTAGAAGACAGTTTTGCAGAATCAAAACGTAAACGTAAACTGTAATGTATGAAAACACCGATTTACATCTGAATGCAGATTCAGAAAGCTCAGCACTTAGAAACTTGTAAAGGCGTAGAGAGCAGTAGCTATGTAGGAGGTTTGCAGTAATGATAAAGTGCTCAAAATAAACGCAAACCAGAGATTTAGAGTGGTTCGGTCAGTCTTGACCTACTCCACTTTTGGCTTCCTCCACCGACGAGGTCACCGACGTCAACTAGAAGCCTTTCTTCAATAGGCGAAGGCCAACTACCCTCTTACAGATTCACTCCTTTTGACGGGCTTAGGAGACAACCCTTACAGAAGTTTTCTCTCCTCTCTTTACAACTCAAACTTGAAGAATAGAAAGAGGAGAACTAGCAGTTTTGAGCTCTAAGAAACACAGAAAGATAGCAAGATTTCGAGTGTGTGTTCTATGCTTTTAGTGCTGAATGGGTGGGGTATTTATAGGCCCCAACCCAGTTCAAATTTGGAGCTCAAAACGATCAAATCCCGGAATTTCGGGATCAGGCGGTTGTACCTCCTGACTGGAGAGGTTGCACCGCCTGGCAGAGCTCGAAGACTGAGCCCAGGCGGTGCTACCTCTTGACTGAGGCGGTTGCACCTCTCTGCCAGAGCTCGAAGACCGAGCTCAGGCGGTGCCACCTCTCTGTCAGGGAGGTTGCACCGCCCAGTCTTGCTCGAAGACTGAGCTCAGGCGGTGCCACCTCCTGGCTGGGGAGGTTGCACCACCCAGTCTCGCTGGGAGACTTAGCCCAGGTGGTGTCACCTCCTGGCCTGGGCGGTTGCACCTCCTGGTGTAATCAGGGTCCGAATGGTTAGCTCCATTCGGCCCAATTTCAGTCTTTCAGGGGCCCAATTGCCCCAAGATTAAGCCAATGGGATCACCTCCCATTTTCCAACTTAATCAACGTGCTAACTACGATTAAATCTAAGACAATTTCTGCAGCTTTGCTTCGGTGCGTCAATTGCTTCTTCCGGCGAGTTTCCGGCGAACTTCCGTCGATCATCCGATGAACCCTCGGTGATGCTCCTGCGGACTTCCGGCAAACTCCTGGACTTTGCGACGATCCACTTGGCGAGTTTCGACGAGCTTCGCTTGGCAAGCTTCTGGACTTCTCGGATCTGTTCTCGCAGAACCTCCGACGACCGTCCGAACTTCCGTCGAACTCTCGAACTCCCAACGTGATCATGAACTTGACTCCGGCGCAACTCCTGCTGCTTGTCTAACTTTCATCGTAGTTAATCCTGCATACTCAAAACATAACTTTGATCGAGACAATTAATCCTAAGAGATTAACCAAGTTGTTCGGCATGTCATTGGTCCCTCGACGCTTCGTCCGATTCTTCGGCGCATCGTCCTTTCCTGTGGCCTATTGCCCAATCGGCCAGTTGGCTCCGCAACTCCGATATCCTTGGCATAATACCCGCTCTTCTTGGCCCGATGCCCGAGTCCACGGCCCGAAGCCTTCTATCGATACGTCGACCGATCCACCGGCCCGACGTCCAATCTTCTGACATGTTCCTCCGGCACAACATGATTTTCCTGCTTTAATTGTCTCATCCTGATCAAAGCATCCTGCGTCACTCAAAACGCAGGTTAAATCATAAACATATATCAAGTAGTTTCATCATCAAAATACGAGATTCAACAATCTCCCACTTTTTGATGATGATAACCACTTGATGACGGAGTTAAACCTAACTCCCGGAGTTTAAACAAACTCCCCCTATCAATATGCCATATTGATAGAAACTCTTAGATTCAAAAATCTAAGCAACATGTCATCATAAACGGAGTTAACCTTAACTCCCAGAGTTTAAACAAACTCCCCCTATCAATATGCCATATTGATAGAACCTTGAATTCAAACTGAATTCAAGTCATTGCAATATTCATCATGAATACTTGCAACACGTTATCATGATCTTATGCATAAACTTATGCATGTCATGTTATCAAATACTTCTCCCCCTTTGTCATCAACAAAAAGGAGAAGTACCACAATCAAGTGTTTGTGATATTGGTTCAACTTATTGCATGAAAAACATAATATCAAGTTTTATCATCATGCAGTTTTGAAGCCGAAAAATTTAGCAAATGTTACATCATGCTTAGAACATTCAAGCTATCAAGTTTTAGATATGCAAGTTTTACAGCATACAAGATAGCACTTTTATAACATGCAAGCTAGCAATGTTGCAACATTTTGTTTGGCAAGCTTGTGATGTTCAAGATAACAAGCTCTTTCTTCTCTTTTGAGAAGTGTCATTTTTGCTTTCGTTGCAAAGTGCAAGCTAGCAAAATGCCAAACTAGCAAGAGATAATGTTTTACATGAGGCAAGCAAACAATTTGGCAAGTGTTACATTTGCATCTTCTCTTTAGATGTGCAAAAAAATAAACAAGTTTTTGCATTTTATTGACATTTCAAGCTAGCAATTATCGGTGATGTTCAAGATAGCAATTTCTTCTCTTTTGTAATTTTTGTCTTTTTCTTGAATTGTGCTAGCAATCTATCTCCCCCTTTGTCATTGTCAAAAAGAAGGGAAAAACCCTTTACATCAATTTCTAAATTATGACAAAGGTAAGTAATCATTCTTATTTGTGCATCATTATAGTTTCAATGCACAAATTCATTAACATGACATTTCATTTTTTTATGCACGATACCGAAAAATCAATCATCATTATGAGCATATCAAACATGATATTCAAGCATTCATGATATATCATTTTGGCAACATAATCATGGATATTCAAACGATGGTATCTAAATGTCAGAATTCATTACATCCTATTATGCATGATCATTGACTCCTCATTTGTATTTCATTTCATCTCATAAGCAATATCAAGAAGAGTTATTGGATGATGAGATAAATATTTTATGAATACACGGAATATCATAAGTGTTTCATGTATTCATATTATCACATGAAGCATATTATTATTTTTAAGATTCATAACATGAATAATGTTATTACTATTTCATCAAAATCAATTTCGAGATTCACACAATATAATGAAATCATTAATCTCGATAAGATGGGAAAAGCATTTTCTTTTTAAGTGATTCTTTTAACACATCATAAAAAACTCATTCATAATTCAAGTGATTTACAAGATATCATAAATGAATTTATCACTTGTATTTCATCAAAATCGAGAACTCTAGAGATAGAAAATGATTGAAGCATTTAACATGATTGATGCATGATTCATATTTAAAGTGTATCTTATGTCGTAAATACGAATCAAGCATTTGTCAAATCTGAAATCATCCTCAAAATTACATTCAATAAAATCATGTATGACAAGCATAGATTTATTAAAAAATCAATAAGATAGAGGATTACATTTCAAGTGTTCATCAATTGTAGCATTTCATCATATGGTAAGATATCAATGCGTAAAACTGTGAAGCAAGATTTTGTTTGATATCTTGATACAGGGCATGATGTACACATTTCGAATATTTTAGCAAGTGTAGCATTGCATCACATGGTAAAATATCAGCTCGTATGATGCAAATTTTTGTTTGATATCTTGATACAGGGCATATAGCAATGATAGCAATCATATATTTCTTGGTGATGCAAGCATGGGATAATCATAGCATAGTGTTTATAGCATCAATTCATATATTTCTCCCCTTTTTTTTAAGTGTTTCATCTTAAGTGATCGATTTCATGTTAGCATGCCTTTTCATTTATGTCAAATGAAAACATGCATCAACGTTTAGGATCGTGAAATGAATTTCATCATAAAACCATCAATCACAAAAATCATCATGTATAACTTTAAAATCTCAAATCTTTATTCTTATGTCAAAATCATACATTATATTTAACAAATAAAGACAATGAAAAATATCAAGCCTTCCAGACAAAAGCCATGTATCGTCATTGAAAAGCAATATGAAAATCATCAAAATATACATTCTTGCTTCTCAAGCACATAAATAAGATTTAATCTCACTAGGTGTACAATCATTAGATTTCTATCTTGCATTAACATAAGACATGCAATTTTCATTATTTTCAAAATTACAAGCATGATCATATTTTTGCATTTTCATTATTAAATTATTAAAAATATAATTTTCAAGAAAATTTAAAGAAAAAGAAAAATGCATCATGAAAAACATCATGTAATTTCGAAGTAAATTAAAGGCATTTTGATTACCTCAGCGTCGAAAAGCGTAAAGGCATAGTTTGCCACCTCGCCTTTGTTGATTTTCTTCTTGTCTTCAGAGGAGCTCGATTCATTCCAATTTTTGTTCTTCTTCTTGCGTTCAAAGCAAGTAGTTCCGTTCTTTTTACTTTTTAATTTTTGTTTCATTTATAGTTTAAGTTCACCATCACTTGAGCTTATGCTCAAGTGGTCTTCAAATGTTCTATGTCCCAAATCCTTCCTGTTCTTTGGAAGGTGGTTCTCAAGTTCTTCACGTGCATTGCACGTCATTTTATATGTGATCAATGAACCAATTAGTTCTTCAAGTGGAAATTGGTTCAAGTTTTTCGACTCTTGAATAGCAGTTACTTTTGAATCCCAAGTTTTAGAAAGTGAGCGCAAAACTTTGTTAACAAGTTCAAAATCCGAAAAGCTTTTACCAAGTGATTTTAAACCATTGACGACATCCGTAAAACGGGTGTACATGTCAACAACGGTTTCGCTTGGTTTCATATGAAAAAGCTCGAAATCATGCAGTAAAATATTAACTTTCGAGTCTTTGACTCTACTAGTTCCCTCGTGCGTGATTTCAAGAGCGCGCCAAATATCGAAAGCTGTTTCGCACAAAGAAACCCGATTGAACTCATTTTTGTCCAAAGCGCAAAATAAGGCATTCATAGCCTTTGCGTTTAAAGAAAAATACTTCTTCTCTAAATCCGACCATTCGTTCATCGGTTTAGAGGGAAGTTGAAAACCGTTTTCAACGATATTCCATAAATCCAGATTTAGAGAAATCAAGAAAACTCTCATTCGTGTTTTCCAATAAGTGTAGTCCAATCCGTTAAAGAACGGTGGACGAAAGACCGAAAAGCCCTCTTGAAGAGCCATTTCTCTCGGGTGTAAATCCGAAATGAGAAATACCCCACTCTGATACCAATTGTTAGGATCGAGAGCACTAAGAGGGGGGGGGTGTGAATTAGTGCAGCGGAAATCTTTCAGCGATTAAAAACGAAAGCTGCGTTCGTTCGATAAAAACTATTTTGATGCAAAAGCCAATTCTAAGATTACTTATGATTAAGTGCAGTTTATGTCTAAACACAGTTTGCGTCTAAGTGCAATTTACGCAGTTTGCAGTTTGCGTCTAAATGCAGATTGCGTCTAAGCGTAGTTTGCATCTAAGCGCAGTTTGCGTCTAAGCTCAGATTGCGTTTAAGCGTAGTTTGCGTCTAAGCGCAGTTTACGTCTAAACTCATATTGCGTCTAAGCATAGTTTGCGTCTAAGCGCAGTTTGCCTTTAAGCGCAGATTGCGTTTAATCGCAGTTTGCATGTAAGAGCAGTTTACGTCTAAAATCAGATTGCGTCTAAGCGCAGTGCAGTTTGCGTCTAAACACAGTTTTACGTCTAAACGTAGTTTTACGTCTAAACGCAGTTTGCGTCTAAACGCAGTTTTACGTCTAAACGTAGTTTTACGTCTAAACGTAGTTTTACGTCTAAACGTAGTTTGCGTCTAAATGCAGTTTTACGTCTAAACATAGTTTTACGTTTAAAAGTAGTTTACGTCTAAAACATAGTTTTACGTCTAAACACAATTTTAAAGGGATCTGAACTTAGAAACTTCGTTCGTAAAAGCGCAGAAGACAGTTTTGTAGAATCAAAACGTAAACGTAAACTGTAATGTATGAAAACACCGATTTACGTCTGAATGCATATTCGGAAAGATCAGCACTTAGAAACTTGTAAAGGCGTAGAGAGCAGTAGCTATGTAGGAGGTTTGCAGTAATGATAAAGTGCTCAAAATAAACGCAAACTAGAGATTTAGAGTGGTTCGGTCAGTCTTGACCTACTCCACTTTTGGCTTCCTCCACCGACGAGGTCACCGACATCAACTAGAAGCCTTCCTTCAATAGGCGAAGGCCAACTACCCTCTTACAGATTCACTCCTTTTGATGGGCTTAGGAGACAACCCTTACAGAAGTTTTCTCTCCTCTCTTTACAACTCAAACTTGAAGAATAGAAAGAGGAGAACTAGCAGTTTTGAGCTCTAAGAAACACAGAAAGATAGCAAGATTTCGAGTGTGTGTTCTGTGCTTTTAGTGCTGAATGGGTGGGGTATTTATAGGCCCCAACCCAGTTCAAATTTGGAGCTCAAAATGATCAAATCCCGAAATTCTGGGATCAGGCGGTTGTATGTTATATCCCCCACTTTTAAAAATGTATTAGTAAGGATTTATATGTAAATTGGAGGACCTATATGTAAATATAGAAATTACAAGGACTAAACTGCTAAGTTGCAAAAAAGAAAAAAAAAAGGGAAAATCGAAAATTTCGGTATTATCCCAC
This sequence comes from Musa acuminata AAA Group, assembly GCF_036884655.1. NCBI lineage: Eukaryota > Viridiplantae > Streptophyta > Magnoliopsida > Zingiberales > Musaceae > Musa > Musa acuminata. The sequence goes on along the minus strand of NC_088335.1, from coordinate 29,410,509 downwards.
CGCCTCCCACGCACTCTCTGTTTCTCGAAAAGCGGTGGGGCGTGGGGAGAAGAAGAAGAGAAGCTGAGGGAGAAGAGAAGAAAAGAGGAAGAAGAGGGAAAAGAAGAGAGGAGGAAGAGGGAAAAGAGAAGAAAAGAAGAAGTAGAAGAGAGGGAAGATGGAGAGGAGAAAGAGAGGTAGCTGCAGCACCTCTGTTTCCCGCAGGTGGAAACAGAGGAGAGGATGTGTGGGGCGTTGAGGATGAAAAGGGAAGAAGAAGAAGAAGAAGAAGAAGAAGAAGAAGAAGAAGAAGAAGAAGATAGCTGCGGCAAGGCTGCAGCGAGGAGGTGTGTGGCATTGGGGAGGAAAAGGGAAGAGGAGAAGAAGAGAAGGAGAAGAAGAGGGAAAAGAGAGGGACGGGGGAGAGGAGCGAGAGGTGGCAGCAGCTAGGGCTGCAGCACCTCTATTTCCTGCAGGTGGAAACAGAGGAGAGGTGTGGGGCGTTCGAAGAGGAGAAGAAGAAGAAGAGGAAGAGAAGAAGAAGAGGAAGCAGGAGAAGAGGTTGTGATACCTCTGTTTCCTACAGAGGAAACAGAGGAGAGGGTGTGTGTGACGCCGGGGAAGAAGGGGCTGTAGTTGCGGCGATGGCAGCTGCAGCTGGAAGAGAAGAAGAAGAGGAAGATAAGCAGGGGAGGAGGGAGAGGTTGCGGCCGTGGCTGTGGCCGCGACTGTAGCAGTTGCAGCGGGGAGAGAAGAAGAAGAAAGGAAGGAGAAGGAAGAGGAGAAGGGAAAGAAGTAGCTGCGGCTGCGGTTGTGGCAGCTGCAGCTATGGCAGGGAAAGAGGAAGAGAAAAAGGAAAGGAAGAAGAAGAGAAAGGGAAGGAGACGAAGAAGAGAGGAAGAGGAGAAGGGGCTGCGGCTACGGCGATGGCAGCTGCAGCTGTGGCTGGGAAAGAAGAGAAGGAAAGGAAGGAGAAGAGAAAGGGAAGGAGAGGAAGAAGAGAGGAAGAGGAGAAGGGGTGGCAGCTGCGGCAAGGCTGCAGCGAGGAGGTGTGTGGCGTTGGGGAGGAAAAGGGAAGAGGAGAAGAAGAGAAGGAGAAGAAGAGGGAAAAGAGAGGGACGGGGGAGAGGAGCGAGAGGTGGCAGCAGCTAGGGCTGCAGCACCTCTATTTCCTGCAGGTGGAAACAGAGGAGAGGTGTGGGGCATTCGAAGAGGATAAGAAGAAGAAGAGGAAGAGAAGAAGAAGAGGAAGCAGGAGAAGAGGTTGTGATACCTCTGTTTCCTGCAGAGGAAACAGAGGAGAGGGTGTGTGTGACGCCGGGGAAGAAGGGGCTGCAGCTACGGCGATAGCAGCTGCAGCTGGAAGAGAAGAAGAAGAGGAAGATGAGCAGGGGAGGAGGGAGAGGTTGCGGCCATGGCTGCGGCCGCGACTGCAGCAGTTGCAGCGGGGAGAGAAGAAGAAGAAAGGAAGGAGAAGGAAGAGGAGAAGGGAAAGAAGTAGCTGCGGCTGCGGTTGTGGCAGCTGCAGCTATGGCAGGGAAAGAGGAAGAGAAAAAGGAAAGGAAGAAGAAGAGAAAGGGAAGGAGAGGAAGAAGAGAGGAAGAGGAGAAGGGGCTGCGGCTACGGCGATGGCAGCTGCAGCTGTGGCTGGGAAAGAAGAGAAGGAAAGGAAGAAGAAGAGAAAGGGAAGGAGAGGAAGAAGAGAGGAAGAGGAGAAGGGGTGGCAGCTGCGGCAGTGGCAGCTGCAGTTGGAAGAGAAGTAGGAGAGGAAACAGAGTAGCGGAGGAAGAAGAGGCTGCGGTTGTGGTGGCTGCAGCCATGGCTGCGACTGTGACTGCGGCAGTTGCAGTTGGAAAAGAAAAGAGAGAAAAGGGGGAAAAAGGGGCTGCGGACGGGATTGCGGCTGCAGCGGCAGCGACTGCGTATGCAGCAGTTACATCTGCGAGAGAAGGGAGGAAGGAAGGTAGTGCGGTGGAAGGGGCTGCGATTGTGGCAGTGGCAGCAGCGGCGGTTGTGGCAACTGCGTTTAGGAAAGAAAAAGAAGGAATGAGAGTAAGAGAGAGCAGGTGACTGTGCCTCGATGTTCGACACGTGGTGTAGTTGCGAAGAAAGGAAGAAAACGGGAGCACAAAATGAAACAGAGAGAGGACACGGAGGAAAAGTAGAAGGATTTGGGCTAGCACCTTCTTTGGATCTTCGGATCGAAATCCTTGAAAGGCAAGTTCCCTGATCGTTCCTCCTATAATTGCTCTAATCTTTCCTATTGCAAGTATCCTGATCGTTCCTCACTGTCATTTTTATCTCTACATTTGCTTTGAATATGAGGAACTTTGAATTGTTCTAGCCTTGCATTTGATATATCTCCTGTTTAGACGTAACGATTCGAATCTGTGCAACTTCTGATATTTTGACCTTTTGATACCGAGCTGCCTATAAGTCTTTGTTGGAAACTCTGATTTGTTCAAAACTGATTTCATTGGAAACTAGACTCGTAGACCTTTCTTTGATATATGGATTGAAAGATTTGAAATCCAAACACTTGCCCAGTTATCTGTTGAATCTGACATTATGAATTCTGCCAACAGAGATTTTGTTCTACGACACTTGCTTACCAAATTATTTGTAACTCTCTCTGTTGGACATTTCAATTCATATGAAGCCTATCTTATCTGAAAGTATTATCCAATGATTATTTCTGAGTAAATTGGAGCACGATTGATAGTTTGAATCATTTGTTCAATGTGCCTTCTGTATTCTGCTAGAAATCGAGCTTTGGTCGATTTCTCATATTCTGGTTTCATTCCTTTGGAAATTGATATCCTTTAGCTTTCTCATTCAATTGAGCTTTATATTACTACTTTGAATTCTTGTGTGCTCTTGTCCTTAAAATTATTACATTCTTGAAAACTATTGTGTAATGTTTATGCTATATCGTATTGACTCATATAGGCACATGTATATCCTATTGTTCCGCATTTGCTTTCGATATGTGCCTATTCCAGTTTCATTCCTTTGGACATTGAATTCATCAAATCTTCTTATTGAATTGAGTTATATATGATTACTTGGATTCCATATGTGCCCTTGCTTTTAAATTCCTTTCAAATCTGAATATACTTGTGAAAGATTATGGCTTACTTCGGATTGACTCGTAAAGGCACATGTACGCTTTGTTGTTCCGCGTGTGCTTCCGATATATGCTACTTATTGTTGAAACTGCCCTTTTGTACTCTGGTGTGTGGGATTGTCTAGACCTTTGCCAGAAATGGTAAAGGGTATGCGCTATTTGCCCGCTATGTGGGGTCCCACTATGAGGGATATTCTGTATGCGCTTGTTGCCCGCTACGTGGGTATGTGATTAGAGCCTGCGATGCTCTGCCGGCCCCCTTTGACTTCACCTAGACGTGGGTGGATGGAGCTCCCAGGCGTGGGAGACTTTTGTCAGGTGGTCATTCAGAAATGGATGAATCACATTCTGATTGAGATCCCACTACACCTTCTGTATGTTTGATATGATATCCAGAGCTTTGGTTATGTGTTTCTGTACATGCTTTGGATAAGATTGATATGTTTGCAACGTCAAAGACGACGTTTGAGCTTCTTTACGGTATTTGTTATTGATATGCTCTGAAATGTTTCCTCCACTGTTGATATGTTTCGAAATGTTCCATATGTCGTTGATATGCTCCGGAACATTTCATACGCCACTGATATGCTCCAATTACTCTGTGCTCCATTTGCTATGAACTGATATGTTCTGAAATGTCCTATCTGCCATTGATATACTCCAATTACTTTGTGCTCCATTTGCTATGAACTGATATGTTCTGAAATGTCCTATCTGCCATTGATATGCTCCAATTACTCTGTGTTCCATTTGTTATGAATCAAATATGTTTTGAATGACATGATACATATGATTTTGTATCTAATGAGATGGTATCCTTGAGAAATTCTGTATTCTGCCTTACATTATGATACCTTACTCGTTTGAAACCGTTCCTTTTGTTCTGAATATGTTTTGTCACTTACTGAGCCGTTTTTGGCTCACTTCGTTGTTATATAAATCTTTCAGGTCAGCTTTGCTAGTCATAAGTGCCCAGCAAGCCAATCACGTGAGTGATGGCACGTGTGACTTGATACAGAATCTTTTTGCTTATTATATTTTGGCGTATATCACTTTATAACTATTGCATAAATGCATATATATTGTGATGTCCTTGGATTTGTGCAATGGGAATCGGATCGTGATGAGATCACGATAATGAGATCGATTCACCTTTAAACACATATCCTAAATAATCCCGGTCATAGGTTACTCGAGAGGGACATCGTGATAACCGGATAGACTGGTGTGCTGTATACCCGTCCATATGATGGATGCAGCTGGTCTCATAGCTGCTCGTGTAGGGACACTAGGGATACAGTACAGGTGCTCATTGGAGAATGAGTTCACTGATTGATCCGCTTACGGAATGCTGGATGGTTGATGATGCCTTATTGTCAGACAACGATTCCGTAGTCCTAGTGGTGTATCTGGTTCTTAGACTTGAGACACCAAGGATGTCCTGTATGAGTGCTCCACTCTTTGATACCAGACTTATAGGTTTGGCTGTTCCCAGATCTAGTACAGCTGGTCATTGGGAGTGGTAGTCGACCTTACGAGGGCTATTGAGTGTCGATAGAGGATCATCCACTCTCGGTATCATGAGAGGAATATCCCATGTGTTCTTGCTCAGACAAATCCCTGGCCAGGGTCATTCGGGTTGAGAGAGAAAGAGTTCTCCGGGAGAATCCGATTAGAGCGAGACTCGAGAAGAAACCGTATGGGTCTGACAGCACCATGCTCGATATACGGTCTCTAGGATATTAGATGGATGAGGGACTATAGGTACATGGTAACTGAGGACAGACAGGTCCAATGGATTGGATTCCCCTGTATCGTCTAGGGACTACGGCGTAGTGGCCTAGTACTTCCGTAGTCGATGAGTCAAGTGAATTATTACAGAGATAATAATTCACTTAGTTAGAAGGAGTTCTGACAGGTATGACTCACGGCCAGCTCGATATTGGGCCTAGAGGGTCACACACATATGGTAGGCATTGCGATGAGTAGAGGTTCGGATATGAGATATCCGACGGAGCCCTTGTCTTATTGGATGCAGATCCAATACCCACTAGGGAAAGGACCCATTAGGGTTTTGACACGGGATCTCTATAAATAGGAGGGATTCATAGCCTCATAGGCTAGAGTCTTTGCTTGCCCTTCCTATTCTCCTCTCCCTCTCCACCTCAGAGTAGGCCTGGAGTTTTGAGGAGCGTCGTCGCAACCCTGCTGTGTGGATCACCGCTAGAGAGGAGGACGCTTGACCTCCTTCACCCTCTCCTAAGGATCTGCAAGGAAACAGGGATATACGATCTCCCTAGGTAACACAATCTCTATACGCAGTTTTGTGTTTTTGCGGATTTTGCGCACCAATCTTCGCACGACGATGAACATCTTTTTGGGAATCGGGGATTTTTGTTTTCTTGTTCTTCCGCTGCGCATATGATGTCGCCCCCCCCCTATGATTTCCCAACAGTGGTATCAGAGCCAGGTTGTTCGTGCGAATGATTGGTTTTTGAACTGCGTGTGTTGTGTTTAGGAAGAATATTGACGTCAAAATCGTTGACGCAAAAGCAAGGAAGGGCAGCAACAGTTGCTGCCCTCGATCTGCATGCCTGCAGCCAGCCGCAGCCGCAGCCAGGCAGCACAGCGCCGGCGCATGCGCAAGAGCTGTGCCTGCAGTAGCCGGCCGGCGGTCTGCTTGCAGCAGGCTTGCGACCGGCGGGGCTGGGAGCCCGCTCGGTAGAAGCGCCTGCGGCCACTGAGCCCGCGGGCAGAGGCGCCGCGGGGCAGCAGCGCGGGCTGAGGCACCGCAGGGCAGCGGCGCCTGTGGCCGCTGCTCCCACGGGCAAAAACCCCGCAGGGGCGGCCGCCAGCGAGACAGCACCACCTGCGGGCGCTGACTCGCGGGCAGAAGCGCCCGCGAAGGCGACGGCACCCGCGGGGGCGCCCACCTGCAGCGGCAGCGACCCCAGCGGGCGTGCCACCTGCAGGCGAGGGCAGTGCCCTCGCCCTCGCCGCACAGGCCGCCGCCAGCAGGGTGGCGGCGGCGGCGGCGCAGCAGCGAAAAGGGGAAAGGGTATTAGGGTTTTCTGCGCAAAAGACAGTTTTGCCCCTCGGAATTTGAGAAATTCCAGTTTCTGTCTTTTGTCCAAATTACGAAAATACCCTTAGGAATTGAGAAATTCCCTATATATCCCTGATTTCAGAAAATATTAATTAATTAAAAGGTTTAGTTGATTATTATTTTTATTATTATCTAGTAGTCCTACATGATGATGATTATTTATACATGTGATGTATGATGAGTGGACGGATGATCATGGACCGTGTGATGTGTGTACTTGTGATTATTATTATTGAGGTCTGCGAACCTCCATTATATTTCTCGTTTATTGTCGGGCCTACGTGCCTATGATTAAGTTGTAATCACATGAGGAGGCGCAGCGGGAGCGTGGAAGCCATAGCGGGACCCACGAGACGGACGATCGTGATGCATGAAGATGCATCAAGATGTCGACGGAACCAACGAGGACGAGATGGACGATCACAAGGCATGGAGATGCACCGTTGCACACATAGATCTTGATGTGAGTGATTAGGCCTACTGGCTCGGGCCTAATCATATTAGGTTGTGGTCCATGATCATCTGGTGTGATTGCTTATACACATACTAGATATGTATATATATTTGCATGCGATGTAGATATATATTAAATATGTATATGTGTGACATGTCATATTAGGAGACCAAATCATAGAAACATCTCTCGATAATATTAAGTCGGTAAACGTGAGGCAATTAGATTGACCCACGTGGCCTTCCATCGTTATGAGTAGGAACCGAATCCCGGTGTAGGTTGAGTTGGTCGAGTCCCTCGAGACTCACCTATATCGCGATTCGCTATCTTGCTTACGACATAGAGATGTCACCGGTGACCTGAGGGCATGATATGCTTGGTCGAGTCCCTCGAGGGTATATCATCAAATCAGACTCATCTTGTAACGAAGGTGTTGACTTAACCGAGCATCATGGTTGGTCGAGTCCCTCGAGGCCATGGTGATTCGGAGGCCGAACAGGACGGGAATCACAAGGAGTTGTGATCGGCAAGAGTTGTCTACCTTTTAGGCTTAGTGTGATTGGTCGAGTCCCTCGAGGTTACACTAAGACGCTGATTGGATCCTGATCCCCACTAGAAGTCTGCCGGAGACTTCCGTTTCACGTGCTGAGGGTGTCGCGTGACTCGTTAGTAAAATAGTGGGAGCATATTAAGATAGAAGTCCATATCTTGATAGTTTATTTCTTGCAAAATCTGCATGTTATTCATTTTTGCTACATCTTTATTTTCAGAAAATGTCGCTTTCAAATCCCTTACGTGGCATACTTGATGTCAACCGCCTCACTGGTCCAAATTATACGGATTGGCTCCGTAACTTGAGAATTGTTCTCACAGCGGAGAAAATCGTGTACGTCCTTGATACAGTGATGCCTACGCCCGAAGAAGGGGCAAGCGAGGATGAGATCGCTCGCTACGTGAAGTACATTGATGACTCCACTCTTGCTCAGTGCTATATGTTGGGCTCTATGACTCCAGAGTTACAGAGACAACATGAAAAGATGGATGCCAGATCCATTCTCCTACATGTCCGTAAATTGTTTGAGGAACAGGGAAGGACTCAACGATATGAGATATCCAAGAGCCTTTTCCGCGCTAGGATGACTGAGGGGACACCGGTTCAGAACCATGTCCTAAAGATGATTGAGTGGATAGAGAAACTCACAGGTCTAGGAATGGTCCTAGAGGATAACTTGTGTGTGGACATTGTGCTTCAGTCCCTACCAGATTCCTTTTCACAGTTCATAATGAACTTTAATATGAACAAGCTTGAGGTGACTCTCCCAGAGCTCCTCAATATGTTGAGGGAGGCAGAGAGTACTATTAAGAAAGAGAAGCCAGTTCTCTACACTGGTGAGACCAGAAAGAAAAGGAAAGCAGAAAGGTCCCTTAAGAAGGGAAAGGGCAAGGGCAAACAAGGTAAAGCAAAGGTTGCTAAGAAAGAACCAACAAAGGACAAAGGCCAGTGCTTCCACTGTGGTAAAGATGGGCACTGGAAGAGAAACTGCAAAGAGTACCTTGCAGAAAGGGCGAAACAAAAGCTTGATGAAGCTTCAGGTACATTCATGATCAGTCTCCATTTGTCAGACTCTTATGATAACACATGGGTATTAGATACCGGTAGTGCTTATCATATATGTAATTCGTTGCAGGTTCTGGCAAGGCCTAGGAGACTAGAGAGAGGCGAGATGGACCTCAAGATGGGTAATGGAGCAAAAGTTGCTGTATTAGCTGTTGGCGAGGTCGCCCTACATCTGCCTAGTGGAGCTTTTATTGCATTAGATGCATGTTATTTTGTTCCTTCTATTATCAAAAACATTATCTCCATTTCATGTTTAACAGTTAGTGGATATAAATTTGTTTTTGAGAACAATAGTTGTTCGATATTATTAGATGATAAGATCATCACGAAAGGAACATTGCATAATGGTTTATTTATGTTAGACACCACTCCACATATCATGAATATAAATGTGTCCAAAAGGAAACGAGATGAGTTGAACAGTGCATACCTGTGGCATTGTAGGCTAGGTCACATCCATGAAAGAAGGATTCAAAAGTTGCTAAATGATGGATATCTAGATCCATTCGACTATGTGTCATATGCAACTTGTGAGCCTTGCATTCGTGGAAAACTGACCAACTCTCCATTTAGTGGAACTGGAGAGAGAGCCACTGAGTTGTTGGAACTCATACATAGTGATGTATGTGGACCCATGTCAACTCATGCCATTGGAGGTTACTCCTACTTCATTACATTTACTGATGATTTCTCAAGGTATGGATATGTGTACTTAATGAAGTACAAGTCCGAGGCCTTTGAGAAATTCAGAGAGTATAAGAATGAGGTGGAGAACCAGACTGGAAAGAGTATCAAAACTCTTCGATCAGATCGAGGAGGTGAGTACTTAAGTACAGAGTTTACTCACTTCCTCAAGGACCATGGGATATTATCCCAATGGACACCTCCTTATACACCTCAGCTCAATGGTGTCTCTGAAAGGAGAAATCGTACATTATTAGATATGGTACGGTCCATGATGAGTTTCGCTGACCTACCCATCTCATTCTGGGGATATGCCCTAGAAACCGCAGCTTACCTTCTGAACAGAGTTCCAACTAAGTCGGTGGTGTCTACACCATATGAGATATGGAAAGGGAAGAAGCCTGATCTTAAAGTAGTTAAGATTTGGGGCTGCTCTGCCCATGTTAAAAGACACAACCCCGATAAGTTAGAATCAAGGACAGGGCGATGTAAATTTGTGGGATACCCCAAGGAAACTTGTGGGTATTACTTCTATCATCTCGAGGACCAAAAGGTCTTTGTAGCTAAGAGAGCAGTGTTCCTTGAGAAGGAACACATTCTTGACGGAGACAGTGGGAGAATGATAGAATTGAGCGAGGTTGGAGAACCAAGCTCAAGCACCACTCTACAGCCCGAGTCTGTTCAGGTATCTAATACACAAGTTTCAACTTTAGGCAGGTCTGATAGAGTATCCCATCCTCCTGAGAGATATGTGGGACATATTAGAGCAGAGGATGTAGAGGATATTGATCCTCAGACCTACGAGGAGGCTATTATGAGTATAGACTCCGGGAAGTGGAAAGAAGCCATGAATTCTGAGATGGATTCTATGTACTCCAATAAGGTTTGGAACCTAGTTGATGCACCCGAAGGTATTGTACCCATCGGTTGCAAGTGGATCTTTAAGAAAAAGATCGGAGTAGATGGAAAGGTAGAGACCTATAAAGCAAGGCTAGTGGCTAAGGGGTATCGTCAAAGGCAAGGTGTTGACTACGACGAAACTTTCTCACCCGTAGCAATGCTAAAATCCATCAGAATTCTATTGGCTATTGCAGCACACTATGATTATGAGATCTGGCAGATGGATGTGAAAACCGCATTCCTCAACGGGAACCTGGAGGAGGAGGTGTATATGATGCAACCTGAGGGATTCGTGTCCAAGAACTACCCAGATAAGGTGTGTAGGTTGCTTAGATCCATTTATGGACTAAAGCAAGCTTCCCGAAGTTGGAACATAAGATTTGATAAGGCAATCAGATCTTATGACTTCGTTAAGAATGAAGATGAGCCTTGTGTATACAGAAAGGTAAGTGGGAGCGCTATTAGCTTTTTGGTGTTATATGTGGATGACATCCTCATCATTGGGAATGACATAGGAATGCTATCCACAATAAAGGCTTGGTTATCTAGACACTTCTCCATGAAGGACTTAGGAGAAGCATCTTATATCTTGGGGATTAGAATCTATAGAGATAGATCCAAAAGGATGCTTGGCTTGTCCCAGTCCAGGTACATAGAAACTATTGTCAAAAGGTTTGGCATGGAAAATTCCAAAAGAGGTCTCATACCGATGAGACATGGGATATCGCTTTCTACGAGTATGTCCCCAAAGACTCCAGAAGAAAGGGCGAACATGGATATGATACCTTATGCCTCTGTAATAGGGTCTATCATGTATGCCATGCTATGTACTAGGCCTGATATAGCGCATGCTCTGAGTGTCACGAGCAGGTATCAGGCGGATCCAGGCTTGGAGCACTGGAAAGCAGTAAAGTGTATCCTTAAGTACTTGAGAAGGACTAAGGATCTTTTACTAGTATATGGAGGTAATAGCCTTAAGGTTGAAGGCTACACTAACTCAAGTTTTCAGTCTGATGTCGATGATAGCAAGTCGAATTAAGGGTATGTGTACACCTTGAATGGAGGAGCAGTGTGCTGGAAGAGTTCCAAGCAAGATACCACTGCTGACTCGACCACAGAGGCGGAGTACATTGCTGCATCAGATGCAGCAAAGGAGGGAGTCTGGTTGAAGAAGTTCATCACAGATTTGGGAGTCGTGCCGGATAGTGAGGAGCCGATTTTCCTATATTGCGATAACAACGGGGCAATTGCTCAAACGAAGGAACCTAGGTCTCATCAGAAATCTAAGCATGTTCTGAGGAGGTTCCACCTTATCAGAGAGATAGTGACCCGAGGAGATGTAGCAGTGGAAAGAGTTCCATCCGAAGATAACATTGCAGATCCACTAACAAAGCCATTGTCTCAGATTGTCTTTGAGCGTCACAGGGGTCTGATGGGGATCAGACACATAGGTGATTGGCTTTAGGTCAAGTGGGAGATTGCTAGTCATAAGTGCCCAGCAAACCAATCACGTGAGTGATGGCACGTGTGACTTGATACAGAATCTTTTTGCTTATTATATTTTGGCGTATATCACTTTATAACTATTGCATAAATGCATATATATTGTGATGTCCTTGGATTTGTGCAATGGGAATCGGATCGTGATGAGATCACGATAATGAGATCGATTCACCTAAAAACACATATCCTAAATAATCCCGGTCATAGGTTACTCGAGAGGGACATCGTGATAACCGGATAGACTGGTGTGCTGTATACCCGTCCATATGATGGATGCAGCTGGTCTCATAGCTGCTCGTGTAGGGACACTAGGGATACAGTACAGGTGCTCATTGGAGAATGAGTTCACTGATTGATCCGCTTACGGAATGCTGGATGGTTGATGATGCCTTATTGTCAGACAACGATTCCGTAGTCCTAGTGGTGTATCTGGTTCTTAGACTTGAGACACCAAGGATGTCCTGTATGAGTGCTCCACTCTTTGATACCAGACTTATAGGTTTGGCTGTTCCCAGATCTAGTACAGCTGGTCATTGGGAGTGGTAGTCGACCTTACGAGGGCTATTGAGTGTCGATAGAGGATCATCCACTCTCGGTATCATGAGAGGAATATCCCATGTGTTCTTGCTCAGACAAATCCCTGGCCAGGGTCATTCGGGTTGAGAGAGAAAGAGTTCTCCGGGAGAATCCGATTAGAGCGAGACTCGAGAAGAAACCGTATGGGTCTGACAGCACCATGCTCGATATACGGTCTCTGGGATATTAGATGGATGAGAGACTATAGGTACATGGTAACTGAGGACAGACAGGTCCAATGGATTGGATTCCCCTGTATCGTCTGGGGACTACGGCGTAGTGGCCTAGTACTTCCGTAGTCGATGAGTCGAGTGAATTATTACAGAGATAATAATTCACTTAGTTAGAAGGAGTTCTGACAGGTATGACTCACGGCCAGCTCGATATTGGGCCTAGAGGGTCACACACATATGGTAGGCATTGCGATGAGTAGAGGTTCGGATATGAGATATCCGACGGAGCCCTTGTCTTATTGGATGCAGATCCAATACCCACTAGGGAAAGGACCCATTAGGGTTTTGACACGGGATCTCTATAAATAGGAGGGATTCATAGCCTCATAGGCTAGAGTCTTTGCTTGCCCTTCCTATTCTCCTCTCCCTCTCCACCTCAGAGTAGGCCTGGAGTTTTGAGGAGCGTCGTCGCAACCCTGCTGTGTGGATCACCGCTAGAGAGGAGGACGCTTGACCTCCTTCACCCTCTCCTAAGGATCTGCAAGGAAACAGGGATATACGATCTCCCTAGGTAACACAATCTCTATACGCAGTTTTGTGTTTTTGCGGATTTTGCGCACCAATCTTCGCACGACGATGAACATCTTTTTGGGAATCGGGGATTTTTGTTTTCTTGTTCTTCCACTGCGCATATGATGTCGCCCCCCCCCTATGATTTCCCAACAAGCTTGTCACTCTTCAAGATGTTTGATTTGGGCTGAGGCAGTGGATAGCTATTCAGAATTATGGGCAAGTCTGGTTGGTTATTATGATATTCTTGTATAAGTATGTTTTGTATGTAATGAAATGTTGTCGATGAACCAAAATGGATATATTGTGTCAAAGTGTTAGGAGATCTCTCTTATATGGAATTTCGGAATGTTAAGTCTAATTTATGACGATATGAACTTGTGGTGAATAGTTGGAGTTCTGATTATATAATTTATTTAGCTTGTGGATTTATAAATGTTGTTCATGTTTGTCAAGTTGGCTTGGGTTGCCATAATTGTGAATTATCGAGTGATGTGATATATGATTTTAAAATGCACAGGTTTTATAGATGTGAATTTGATTGAATGTTTTTCAGTGTCCTCAAATGTTAGTTTGGATCCTGGATTGGTTTGTGACGAAAATTTTAAAAATCATGGATATTTTGAGGGGCGTGACAGAGGTGGTATCAGAGCATGGTTTGAGGATTACTGAAATATTTGATATGTTGACGTGCAAAATATATTGAGGTCTAGTGAACTATAGTGATCGGTGGAAATTTTCTTTGATGCATTTTAGGAATCTGGGATGATGAGGACATTTGGTCCTCTTATTTCACTTGTTTCTGATTTATTAAGGGGAATGAAAGGATTGATTGGGGATATTGAATCAGAGTGGCGCAGCGGAAGCATGGTGGACCTAATTTCATTAGTGGTAGAAAAATTAATGATGCAAATGGAGAAGATATATGATGTACAAAATTGTTCTGATGATCGAAAGATTTCTTTTGCCACCTTATATTGGAAGTAGAGGCTGATTATTAATGGGAACAATGAAAAGAAATTTTTGAAGATCAGTGGCAAGAATGATAAGGACAAGTTTACCAATAAAAATATGATTGGAAAAGAATCAGAAAGTAATAACAAGAGGATCAAGACATTTGGATTTGAAATGGGAAGTCACCACAAAAGACTCAATCACATGTGAATTGCAAGTTAAATTATGAAACAAGTTTGTGTTTTCGGGTGACTGGAGTCTATTTTGTTTGTTGAAAGTTGGATCATAAAATAAAAGACTGCCCTTTGAACAATAAGAAAGAGTCACTACCTCATAAATCATCTGCCCATATCAGAGTGTATGCTATCACTGAATATGATTCTAAAACTTTTGAATTAGTGATCGAAGGTATTATGCATGCTTATGAAAGAATGTAAATATTTGTTTGACCATGGGTCCTATCTACGATTTGATTCATAACATTTTGCTTATCACTTGGGTATGCAACCTAGACCATTGCATTGTGTTATATGTAAATATGATCATTGGAGATTCTTTGATAACGAACTTGAATCTGGTCCTCTTGTCTGATTTTTATTGGAGAACTTGAACTTTTGCTGATTTAGTTCTCCTAGAGATTTGGAGTTTTGATATTATACTTGGTACGGATTGACTATCTTCCTATCATACCAGTGCGGATTGGTATATAACGAATGATCACTTTTTGCATATTTGATCAGCCGATCTTTTATTTTGAGAGTATTGGACATTATTTATCTCCTTGCCTGATGTATCCCAGGATGACTTGTTTGGATTACCTCCAAATGTGATTTTGCTTTTGATTTGGTCCTTGGGACAATCCCAAAATCTAAGCTTCTCTACAAAATGATATCATTTGAGTAAGCGGAATTAGAAAAACAACTACAAGGATTATTAAATGAGGATTTTATTTGGCTTAATATTTTATCATGAGGTGCTCTGGTGTTAGTTAAAAAGATGGATGGAACATTGAGGCTTTGTATTGATTATGGATAGTTGAATCAGGTGATCATCAAAAACGAGTATTTTCTGAGGTAACGACTTGCTTGATTAATTACAGGGTGCGCAAGTATTTTTAGAAATTGATTGAAGGTCGGGTTACCGTCTATTGAGGATCAAGGAGGAGAATATTTCGGTCACTCTTGGATAATTGTGTCATTATATTGTATTGATGAAATTATTTGAGAGCAGGAGGAGGAAATAAAGAAATCATAATCATCACCTTTCCATCGATTGAGCTATGATCAATTTAGAGGACTAAATTTTCTTTTAAGGGGGGGGAGAGTGTAATATCCCCCACTTTTAAAATGTATTAATAAGGATTTGTATGTAAATTGGAGGACCTATATGTAAATATAGAAATTATAAGGACTAAACTGCTAAGTTACAAAAAAGAAAAAAAAAGGGAAAACCGAAAATTTCGGTATTATCCCACCGCCTCCCACGCACTCTCTGTTTCTCGAAACAGAGAGAAGCGGTGGGGCGTGGGGAGAAGAAGAAGAGAAGCTGAGGGAGAAGAGAAGAAAAGAGGAAGAAGAGGGAAAAGAAGAGAGGAGGAAGAGGGAAAAGAGAAGAAAAGAAGAAGTAGAAGAGAGGGAAGATGGAGAGGAGAAAGAGAGGTAGCTACAGCACCTCTGTTTCCCGCAGGTGGAAACATAGAAGAGGATGTGTGGGGCGTTGAGGATGAAAAGGGAAGAAGAAGAAGAAGAAGAAGAAGAAGAAGAAGAAGAAGAAGAAGAAGAAGATAGCTGCGGCAAGGCTGCAGCGAGGAGGTGTGTGGCATTGGGGAGGAAAAGGGAAGAGGAGAAGAAGAGAAGGAGAAGAAGAGGGAAAAGAGAGGGACGGGGGAGAGGAGCGAGAGGTGGCAGCAGCTAGGGCTGCAGCACCTCTATTTCCTGCAGGTGGAAACAGAGGAGAGGTGTGGGGCGTTCGAAGAGGAGAAGAAGAAGAAGAGGAAGAGAAGAAGAAGAGGAAGCAGGAGAAGAGGTTGTGATACCTCTGTTTCCTGCAGAGGAAACAGAGGAGAGGGTGTGTGTGACGCCGGGGAAGAAGGGGCTGTAGTTGCGGCGATGGCAGCTACAGCTGGAAGAGAAGAAGAAGAGGAAGATAAGCAGGGGAGGAGGGAGAGGTTGCGGCCGTGGCTGCGGCCGCGACTGTAGCAGTTGCAGCGGGGAGAGAAGAAGAAGAAAGGAAGGAGAAGGAAGAGGAGAAGGGAAAGAAGTAGCTGCGGCTGCGGTTGTGGCAGCTGCAGCTATGGCAGGGAAAGAGGAAGAGAAAAAGGAAAGGAAGAAGAAGAGAAAGGGAAGGAGAGGAAGAAGAGAGGAAGAGGAGAAGGGGCTGCGGCTGCGGCGATGGCAGCTGCAGCTGTGGCTGGGAAAGAAGAGAAGGAAAGGAAGAAGAAGAGAAAGGGAAGGAGAGGAAGAAGAGAGGAAGAGGAGAAGGGGTGGCAGCTGCGGCAGTGGCAGCTGCGGCAATGGCAGCTGTAGTTGGAAGAGAAGTAGGAGAGGAAATAGAGTAGCGGAGGAAGAAGAGGCTGCGGTTGTGGTGGCTGCGGCTATGGCTGCGACTGTGACTGCGGTAGTTGCAGTTGGAAAAGAAAAGAGAGAAAAGGGGGAAAAAGGGGCTGCGGACGGGATTGCGGCCGCAGCGGCAGCGACTGCGTATGCAGTAGTTACGTCTGCAAGAGAAGGGAGGAAGGAAGGTAGTGCGGTGGAAGGGGCTGCGATTGTGGCAGCAGCAGCGGCGGCGGCTGTGGCAGCTGCGTTTTGGAAAGAAAAAGAAGGAATGAGAGTAAGAGAGAGCAGGTGACTGTGCCTCGATGTTCGACATGTGGTGTAGTTGCGAAGAAAGGAAGAAAACGGGAGCACAAAACGAAACAGAGAGAGGACACGAAGGAAAAGTAGAAGGATTTGGGCTAGCACCTTCTTTGGATCTTCGGATCAAAATCCTTGAAAGGCAAGTTCCCTGATCGTTGCTCCTATAATTGCTCTAATCTTTCCTATTGCAAGTATCCTGATCGTTCCTCACTGCCATTTTTATCTCTACATTTGCTTTGAATATGAGGAACTTTGAATTGTTCTAGCCTTGCATTTGATATATCTCCTGTTTAGACGTAACGATTCGAATCTGTGCAACTTCTGATATTCTGACCTTTTGATACTGAGCTGCCTATAAGTCTTTGTTGGAAACTCTGATTTGTTCAAAACTGATTTCATTGGAAACTAGATTCGTAGACCTTTCTTTGATATATGGATTGAAAGATTTGGAATCCAAACACTTGCCTAGTTATCTGTTGAATCTGACATTATGAATTCTGCCAACAGAGATTTTGTTCTACGACACTTGCTTACCAAATTATTTGTAACTCTCTCTGTTGGACATTTCAATTCATATAAAGCCTGTCTTATCTGAAAGTATTATCCAATGATTATTTCTGAGTAAATTGGAGCACGATTGATAGTTTGAATCATTTGTTCAATGTGCCTTCTGTATTCTGCCAGAAATCGAGTTTTAGTCGATTTCTCATATTCTGGTTTCATTCCTTTGGAAATTGATATCCTTTAGCTTTCTCATTCAATTGAGCTTTATATTACTGCTTTGAATTCTTGTATGCTCTTGTCCTTAAAATTATTGCATTCTTGAAAACTGTTGTGTAACGTTTATGCTATATCGTATTGACTCATATAGGCACATGTATATCATATTGTTCCGCATTTGCTTTCGATATGTGCCTATTCCAGTTTCATTCCTTTGGACATTGAATTCATCAAATCTTCTTATTGAATTGAATTATATATGATTGCTTGGATTCCATATGTGCCCTTGCTTTTAAATTCCTTTCAAATCTGAATATACTTGTGAAAGATTATGGCTTACTTCGGATTGACTCGTAAAGGCACATGTACGCTTTGTTGTTCCGCGTGTGCTTCCGATATATGCTACTTATTGTTGAAACTACCCTTTTGTACTCTGGTGTGTGGGATTGTCTGGACCTTTGCCAGAAATGGTAAAGGGTATGCTCTATTTGCCCACTATGTGGGGTCCCGCTATGAGGGATATTCTGTATGCGCTTGTTGCCCGCTACGTGGGTATGTGATTAGAGCCTGCGATGCTCTGCCGGCCCCCTTTGACTTCACCTAGACGTGGGTGGATGGAGCTCCCAGACGTGGGAGACTTTTGTCAGGTGGTCATTCAGAAATGGATGAATCACATTCTGATTGAGATCCCACTACACCTTCTATATGTTTGATATGATATCCAGAGCTTTGGTTATGTATTTCTGTACATGCTTTGGATAAGATTGATATGTTTGCAACGTCAAAGACGACGTTTGGGCTTCTGTACGGTATTTGTTATTGATATGCTCTGAAATGTTTCCTCCACTGTTGATATGTTTCGAAATGTTCCATATATCGTTGATATGCTCCGGAACATTTCATACGCCATTGATATGCTCCAATTACTCTGTGCTCCATTTGCTATGAACTGATATGTTCTGAAATATCCTATCTGCCATTAATATGCTCCAATTACTTTGTGCTCCATTTGCTATGAACTGATATGTTCTGAAATGTCCTATCTGCCATTGATATGCTCCAATTACTCTGTGCTCCATTTGCTATGAACTGATATGTTCTGAAATGTCCTATCTGCCATTGATATGCTCCAATTACTCTGTGCTCCATTTGCTATTAACTGATATGTTCTGAAATGTCCTATCTGCCATTGATATGCTCCAATTACTTTGTGCTCCATTTGCTATGAACTGATATGTTATGAAATGTCCTATCTGCCATTGATATGCTCCAATTACTCTGTGTTCCATTTGTTATGAATCAAATATGTTTTGAATGACATGATACATATGATTTTGTATCTAATGAGATGGTATCCTTGAGAAATTCTGTATTCTGCCTTACATTATGATACCTTACTCGTTTGAAACCGTTCCTTTTGTTCTGAATATATTTTGTCACTTGCTGAGCCGTTTTTGGCTCACTCCGTTGTTATATAAATCTTTCAAGTCAGCTTGTCACTCTTCGAGATGTTTGATTTGGGCTGAGGCAGTGGATAGCTATTCAGAATTATGGGCAAGTCTGGTTGGTTATTATGATATTGTTGTATAAGTATGTTTTGTATGTAATGAAATGTTGTCGATGAACCGAAATGGATATATTGTGTCAAAGTGTTAGGAGATCTCTCTTATATTGAATTTCGGAATGTTAAGTCTAATTTATGACGATATGAACTTGTGGTGAATAGTTGGAGTTCTGATTGTATAATTTATTTAGCTTGTGGATTTATAAATGTTGTTCATGTTTGTCAAGTTGGCTTGGGTTGCCATAATTGTGAATTATCGAGTGATGTGATATATGATTTTAAAATGCACAGGTTTTATAGATGTGAATTTGATTGAATGTTTTTCAGTGTCCTCAAACGTTAGTTTGGATCCTGAATTGGTCTGTGACGAAAATTTTAAAAATCATGGATATTTTGAGGGGCGTGACATTGTACCTCCTGACTGGAGAGGTTGCACCGCCTGGCAGAGCTCGAAGACTGAGCCCAGGCGGTGCCACCTCTTGACTGAGGCGGTTGCACCTCTCTGCCAGAGCTCGAAGATCGAGCTCAGGCGGTGCTACCTCTCTATCAGGGAGGTTGCACCGCCCAGTCTTGCTCGAAGACTGAGCTCAGGCGGTGCCACCTCCTGGCTGGGGAGGTTGCACCGCCCAGTCTCGCTGGGAGACTTAGCCCAGGCGGTGCCACCTCCTGGCCTGGGCGGTTGCACCTCCTGGTGCAATCAGGGTACGAATGGTTAGCTCCATTCGGCCCAATTTCAGTCTTTCAGGGGCCCAATTGCCCCAAGATTAAGCCAATGGGATCACCTCCCATTTTCCAACTTAATCAACATGCTAACTATGATTAAATCTAAGACAATTTCTGCAGCTTTGCTTCGGTGCGTCAATCGCTTCTTCCGGCGAGTTTCCGGCGAACTTCCGTCGATCATCCGATGAACCCTCGGTGATGCTCCTGCGGACTTCCGGCAAACTCCTGGACTTTGCGATGATCCACTTGGCGAGTTCTAATGAGCTTCGCTTGGCAAGCTTCTGGACATCTCGGATCTGTTCTCGCAGAACCTCCGACGACCGTCCGAACTTCCGTCGAACTCTCGAACTCCCAACGTGATCATGAACTTGACTCCGGCGCAACTCCTGCTGCTTGTCTAACTTTCATCGTAGTTAATCCTGCACACTCAAAACAAAACTTTGATCGAGACAATTAATCCTAAGCGATTAACCAAGTTGTCCGGCATGTCATTGGTCCCTCGACGCTTCGTCCGATTCTTCGGCGCATCGTCTTTTCCTGCGGCCTATTGCCCAATCGGCCAGTTGACTCCGCAACTCCGATATCCTTGGCACAATACCCGCTCTTCTTGGCCCGATGCCCGAGTCCACGGCCCGAAGCCTTCTATCGATACGTCGACCGATCCACCGGCCTGACGTCCAATCTTCTGACATGTTCCTCCGGCACAACATGATTTTCCTACTTTAATTGTCTCATCCTGATCAAAGCATCCTGCATCACTCAAAATGCAGGTTAAATCATAAACATATATCAAGTAGTTTCATCATCAAAATATGAGATTCAACAATCACCCCCTTTTTGATGATGACAACCACTTGATGACGGAGTTAAACCTAACTCCCGGAGTTTAAACAAACTCCCCCTATCAATATGCCATATTGATAGAAACTCTTAGATTCAAAAATCTAAGCAACATGTCATCATAAACGGAGTTAACCTTAACTCCCAGAGTTTAAACAAACTCCCCCTATCAATATGCCATATTGAGAGAACCTTGAATTCAAACTGAATTCAAGTCATTGCAATATTCATCATGAATACTTGCAACACGTTATCATGATCTTATGCATAAACTTATGCATGTCATGTCATCAAATACTTCTCCCCCTTTGTCATCAACAAAAAGGAGAAGTATCACAATCAAGTGTTTGTGATATTGGTTCAACTTATTGCATGAAAAACATAATATCAAGTTTTATCATCATGCAGTTTTGAAGCCGGAAAATTTAGCAAATGTTACATCATGCTTAGAACATTCAAGCTATCAAGTTTTAGATATGCAAGTTTTACAGCATACAAGATAGCACTTTTATAACATGCAAGCTAGCAATGTTGCAACATTTTGTTTGGCAAGCTTGTGATGTTCAAGATAACAAGCTCTTTCTTCTCTTTTGAGAAGTGTCATTTTTGCTTTCGTTGGAAAGTGCAAGCTAGCAAAATGCCAAACTAGCAAGAGATAATGTTTTACATGAGGCAAGCAAACAATTTGGCAAGTGTTACATTTGCATCTTCTCTTTAGATGTGCAAAAAAATAAACAAGTTTTTGCATTTTCTTGACATTTCAAGCTAGCAATTATCGGTGATGTTCAAGATAGCAATTTCTTCTCTTTTGTAATTTTTGCCTTTTTCTTGAATTGTGCTAGCAATCTATCTCCCCCTTTGTCATTGTCAAAAAGAAGGGAAAAACCCTTTACATCAATTTCTAAATTATGACAAAGGTAAGTAATCATTCTTATTTGTGCATCATTATAGTTTCAATGCACAAATTCATTAACATGACATTTCATTTTTTTATGCACGATACCGAAAAATCAATCATCATCATGAGCATATCAAACATGATATTCAAGCATTCATGATATATCATTTTGGCAACATAATCATGGATATTCAAACGATGGTATCTAAATGTCAGAATTCATTACATCCTATTATGCATGATCATTGACTCCTCATTTGTATTTCATTTCATCTCATAAGCAATATCAAGAAGAGTTATTGGATGATGAGACAAATATTTTATGAATACACGGAATATCATAAGTGTTTCATGTATTCATATTATCACATGAAGCATATTATCATTTTTAAGATTCATAACATGAATAACGTTATTACTATTTCATCAAAATCAATTTCGAGATTCACACAATATCATGAAATCATTAATCTCGATAAGATAGGAAAAGCATTTTCTTTTTAAGTGATTCTTTTAACACATCATAAAAAACTCATTCATAATTCAAGTGATTTACAAGATATCATAAATGAATTTATCACTTGTATTTCATCAAAATCAAGAACTCTAGAGATAGAAAATGATTGAAGCATTTAACATGATTGATGCATGATTCATATTTAAAGTGTATCTTATGTCGTAAATACGAATCAAGCATTTGTCAAATCTGAAATCATCCTCAAAATTACATTCAATAAATTCATGTATGACAAGCATAGATTTATTGAAAAATCAATAAGATAGAGGATTACATTTCAAGTGTTCATCAATTGTAGCATTTCATCATATGGTAAGATATCAATGCGTAAAACTGTGAAGCAAGATTTTGTTTGATATCTTGATACAGGGCATGATGTACACATTTCGAATATTTTAGCAAGTGTAGCATTGCATCACATGATAATATATCAACTCGTATGATGCAAATTTTTGTTTGATATCTTGATACAGGGCATATAGCAATGATAGCAATCATATATTTCTTGGTGATGCAAGCATGGGATAATCATAGCATAGTGTTTATAGCATCAATTCATATATTTCTCCCCTTTTTTTTAAGTGTTTCATCTTAAGTGATCGATTTCATGTTAGCATGCCTTTTCATTTATGTCAAATGAAAACATGCATCAACGTTTAGGATCGTGAAATGAATTTCATCATAAAACCATCAATCACAAAAATCATCATGTATAACTTTAAAATCTCAAATCTTTATTCTTATGTCAAAATCATACATTATATTTAACAAACAAAGACAATGAAAAATATCAAGCCTTCCAGACAAAAGCCATGTATCGTCATTGAAAAGCAATATGAAAATCATCAAAATATACATTCTTGCTTCTCAAGCACATAAATAAGATTTAATCTCACTAGGTGTACAATCATTAGATTTCTATCTTGCATTAACATAAGACATGCAATTTTCATTATTTTCAAAATTACAAGCATGATCATATTTTTGCATTTTCATTATTAAATTATTAAAAATGTAATTTTCAAGAAAATTTAAAGAAAAAGAAAAATGCATCATGAAAAACATCATGTAATTTCGAAGTAAATTAAAGGCATTTTGATTACCTCAGCGTCGAAAAGCGTAAAGGCGTAGTTTGCCACCTCGCCTTTGTTGATTTTCTTCTTGTCTTCAAAGGAGCTCGATTCATCCCAATTTTTGTTCTTCTTCTTGCGTTCAAAGCAAGTAGTTCCGTTCTTTTTACTTTTTAATTTTTGTTTCATTTGTAGTTTAAGTTTACCATCACTTGAGCTTATGCTCGAGTGGTCTTCAAATGTTCTATGTCCCAAATCCTTCCTGTTCTTTGGAAGGTGGTTCTCAAGTTCTTCACGTGCATTGCACGTCATTTCCTATGTGATCAATGAACCAATTAGTTCTTCAAGTGGAAATTGGTTCAAGTTTTTCGACTCTTGAATAGCAGTTACTTTTGAATCCCAAGTTTTAGAAAGTGAGAGCAAAACTTTATTAACAAGTTCAAAATCCGAAAAGCTTTTACCAAGTGATTTTAAACCATTGACGACATCCGTAAAACGGGTGTACATGTCAACAACGGTTTCGCTTGGTTTCATATGAAAAAGCTCGAAATCATGCAGTAAAATATTAACTTTCGAGTCTTTGACTCTACTAGTTCCCTCGTGCGTGATTTCAAGAGCGCGCCAAATATCGAAAGTCGTTTCGCACAAAGAAACCCGATTGAACTCATTTTTGTCCAAAGCGCAAAATAAGGCATTCATAGCCTTTGCGTTTAAAGAAAAATACTTCTTCTCTAAATCCGACCATTCGTTCATCGGTTTAGAGGGAAGCTGAAAACTGTTTTCAACGATATTCCATAAATCCAGATTTAGAGAAATCAAGAAAACTCTCATTCGAGTTTTCCAATAAGTGTAGTCTAATCCGTTAAAGAACGGTGGACGAAAGATCGAAAAGCCCTCTTGAAGAGCCATTTCTCTCGGGTGTAAATCCGAAATGAGAAATACCCCGCTCTGATACCAATTGTTAGGATTGAGAGCACTAAGAGGGGGGGGGGGGTGAATTAGTGCAGCGGAAATCTTTCAGCGATTAAAAACGAAAGCTGCGTTCGTTCGATAAAAACTATTTTGATGCAAAAGCCAATTCTAAGATTACTTATGATTAAGTGCAGTTTATGTCTAAACATAGTTTGCGTCTAAGTGCAATTTACGCAGTTTGCAGTTTGCGTCTAAATGCAGATTGCGTCTAAGCGCAGTTTGCGTCTAAGCTCAGATTGCGTTTAAGCGCAGTTTGCGTCTAAGCGCAGTTTACGTCTAAACTCAGATTGCGTCTAAGCGCAGTTTGCGTCTAAGCGCAGTTTGTTTTTAAGCGCAGATTGCGTTTAAGCGCAGTTTGCGTCTAAGCGCAGTTTACGTCTAAAATCAGATTGCGTCTAAGCGCAGTGCAGTTTGCGTCTAAACACAGTTTTACGTCTAAACGTAGTTTTATGTCTAAACGCAGTTTGCGTCTAAACGTAGTTTTACGTCTAAACGTAGTTTTACGTCTAAACGCAGTTTGCGTCTAAACGTAGTTTTACGTCTAAACGTAGTTTTACGTTTAAAAGTAGTTTACGTCTAAAACATAGTTTTACATCTAAACACAATTTTAAAGGGATCTGAACTTAGAAACTTCGTTCATAAAAGCGCAGAAGACAGTTTTGCAGAATCAAAACGTAAACGTAAACTGTAATGTATGAAAACATCGATTTACGTTTGAATGCAGATTCGGAAAGATCAGCACTTAGAAACTTGTAAAGGCGTAGAGAGCAGTAGCTATGTAGGAGGTTTGCAGTAATGATAAAGTGCTCAAAATAAACGCAAACCAGAGATTTAGAGTGGTTCGGTCAATCTTGACCTACTCCACTTTTGGCTTCCTCCACCGACGAGGTCACCGACGTCAACTAGAAGCCTTCCTTCAATAGGCGAAGGCCAACTAACCTCTTATAGATTCACTCCTTTTGACGGGTTTAGGAGACAACCCTTACAGAAGTTTTCTCTCCTCTCTTTACAACTCAAACTTGAAGAATAGAAAGAGGAGAACTAGCAGTTTTGAGCTCTAAGAAATACAGAAAGATAGCAAGATTTCGAGTGTGTGTTCTGTGCTTTTAGTGCTGAATGGGTGGGGTATTTATAGGCCCCAACCCAGTTCAAATTTGGAGCTCAAAACGATCAAATCCCAGAATTCCGGGATCAGGCGGTTGTACCTCCTGACTGGAGAGGTTGCACCGCCTGGCAGAGCTCGAAGACTGAGCCCAGGCGGTGCCACCTCTTGATTGAGGCGGTTGCACCTCTCTGCCAGAGCTCGAAGACTGAGCTCAGGCGGTGCCACCTCTCTGTCAGGGAGGTTGCACCGCCTAGTCTTGCTCGAAGACTGAGCTCAGGCGGTGCCACCTCCTGGCTGGGGAGGTTGCACCGCCCAGTCTCACTGGGAGACTTAGCCCAAGCGGTGCCACCTCCTGGCCTGGGCGGTTGCACCTCCTGGTGCAATCAGTGTCCGAATGGTTAGCTCCATTCGGCCCAATTTCAATCTTTCAGGGGCCCAATTGCCCCAAGATTAAGCCAATGGGATCACCTCCCATTTTCCAACTTAATCAACATGCTAATTACGATTAAATCTAAGACAATTTCTGTAGCTTTGCTTCGGTGCGTCAATCGCTTCTTCCGGCGAGTTTCCAGCGAACTTCCGTCGATCATTCGATGAACCCTCGGTGATGCTCCTGCGGACTTCCGGCAAACTCCTGGACTTTGCGACGATCCACTTGGTGAGTTTCGACGAGCTTCGCTTGGCAAGCTTCTGGACTTCTCGGATCTGTTCTCGCAGAACCTCCGACGACCGTCCGAACTTCCGTCGAACTCTCGAACTCCCAACGTGATCTTGAACTTGACTCCGGCGCAACTCCTGCTGCTTGTCTAACTTTCATCGTAGTTAATCCTGCACACTCAAAACAAAACTTTGATCGAGACAATTAATCCTAAGCGATTAACCAAGTTGTCCAGCATGTCATTGGTCCCTCGACGCTTCGTCCGATTCTTCGGCGCATCGTCCTTTCCTGCGGCCTATTGCCCAATCGGCCAGTTGGCTCCGCAACTCCGATATCCTTGGCACAATACCCGCTCTTCTTGGCCCGATGCCCAAGTCCACGGCCCGAAGCCTTCTGTCGATACGTCGACCGATCCACCGGCCCGACGTCCTATCTTCTGACATGTTCCTCCGGCACAACATGATTTTCCTGCTTTAATTGTCTCATCCTTATCAAAGCATCTTGCGTCACTCAAAACGCAGGTTAAATCATAAACATATTTCAAGTAGTTTCATCATCAAAATACGAGATTCAACAAACTTAACTCATCAAAATAATAACCCCAACATAATTTCACAAGTGGGGAAGTCTATGCAGTCACCAAACTAACGATTACCATAAGTTCGTATCATTACATGAATTTAACTTAACATTCCAAAATCCTAAACATGAGGGATCATTTAACTTACACAAAATCCATAGGCTTAGATTCATCGTCAACATTTCATTAAATGCAGAGTGGATTATACAACAAATACATATATGCTAACACAGATCTGCCCAAAATCTTCTAACTTTCCACTGCCTCTGCCCAATCTTAACATTTAAGCAAGTGATACGCTATCCTGAAAAATTTATCAACAAATGGGGTGAGCATATAGAGCTCAGCAAGTGACTAACATATCCATATCAAAATAGTACAATTTCCAAAAAGATACAGTTTCCAAAATACAAGGCAGAATATACGATTTCATAGACATAATATCATTAGGAGCAGAAACACAATTGTCCTTTCAATCTTACATATTTGGTTCCTGACAGATGGGGCATAGAGTAATTGGAGCATATCAGTAACAAAGGAAATATATAGGAGCTTATCAATAGCATATAAAATGTTCCGAAGCATATCAACGGCATATGGAACATTTCGAAGCAAAATCATCAGTGAATGAAGCATTTCAGAGCATATCAAAAACAAATATCGTACAGAAGCTCAAACGTCGTCCTTGACATCGCAATCATATCATTCTTATCCAAAGCATGAACAGAAACAACTCACCAAAACTTTGGATGTCATATCAAACATATAGAAGGTGTAGTGGGATCTCAGTCAGAATGTGATTCATCCATTTCTGAATGACCACCTGACAAAAGTCTCCCACATCTGGGAGCTCCATCCACCCACGTCTAGGTGAAGTCAGAGGGGGACGGCAGAGCATCGCAGGCTCTAAGCACATACCCTTTACCATTTCTGGCAAAGGTCCAGAATATCCCACAGAGCGGGCAATAAGCACATACCCTTTACCATTTCTGGCAAAGGTCCAGACAATCCCACACACTAGAGTACAAGAGGGCAGTTTTAACAATAAGTAGCATATATCGGAAGCACATGCGGAACAACAAAACATATATGTGCCTTTTCAAGACAATATGATGCAAGGAACAAATCTCTCACAAATGTATTCATATTAGGAATGAAATGGAAGCAAGAGTATACAGGGAATCCAAGTAATCATATTTAGCTCAACTCAAATAAGAAGGTTAGAAGAATTCAATATCCAAAGGAATTAAACAGAATACGCGAAATCGACCAAAGCTTGATTTCTGACAGAATTCCATTGGCACATAGAACAAATACTTCAGATTATCAATTATGCTCCAATACCCTTAATAAAGCTATCATTGAAAGATATATCAACCTATTTTCCGTTGAAATAAGTTTCATACGAATCAGAGTTTCCCACAAGGAGTTACCTTTGATTTGGTAACATAAGTTCAAGGACACAATCACTGTTTTGCAGAATACATAGGGTCGGATTCAACAGGTAATAGGGTACGCATTTGAATTCCAAAATTTTCTAACTATATGTCAAAAGAAAGGTCTGTAAGTCTAGTTTCGGACAACGTCAGTTTGGTACAAATCAGAATTTTCAACAGAGAGTTATAGGCATTTTAGTATCGAAAGGTCAGAAATCTTGATCCCTGTTTTGCAGCATCTATAGGCTCATTTGAAACAGATGATTGGGTAAGTATTCGGTGTCCAAAATCTAAAAAATCAGTGTCAAAAGAAAGTTATAAGAGTCTAATTTCAAACAAAATAGTTCCTACCTGAATTCACATTTTGTACTAAAAATTATAGCTAAAACAGTGTATAGGGGTCAGTTTACCGAAAAAATTTCAGAATCCATGGTTCTATGTCCAAAGAGAGACATATCAGTTTCTAGATAGAAATCAGTTTACCTAGAATCAGGCTTAAGCTCCGGTACTATTAGTGAAGAAGAAGGATGAAACATTGAGGCTTTGTATTGATTATAGACAGTTGAATCAGGTGACCATCAAAAACAAGTATCCCATACCTAGAATTGATGATTTGTTTGATCAACTGCAGGGTGCACAAGTATTCTCTAAGATTGACCTGAGATCATGTTACTATCAGTTGAAGATCAAGGAGGAGGATATTTCAAAAACAGCTTTAAGAACTCGATATTGGTCATTATGAATTCTTGGTGATGCCTTTTGGTTTGACAAATGCCCCTGCAGCTTTTATGGAACTAATGAATAGGATATTTCAACCGCTCTTGGATATCTGTGTAATTATATTTATTGATGACATATTGGTGTATTCAAGGAGTAATCAAGAGCATGAGGAACACTTGAGAAATGTATTGTCCATACTAAGAGAAAAGAAGTTGTATGCAAAGTTCAACAAATGTGAATTTTGGTTGAATGAAGTTGCTTTCTTAGGCCATGTGATTTCAGGGAAGGGTATATCTGTTGATTCAAGAAAAATAGAAGCTGTTGTTGAATGGGAAGTACCAACAAATGTAACGGAGGTTAGAAGCTTCTTGGGCATGGAAGGTTATTACAGGAGATTTGTAGAGGGATTTTCTCGAATTGCTCAACCTCTCACCAAACTCACTAAGAAGAATATGAAATTTGTATGGGGTGATGATTGTGAGCAAAGTTTTCAAGAGTTAAAAAGAAGATTGACTAGTGCCCCTATTCTCACTATTCCAAGTGGTAGTGATGAGTTTGTAGTTTATACTGATGCTTCAAGAAAGGGCCTAGGATGTGTTTTGATGCAGGAAGGGAGAGTAATTGCGTATGCTTCTAGGCAACTTAAAGGTTATGAATTGAATTATCCAACTCATGATTTGGAATTGACAGCAATTATTTTTGCTCTAAAGATTTGGAGACATTATTTGTATGGTCGACAGTTTAAAATCTTTACTGATCACAAGAGTTTAAAATATATTTTCACTCAGAAAGAGTTAAACATGAGGCAGCGAAGATGGATAGAACTTCTGAAGGATTATGATTGTGCCATCCGTTATCACCCGAGCAAGGCCAATGTTGTAGCTGATGCACTTAGTAGGAAATCTACAAGTTTTATGGCTAGTCTGGTCGTGAAGCAATGGAAGTTATTAGAAGAAAATTTTGATTTGAAAGCTTTGAGGAAAGAGCAAGACTCGATGATATTGATGGCCTCCATTCACGTGCAATCTGATCTTATTCAACAAATTAAGGAAGGACAATTACGGGATCCACATTTAATCTACTTGAGGAATGAAGTAGAAAAGGAATTGAAGCCACAATTTCAAGTTTCAAAGGATGGCCTATTAAGATTTGGGGAGAGAGTATGTGTACCAAATGAACCGGATATCAAGAATCAAATCCTAAAGGAAAGTCATACTTCGAAGTACACCATACATCCTGGGAGCACTAAGATGTATAGAGATCTTCAAAGTCATTATTGGTGGGAAGGCATGAAGAAGGAAATTGCAATGTATGTTTCAAAATGTTTGACTTGTCAGCAAATTAAAGTAGAACACCAAAGACCTGGAGGGTTGTTGCAACCTTTAGATATTCCAGAATAGAAATGAGAATGTATTACTATGGATTTTGTTTCAGGACTACCTAGAACCTCTAGAAAGCATGATGCTATTTGGGTTATCATCGATAGGTTAACAAAATCTGCACACTTCCTACCGATTAATATGACTTATTCACTTGATAGACTTGCAGATTTATATGTTAATGAAATAGTAAGACTTCATGGTATTCCAAAGGAGATCATCTCTGATAGAGACTCCAGATTTCTCTCTAGATTCTGGAGAAGATTACAGGAATCTATGGGTACTAAAGTCAAGTTTAGTACTACATATCATCCTCAGACTGATGGTCAATCAGAAAGAACAATTCAAACACTTGAAGATTTACTTAGAGCCTATGTTATGGATTGGAAAGGTGAATGGGATAAAGATATTTCACTTGTTGAGTTCACTTATAATAATAGTTATCATTCAAGCATTCAGATGGCTCCTTATGAAGCTTTATATGGGCGAAAGTGCATAACACCCATATGTTGGGAGGAAGTTGGTGATAGGAAGCTGTTAGCACCGGACAAGGTACAAGAAACTACCGAGAAAATTCAAGTAATAAGGAAAAAGTTAAAAACTGCTCAGAGTCGTCAAAAGAGTTATGCCGACAATAGAAGACGAGATATTGAGTTTGAAATCGGAGATTTTGTATTCTTAAAGGTCTCCCCTTCCAAAGGCATTATAAGGTTTGGGAAGAAAGGAAAATTAAGCCCAAGATTTATTGGACCTTTTGAGGTTCTTGAGAGGGTTGGTTCTATCGCTTACAGGATTGCCTTGCCACCAGCATTGTGCCATGTCCATGATATATTTCATGTCTCGATGATTAGGAAGTATATATATGACCCTTCTCACATCATCAAGTATGAGCTGGTGGAGATCGATAAAGATTTATCTTATGTGGAAGAGCCTATTCAGATTGTTGATAAGAAAGAAAAAGTCCTAAGGAATCGGGTCATCCTATTGGTTCAAGTAATTTGGAGACATCATTCTGGAGAGGAGACAACTTGGGAGCTAGAGGAGGAAATGAAAAAGGTGTACCCCCGTCTTTTCATCGATAGAGGTATGATAAATTTAGAGGACTAAATTTTTCTTTTAAGGGGGGGAGAGTGTAACATCCCTCATTTCTGAATTTTCGTATAAATTTCTAGTGATAATGTAAGCATCTATTTTAAATTGACAAAAGAAATAGAGTATGAATCAGAGGTAACTTATTTTTAAGATTTGGGAGATCTGTTCAAAAAAAAAAAAGAAAGAATCTGAGGACCTATATGTAAACCCTAAGGACCTAATCGTGAATATGATAAAAACAAGGACTAAACTGCAAAAATGCACAAAATGACAAATTCCACCGCTTAAGCCTCTCTACCTTCGTTCTTAAGGAAGCAGAGAAGGTAGCTGCATGGATGATCAGGAAAAGAAAGAAAGAAGAAGAAGAAGAAGGAGAAGAAGAAGAAGAAGAAGAAGAAGAAAAAAAAATTTAGGGCTTTAAGGGTTCTTGCCCAAATCCTTTCACTTAGGGTCAAAATTCCAAAAGGCAAGTGTTTCTAACCCCATCCTACAGAAAATTAGTCTCTGTTTTTATGTTGTTTCAAAATAAACTGAAGGATTTCTATCTAGAAACTGATATGTCTCTCTTTGGACATAGAACCATGGATTCTGAAATTTTTTTGATAAACTGACCCCTATACACTGTTTCAGCTATAATTTTAGTACAAAATGTGAATTTAGGCAGTAACTATTTTGTTTGAAATTAGACTCTTATAAATTTATTTTGACACTGATTTTGTAGATTTTGGACACTGAATACTTACCCAATCATCTGTTTCAAATGAGCCTATAGATGCTGCAAAACAGGGATCAAGATTTCTGACCTTTCAATACTAAAATGCCTATAACTCTCTGTTAAAAATTCTGATTTGTACCAAACTGACTTCATCCGAAACTAGACTTGCAGACCTTTCTTTTGACATATAGTTTGAAAATTTTTGAATTCAAATGCCTACCCTATTATCTGTTGAATCCGACCCTATGTATTCTGTAAAACAACGATTGTGTCCTTGACCTTGTGTTACCAAATCAAAGGTAACTCCTTGTGGGAAACCCTGATTCGTACAAAACTTGTTTCGACAGAAAACAGATTGATATATCTTTCGACAATAGTTTTCTTATGGGTATTGGAGCATAATTGATAATCTGAAATGTTTGTTCTATGTGCCATTGGAATTCTGTCAGAAATCGAGCTTTGGTTGATTTCGCGTATTCTGTTTCGTTCCTTTGGATATTGAATTCATCTATTCTTCTTATTTGATTTGAGCCAAATATGATTGCTTGGAATCCCTATATACTCTGGCTTTCATTTCATTTCAAATCTGAATACATTTGTGAGAGCTTTGTTCCTTGCATCGTATTGTCTTAAAAAGGCACATGTACGTTTTGTTGTTCCGCGTGTGCTTCCGATATATGCTACTTATTGTTAAAACTGCCCTCTTGTACTCTGGTGTGTGGGATTGTCTGGACCTTTGCCAGAAATGGTAAAGTGTATGTGCTTATTGCCCGCTCTGTGGGATATTCTGGACCTTTGCCAGAAATGGTAAAGGGTATGTGCTTAGAGCCTGCGATGCTCTGTCGGCCCCCTCTGACTTCACCTAGACATGGGTGGATGGAGCTCCCAGACGTGGGAGACTTTTGTCAGGTGATCATTCAGAAATGGATGAATCACATTCTGACTGAGATCCCACTACACCTTCTATATGTTTGATATGACATCCAGAGTTTTGGTGAGTTGTTTCCGTTCATGCTCTGGATAAGAATGATATGATTGCGACGTCAAGGACGACGTTTGAGCTTCTGTATGATATTTGTTTTTGATATGCTCTGAAATGCTTCATTCACTGATGATTTTGCTTCGAAATGTTCCATATGCCGTTGATATGCTTCGGAACATTTTATATGCCATTAATAAACTCCGATATGTTTCCTTTGTTCCTGATATGCTCCAATTACTCTATGCCCCATCTGTTAGGAACCAAATATGTAAGATTGAAAGGACAATTATGTTTCTGCTCCTAATGATATTATGTCTACGAAATCGTATATTTTGCCTTGTATTTTGGAAACTGTATCTCTTTGGAAATTGTACTATTTTGATATGAATATGTTAGTCACTTGCTGAGCTCTATATGCTCACCCCGTTTGTTGATAAATTTTTCAGGATAGCGTATCGCTTGCTTAAATGTTAAGACTGGGCAGAGGCAGTGGAAAGTTAGAAGATTTTGGGCAGATCTGTGTTAGCATATATGTATTTGTTGTATAAGCCACTCTGCATTTAATGAAATGTTGACGATGAATCTAAACCTGTGGATTTTGTGTAAGTTAAAGGATCCATTTTGGAATGTTAAGTTAAATTCATGTAATAATACGAACTTATGGTAATCGTTGGTTTGGTGACTGCATAGACTTCCCCACTTGTGAAATTATGTTGGGGTTATTATTTTGATGAGTTAAGTTCTGTTTGTTTGAATTATCGAGTGATGTGTGGGTTATTTATGAACTGCATAGGGTTATGAATTTGTAGACTATAGAGGTGAAATTTTTTATATGAATGTTTTCTTAGTGACCTCAAATGTGTGTTTGGATCCTGGATTAGTTGTGATGAAAATTTTAAATATTGTCGATATTTTGAGGGGATCCCGGGTCTGATGAGCTAACTGGCCAATAACTCCATTTTGGTCCTCAACGGCGGACCAAAATGCTTAAGCGGGAGGTAACGTAGTACACTCATCAGGCCCTTATAAGCTAATCATACACATTCCTCACTTCCGATGTGGGACTAATGGGATATTACACTTATCCCCAACTCAATTAGCTTGACGTCCTCGTCAAGGCCAGACATAACCCAGATCGAACCCTAGCACAGTGCATGTGAGGTTTAACTCAGTGGTGGCTCCACGCCGTGATGAGTTCTCTGACTCCATCCACGGGTAGCCCTTTCCTACTGCAGCCCTCTCACCCTGCCCTAATGCTAGGTCGGCTCTAATACCAAATGTCACGACCCGGGTCTGATGAGCTAACTAACCAATAACTCCATTTTGGTCCTCAACGGCGGACTAAAATGCTTACGCGGGAGGTAACGTAGTACACTCATCAGGCCCTTATCTGGTCCAAAATGGAGTTATTGGCCAGTTAGCTCCTGTGCAGCATTTGCTGGAGATTTGCCTGGAAGAATCATTATACAATGATCATGCCGACGGGTAAGAGGTAGGTTGCGCGGTTCGTCAAATATATCTGAAAATTCAGCAAGCAAAGGAAGTAGATTTGAATCTTCAAATTTTGTTGGCTCTCCCTTAGTTTGTTGCTCAAGTTGTACCAAAAAGCCGCTGCATGCTTTATGCAAAACCTTCTCCATTTGTTGTGTGCAAATCGTCGTTGCGTCGCCCTCACGTTTCCCGTGCAGTATCACCTGTTTCTCCTTACTGTAAAATTTTAGAATTAGTTGCATAAAATTCCAAGAAATATCAGCTAATGTCATCAACCATTTAATGTCATCTAATGTCACCTAATGGCCTCATGATCATCAAGAGGGAGGAGGAAGAAATCTGCAATTATCTGTTGGTCCTGCAACAACAGTTTCACCTGCGGGCACCTATGATCACACTTCAAAATCCGTCCGTTGGCGACCTTAATGACAAACCTGCTGCAATTCTCAATAGGTAAGTTCATATAGACAGTAACCTTACTGTTTAGGAAGTTATTAGTGCTACCCGTGTCGATGAGAACAGTGATCGGTTGTTGTTTGAGAAGGCCTCCAACTTTCATCGTTTGTGGGATTGAGTAGCCAACTTGTGTATGTACCGTCGCTTTGGTCGGTTGTGGCTCTTCTTCTACATCTTTTTCTTCATGTTCAAGGCTCTCTTTTGGATGTTTAATGACCTCTTCTTCTATCGGTTCAATCATAAGAAGTGCCTCTTTACTACAGCGATGCTCACGGCTCCACGGCTCATCACAATTCCAACATAACCCCTTCGCATATCGCTCCTGAAGCTCTTCTCTTATTAACCTCTTTGGTGTAGGGAGTTGGTCGAAAGTAGGGGGGGCTAAGGGCTTCAATATTACTGGTTGAGGAGCGACCCTAGTCCTCCGAGCTTCATGGTTTAATTGCTCCTCTTGATGTCATGCGAAAGAGATGGCTGCCATAAGCGTATACGGTTATCGAGCTTTAACTTCTCCTCGGATCTCCGGATTCAAGCCCTCAATAAAGGTTCTCAATAGCTATTTTTGAGACCAATCATGAGTTTGATTAGATAACCTTTCAAACCTGGTTTGGTACTCCTGAATGGTAGAGGTTTATCGGATCTTTGCTAGTTGTCCGTCAATATTCTCATAATCGATTGGTCTGAAGCGGATCAGCAGTCCTTCTTTGAATTGTCGCCATAAAAGGACTCCATAAGTATGTTCAAACCAGTCAAACCACTGTATAGCATCCCCTTCAAGATATATAGCTGCAATTTTCACCATAGATGCATCCGCGATTTTATGGTACCGAAAATATCGCTCCGCGCGCGAGATCCAACCAATTGGGTCTCCTTCTTCCCATCTAGGCAAGTCCACTCTCATGTATGGATAGTTGGGGTTGGTCATAGAGCTTCCCCTCTCTTGGAAGTCATATCTTTGGGCTTGGTGTGATTGGGGAAAGTTCTCTCCTTGATATGATTTCTTCGGGCTTAGTGGTCGGCCCAATCTGAGTTCGGTAAAGAGCGTCCGAATCTTAACCTCCATTCGCGCCTCCAAGGCTTCGAATTTAGCATTGATTGACTCCTTAGATGCCATAGTATATGCCTCCAAATCTATGATGTTAATATCTCTCTCCAAAGGCATGTATAGGTTGAGAGAAGTGATGGTCGAAAGGGTTGGTGGATCGATGGATGTCGGCTACGATTTAGGCTTGTTTTGTGGCAGTTTTGGGTGCAGTTTAAGGGTGTGGTTTAGTGGAGTTTTAGGGCTATGGATGAAAGTTTTGGATCTGTGGTAGATGGCAGCAAAGGTTTGGTAGAAATCAGTGGAAGTTGTAGCAAGTATGTGCTGTCTTGTAAGAGTAGAATTGTCGTCGAAGAAACAATGGTTTCTCGATGTAATTTCTACCAAAAACTTAAGAGAATTGAGGAGGGAATTGATAGCAAAATCACAGATTATATGACAGCAAGGATGTCTAATTTAATCAAGAGAATTTCAGCAATATAACAGCAAGAAAATTGGTGCAAGTTGCGATAGCAGAATTGTCGTCGAAAAATTTCAACAGGTTACGATGAAAATTTGCAGCAACACAAAATTATTTTTAGAGATGAATTCCTTAATATATCAATCTTAGATGGAAGCCAATATAATCTATGAAGTGTATAAGAAATTTCAATAAAAAAAGATTGCAAATAGATGGGTTAAGGCAACAATATGCTGCTGAAATTTTCTGCAGCACAGATTTTTAAGTATAGCAGATTGGACGTAAAAGATTAGTGGTTTATATTGAGAATTTTTTGATGAAACCAAAGGAAAATCCACTGTTAGGAAGTGTCAAAGCTATCATAAAAATTTTGTAGAGATTTGGATAGAAACAATATAGTATCAAGATCAAACAAACAGTGCTATGCGGCTGAAATTTTACAGTGCAGATTTTCAAGTATAGCAGATTAGACATAAAAGATCAATGGTTTATATTGAGAATTTTTTGAAAAAACCAAAGGATAATCTGCTGTTAGGAAGTTTCAAAGATGTTATAAAAATTTCATAGAAATTTGGATAGAAAAAGCACAGTAGTAAGATCAAACAGATGGTGCTATGCGGCTGGAATTCTGCAATGTATCTTTCGTCGTAGAGATGAAAACTTTGTGACGAAAGGTTTATGCAGCAATATAGCAACAGTTTTTTTTTATATATATTTTCGAATAAGGATAACTAAATTGCAGCAGCGGTAAGGTAGGAAACCAGAACCTGTTGCAATTCACGGGGAGATCAAAGGATGATCCACGGTGGTGGAGATGATGGCGGAATTCGGCGACGATCTTTTAAGCAATTGTGGGAATTGCTTTGGATGGTTGTGGAGGGTTGATGGATGGCTGTGGAAGGGCAGCGAGACGCCAAGAACGCTGCTCTGATACCAGGTGTTAGAACCCTTGCATATTCTAAACTTAGGGTTGATCTCTTTAGGGGATCGGTCTCCTTGGAACTCTATAGGGGTTTCTCCCTCCAAGTTGCTGCTCAAAGGCTGCAGAAAAGATTCATCTATTGCTTATGAAAAGAGAAGGAATACATGGCTATTTATAGGGCTTCTAAACCCTAACTCCTAATAGGACTCCTACTTAAGACTCTTACTTCTAACCAACTCCTAGTAGGACTCCTAGTCAAGACTCCTATTCCCTTACAACTCCTAATTCTTCTCTAAGAAAACACCTCCTACATGAATGTCCCTCTCAATTAGGACTCTCCTAGCTAGAGTCCTAACAGTTTTACATGAATGTCCCTCTCAATTAGGACTCTCCAAGCTAGAGTCCTAACAATGGCACATGTGACATGATACACATTATTTTTGCTCATTATATTATTTGGTATTTTATCACTTTATATTGCTTGTTGCATATGCATATATACATATTGTGATGTCCATGAATTTGTGTAATAGGAATCGGATCGTGATGAGATCACGATAATAAGACTGATTTGCCCTTAAACACAGATCCTAAATAATCTCGATCATCGATTACTCAAGAGAGACATCGAGATAACCGGATAGACTAGTATATTATAGACCCGTACATATGATGAAGGCGGTTGGTTACATCGTTGCTCGTGTGGGGACATGTTAGGACTCTAGCTAGGAGAGTCCTAATTGAGAGGGACATTCATGTAAAACCTACCTAAGTCAACCCCTATTAAAGAGGTGAAGTGGCCGGCTAGGGTTAGGAGGTTATTTTTTTAGAGAAGAATAAAGAGTTGTAAAGGAATAGGAGTCTTGAGTAGGAGTCCTATTAAGAGTTGGTTAGAAGTAGGAGTCTTGAGTAGGAGTCCTATTAGGAGTTAGGGTTTAGAAGCCCTATAAATAGTCATGTATTTCACCTCTTTTCATAAGTAATAGATGAATCTTTTCTGCAGCCTTTGAGCAGCAAATTGGAGGGAGGAAGCCCTATAGAGTTCCAAGGAGGCCGATCCCCTAAAGAGATCAACCCCAAGTTTAGAATCTACAAGGGTTCTAACACCTGATATCAGAGCAGCATTCTTGGCATCTCACTGCCCTTCCATAGCCATCCATCAACCCTCCACAACCACCCAAAGCAATTCCCACAATTGCTTAAAAGATCGTCGCCGAATTCCGCCATCATCTCCACCACCGCGGATCATCCTTTGATCTCCCCGTGAATTGCAACAGGTTCTGGTTTCCTACCCTACTACTACTGCTGCAATTTAGTTATCCTTATTTGAAAAAAAATATATATATATATTCCTATATTGCTTCATAAACTTTTCGTCACAAAGTTTTCATCTTTATGATGAAAGATACATTGCAGAATTCCAACCGCATAGCACTATCTTTTTGATCTTGCTATTGTGCTTTTTCTATCCAAAT
Source organism: Musa acuminata AAA Group (assembly GCF_036884655.1). Taxonomy (NCBI): domain Eukaryota; kingdom Viridiplantae; phylum Streptophyta; class Magnoliopsida; order Zingiberales; family Musaceae; genus Musa; species Musa acuminata. The sequence continues at coordinate 29,372,193 of NC_088335.1, read as the reverse complement.
TTCTTCGAAATTTTTATAACATCTTTCACACTTCCTAACAGTGGATTTCCCTTTTGTTTCATTGAAAAATTCTTAATATAAATTGCTGATCTTTTATGTCCAATCTGCTACACTTGAAAATCTATGTTGCAGAAAATTTCAGTCGCATATTGTTGCCTTAACCCATCTATTTGCAATCTTTTTTGAATAAAATTTCTTATACACTTCATAGATCATCTTAGCTTCCATCTAAGATTAAACTTTTAAGAAATTCATCTCTAAAACTGATTTTGTGTTGCTGCAAATTTTCGTCGTAACCCGCTGAAATTTTTCAACGAGAATTATGCAATCGTAACTTGCACCAATTTCCTTGCTTTTAAACTGCCAAAATTTTCTTGATTAAATTAGATATCCTTACTGTCATATAAACTGTGATTTTGCTATCAATTCCCTCCTCAATTCTCTCAAGGTTTTGGTGGAAATTACATCGAGAAACCGTTGTTTCTTCGACGACAATTCTACTCTTACAAGACAGCACATACTTGCTGCAACTTCCACTGATTTCTATCAAACCTTTGCTACCATCTACCACAGATTCAAAACTTTCATCCACAACCCTAAAACTCCACCAAACCATACCCTCAAACTGCACCCAAAATAGCCACAAAACAAGCCTAAACCGTAGCCTACATCCACCAATCCACCAACCCTTTCGACCATCACCTCTCTCAAACAATACATGCCTTTAACCCGACAACAAAAGAGAGATCTTAACATCACAAATTTGGCAGCATATACTATGGCATCTGAGGAAGTAATCAATGCTAAATTCAAAACCTTTGAGGCGCGAATGGAGGATAAGATTCGGACGCTCTTTACCGAACTCAGATTGGGCCGACCACTAAGCCCGAAGAAATCACATCAAGGAGAGAGCTTTGCCCAATCGTACCAAGCCCGAAGATATGACTTCCAAGAGAGGGGAAGCTCTATGACCAACCCCAACTATCCATGCATGAGAGTGGACTTCCCTAGATGGGAAGAAGGAGACTCGATTGGTTGGATCTCGCGCACGGAGCGATATTTTCGGTACCATAAAACCGTGGATGCATCTATGGTGAAAATTGTAGCTATACATCTTGAAGGAGATGCTATACAATGGTTTGACTGGTTTGAACATACTTATGGAGTCCTTTTATGGTGACAATTCAAAGAAAGACTGCTGATCCGCTTCAGACCAATCGATTACGAGAATATTGATGGACAACTAGCAAAAATCCGACAAACCTCTACCATTCAGGAGTACCAAACCAGGTTTGAAAGGTTATCTAATCAAACTCATGATTGGTCTCAAAAATAGCTATTGAGGACCTTCATTGAGGGCTTGAAGCCGGAGATCCGAGAAGTTAAAGCGCGACAACCGTACACGCTTATGGCAGCCATCTCTTTCGTACGACATCAAGAGGAGCGATTGAATCATGAAGCTTGGAGGACTAGAGTTGCTCCTCAACCAGAAATACTAAAGCCCTCAGTCCCCCTACTGTCAATCGAGTCCCTGCACCAAAGAAGTTGACAAGAGAAGAGCTTCGGGAGCAATATGCGAAGCGGTTATGTTGGCATTGCGACGAGACGTGGAGTTGCAAGCATTGCTGTAGAAAAGGGAGATTCTTATGATTGAACCAATAGAAGAAGAGATCATTGAACATTCAAAATAGAACCTTGAACATAAAAAAGATGCGAAAGAAGAGTCACAATCGACTGATGTTACAATACACGCACTAGCCGGCTACTCAAACCCGCAAACGATGAAAGTTGGAGGCCTTCTCAAACAACAACCGATCACTGTTCTCATCGACACATGCAGTTCTACTAACTTCCTAAATAGTAAGCTTGCTGTTCGGATAGCATTACCTATTGAGAATCGTTGTAGGTTTGATGTTAAGGTCACCGACAGACAGATTTTGAATTATGATCGTAGGCGCCCGTAGGAGAAACTATTACTGTAGGACCAAGAGATAATTGTAGATTTCTTCCTTCTCCCTCTTAACAATCATGAGGCCATGCTCAGAATTAAATGGTTGACGACATTAGGTGATATTTCCTAGAATTTTATGAAACTAATTATGAAATTTTACAGTAAGGAGAAACAGGTGACAATGCACGGGAAACGTGGGGGCGATATAACAATAATTTGCACACAACAAATGGAGAAGGTTTTGCATAAAGATGTTCATCGTCGTGCGAAGATTGGTGTGCAAAATTCCGTGAAACATGAAACTGCGTATAGAGTAGATTGTGTTACCTAGGGAGATCGTATATCCCTGTTTCCTTGTAGATCCTTAGGAGAGGGTAAAGGAGGTCAAGCGTCCTCCTCTCTAGCGGTGATCCACACAGCAGGGTTGCGATGACGCTCCTCAAAACTCTAGGCCTGATCTGAGGTGGAGAGGAAGAGGAGAATAGGAAAGGCAAGCAAAGGCTCTAGCCTATGAGGCTCTGAATCCCTCCTATTTATAGAGGTCCCCTGTCAAACCCTAATGGGTCCTCCCCTAGTAGGTATTGGATCTGCATCTAATAAGACAAGGGCTCCGTCGGATATCTCAAATCCGAACCTCTACTCATCGCAATCCCTACCATATGTGTGTGACCCTCTAGGCCCAATATCGAGCTGGCCGTGAGTCATACCTGTCAGAACTCCTTCTAACTCAGTGAATTATTATCTCTGTAATAATTCACTCGACTCATCGACTACGGACGTACTAGGCTACTACGCCGTAGTCCCCAAACGATACAGGGGAATCCAATCCATTGGACCTGTCTGTCCTCAGTTACCGTGTACCTATAGTCCCTCATCCATCTAATATCCCAGAGACCGTATATCGAGCATGGTGCTGTCAGACCCATACGGTTTCTACTCGAGTCTCGCTCTAATCGGATTCTCCCGGAGAACTCTTTCTCTCTCAACCCGAATGACCCTGGCCAGGGATTTGTCTAAGCAAGAACACATGGGATATTCCTCTCATGACGCCGAGAGTGGATGATCCTCTATCGACACTCAATAGCCCTCGTAAGGTCAACTACCACTCCCAATGACCAGCTGTACAAGATCTGGGACAGCCAAACCTATAAGTCTGGTATCAAAGAGTGGAGCACTCATACAGGACATCCTTGATGTCTCAAGTCTAAGGACTAGATACACCACTTGGACTACGGAATCGCTGTCTGACAATAAGGCATCATCAACCATCTAGCATTTCGTAAGCGGATCAATCAGTAAACTCATTCTCTAATGAGCACCTGTACTATATCCCTAGTGTCCCTACACGAGCAGCTATGAGACCAGCTGCATCCATCATATGGACGGGTATACAGCACACCAGTCTATCCGGTTATCACGATGTCCCTCTCGAGTAACCTATGATCGGGATTATTTAGGATATGTGTTTAAAGGTGAATCGATCTCATTATCGTGATTTCATCACGATCTGATTCCAATTGCACAAATCCAAGGACATCACAATATATATATGCACATATGCAATAGTTATAAAGTGATATACGCCAAAATATAATAAGCAAAAAGATTTTGTATCAAGTCACACGTGCTATCACCCACGTGATTGGCTTGTTGGGCACCTATGACTAGCAATCTCCCACTTGACCTAAAGCCAATCACCTATGTGTCTGATCCCCATCAGACCCCTGTGACGCTCAAAGACAAAATGAGACAACGGCTTTATCAGTGGATCTGCAATGTTATCTTCAGATGGAACTCTTTTTCCACTGCTACATCTCCTCGGGTTACAATCTCTCTGATAAGTTGGAACCTCCTCAGAACACTTCTGTTGAGACCCGGGTTCCCTTATTTGAGTAATCGCCCCGTTGTTGTCGCAATATAAGGAGATCGGCTCCTCGCTACCCAACACGACTCCCAAATCTGTGATGAACTTCTTCACCCAGACTCCCTCTTTTGCTACATCTAATGCAGCAATGTACTCCGCCTCTATGGTCGAGTCATCAGTGGTATCTTGCTTGGAACTCTTCCAGCACACTGCTCCTCCATTCAAGGTGTACACATACCCTGAATTCGACTTACTATCATTGACATCAGACTGAAAACTTGAGTCTGTGTAGCCTTCAACCTTAAGGCTATTACCTCCATATACTAGTAAAAGATCCTTAGTCCTTCTCAAGTACTTAAGGATACACTTTACTGCTTTCTAGTGCTCCAAGCCTGGATCCGCCTGATACCTACTCGTGACACTCAAAGCATGCGCTATATCAGGCCTAGTACATAGCATGGCATACATTATAGACCCTATTGCTGAGGCATAAGGTATCATATCCATGTTCACCCTTTCTTGGAATTTTTCATGCCAAAACTTTTGACAATGGTTTCTATGTACCTGGACTAGGACAAGCCAAGCATCCTCTTGGATCTATCTCTATAGATTCTAATCCCCAAGATATAGGAAGCTTCCCCTAAGTCCTTTATGGAGAAGTGTCTAGATAACCAAGTCTTTACTGTGGATAACATTCCTACGTCATTCCCAATGATGAGATGTTATCCACATATAACACCAAAAAAGGTAATAGCACTCCCACTTACCTTCCTGTACACACAAGGCTCATATTCGTTCTTAACGAAGTCATAAGATCTGATTAACTCATCAAATCTTATGTTCCAACTTCGGGAAGCTTGCTTTAGTCCATAAATAGATCTAAGCAACCTACACACCTTATCTGGGCAGTTCTTGGACATGAATCCCTCAGGTTGCATCATATACATCTCCTCCTCAAGGTTCCCATTGAGGAATGCGGTTTTTACATCCATCTGCCAGATCTCATAATCATGGTGTGCTATAATAACCAATAGAATTCTGATGGATTTTAGTATTGCTACGGGTGAGAAGGTTTCGTCGTAGTCAACACCTTGCCTTTGACGATACCCCTTAGCCACTAGCCTTGCTTTATAGGTCTCTACCTTTCCATCTACTCCGATCTTTTTCTTAAATATCCACTTGCAACCGATGGGTACAATACCTTCGGGTGCATCAACTAGGTTCCAAACCTTATTGGAGTACATAGAATCCAATCTCAGAATTCATGGCTTCTTGCCACTTCCCGGAGTCTATACTCATAATAGCCTCCTCGTAGGTCTGAGGATCAATATCCTCAACATCCTCTCCTCTAATATGTCCCACATATCTTTCAGGAGGATGGGATACTCTATCAGACCTGTGTAAAGTTGAAACTTGTGTATTAGGTACCTGAACAGACTCGGGCTGTAGAGTGGTGCTTGAGCTTGGTTCTCCAACCTCGCTCAACTCTATCATTCTCCCACTGTCTCTGCCAAGAATGTGTTCCTTCTCAAGGAACACTACTCTCTTAGCTACAAAGACCTTTTGGTCCTCGAGATGATAGAAATAATACCCACAAGTTTCCTTAGGGTATCCCACAAATTTGCATCGCTCTGTCCTTGATTCTAACTTATCGGGGTTATGTCTTTTAACGTGGGTAGGGCAGCCCCAAATCTTAACAACCTTAAGATCAGGCTTCTTCCTTTTCCATATCTCATATGGTGTAGACACTACCGACTTAGTTGGAACTCTGTTCAGAAGGTAAGCTGCGATTTCTAGGGCATATCCCCATAATGAGATGGGTAGGTTAGCAAAACTCATCATGGACCGTACCATATCTAATAACGTACGATTTCTCCATCTAGAGACACCATTGAGCTGAGGTGTATAAGGAGGTGTCCATTGGGATAATATCCCATGGTCCTTGAGGAACTGAGTAAACTCTGTACTTAAGTACTCACCTCCTCGATCTGATCGAAGAGTTTTGATACTCTTTCCAATCTGGTTCTCCACCTCATTCTTATACTCTCTGAATTTCTCAAAGGCCTCGGACTTGTACTTCATTAAGTACACATATCCATACCTTGAGAAATCATCAGTAAATGTCATGAAGTAGGAGTAACCTCCAATGGCATGAGTTGACATGGGTCCACATACATCACTATGTATGAGTTCCAACAATTCAGTGGCTCTCTCTCCAATTCCACTAAATGGAGAGTTGGTCAATTTTCCACGAATGCAAGGTTCACAAGTTGCATATGACACGTAGTCGAATGGATCTAAATATCCATCATTTAGTAACTTTTGAATCCTTCTTTCATGGATATGACCTAGCCTACAATGCCACAGGTATGCACTGTTCACCTCATCTCGTTTCCTCTTAGACACATTTACATTCATGATATGTGGAGTAGTGTCTAACATAAATAAACCATTATGCAATGTTCCTTTCGTGATGATCTTATCATCTAATAATATCGAACAACCATTGTTCTCAAAAATAAATTTATATCCACTAACTATTAAACATGAAATGGAGATAATGTTTTTGATAATAGAAGGAACAAAATAACATGTATCTAATGCAATAAAAGCTCCACTAGGCAGATGTAGGGCGACCTCGCCAACAGCTACTAATGCAACTTTTGCTCCATTACCCATCTTGAGGTCCATCTCGCCTCTCTCTAGTCTCCTAGGCCTTGCTAGAACCTACAACGAATTGCATATATGATAAGCACAACCGGTATCCAATACCCATGTGTTATCATAAGAGTCTGACAAATGGAGACTGATCATGAATGTACCTGAAGCTTCATCAAGCTTTTGTTTCGCCCTTTCTGCAAGGTACTCTTTGCAGTTCCTCTTCTAGTGCCCATCTTTACCACAGTGGAAGCATTGGCCTTTGTCCTTTACTGGGTCTTTCTTAGCAACCTTTGCTTTACCTGGTCTACCCTTGCCCTTTCCCTTCTTAAGGGACCTTTCTGCTTTCCTTTTCTTTCTGGTCTCACCAGTGTAGAGAACTAGCTTCTCTTTCTTAATAGTACTCTCTGCCTCCCTCAACATATTGAGGAGCTCTGGGAGAGTCACCTCAAGCTTGTTCATATTAAAATTCATTATGAATTGTGAAAAGGAATCTGGTAGGGACTGAAGCACAATGTCCACACATAAGTTATCCTCTAGGACCATTCCTAGACCTGTGAGTTTCTTTATCCATTCAATCATCTTTAGGACATGGTTCTGAACTGGTGTCCCCTCAGTCATCCTAGCGCGGAAAAGGCTCTTGGATATCTCATATCGTTGAGTCCTTCCCTGTTCCTCAAACAATTTGCGAACATGTAGGAGAATGGATCTGGCATCCATCTTTTCATGTTGCCTCTGTAACTCAGAGTCATAGAGCCCAACATATAGCACAGAGCAAGAGTGGAGTCATCAATGTACTTCACGTAGCGAGCGATCTCATCCTCGTTTGCCCCTTCTTCGGGCATAGGTATCACTGTATCAAGGACGTACATGATTTTCTCCGCTGTGAGAACAATTCTCAAGTTACGGAGCCAATCCGTATAATTTGGACCAGTGAGGCGATTGACATCAAGTATGCCACGTAAGGGATTTGAAAGTGACATTTTCTAAATATAAAGATGCATCAGAAATGAATAACATGCAGATTTTGCAAGAAATAAACTATCAAGATATGGACTTCTATCTTAATATGCTCCCACTATTTTACTAACGAGTCACGCGACACGCTCCGCACGTGAAACGGAAGTCTCCGGCAGACTTCTAGTGGGGATCAGGATCCAATCAGCGTCTTAGTGTAACCTCGAGGGACTCGACCAATCACACTAAGCCTAAAAGGTAGGCAACTCTTGCCGATCACAACTCCTTGTGATTCCCGTCCTGTTTGGCCTCCGAATCACCATGGCCTCGAGGGACTCGACCAACCATGATGCTCGGTTAAGTCAACACCTTCGTTACAAGATGAGTCTGATTTAATGAAATACCCTCGAGGGACTCGACCAAGTATACCATGCCCTCAGGTCACCGGTGACATCTCTATGTCGTAAGCAAGATAGCGAATCGTGATATAGGTGAGTCTCGAGGGACTCGACCAACTCAACCTATATCGGGAATCGGTTCCTACTTATAACGATGGAAGGCCACGTGGGTCAATCTAATTGCCTCACGTTTACCGACTTAATATTATCGAGAGATGTTTCTAAGATTTGGTCTCCTAATATGACATGTCACACATATACATATTTAATATATATCTACATCGCATGCAAATATATATACTTATCTAGTATGTGTATAAGCAATCACACCAGATGATCATGGATCACAACCTAATATGATTAGGCCCGAGCCAATAGGCCTAATCACTCACATCAAGATCTATGTGTGCAACGGTGCATCTCCATGCCCTATGATCGTCCATCTCGTCCTCGTTGGTTCCGTCGACATCATGATGCATCTCCATGCATCACGATCGTCCGTCTCGTGGGTCCCACTATCGCATCCACGCTCCCGCTGCGCCTCCTCATGTGCTTACAACTTAATCATAGGCACGCAGTGTAACACCCCTCAATTCCGAATGTTCGTATAAATTTTTGGTGATAATGTAAGCATCTATTTTAATTGACAAAAGAAATAGAGTATGAATCAGAGGTAACTTATTTTTAAGATTTGGGAGATCTGTTCAAAAAAAAAAAAGAAAAAAAGAAAGAATCTGAGGACCTATATGTAAACCCTAAGGACCTAATCGTGAATATGATAAAAACAAGGACTAAACTGCAAAATGCACCAAATGACAAATTCCACCGCTTAAGCCTCTCTGCCTTCGTTGTTAAGGAAGCAAAGGAGGCAGCTCGTGGGTGATCAGGGAAAGAAAAGAAGAAGAAGAAGAAGAAGAAGAAGAAGGAGAAGAGAAAGAAAATTTGGGGCTTTTAGGGTTTTTGCTTTAATCTTGTTACTTCGGGTCAAAATTTGCAAAGGCAAGTGTTCTAACCCCATCCTACATAAGTATTTGACTCTGTTTTTATGTTGATTCAAAATAAATTGGAAGATTTTTATTTAGAAACTGATATATTCCTCTTTGGACATAGAACTATGGATTCTGAAAGTTTTCGGTAAACTGACCCCTAAGCACTGCTTCGGCCCTAAGTTTTAGTACAGAATGAGAATTCAGGCAGGAACTATTTTTGTTTGAAATTAGACTCGTATGTCTTTCTTTTGACACCGATTTGGTAGATTTTGGACACCGAATACTTACCCAAAAATTTGTTTCAAAAGAGCCTATAGACGCTGTAAAACAGAGTTCAAGACTTCTGACCTTTCGAAACTAAAACGCCTATAACTCCCTGTTCAAAATTCTGATTTGTACCAAACTGATTTTATTTGAAACTAGACTTGAAATCCTCTCTTTTGACATATAGTTTGAACATTTTGGAGTTCAATTGCTCATCCTATCGTCTGTTGAATCCGATCCTATAAAGTCTGCAAACCAGTGATTGTGATTTTGACCTTACGTTACCAAATCAGAGGTAACTCTGTGTTGGGAGCCCTGTTTCATATGAAATCTGTTCCATCCGAATATAGACTGATATATGGTTCAACCATAGCCTTTTTATGAGTATTGGAGCATATTTGTTATTTTGAAATATTTGTTGGATGTGCCACTGGAATTCTGTCCGAAATCGAGCTTTGGTCGATTTCGCGTATTCTGTTTCATTTCCTTTGGATACTTGAATTCGCCTAACCTTCTTGTTGGAATTGAGCTGGTTACGATTGCTTAGAATCCCTGTACACTCTTGCTTTCAATTCTTTCCCTAAAATGAATATTTTTGTGAGAGATTTGTTCCTTGCATCACATTGTTTTTGAAAAGGCACATGTACGTTTGGTTGTTCCGCGTGTGCTTCCGTTATATGCTGCAATTTGTTGAAACTGCCTTCTTGTACTCTGGTGTGTGGGATTGTCTGGACCTTTGCCAGAAATGGTAAAGGGTATGTGCTGATTTGCCCGCTATGTGGGGTCCCGCTATGTGGGATATTCTGGTATGCGCTTATTTGCCCGCTATGTGGGGTCCCGCTATGTGGGATATTGCTTAGAGCCTGCGATGCTCTGCCGGCCCCCTTTGACTTCACCTAGACGTGGGTGGATGGAGCTCCCAGACGTGGGAGACTTTTGTCAGGTGGTCATTCAGAAATGGATGAATCACATTCTGACTGAGATCCCACTACACCCTCTATATGTTTGATATGACATCCAGAGTTTTGGTGAGTTATTTCTGTTCGTGCTCTGGATAGTTATGATATGATTGCAACGTCAAGGACGACGTTTGAGCTTCTGTATGACATATGAGTTTGATATGCTCTGAAATGCTTCATTCACTGTTGATTTTGCTTCGTAATGTTCCATATGTCGTTGATGTGATTTGGAACATTTTAAATGCCATTGATAAGCTCCGATATGTTTCCTTTGTTTCTGATATGCTCCAATTACTCTATGCCCCATCTGTCAGGAACCAAATATGTATGATTAAAAAGGACAATTATGATTCTGCTCCTAATGATATTATGTATACGAAATCGTATATTCTGCTTCGTGTTTGAAAACTGCATCTCTTTGGAAATTGTACTATTTTGATATGGATATGTTAGTCACTTGCTGAGCTCTTTATGCTCACCCCATTTGTTGATAAATTTTTCAGGATAGCGTAACTCTTGCTTAAATGTTAAGAATGGGCTGAGGCAGCGGAAAGTTTAGAAGACGTTGGGCAGAACTTTTGTTAGCATATATGTAGTTGTGTATAAGCTACCTTGCATCTAATGAAATGTGACTATGAATCTAAACCTGTGGATTTTGTGTAAGTTAAAGGATCCCTCATGTATAGGGTTTTGGAATGTTAAATTAAATTGTGTAATGATATGAACTTATGGTAAATCGATGATTGTGGTGACTGCATAGATTTCCCCACTTGTGGATTTATGTTGTGGTTTTTTTTTATTTTGATGAGTCGAGTTCAGATTGTATGAATTATCGAGTGATGTGTGCTATGTTTATGAATTGCACAGGGTTATGAATTGATAGATTATAGAAGTGAAATTTTTGATCCGAATGTTTTTCTTAGTGACCTCAAATGTGTGTTTAGATCCTGGGTTAGTTGTGGCGAAAAAATTTAAATATCATGGATATTTTTAGGGGCGTGATAGAGGTGGTATCAGAGCATGGTTTGAGGATCACTGGAATATTTGATATGTTGACGTGCAAAATATATTGAGGTCTAGTGAACTACAGTGATTGGTGAAAATTTTCTTTGATGTATTTTAGGAATCTAGGATGACGATGACATTTAGTCCTCCTACTTCATCTGATTTTGATTAATTAAGTGGGATGAAAGGGTAATCGGGGATATTGAATCAGAGTGGCGCAGCGGAAGCATGGTGGACCTAATTTCATTGGTGGTAGAAAAATGGATGATGCAAACAGAGAAGATATTTGATGTACAAAATTGTTTTGATGATCGAAAGATTTCTTTTGCTGCCTTATATTGGAAGTAGAGGCTGATCATTAATGAGAACAATGAAAAGAATTTTTGGAGATCAGTGAGAAGAATGATAAGGACAAGTTTACCAATAAGAATGTGATTGGAAATGAATCAGAAAGTGATAACAAGAGGGTCAAGATATTTGGATTTGAAATGGGAAGTCACCGCAAAAGACTCAATCATGTGTGAATTATAAGTTAAATTATGAAACAAATTTGTGTTTCAGGTGACTGGAGTCTATTTTGCTTGCGGAAAGTTGGATCATGAAATAAAAGACTGTCATTTGAACAATAAGAAAGAGTCACTGCCTCATAAATCATCAGCCCATGTCAGAGTGTATGCTATCACTGAATATGATTCTAAAACTTCTGAATTAGTGATCAAAGGTATTATACATGTTTATGAAAGAATGCAAATATTTGTTTGACCATGGGTCCTATCTACGATTTGATTCGTAACATATTGCCTATCACTTGGGTATTCAACCTAGACCACTGTATTATGTGATATATGTAAGTACAATCAATGGAGATTCTTTGATAACGAACTTGAATCTGGTCCTCTTGTCTGAATTTTGTTGGAGAACTTGAACTTTTGCTGATTTAGTTCTCCTAGAGATTTGGAGTTATGATATTATACTTGGTATGGATTGGCTATCTTCTTATCATACCAGTATGGATTAGTATATAACAAATGATCACTTTTTGCATATTTGATCAGCCGATCTTTTATTTTGAGAGTATTGGACATTATTTATCTCCTTGCCTAATGTATCCCAGGATGACTTGTTTGGATTACCTCCAAATATGATTTTGCTTTTGATTTGGTCCTTGGGACAATCCCAATATCTAAGCCTCTCTACAGAAAGATATCATTTGAGTAAGTGGAATTGGAAAAGCAACTACAAGAATTATTAAATGAGGATTTTATTTGGCTTAATATTTCATCATGGGGTGCTCCGGTGTTAGTTAAAAAGATGGAGGGAATATTGAGATTTTGTATTGATTATGGATAGTTGAATCAAGTGACCATAAGAAACGAGTATTTTTTGAAGTAACGACTTACCTGATCAACTGCAGGGTGCACAAGTATTCTCTAAGATTGACCTGAGGTCAGGTTACTATCAGCTAAAGATCAAGGAGGAGGATATTTCAAAAACAGCTTTCAGAACTCGATATGGTCATTATGAATTCTTGGTGATGCCGTTTGGTTTGACAAATGCCCCTGCAGCTTTTATGGAACTAATGAATAGGATATTTCAACCGCTCTTGGATATCTGTGTAATTGTATTTATTGATGACATATTGGTGTATTCAAAGAGTAACCAGGAGCATGAGGAACACTTGAGAGATGTGTTGTCCATACTAAGAGAAAAGAAGTTGTATGCAAAGTTCAGCAAATGTGAATTTTGGTTGAATGAAGTTGCTTTCTTAGGCCATGTGATTTCAAGGAAGGGTATATCTGTTGATCCAAGGAAAATAGGAGCTGTAGTTGAATGGGAAGTACCAACAAATGTAACAGAGGTTAGAAGTTTCTTGGGCATGGCAGGTTATTACAGGAGATTTGTGGAGGGATTTTCTCGAATTGCTCAACCTCTCACCAAACTCACTAAGAAGAATATGAAATTTGTATGGGGCGATGATTGTGAGCAAAGCTTTCAAGAGTTAAAAAGGAGATTGACTAGTGCCCCTATTCTCACTATTCCAAGTGGTAGTGAGGGATTTGTAGTTTATACTGATGCTTCAAGAAAGGGCCTAGGATGTGTTTTGATGCAGGAAGGGAGAGTAATTGCTTATGCTTCTAGGCAACTTAAAGGTTATGAATTGAATTATCCAACTCATGATTTAGAATTAGCAGCAATCATTTTTGCTCTAAAGATTTGGAGACATTATTTGTATGGTCGACAGTTTGAAATCTTCACTGATCACAAGAGTTTAAAATATATTTTCACTCAGAAAGAGTTAAACATGAGGCAGCGAAGATGGATAGAACTTCTGAAGGATTATGATTGTGCCATCCGTTATCACCCGGGCAAGGCCAATGTTGTAGCTGATGCACTTAGTAGAAAATCTACAAGTTTTATGGCTAGTCTGGTCGTGAAGCAATGGAAGCTAATAGAAGAAAATTTTGATTTGAAAGCTTTGAGCAAAGAGCAAGACTCGATGATTTTGATGGCCTCCATTCAAGTGCAGTCTGATCTTATGCAACAAATTAAGGAGGGACAATTACGAGATCCACACTTAATCTACTTGAGGAGTGAAGTAGAAAAGGAATTGAAGCCACAATTTCAAGTTTCAAAGGATGGCCTATTGAGATTTGGGGAGAGAGTATGTGTACCAAATGAACTAGATATCAAGAATCAAATCCTAAATGAAAGTCATACTTCAAAGTACGCCCTACACCCAGGGAGCACTAAGATGTATAGAGATCTTCAAAGTTATTATTGGTGGGAAGGCATGAAGAAGGAAATTGCAATGTATGTTTCAAAATGTTTGATATGTCAGCAAATCAAAGTAGAACACCAAAGACCTGGAGGGTTGCTGCAACCTTTAGTTATACCTGAATGGAAATGGGAATGTATTACTATGGATTTTGTTTCAGGACTACCCAGAACCTCGAGGAAGCATGATGCTATTTGGGTTATCATTGATAGGTTAACAAAATCTGCACATTTCCTACCGATTAATATGACTTATTCGCTTGATAGACTTGCAGATTTATATGTCAGTGAAATAGTAAGACTTCATGGTATTCCAAAGGAGATCATCTCTGATAGAGACTCCAGATTTCTCTCTAGATTCTGGAGAAGATTGCAGGAGTCGTTGGGCACAAAAGTTAAGTTTAGTACTGCATATCATCCTCAGACTGATGGTCAGTCAGAAAGAACAATTCAAACACTTGAGGATTTGCTTAGAGCCTATGTTATGGATTGGAAAGGTGAATGGGATAAGGATATTTCACTTGTTGAGTTCACGTATAATAATAGTTATCATTCAAGTATTCAGATGGCTCCTTATGAAGCTTTATATGGGCGAAGGTGCATAACACCTATATGTTGGGAGGAAGTTGGTGACAGAAAATTGTTAGCACCGGACAAGGTACAAGAAACTACCGAGAAAATTCAAGTTATAAGGAAAAGGTTAAAAGCTGCTCAGAGTCGTCAAAAGAGTTATGCCGACAATAGAAGGCGAGATATTGAGTTCGAAATCGGAGATTTGGTATTCTTAAAAGTCTCCCCCTCCAAAGGCATTATAAGGTTTGGGAAGAAAGGAAAATTAAGCCCAAGATTTATTGGACCTTTTGAGGTTCTTGAGAGGATTGGTTCTGTCGCTTACAGGATTGCTTTACCACCAGCATTGAGCCATGTCCATGATATATTTCATGTCTCGATGATTAGAAAGTATATGTATGACCCTGCTCACATCATTAAATATGAGCTGGTGGAGATCGATAAAGATTTATCCTATGTGGAAGAGCCTATTCAGATTATTGATAAGAAAGAAAAAGTCCTAAGGAATCAGGTCATTCCACTGGTTCAAGTAATTTGGAGACATCATTCTGGAGCGGAGACAACTTGGGAGCTAGAAGAGGAAATGAAAAAGGTGTATCCTCGTCTTTTCATCGAATAGAGGTACGATAAATTTAGAGGACTAAATTTTTCTTTTAAGGGGGGGAGAGTGTAACACCCCTCAATTCCGAATGTTCGTATAAATTTTTGGTGATAATGTAAGCATCTATTTTAATTGACAAAAGAAATAGAGTATGAATCAGAGGTAACTTATTTTTAAGATTTGGGAGATCTATTCAAAAAAAAAAAAGAAAAAAAGAAAGAATCTGAGGACCTATATGTAAACCCTAAGGACCTAATCGTGAATATGATAAAAACAAGGACTAAACTGCAAAATGCACCAAATGACAAATTCCACCGCTTAAGCCTCTCTGCCTTCGTTGTTAAGGAAGCAGAGGAGGCAGCTCGTGGGTGATCAGGGAAAGAAAAGAAGAAGAAGAAGAAGAAGAAGAAGGAGAAGAGAAAGAAAATTTGGGGCTTTTAGGGTTTTTGCTTTAATCTTGTTACTTCGGGTCAAAATTTGCAAAGGCAAGTGTTCTAACCCCATCCTACATAAGTATTTGACTCTGTTTTTATGTTGATTCAAAATAAATTGGAAGATTTTTATTTAGAAACTGATATATTCCTCTTTGGACATAGAACTATGGATTCTGAAAGTTTTCGGTAAACTGACCCCTAAGCACTGCTTCGGCCCTAAGTTTTAGTACAGAATGAGAATTCAGGCAGGAACTATTTTTGTTTGAAATTAGACTCGTATGTCTTTCTTTTGACACCGATTTGGTAGATTTTGGACACCGAATACTTACCCAAAAATTTGTTTCAAAAGAGCCTATAGACGCTGTAAAACAGAGTTCAAGACTTCTGACCTTTCGAAACTAAAACGCCTATAACTCCCTGTTCAAAATTCTGATTTGTACCAAACTGATTTTATTTGAAACTAGACTTGAAATCCTCTCTTTTGACATATAGTTTGAACATTTTGGAGTTCAATTGCTCATCCTATCCTCTGTTGAATCCGATCCTATAAAGTCTGCAAACCAGTGATTGTGATTTTGACCTTACGTTACCAAATCAGAGGTAACTCTGTGTTGGGAGCCCTGTTTCATATGAAATCTGTTCCATCCGAATATAGACTGATATATGGTTCAACCATAGCCTTCTTATGAGTATTGGAGCATATTTGTTATTTTGAAATATTTGTTGGATGTGCCACTGGAATTCTGTCCGAAATCGAGCTTTGGTCGATTTCGCGTATTCTGTTTCATTTCCTTTGGATACTTGAATTCGCCTAACCTTCTTGTTGGAATTGAGCTGGTTACGATTGCTTAGAATCCCTGTACACTCTTGCTTTCAATTCTTTCCCTAAAATGAATATTTTTGTGAGAGATTTGTTCCTTGCATCACATTGTTTTTGAAAAGGCACATGTACGTTTGGTTGTTCCGCGTGTGCTTCCGTTATATGCTGCAATTTGTTGAAACTGCCTTCTTGTACTCTGGTGTGTGGGATTGTCTGGACCTTTGCCAGAAATGGTAAAGGGTATGCGCTGATTTGCCCGCTATGTGGGGTCCCGCTATGTGGGATATTCTGGTATGCGCTTATTTGCCCGCTATGTGGGGTCCCGCTATGTGGGATATTGCTTAGAGCCTGCGATGCTCTGCCGGCCCCCTTTGACTTCACCTAGACGTGGGTGGATGGAGCTCCCAGACGTGGGAGACTTTTGTCAGGTGGTCATTCAGAAATGGATGAATCACATTCTGACTGAGATCCCACTACACCCTCTATATGTTTGATATGACATCCAGAGTTTTGGTGAGTTATTTCTGTTCGTGCTCTGGATAGTTATGATATGATTGCAACGTCAAGGACGACGTTTGAGCTTCTGTATGACATATGAGTTTGATATGCTCTGAAATGCTTCATTCACTGTTGATTTTGCTTCGTAATGTTCCATATGTCGTTGATGTGATTTGGAACATTTTAAATGCCATTGATAAGCTCCGATATGTTTCCTTTGTTTCTGATATGCTCCAATTACTCTATGCCCCATCTGTCAGGAACCAAATATGTATGATTAAAAAGGACAATTATGATTCTGCTCCTAATGATATTATGTATACGAAATCGTATATTCTGCTTCGTGTTTGAAAACTGCATCTCTTTGGAAATTGTACTATTTTGATATGGATATGTTAGTCACTTGCTGAGCTCTTTATGCTCACCCCATTTGTTGATAAATTTTTCAGGATAGCGTAACTCTTGCTTAAATGTTAAGAATGGGCTGAGGCAGCGGAAAGTTTAGAAGACGTTGGGCAGAACTTTTGTTAGCATATATGTAGTTGTGTATAAGCTACCTTGCATCTAATGAAATGTGACTATGAATCTAAACCTGTGGATTTTGTGTAAGTTAAAGGATCCCTCATGTATAGGGTTTTGGAATGTTAAATTAAATTGTGTAATGATATGAACTTATGGTAAATCGATGATTGTGGTGACTGCATAGATTTCCCCACTTGTGGATTTATGTTGTGGTTTTTTTTTATTTTGATGAGTCGAGTTCAGATTGTATGAATTATCGAGTGATGTGTGCTATGTTTATGAATTGCACAGGGTTATGAATTGATAGATTATAGAAGTGAAATTTTTGATCCGAATGTTTTTCTTAGTGACCTCAAATGTGTGTTTGGATCCTGGGTTAGTTGTGGCGAAAAAATTTAAATATCATGGATATTTTTAGGGGCGTGATACGTAGGCCCGACAATAAACGAGAAATATAATGGAGGCTCGTAGACCTCAATAATAATAATCACAAGTATACACATCACACGGTCCATGATCATCCGTCGACACATCATACATCACATGCATAAATAATCATCATCATGTAGGACTACTAGATAATAATAAAAATAATAATCAACTAAATCTTTTAATTAATTAATATTTTCTGAAATCAAGGACATATAGGAAATTTCTAAATTTATAGGGGTATTTTCGTAATTTGGATAAAAGACAGAAACTGGAATTTCTCAAATTCCGAGGGGCAAAACTATCTTTCGCCCAGAAAACCCTAATGCCCTTTCCCCCTTTCGCTGGTGCCGCCGCCAGCACCCTGTCGGCGGCGGCCTGTGCGACGAATAAGGGCACTGCCCTCGCCTGTAGGCGGCACGCCCGCTGGCGCCGTTGCCTCCGCAAGGGGTGCTGTCCCGCCGGGCGGTCGCCCCTGTGGGAGGGGGGGGGGGGGGTTTCGCCCACGGGAGCAGCGGCGGTAGGCGTCGCTACCCTGCGGCGGCAGGCGCCGCTGCCCTGCGGCGCCTCTGCCCGTGGGCTGCCAGCCCCGCCTGCAGCAAGCCAGCTGCAAGCAGGCCGCCGGCCGGCTACTGTAGACGCAGCCCCTGTGCTGCCCGCCTTCGGCTGTGCTTCATGCACGCAGATCGAGGGTAGTAACTATTACTACCCTTTCTCGCTTTTGAGTCAATGATTTTGACGTCGAAATTCTTCCTAAACACAACACACGCAGTTCAAAACCAATCATTCGCACGAACAACCTGGCTCTGATACCACTGTTGGGAAATCATGGGGGGCGACATCATATGCGCAACGGAAGAACAAGAAAACAAAATCCCCGATTCCCAAAAAGATGTTCGTCGTCGTGCAAAGATTGGTGCGCAAAATTCCACGAAAAATGAAACTGCGTATAGAGTAGATTGTGTTACCTAGGGAGATCGTATATCCCTGTTTCCTTGCAGATCCTTAGGAGAGGGTAAAGGAGGTCAAGCGTCCTCCTCTCTAGCGGTGATCCACATAACAGGGTTGCGACGACGCTCCTAAAAGCTCCAGGCTTGATCTGAGGTGGAGAGGAAGAGGAGAATAGGAAAGGCAAGCAAAGGCTCTAGCCTATGAGGCTCTGAATCCCTCCTATTTATAGAGGTCCCCTGTCAAACCCTAATGGGTCCTCCCCTAGTGGGTATTGGATCTGCATCTAATAAGACAAGGGCTCCGTCGGATATCTCAAATCCGAACCTCTACTCATCGCAATCCCTACCATATGTGTGTGACCCTCTAGGCCCAATATCGAGCTGGCCGTGAGTCATACCTGTCAGAACTCCTTCTAACTCAGTGAATTATTATCTCTGTAATAATTCACTCGACTCATCGACTACGGACGTACTAGGCTACTACGCCGTAGTCCCCAGACGATACAGGGGAATCCAATCCATTGGACCTGTCTGTCCTCAGTTACCGTGTACCTATTGTCTGAGCAAGAACACATGGGATATTCCTCTCATGACGCCGAGAGTGGATGATCCTCTATCGACACTCAATAGCCCTCGTAAGGTCGACTACCACTCCCAATGACCAGCTGTACTAGATCTGGGAACAGCCAAACCTATAAGTCTGGTATCAAAGAGTGGAGCACTCATACAGGACATCCTTGGTGTCTCAAGTCTAAGAACCAGATACACCACTAGGACTACGGAATCGTTGTCTGACAATAAGGCATCATCAACCATCCAGCATTCCGTAAGCGGATCAATCAGTGAACTCATTCTCCAATGAGCACCTGTACTGTATCCCTAGTGTCCCTACACGAGCAGCTATGAGACCAGCTGCATCCATCATATGGACGGGTATACAGCACACCAGTCTATCCGGTTATCACGATGTCCCTCTCGAGTAACCTATGACCGGGATTATTTAGGATATGTGTGAATCGATCTCATTATCGTGATCTCATCACGATCCGATTCCCATTGCACAAATCCAAGGACATCACAATATATATGCATTTATGCAATAGTTATAAAGTGATATATGCCAAAATATAATAAGCAAAAAGATTCTGTATCAAGTCACACGTGCCATCACTCACGTGATTGGCTTGCTGGGCACTTATGACTAGCAATCTCCCACTTGACCTAAAGCCAATCACCTATGTGTCTGATCCCCATCAGACCCCTGTGACGCTCAAAGACAATCTGAGACAATGGCTTTGTAAGTGGATCTGCAATGTTATCTTCGGATGGAACTCTTTCCACTGCTACATCTCCTCGGGTCACGATCTCTCTGATAAGGTGGAACCTCCTCAGAACATGCTTAGATTTCTGATGAGACCTAGGTTCCTTCGCTTGAGCAATTGCCCCGTTGTTGTCGCAATATAGGGAAATCGGCTCCTCACTATCCGGCACGACTCCCAAATCTGTGATGAACTTCTTCAACCAGACTCCCTCCTTTGCTGCATCTGATGCAGCAATGTACTCCGCCTCTGTGGTCGAGTCAGCAGTGGTATCTTGCTTGGAACTCTTCCAGCACACTGCTCCTCCATTCAAGGTGTACACATACCCTGAATTCGACTTGCTATCATCGACATCAGACTGAAAACTTGAGTCAGTGTAGCCTTCAACCTTAAGGCTATTACCTCCATATACTAGTAAAAGATCCTTAGTCCTTCTCAAGTACTTAAGGATACACTTTACTGCTTTCCAGTGCTCCAAGCCTGGATCCGCCTGATACCTGCTCGTGACACTCAGAGCATGCGCTATATCAGGCCTAGTACATAGCATGGCATACATGATAGACCCTATTGCTGAGGCATAAGGTATCATATCCATGTTCGCCCTTTCTTCTGGAGTCTTTGGGGACATACTCGTAGAAAGCGATATCCCATGTCTCATCGGTATGAGACCTCTTTTGGAATTTTCCATGCCAAACCTTTTGACAATAGTTTCTATGTACCTGGACTAGGACAAGCCAAGCATCCTTTTGGATCTATCTCTATAGATTCTAATCCCCAAGATATAAGATGCTTCTCCCATGTCCTTCATGGAGAAGTGTCTAGATAACCAAGCCTTTATTGTGGATAGCATTCCTATGTCATTCCCAATGATAAGGATGTCATCCACATATAACACCAAAAAGCTAATAGCGCTCCCACTTACCTTTCTGTATACACAAGGCTCATCTTCGTTCTTAACGAAGTCATAAGATCTGATTGCCTCATCAAATCTTATGTTCCAACTTCGGGAAGCTTGCTTTAGTCCATAAATGGATCTAAGCAACCTACACACCTTATCTGGGCAGTTCTTGGACACGAATCCCTCAGGTTGCATCATATACACCTCCTCCTCTAGGTTCCCGTTGAGGAATGCGGTTTTCACATCCATCTGCCAGATCTCATAATCATAGTGTGCTGCAATAGCCAATAGAATTCTGATGGATTTTAGCATTGCTACGGGTGAGAAAGTTTCGTCGTAGTCAACACCTTGCCTTTGACGATACCCCTTAGCCACTAGCCTTGCTTTATAGGTCTCTATCTTTCCATCTACTCCGATCTTTTTCTTAAAGATCCACTTGCAACCGATGGGTACAATACCTTCGGGTGCATCAACTAGGTTCCAAACCTTATTGGAGTACATAGAATCCATCTCAGAATTCATGGCTTCTTTCCACTTCCCGGAGTCTATACTCATAATAGCCTCCTCGTAGGTCTGAGGATCAATATCCTCTACATCCTCTGCTCTAATATGTCCCACATATCTCTCAGGAGGATGGGATACTCTATCAGACCTGCGTAAAGTTGAAACTTGTGTATTAGATACCTGAACAGACTCGGGCTGTAGAGTGGTGCTTGAGCTTGGTTCTCCAACCTCGCTCAACTCTATCATTCTCCCACTGTCTCCGCCAAGAATGTGTTCCTTCTCAAGGAACACTACTCTCTTAGCTACAAAGACCTTTTGGTCCTCGAGATGATAGAAATAATACCCACAAGTTTCCTTGGGGTATCCCACAAATTTGCATCGCTCTGTCCTTGATTCTAACTTATCGGGGTTGTGTCTTTTAATGTGGGTAGGGCAGCCTCAAATCTTAACAACCTTAAGATCAGGCTTCTTCCCTTTCCATATCTCATATAGTGTAGACACTACCGACTTAGTTAGAACTCTGTTCAGAAGGTAAGCTGCGGTTTCTAGGTCATATCCCTAGAATAAGATGGGTAGGTCAGCGAAACTCATCATGGACCGTACCATATCTAATAATGTACGATTTCTCCTTTCAGAGACACCATTGAGCTGAGGTGTATAAGGAGGTGTCCATTGGGATAATATCCCATGGTCCTTGAGGAAGTGAGTAAACTCTGTACTTAAGTACTCACCTCCTCGATCTGATCGAAGAGTTTTGATACTCTTTCCAGTCTGGTTCTCCACCTCATTCTTATACTCTCTGAATTTCTCAAAGGCCTCGGACTTGTACTTCATTAAGTACACATATCCATATCTTGAGAAATCATCAGTAAATGTAATGAAGTAGGAGTAACCTCCAATGGCATGAGTTGACATGGGTCCACATACATCACTATGTATGAGTTCCAACAACTCAGTGGCTCTCTCTCCAGTTCCACTAAATGGAGAGTTGGTCAGTTTTCCACGAATGCAAGGCTCACAAGTTGCATATGACACATAGTCGAATGGATCTAGATATCCATCATTTAGCAACTTTTGAATCCTTCTTTCATGGATGTGACCTAGCCTACAATGCCACAGGTATGCATTGTTCAACTCATCTCGTTTCCTTTTGGACACATTTATATTCATGATATGTGGAGTGGTGTCTAACATAAATAAACCATTATGCAATGTTCCTTTCGTGATGATCTTATCATCTAATAATATCGAACAACCATTGTTCTCAAAAACAAATTTATATCCACTAACTGTTAAACATGAAATGGAGATAATGTTTTTGATAATAGAAGGAACAAAATAACATGCATCTAATGCAATAAAAGCTCCACTAGGCAGATGTAAGGCGACCTCGCCAACAGCTAATACAGCAACTTTTGCTCCATTACCCATCTTGAGGTCCATCTCGCCTCTCTCTAGTCTCCTAGGCCTTGCCAGAACCTGCAACGAATTACATATATGATAAGCACTACCGGTATCTAATACCCATGTGTTATCATAAGAGTCTGACAAATGGAGACTGATCATGAATGTACCTGAAGCTTCATCAAGCTTTTGTTTCGCCCTTTCTGCAAGGTACTCTTTGCAGTTTCTCTTCCAGTGCCCATCTTTACCACAGTGGAAGCACTGGCCTTTGTCCTTTGTTGGGTCTTTCTTAGCAACCTTTGCTTTACCTTGTTTGCCCTTGCCCTTTCCCTTCTTAAGGGACCTTTCTGCTTTCCTTTTCTTTCTGGTCTCACCAGTGTAGAGAACTGGCTTCTCTTTCTTAATAGTACTCTCTGCCTCCCTCAACATATTGAGGAGCTCTGGGAGAGTCACCTCAAGCTTGTTCATATTAAAGTTCATTATGAACTGTGAAAAGGAATCTGGTAGGGACTGAAGCACAATGTTCACACACAAGTTATCCTCTAGGACCATTCCTAGACCTGTGAGTTTCTCTATCCACTCAATCATCTTTAGGACATGGTTCTGAACCGGTGTCCCCTCAGTCATCCTAGCGTGGAAAAGGCTCTTGGATATCTCATATCGTTGAGTCCTTCCCTGTTCCTCAAACAATTTACGGACATGTAGGAGAATGGATCTGGCATCCATCTTTTCATGTTGTCTCTGTAACTCTGGAGTCATAGAGCCCAACATATAGCACTGAGCAAGAGTGGAGTCATCAATGTACTTCACGTAGCGAGCGATCTCATCCTCGCTTGCCCCTTCTTCGGGCGTAGGCATCACTGTATCAAGGACGTACACGATTTTCTCCGCTGTGAGAACAATTCTCAAGTTACGGAGCCAATCCGTATAATTTGGACCAGTGAGGCGGTTGACATCAAGTATGCCACGTAAGGGATTTGAAAGCGACATTTTCTGAAAATAAAGATGTAGCAAAAATGAATAACATGCAGATTTTGCAAGAAATAAACTATCAAGATATGGACTTCTATCTTAATATGCTCCCACTATTTTACTAACGAGTCACGCGACACCCTCAGCACGTGAAACGGAAGTCTCCGGCAGACTTCTAGTGGGGATCAGGATCCAATCAGCGTCTTAGTGTAACCTCGAGGGACTCGACCAATCACACTAAGCCTAAAAGTTAGACAACTCTTGCCGATCACAACTCCTTGTGATTCCCGTCCTGTTCGGCCTCCGAATCACCATGGCCTCGAGGGACTCGACCAACCATGATGCTCGGTTAAGTCAACACCTTCGTTACAAGATGAGTCTGATTTGATGATATACCCTCGAGGGACTCGACCAAGCATATCATGCCCTCAGGTCACCGGTGACATCTCTATGTCGTAAGCAAGATAGCGAATCGCGATATAGGTGAGTCTCGAGGGACTCGACCAACTCAACCTACACCGGGATTCGGTTCCTACTCATAACGATGGAAGGCCACGTGGGTCAATCTAATTGCCTCACGTTTACCGACTTAATATTATCGAGAGATGTTTCTATGATTTGGTCTCCTAATATGACATGTCACACATATACATATTTAATATATATCTACATCGCATGTAAATATATATACATATCTAGTATGTGTATAAGCAATCACACCAGATGATCATGGACCACAACCTAATATGATTAGGCCCGAGCCAGTAGGCCTAATCACTCACATCAAGATCTATGTGTGCAACGGTGCATCTCCATGCCTTGTGATCGTCCATCTCGTCCTCGTCGGTTCCGTCGACATCTTGATGCATCTCCATGCATCACGATCGTCCGTCTCGTGGGTCCCGCTATGGCTTCCACGCTCCCGCTGCGCCTCCTCATGTGATTACAACTTAATCATAGGCACGCAGGCCCGACAATAAACGAGAAATATAATGGAGGTTCGCAGACCTCAATAATAATAATCACAAGTACACACATCACACGGTCCATGATCATCCGTCCACTCATCATACATCACATGTATAAATAATCATCATCATGTAGGACTACTAGATAATAATAAAAATAATAATCAACTAAACCTTTTAATTAATTAATATTTTCTGAAATCAGGGATATATAGGGAATTTCTCAATTCCTAAGGGTATTTTCGTAATTTGGACAGAAGACAGAAACTGGAATTTATCAAATTCATAGGGGCAAAACTGTCTTTTTGCCCAAAACCCTAATTCCCCTTCTGCTGCTGCCGCCGCCGCCACCCTGCCGGCGGCGGCCTGTGCGGCGGGGCGAGGGCACTGCCCTCGCCTGCAGGCGGCACGCCCGCTGGCGGCGATGCCGCTGCGGGTGGGCGCCCTCTTCGGGCGCCGCTGCGTCCGCAGGCGGTGCTGTCCCGCCGGGCGGCCGCCCCTGTGGGGGGGGTTTCGCCCGCGGGAGCAGCGGCGGCAGGCGTCGCGCGTCGCTGCCCTGCGGCGGCAGGCGCCGCTTCCTTTCGGCGGTAGGCGCCGCTGCCCTGCGGCGCCTCTGCCCGTGGGTTGCCAGCCCCGCCGGCAGCAAGCCTACTACAAGCAGGCCGCCGGCCGGCTGCTGCAGGCACAGCGCTTGCGCATGCGCCGGCGCTGTGCTGCCTGGCTGCGGCTGCCGCTGCTGCTGCAGGTGGCTGCAGGCATGCAGATCGAGGGCAGCAACTGTTGTTGCCCTTCCTTGCTTTTGCGTCAACGATTTTGACGTCAAAATTCTTCCTAAACACAATACACGCAGTTCAAAACCAATCATTCGCACGAACAACCTGGCTCTGATACCACTGTTGGGAAATCATGGGGGGGCGACATCATATGCGCAGCGGAAGAACAAGAAAACAAAAATCCCCGATTCCCAAAAAGATGTTCATCGTCGTGCGAAGATTGGTGCGCAAAATCCGCAAAAACACAAAACTGCGTATAGAGATTGTGTTACCTAGGGAGATCGTATATCCCTGTTTTCTTGCAGATCCTTAGGAGAGGGTGAAGGAGGTCAAGCGTCCTCCTCTCTAGCGGTGATCCACACAGCAGGGTTGCGACGACGCTCCTCAAAACTCCAGGCCTACTCTGAGGTGGAGAGGGAGAGGAGAATAGGAAGGGCAAGCAAAGACTCTAGCCTATGAGGCTGTGAATCCCTCCTATTTATAGAGATCCCGTGTCAAAACCCTAATGGGTCCTTTCCCTAGTGGGTATTGGATCTGCATCCAATAAGACAAGGGCTCCGTCGGATATCTCATATCCGAACCTCTACTCATCGCAATGCCTACCATATGTGTGTGACCCTCTAGGCCCAATATCGAGCTGGCCGTGAGTCATACCTGTCAGAACTCCTTCTAACTCAGTGAATTATTATCTCTGTAATAATTCACTCGACTCATCGACTACGGAAGTACTAGGCCACTACGCCGTAGTCCCCAGACGATACAGGGGAATCCAATCCATTGGACCTGTCTGTCCTCAGTTACCATGTACCTATAGTCCCTCATCCATCTAATATCCCAGAGACCGTATATCGAGCATGGTGCTGTCAGACCCATACGGTTTCTACTCGAGTCTCGCTCTAATCGGATTCTCCCGGAGAACTCTTTCTCTCTCAACCCGAATGACCCTGGCCAGGGATTTGTCTGAGCAAGAACACATGGGATATTCCTCTCATGATACCGAGAGTGGATGATCCTCTATCGACACTCAATAGCCCTCGTAAGGTCGACTACCACTCCCAATGACCAGCTGTACTAGATCTGGGAACAGCCAAACCTATAAGTCTGGTATCAAAGAGTGGAGCACTCATACAGGACATCCTTGGTGTCTCAAGTCTAAGAACCAGATACACCACTAGGACTACGGAATCGTTGTCTGACAATAAGGCATCATCAACCATCCAGCATTCCGTAAGCGGATCAATCAGTGAACTCATTCTCCAATGAGCACCTGTACTGTATCCCTAGTGTCCCTACACGAGCAGCTATGAGACCAGCTGCATCCATCATATGGACGGGTATACAGCACACCAGTCTATCCGGTTATCACGATGTCCCTCTCGAGTAACCTATGACCGGGATTATTTAGGATATGTGTTTAAAGGTGAATCGATCTCATTATCGTGATCTCATCACGATCCGATTCCCATTGCACAAATCCAAGGACATCACAATATATATGCATTTATGCAATAGTTATAAAGTGATATATGCCAAAATATAATAAGCAAAAAGATTCTGTATCAAGTCACACGTGCCATCACTCACGTGATTGGCTTGCTGGGCACTTATGACTAGCAGCGTCCTCCTCTCTAGCGGTGATCCACATAACAGGGTTGCGACGACGCTCCTAAAAGCTCCAGGCTTGATCTGAGGTGGAGAGGAAGAGGAGAATAGGAAAGGCAAGCAAAGGCTCTAGCCTATGAGGCTCTGAATCCCTCCTATTTATAGAGGTCCCCTGTCAAACCCTAATGGGTCCTCCCCTAGTGGGTATTGGATCTGCATCTAATAAGACAAGGGCTCCGTCGGATATCTCAAATCCGAACCTCTACTCATCGCAATCCCTACCATATGTGTGTGACCCTCTAGGCCCAATATCGAGCTGGCCGTGAGTCATACCTGTCAGAACTCCTTCTAACTCAGTGAATTATTATCTCTGTAATAATTCACTCGACTCATCGACTACGGACGTACTAGGCTACTACGCCGTAGTCCCCAGACGATACAGGGGAATCCAATCCATTGGACCTGTCTGTCCTCAGTTACCGTGTACCTATTGTCTGAGCAAGAACACATGGGATATTCCTCTCATGACGCCGAGAGTGGATGATCCTCTATCGACACTCAATAGCCCTCGTAAGGTCGACTACCACTCCCAATGACCAGTTGTACTAGATCTGGGACAACCAAACCTATAAGTCTGGTATCAAAGAGTGGAGCACTCATACAGGACATCCTTGGTGTCTCAATTCTAAGGACCAGATTGTCACGCTCCTCAAAATAACCATGATATTAAAATTTTTCATCATCAAACCAATCCAGGATCCAAACTAACATTTGAGGACACTGAAAACATTCCATCAAATTCACATCTATAAAACCTATGTAGTTTATAATCATATATCACATCACTCGATAATTCACATTTATGGCAACCCAAGCCAACTTGACAAATATGAATAACATTTATAAATCCACAAGCTAAATAAATTATACAATCAGAACTCCAACTATTCACCACAAGTTCATATCGTCATAAATTAGACTTAACATTCCGAAATTCCAAATAAGAGAGATCTTCTAACACTTTTACACAGTATATCCATTTCGATTCATCAACAACATTTCATTACATACAAAATGTGCTTATACAACAATAGCATAACAACCAACAAGACTTGCCCATAATTCTGAATAGCTATCCACTGCCTCAGCCCAAATCAAACATCTCAAATGGTGACAAGCTGACCTGAAAGATTTATATAACAACGGAATGAGCTAAAAACAGCTCAACAAGTGACAAAGCATATTCCGAACAAAAGGAATGGTTTCAAACAAGTAAGGTATCATACTGCAAGGTAGAATACAAGAATTCTCAAGGATAGCATTTTATTAGATACAAAATCATATGTATCATGTCATTCAAAACATATTTCATTCATAACAAATGGAGCATAAAGTAATTGGAGCATATCAATAGCGTACGAGATGATCCGGAGCATATTAATGGCAAACAGGACATTTCAGAATATATCAGTTCATAGTGAATGAAGCACAGAGTAACTGGAGCATATCAATAGCGTATGAAATGTTCCGGAGCATATCAATGACATATGGAACATTTCGAAGCGTAACAATAACAAATGAAACATTTCGGAGCATATCAAAGGCGTATGAAATGTTTCGGAGCATATCAATAACAAATGAAACATTTCGGAGCTTGTCAATGGCGTATGAAATGTTCCGGATCTTATCAACAGCATATGGAACATTTCGAAGCATATCAATAACAAATGAAACTTTTCAGAGCATATCAATAACAAATACCGTACAGAAGCTCAAACGTCGTCTTTGACGTTGCAATCATATCATTCTTATCCAAAGCATGTACCGAAACACATAACCAAAGCTCTGGATATCATATCAAACATATAGAAGGTGTAGTGGGATCTCAAACAGAATTGTGATTCATCCATTTCTGAATGACCACCAGATAGAAGTCTCCTACGTCTGGGAGCTCCATCCACCCACGTCTAGGTGAAGTCAGAGGGGGCCGGCAGAGCATCGCAGGCTCTAAGCACATACCCTTTACCATTTCTGGCAAAGGTCCAGACAATCCCACAAACACTAGAGTACAAGAGGGTAGTTTTAACAATAAGTAGCACATATCGGAAGCACACGCGGAACAACAAAACGTACATGTGCCTTTACGAGTCAATACGAAGTAAGCAATAATCTTTCACAATGATATTCGGATTTGAAAGGAAATGGAATAGGCACATATCGAAAGCAAATGCGGAACAATGGGATACACATGTGCCTAAATGAGTCAATACGATATAGCATAAACGTTACACAATAGTTTTCAAGAATGCAAATAACTTTAAGGACAAGAGCATACAAGAATTCAAAGCAGTAATATAAAGCTCAATTGAATAAGAAAGCTAAAGGATATCAATTTCCAAAGGAATGAAACCAGAATATTAGAAATCGACCAAAGCTCGATTTCTGGCAGAATACAAGAGGCACATTTAACAAATGATTCAAACTATCAATCGTGCTCCAATTGACTCAGAAATATATCATTGGATTATGCTTTCAGATAAGACAGGCTTCATATGAATTGCACTGTCCAGTAGAGAGAGTTACAAATAATTTGGTAAACAAGGGTCGTAGAACAAAATCTCTGTTTGGCAGAATTCATAATGTCAGATTCAACAGATAACTGGGCAGGTGTTTGGATTCCAAATCTTTCAATCCATATATCAAAAGAAAGATCTAAGAGTCTAGTTTCCAATGAAATAAGCTTTGAATAAATCAACATTTGCAACAGGGACTTATAAGCAGTTCAGTATCAAAAGGTCAGAAATTACGATCCCTGTTTTGCAGAATCTATAGGTTCATTAGAAATAGAAGTTTGGGCAGACAAACTTACTCCGAATTCTTAAAATAAGCTATCAAAACAAAGGTTTATGAGTCTATATTCTGATTAAATAAGTTTTGTCCAAATCAGATGTCAATACATGGAGTTATAATCATAACAAGGTAGAAAGGTCAGAATCTTGGAAGTTGCACAGATTCGAATCGTTACGTCTAAACAGGAGATATATCAAGTGCAAGGCTAGAACAATTCAAAGTTCCTCCCCTGCTCTGTTTCCTCTCCTTCTCTTCCAGCTGCAGCTGCCACTGCCACAACTGCCTCCCCTTCTCCTCTTCCTCTCTTCTTCCCTTTTCCTTTCTCTTCTTCTTCCTTTCCTTCTCTTCTTTCCCAGCTGCACTGTTGCAGTCGCAGCCTCAGCCACGGCCACAGCCTCTTCTTCCTCCCTTGCTCATCTTCCTCTCCTTCTTCTCTTCCAACTACAGCTGCCATCGCCGCAGCCGCAGCCCCTTTTTTTCCTTCTCTTCTTCCTCTCCTTCCCTTCTTCCTTTCTCTTCCTCTTTCCCTGCCATAGCTGCAGCTGCCACAGCCACAGCCGCAGCTACTTCTTTCCCTTCTCCTCTTTCTTCTCCTTCCTTTCTTCCTTTCTCTTCCTCTTTCCCTGCCGTAGCTGCAGCTGCCACAGCCGCAGCCGCAGCTACTTCTTTCCCTTCTCCTCTTCCTTCTCCTTCCTTTCTTCTTCTTCTCTTCTTCTCCTTCCTCCCCTTCTTCTCCCCGACGAACAGCACCTCCTTTCCTCTGTTTCCTCCTGCAGGAAACAGAGGTGCTGCCTCTTCACCCGCTTCTACTTCTTCTCTTCTTCCTCACCATCTCTTCCCCTCCTTCTCTTCCAGCTGTAGCTACCACCGCCGCAGCCTCACCTCCTCCTTTCCCTTCTCTTCTTCTTCTCCTCTTCTTCTTCCCTCCTCCTCCCCGGCGTCACACACACCCTCTCCTCTATTTCCTCTGCAGGAAACAGAGGTATCGCAACCTCTTCTCCTGCTTCCTCTTCCTCTTCTCTTCCTCTTCTTTTTCTTCTCCTCTTCGAACGCCCCACACCTCTCCTCTATTTCCACCTGCAGGAAACAGAGGTGCTGCAGCCCTAGCTGCTGCCACCTCTCGCTCCTCTCCCTCTTCCCTCTCTTTTCCCTCTTCTTCTCCTTCTTTTCTTCTCCTCTTCCCTTTTCCTCCCCAACGCCACACACCTCCTCGCTGCAGCCTTGCCGCAACTATCCTCCTCTCTTCTTCTTCTTCTTCTTCTTCTTCTTCTTCTCTTCTCCCTCTTCTTCCTCTCTTCTTCTCCCCACGCCCCACAGCTCCTCGCTGCAGCCCTCGCTGCAGCCACCTCCTCTTCTTCTTCTTCTTCTCTTCTCCCTCTTCTTCCTCTCTTCTTCCTCCTCTCTTCTTTTCCCTCTTCTTCTTCTTTTCTTCACTCCTCACGCCCCACCGCTCCTCTCTGTTTCTCGAAGAAACAGAGAGTGCGTGGGAGGCGGTGGGATAAAACCGAAATTTTCGGTTTTCTTTATTTTCTTTTCATTTTGCAACTTAGCAGTTTAGTCCTTGAAATTTTTATATTTACATATAGGTCCTCAAATTTACATATAATTTCTTATTAATAATTTTCAAAAGTGAGGGATATTACACTCTCCCCTCCGTAAAAGAAAATTTAGTCCTCTAAATTGATCATAGCCCAATCGACGAAAAGATGAGGATTATGATATCTTTATTTCCTCCTCCTGCTCTCAAATAATTTCATCAATACAATATAATGACACAATTATCCAAGAATGACCAAAATATTCTCCTCCTTGATCCTCAATAGACGGTAACCCGACCTTCAATCAATTTCTAAAAATACTTGCGCACCCTGTAGTTAATCAAGTAAGTCGTTACTTCAGAAAATACTCGTTTCTTATGATCACCTGATTCAACTGTCCACAATCAATACAAAGTCTCAATATTCCCTCCATCTTTTTAACTAACACCGGAGCACCCCATGATGGAATATTAAGCCAAATAAAATCCTTATTTAATAGTCCTTGTAGTTGCTTTTCTAATTTCACTCACTCAAATGATATCATTCTCTAGAGAGGCTTAGATATTGAGATTATCCCTAGGACCAAATCAAAAACAAATTCACGTTTGGAGGTAATCTAAGCAAGTCATCCTGGGATACATTAGGCAAGGAAATAAATCATGTCCAATACTCTCAAAATAAAAGATCCGCTAGTCAAATATGTAAAAAGTGATCATTTGTTATATACCAATCCATACTGGTATGATAGGAAGATAGCCAATCCATACCAAGTTTAATATCATAACTCCAAATCTCTAGGAGAACTAAATCGGCAAAAGTTCAAGTTCTCCAATAAAAATCAGACAAGAGGACCAGATTCAAGTTCGTTATCAAAGAATCTCCAATGATCGTATTTACATATAGCACATAATACAGTGGTCTAGGTTGAATACCCAAGTGATAGGCAACATGTTACGAATCAAATCATAGATAGGACCCATGGTCAAACAAATATTTACATTCTTTCATAAACATGCATAATACCTTTGACCACTAATTCAGAAGTTTTAGAATCATATTCAGTAATAGCATACACTCTAACATGGGCTGATGACTTATGAGGCAGTGACTCTTTTCTTCTTGTTCAAAGGGCAGTCTTTTATTTTATGATCCAACTTTCTACAAGCAAAATAGACTCCAATCACCCGAAAATACAAATTTGTTTCATAATTTAACTTATAATTCACACATGATTGAGTCTTTTGTGGTGACTTCCCATTTCAAATCCAAATGTCTTGACCCTCTTGTTATTACTTTCTGATTCATTTCCAATCATATTTTTATTGCTAAACTTATCCTTATCATTCTTGCCACATATCTCCAAAAATTCTTTTCATTGTTGCCAATAATAATCAGCCTCTACTTCCAATATAAGGTAGCAAAAGAAATTTTTTGATCATCAGAACAATTTTGTATATCAAATATCTTCTCCATTTGCATCATCAATTTTTCTACCACCAATGAAATTAGGTTCACCATGCTTTCAATGCGCTACTCTAATTTAGTATCCTCGATCACTCCTTTCATCACACTTAATTAATCAAAAACAAATGAAATAGGAGGACCAAATGTCCTCATCATCCCAAATTCCTAAAATACATCAAAGAAAATTTCCACCAATCACCATAGTTCATTAGACCTCAATATATTTTGCACGTCAACATATCAAATATTTCAGTAATCCTCAAACAATGCTCTGATACCACCTCTGTCACGCCCCTCAAAATAACCATAATATTAAAATTTTTCATCATCAAACCAATCTAGGATCCAAACTAACATTTGAGGACACTGAAAACATTCTATCAAATTCACATCTATAAAACCTGTGTAGTTTATAATCATATTTCACATCACTCGATAATTCACATTCATGGCAACCCAAGCCAACTTGACAAATATGAACAACATTTATAAATCCACAAGCTAAATAAATTATACAATCAGAACTCCAACTATTCACCACAAGTTCATATCATCATAAATTAGACTTAACATTCCGAAATTCCAAATAAGAGAGATCTTCTAACACTTTTACATAGTATATCTATTTCGATTCATCAACAACATTTCATTACATACAAAATGTGCTTATACAACAATAGCATAAAAACCAACAAGACTTGTCCATAATTCTGAATAGCTATCCACTGCCTCAGCCTAAATCAAACATCTCAAATGGTGACAAGCTGACCTGAAAGATTTATATAACAACGGAATGAGCTAAAAACAGCTCAGCAAGTGACAAAGCATATTCCGAACAAAAGGAATGGTTTCAAACAAGTAAGGTATCATAATGCAAGGTAGAATACAAGAATTCTCAAGGATACCATTTCATTAGATACAAAATCATATGTATCATGTCATTCAAAACATATTTCATTCATAACAAATGGAGCATAAAGTAATTGGAGCATATCAATAGCGTACGAGATGATCCGGAGCATATTAATGGCAAATAGGACATTTCAGAATATATCAGTTCATAGCGAATGGAGCACAGAGTAACTGGAGCATATCAATAGCGTATGAAATGTTCCAGAGCATATCAATGACATATGGAATATTTCGAAGCGTAACAATAACAAATGAAATATTTCGGAGCATATCAAAGGCGTATGAAATGTTTCGGAGCATATTAATAACAAATGAAACATTTCGGAGCTTGTCAATGGCGTATGAAATGTTCCGGAGCATATCAATGGCATATGGAACATTTCGAAGCATATCAATAACAAATAAAATTTTTCAGAGCATATCAATAACAAATACCGTACAGAAGCTCAAACGTCGTTTTGACGTTGCAATCATATCATTCTTATCCAAAGCATGTACCGAAACACATAACCAAAGCTCTGGATATCATATCAAACATATAGAAGGTGTAGTGGGATCTCAAACAGAATTGATATTCATCCATTCCTGAATGACCAGCAGACAGAAGTCTCCCACGTTTGGGAGCTCCATCAACTCACGTCTAAGTGAAGTCAGAGGGGGCCGGCAGAGCATCGCAGGCTCTAAGCACATACCCTTTACTATTTCTGGCAAAGGTCCAAACAATCCCACAAACACCAGAGTACAAGAGGGCAGTTTTAACAATAAGTAGCACATATCGGAAGCACACGCGGAACAACAAAACGTACATGTGCCTTTACGAGTCAATACGAAGTAAGCAATAATCTTTCACAATGATATTTGGATTTGAAAGGAAATGGAATAGGCACATATCGAAAGCAAATGCGGAACAATGGGATACACATGTGCCTAAATGAGTCAATACGATATAGCATAAACGTTACACAATAGTTTTCAAGAATGCAAATAACTTTAAGGACAAGAGCATACAAGAATTCAAAGCAGTAATATAAAGCTCAATTGAATAAGAAAGCTAAAGGATATCAATTTCCAAAGGAATGAAACCAGAATATTAGAAATCGACCAAAGCTCGATTTCTGGCAGAATACAAGAGGCACATTTAACAAATGATTCAAACTATCAATCGTGCTCCAATTGACTCAGAAATATATCATTGGATTATGCTTTCAGATAAGATAGACTTTATATGAATTGAACTATTCAATAGAGAGAGTTACAAATAATTTGGTAAACAAGGGTCGTAGAACAAAATCTCTGTTTGGCAGAATTCATAATGTTAGATTCAACAGATAACTGGGAAGGTGTTTGGATTCCAAATCTTTCAATCCATATATCAAAAGAAAGATCTAAGAGTCTAGTTTCCAATGAAATAAGCTTTGAATAAATCAATATTTGCAACAGGGACTTATAAGCAGTTCAGTATCAAAAGGTCAAAAATTACGATCCCTATTTTGCAGAATCTGTAGGCTCATTTGAAACAGAAGTTTGGGTAGACAAACTTACTCTGAATTCTTAAAATAAGCTATCAAAACAAAGGTTTATGAGTCTATTTTCTGATCAAATAAGTTTTGTCCAAATCAGATGTCAATACATGGAGTTATAATCATAACAAGGTAGAAAGGTCAGAATCTTGGAAGTTGCACAGATTCGAATCGTTACGTCTAAATAGGAGATATATCAAGTGCAAGGCTAGAACAATTCAAAGTTCCTCCCCTGCTTTGTTTCCTCTCCTTCTCTTACAACTACAGCTGCCACTGCCACAGCTGCCTCCCCTTCTCCTCTTCCTCTCTTCTTCCCTTTTCTTTTCTCTTCTTCTTCCTTTCCTTCTCTTCTTTCCCAGCTGCATTGCTGTAGTCGCAGCCTCAGCCACGGCCACAGCCTCTTCTTCCTCCCTTACTCATCTTCCTCTCCTTCTTCTCTTCCAACTGCAGCTGCCATCGCCGCAGCCGCAGCCCCTTTTTTTCCTTCTCTTCTTCCTCTCCTTCCCTTCTTCCTTTCTCTTTCTCTTTCCCTGCCATAGCTGCAGCTGCCACAGCCGCAGTCGCAGCTACTTCTTTCCCTTCTCCTCTTCCTTCTCCTTCCTTTCTTCCTTTCTCTTCCTCTTTCCCTGCCATAGCTGCAGCTGCCACAGCCGCAGCCGCAGCTACTTTTTTCCCTTCTCCTCTTCCTTCTCCTTCCTTTCTTCTTCTTCTCTTCTTCTCCTTCCTCCCCTTCTTCTCCCCGACGAACAGCACCTCCTTTCCTCTGTTTCCTCCTGCAGGAGACAGACGTGCTGCCTCTTCACCCGCTTCTACTTCTTCTCTTCTTCCTCACCATCTCTTCCCCTCCTTCTCTTCCAGCTGTAGCTCCCACCGCCGCAACCTCACCTCCTCCTTTCCCTTCTCTTCTTCTTCTCCTCTTCTTCTTCCCTCCTCCTCCCCGACGTCACACACACCCTCTCCTCTCTTTCCTCTGCAGGAAACAGAGGTATCACAACCTCTTCTCCTGCTTCCTCTTCCTCTTCTCTTCCTCTTTTTCTTCTTCTCCTCTTCGAACGCCCCACACCTCTCCTCTGTTTCCACCTGCAGGAAATAGAGGTGCTGCAGCCCTAGCTGCTGCCACCTCTCGCTCCTCTCCCTCTTCCCTCTCTTTTCCCTCTTCTTCTCCTTCTTTTCTTCTCCTCTTCCCTTTTCCTCCCCAACGCCACACACCTCCTCGCTGCAGCCTTGCTGCAGCTATCCTCCTCTCTTCTTCTTCTTCTTCTTCTTCTTCTCTTCTCCCTCTTCTTCCTCTCTTCTTCTCCCCACGCCCCACAGCTCCTCGCTGCAGCCCTCGCTGCAGCCACCTCCTCTTCTTCTTCTTCTTCTTCTTCTTCTTCTCTTCTCCCTCTTCTTCCTCTCTTCTTCCTCTCTTCTTCCTCCTCTCTTCTTTTCCCTCTTCTTCTTCTTTTCTTCACTCCTCACGCCCCACCGCTCCTCTCTGTTTCTCGAAGAAACAGAGAGTGCGTGGGAGGCGGTGGGATAAAACCGAAATTTTTGGTTTTCTTTATTTTCTTTTCATTTTGTAACTTAGCAGTTTAGTCCTTGAAATTTTTATAT
Source organism: Musa acuminata AAA Group (assembly GCF_036884655.1). NCBI lineage: Eukaryota > Viridiplantae > Streptophyta > Magnoliopsida > Zingiberales > Musaceae > Musa > Musa acuminata. The sequence continues at coordinate 29,335,229 of NC_088335.1, read as the reverse complement.
TTACATATAGGTCCTCAAATTTACATATAATTTCTTATTAATAATTTTCAAAAGTGAGGGATATTACACAGATACACCACTAGGACTACGGAATCGCTGTTTGACAATAAGGCATCATCAACCATCCAGCATTCCGTAAGCGGATCAGTCAGTGAACTCATTCTCTAATGAGCACCTGTACTGTATCCCTAGTGTCCCTACACGAGCAGCTATGAGACCAGCTGCATCCATCATATGGACGAGTATACAGTACACCAGTCTATCCGGTTATCACGATGTCCCTCTCCAGTAACCTATGACCGGGATTATTTAGGATATGTGTTTAAAGGTGAATCGATCTCGTTATCGTGATCTCATCACGATCCTATTCCCATTGCACAAATCCAAGGACATCACAATATATATATGCACATATGCAATAGTTATAAAGTGATATATGCCAAAATATAATAAGCAAAAAGATTCTGTATCAAGTCACACGTGCTATCACTCACGTGATTGGCTTGCTGGGCACCTATGACTAGCAAAGCATACAGTAGCTTTTTGGTACAACTTGAGCAGCAAACTAAGGGAGAGCAAATAGAATTTGAAGATTCAAATCTACTTCCTTTGCTTGTTGAATTTTCAAATATATTTGACGAACCGCGCAAACTATCTCTTACCCGTCGTCATGATCATTGTATAACGATCCTTCCAAGTAAATCTCAGCCATATCAGTATCCATATCTCTAAAAGGATGAAATAGAAAAGATTGTAAAAGAGATGCTCAAAACAAGAGTTATTTGGCCATGTTGCAGCCCCTACTCTTCATCGGTGCTCCTCATACGAAAGAAGGATGGAATATGGCGATTATGTGTTGATTATCGAGCTCTCAATGGCATAACCATCAAGGATAAATATCCTATTCTAGTAGTAGACGAGTTGCTAGATGAAAGGGAGCACAAATCTTCACAAAGCTGGACCTTCGATCCAGGTATCATCAAATACGAGTATGCGAAGAAGACATACCGAAAACCACCTTTTGAACACACAACAACCACTATGAATTTTTGCTTTCTTCAAAAGAAGGTGGAATATCTTGGGCATATCATATTAGAGGAAGGTGTGGCAGTAGACCCCTTCAAAATTGGAGCAATGCAAAACTGGCTGACCCCGAGGAACATAAAATTGCTATATGGCTTTCTGGGTTTAACAGGCTACTATTGCAAGTTCGTAAAAAACTATGGAGAGATCAATGCACCACTTACTTCCTTATTGAAAAAGATATCTTCCAATGGTTGGTCAGAGCCTTCGCTACCTTCGACAAACTTAAGACAACCATGACGACGAAGTCGGTGCTAACACTACCAGATTTCAACCGACCCTTTATTATTGAGGTCGACGCATCTGGAGTCGGAATTGGAGCCATTCTCATGCAAGATGGTCGACCACTCTTTTTTTTTTTGTAAGTAAAAGTAAATTGATTATGTGTAAAGTTTCTACAAATAGCTTTATCTATACAAGTCATAGACAAAGCCAAGTAACTCATAGAGTGCGAATGCAATAGTTATGACTACACATGCGGTAGACTATAACTCCTAATTATAGTCAACATAGAAAATATTTATCCAGTTATATCAAAACTACCTGTGGGTACATTATTTGGCATCATTCTCAAGATCTTTAGCTAATAGCAAAATTAAATTTGATAAAAATATATTTTTCTCTTCGGGTAAAGTGCTCGGTTTTGAGATCATACTCCATACAGGATCTTGAGTCTCTAATAATATCTTTCAAGAGCTGAGCATTGTTTGTGTGTTGACATTCAAAAATTCTATTACATCTCTCTTTCCACATCCACCAAATAGCGCATCTGAAAGTAATCTTTGCCATTTGTGTGAGAGGCCCTTTTCTTGAGAAACATTGCATGAGGTCGCCTAGTTCTTGGTGCAAGTTTTGTTTCGGCAGTCTATTGAGTTCAAATCGTTGGAGAATCTCCTTCCATATCCATTTTGTATAATCACAAGCAAAATAGAGGAAGTTCTTTAGATGATATTTGAGTGATTAGTTTCATAATGCGAGTGGAGCCCTAGGGCGACAGTACTGTAGCAACAGTGGCGATACTATAGCAGCGACCATATCTAGGGCGATGGTACTGTAGCGATGACCAGATCTCCCTAAGATGATCCGACTCCTACAGCGTCGGCTTTCTCTCACGGGTGAAGGGTGACGGCATTGTAGCGGCGATCAGATATCCCAAGGGCGATGGTACTGTAGCGGCGGCGGTGACACTATAGCAGCGACCAGATCTAGGGCGACGGTACTGTAGCGACGACCATATCTCCCTAGGGCGATCTAACTTCTGCAGCGTCGGCTTTCTCCCACGGGCGAAGGGCGACGACACTATAGCGACGATCAGATCTCCCAAGGGTGACGGTACTGTAGCGGCGGCGACGACACTTTAGCAGCGACCAGATCTAGGATGAAGGTACTGTAGCGGCGACGACACTATAGCGACGACCAGATCTCGGGTGATGGTATAGTAGCAGCGACAACACTGTAGCAACGACCAGATCTAGGGCGACGACACTTTAGCGGCGACCATATCTCCGTAGCGTCGGCTTCTCCCCAAGGGCGACGATACTATAGCAGCAACCAGATCTCCCTAGGGCGACGATACTGTAGCGGCGATCTAATATACTGCAGCGGTTGCTTTTCCCAATAGCGTCGTTTCTGTAGCGGCGACCAGAAGAGGGATCAAACATGGCAGCGACGGCCCCTAGGGCTGGCGATGGTGGCGAGAGGGTTGAGGCAAAGCTCCCTACCGTTACCCCCCAAGTTGCTCCTCCACCATATCCTTTTCAGAGAGAAACTCCTTCGACGAAGCAGCATCGAAGCAGGTCGCGCTCTAAATCATGGCAACCTGCTCTCATTTCCAGCGATCCTCGACCTTGGACTAGCCTCTTCAAGGCTCCGGTTGGAAGTCTAGATCTAAGCTTGGAATTCTTTACTCCAGGAGTTCAGGCTGATAAGAAGATTGCTGTATACGAGACTGCTGATTCAGCAGAGCTTATTGAGACATGGTCTATGGCGATTGTTGGCTATGTGGTAGGTCACAAAACATCTTATTTCCCACTATCCTCATTTATCAAAACTCGATGGGGAATATCGTCATTTGATCTCCATATGCTGGAGAACGGATTTTTTGTTTGCAAGCTATACTCTGAAGAAGATTTGCAACGAATCCTCGAAGGATTCTGGACTATCCGCGGTCATCCAATGATTCTACGACGTTGGTCTCCTGATGTCCGTTTGGAGTTAGATAGCCTACAGTCTATTCCATTATGGGTATCCTTTCAAGGACTGCCTCTACATCTTTGGAGTCGACATTTTATTGCAAAGTTATGGAGCACTTTGGGACAACCACTCTACATCGACAAAGCAACAGCAGCTCAGACGAGATTAGCATTTGCACGAGCATGTGTGCTGGTTTCTTCCCACGAAGATCTTCCTAATGAGGTTTTCTATCGTGATCTTGGCGGGAACACTCGGAAGGTACATGTCTCATATTCCTGGAAGCCACAACGATGTCAATGTTGCTTATCTTTTGGTCATGCAAATGGAGCTTGTCAGCAAACCCCAAAACCAACCACAAAGGTCTATCGACCACGTCAAGCGCCTCAGCAACAAAGTGATTCTTCTCTAATGGCAGTAGCACCAATGGTGGCGAAAACTATTGAACATTCCGACTCGCAAGGAAAGTACCGCGGACAAAAGGACAAATCCAAAACTTTATCTCTTCCTATAATGTCAGAGACTTCCACAACAGAGGTTTCCCATGGTACTAGTGGAAAGGAGAAACATAAGTCAGGAACTTCATCTCTTCCAATATCATTGGATCCGTCCACAATAGCTCAACGAACTCAGGCCCAAACAAATCTCGCCAACAAGGATATTCTTACTCAACAAACTTAGGCCACAACAAACATCGCCAACAAAGATATTCTATCTCAACAAACTCATGCCCCAACAAACCTCTCTAACCAGGCTGCTCCAACAAGTACTATCCAGGATATTGTGCTGCAACAATCTTATCGAGCTTCAACAAACCCTACCAATCAAGACCACATGATTCAAGGTACTTTAAAGTTTAAAAATCTGCAAGCTGTAGATGAAGTGGATAAATATAGGAATAAAGCCATAAAAGGTAAGGATATTGTGCTGGAGGAAAATACAAAACCGAAGGATAAGAAAAAGGATGGTACAATCCATCCAAAGTCATAGGAAGAATACCTTACCACCTTTTCAGTTGTTTATTACTAATGAAGATAACATACTGGAATGTTCGCGGACTTTTTTTTTTTTTTGGTAAGTAAAAGTAAATTGATTATGTGTAAAGTTTATACAAATAGCTTTATCTATACAAGTCATAGACAAAGCCAAGTAACTCATAGAGTACGAATGCAATAGTTATGACTACACATGCTGTAGACTATAACTCCTAATTATAGTCAACATAGAAAATGTTTATCCAGATATATCAAAACTACCTGTGGGTACATAATTTGGCATCATTCCCAAGATCTTTAGCTAATAGCAAAATTAAATTTGATAAAAATATCTTTTTCTCTTTGGTTAAAGTTCTCCGTTTTGAGATCTTGCTCCATATAGGATCTTGAGTCTCTAATAATCTCTTTCAAGAGCTGAGCATTGTTTGTGCGTTGACATTCAAAGATTCTATTACATCTCTCCTTCCACATCCACCAAATAGCGCATCTGAAAGTAACCTTTGCTAGTTGTGTGAGAGGCCATTTTCTTGAGAAACATTGCATGAGGTCGCCTAGTTCTTGGTGCCAGTTTGGTTGCGGCAGTCTATTCAGTTCAAATCGCTGGAGAATCTCCTTCCATATCCATTTTGTATAATTACAAGCAAAATAGAGGTGGTCAACAGTTTCTTCTTGTTACATACAAAGGGAGCATCGGTTAACATGATAGATACCTCTTCTTTTCATATTGTCTATTGTAGATAGTTTATTGAGAAGGGCCTGCCATGTACATAAGGAATGTCTTTGTGATCACGGTCGATCCCATGTCCAACTGCTTGGGACCCACTTGTTATTTTTTTGCCTAATTTGATTCCATGCGGATGTGGCACTTAATTTGCCATTGTCATGAGGCCAAATAAGTATGTCTGAAGAGGTGTTCCTGATTGGAATAGCTATAATAGTCAGCCAAAGTGATAACATTTCGGGAGAAATAGGATTAGGGAGACACCAGGTACCGTTAGCAATGAACTCGGAAACCTTCCAATCTTTGGGAGCCCCAAGATCTTTTCGTATTCTGTCACCATATAATTGAAATATACTCTTCCCATTCACCCAAGGATCATACCACATATTAGTACTAGTTCCAGAAGAGATTGCATTAGAAATGTGTTTGATTAGCCAATTCCTTGCCTTTAAAATTCCTTTCCAAGCTGTAGAGTGGTATGTTCTTGTTGAAATTTCCCAGATTGATTCATTTGACCATAAGGAACATTTGTTTTATAAAAGATCCCACAATTGCTGTACCAGACATGCTTGATTCCAATATCTAGTGTTTCTCAAGTTTAGCCCCCCTTCATTTTTCGGTTTACAAATGCTATCCCAATTTACCATACGCATTGCCTTATCATTTGTGTCATTCCAGAAGAAGTTCATTAATAACTGTTCAATATCTTGGAGAAGTCCAGCAGGCAGAAGAAATGCATTACACCAATATATAGAGTAGGAGTGCAATACCGAACGGATGAGTTCGAGTCATCCTACTTTTGATAGAAACCTATTTTTCCAAGAAGAAATTCTATTCTTTATTTTTTACAAGATAGGCTGACAGTGGGTTTTGTGAATGCCTATGGATATGAGCGGGAGACCCAAATAAGGAACTGGCAAGCTTCCCTCACTAACCCCCAAAGTTTGTGCAATAAAGACCTTATCCTCAACGTAAGGGCTCATATATACTTTACTTTTCACATGATTTAACTGAAGTCCAGAAACCATACCAAAGTCATTCATAATAGTAGCCAGTTTCTTAACTGAAGTTGGTTCATTTTGGAGAAAGATAAGTAAATCATCTACAAATATTATATGTGATATATGAATAGAACCAGCAATGGGTACCTTAATGCTGCCATTTAAGACTGCGTGTTCCAACATACAGCTAAGTCCTACCATCGCAATAGTAAAGAGATGCGGAGAGAGTGGATCACCTTATCAGATGTCATTCGTGCTCCCAAAAAAACCAATAGGTGAGCCATTAAAGAGTATCGAAAACTTTGGAGTTTCCAGGCAAGATTGAATCCAATTAACCCATTGCTATGGGAAGTTCATATTGAGGAGCATCTTATAGATAAATTTCCTATTAACTGAATCAAAGGCTTTCCGTAAATCATCTTTAAAATAGATTTTTGTCCCTTTTGCTTTTGAATGCAAATCTTTGACCAAGTCATTAGCAAGCAAAATGTTATGATGTATACTTCTCCCTTTGATGAAAGCAGCTTGATTTGGGCTAATGATCTTGTGTATTACCTTTTGCATTCTATTTGCCAATACTTTGGAGATGATCTTGTAAATAAAGTTGCATAATGATATGGGTCGATAGTCCTCTAGTGAATTAGCCCCTGCATTCTTCGAAATTAAAGAAATAAAAGTGCAATTCATCTCTCTAAGATTATGACCTGAAGAGAAAAAATGTTGGCAAGCCTTGATCACATCATTTCCAATAATAGACCAAGCAGTTTGGTAAAATTTAGTTGGAAATCCATCTGGACCTGGGCTTTTGTGCTTTGGTGACTTAAAGACAACACATACAATTTTGTCATCTGTAATTGGGGCATTGAGGATTGAAATATCTTCCGAATCAAGTTTTCTAGTCGGCTCCACATGAATGTTATTAGGTTTCCCAGCTTGATTGAGTAAGGAATAAAAAAATTGCTCTGTGTGTGCTTTAACCTAATCTAAATTCTCAATAAGATTATCATTTTTGTCTCTGCATTTGTTGATATGGTTAACAGCCCTTCGACTAGCAATTGAAGCATAGAAAAATTTAGTATTGGAATCCCCTAGTGTAAGCCAATGCTGTCGAGACTTCTGCTTTGCAAAACTTTCCTCCTGTTTTAAGGCTTTCTCCCACGGGCGACGGGCGATGACACTGTAGCGGTGATCTGTTTTCCTGCAGCATCGGCTGTTTCCCAAGGGCGACGGTACTGTAGCGGCGGTGACGACACTGTAGCAGCGACGGTACTATAGCGACGATGACACTGTAGCGGCAACGAGATCTCCCTAGGATGATCTAACTCCTGCAGCGTTGGCTTTCGGGCGACGACACTATAGCAACGATCTGATCTCCCTTACTATAGTGGTGATCGGATCTCCTGCAGCATCGGCTTCTCCCCAAGGGCGACGATACTATAGCAGTGACCAAATCTCCCTAGGGCGACTGTACTGTAGCGGCGACCAAATCTCCCTACAGACCTATGGAGATGAGTTTGTAGCGGCGACCAGAAGAGGGATCAAACATGTCAGCGACATCCCCTAGGGCTGGCGACGACGGCGGGAGGGTTAATACAATGCATCGAAGTAGGTCGCGCTCTAGATCGCGGCAGCGTGCCCTCATTTCCAGTGACCCTCGGCATTGGACTAGCCTCTTCAAAGCTCCGGTTGGAAGTCCGGATCTAAGCTTGGAATTCTTTACTCCAGAAGTTCAGGCTGATAAGAAGATTGCTGTATACGAGACTACTGATTCAGCAGAGCTAATTGAGACATGGTCTATGGCGATTGTCGGCTATGTGGTAGGTCACAAAACATCTTATTTCCAACTATCCTCATTTATCAAAACTCGATGGGGAATATCATCATTTGATCTTCATATGCTGGAGAACGGATTTTTTGTTTGCAAGCTATACTCTGAAGAAGATTTACAATGGGTCCTCGAAGGATTCTGGACTATTCGCGGCCATCCAATGATTCTACGACGCTGGTCTCCTGATGTCTGTTTGGAGTTAGATAGCCTACGGTCTATTCCATTATGGGTATCCTTTCAAGGTCTTCCTCTTCATCTTTGGAGTCGACGTTTTATTGCAAAGTTATGCGACACTTTAGGACAACCACTCTACATCGACAAAGCAACAGCAGCTCAGACGAGATTGGCATTTGCACGAGCATGTATACTGGTTTCTTCCGACGAAGATCTTCCAAATGAGGTTTTCTATCGTGATCTTGACAGGAACACTCGGAAGGTACATGTCTCATATTCTTGGAAGCCACAACGATGTCAGCATTGCTTATCTTTTGGTCATGCAAATGGAGCTTGTCAGCAAACTCCAAAACTGATCACAAAGGTCTATCGACCACGTCAAGCGCCTCATCAACAAAGCAAGTCTTCTCTAATGGCAGTAGCACCAATGGTGGCGAAGACTATTGAGCATTCCAACTCGCAAGGACAACACCACGGATAGAAGGACAAATCCAAAACTATACCTCTTCCTATAATGTCTAAGCATTCCACAACAGAAGTTTCCCATGGTACTAGTGGACAGGAGAAGCATAAGTCAGGAACTTCATATCTTCCAATATCTTCGGATTCGTCCACAATAGCTCAACGAACTCAAGCCCAAACAAATCTCACCAGTAAGGATATTCTTCCTCAACAAACTCAGGCCAAAACAAACATCTCCAACAAGGATATTCTGTCTCAACAAACTCACATCCCAACAAATCTCTCTAGCCAGGCTGCTCCAACAAGTATCCAGGATATTATGCTGCAACAATCTTATCGTGCTTCAACAAACCCTGCCAATCAAGACCACATGATTCAAGGTATTTTAAAGTTTAAAAATCTATAAGCTGTAGATAAAGTGGATAAATATAGGAATAAAGCCATAAAAGGTAAGGATATTGTGCGAGAGGAAAATAAAAAACCGAAGGATAAGAAAAAGGATGGTACAGTCCATCCAAAGTCGTAGGATGAATACATTACCACCTTTTCATTTGTTTATTACTGATGAAGATAACATGCTGGAATGTTCGCGGACTTAATAAGCCTGAGAAATATCGGGAGCTCAACAGAATAATTATGTCTACTGCATGTGATATTGTTATTCTAGTGGAAACGAAAATTAAACAATCGCGCGTTCAAGCTCAAAAGAATTTAATATGGCCGGACGCATAACTATTTACCAATGACTCAAATGAAACTTTTGGTAGAATATGGGTCTTATGGCATCCTAACTCTATTAAAGCTTGGTTTATTTCTACTACTGATCAATTCATTCATCTTAAGGTAGAGGACAAAAAGAATGGCTGTCAATTCAATTTCACTGGTATATATGCTTCAAACAGTATGCAAGAAAGAAATACTCTTTGGTTTGACCTGACTAATATTGTAAATGGCTGTCTCAATGTATCTTGGATTGTTCTTGGAGACTTTAATACTGTTCGGTACACAAAAGAAAAAGAGGGGGGTACAAAGAGACTTTAATGAAACTGTTCATCTCTATACAAAGAGACAGAAGCCAGAAAAACTTCATGCAAGCCTTAAAACAGTTGGAAAGTTTTGCAAAGCAGAAGTCTTGACAGCATTGGCTTACACTAGGGGATTCCAATACTAAATTTTTCTATGCTTCAATTGCTACTCGAAGGGTTGTTAACCATATCAGCAAATGCAGAGACAAAGATGATAATCTTATTGAGAATTTAGATGAGGTTAAAGCACACACAGAGCAATTTTTTTATTCCTTACTCAATCAAGCTGGGAAACCTAATAACATTCATGTGGAGCCGACTAGAAAACTTGATTCGTAAGCTATTTCAATCCTCAATGCCCCAATTACAGATGACGAAATTGTATGTGTTGTCTTTAAGTCACCAAAGCACAAAAGCCCAGGACCAGATGGATTTCCAGCTGAATTTTACCAAACTACTTGGTCTATTATTGGAAATGATGTGATCAAGGCTTGCCAACATTTTTTCTCTTCAGGTCATATCCTTAGAGAGATGAATTACACTTTTATTTCTTTAATTCCGAAGAATGCAGGGGCTGATTCACTAGAGGACTATCGACCCATATCATTATGCAACTTTATTTACAAGATCATCTCCAAAGTATTGGCAAATAGATTGCAAAAGGTAATACACAAGATCATTAGCCAAATCAAGCTGCTTTAATCAAAGGGAGAAGTATACATCATAACATTTTGCTTGCTAATGACTTGGACAAAGATTTGCACTCAAAAGCAAGAGGGACAAAAATCTGTTTTAAAGCTGATTTACGGAAAGCCTTTGATTCAGTTAATAGGAAATTTATCTATAAGATGCTCCTCGATATGAACTTCCCACAGCAATGGGTTAATTGGATTCAATCTTGCCTGGAAACTTCAAAGTTTTCGATACTCTTTAATGGCTCACCTATTGGTTTTTTTGGGAGCACGAATGACATCCGACAAGGTGATCCACTCTCTCCGTATCTCTTTACTATTGCGATGGAAGGACTTAGCTGTATGTTGGAACACGCAGTCTTAAATGGCAGCATTAAAGCACCCATTGCTGTTTCTATTCATATATCACACATAACATTTGCAGACGATTTACTTATCTTTCTCCAAAATGATCCAACTTCAGCAAAGAACCTGGCTACTATTATGAATGACTTTGGTATGGTTTCTGGACTTCAATTAAATCATGCGAAAAGTAAAGTATATATGAGCCCTTACGTTGAGGATAAGGTCTTTATTGCATAAACTTTGGGGGTTAGTGAGGGAAGCCTGCCAGTTCCTTATTTGGGTCTCCCGCTCATATCCACAGGATGGTCGTCCACTCACATACACTAGCAAGACATTATCTCCCTCCCATCAAAATAAGTCAACATATGATAAGGAGATGCTCGCCATTGTGCGTGCAGCAATGAGGTGGAGACCCTACTTGATTGGCCGACGATTTCAAATTAAAACCGACCATAAAAGCCTCAAGTACTTTTTGGAGCGAAAGATATCATCCCTTGAGCAGCAAAAATGGGTAACAAAACTTCTTGGATTTGATTATGAAATAACTTACAAAAAGGGGAAAGAGAATATTCTTGCAGATGCGCTTTCGCAGCTACCCGAGCAAGTTGAAGTTTCGGTCATTTCACTTCAGACCAACGACTTTCTTAAGGATATTAAGATGGAATGGCAGGAAGATTTAGAGACTAGTAAGATTATAAAAAAATTGGAGGAAGCACCAAGCCCCATGGCTCATTACAATTGGGACTCAAAAGAATTACACTATAAGGGACGCTTTGTGCTTATGATAAATTCTTCTTGCATCTTCACGGGCAGATTTTGGACAAAGTTATTCCATTTGCATGGTACTAAATTGAAAAGGAGTATGGCATATCACCCACAAACCGATGGCCAAACGGAAGTTGTAAATAGGTACTTGGAGACAGCCTAAAGCCACCCACCAAATATGACTACCCAAGGAGAACTTCAGACTCAGCTAAGTGCCATTATTGATTGACGGATCGTGACTTGATGACGACGATCCACTACTGAATTGCTAATACAGTGGGCAAACCTACTAACAGAAGATGCCACTTGGGAGAACTATGATGACTTTAAGATCAAATTCCCAAAATTCATGAATCGTCAGCCTCGAGGACAAGGCTGATTTGAAGAGGGTGAGTTTGTTAGGACTCTAACTAGGAGAGTCCTAATTGAGAGGGACATTCATGTAAAACCTACCTAAGTCGACCCCTATTAAAGAGGTGAAGTGGCCGGCTAGGGTTAGGAGGTTATTTCTTAGAGAAGAATAAGGAGTTGTAAATGAATAGGAGTCTTGAGTAGGAGTCCTATTAAGAGTTGGTTAGAAGAAGGAGTCTTGAGTAGGAGTCCTATTAGGAGTTGATTAGAAGCAGGAGTCTTAAGTAAGAGTCCTATTAGGAGTTAGGGTTTAGAAGCCCTATAAATAGTCATATATTCCACCTCTTTTCATAAGCAATAGATGAATCTTTTCTGCAGCCTTTGAGCAACAACTTAGAGGGAGGAACCCCTATAGAGTTCCAAAGAGGCCGATCCCCTAAAGAGATCAACCCCAAGTTTAGAATCTGCAAGGGTTCTAACAGGACTCTAGGGCTATAGTGCATGTGCTCATTGGAGAATAAGTTCACTGATTGATCTGCTCATTAAATGCTGGATGGTTTATGATACCTTATTGTCAATCAACGATTCCGTTGTCATGGCAATGTATCTGGTACTTAGACTTGAGATACGAAAGATGTTATATATGAGTACTCCACTCTTTGATGTTGAATCTCGGATTTTGATGACAAAGTCAATTATAAATTATTTAATCTAATCTATATTTTGAGAAAAGTGTGCAGGATTAACTATGATAGCAGTAAGACATAAAGCAGGGTTTGTGCCGGAGTCAAGATCGAGATCTCATTGGGAGTTCGAGAGTTCGACGGAAGTCTGGATGTTCATCGGAAGTTCTTGTAACATTCCTCATTTCTGAATTTTCGTATAAGTTTCTAATTGTAATGTAAGTATCTATTTTAAATTTGATAAAAAGTGAAAGTATGAATCTGAGAACTTATTCATAAGAGTTGGAGGATTTGTAAAAAAAAAAATCTGAGGACCTATATGTAAACCCTGAGGACCTAATCGTAAATATAATAAATATAAGGACTAAACTGCAAAATGCACAAAAATACAAATCCCACCATTTAAGCCTCTCTGCCTTCATTCATAAGGAACCAGAGAAGGCAGCTACGTGGAAGCATAGGAGAAAGAAAGAAAGAAGAAGAGAAGAAAAAGGGGGAAGAAGAAGAAGAAAAAAAAATTGGGGCTTTGAGGTTTCTTGCTCAAATCTTTTTATTTAGGGTCAAAATTCTCAAAGACAAGTGTTCTAACCTTATCCTATAGAAGTATTAGTCTATGTTCCTATATTGATTTTGAAAGATTTATGCTTAGAACCTGATATTTCTCTCTTTGGGCAAAAAAACCAAGGATCTGAAATTTTTTCGGTAAACTGACCCCTATACACTGTTTCAGCTATAATTTTTAGTACCAAATGTGAATTCAGGCAGGACCTATTTTGTTTGAAAATATACTCTTATATCTTTCGTTTGACACTGATTTTGTAGATTTTGGACACAAAATACTTACCCAAACATTTGTTTCAAATAAGCTTATAGATGCTGTAGAACAGGGATCAAAATTTCTGACCTTTCGATACTAAAATACCTATAAGTCCCTGTTGGAAATTCTGATTTGTACCAAACTGACTTTGTCTGAAACTAGACTTGTAGAACTTTCTTTTGAAATATAGTTTGAAAATTTTGGAATTCAAATCCCTACCCTATTATCTGTTGAATCCGACCCTATGAATTCTGCAAAACAGTGATTGTGTTTTTGACCTTGTGTTACCAAATCAAAGGTAACTCCTTGTTGGAAACCATGATTCATACGAAACTTGTTTCAATAGAAAATAGATTGATATGTCTTTCAATAGTAGCTTTCTTAAGGGTATTGGAGCATAATTGATAATCTGAAGTATTTGTTCAATGTGCCTCTTGAATTTTGTTAGAAATCAAGCTTTGGTCGATTTCGCGTATTCTGTTTCATTCGTTGGAAATAGATTCCATTTAGTCCCTTTCGCTCAATTGAGGCTTATGTTGGTGCTTGAATTCTGGTTTTATCTTGTCTATAAATTGTTTACATTCTTGAATCCTTTTGTGTAATGTTTATGCTATATCGCATTGACACATATAGGCACATGTATATCCCATTGTTCCGTATTTGCTTTCGATATGTGCCTATTCTAGTTCCATTCCTTTGGATATTAAATTCATCTAACCTTCTTATTTGAATTGAGCTATATATGATTGCTTGGAATCCGTGTATACTCTTACTTTCATTTCATTCCAAATCTGAACACATTTGTGAGAGATTGTTGCTTGCATCGTATTGACTCATAAAGGCACATATACGTTTGTTGTTCCGCGTGTGCTTCGGATATATGCTATTTATTGTTCATACTGCCCATTTGTACTCTGGTGTTGTGGGATAATGTGAACCTTTGCCAGAAATGGTAAAGGGAGTTATGCATAGAGCCTGCGATGCTCTGCCGGCCCCCTCTAACTTCACCTAGACGTGGGTGGATGGAGCTCCCAGACGTGGGAGACTTCTGTCTGGTGGTCATTCAGAAATGGATGAATCACATTCTGTCTGTGGTCCCACTACACCTTCTGTATGTTTGATATGATATCCAGAGCTTTGGTTATGTGTTTCTGTACATGCTTTGGATAAGAATGATATGAATGCAACGTCAAAGACGACGTTTGAGCTTCTGTTTGGTATTTGTTATTGATATGCTCCGAAATGTTCCATACGCCATTGATATGCTCCGGAACATTTCATACGCCACTGATAAGCTCCGAAACATTTCATTTGTTATGTATATGCTCCGAAATGTTTCATTCATTGTTGATATGCTTCGAAATGTTCCATATGCCGTTGATATGCTCCGGAACATTTCATACGCCATTGATAAGCTTCGAAATGTTTCATTCATTGTTGATAAGCTTCGAAATGTTCCATATGCCGTTGATATGCTCCGAAATATTTCATACGCCATTGATAAGCTCCGAAATGTTTCATTCATTGTTGATATGCTTCGAAATGTTCCATATGCCGTTGATATGCTCCGGAACATTTCATACGCCATTGATAAGCTCCGAAATGTTTCATTCATTGTTGATATGCTTCGAAATATTCCATATGCCGTTTATATGCTCCGGAACATTTCATACGTCATTGATAAGCTCCGAAATGTTTCATTTGTTATTGATATGCTCCGTTACGTTTCATTCGTTGCTGATATGCTCCAATTACTCTATGCCCCATCTGTTATAAACCAAATATATATGATTGAAATGACAATTGTGATTCTACACCTAATGATATTACGTCTATGAATTCGTATATTCTGCCTTGCATTTTGAAACTTTATCTCTTTGGAAATTGTCCTCTTTTGACATGGATATGTTAGTCACTTGCTGAGCTTTATATGCTCATCCCGTTGTTGTATAAATTTTTCAGGATAGCTTGTCGCTTGCTTTAATGTTAAGATTGGGCTGAGGTAGTGGAAAGCTAAAAGATTTTGGGCAGATTTTCTTTAGTATATATGTTTTTGTTGTATAAGCACATGTTGCATCTAATGAAATGTTGATGATGAATCTAAACTTGTGGATTTTGTATAAGTTTAAAGTGCTAGTCATAGGTGCCCAGCAAGCCAATCACGTGAGTGATGGCACGTGTGACTTGATACATAATCTTTTTGCTTATTATATTTTGGCGTATATCACTTTATAACTATTGCATAAATGCAAATATATATTGTGATGTCCTTGGATTTGTGCAATGGGAATCGGATCGTGATGAGATCACGATAATGAGATCGATTCACCTTTAAACACATATCCTAAATAATCCCGATCATAGGTTACTCGATAGGGACATCGTGATAACCGGATAGACTGGTGTGCTGTATACCCGTCCTTATGATGGATGCAGCTGGTCTCATAGCTGCTCGTGTAGGGACACTAGGGATACAGTACAGGTGCTCATTAGAGAATGAGTTCACTAACTGATCCGCTTACGGAATGCTGGATGGTTGATGATGCCTTATTGTCAGACAGTGATTCCGTAGTCCTAGTGGTGTATCTGGTCCTTAGACTTGAGACACCAAGGATGTCCTGTATGAGTGCTCCACTCTTTGATACCAGACTTATAGGTTTGGCTGTCCCCAGATCTAGTACAACTGGTCATTGGGAGTGGTAGTTGACCTTACGAGGGCTATTGAGTGTCAATAGAGGATCATCCACTCTCGACGTCATGAGAGGAATATCCTATGTGTTCTTGCTCAGACAAATCCCTGGCCAGGGTCATTCGGGTTGAGAGAGAAAGAGTTCTCCGGGAGAATCCGATTAGAGCGAGACTCGAGTAGAAACCGTATGGGTCTGACAACACCATGCTCGATATACGGTCTCTGAGATATTAGATGGATGAGGGACTATAGGTACCTGGTAACTGAGGACAGACAGGTCCAATGGATTGGATTCCCCTGTATCATCTGGGGACTACGGCGTAGTGGCCTAGTACGTTCGTAGTCGATGAGTCGAGTGAATTATTACAGAGATAATAATTCACTGAGTTAAAAGGAGTTCTGACAGGTATGACTCACGGCCAGCTCGATATTGGGCCTAGAGGGTCACACACATATGGTAGGCATTGCGATGAGTAGAGGTTTGGATATGAGATATCCGACGGAGCCCTTGTCTTATTGGATGCAGATCCAATACCCACTAGGGAAGGACCCATTAGGGTTTGACACGGGATCTCTATAAATAGGAGGGATTCACAGCCTCATAGGCTAGAGTCTTTGCTTGCCTTTCCTATTCTCCTCTCCCTCTCCACCTCAGAGTAGGCCTGGAGATTTGAGGAGCTTCGTCGCAACCCTGCTGTGTGGATCACCACTAGAGAGGAGGACGCTTGACCTCCTTCACCCTCTCCTAAGGATATGCAAGGAAACAGGGATATACGATCTCCCTAGGTAACACAATCTCTATACGCAGTTTTGTGTTTTGCGGATTTTTGCGCACCAATCTTCGCATGACGACGAACATCTTTTTGGGAATCGGGGATTTTGTTTTCTTGTTCTTCCGCTGCGCATATGATGTCGCCCCCCAATGATTTCCCAACAGTGGTATCAAAGCCAGGTTGTTCGTGCGAATGATTGGTTTTGAACTGCGTGTGTTGTGTTTAGGAAGAATATTGACGTCAAAATCGTTGACGCAAAAGCGAGGAAGGGCAGCAACAGTTGCTGCCCTCGATCTGCATGCTTGCAGCCACCTGCAGCGGCAGCCGCAGCCGCAGCCAGGCAGCACAGCGCCGGCGCATGCGCAAGCGTTGTGCCTGCAGTAGCCGGCCGGCGGTCTGCTTGCAGCAGGCTTGCGGCCGGCGGGGCTGGCAGCCCGCGGGTAGAGGCGCATGCGGCCGCTGAGCCCGCGGGTAGAGGCGCCGCGGGGCAGCAGCGCGGGCTGAGGCACCGCAGGGCAGCGGCGCTTGTGGCCGCTGCTCCCACGGGCAAAAACCCCGCAGGGGCGGCCGCCAGCGAGGCAGCACCGCCTACGGGCGCTGCCTCGCCGGCAGAACTGCCCGCGGAGGCGGCGACGCCCGCGGGGGCGCTCACCTGCAGCGGCAACGCCGCCAGCGGGCGTGCCACCCGCAGGCGAGGGCAGCGCCCCGCCCCTCGCCGCACAGGCCGCCGCCGGCAGGGTGGCGGCGGCGGCAGCAGTGAAAAGGGGAAAGGGCATTAGGGTTTTCTGGGAAAAAGATAGTTTTGCCCCTCGGAATTTGAGAAATTCCAGTTTCTGTCTTTTATCCAAATTATGAAAATACCCTTAGGAATTGAAAAATTCCCTATATGTCCCTGATTTCAGAAAAATATTAATTAATTAAAAGGTTTAGTTGATTATTATTTTTTATTATTATCTAGTAGTCCTACATGATGATGATTATTTATACATGTGATGTATGATGTGTGGACGGATGATCATGGACCGTGTGATGTGTGTACTTGTGATTATTATTATTGAGGTCTGCGAACCTCCATTATATTTCTCGTTTATTGTCGGGCCTGCGTGCCTATGATTAAGTTGTAATCATATGAGGAGGCGCAGCGGGAGCGTGGATGCGATAGCGAGACCTACGAGACGGACGATCGTGATGCATGGAGATGCATCAAGATGTCGACGAAACCGACGAGGACGAGATGGACGATCATAGGGCATGGAGATGCACCGTTGCACACATAGATCTTGATGTGAGTGATTAGGCCTACTGGCTCGGGCCTAATCATATTAGGTTGTGGTCTATGATCATCTGATGTGATTGCTTATACACATACTAGATATGTATATATATTTGCATGCGATGTAGATATATATTAAATATGTATATGTGTGACATGTCATATTAGGAGACCAAATTATAGAAATATCTCTCGATAATATTAAGTCGGTAAACATGAGGCAATTAGATTGACCCACGTGGCCTTCCATCGTTATGAGTAGGAACCGATTCCCGGTGCAGGTTGAGTTGGTCGAGTCCCTCGAGACTCACCTATATCGCGATTCGCTATCTTGCTTATGACATAGAGATGTCACCGGTGACCTGAGGACATGGTATGCTTGGTCGAGTCCCTCGAGGGTATATCATCAAATCAGACTCATCTTGTAACGAAGGTGTTGACTTAACCGAGCATCATGGTTGGTCGAGTCCCTCGAGGCCATAGTGATTCGGAGGCCGAACAGGACGGGAATCACAAGGAGTTGTGATCGGCAAGAGTTGCCTACCTTTTAGGCTTAGTGTGATTGGTCGAGTCCCTCGAGGTTACACTAAGACGCTGATTGGATCCTGATCCCCACTAAAAGTCTGCCGGAGACTTCCGTTTCACGTGCTGAGGGTGTCGCGTGACTCGTTAGTAAAATAGTGGGAGCATATTAAGATAGAAGTCCATATCTTGATAGTTTATTTCTTGCAAAATCTGCATGTTATTCATTTCTGCTACATCTTTATTTTCAGAAAATGTCGCTTTCAAATCCCTTACGTGGCATACTTGATGTCAACCGCCTCACTGGTCCAAATTATACGGATTGGCTCTGTAACTTGAGAATTGTTCTCACAGCGGAGAAAATCGTGTACGTCCTTGATACAGTGATGCCTACGCCCGAAGAAAGGGCAAGCGAGGATGAGATCGCTCGCTACGTGAAGAACATTGATGACTCCACTCTTGCTCAGTGCTATATGCTGGGCTCTATGACTCCAGAGTTACAGAGACAACATGAAAAGATGGATGCTAGATCCATTCTCCTACATGTCCGTAAATTGTTTGAGGAATAGGGAAGGACTCAACGATATGAGATATCCAAGAGCCTTTTCCGCGCTAGGATGACTGAGGGGACACCGGTTCAGAACCATGTCCTAAAGATGATTGAGTGGATAGAGAAACTCACAGGTCTAGGAATGGTCCTAGAGGATAACTTGTGTGTGGACATTGTGCTTCAGTCCCTACCAGATTCCTTTTCACAGTTCATAATGAATTTTAATATGAACAAGCTTGAGGTGACTCTTCCAGAGCTCCTCAATATGTTGAGGGAGGCAGAGAGTACTATTAAGAAAGAGAAGCCAGTTCTCTACACTGGTGAGACCAGAAAGAAAAGGAAAGCAGAAAGGTCCCTTAAGAAGGGAAAGGGCAAGGGCAAACAAGGTAAAGCAAAGGTTGCTAAGAAAGACCCAACAAAGGACAAAGGCCAGTGCTTCCACTGTGGTAAAGATGGGCACTGGAAGAGAAACTGCAAAGAGTACCTTGCAGAAAGGGTGAAACAAAAGCTTGATGAAGCTTCAGGTACATTTATGATCAGTCTCCATTTGTCAGACTCTTATGATAACACATGGGTATTGGATACCGGTAGTGCTTATCATATATGCAATTCGTTGCAGGTTCTGGCAAGGCCTAGGAGACTAGAGAGAGGCGAGATGGACCTCAAGATGGGTAATGGAGCAAAAGTTACTATATTAGCTATTGGCGAGGTCGCCCTACATCTGCCTAGTGGAGCTTTTATTGCATTAGATGCATGTTATTTTGTTCCTTCTATTATCAAAAACATTATCTCCATTTCATGTTTAACAGTTAGTGGATATAAATTTGTTTTTGAGAACAATGGTTGTTCGATATTATTAGATGATAAGATCATCACGAAAGGAACATTGCATAATGGTTTATTTATGTTAGACACCACTCCACAGATCATGAATGTAAATGTGTCCAAAAGGAAACGAGATGAGTTGAACAGTGCATACCTGTGGCATTGTAGGCTAGGTCACATCCATGAAAGAAGGATTCAAAAGTTACTAAATGATGGATATCTAGATCCATTCGACTATGTGTCTTATGCAACTTGTGAGCCTTGCATTCGTGGAAAATTGACCAACTCTCCATTTAGTGGAACTGGAGAGAGAGCCACTGAGTTGTTGGAACTCACACATAGTGATGTATGTGGACCCATGTCAACTCATGCCATTGGAGGTTACTCCTACTTCTTTACATTTATTGATGATTTCTCAAGGTATGGATATGTGTACTTAATGAAGTACAAGTCCGAGGCCTTTGAGAAATCCAGAGAGTATAGGAATGAGGTGGAGAACCAGACTAGAAAGAGTATCAAAACTCTTCGATCAGATCGAGGAGATGAGTACTTAAGTACAGAGTTTACTCAGTTCCTCAAGGACCATGGGATATTATCCCAATGGACACCTCCTTACACACCTCAGCTCAATGGTGTCTCTGAAAGGAGAAATCGTACGTTATTAGATATGGTACGGTCCATGATGAGTTTCGCTGACCTACCCATCTCATTCTGGGGATATGCCCTAGAAACCGCAGCTTACCTTCTGAACAGAGTTCCAACTAAGTCGGTAGTGTCTACACCATATGAGATATGGAAAGGGAAGAAGCCTGATCTTAAGGTTGTTAAGATTTGGGGCTGCCCAGCCCACGTTAAAAGACACAACCCCGATAAGTTAGAATCAAGGACAGAGCGATGCATATTTATAGGATACCCCAAGGAAACTTGTGGGTATTATTTCTATCATCTCGAGGACAAAAAGGTCTTTGTAGCTAAGAGAGCAGTGTTCCTTGAGAAGGAACACATTCTTGGCGGAGACAGTGGGAGAATGATAGAGTTGAGCGAAGTTAGAGAACCAAGCTCAAGCACCACTATACAGCCCGAGTCTGTTCAGGTACCTAATACACAAGTTTCAACTTTACGCAGGTTTGATAGAGTATCTCATCCTCTTGAGAGATATGTGGGACATATTAGAGGAGAGGATGCTGAGGATATTAATCCTCAGACCTACGAGGAGGCTATTATGAGTATAGACTCCGGGAAGTGGCAAGAAGCCATGAATTCTGAGATGGATTCTATGTACTCCAATAAAGTTTGGAACCTAGTTGATGCGCCCGAAGGTATTGTACCCATCGGTTACAAATGGATCTTTAAGAAAAAGATCGGAGTAGATGGAAAGATAGAGTCCTATAAAGCAAGGCTAGTGGCTAAGGGGTATCGTCAAAGGCAAGGTGTTGACTACGACGAAACCTTCTCACCCATAGCAATGCTAAAATCCATCAGAATTCTATTGGCTATTACAGCACACTATGATTATGAGATCTGGCAGATGGATGTAAAAACCGCATTCCTCAATGGGAACCTCGAGGAGGAGGTGTATATGATGCAACCTGAGGGATTCGTGTCCAAGAACTGCCCAGATAAGGTGTGTAGGTTGCTTAAATCCATTTATGGACTAAAGCAAGCTTCCCGAAGTTGGAACATAAGATTTGATGAGGCAATCAGATCTTATGACTTCGTTAAGAACGAAGATGAACCTTGTGTATACAGAAAGGTAAGTGGGAGCGCTATCACTTTTTTGGTGTTATATGTGGATGACATCCTCATCATTGGGAATGATGTAGGAATGCTATCCATAGTAAAGACTTGGTTATCTAGACACTTCTCTATAAAGGACTTAGGGGAAGCATCCTATATCTTGGGGATTAGAATCTATAGAGATAGATCCAAGAGGATGCTTGGCTTGTCCTAGTCCAGGTACATAGAAACTATTGTCAAAATGTTTGGCATTGAAAATTCTAAGAAAGGGCGAACATGGATATGATACCTTATGCCTCAGCAATATGGTATATTATGTATGCCATGCTATGTACTAGGCCTGATATAGCGCATGCTCTGAGTGTCACGAGCAGTTATCAGGCGGATCCAAGCTTTGAGCACTGGAAAGCAGTAAAGTGTATCCTTAAGTACTTGAGAAGGACTAAGGATCTTTTACTAGTATATGGAGGTAATAGCCTTAAGGTTGAAGGCTATACTGACTCAAGTTTTCAGTCTGATGTCGATGATAGCAAGTCGAATTCAGGGTATGTGTACACCTTGAACGGAGGAGCAGTGTGCTAGAAGAGTTCCAAGCAAGATACCACTGCTGACTCGACCACAGAGGTGGAGTACATTGCTGCATCGGATGCAGCAAAGGAGGGAGTCTGGATGAAGAAGTTCATCACAGATTTGGGAGTCGATACAGATAGCGACAAGTCGACTTCCTTATATTGCGACAACTATAGGATGATTACTCAAATAAGGGAACCCGGGTCTCATCAGAAGTGTTCTGAGGAGGTTCCAACTTATCAGAGAGATCGTAACCCGAGGAGATGTAGTAGTGGAAAGAGTTCCATCCGAAGATAACATTGCAGATCCATTGACAAAGCCATTGTCTCAGATTGTCTTTGAGCGTCACAGGGGTCCGATGGGGATCAGACACATAGGTGATTAGCTTTAGGTCAAGTGGGAGATTGCTAGTCATAGGTGCTCAGCAAGCCAATCACGTGAGTGATGGCACGTGTGACTTGATACATAATCTTTTTGCTTATTATATTTTGGCGTATATCACTTTATAACTATTGCATAAATGCATATATATATTGTGATGTCCTTGGATTTGTGCAATGGGAATCGGATCGTGATGAGATCACGATAATGAGATCGATTCACCTTTAAACACATATCCTAAATAATCCCGGTCATAGGTTACTCGAGAGGGACATCGTGATAACCGGATAGACTGGTGTGCTGTATACCCGTCCATATGATGGATGTAGCTGGTCTCATAGCTGCTCGTGTAGGGACACTAGGGATACAGTATAGGTGCTCATTGGAGAATGAGTTCACTGATTGATCCGCTTACGGAATGCTGGATGGTTGATGATGCCTTATTGTCAGACAGCGATTCCGTAGTCCTAGTGGTGTATCTGGTCCTTAGACTTGAGACACCAAGGATGTCCTGTATGAGTGCTCCACTCTTTGATACCAGACTTATAGATTTGGCTGTCCCCAGATCTAGTACAACTGGTCATTGGGAGTGGTAGTCGACCTTATGAGGGCTATTGAGTGTCAATAGAGGATCATCCACTCTCGGCGTCATGAGAGGAATATCCTATGTGTTCTTGCTCAGACAAATCCCTGGCCAGGGTCATTCGGGTTGAGAGAGAAAGAGTTCTCCGGGAGAATCCGATTAGAGCGAGACTCGAGTAGAAACCGTATGGGTCTGACAATACCATGCTCGATATACGGTCTCTGGGATATTAGATGGATGAGGGACTATAGGTATATGGTAACTGAGGACAGACAGGTCCAATGGATTGGATTCCCCTGTATCGTCTGGGGACTACGGCGTAGTGGCCTAGTACGTTCGTAGTCGATGAGTCGAGTGAATTATTACAGAGATAATAATTCACTGAGTTAGAAGGAGTTCTGATAGGTATGACTCACGGCCAGCACGATATTGGGCCTAGAGGGTCACACACATATGGTAGGCATTGCGATGAGTCTCATATCCAAACGGAGCCCTTGTCTTATTGGATGCAGATCCAATACCCACTAGGGAAGGACCCATTAGGGTTTGACACGGGATCTCTATAAATAGGAGGGATTCACAGCCTCATAGGCTAGAGTCTTTGCTTGCCTTTCCTATTCTCCTCTCCCGCTCCACCTCAGAGTAGGCCTAGAGATTTGAGGAGCGTTGTCGCAACCCTGCTGTGTGGATCACCGCTAGAGAGGAAGACGCTTGACCTCCTTCACCCTCTCCTAAGGATATGCAAGGAAACAAGGATATACGATCTCCCTAGGTAACACAATCTCTATACGCAGTTTTGTGTTTTGCGGATTTTTGCGCACCAATCTTCGCACGACGACGAACATCTTTTTGGGAATCGGGGATTTTGTTTTCTTGTTCTTCCGCTGCGCATATGATGTCGCCCCCCAATGATTTCCCAACATAAAGGACCTCTCATGTTTAAGATTCTGGAATGTTAAGTTTAATTCGTGTAACGATATGAAAACACTTGTGAATTTATATTGTGGTTATTATTTTGGTGAGTTGGGTTCAGATTTTATGAATCATCGAACGATGTGTTGTATATTTATGAATTGCACAGGTTTTATAGATGTGAATTTGATAGAATGTTTTTCAGTGTCCTCAAATGTGTGTTTGGATCCTGGATTGGTTTGTGTTGAAAATTTTAATATTATGGATATTTTTGAGGGGCGTGACAGTTCTACCGGAACCAACCGAGAAGTCTAAGAGCTTGCTAAAGAAGCTTGTCAGAACTCGCCAAGAAGATCGTTGTATAGTCCAGGAGCTTGCCATGAGTCCACCGGAACATTGTCGAAAGTTCGTCAGATGTTCGTCGGAAGTACGTCGGAAGAGCAATTGATGCACCGGAATAAGCAGCACTGTAGTCATGTCTTAGTTATTATAGTTAGAGCATACATTATGTTAGGATTGAGATGTGATCCCACTAACTTAATTAGGGGCCAATTGGGCCCTTAACAGGGTTGAATTGGGTCAAATTGAGTACCCAATTCAGCCCCTAAATTCCTGGCCGACGATGGCACGACTTGGAAAGCAATGCCCCCCAGGATTTCTGGGTGGTGGTACCACCCTTGTCAAGCGGTGGTACCGCCTAGACTGGGTGGTGGTATAGCCCAGTAATGGTGGTGGTACCACCAGGACCTTGGAAATTTGGAATTATACACTTTTTGGCTCTATTTTTGAACCCATTGGGGCCTATAAAATTCTCACCCTTTTCTACATGAAAGGGCACGAAAGTATTGAGATAATCTTGAGTTATTGGGGTGTAAAAGTGCTAGTCATAAGTGCCCAGCAAGCCAATCACGTGAGTGATGGCACGTGTGACTTGATACAGAATCTTTTTGCTTATTATATTTTGGCGTATATCACTTTATAACTATTGCATAAATGCATATATATTGTGATGTCCTTGGATTTGTGCAATGGGAATCGGATCGTGATGAGATCACGATAATGAGATCGATTCACCTTTAAACACATATCCTAAATAATCCCGGTCATAGGTTACTCGAGAGGGACATCGTGATAACCGGATAGACTGGTGTGCTGTATACCCGTCCATATGATGGATGCAGCTGGTCTCATAGCTGCTCGTGTAGGGACACTAGGGATACAGTACAGGTGCTCATTGGAGAATGAGTTCACTGATTGATCCGCTTACGGAATGCTGGATGGTTGATGATGCCTTATTGTCAGACAACAATTCCGTAGTCCTAGTGGTGTATCTGGTTCTTAGACTTGAGACACCAAGGATGTCCTGTATGAGTGCTCCACTCTTTGATACCAGACTTATAGGTTTGGCTGTTCCCAGATCTAGTACAGCTGGTCATTGGGAGTGGTAGTCGACCTTACGAGGGCTATTGAGTGTCGATAGAGGATCATCCACTCTCGGTATCATGAGAGGAATATCCCATGTGTTCTTGCTCAGACAAATCCCTGGCCAGGGTCATTCGGGTTGAGAGAGAAAGAGTTCTCCGGGAGAATCCGATTAGAGCGAGACTCGAGTAGAAACCGTATGGGTCTGACAGCACCATGCTCGATATACGGTCTCTGGGATATTAGATGGATGAGGGACTATAGGTACATGGTAACTGAGGACAGACAGGTCCAATGGATTGGATTCCCCTGTATCGTTTGGGGACTACGGCGTAGTGGCCTAGTACTTCCGTAGTCGATGAGTCGAGTGAATTATTACAGAGATAATAATTCACTTAGTTAGAAGGAGTTCTGACAGGTATGACTCACGGCCAGCTCGATATTGGGCCTAGAGGGTCACACACATATGGTAGGCATTGCGATGAGTAGAGGTTCGGATATGAGATATCCGACGGAGCCCTTGTCTTATTGGATGCAGATCCAATACCCACTAGGGAAAGGACCCATTAGGGTTTTGACACGGGATCTCTATAAATAGGAGGGATTCACAGCCTCATAGGCTAGAGTCTTTGCTTGCCCTTCCTATTCTCCTCTCCCTCTCCACCTCAGAGTAGGCCTGGAGTTTTGAGGAGCGTCGTCGTAACCCTGCTGTGTGGATCACCGCTAGAGAGGAGGACGCTTGACCTCCTTCACCCTCTCCTAAGGATCTGCAAGGAAACAGGGATATACGATCTCCCTAGGTAACACAATCTCTATACGCAGTTTTGTGTTTTTTTGCGGATTTTGCGCATCAATCTTCGCACGACGATGAACATCTTTTTGGGAATCGGGGATTTTTGTTTTCTTGTTCTTCCGCTGCGCATATGATGTCGCCCCCCCTATGATTTCCCAACAAAAAGTGTTGTAAATAAGTACTAGAGTTCTCGTCCTCCCTTTCTAAGTTTTAAGACCATTCAAGAGAGGTGTGAGACTTGTAAGGGTTCTTTCCTAAACTCGTGAAAAGGAGAAAGTGCTGTAAGAGGTGGTTGGTCTTTGCTTTTTGAAGGAAGGCCTTTAGTGGGTGCTGGTGACCTCGACAGAAGAAGAATCCGAAAGTGGATGTAGGTCATAAAGATCGAACCACTCTAAATTCTGGTATGCTTTTCAATTTGTGCAAGTTTCATTACTACAAGCTACACTACCTTCTTACTACCTTCTCTACACTCACATACGCTTTCAAGTTAAGCTCCTCATAAAACGATTTTCGTCGGAATCGATTTTAATCGAAACGAAGACTTTTAAAATTGTGAAAGTTTTCCACTACACTAATTCACCCCCCCCCCCCCTCATAGTGCCGCTCTTGATCATAACAATTGGTATCAGAGCAAGGTTCACTCTCGTTTGGTTTAAAACCTAAGAGAGATGGCATTTGCCGGCAACCAAGAGGGTCATTCAATTACATGTCCACCCATGTTCAATGGGACGGATTACACATATTGGAAGACTAAAATGAGGATCTTCCTAATTTCAATGGATTTTGAGCTTTGGAACGTTGTCGAAAATAGTTTTCAAAAGTCTTTTCTTTCAATGAATGATTGGAATGAGTTGGAGAAGAAGACTTTTACTTTAAATGCCAAGGCTATGAATACCATGTTTTGTATATTAGATAATAACGAGTTTAATTGAGTGTCGATTTGTGAAATGACTTTTGATATTTGGCACAAACTCGAAGTGACTTATGAAGGCACTAGTACAATGAAGGAGTCGAAAATTAATCTTTTAGTGCACACTTATGAGTTTATTCGGATGAAATCGAGTGAGACCATTGGAGACATATACACCTGATTTACAGATGTTGTCAATGGTCTAAAAGGACTTGGTAAAGGTTTCTCGAATTTTGAACTCGTTAATAAAGTTTTAAGACCCCTTCTAAAGAGTTGGGACCCTAATGTCACGGTCATCAAGAGGCCAAAGATTTAAATAATTTTCCTTTGAAGACCTAATTGGGTCACTAATGACCTATGAGATGACTTGTAAAGCTCATGAAGAGCTTGAGGATGTTGAATCTCGTATTTTAATAATAAAACCACTTGATATGTGTTTATGTTTTAATCTGTGTTTTGAGTGATGTAGGATACTCCGATCAGGATGAGACAAATAAAGCAGGATGAGACTATGATCATGGTGGGAGTTTGAGAGTTCGATGGAAGTCCGGACGGTCGTTGGAGGTTCTACGGGAACAAATCCGAGAAGTCCAGGAACTTGCCAAAGAAGCTCGTCGGAACTCGCCAAGTGGATCATCGCAAGTCCAGGAGTTTGCTGGAAGTCCGTAGGAGCATTACCGAGGGTTCATCGGATGATCGACGGAAGTTCGCGGAAGCTCACCGGAAGAAGCAATTGACGCACTAGAGCAAGTTACCGTAAATGTCTTAAGAAAAATCGTAGTTAGCACGATGATTAAGCTAGAAATGGGAGGTGATCCCATTAACTTAATCTTGGGACAATTGGGCCCTTAACAGACCCAAATTGGGCCGAATGGATCAGCCCATTCAGACCCAGATTTCTTGGCCAGAGGTGGCACCGCTTGGGTCTAAGGTGGCACCGCCCAGGGCTCAGTCTCCGAGCTCTGGTTGGGCGGTGCAACCGCCTTTGACAGAGGTGCAACCGCCTGAGCTCGGTCTCCGAACTTTGGCTGGGCGGTGCAACCGCCCCAATCAAGCGGTGGCACCGCCTAAGCTCGGTCTCCGAGCTCTAGCAAGAGGTGCAACCGCTCCTGACAGGAGGTGGCACCGCCCAGAGGCTCAGTCTTCGAGCTCTGCCAGGCGGTGCAACCGCCCCAATCAGGCGTTGCAACCGCCAGACCCTGGAATTCCGGGAATTGACAGTTTTAAGCTCGAAAGTCAAACTAGGTTGGGGCCTATAAATACCCAACCCTTTCAGCAATGAAAGGGTAACTGAAAGGGTAACCAAAAACCACCGAAATCCTGATCTTACTCTGTGATTTTTAGAGCTCAAAAGTGTTGTATGAGTTAAAAGTTCTTCTCCCTCTTTTCTTCCAAGTTATGATCTTTCAAGAGAGGAGAGAAAATTTTGTAAGGGTTATCTCCTAAGCCCGTCAAAAGGAGTGAAACTGTAAAAGGGTGGTTGGCCTTCACCTATTGAAGGAAGGCCTCTAGTGGACGTCAGTGACCTCATCGGTGGAGGAAGCCAGAAGTGGATGTAGGTCAAGATTGACCGAACCACTCTAAAATCGCGGTGCTCTCTGGTTTGCATTTACTTTAAGCATATTATCTTTATTGTAAACCTCCTCAATAGCTTACTGCCTTCTGTGCATTTACGATCATGTTTCAAAGTTTAGTATTTTTCGAATTGGTGTTTAGACGTAAATCAGTTTTATCGTACGAACATCATATTTCAGTTTGCGCTTACATTTTGATTTCCATCATAACTACAAACTGCCTTTATAGATCCACTTTAACTGTATCTTGCTTGATCACAAGTTAAAGTGATTTACGAATCGGCTTTTCTAACGAAATCGCTCTTATCGTACGAACGCAGTTTTAATCGTAGAAAGTTTTTCGCTGCATTAAGTCACCCCCCCCCCTCTTAGTGCTCTTGATCCTAACAAAGGACACCCTTCCAAAGAACAGGAAGGATATGGCACTAAGAACCCAAGAAGACAATTTGAAAGAAAACTCAAATGATGAGGACCTTGATGAAGACTTGGCACTTTTAACAAGGAAATTTAAAAAATTCGTAAGAAGGAATAAATTTAAAAATGACATTAAAAATAAATTTAAACCTAAAAAAGATCAAGTAATATACTATGAATGCAAGAAGCTGGGACACAACAAGAGCGAATGTCCCCAAGCTAAGAAGAGGACACCAAAGAAGAAGGCTCTCAAAGCAACATAGGACGACTCAAGTGTATTCGAAGAAGAGGAGTCAACCAACACCGAGCAAGTTGCTCACTATACACTAATGGCTATTGGAGATAAGGTAAAAAGTTCAATTGATGCAAATTTATCATTTGATGAACTATTAAATACTTTTCATGATTTATTTGATGAATGCAAATCAATAAGTAAAAAATATAAATTATTAAAAAATGAGTATAATTCTCTTGTTAGTGATTACAATAGATTAAAAATTGAGCATAATGATAGTTTAGCTCCATGTACGAAATGTCATGAAGTAAAAACACTTAGAAAGGAAAACTTACTACTCAAATAAACCTTAGAAAAATTTGAGGTTGGTAGCAAGTCCTTGAACATGATCTTTGCCAATAAGGGTCACGTTCATAAAAAAAGTGGAAACGGATTTATGAGTAGCTCTCACTAAAACAAATGTAACTTTTGTTGCAAACTTGGACATGTAGCTTATCATTGTCCATTTAAGAAATGTAGTTCACACAAATTGATTTGGGTTCCTAAAGGAACCATAAAGGATTCCATACAAAATGATAAGTTAAGTCGATCCATTTTTGAGGCACCTAAGGTCAAATGGGTAACTAAAAATCATCCTCTTTTGTAGAAACGCATACCATCACAAGCTAAGGTCAAATTTCCACCGATCATTATAGTTCACTAGATCTCAATATATTTTGTACGTCAACATATCAAATATTTCAGTGATCCTCAAACTATGCTCTGATACCACCTCTGTTACGCCCCTCAAAATATCGATAATATTAAAATTTTTAACACAAATCCATCCAGGATCCAAACACACATTTGAGGTCACTAAGAAAACATTCAGATCAAAATTTTACCTCTATAATTTATAAATTTATAAACCCTGTGCAGTTCATAAATATACAACACATCGCTCGATGATTCATAAAATCTGAACCCAACTCATCAAAATAATAACCACAACATAAATTCATAAATTTATAAACCCTGTGCAATTCATAAACATATAATAAATCGCTCGATGATTCATAAAATCTGAACCAACTCACCAAAATAAAAACCACAACATAAATTCACAAGTGTTTTCATATCGTTACACGAATTAAACTTAACATTCCAGAATCTTAAACATGAGAGGTCCTTTAAACTTATACAAAATCCACAAGTTTAGATTCATCGTCAACATTTCATTAGATGCAGCGTGTGCTTATACAACAAAAACATATATACTAATAAAGATCTCCCCAAAATCTTTTAGCTTTCCACTGCCTCAAGCCAATCTTAACATTCAAGCAAGCGACAAGCTATCCTGAAAAATTTATACAACAACGGGGTGAGCATATAAAGCTCAGCAAGTGACTAACATATCCAAGTCAAAAGAGGACAATTTCCAAAGAGATAAAGTTTCAAAATGCAAGGCAAAATATAAGAATTCATAGACGTAATATCATTAGGTGTAGAATCACAATTGTCATTTCAATCATACATATTTGGTTAATAACAGATGGGGCATAGAGTAATTGGAGCATATCAGCAATGAATGAAATGTTTCGGAGCATATCAGCAACGAATGAAACATTTTGGAGCTTATCAATGACGTATGAAATGTTCTGGAGCATATCAACGGCGTATGGAACATTTCGAAGTATATCAACAATGAATGAAACATTTCGGAGCTTATCAATGGCGTATGAAATGTTCCGAAGTATATCAACGACATATGGAACATTTCGAAGCAT
Source organism: Musa acuminata AAA Group (assembly GCF_036884655.1). Classification (NCBI taxonomy): domain Eukaryota; kingdom Viridiplantae; phylum Streptophyta; class Magnoliopsida; order Zingiberales; family Musaceae; genus Musa; species Musa acuminata. The sequence goes on along the minus strand of NC_088335.1, from coordinate 29,304,168 downwards.
ATCAACAATGAATGAAACATTTTGAAGCTTATCAATGGCGTATGAAACGTTCCGGAGCATATCAACGGCGTATGGAACATTTCGAAGCATATCAACGATGAATGAAACATTTCGGAGCATATAAATAACAAATGAAGTGTTTTGGAGCTTATCAGTGGCGTATGAAATGTTCCGGAGCAAATCAATGGCGTATGAAACATTTTGGAGCATATCAATAACAAATACCAAACAGAAGCTCAAACGTCGTCTTTGACGTTGCATTCATATCATTCTTATCCAAAGCATGTAAAGAAACACATAACTAAAGCTCTAGATATCATATCAAACATACAGAAGGTGTAGTGGGACCACAGATAGAATGTGATTCATCCATTTCTGAATGACCACCAGACAGAAGTCTCCCACATCTGGGAGCTCCATCCACCTACGTCTAGGTGAAGTCAGAGGGGGCCGGTAGAGCATCGCAGGCTCTATGCATAACTCTCTTTACCATTCTGGCAAAGGTTCACATTATCCCACAACACTATAGTACAAAAGGTAGTATGAACAATAAATAGCATATATTAGAAGCACACGCGAAACAATAAAATGTACATGTGCCTTTACGGGTCAATATGATGCAAGCAACAATCTCTCACAAATGTATTCAGATTGGAATGAAATGAAAGCAAAAGTATAAACGGATTCCAAGCAATCATATATAGCTCAATTCAAATAAGTAGGTTAGATGAATTCAATATCCAAAGGAATGAAACTAGAATAGGCACATATCGAAAGCAAATGCGGAACAATGGGATATACATATGCCTATATGTGTCAATGCGATATAGCTTAAAAGTTACACAAAATGTTTCAAGAATGTAAATAATTTACAGACAAGATCAAACCAGAATTCAAGTACCAACAAAAGCCTCAATTGTGTGAAGGGGACTGAATGGAATCTATTTCCAAACAAATGAAACAGAATACACGAAATCGACCAAAGCTCGATTTCTGACAGAATTCAAGAGGCACATTGAACAAATACTTCAGATAATCAATTATGCTCCAATACCCTTAGGAAAGCTACTATTGAAATATATATCAATCTATCTTCTGTTGAAATAAGTTTCGTACCAATCATGGTTTCCAACAAGGAGTTACCTTTGATTTGGTAACACAAGGTCAAAAATAAAATCACTGTTTTGCAGAATTCATAGGGTCGGATTCAACAGATAATAGAGTAGGAATTTGAATTCCAAATTTTTCAATCAATATGTTAAAAGAAATGTCTACAAGTCTAGTTTTGAATGAAGTCAGTTTGGTACAAATCAGAATTTGCAACAGAGACTTATAGGTATTTTAGTATCGAAAGGTCAGAAATTTTGATCCCTGTTTTGTAGCATCTATAGGCTCATTTGAAACAGATGTTTGGGTAAGTATTCGGTGTCCAAAATCTACAAAATCAGTGTCAAAAGAAAGATATATGAGTATAATTTGAAGCGAGCTAGGTTCTACCTGAATCCACATTTGGTGCTAAAAATTATAGCTGAAACAGTGTATAGGGGTCAGTTTACCGAAAAAATTTCAGATCCTTGATTTTATGTCCAAAGAGAGAAATATCAAGATCTAAGCATAAATCATTCAGAATCAATATAGGAGCAGAGACTAATACTTCTGTAGGATGGGGTTAGAACACTTGCCTTTAAGAATTTTGGCCCCAATTGAGAAGATTTGAGTAATAACCCTCAAAGCCCCAAATTTTTTTCTCTTCTTCCCCCTTTTTCTTCTCTTCTTCCTTCTTTCTTTCTCCTGTTCTTCCACACAGCTGCCTTCTCTAGTTCCTTATAAACGAAGGCAGAGAGGCTTAAATGGTGAAATTTGTAATTTTGTGCATTTTGCAGTTTAGTCCTTATATTATTATATTTGCGATTAGGTCCTCAGGGTTTACAAATAGGTCCTCAGATTTTTTTTTTGGGAACAAATCCCCCAAATCTTATAAATAAGTTCTCAGATTCATACTTTGGCTCTTTTATCAAATTTTAAAAAGATACTTACATTACAAGTAGAAACTTATACGAAAATTCAGAAATGAGAGATGTTACACTCTCCCCCCCTTAAAAGAAAATTTTAGTCCTCTAAATTTATCATACCTCTATCGATGAAAAGATGGGGATAAACCTTTTTCATTTCCTCCTCTAGCTCCCTGGTTGTTTCCTCTCTAAAATGATGTCTCCAAATTACTTGAAATTTTGGCTTCAATTCCTTTTTTACTTCATTCTCAAGTAGATTAAACGTGGATCTCGTAATTGTCCTTCCTAAATTTGTTGAATAAGATCAGATTACACCTGAATGGAGGCCATCAATATCATTGAGTCTTTCTCTTTCCTCATAGCATTCAAATCAAAATTTTCTTCTAGACCAGACTAGCCATAAAACATGTAGATTTTTTTTTTTTCTAAGAGTATCAGCTACCACATTGGCTTTGCCCGGGTGATAACGGATGACACAATCATAATCCTTTAGAAGTTCTATCCATCTTTGCTGCCTCATGTTTAAGTCTTTCTGAGTGAAAATATATTTCAAACTCTTGTGATTAGTAAAAATTTCAAATTGCCAACCATACAAATAATGTATTCAGATCTTTAGAGCAAAAACAATTGCTGCCAATTCCAAATCATGAGTTGGATAATTCAGTTCATAACCTTTTAGTTGTCTAGAAGCATAAGCAATCACTCTCCCTTCCTACATTAAAATACATCCGAGGCCCTTTCTTGAAGCATCAGTATAAACTACAAATCCCTCACTACCACTTGGAATAGTGAGAATAGGAGCACTAGTCAATCTTCTTTTTAACTCTTGAAAACTTTGCTCATAGTCATCACCCCATACAAATTTCACATTCTTTTTAGTGAGTTTGGTGAGAGGTTAAGCGATTCAAAAAAATCCCTACACAAATCTCCTATAATAACTTGCCATGCCCAAGAAGCTTCTAATTTCTGTTACATTTGTTGGTACTTCCCATTCAACTACAGCTTCTATTTTCTTTGGATCAACAGATATAACCTTCCCTGAAATCACATGGCCTAAGAAAGCAACTTCATTCAACCAAAATTCACATTTGCTGAACTTTGCATACAACTTCTTTTCTCTTAGTATGGACAATACATTTCTCAAGTATTCCTCATGCTCCTGATTACTCATTGAATACACCAATATGTCATCAATAAATACAATTACATAGCCATCCAAGAGTAGTTGAAATATCATATTCATTAGTTTCATAAAAGCTACAGGGGCATTAGTCAAACCAAAAGGCATCACCAAGAATTCATAATGACCATATCGAGTTCTGAAAGCTGTTTTTGAAATATCCTCCTCCTTGATCTTCAAAAGCTAATCTTAGAGAATACTTGTGCACCCTGCAGTTGATTAAACAAATCATCAATTCTGGGTATGGGATACTTATTTTTGATGGTCACCTGATTTAACTATCTATAATCAATACAAAGCCTCAATGTTCCATCATTCTTCTTCACTAATAGTACCGGAGTACCCCATGGAGATACGTTGGGTCGTATGAAACCCTTATCTAATAATTCTTGTAGTTGCTTCTTTAATTCCTCTAACTCGAGTGGTGCCATCCTATAGGGAGGCTTGGATATTGGGGTTGTACTAGGGACCAGATCAATAGCAATTTCACCCTCTCTATCCAGAGGTAAACCAGGCAAGTCATTTGGGAATACATCAGGGAACTCTTTGACCACTAAAATTTCATTTAGGTGGGTTTCCTGATTTGAATGCTCCTTTACACACACCTTATAACAAAAACAACCCTTCTGTATAAGACGATAAGCTTGAAGTGTTGATATCAAGCAAGGAGGCAAATCATGCCTAATGCCCTCAAAGTAAAATATAGGTTGATCTGGTATGCAGAAAGTAATTATTTTTTTGTAACAATCAATACTAGCGTGATGAGAAGATAACCAATCCATGCTAAGTATAATATCGAACTCCAAATCTTTAGGATAACTAAATTAGCAAAAAGTTCAAGTTCTCCAATAAGAATCAGACAAGAGGACCAGATTCAAGTTCATTATCAGAGAATCTCTAATGATCGTATTTACATATAGCACATAATGTAGTAGTCTAGGTTGAATACCCAAGTGATAAGCAAAATATTATGAATCAAATCGTAGACGGGACCCATGGTCAAACAAATATTTGCATTCTTTCATAAACATGCATAATACCTTTGACCACTGATTCAAAAGCTTTAGAATCATATTCTGTGATAACACACACTTTGACATGGGCTGGTGATTTAGGAGGCAGTGACTCTTTCTTCTTGTTCAATGGGCATGTTAGGATCGAGAGCACTAAGAGAGGGGGGGATGAATTAGTGCAGCGGAAATCTTTCAGCGATTAAAAATGAAAGCTGCGTTCGTTTGATAAAAACTATTTTGATGCAAAAGCTGATTCTAAGAATACTTATGATTAAGGGCAGTTTATGTCTAAACACAGTTTGCGTCTAAGCACAGTTTACGCAATTTACGTCTAAATGCAGTTTGCGTCTAAATGCAGATTGCGTCTAAGCGCAGTTTGCGTCTAAGCGCAGTTTGTATCTAAGATCAGATTGCGTCTAAGCGTAGTGCAGTTTGTGTCTAAATGCAGTTTTACGTCTAAACACAGTTTTACGTCTAAACGTAGTTTTACGTCTAAACGCAGTTTTACGTCTAAACGTAGTTTTACGTCTAAACGCAGTTTGCATCTAAACGCAGTTTTACGTCTAAACGTAGTTTTACGTTTAAAAGTAGTTTACGTCTAAAACATAGTTTTAAAGGGATCTGAACTTAGAAACTTCGTTCGTAAAAGCGCAGAAGACAGTTTTGCAGAATCAAAACGTAAACTGTAATGTATGAAAACACCGATTTACGTCTGAATGTAGATTCGGAAAGATCAGCACTTAGAAACTTGTTCGTAAAGGCACAAAGAGCAGTAGCTATGTAGGAGGTTTGCAGTAATGATAAAGTGCTTAAAATAAATGCAAACCAGAGATTTAGAGTGGTTCGGTCAGTCTTGACATACTCCACTTTTGGCTTCCTCCACCGACGAGGTCACCGACGTCAACTAGAGGCCTTCCTTCAATAGGCGAAGGCCAACTGCCCTTTTACAGATTCACTCCTTTTGATGGGCTCAGGAGACAACCCTTACAGGACCTTTCTCTCATCTCTTTACAACTCAAGACTTGAAGAACAGAAAGAGGAGAACTTTAGGACTTTTCACAAATTTGAGCTCTTAGAATCACAGAAAAGATCAAGAATTCGGTGTAGGTCTGTATCTTTTCAGTGCTGAATGGGTGGGGTATTTATAGGCCCCAACCCAATTCAAATTTGGAGCTCAAAACGATCAAATCCCGGAATTCCGGGATCAGGCAGTTGCACCTCCTGACTGGAGAGGTTGCACCGCCTGGCAGAGCTCGAAGACTGAGCCCAGGCGGTTGCACCTCTCTGTCAGGGGCGGTTGCACCGCTTAAGTCTGGCTCGGAGACTGAGCCCCAAGCGTTGCCACCTCTTGACTGAGGCGGTTGCACCTCTCTGCCAGAGCTCGAAGACTGAGCTCAGGCGGTGCCACCTCTCTGTCAGGGAGGTTGCACCGCCCAGTCTAGCTCGAAGACTGAGCTCAGGCGGTGCCACCTCTTGGCTGGGGCGGTTGCACCGCCCAGTCTCGCTTGGAGGCTTAGCCCAGGCGGTGCCACCTCTTGGCCTAGGCGGTTGCACCTCCTGGTGCAATCAGGGTCCGAATGGTTAGCTCCATTCGGCCCAATTTCAGTCTTTTAGGGGCCCAATTGCCCCAAGATTAAGCTAATGGGATCACCTCCCATTTTCCAACTTAATCAACGTGCTAACTATGATTAGATCTAAGACAATTTCTGCAGCTTTGCTTCGGTGTGTCAATCGCTTCTTCCGGCGAGTTTCCGGCAAACTTCCGTCGATCATCCGATGAACCCTCGGTGATGCTCCTGCGGACTTCCGGCAAACTCCTGGACTTTGCGACGATCCACTTGGCGAGTTCCGACGAGCTTCGCTTGGCAAGCTTCTGGACTTCTCGGATCTGTTCTCGCAGAATCTCCGACGACCGTCCGAACTTCCGTCGAACTCTCGAACTCCCAACGTGATCATGAACTTGACTCCAGCGCAACTCCTGCTGCTTGTCTATCTTTCATCGTAGTTAATCCTGCACACTTATCTCAACACATAGATTAGACAACAAATGACAATTGACTTCATCATCAAAATCCGAGATTCAACAATCTCCCTCTTTTTGATGATGACAATCAATTGATAATGGAGTTATCCTTAACTCCCCCTGTCTATATGCCATAGTTGAGATAAGTCAACCTTGAATTCAAGACTTAAGAATTCAAGTGATGTATTGATAAGTTAGATCAGTTAAACTTATCAATACTCCCATCATGATACTCATCATGATGTATCTCTTCAAAGATGATGTCAAGGCTTGACATACATCATCAAGTTTGTATGATTGTATTTGTAACTATTCATCATGTAGTTTGAACATTATCATATAAAGCTATGAAGCACTATTACATGAAGCACACATTTGAAATATTCTAGCAAGTTTTGCATTTTCTTCACATGATAAGATATCAACTCAGGGCATAATGTAAACTTTAGCACATGTTCATATATCTCTTGGTGATGCAAGGATGGCATAATCATAGCAGTGTTTATAGCATCACTCATAGTATTTCTAATCATGGCAGTGTTTATCAATTCATATATCTCCCCCTTTGTCATCAACAAAAAGCATAGTAATTATGATACCAGGAAAATAATAATAGCAAGCTTATAGAGGAATTTTACATAGATTGCTTTAAATACTTCTTCCCCTTTTTGTTATAATCCATTGTCTATGTAAAGATTTTGCACGATGGAATACATACACATGAATCACTTCATCAAATCTATTTCAGAAACTTATTTTTCATGAAAGTGTACGAGAAAATCTATTTTATAGCATTCGAATAAATAAGATGCATTCGGACAAGATTTTGTTGCAGATTTTCACATATAATCATGGAAACATGGCAATCAAGTGATTTAATCATTCAATATAGTCCGAAAAATAATTTTAACAAATTTATCTATTCGGATACATCAACATTCCTAATTCTCTTCGAATGAAATCAAATTGTTCTTCCACTTAGAGGTTTTGTAAAAATGTCAGCTAGTTGATGTTTAGTATCAATGAACTCTATGGTTACGTCATGATTAGTGACATGATCTCGTATAAAGTGATGTCTAATATCAATATGTTTTGTTCTTGAGTGTTGTATAGGATTCTTAGTTAAGCATATTGCACTCGTGTTATCACATTTAATGGGAATATCTTTAAGATTAATTTGTAATCTTCTAAAGTGTTTTTCATCCATACAACTTGTGCACAGCATGCACTTGCTGCAATATATTCAGCTTCGGTTGTTGATAGAGCAACCGAGCTTTGTTTCTTAGATGACCAGGAAACAAGGGCATGTCCTAAAAATTGACATGATCCTGATGTGCTTTTTCTATCTAGTCTACAGCCAGCGAAGTCCGCATCAGCATAAGCTGTTAACTCAAAATTTTCTGATTTTGGGTACCATAATCCTAGATTTGTGGTTCCATTAAGATATCTAAGTATTCTTTTAACTGCTTTGAGATGAGATATCTTAGGGTTTGATTGAAATCTAGCACAAAGTCCTACACTGAACATGATGTCTGGTCTGGTGGCAGTGAGGTAAAGTAAACTTCCTATCATACCCCTATAAGTTTTTTTATCAAAGCTTTCTCCACTTTCATCAATTTCTAACTTAGTGGAGGTGCTCATAGGAGTGTTACTAGCCTTTGAGTTGTTCATATTAAACCTTTTTAATAAATTCATGGCATATTTAGTTTGACTAATAAAGATGCCATTGCTTAGTTGTTTGATTTGTAAACCTAAGAAGAATGTTAATTCTCCCATTAAGCTCATTTCGAATTCAAGACTCATAGTTTTAGCAAAAGATTAACAAAGAGATTCATTTATAGAGCCAAAGATATCATCAACATAAATCTGAACAATGAGAAAATTATTTTCAAAATTCTTGATAAACAATGTAGTATCAACCTTGCCTTTTGTAAAGTTATTTTTAATAAGAAAAGAACTAAGTCTCTCATACCAAGCCCTTGGGGCTTGTTTTAAACCATAGAGAGCTTTAGTTAATCTAAACACATGATTAGGGAGGCTATTATTTTCAAATCCAGGAGGTTATTCAACATAAACTTCTTCGGAAATAAAGCCATTTAGAAAAGCGCTTTTAACATCCATTTGAAATAACTTAAAATTATTACTACTAGCGTAATAATTTGAAATAAAGGCAAGGAGCATCCTTATGGCTTCCAATCGAGCCACAGGTGCGAAGGTTTCTTCGTAATCGATACCTTCTTCTTGGTTGAAACCTTTGGCCACTAATCTAGCATTGTTTCTAACCACGATACCATTTTCATCTTGCTTGTTTCTGAAAACCCATTTAGTACCAATAACTAAATGGTCATTTGGCCTAGGAACAAGCTTCCACATCTCATTTCTCTCAAATTGATTCAATTCATCTTGCATTGCGATAATCCATGAATCATCTTTCATGGCTTCGTCAATGCATTTGGGTTCAATTTGGGAGAGAAAGGCGGCGTTTGCACAAAAAGTTTTAAGAGAAGATCGTGTTTGAACCCCCTTTGACGTGTCTCCTAAGATTAGCTCCTTGGGATGAGCATCTACATACTTCCAATCCTTGGGTAAGGATATTTCGGGAGTGGATGCATCCAAGTTGCTAGTTGGAGAAGGGGTTTCATTTAAATTCAAGGAATCAAAATTAACATCTTCGTCAAGATCATTTTTCGTGATTTCGGAAATCTCATTGAAAACAACATGAATGGATTCTTCGATAATTAAAGTTCTTTTATTGAAGATACAAAAGGCTTTAGAAACAGTAGAATAACCAAGAAAGATTCCTTCATCGGATTTAGCATCAAATTTTCCTAAGTTGTCCTTTTCATTTAAGATAAAACACTTACACCCAAAGACTTTAAAATATGAAACATTGGGTTTTTTATTGTTCCATAACTCATAGGGAGTTTTGGTTAGTAGAGGTCTTACTAGAACTCTATTCAAAATGTAGCATGCAGTATTTACAGCTTCGGCCCAAAAATATTTGGGTAGGTTGTGTTCATTCAACATGGTTCTTGCCATTTCTTGTAAATTTCGATTTTTTCTTTCTACAACTCCATTTTGTTGAGGATTTCTAGGAGTAGAGAAATTATGGTTGTATCCATTGAGTTCATAAAATTTCTGGAAATCATGGTTTTGAAATTCACCACCATGATCACTTCTAATTGATGAAATCATAGACCCTTTCTCATTCTGAACAAGTTTGTAAAACTTGGTAAAAGATATAAGGCACTCACTTTTCTGTTTTAAGAAGTAAGTCCATGTGTATCTGCTATAGTCATCCACGATGACGAAGGCGTATTTGCTACCTCCTAGGCTTGATGTGGAGATTGGTCCGAACAAGTCCATATGGATCAATTGTAAGGGCCTAGAGGTGCTTATTTGATTTTTAGATTTGAAGCTACTCTTAATTTGTTTACCTAATTGGCAAGCATCACATACATTATCTTTGATGAACTTGATATGAGGAATTCCTCTTACAAGTTCTTTGGATGATATTTGAGTGATTAGTTTCATGCTAGCATGACCTAATCTTCTATGCCATATCCAAGCATCCTCATTCAAAGCAGAAAAACACATTTCATTACACAAATCATTGATGTCAATAGTGTATACGTTATTTTGTTTCAATGCAATCATAGATATATTTTTGTGTGGTTTTTCAATGATGCAAGCATTAGATTCAAATCTTATAATATATCCTTTATCACATAATTGACTAATGCTCAAGAGGTTATGTTTTAAACCATCAACTAGCAAAACATCTTCAATAGAGAAGTTGGATTTGTTACCTATGGTTCCTTTGCCAATGATTTTACCCTTGTTGTTATCTCCGAAGGTGACATATCCTTTGTCTATGCTAGTGAGCTTAGAGAATTGAGATGGATCTCCGGTCATATGCCTTGAGCATCCACTATCAAGGTACCATCTCTTGCTCCTAGCTTGCGATAGTTTAGTTTTCTACAAGAAAGGATGATGTTTAGGTACCCATTTGCTTTTGGGTGCCTCATAAATAGATCTACATTTCTTATCATGTTGCATAGAATTTGTCATGGTTCCTTTAGGAACCCAAATCAATTTGTTTGGACTTATTTTCTTGAATGGACAACAATGTGTCTTGTGTCCAAATTTACAACATAAGTTACATTTGTCTTGATGTCGAATATGTAAGATGGAGCCTTTTATGAAGGTGGTTGGATTTTGGTGAGGACTTCTCACGAATCCAATTTCACTTCTTTTGGGAACGTGACTCTTGTTTGTAAGGATCATGTTCAATGACTTGCTACCAACCTCGAATTTCTTCAAGGTGTCCTTAAGTAGCAAGTTTTCTTTTTGGAGAGTTTCTAGATCATGGCATTTTATGCATGGGCTTAAACTATCATGATGTTCAGCATTTAACTTATCGAAATTACAAATAAGACTATCATGCTCCTTTTTTAGCAATTTGTATTTACTACTGATAGTCTTACACTCATCAAACAATTCATGGAAAGCATTTAATAATTCATCGAATGATAAATCTGCATCTATTGAATTTGTTACCTCATCTTCGATGGCCATTAAGGCGTAATGAGCAACTTGCTCAGTGTTGGACTCCTCTTCTTCGGATGCGCTCGAGTCATCCCATGTTGCTTGAAGCGCCTTCTTCTTTGATGTTCTCCTTTTGACTTGGGGACAATCACTCTTGTAGTGTCCAGGCTTTTTGCATTTATAGCAGATTACTTGGTCCTTCTTGGGTTCAAGTTTATTTTTTGCATCATTCTTAAACTTATTTCTTTTAAAGAACTTTTTAAACTTTCTTGTTAGAAGTGCCAAGTCATCATCACAGTCCTCTTCACTTGAGTTTTCTCTCAAGTGGCATTCAGAAGTTTTGAGTGCCATATCCTTCCTGTTCTTTGGAAGGATGTCTTCTTGCTCTTCATGAGCTTTACAAGTCATTTCGTAGGTCATTAATGACCCGATTAGTTCTTCAAGAGGGAAATTTCACAGATCTTTTGCCTCTTGAATAGCAGTGACTTTAGGATCCCAACTCTTAGGAAGGGATCTTAGTATCTTATTAACAAGCTCAAAATCCGAAAAGCTCTTTCTGAGTCCTTTTAGACCGTTGACGACATCCGTGAAACGGGTAAACATGTCGCCAATGGTTTCACTCGGTTACATCTGGAAAAGTTCGAAAGAATGTAACAGCAAATTGATTTTTGACTCTTTTACTCTACTTGTGCCTTCATGGGTCACTTCGAGTGTGTGCCAAATATCAAATGCAGTTTCATAAGTTGAAACATTGTTAAACTCGTTTTTATCAAGTGCACAAAATAAGGCATTCATAGCCTTTGCATTAAGAGCGAAAGCCTTCTTCTCCAAATCATTCCAATCGATCATTGGAAGAGAAGACTTCGAAAATCCATTTTCGACAAGATTCCACAGTTCAAAATCCATAGAAATAAGAAAGATCCTCATTCGGGTCTTCTAGTAGGTGTAGTCTATCCCACTGAACATGGGTGGACGCGTAATAGAATGCCCCTCTTGGTTTCCGGCGTATGCCATTTCTCTTGGGTTTTAATCCGTTAGAGAGTTAACCTTGCTCTGATACCAATTGTTAGGATCGAGAGCACTAAGAGGGGGGGGGTGAATTAGTGCAGCGGAAATCTTTCAGCGATTAAAAACGAAAGCTGCATTCGTTTGATAAAAACTATTTTAATGCAAAAGCCGATTCTAAGAATACTTATGATTAAGTGCAGTTTATGTCTAAACACAGTTTGCGTCTAAGCGCAGTTTACGCAGTTTGAGTCTAAATGCAGTTTGCGTCTAAATGCAGATTGCGTCTAAGCGTAGTTTACGTCTAAGCACAGTTTGCGTCTAAGATCAGATTGCGTCTAAGCGCAGTGCAGTTTGCGTCTAAACGCAGTTTTACGTCTAAACACAGTTTTACGTCTAAATGTAGTTTTATGTCTAAACGCAGTTTTACGTCTAAACGTAGTTTTACGTCTAAACGCAGTTTGCGTCTAAACGCAGTTTTACGTCTAAACGTAGTTTTACGTTTAAAAGTAGTTTACGTCTAAAACACAGTTTTAAAGGGATCTGAACTTAGAAACTTCGTTCGTAAAAGCGCAGAAGACAGTTTTGCAGAATCAAAACGTAAACTGTAATGTATGAAAACACCGATTTACGTCTAAATGCAGATTCGGAAAGATCAGCACTTAGAAACTTGTTTGTAAAGGCGCAGAGAGCAGTAGCTATGTAGGAGGTTTGCAGTAATGATAAAGTGCTCAAAATAAACGCAAACCAGAGATTTAGAGTGGTTCGGTCAGTCTTGACCTACTCCACTTTTGGCTTCCTCCATCGACGAGGTCACCGACGTCAACTAGAGGCCTTCCTTCAATAGGCGAAGGCCAACTGCCCTTTTACAGATTCACTCCTTTTGATGGACTCAGGAGACAACCCTTACAGGACCTTTCTCTCCTCTCTTTACAACTCAAGACTTGAAGAACATAAAGAGGAGAACTTTAGGACTTTTCACAAATTTCAGCTCTTAGAATCACAGAAAAGATCAAGAATTCGGTGTAGGTCTATATCTTTTCAGTGCTGAATGGGTGGGGTATTTATGGGTGGGGTATTTATAGGCCCTAACACAATTCAAATTTGGAGCTCAAAACGATCAAATCCCGGAATTCCGGGATCAGGCGGTTGCACCTCCTGACTGGAGAGGTTGCACCGCCTAACAGAGCTCGAAGACTGAGCCCAGGCGGTTGCACCTCTCTGTCAGGGGCAGTTGCACCGCCTGAGTCTGGCTCGGAGACTGAGCCCCAAGCGGTGCCACCTCTTGACTGAGGCGGTTGCACCTCTCTGCCAGAGCTCGAAGACTGAGCTCAAGCGGTGCCACCTCTCTGTCAAGGAGGTTGCACCGCCTAGTTTAGCTCGAAGACTGAGCTCAGGCGGTGCCACCTCTTGGCTAGGGCGGTTGCACTGCCCAGTCTCGCTGGGAGGCTTAGCCCAAGCGGTGCCACCTCTTGGCCTAGGCGGTTGCACCTCCTGGTGCAATCAGGGTCCGAATGGTTAGCTCCATTCGGCCCAATTTCAGTCTTTTAGGGGCCCAATTGCCCCAAGATTAAGCTAATGGGATCACCTCCCATTTTCCAACTTAATCAACGTGCTAACTATGATTAGATCTAAGACAATTTCTGCAGCTTTGCTTCGGTGCGTCAATCGCTTCTTCCGGCGAGTTTCCGGCAAACTTCCGTCGATCATCCGATGAACCCTCGGTGATGCTCCTGCGGACTTCCGGCAAACTCCTGGACTTTGCGACGATCCACTTGGCAAGTTCCGATGAGCTTCGCTTGGCAAGCTTCTGGACTCCTCGGATCTGTTCTCGCAGAACCTCCGACGACCGTCCGAACTTCCGTCGAACTCTCGAACTCCCAACGTGATCATGAACTTGACTCCGGCGCAACTCCTGCTGCTTGTCTATCTTTCATCGTAGTTAATCCTGCACACTTATCTCAACACATAGATTAGATAACAAATGACAATTGATTTCATCATCAAAATCCGAGATTCAATAGGGCAGTCTTTTATTTGATGATCCAACTTTCTACAAGCAAAATAAACTCTAGCCACCCGAAAACTCAAACTTGTTTCATAACTTAACCTGCAATTCACACATGATTAAGTCTTTTGTGGTGACTTCTCATTTCAAATCCAAATGTCTTGACCCTCTTGTTATTACTTTCTGATTCATTTCCAATCATATTTTTATTGGTAAACTTGTCCTTATCATTCTTGCCACTGATCTTCAAAAATTCTTTTCATTGTTCCCATTAATAATCAGCCTCTACTTCCGCTATAAGAGCAAAAGAAATCTTATGAACATCAGAACAATTTTGTACATCAAATATCTTCTTCGTTTGCATCATCCATTTTTTTCTACCACCAATGAAATTAGGTTCACCATGCTTTCATTACGCTACTCTGATTTAGTATCCTCGATCAACCCTTTCATTCCCACTTAATTAATCAAAAGCAGATGAAGTAGGAGGACTAAATGTCCTCGTCATCCTAGATTCCTAAAACACATCAAAGAAAATTTCCACCGATCATTATAGTTCACTAGATCTCAATATATTTTGTACTTCAACATATCAAATATTTCAATGATCCTCAAACTATGCTCTGATATCACCTCTGTCACGCCCCTCAAAATATCGATAATATTAAAATTTTCAACACAAATCCATCCAGGATCCAAACACACATTTGAGGTCACTAAGAAAACATTCAGATCAAAATGTCACCTCTATAATCTATAAATTTATAAACCCTATGCAGTTCATAAATATACAACACATCACTCGATGATTCATAAAATCTGAACCCAACTCACCAAAATAATAACCACAACATAAATTCACAAATTTATAAACCCTGTGCAGTTCATAAACATATAACACATCGCTCGATGATTCATAAAATCTGAACCTAACTCAGCAAAATAATAACCACAACATAAATTCACAAGTGTTTTCATATCGTTACACGAAAATGCAGAATAGATTGTGAAAGAAAAAACTGACAGTAGAGCTATTGGAATGAGTATTTTGGAGAGAAGGACAACACCGATAAATGGTATAGCACCGATAGTGGCGAAGACTATCGAGCATTACGACTCGAAAGGACAGCACCGCAAACAGAAGGACAAATCCAAAATTTTATCTCTTCCTATTATATCGGAGCCTTCCATAACAGATGTTTCCCATCGTACTAGTGGACAGGAGAAGCATAAGTTAAGAACTTCATCTCTTCCAATATCATTAGATCCGACCACAATAGGAATTCCAATATCCACTCATTGTGCCAACCAGGACTTTGTGTCTCAACGAACTCAGACCCAAACAAATCTCGCCAGCAAGGATATTCTTCCTCAACAAACTTAGGCTGCAATAAACATCGCTAATAAGGATATTCTGCCTCAACAAACTCATGCCCCAACAAACCTCTCTAGCCAGGTTGCTCCAACAAGTACTAACCAGGATATTGTGCCGCAACAATCATATCGTGCTTTAACAAACCCTGCCAACCAAGACCACATGATTCAAGGTATTTTAAAGTTTAAACATCTGTAAGCTGTAGATAAAGTGGATAAATATAGGAATAAAGCCATAAAAGGGAAGGATATTGTGCGGGAGGAAAATGCAAAATCGAAGGATAAGAAAAAGGATGGTACACTCCATCCAAAGTCATAGGATGAATACCTTACTACCTTTTCCATTTGTTTATTACTAATGAAGATTACATGCTGGAATGTTCATGGACTTAATAAGCCTGAGAAATGCCGGGAGCTCAACAGAATAATCAAGTTTGCCGCATGTGATATTGTTATTCTAATGTAAACGAAAATTAAATAATTGCGAGTCCAAGCTTAAAAGAATTTAATATTGCCGGATGCAGAACTGCTTACCAATGACTCTAATGAAACTTTTGGTAGAATATGGGTCTTATGGCATCCTAACTCTATTAATGCCTGGTTTATTTCTACTACTAATCAATTCATCCATCTTAAGGTGGAAGACAAAAAGAATAGCTCTCAATTCAATTTCACTGGTATATATGCTTCAAACAGTATGTAAGAAAGAAATACTCTTTGGTCTGACCTGACTAATATTGCAAATTGCTATTTCAATATACCTTGGATTGTTCTTGGTGATTTTAATACTGTTCGGTACCCAAATGAAAAAGTGGGGGGTAGACAACTTTCAGAAAGCCAGCTTCAAAGTTTTAATGATTACATAGATATTGCTGCATTGATTGATATGAAATCTGTGGGTAATTGGCTTTCCTGGAGTAATCAAGGTACTGCTAACAGAAAAATAATGGCTCGACTTGATAGGTGTTTGATTAATCAGGAATGGTTAATAGTTTACCCAGATTTACTTCTTGAGTATGATGCTCCATTATTTTCTGATCATTCTTTATTGTACATACATGCAGACAAAGTGACACCAAGAGGTAAGAAACCATTTAGATTCTTTAACATGTGGAGTACTCATCCTCAGTTCCTTTATATCATCAGATCAGTTTCGAATGTTAATGTGCATGGATCCCCCTCTTACATCTTATGTCAAAAGCTCAAAGCTTGTAAAGCAGCACTTAAGGAGTGGAATACAAACATCTTTGGCAATATAACCACTAGAGTTCAATTCTGTAGAAAGGAACTAATGTCATTACAACATGAGCTGCAACTTCAGCCCCATAATGAGAATATTATCTACAAAGAGATAGAAGCCAAAAATAACTTCATACAAGCCTTGAAACAGGAGAAAAGTTTTGCAAAGTAGAAGTCTCGATAGCATTGGCTTACACTAGGAGATTCCAATACTAAATTTTTCTATGCTTCCATTGCTACTCGAAGGGCCATTAACCGTATCAGGAAATGTAGAGACAAAGATGATAATCTTATTGAGAATTTAGATGAGGTTAAAGTACACACTGAGCAATTTTTTTATTCATTACTCAATCAAGCTGAGCAACCTAGTAACATTCATGTGGAGCCAACTAGAAAACTTGATTCGGATGCCATTTTAATCCTCAATGCCCCAATTATAGATGACGAAATTGTAAGAGTTATCTTTAAGTCACCGAAGCACAAAAGCCCTGGTCTAGATGGATTTCCAACTGAATTTTATCAAACTGCATGGTCTATTATTGGAAATTATGTGATTAAGGCTTACCAACATTTTTTCTCTTCAGGTCATATTTTTAGAGAGATGAATTACACTTCTATCTCTCTAATTCCTGAGAATGCAGGGGCTGATTCATTGGAGAACTATCGACCCATATCAATATGCAACTTTATTTACAAGATCACCTCCAAAGTATTGGTAGATAGAATGCAAAAGGTAATACAGAAGATCCTTAGTCCAAATTGTTAGGATCGGAGCGGCACTAAGAGGGGGGGGGGGTGAATTAGTGCAGCGGATTAAAACTTCGGTTTTGATAAATCTTTCGTACGATGAAAAGCAATATCAATGGAAACCGATTTTAGAAGCTTGATAACTTAGAAACATATGGAAGCGTAGTAACTAAGTAGAGAAGTTTGCAGTATGTAAATAGCAAGAGTAGGATGCAAACTAGATAACGCAGTAGTTTTTAAAGTGGTTCGGTCAAAATGACCTACATCCACTTGCGAAACCTTCTTCGAAGAGGCTTCCAACTTCCACTAGCAAATTTCTTGTAGGGGAAGGACTAATACCCCTCTTACAACCTTTACAAGTAGTTCACACTCTTACAATTCTTTTCAACAAGATGGGAGGAGGTGAACACTTAAGCAATATGAAAAAAAAGGCTTGCAAAGACTATTCTAAGGCTCTTAACTCAAACTATTGCTTTTCAAAAGGTTGTAATCTCAACTGAGATTTGAGGGGTATTTATAGGCCTCAAGATGATTCAAATTTGGGCTCCAAAATTTGAATTCTTTTTTGTTCCCGATGCTGGCGGTGCCACCGCCCAGCCCAGGCGGTGCCACCGCCTGGCTCTCGGGTGCTTGGCGGTGCCACCGCCTACACTATTTCAGCTCACTGGTTGGGCTCCAAAATTGGCCCAAACCAGTCCGAACTAGAGCCCAATTGGCCCCTACTTGGTTTATAGGATTAACACCTAATCCTAACCCTAAGTAACATGCTAACTACTAATTTAAAGACATTTTCTAAGCTATTACAAAGTTCATAAGTCAAGACTTCTTCCGGCGAGCTTCCGGCGAACTTCCGATGGTTTTCCGATAAACTCTCGGAAACCATTCTGCGAACTCCCGACAAGCTCCTAGACTTCACGATTTGATCTTGACGAGTTCCAACGAGCTTCTTCGACAAGCTCCGATCTTTCTCGGCGAGCTCCGCAAACTTCCAACGAACATTCCGGTGAGCTTCCGAAAAACCCTTCGGCAAGCTCCCTACTCATTCTCGGCTAGTTCCGGTAGCATTCCCGACGAACCTTCGGACTTCCGTCGAACTCTCGAACTCGCAATGAATCCTTCGTGCTTGACTCCCACACTTTGTTTTGCTTTATGTCTTCATCGTTATCGTAGTTAATCCTGCACACACAAGCTAAAACTATACTCCGATCTAGACAATTATTACAACGCGAATTGACATTCTGTTGCCCGACACGTCATTGGTTGGCGCTTCGTCCAATTCTTTGGTGCATCGTCCTCTCTTTCAGCTTGTTGCCCAATCGGCGGTTGACCTCCGCAACCCCGATATCCTTGGCACAATTTCGCTCTCCTTGGCCCGATGCCCGACGTCCGAAGCCTTCTGCCGTCCAATATCTTGATGTGATCTCCTCCGGCGTAACGTCAATTCCTCCTGCATTAACTGTCTAATCCTGATCGAGTAGACCTTCATCACTCAAAATGTAGTTTAAATTATAAACACATATCAAGTGGTTTCATCATCAAAATACGAGATTCAACAATCTCCCCCTTTTTGATGATGACAACCACTTGATGATAGAGTTAACATTAACTCTCAGAGTTTAAACAAACTCACCCTATCAATATGCCATATTAATAGAACCTTGAATTCAAACTGAATTCAAGTCATTGCAATATTCATCATGAATACTTGCAACACATCATCATGAACATATGCATAAACTTATGCATCACATGTCATGTCATCAACATACTTCTCCCCCTTTGTCATCAACAAAAAGGAGAAGTACCACAATCAAGTGTTTATTATATGGGTTCAACTCATTGCATGAAAAACATAATATTAAATTTTTATCATCATGCAATCTAGCAATTTTACAACATTTTAGAACTTACAAGCTTGCAATTTAGAGATGTTCAAGAAAGCAACTCTTGCTTCTTGAAATATGCAAGTTTTATAAGCTAGCAAATTCAAATATATGCAAGTTGGCATATTTACTTTTCTTGAGATAGGCACGATAGCACATTTTAGCATTTTCTTGATGTTTCAAGCTAGCAATTCTCGGTGATGTTCAAGATAGTAATTTCTTCTCTTTTGAGAAGTGCAATTTTTGCTTTCTTCTTGAATTGTGCAAACAAGCTATCTCCCCTTTAGTCATTGTCAAAAGGAAGAGAAGACCCTTTATGTCAATTTCTAAATCATGACAAAGGTGAGTAATCATTCTTATTTCAAAATTCCATAATTGAGATAAACCTTGAATTCAAATTAAGGCAATATTAATCATGATTCACATCATATGTAATACATGACATAAAAAGCATAAGTATTGCATGCATCATTTTAGCAACAAATCGTAGCATTTCATCACATGACAAGATATCAGCAAGTAAAATTACAATGCAAGTTCTTGATATCTTAACATGGCATATGGCAATCATAGCATTTCGATTATCAATTTACCATATATTTCGATGCAAGCTTCTTTTGATATCTTAACATAATTCAAATTCAAATATGGCACTTATAGCATTAATTCATATATTTATCATTCAAATATGGCACTCATAGTATCAATTCATATATTTCTCCCCCTTTGTCATTACCGAAAAGAAGTGAGAAATCAATGGCCAAAAGATTTTAATCATTATACAAGCCAACATACAAAATCATGTCATGATATCAAGAAAATTCAAGAAGGACATGATTCATTCAATAAATCCTTTTAATAGAGCAAAAGAATTATACAACCAATATATTAATATCATAGATCAAGTCATGATTCGTGATTCATCATAAAGCAAATTAATTTTCAGTCATCTCATAAGGCTTTTAAAGATAATGGCTCAACTTGATAGGTGTTTGATTAATCATGAATGGTTAACAGTTTATCCAGATTCACTTCTTGAGTATGGTGCTCCTTTGTTTTCTGACCATTCTTTAATGTATATACACGTAGACAAAGCGACACCAAGAGGCAAGAAACCGTTTAGATTCTTTAACATGTGGATTACTCATCCTCAATTTCTTGATGTTATAAGATCTGCTTGGAATGTTAATGTGCATGGATCGCCCCCTTACATCTTATGTCAAAAGCTCCAAGCCTGTAAAGCAGCACTAAAGGAGTGGAATACAAATACCTTTGGCAATATTACCACCAGAGTTCAATTTTGCAGAAATGAACTAATGTCATTGCAACTTCAGCCAAATGATGAGAATATTATCTACAAAGAGACAGAAGCTAGAAATAACTTCATGCAAGCCTTAAAACAGGAGGAAAGTTTTGCAAAGCAGAAGTCTCGATAGCATTGGCTTACACTAGGGGATTCCAATACTAAATTTTTCTATGCTTCAATTGCTTCTCGAAGGGCTGTTAACCGTATCGGCAAATGTAGAGACAAAGATGATAATCTTATTGAGAATTTAGATGAGGTTAAAGCATACACAGAGCAATTTTTTTATTCCTTACTCAATCAAGCTGGGAAACCTAATAACATTCATGTGGAGCCAACTAGAAAACTTAATTTGGAAGCTATTTCAATCCTCAATGCCCCAATTACAGATGACGAAATTGTATGTGTTGTCTTTAAGTCACCATAGCACAAAAGCCCAGGTCCAGATGGATTTCCAGCTGAATTTTACCAAACTGCTTGGTCTATTATTGGAAATGATGTGATCAAGGCTTGCTAACATTTTTTCTCTTCAAGTCATATTCTTAGAGAGATGAATTACACTTTTATTTCTTTAATTCCGAAGAATGCAGGGGCTGACTCACTAGAGAACTATCAACCCATATCATTATGCAACTTTATTTGTAAGATCATCTCCAAAGTATTGGCAAATAGAATGCAAAAGGTAATACACAAGATCATTAACCCAAATCAAGCTGCTTTCATCAAAGGGAGAAGTATACATCATAACATTTTGCTTGCTAATGACTTGGTCAAAGATTTGCACTCAAAAGCAAGAGAGACAAAATTATGTTTTAAAGCTGATTTACGTAAAGCCTTTGATTCAGTTAATAGGAAATTTATCTATAAGATGCTCCTCGATATGAACTTTCCAAAACAATGGGTTAATTGGATTCAATCTTGCCTGGAAACTCCAAAGTTTTCGATACTCTTTAATGACTCACCTATTGGTTTTTTTGGGAGCATGAATGGCATCCGACAAGGTAATCCACTCTCTCCGTATCTCTTTACTATTGCGATGGAAGGACTTAGCTGTATGTTGGAACACGCAGTCTTAAATGGCAGCATTAAGGTACCCATTGTTGGTTCTATTCATATATCACATATAACATTTGCAGATAATTTACTTATCTTTCTCCAAAATGAACCAACTTCAGTAAAGAACCTGGCTACTATTATGAATGACTTTGGTATGATTTCTGGACTTCAGTTAAATCATGCGAAAAGTAAAGTATGTATGAGCCCTTACGTTGAGGATAAGATCTTTATTACATAAACTTTAGGGGTTAGTGAGGGAAGCTTGCCAGTTCCTTATTTGGGTCTCCCGCTCATATCCACAGGCATTCACAAAACCCACTGTCAGCCTATGTTACAAAAAATAAAGAATAGAATCTCTTATTGGAAAATAGGTTTCTATCAAAAGCAGGATGACTCGAACTCATCCGTTCGGCATTGCAATCCTATTCTATATATTGGTGTAATGCATTTCTTCTGCCTGCTGGACTTCTCCAAGATATTGAACGGTTATTAATGAACTTCTTCAGGAATGGCACAAATGATAAGGCAATGCATATGGTAAATTGGGATAGCATTTGCAAACCGAAAGATGAAGGGGGGCTAAACTTGAGAAATACTAGAGATTGGAATCAAGCATGTCTGGTACAGCAATTGTGGGATCTTTTCCAAAACAAATGTTCCTTATGGTCACATTGGGTTTCTGCTAGGTATCTTTCAAAGGAATCAATCTCGGAAATTTCAACAAGAACATACCACTCTATAGCTTAGAAAGGAATTTTAAAAGCAAGGAATTGGCTAATCAAACACATTTCTTATGCAATATCTTCTGGAACTAGTACTAATATGTGGTACAATCCTTGGGTGAATGGGAAGAGTATATTTCAATTATATGGTGACAGAATACGAAAAGATCTTGGGGCTCCCAAAGATTGGAAGGTTTCCGAGTTCATTGCTAACGGTACCTGGTGTCTCCCTAATCCTATTTCTCCCGAAATGTTATCACTTTAGCTGACTATTATAGCTATTCCAATCAGGAACAACTCTTCAGATATACGTATTTGGCCTCATGACAATGGCAAATTTAGTGTCACATCCGCATGGAATCAAATTAGGCAAAGAAATAACAAGTGGGTCCCAAGCAGTTGGACATGGGATCGATCGGGATCACAAAGACATTCCTTATGTACATGGCAGGCCCTTCTCAATAAACTACCTACAATAGACAATATGAAAAGAAGAGGTATCTATCATGTTAACCGATGCTCCCTTTGTATGCAACAAGAAGAAACTGTTGACCACCTCTATTTTGCTTGTGATTATACAAAATGGATATGGAAGGAGATTCTCCAGCGATTTGAACTCAATAGACTACCGTAACCAAACTTGCACCAAAAACTAGGCGACCTCATACAATATTTCTCAAGAAAAGGGCCTCTCACACAACTGGCAACGATTACTTTCAGATGCGCTATTTGGTGGATGTGGAAGGAGAGATGTAACAGAATCTTTGAATGTCAACACACAAACAATGCTCAGCTCTTGAAAGAGATTATTAGAGACTCAAGATCCTATATGGAGCAAGATCTCAAAACGGTGCACTTTACCCAAAGAGAAAAAGATATTTTTATCAAATTTAATTTTGCTATTAGCTAAAAATCTTGGGAATGATGCCAAATTATGTACCCACAGGTAGTTTTGATATATCTGGATAAATATTTTCTATGTTGACTATAATTAGGAGTTATAGTCTACAGCATGTATAGTCAAAACTATCGCATTCGCACTCTATGAGTTACTTGGCTTTGTCTATGACTTGTATAGATAAAACTATTTGTAGAAACTTTACACATAATCAATTTACTTTTACTTACCAAAAAATAAGGCTTTTAAAGAATTTTTGAAACATAGGAGAATGATTAATTTAAGCATGCGATGTTTCAATCAAATTCAAGTCATGAATACCAATACTTTCATATTGTGAGTATCAATTCATGAATACCAAAAGATATTATTTGTGATTCCAATTTTGCAAGATCAAGATTATGATTTAAATAAAACTTATTCAAATCAAATCGGTAACTTGAAACTCATAATCAAGTCATCAAAATCAATTTCGAGATTCACAAAATATCATGAAATCATTAATCTCGATCAGATGGGAAAAGCATTTTTTAAGTGATTCTTTTTCATCTAAGCATGCCTTAGTCTTTATATGTCAAATCAATATAAGCATGAAAGTTCAAGACGTAAAGGCAAAATCTTATAAGACAACTCATTTATAAAATATTCATCATGTTTATTTTCATGAGATTCACAAGATTGGTAAAATAAATTCATTAATCTCAATAGGATAGAAAATTATTTCCATTTCATACAATTGATTTCATGTGAGGGTATTTAAGTCTTTTTGTGAAAACAAGTATCATCATTTAAAATTGAAACATAAGTTTCGTCATGAAGCCGTTAAGACCAAACACATCATGATATCATGTCTATCATCAAAAGACTATCAAGAAATTCATACATAGATGTACATGCACTATGTCATCTTAATATGTCATGAGAATGTTATCTTAATTCATCATAAAAACGATTAGACCAAAAGCATATTAATCTAAAATGAGAGGTTCAAATCAACATTTACTTCAAAAACTCATGCATGACATATACATATGTGTGGATTAATCCTTAGCATTATCACATATCATATTATCATCCCTAATATTGCATCATTCAACATTTCAAAACATAACATGCATGAAACCTTTGCAATATACTTTTCATGATCAAATTTTTTAATTTTTCAAAGATGCTACAAAGAAAAACATGATATGATTTTTGAAAAACAATTTTTTATTTCCTATTCCTACTATCTAAATTAAGCACTTATGAATGACTTTAAGTAATTTCAAAATAATTCAAGAGAGTTGAGTTACTCACCTTGTAGTCGAAGCCCGTCAAAGCCCAATTCATCGTTTCGCCTTTGGAAGTTTTTGATTCATCCTTGGTTGCCTTCCTCTTCTTTGGCCTCTTCCTCCGTTCAAGTTCATTGTTTATTTTAGATTTTTGTTTAATAAACTTACTAAGATTTAGTGTTCGAAGTTCAAGTTCAACATTGTCCTCATCACTTGAGTCATCGCTCAAGTGGTATTCATTTGTCCGGAGTTCCAAATCCTTCCTGTTCTTTGGAAGGTGATTTTGTTCATCATGTTCATCATGTGTATTGTGAACCATTTCATATGTCATCAATGAACCAATTAGTTCTTCAAGTGAAAAAATATTTGAATCTTTTGTTTCTTGTATTGCGGTTATTTTAGGATCCCACCTTTTTTGAAGGGATCTTAAGATCTTGCTCACGAGATTAAAATTTGAAAAAGATTTACCAAGAACTCTTAGATTATTGACGACATCCGTGAAACGGTGTACATGTCGCCTATAGTCTCGCTTGGTTGCATTCGAAAAAGCTCAAAATCATGCAATAAAATATTAACTTTCGAGTCTTTGACTCTACTAGTTCCCTCGTGCGTGATTTCAAGTGTTCGCCAAATATCAAAAGTCGTTTCGCACGTTGAAATCCGATTGAACTCAGTTTTGTCCAAAGCATAAAATAAGGCATTCATAGCCTTTGCGTTTAAAGAAAAATACTTCTTCTCCAAATCGACCATTCATTCATCGGTTTAGAGGGAAGTTGAAAATTATTTTCAACGATATTCCATAAATCCAAATTCATAAAAATTAAGAAAACTCTCATTCGAGTTTTCCAATAAGTGTAGTACAATCTGTTAAACAACGGTGGATGAAAAACCGATAAGCCCTCTTGAAAGCCATGAAGAGCCATTTCTCTCGGGTGTAAATCCGAAATGAGAAATACCGAGCTCTGATACCAATTGTTGGGATCGGAGCGGCACTAAGAGGGGGGGGGGGTGAATTAGTGCAGCGGATTAAAACTTCGGTTTTTATAAATCTTTCGTACGATGAAAAGCAATATCAATGGAAACCGATTTTAGAAGCTTGGTAGAGAAGTTTGCAGTATGTAAATGGCAAGAGTAGGATGCAAAGCAGATAACGCAGTAGTTTTTAAAGTGGTTCAGTCAAAATGACCTACATCCACTTGCAAAGCCTTCTTCGTGTTAGGATCAAGAGCACTAAGGGGGGGGGGTGAATTAGTGCAGCGGAAAACCTTCTGCGATTAAAATCGAAAACTGCTTTCGTTCGATAGAAGTGATTTTGGTAAGAAAGCCGATTTGTAAATCACTTCAACTTTTGACTAGGAGAGATGCAGCAAAGATATGAACGCAGTTTGCAGTTATGATGGAAATCAGAATATAAGCGCAAACTGAAATACGACGTTCGTACGATAAAAGCGATTTTGGTATAAAAGCTAATTCGTAAACCACTTTAACTTGAGATAAGGCAAGATGCAGTTAAAGCAAAGATATAAAGTTAGTTTGCAGTTATAATGGAAATCAGAACGTAAGCGCAAACTGAAATACGACGTTCGTACGATAAAACTGATTTGCCTCTTAAACCTCGATTCGGAAAGCACTGAACTTTGAAACACATTCGTAAAAACACAGAAGGCAGTAAGCTATTGAGGAGGTTTGCAGTAAAGATAAGATGCTCAAAGTAAATGCAAACCGAGATTTAGAGTGGTTCGGTCAATCTTGACCTACTCCACTTTTGGCTTCCTCCACCGACGAGGTCACCGATGTCAACTAGAGGCCTTCCTTCAATAGACGAAGGCTAACCACCCTTTTATAGTTTCACTCCTTTTGACGGGCTTAGGAGCCAACCCTTACAGAATTTTCTCTCCTCTCTTTACAACTCAGAACTTGGAAGAACAGAGGGAGAAGAACTTTTGGCCTTTATAACAATTTTGAGCTCTAAGAATCACAGAAAAAGATCAAGATTTCGGTGTAAGTTGATACCCTTTTAGTGCTGAATGGGTGGGGTATTTATAGGCCCCAACCTAGTTCAAATTTGGAGCTCAAAATTGTCAATTTTCGGAATTCCGGGATCAGGCGGTTGCACCTCCTAACTGGAGCGGTTGCACCGCTTGGCAGAGCTCGAAGACTAAGCCTTTGGGCGGTGCTACCACCTGTCAGGGGCGGTTGCACCTCCTGATAGAGCTCGAAGACCGAGCTCAGGCGGTTGCACCTCCTGACTGAGGTGGTTGCACCGCCCGGCAGAGCTCGAAGACCGAGCTCAAGCGGTGCCACCTCCTGTCAGGGGAGTTTGCACCGCCCAATCTCGCTCGGAGACTGAGCCCCAAGCGGTGCCACCGCCTGGCTGGAGCGGTTGCACCTCCCAGTCTCGCTTGGAGACTGAGCCCAAGCGGGCAGTTCAACTGCCTAGCAGAAATCAGGGTCCGAATGGGTTGATCCATTTGGCCCAATTTTGGATTTTTCAGGGGCCCAATTGCCCCAAGATTAAGTTAATGGGATCACCTCCCATTTCCAACTTAATCAATGTGCTAACTACGATTTTTCCTAAGACATTTACTGCAACTTACTCCTGTGCGTCAATCGCTTCTTCCGGCGATCTTCCGGCGAACTTCCGTCGATCATCCGATGAACCCTCGGTGATGCTCCTGCGGACTTCCGGCAAACTCCTAGACTTGCGACGATTCACTTGGCGAGTTCCGACGAGCTTCTTTGGCAAGCTTATGGACTTCTCGGATTTGTTCCAACAGAACTTCCGACGACTGTCCGAACTTCCTTCGAACTCTCGAACTCCCAACGTGATCATTGTCTTGACTCCGGCGCAACTCCTGCTGCATGTCTCACTTTCATCGTAGTTAATCCTGCACACTTATCTCAACATATAGATTAGATAACAAATGACAATTGACTTCATCATCAAAATCCGAGATTCAATAATCTCCCCCTTTTTTATGATGACAATCAATTGATAATGGAGTTAACCTTAACTCCCCCTATCTATATGCCATACTTGAGATAAGTCATTCTTGAATTCAAAACCTAAGAATTCAAGAGACATATTGATAAGTTAAAATCATTTGAACTTATCAATACTCCCATCATGATTCCCATCATGATGTATCTCTCTGAAGATGATGTCAAGGCTTGACATTCATTTTCAAATATAACAAGTTTGAATGATGGTAATAGTAGCAATTCATCATATAGTAAGATATCAACATGTAAAGCTGTGAAGTAAGATTTTGATATCATTACATGATGTACACATTTCAAATATTTTAGCAAGTATTGCATTTCTTCACATGGTAAGATATCAACTCAAGGCATAATGCAAATTAATGTATGGCATCTGTTCATATATCTCTTGGTGATGCAAGCATGGCATAATCATAGCATCAGTGTTTATAGCATCAATTCATATATTTCTCCCCCTTTGTCATCAACAAAAAGCATGGTAGTTGTGATACCAGCAAATTTGATAGCATATAAAGGAAGGCATGATACATAGATTGCATTGAATACTTCTTCCTTTTTTTTTGTTATAATCCTTTTTGCATGAAGGAGGAAAGCCATTTGTGATACCAGCTATTTGTGAGTTTACTTTGAGTCAAGATATGTGTGTGAAACAGCTTTTTGCAAGTAAAAAATACTATCATCCATATTTCAAGATGGAATTCATAAGTAGGAATCATTTCATCAAATCTATTTCAGAAAAAATATTTTTCATAAGAGTGTATGAGAGAATTCGATTTTTAGCATTCCAATTGTTAAGCGAATCCGAAAAATGAAATGAACTCTTTCATGCATTCGGACAAGACTATGCTATAGATTTTCAAATACAATACAAAATATTTTTGTATTCAACACATAATTTCCAACATGTTATTTAGGCATGTAATGGCAATCAAGTGATTTAAGCATTTAATAAAGTCCAAAAAATAATTTTAACTAGTTTATGTATTCGGACACATCAACATTCCTAATTCTCTTCTTATGAAATCAAATTGCTCTTCACTCGTAGGTTTTGTAAAAATATCAGCTAGTTGATGTTTAGTATCAATGAACTCTAATATAAAGTGATGTCTAATATCAATATGTTTTGTTCTTGAGTGTTGTATAGGATTCTTGGTTAAGCATATTGCACTTGTGTTATCATATTTAATGGGAATATTTTTAAGATGAACTTTGTAATCTTCTAAGGTGTTTTTCATCCAAACAACTTGTGCACAGCATGCACTTGCTGCAATATATTCAGCTTCGGTTGTTGATAGTACAATCGAGTTTTGTTTCTTAGATGACCAGGAAACAAGGGCATGTCCTAAAAATTGACATGATCCTGATGTGCTTTTTCTATCTAGTCTACAACCAGCAAAGTCCGCATCAGCATAAGCAATTAACTCAAGATTCTCTGATTTTGGGTACCATAATCCTAGATTTATGGTACCATTAAGATATCTAAGTATTCTTTTAACTGCTTTGAGATGAGATATATTAGGGTTTGATTGAAATCTAGTACAAAGTCCTACACTGAACATGATGTCTGGTCTGGTTGTAGTGAGGTAAAGTAAACTTCCTATCATACCCCTATAAGTTTTTTGATCGAAGCTTTCTCCACTTTCATCAATTTCTAACTTAGTGGAGGTGCTCATAGGAGTGTTAATAGCCTTTAAGTTATTCATATTAAACTTTTTTAATAAATTCATAGCATATTTAGTTTGACTAATAAAGATGTCATTGCTTAGTTGTTTGATTTGTAAGCCTAGGAAGAATGTTAATTCTCCTATTAAACTCATTTCGAATTCAAAACTCATAGTTTTAGCAAACGATTCACAAAGAGATTCATTCGTGGAACCAAAGATAATATCATCAACATAAATATGAACAATGAGAAAATTATTTTCAAAATTCTTGATGAATAATGTAGTATCAACCTTGCCTTTTGTGAAATTATTTTTAATAAGAAAAGAACTAAGTCTCACATACCAAGCCCTTAGGGCTTGTTTTAAACCATAGAGAGCTTTAGTTAATCTAAACTGTCACGCCCCTCAAAATATTCATGATATTAAAATTTTCAACACAAACCAATCTAGGATCCAAACTAACATTTGAGGTCACTAAGAAAACATTCAGATTAAAATTTCACCTCTATAATCTATAAATTTATAAACCCTGTGCAGTTCATAAACATACAACACATCGCTCGATGATTCATAAAATCTGAACCCAACTCACCAAAATAATAACCACAACATGAATTCATAAATTTATAAACCCTGTGCAGTTCATAAACATATAACACATCGCTCGATGATTCATAAAATCTGAACCCAACTCACCAAAATAATAACCACAACATAAATTCACAAGTGTGGGAGTTTGTACAATCATAAAACCAACGTTTACCATAAGTTCATATCGTTACACGAATTAAATTTAACATTCCAGAATCTTAAACATTAGAGGTCTTTTAAACTTTTACAAAATCCATAAGTTTAGATTCATCGTCAACATTTCATTAGATGCAGCGTGTGCTTATACAACAAAAACATATATACTAATAAAGATCTGCCCAAAATCTTTTAGCTTTCCACTACCTCAGCCCAATCTTAACATTTAAGCAAGCGACAAGCTATCCTGAAAAATTTATACAACAACGGGGTGAGCATATAAAGCTCAGCAAGTGACTAACATATCCATGACAAAAGAGGACAATTTCCAAAGAGATAAAGTTTCAAAATGCAAGGCAGAATATAAGAATTCATAGACGTAATATCATTAGGTGCAGAATCACAATTATCATTTCAATCATACCTATTTAGTTCATAACAGATGGGGCATAGAGTAATTGGAGCATATCAACCACGAATGAAACGTTTCAGAGCATATCAATAACAAATGAAACATTTCAGAGCTTATCAATGACGTATGAAATGTTCCAGAGCATATCATGGCGTATAGAATATTTCAAAGCATATCAATAATAAATAAAACATTTCGGAGCTTATCAATGGCATATGAAATGTTCCGAAGCATATCAACGGCATATGGAACATTTCGAAGCATATCAACAATGAATGAAATATTTCGGAGCTTATCAATGGCGTATGAAATGTTCCGGAGCATATCAACGGCATATGGAACATTTCGAAGCATATCAACAATGAATGAAACATTTTGGAGCTTATCAATGGCGTATGAAATGTTTCAGAGCATATCAACGGCATATGGAACATTTCGAAGCATATCAACAATGAATGAAACATTTCGGAGCATATAAATAACAAATGAAATGTTTCGGAGCTTATCAGTGGTGTATGAAATGTTTCGGAGCATATCAACGGTGTATGGAATATTTCAGAGCATATCAATCACAAATACCAAACAGAAGCTCAAACATCGTCTTTGATATTGCATTCATATCATTCTTATCCAAAGCATGTACAAAAACACATAACCAAAGCTCTGGATATCATATCAAACATACAGAAGGTGAAGTGGGACCATAACATAATATGGTACATCCATTTCTGAATGACCACCAAACATAAGTCTCTCATATCTGGGAGATCTCCCATGTCTGGGAGCTCCATCCACCCACGTTTGAGTGAAGTCATAGGGGCCGGTAGAGCATCTCAAGCTCTATGCATAACTCCCTTCACCATTTCTAGCGAAGGTTCACAATATCCCACAAACACCAGAGTACAAAAGGATAGTATGAACAATGAATAGCACATATCAGAAGCACACGGGGAACAACAAAACGTACATGTGCCTTTACGAGTCAATCCGAAGTAAGCAATAATCTTTCACAATTATATTCAGATTTGAAAGGAATTGAAAGCAAGGGCACATATGGAATCCAAGCAATCACATACAACTCAATTCAAATAAGAAGGTTAGATGAATTCGATATCCAAAGGAATGAAACTAGAATAGGCACACATCGAAAGCAAATGCGGAACAATGGGTTATACATGTGCCTATATAAGTCAATGTGATATAGCATAAACGTTACACAATTTGTTCAGGAACGGTAATAATTTATAGACAAGAGCAAATGAGAATTCAAACATTAATATAAGCCACAATTAGGTGAAGGGAACTGAACAAAATCAATTTCCAAACGAACGAAAACAAAAGATACGAAATCGATCAACGCTCGATTTCTGACAGAATTCGAGAGGCTCATTGGATAAATACTTCAGATTGTCAATTATGCTCCAATACTCTCAAGAAGGCTATTGTCAAAAGATATATCAATCTATTTTCTGTTGAAATAAGTTTCGTACAAATCATGGTTTCCAACAAGGAGTTACCTTTGATTTGGTAACACAAGGTCAAAAAACAAATCACTGTTTTGCAAAATTCATAGGGTCAGATTCAACAGATAATTGGGTAGGCATTTGAATTTCAAATTTTTTAATCTATATGTCAAAAGAAAGGTCTACAAGTCTAGTTTCAAAAAAATCAGTTTGGTACAAATCAGAATTTCCAACAGGGACTTCTAGTATTTTAGTATCGAAAGGTCAGAAATTTTGATCCCTATTCTGCAACATCTATAGGCTCATTTGAAACAAACATTTGGGTAAGTATTCGGTGTTCAAAATCTACAAAATTAGTGTCAAAAGAAAGATATAAGAGTCTAATTTTATACGAGCTAGGTTCTGCCTGAATCCACATTTGGTGCTAAAAATTATAGCTGAAACAGTGTATAGGGGTCAGTTTACCGAAAAAAATTTAGATCATTGGTTTTATATCCAAAGAGAGAAATATCAGGTTCTAAGCATAAATCTTTCAGAATCAATATAGGAACATAGACTAATACTTCTGTAGGATGGGGTTAGAACACTTTCCTTTGAGAATTTTGACCCTAAATGAGAAGATTTGAGCAAGAAACCTCAAAGCCTCAAATTTTTTTCTTCTTCTTCTTCCCCCTTTTTCTTCTCTTTTTCTTTCTTTCTTTCTCCTATGCTTCCATCCCGCTGCCTTCTCTGGTTCCTTATGAACGAAGGCAGAGAGGCTTAAACGGTGGGATTTGTAATTTTGTAAATTTTGTAGTTTAGTCCTTGTATTATTATATTTACAATTAGGTCCTTAGGGTTTACATATAGGTCCTCAAAACTTTTTTTTTTTGAATAAATCCCCCAAATCTTATGAATAAGTTCTCAGATTTATACTTTGGCTCTTTTATCAAATTTAAAATAGATACTAACATTATAACTAGAAACTTATACGAAAATTTTGATATTGAGGGATGTTACACTCTCCCCCCCTTAAAAGAAAATTTTAGTCATCAAAATTTATCATACCTCTATCGATGAAAAGATGGGGATAAATCTTTTTCATTTCCTCCTCTAGCTCCCAGGTTGTTTCATCTCCAGAATGATGATTCCAAATTACTTGAACTAGAGGGATAACCCGATTCCTTAGGATATTTTCCTTCTTATCAACAATTGAGTGGCCTCTTCCACATATGATAAATCTTTATCGATCTTCATCAGCTTATACTTAATGATATGAGAAGGATCAGGTATATACTTTCTAATCATTGAAACATGAAATATATTATGGATATGACACAATGATGGTGGCAAAGCAATCCTATAAGCGACAGAACCAACCCAATCTTGGGCTTAACTTTCCTTTAGGATTTGGTTCTTGATATTTGGTTCATTAGGTACATATACTCTATCCTTTGAAACTTGAAATTTTGGCTTCAATTCCTTTTCTACTTCATTCCTCAAGTAGATTAAACGTGGATCTCGTAATTGTCCTTTCTTAATTTGTTGAATAAGATCAGATTGCACTTGAATGGAGGCCATCAATATCATTGAGTCTTACTCTTTCCTCATAGCATTCAAATCAAAATTTTCTTCTAATAACTTTCATTGCTTCATGACCAGACTAGCCATAAAACATGTAGATTTTCTACTAAGAGCATCAGCTACCACATTGGCTTTGCCCGGGTGATAACGGATGGCACAATCATAATCCTTAGAAGTTCTATCCATCTTCATTGCCTCATGTTTAAGTCTTTCTGAGTGAAAATATATTTCAAACTCTTGTGATCAGTAAAGATTTCAAATTGTCGACCATACAAATAATGTCTCCAAATCTTTAGAGCAAAAATAATTGCTGCCAATTCCAAATCATGAGTTGGATAATTCAATTCATAACCTTTTAGTTGCCTAGAAGCATAAGCAATCACTCTCCCTTCCTGCATCAAAACACATCCAAGGCCCTTTCTTGAAGTATTAGTATAAACTACAAATCCCTCACTACCACTTGGAATAGTGAGAATAGGAGCACTAGTTGTAACACCCCTCATTTCCGAATTTTCGTATAAATTTCTAGTAATAATGTAAGCATCTATTTTAAATTGATAAAAGAAATAGAGTATGAATCAGAGGTAACTTATTTTTAAGATTTGGGAGATCTGTTCAAAAAAAAAAAGAAAGAATCTGA
This sequence comes from Musa acuminata AAA Group, assembly GCF_036884655.1. Classification (NCBI taxonomy): domain Eukaryota; kingdom Viridiplantae; phylum Streptophyta; class Magnoliopsida; order Zingiberales; family Musaceae; genus Musa; species Musa acuminata. The sequence goes on along the minus strand of NC_088335.1, from coordinate 29,270,391 downwards.
GGACCTATATGTAAACCCTAAGGACCTAATCGTGAATATGATAAAAACAAGGACTAAACTACAAAACGCATAAAATGACAAATCCCACCGCTTAAGCCTCTCTACCTTCATTCTTAAGGAAGCAGAGAAGGCAGCTGCATGGATGATCAGGGAAAGAAAGAAAGAAGAAGAAGAAGAAGGAGAAGAAGAAGAAGAAGAAGAAGAAAAAAAAATTTGGGGCTTTAAGGGTTCTTGCCCAAATCCTTTCACTTAGGGTCAAAATTCCCAAAGGCAAGTGTTTCTAACCCCATCCTACAGAAAATTAGTCTCTGTTTTTATGTTGATTCAAAATAAACTGAAGGATTTCTATTTAGAAACTGATATGTCTCTCTTTGGACATAGAACCATGGATTCTGAAATTTTTTCGGTAAACTGACCCCTATACACTGTTTCAGCTATAATTTTTAGTACAAAATGTGAATTCAGGTAGGAACTATTTTGTTTGAAATTAGACTCTTATAAATTTCTTTTTACACTGATTTTGTAGATTTTGGACACCGAATACTTACCCAATCATCTGTTTCAAATGAGCCTATAGATGCTGCAAAACAGGGATCAAGATTTCTGACCTTTCGATACTAAAATGCCTATAACTCTCTATTGAAAATTCTGATTTGTACCAAACTGACTTCGTCCGAAACTAGACTTGCAGACCTTTCTTTTGACATATAGTTTGAAAAATTTGGAATTCAAATACCTACCCTATTATCTGTTGAATCCGACCCTATGTATTCTGCAAAATAGTGATTGTGTCCTTGACCTTGTGTTACCAAATCAAAGGTAACTCCTTGTGGGAAACCCTGATTCGTACGAAACTTGTTTCGACAGAAAACAGATTGATATATCTTTCGATAGTAGTTTTCTTATAGGTATTGGAGCATAATTGATAATCTGAAGTATTTGTTCTGTGTGCCACTTAAATTCTGTCAGAAGTCGAGCTCAAGTCGATTTCGCGTATTCTGTGTCATTTCTTTAGATATGGAATTCATCCAACCTTCTTATTTGAATTAAGCTAAATATGATTGCTTGGAATCCCTGTATACTCTTACTTTCCTTTCATTCCAAATCTGAATACATTTGTGAGAGATTTGTTCCTTGCATCGTATTGTCTCGAAATGGCACATGTACGTTTTGTTGTTCCGCGTGTGCTTCCGATATATGCTACTTATTGATAAAACTGCCCTCTTGTACTCCGGTGTTTGTGGGATAGTCTGGACCTTTGCTAGAAATGGTAAAGGGTTTGTGCTTAGAGCCTGCGATGCTCTGCCGGCCCCCTCTGACTTCACCTAGACGTGGGTGGATGGAGCTCCCAGACGTGGGAGACTTCTGTCTGGTGGTCATTCAGAAATGGATGAATCACAATTCTGTTTGAGATCCCACTACACCTTCTGTATGTTTGATATGATATCCAGAGCTTTGGTTATGTGTTTTTGTACATGCTTTGGATAAGAATGATATGAATGCAACGTCAAAGACGACGTTTGAGCTTATGTTTGGTATGTGATATTGATAAGCTCTGAAATGTTTCATTCATTGTTGTTATGCTTCGAAATGTTCCATACGCTGTTGATATGCTCCGGAACATTTCATATGCCATTGATAAGCTCCGATATGTTTCATTTGTTATTGTTATGCTCCAAAATGTTTCATTCGTTTCTGATATGCTCCAATTACTCTATGCCCCGTATGTTATGAACCAAATATGTATGATTGAAAGGACAATTGTGATTCTGCACCTAATGATATTATGTCTACGAATTCGTATATTCTGCCTCGTATTATGAAACTTTATCTCTTTGAAAATTGTCCTATTTTGATATGGATATGTTAGTCACTTGCTGAGCTCTATATGCTCACCCCGTTTGTTGATAAATTTTTCAGGATAGCGTATCGCTTGCTTAAATGTTAAGATTGGGCTGAGGTAGTGGAAAGTTAGAAGATTTTGGGCAGATTTGTGTTAGCATATATGTATTTGTTGTATAAGCCACTCTGCATCTAATGAAATGTTGATGATGAATCTAAACCTGTGGATTTTATGTAAGTTAAAGGATCCCTCATGTTTAGGATTTTGGAATGTTAAGTTAAATTCATGTAATGATACGAACTTATGGTAATCGTTGGTTTGGTGACTGCATAGACTTCCCCACTTGTGAAATTATGTTGTGGTTATTATTTTGATGAGTTAAGTTCAGTTTGTTTGAATTATCGAGTGATGTGTGGGATGTTTATGAACTGCATAGGGTTATGAATTTGTAGACTATAGAGGTGAAATTTTTGATCTAAATATTTTCTTAGTGACCTCAAATGTGTGTTTGGATCCTGGATTAGTTGCGATGAAAATTTTAAATATTATCGATATTTTGAGGGGCGTGACACTAGTCAATCTTCTTTTTAACTCTTGAAAACTTTGCTCACAATCATCACCCCATACAAATTTCACATTCTTTTTATTGAGTTTGGTGAGAGGTTGAGCGATTCAAGAAAATCCCTCCACAAATCTCTTGTAGTAACCTGCCATGCCCAAGAAGCTTCTAATTTCTATTACATTTGTTGGTACTTCCCATCTAACTATAGCTTCTATTTTCTTTGGATCAACAGATATACCCTTCCCTGAAATCACATGGCCTAAGAAAGCAACTTCATTCAACCACAATTCACATTTGCTGAACTTTGTATACAACTTCTTTTCTCTTAGTATGGACAATACATTTCTCAAGTGTTCCTCATGCTCCTGATTACTCCTTGAATACACCAATATGTCATCAATAAATACAATTACATAGCCATCCAAGAGCGGTTGAAATATCCTATTCATTAGTTTCATAAAAGCTGCAAGGGCATTAGTCAAACCAAAAGGCATCACCAAGAATTCATAGTGACCATATCGATTTTTGAAAACTATTTTTGGAATATCCTCCTCCTTAATCTTCAACTCATAGTAACCTTACCTCAAGTCAATCTTAGAGAATATTTGTGCACCCTGCAGTTGATCAAACAAATCATCAATTCTGGGTATAGGATACTTGTTTTTTATGGTCACCTGATTCAACTATCTATAATCAATACAAAGCCTCAATGTTCCATCCTTCTTCTTCACTAATAGTACCGGAGCACCCCATGGAGATACGCTGGGTCATATGAGACCCTTATCTAATAATTCTTGTAGTTGCTTCTTTAATTCCTCTAGCTCGAGTGGTGCCATTCTGTAGGGAGGCTTAGATATTGGGGTGTACTATGTGAATCCAAGCAATTACATACAACTTAATTCAAATAAGAAGGTTAGATAAATTCGATATCCAAAGGAATGAAACTAGAATTGGCACACATCGAAAGATTTCAACTGAGATTTTTATTCTGCAAAATTTGAAAGATTTCAACTGAGAACCAGACCTTCTTTCGTTTTGATATAAAGCTATGAATATGTAATTTTTTAGTAATCTGACCTCTATGCAATGTTTAGGTCATAACATTTTGTAATAAACTCTGATTTAGACAAGACCTATTCCATTTAAAAGTAGACAAAAAAATCTTTATTTCGATACTAAGATCGAATGATTTGGAGTTTAAATGCCTACTAAGACTTCTATTTAAATTAACCCTACAGATTATGTAAAACAGGGATCGAAATTTCTGACCTCTTGTTGCTTAACTACTTATAACTTTCTACTGTGAATTCAGATTCATACAAAGTATGATTTATTCGAAGGTAGACTCAAAATTATTTCTATATATACCTGATTTGAAATTTTTGGAGTACAATTGCTAACTGAGACATCTGCTTTCATCGACCCTATGGATTCAGTAAAATAGAGCTAATATTTTCAGACCTTTCGCTACGAAATTATCTGTAACTCCTTGTTGTAAATTCCAATTCTTGTAAAACTTAATTTGCCTAAAACTAGATTGACAAAGCTTTCCAAGGACACCTATTTTTTATAAATTGGAGCATAATTGGTTATCCAAATAGTTTATATAATGTTCCTATCAAATTCTGCCAGAATCGAGCTTTGGTCGATTTTGGCTTTCCTTGTTTCTTCTCTTTGGAAATCAATTTTGGCAAAAACTCTTACTTTAGTTAAGCTTTACATTATTACCTTAAATTCCTGTATACTTTTGTCCTTTATTTATTTGTACATCTGCAGCTATCATTTAAAGATCATGTTTGTATCGTAATGATTCAGCACATGCATCCCATTGTTCCGCATTTGCTTTCGATATGTGCCTCTTCCAGTTTCATTTCGTTGGACATTGAATTCACCTAACTTTCTTATTTTTAATTGAGCTATATATGATTTCTTGAAATCCTTGTATGCTCTTGCTTTTGTTTTCTTTCAAATATGAATACATTTATGAAAGATTATGTTTGTATCGTATTGACTCGAAAGGTATATGTAAATTTCGTTGTTCCGCATGTGCTTCCGATATGTCCCAATTCATTATTCACAATACCCTTTTGTACTCTGGTGTTTATGGGATTATTTGGACCTTTGCTAGAAATGGTAAAGGGTATGTGCTTAGAGCCCGCGATGCTCTAGATTATGTTTGGTGGTCATTCAGAAATGGATAGACCATATTATGTTTGGAATCCCACTTCACCATCTATCTGTTTGATATGAAATTCAGAGCCGACCTAGCACTTGGGCAGGGTGAGAGGGCTCGAGTAGGAAAGGGCTACCCGTGGATGGAGTCGAGAACTCATCACGGCGTAGAGCCACCACTGAGTTAAACCTCACATGCACTATGCTAGAGTACGACGTTTGAGCTTCTATTTCGTATTTGTTTTTTGATATGTTCTGAAATGCTTCTTATGCTTCCGAAATATTTCCATATGCCTTTGATACGTTCTGAAGCTTTCGTGCCCTTTCATGCAGAAAAGGGTGGGTTTTTTATAGGCCCTAATGGCTTCAAAAATAGATCTAATTATTGAATCTCATATTTTGATGATGAAATCAATTGGTAAATTATTTGATCTAATCCATGTGTTGAGATAAGTGTGCAGGAGTAACTACGATAGCAGTAAGGCGTAAAGTATATGATGTGCTGGAGTCAAAGACTCGGACGATATACCGGGAGCTCATCGAGAGTTCATCGTCACCGGAAGCATGTTGGAAGACTCACTGAAAGCTCGTCGGAAGATCACCGGAAGCAAGCTGGAAGCCTAGCCGAGAGTTGGTCTGGAGTTCGCCGGAAGCTCACCGGAAGACTCGTCGAAAAGTTCACCAGAAGATCACCGAAGTAAAAAGTCAACGTACCGGACCATGCTTGCCTTAATCATAGTTAGAATGATAATTAGAGTTGATTTGGGAGGTAATCCCAACAACTCTGTTAGGGGCAAACTAGGCTCGGAGTTGGGATGGTTTGGGCCGGAGTCAAGGCCCAACCATGATGCTGAATTCCTAGCCGGTGGTGGCATAGCTTGGAAAGCAGCACCCCAGGTGGTCTGGGCGGTGACACCGCCGACAATTATTGTTGCCAGCAGTGGTACCGCCAGGACCCCAGAAATTCGGGATTAGGCACTTTTTGATCCATTTTTGAAGCCATTGGGGCCTATAAAAACACCACCCTTTCCTACATGAAAGGGCACGAAAGCATTGAGATATTCTTGAGTTGTTGGGGTGTAAAAGGGTTATAAGCAAGTGCTAGAGTTCTCCTCCTCCCTTTCTAAGTTTTAAGATCATTTAAGAGAGGTGTGAGACTTGTAAGGGTTCTCTCCTAAACCCGTGAAAAGGAGAAAACGCTGTAAAAGGTGGTTGGTCTTCACCTATTGAAGGAAGGCCTTTAGTGGATGCCGGAGACCCCGTCGGAGGAGGAATTCGAAAGTGGATGTAGGTCATGTTGACCGAACCACTCTAAATTCTGGTTTTCTTATCATAAGTGCAATTTACTTTAACTGCAAATCATTTCATAGCAAACTACTTCTCCTCCACATCTTGCTTACGCTCTCATACGTTTCAAGTTGCTATCTTCCGATTCCGTTTTCATCGAACATATGAAATATTTTATATGAAAATCAAAAAAATTTTCGCCGCACTAATTCACCCCCTCCTCTTAGTACCGCTCTTGATCCTAACAATTGGTATCAAAGCAAGGTTCACTCTCGTTTGGTTTAAAACGTAAGAGAGATGGCATTTGTCGGCAACCAAGAGGGTCATTCAATTACATGTCCGCCCATATTCAATGGGACGGATTACACATATTGGAAGACTAGAATAAGGATCTTCCTAATTTCAATGGATTTTGAGCTTTGGAATGTTGTCGAAAATGGTTTTCAAAAGTCTTCTCTCCTAATGAACGATTGGAATGAGTTGGAGAAGAAGACTTTCACTTTAAATGCCAAGGCTATGAATGCCTTGTTTTATGCATTAAATAAAAACGAGTTTAATCGAGTGTCGATTTGTGAAACGACTTTTGATATTTGGCACACTCTCGAAGTGACTCATGAAGGCACTAGTAGAGTGAAGGAGTTGAAAATTAATCTTTTAGTGTATACTTATGAGTTATTTCGGATGAAATCGAGTGAGACCATTGGAGAAATATACACCCGATTTACGGATATCGTCAATGGTCTAAAAAGACTTGGTAAAGGTTTCTCGGATTTTGAACTCGTTAATAAAGTTTTAAGATCCCTTCCAAAGAGTTAGGACCCTAAAGTCATGGCCATTCAAGAGACCAATGATTTAAATAATTTTCCTCTATAAGAGCTAATCAGGTCACTAATGACCTATGAGATGACTTGTAAATCTCATTAAGAGCTTGAGGACACCCTTCTAAAGAATAGGAAGGATATGGTACTAAGAACCCAAGAAACCACTTGAAAGAAAACTCAAGTGATGAGGACCTTGATGAAGACTTGGCACTTTTAACAAGGAAATTTAAAAAATTCATAAGAAGGAATAAATTTAAAAATGACACTAAAAATAAATTTGAACCCAAGAAAGATCAAGTAATATGTTACGAATGCAAGAAGCCGAGACACTACAAGAATGAATGTCCCTAAGCCAAGAAGAGGACATCAAAGAAGAAAGCTCTCAAAGTAACATGGGACAACTCAAGTGCATCCGAAGATGAGGAGCCAATCAACACTGAGCAAGTTGCTCACTATGCACTAATGGCCATTGGAGATGAGGTAACAAGTTCAATTGATGCAAATTTATTATTTGATGAACTATTAAATGCTTTTCATGATTTATTTGATGTATGTAAACCAATTAGTAAAAAATATAAATTATTAAAAAAGGAGCATGATTCTCTTGGTAGTAATTACAATAGATTAAAAGTTGAGCATAATGATAGTTTACTCCATGTACGAAATGCCATGAAGTAGAAACACTTAGAAAGGAAAACTTACTACTCAAAGAAATCTTAGAAAAATTTGAGGTTGGTAGCAAGTCATTGAACATGATCCTTGCCAATAAGGGTCACGTTCATAAAAAAAGTGTAACCGAATTTATGAGTAGCTCTTACCAAAATCCAACCACCTTTGTTAAAGACCCTATCTTGCATATTTCACCCCAAAACAAATGTAACTTTTGTTACAAACTTGGACATGTAGCTTATCATTGTTCATTTAAGAAGTGAAGTCCACACAAGTTGATTTGGGTTCTTAAAGGAACCGTAAAGAATTCCTATGATTGCCATGTTTGCACTATGCCATATTTGCACTATGTTACTATCATATTTGCACTATATTAAGATATCTAGAGCATACGTCGCAATTCTACGAATTGATATCTTGTCATGTGATGAAATGCTATGATTGCTAAACACTTGAAACGTTTGTATTATGTTAAGATATCAAGAACTTACATCGCAGTTTTACATGTTGATATCTTACCATATGATGAATTGCTACGATTGCTATCTTTCACATTTGAAATATAAAACCTGAAAATGAATGTCAAGCCTTGACATCATTTTCAGAGAAATACATCATGATGGGAGTATTGATAAGGTTAAACGATCTTAACTTATCAATATGTCTCTTGAATTCAAAGGCTTTGAATTCAAGAATGACTTATCTCAAGTATGGCATATAGATAGGGGGAGTTATGGTTAACTCCGTTATCAATTGATTAATATCATCAAAAATGGGGAGATTATTGAATCTCGGATTTTGATGATAAAGTCAATTATAATTTATTATCTAATCCATATGTCGAGATAAGTGTGCAGGATTAACTACGATGGAAGTAATACATGCAGTAAGAGTTACGCCGGAGTCAAGAGCATGATCACGTTGGGGGTTCGAGAGTTCGACGGAAGTCCGGACAATCGTCGGAGGTTCTGCGGGAATAAATCCGAGAAGTCCAGGAGCTTGCCAAAGAAGCTCTTCAGAACTCGCCAAGTGGATCATCGCAAGTCCAGCAGTTTGCCGGAAGTCCGCCGGAGCAACGCCAAAGGTTCGTCGGATGTTCGCCGGTAGTTCGCCGGAAGCTCGCCGGAAGAAGCGATTGACACACCGGAGCAAGTTGCAGTAAATTTCTTAAGAAATATCATAGTTAGCATGGAGATTAAGTTAGGAATGGGAGGTGATCCAATTAACTAAATTTGGAGGTAATTAGGCCTTTGACAGACCCAAATTGGGCCAAATGGATCAGCCCATTCGGACCCAAAATTCCTGCCAAGCGGTGGCACCACCAGGGTTGGCGGTGGCACCGCCTAGGAGCTCAGTCTCCTAGGAAAGCTGGGCGCTGCAACCGCTTAGGTCAAGAGGTGGTACTGCTTGGGCTTAGTCTCCGAGCGAGACTGGGCGGTGGTACTGCCCTTGTCAAGCGGTGGTACCGCCTGGGCTCAGTCTCCGAGCAAGACTAAGCAGTGGTACCGCCCCTGTCATACGGTGGTACCGCCTAAGCTCAGTCTTCGAGAGGTAGTACCACCCAATTATGGTGGTAGTACCACCAGTACGCTAGAAATCCAGGAGATGACACATTTGAGCTCCAAATTCAAACCAAATGGGGCCTATATAAACCCCACCCTTTCCTGCATGAAAGGGCAACTGAAAGTTTGATCTTACTCTCTGATTTTAGAGCTCAAAAGTGTTGTAAAGGCTAAAAGTTCTCCTCCCTCTTTTCTTCCAAGTTTTGATCATTCAAGAGAGGAGTGAAAATTCTATAAGGGTTGTCTCCTAAGCCCTCAAAAGGAGTGAAACTGTAAAAGGGTAGTTGGCCTTCACCTATTGAAGGAAGGCCTCTAGTAGACGCCTGTGACCTCGTCGGAGGAGGAAGCCGAAAGTGGATGTAGGTCATGTTTGACCGAACTACTCTAAAATCTGGTTTCCATTTCCTTTATGCTATTTGTCTTAATTGCAAACTGCTTTCCTTACTTTACTTCAAATATGTTTTTGTAAGCTTTCAAAGTTATTATCTGCACGAAACGACTTTTATGTCAGAATCGGATTTCAACGTACAAACACAGTTTTAATCGTCGAAAGATTTCCGCTGCACTAATTCACCCCCCCCCTCTTAGTGCTCTTGATCCTAACAGAACAGCTGAGCACTTTGTTTATGGACTTATAGTTGTTTGTTCAACCTTTTAAAGTCTTTGTTTTCCTCCTCTCCCTCTTTTCTATTGTGCACACAAGGTATTCTTTGAATTTCTTGTAAAGCTTCCCTTTTTTGCGAGACGTTGGGACTTTTCTATTGTTCATTCTTCGAACTAATCAACTTTCTCTTTTATAGGTCCTTCGGAACCTGCGAGAGGTTGCAAGTGGGCTGATCTTTGCGGACGTATATTGCAAGGGTGAGGCATGACTTAGGCAATGTAAGCCAAGTTTGCATCTTTGCCGTAAGGGTTCCTCACGACTTAGGCAATTCCAGCTAAGTCCGTGACATTGTGATATTAGAGCAGGAAAGCAATTCGAGCAAGCTACGAAGGAACTTCTAATTTTTGCCATGGCAAATCATTGTGGCGAATCAAGCAAGACGGGGTAAGCCGGACCCTTACCCCAAGCAACCGCAGGTGCTACAAGTGCATACTCGCTCTCATGTCGTTAGAGCCACTCAAATGGAGCACGGCAGTGAACATGATGAGTGAGAAGTTGGTTACTCTACGCGAGTGGAGGAGGCATAATTTGGAGCGCCAACCGGGAAAAAGAGCCATAAGGAGAGACTCACAGCGGCAGAAACCCACTTGGATGTTCTTGAAGCAAGCTTAGAGGAACTCTACCATGGCTAACGAAGGCTTGTTGGGGTAGAGAGTGTTGAATCTCGGATTTTGATGATAAAATCAATTGATGGGTTAATTGATCCAATCTATATTATTGAGTTAAGTGTGCAGGATTAACTACGATAACCAGAAAACACAAAGCAAGAATACCGGAGTCAAGTTCGATGGACGTTTAAGAGTCCGAAGAATCGTCTGAGATGCTACCGGAACCAACCGAGAAGAAATCGGGAACCTGTCGGAATTTTCGAAAGTTCGCCGAAGAGATTCTCGGAGGTTCACAGAGTTCACCGAGAAGGCTCGGCTACTCGTTAAAGTCATCACAAGTTCGGGAGGTTGTTGGGAGTCCGTCGGAAGAAGTTCGTCGGAAAGCTCGCAGGAATAAGACTCGACGTTCTCGGTTGAAAACTTGCTTAGGATGTTTTTTTTGTTATGTAGTTCACTTGTAATTAGGATTAGGATTAAGAGATAATCCTATATCCTGGTTAGGGGTCAACTGGGCCCAAAATTAGACTTGGTTTGGGCTAAATTTGAAGCCCAAAAAGTGAACCGAAGGGTCTGGCGGTGGCACCGCCAGACTGGGCAGTTGCACCACCCAGCACCCGAGAGCTGGGCGGTGGCACCGCCCAGCACTGTCAGTGTTTGACACTGACAGGCGGTGGCACCGCCAGCATTGGGAACCCAAAGAGAATTCAAATTTTAGAGCCCAAATTTGAATCCTCTTGAGGCCTATAAATACCCCTCAAATCTTAGTTGAGATTACAACTTTTTGAGAAACAATTGATTGAGAGAAATGTCTTAGAAAAGTCTTTGCTAGTCTTGTTTTCAATTTGCTAGTGTTCACCTCCTTCTTTCTTGCTGAAAATCTGTAATAGAGTGAACCGCTTGTAAAAAGTTGTAAGAGGGGTATTTACCCTTCCCCTTCAAGAGATTTGCTAGTGGAAGGTGGGAGCCTCATCGAAGAGGGGCCTCGCAAGTGGATGTAGGTTATTTGACCGAACCGCTGTAAAATCGACATTATCTCTGGTTTGCATTTACTTATTGTCATTTATATTACTGCAAACCATTTGCACTTTAATGCTCTACTTCTTTGTCTCCATCTTACTTATCCCTTCAAGTTAAAATACAATCGAAGCGGTTTCAAACGAAAACGTTACTTTTATCGTACGAAGTTTCCGAAAGTGTTTAAATTGTCAAAAGTTTATTGCACATTACCGCTGCACTAATTCACCCCCCTCTCTTAGTGCCGCTCCGATCCTAACAATTGGTATCAGAGCTAGGCTCACTCTCATATTTGGTTTGATACCCAAGAGAGATGGCTTACTTCGGCATACATGAGGGTTATTCTATCACACATCCACCCTTGTTTAATGGGTCGGATTATACTTATTGGAAGACTCGTACGAGAATCTTCCTCATTTCTATGGATTTTGAGCTTTGGACTATTGTTGAAAACAGATTTCAAAAATCTTCTCTTCCGATGAGCGAATGGAATAAATCGGAGAAGAAGGTTTTTGCTTTAAATGCAAAGGCTATGAATGCCTTGTTTTGTGCACTAGACAAAAATGAATTTAATCGTGTTTCAATTTGTGATTCGACTTTTGATATTTGGAGAACTCTTGAGGTCACTCATGAAGGCACTAGGCGAGTGAAAGAGTCCAAAATCAACATCCTTGTGCACTCTTACGAACTTTTCTGAATGAAACCAAGTGAGTCCATCGAAGACATGTACACCCGATTTACAGATGTCATCAATGGACTCAAAGCTCTTGGTAAAGATTTTACTAATTTTGAACTAGTAACTAAAATCTTAAGATCCCTTTCTAAAAGTTGGGATCCAAAAGTTATGGCCATTCAAGAGGCTAAAGACCTTAAAACATTCCCTCTTGAAGAACTCATTGGGTCTCTAATGACCAAAGAAATGATATGTCAAGCTCATGATGAGCTCGAGAACCCCCTTCCAAAGAACAGGAAGGATATGACACTCAAATCACAAGAAGACCACTTGAAAGGAACATCAAGTGATGAGGACAGTGACAATGACATTGCACTTTTGACTCAAAAATTTAAAAAATATTTAAGAAAGAATAAATTTAAAAATAATACAAAAAATAAATTCGAACATAAGAAGGACCAAGTAATTTGCTATGAGTGCAAGAAACCGGGACACTACAAGAACGATTGTCCATAAGCCAAAAAGAAAGCATCAAAGAAGAAGGTGCTCAAGGCAACATGGGATGATTCAAGCACGTCCGAAGAAGCCTATTGAATCTCGGATTTTGATGATATAATCAATTGGTGGGTTAATTGATCTAATCCATATTATTGAGTTAAGTGTGCAGGATTAACTACGATAACCAGAAAACATAAAGCAAGGATACCGGAGTCGAGCTCGATGGACGTTTAAGAGACCGAAGAATCATCGGAGATGCTGCCGGAACCATCCGAGAAGAAATCGGGAACGTGTCGGAAGTTCGCCGAAGAAATCGTCGGAGGCTCGCGGAGATCACCAAGAAGGCTCGGCTACTCGTTAAAGTCATCACAAAGATTGGGAGCTTGCAGGGAGTCCGTCGAAAGAAGTTCGTCGAAAAGCTCGCCGGAACAAGACTCGACGTTCGCGGTTAAAAAACTTGCTTAGGATGTTTTTTTTGTGTTATGTAGTTCACCTATAATTAGGATTAGGATTAAGAAATAATCCTATATTCTGGTTAGGGGCCAACTGGGCCCAAAGTCAGATTTGGTTTGGGCTAAAATTAAGCCAAACAAATGAATTGGAAAGCCAAGCGGTGGCACCGCCTGGCTGGGCGGTGAAACCGCCCAGCACCCGAGTGCTGGGCGGTGACACCTCCTTGGCTGGGTGGTTGCACCGTCCAACACCCGAGCGCTGGGCGGTGGCACCGCTTGGCTGGGCGGTGGAACCTCCAACACCGGGAACCCTAAGAGAATTCAAATTTTGGAGCCCAAAATTTGAATCCTCTTGAGGCCTATAAATACCCCTCAAATCTCAGCTGAGGTTACAACTTTTGAGAAGCATTTTGATTGAGAGAAAAGTCTTAGAAAGTCTTAGCAAGTCTTGTTTTCAATTTGCTAGAGAGTTCTCCTCCTTCTTTCTTATTGAAAATTTGTAAGAGGTTGAGCTGCTTGTAAAAGGTTGTAAGAGGGGTGTTTACCCTTCTATTTCAAGAGACTTGCTAGTGGAAGGTGGGAGCCTCATCGAAGAGGGGCCTCGCAAGTGGAGTAGGTCATTTGACCAAACCACTCTAAAAATCGGCGTAATCTCTGGTTTGCTTTTTATTATTGTCATTTACATTACTGCAAATCTTCTTACTGCTTTAGTTCCTTATTACTCTTGCTGCGCAACTTTAAGAATACGCCTTCAAGTTAAATTTCTCAAGTTTCGTTCTTAACGTACGAAAGATTTTGTTAAAATCGAAGTTTTAATCCGCTGCACTAATTCATCCCCCCCCTCTCAGTGCCGCTCCGATCCTAACAAGTGGTATCAGAGCAAGGTTATCTCTCATATTTGGTTTAATACCCAAGAGAGATGGCTTACTCCGGCATGTAAGAGGGCCATTCTATTGCACGACCACCTTTGTTTAATGGGTTGGATTACACATATTGGAAGACTCGCATGAGAATCTTCCTTATTTTTATGGACTTTGAGCTTTGGTCTATTGTCGAGAATGGATTTCAAAAATCTTCTCTTCTGATGAGCGAATGGGATGAATCGGAGAAGAAGGTTTTTGCTTTAAATGCAAAGGCTATGAATGCCTTGTTTTATGCACTAGATAAAAACGAATTTAATCGTGTTTCAATGTGTGATTCGGCTTTTGATATTTGGAGAACTCTTGAGGTCACTCATGAAGGCACTAGCCGAGTGAAAGAGTCCAAAATCAACATCCTTGTGCACTCTTACGAACTTTTCCGAATGAAACCAAGTGAGTCCATCGGAGACATGTACACCCGGTTTATGGATGTCATCAATGGACTCAAAGCTCTTGGTAAAGATTTTACTAACTTTGAACTAGTAACTAAAATCTTAAGATCCCTCCCTAAAAGTTGGGATCCAAAAGTTACGGCCATTCAAGAGGCCAAAGACCTTAAAGCATTCCCTCTTGAAGAACTCATTGGGTCTCTAATGACCTACGAAATGACATGTCAAGCTCATGACGAGCTCGAGAACCCCCTTCCAAAGAACAGGAAGGATATGGCACTCAAATCACAAGAAGACCACTTGAAAGGAACATCAAGTGATGAGGACAGTGACAATGACATTGCACTTTTGACTCAAAAATTTAAAAAATATTTAAGAAAGAACAGATTTAAAAATAATACAAAAAATAAATTTGAACAAAAGAAGGACCAAGTGATTTGCTATGAATGCAAAAAACCGGGACACTATAAGAACGATTGTCCTCAAGCCAAAAAGAGAACATCAAAGAAGAAGGCATTCAAGGCAACGTGGGATGATTCAAGCGCATCCGAAGAAGAGGAGTCCAACACCGAGCAAGTTGCTCATTACGCGCTAATGGCGTTAGGAGAAGAGGTATGTGATTTATTTAATGAAGATTTATCTTTTGAAGAACTATCTATCGCTTTTCATGAATTATTTGATGAATGTAGAACTGTTAGCAAGAAGTTAAGTATCTTAAAGAAAGAGCATGCTTTGCTACAAGATAAGTTTGATAGTCTTCAAACTCCTCCATGCTCTAAGTGTGAGCACTTAGAAGCAATAAAAAATGAAAATTTGCTTCTTAAGGAAACCTTAAACAAGTTTAAGGTTGGTAGCAAAGGATTAGATATGATCCTTGCACACAAGGGTCACATCGCAAATAGAAATGGAATTGGATTTGTAAAAGGATTATATCAAAATCCTACCACTTTCATAAAAGGACCTACATTACATGTTTCCTCTTATATGAAATGCAACTTTTGTTGCAAATCCGGACATATTGCCTACAAATGCCCATTTAGGAAAATTAGTTCACAAAAATTAATATGGGTTCCTAAAGGAACTATAAAGAATTCAATCATAAATAACAAAGTTAGTGGGTCAATTTTTGAGGCACCCAAAATCAAACGGGTACTTAAAAATCATCCTCTTTTGTAGACAAACCCACAAGCTAGGAGCAAGAGATGGTATCTCGATAGTGGATGCTCAAGACATATGACTGGAGATCCATCTCATTTCTCTATGCTCACTAGCAAAGAAGAAGGGTACGTTACCTTCGGAGACAACAACAAGGGCAAAATCATTGGCAAGGGAACTATTGGTAACAAATTTAATTTTTCCATTGATGATGTCTTACTAGTTGATGGATTGAAACATAATCTCTTGAGTATTAGTCAACTATGCGATAAAGGTTACATCGTTAGATTTGAATCAAATATGTGCATTATTGAAAAATCAAATCATAACATGACTATGATTGCTTTAAAACAAAATAATGTCTATACCATCAATCTTGATGAACTAAGTAATGAAATGTGCTTCTCCGCCGTAAATGATGATGCTTGGCTTTGACATAGGAGATTAGGCCATGCAAGCATGAAAACAATATCTAAGATCTCATCTCAAGAATTAGTACGAGGAATTCCAAATATAAAGTTTATTAAGGACAAAGTATGCGATGCATGTCAACTAGGCAAACAAATAAAAACAAACTTCAAACCAAAAAATCAAATTAGCACTACTAGACCATTACAATTGATCCATTTGGACTTATTTGGACCAATTGATACAACAAGTCTAGGTGGAAGCAAATATGCTTTTGTGATTGTGGATGACTACTCTAGATACACTTGGACCTATTTCTTAGCTCACAAAAGTGATTGCTTCAAGTGTTTCTCTAAATTTTGTAAACTCACTCAAAATGAAAAAGGCTTTATGATTTCATCAATTCGGAGTGATCACGGTGGTGAATTCCAAAACCGTGACTTTCAAAATTTTTGCGAAAGTAATGGGTACAATCACAACTTCTCAACTCCAAGAAATCCTTAACAAAATGGAGTAGTTGAAAGGAAAAATAGAAACCTACAAGAAATGGCAAGAACTATGTTGAATGAACATAGTTTACCTAAGTACTTTTGGGCCGAAGCCGTAAATACGGCTTGCTACATCATGAATAGAGTCCTAATAAGACCATCCTTATCCAAAACTCCCTATGAATTATGGAATAACAAAAAACCAAACATCTCCTATTTTAAAGTTTTTGGTTGTAAATGCTTTATTTTAAATGAAAGGGATGCTTTAGAAAAATTTGATGCTAAATCCGATGAAGGCATCTTTCTTGGTTACTCTTCCGTTTCTAAAGCTTTTCGGGTTTTTAATAAAAGAACTTTAGTAATTGAAGAGTCTATTCATGTAGTTTTTAATGAAATTTCTGATTTAAAGAAAAATAATTTTGATGATGATCTTGGTTTTGATAATTTGAATTTAAATGAACCCTCTCCTCAAAATAGCCATTTGAATGCATCTTCTTCCGAAATTTCTTTACCAAAAGAATGGAAGTATGTAGATGCTCATCCAAAAGAGCAAATTATAGGAGATACATCAAAAGGGGTTCAAACTCGTTCTTCTTTCAAAAATTTCTGTGCTAACGCCGCTTTCCTTTCTCAAATTGAACCTAAATGTATTGACGAAGCCTTAAAAGATGATTTTTGGATCATTGCAATGCAAGAAGAATTGAACCAATTTGAGAGGAATGAGGTATGGAAGCTTGTTCCTAGACCAAGTGACCACTTAGTCATAGGTACTAAGTGGGTCTTTAGAAACAAGCAAGACGAAAATGGTATCGTGGTTAGAAACAAGGCTAGATTAGTGGCCAAAGGTTTCAACCAAGAAGAAGGTATCGATTACAAAGAAACCTTCGCTCCCGTGGCTCGATTAGAAGCCATAAGGATGCTCCTTGCCTATGCTAGTAGTAATAATTTTAAACTATTTCAAATGGATGTTAAAAGTGCTTTCTTGAATGGTTTTATTTCCGAAGAAGTATTTGTCGAACAACCTCCCGGATTTGAAAATTCTCTTCTTCCTAATCATGTATTCAAATTGACTAAAGCTCTCTATGGCTTAAAACAAGCTCCTAGAGCTTGGTATGAAAGGCTTAGTTCCTTTCTTATTTTAAATAATTTTACCAAAGGCAAGGTTGATACTACATTGTTTATTAAACATTTTGAAAATAATTTTCTTATTGTGCAAATTTATGTTGACGATATTGTGTTTGGCTCTTCGGATGAATCACTATGTGAATCATTTGCCAAATGTATGAGTCTTGAATTTGAAATGAGTTTAATGGGTGAATTAACTTTCTTTTTGGGATTACAAATCAAACAACTTAGTGATGGTATATTTCTTAACCAATCTAAATATACATTAGAATTGTTAAAACGATTTAACATGGATAATTCAAAAGCAATAAACACCCCTATGAGTACTGCGACTAAGTTAGATATGGATGAAAAATGGTGAAAGTTTCGATCAAAAAACATATAGGGGAATGATAGGTAGTCTACTCTACCTCACTGCGACTAGACCGGATATTATGTTTAGTGTAGGACTTTACGCTAGGTTTCAATCTAATCCTAAATTATCTCATCTTAAGAGTGTTAAAAGAATATTTAGGTATCTTTAAGGAACTCCAAATTTAGGATTGTGGTATCCAAAATCTAAAAAATTTGATCTAATAGCTTATGCAGATGCCGATTTTGGCGGATGCAGGATAGATAGAAAAAGTACATCCGGAATATGCCAATTTTTAGGATATGCACTTGTTTCTTGGACTTCCAAGAAACAAAATTCAGTTGCACTATCTACGGCGGAAGCCGAATACATTGCTGCAAGTGCATGTTGTGCACAAGTAATTTGGATGAAAAATACATTAGAAGACTATGGAATTCACCTTGAACATATTCCCATAAAATGCGATAATACTAGTGCCATATGTCTTACTAAAAATCCAATTCAGCACTCAAGAACTAAGCACATCGACGTTAGGCATCATTTCATACGCAATCATGTTCTTAACAATGATGTTGTTCTAGAATTCATTGACACAAAGCATCAATTAGCAGATATATTTACAAAAGTTTTGAATGAAGACCAATTTGAATTCATCCGAAGGGAATTAGGCATGCTAAATTGTCCCTAAAATGAACTTCACAAAAAGGACTCGTTCTTTTCCCTTCGTTTATGAATTTGAATTCTTCCTTCTTCTTCAATTCAAAATGATCCATTAAAGTATAAATTATGATCTTGAGGGAAGAAGCTAAACAAAAGGAAGGAAGAAAATTTTTTTCTTTCCTCCGCGTGATGCTAGCGGTGGCACCGCCAAATCCGGCGGTTGCACCGACTGGCGCTCGGGCGCTAGGCGGTGACACCGACCAGTTTGGCGGTGACACCGACCGAGTCACCCTTTTAACCCGAGGGGTTAGGGCCGGCGGTGACACCGCCCCCAACCCGAAGAAAAACCTCTCAAAAACCCTCTCCCATTCCCTCTAACCCTCATTCTAACTCTTAGAAACATTGGAGAAGGATTCTTGGTGGTCCAAACTTTCCATCTCTCAACATAATCTCCACAAGGTAACACTTGAAATCCCTCTTTTCTTTTCTCTTTCTCTTGCTTATTTTTCACAGTTTCATCATCATGTTGTCTAGAAAATGGCTCCTAAGAGATCAAAAGGAATAAGGATTGAAGGAGATTTATATAACCATGACCTTTTTAGATCAAAAGAGGTAGCCCTTAGCTTTCCAAAATTTGAAACATGATGTGTCCATAAGGGAAAATACGTTGATTTGGATGAACTAGAGGACTTAGAACCCATTAGGTGGTTTGCACACCTAGAAGCTCTACCTCTACTACAAATAGATGAACCAATCTATCCACGGTTAGTGAGATTGTTCTATGCCAACCTATATGAAGACAATGATAGCCTAAGCACTTACATTCTAGGAACACCCATTAGAATATTTGAAAGCACCATTTGTGAGCTAATTGGCATAACTGAAAAAGATAGGGGATGCTATTTTAAAGGTAAATGGGACGTCAAAAAAATAGGAGCAACCTATTCCGAAGCCGTGAAAACAATTTTTGCAAATCCAAACCTTGACTTCCTACCCAAGAGCTGTGAACACTTATTGCCTTTCAACTCTAAAATTCTTCATCACATTATCACAAGCATCATATTCCCCAAACAATTTCATCTTGATGAAATAAGTCAAATAGAGATAGGAACCATGTATTGGATTATGACCGGTCAGCATAATTGTTTTGGGTACTTGATTCGCCAACACATGTAGGAAATTATGACTAAAGATACTATATTGCCATATGGGAGGTTAATCACTAGAATTCTTCATGCCTATGACATTTGCATTCCACCCGATGAAGAATCTATTCAAAATGATCGATATAACATAATAAATAAAAACCTGCTGAAAAATCTTAGGTGCACTTTTAGTAATGGCATATGGGTTAGGCAGCCTAGAAGGACGGATCCAATTCCTACACCAATAGAACAACCCGAAACACCAATTCTTATGGGAAATGAATCTCCTCCTCCTAGTCCCTTTGGAGCAGCACCTTCAGCTCCTGTTTCCTCCTCTGAAGATATCATCATGGCAGAGCTATCTCAGATCAAATCACAATAAGAACAAATTCAGAATCAACAAGTTCAAATTTTGAAGACACTACGACAGATGAATGAAAAAATAGATATCATGTATCAGCACTGTGGATTACCTCCTAAGGATTAAATTGATGTATCTTTTTATTCTGTTCTGTTTGCTTTTAAAAACAAGTTCAAGTTTGTCATCGATTGAACGATAACTGATCTTTCCTTTTAGATAACTACTGTCTTAATCTGCATAGATGATGATGTCTTTTGGATAAACTATTTCTGGCAAATTTGAATGATGAACTTTGATAAATGCTAAACCTTTTTCTATGATCATCAATTAGCTGGCTTGTCTCTTTTTGTTGATGACAAAGGGGGAGAAGTGATGACTTACACTAGAACGATAGCATGACTAATATGAATTACAAAAACTTGTGTGATATGAATGTCTTATATGACTTGCAAATCCTTGAAAATATCATAAGATTGATATCATGAAATTTATATTGAAAATCTTTATCTTCTGTCGTAGCAAAATTCGTCCCGTATCATTTAACTTATGATTTTCATCGAAGTTTCGTACTTACTATTGTTTAATGAGGATAACGATAAGTTCTACGATTAGAACTTATCGAGTTATGCTTGAATCCAATGGGATGGAATTCAAGTGTTTTTTATCTTCTCATAATATGACATATAGATAGGGGGAGTTATGTTTAACTCCGTCATCAATTGATTGTCATCATCAAAAAGGGGGAGATTGTTGAATCTCGGATTTTGATGATATAATCAATTGGTGGGTTAATTGATCTCATCTATATTATTGAGTTAAGTGTGCAGGATTAACTATGATAACCAGAAAACATAAAGCAAGGATACCGGAGTCGAGCTCAATGGACGTTTAAGAGACCGAAGAATCATCGGAGATGCTGCCGGAACCATCCGAGAAGAAATCGGGAACGTGTCGGAAGTTCGCCGAAGAAATCATCAGAGGCTCGCGGAGATCACCAAGAAGGCTCGGCTACTCGTTAAAGTCATCACAAAGATTGGGAGCTTGCAGGGAGTCCGTCGGAAGAAGTTTGTCGGAAAGCTCGCCGGAACAAGACTCAACGTTCGCGGTTAAAAAACTTGCTTAGGATGTTTTTTTTGTGTTATGTAGTTCACCTATAATTAGGATTAGGATTAAGAAATAATCCTATATTCTGGTTAGGGGCCAACTGGGCCCAAAGTCAGATTTGGTTTGGGCTAAAATTAAGCCAAACAAATGAATTGGAGAGCCAGGCGGTGGCACCGCCTGGCTGGGCGGTGAAACCGCCCAGCACCCGAGTGCTAGGCGGTGACACCTCCTTGGCTGGGCGGTTGCACCGTCCAGCACCCGAGCGCTGGGCGGTGGCACCGCCTGGCTGGGCGGTGGAACCTCCAGCACCGGGAACCCTAAGAGAATTCAAATTTTGGAGCCCAAAATTTGAATCCTCTTGAGGCCTATAAATACCCCTCAAATCTCAGCTGAGGTTACAACTTTTGAGAAGCATTTTGATTGAGAGAAAAGTCTTAGAAAGTCTTAGCAAGTCTTGTTTTCAATTTGCTAGAGAGTTCTCCTCCTTTCTTATTGAAAATTTGTAAGAGGTTGAGCTGCTTGTAAAAGGTTGTAAGAGGGGTGTTTACCCTTCCATTTCAAGAGACTTGCTAGTGGAAGGTGGGAGCCTCATCGAAGAGGGGCCTCGCAAGTGGAGTAGGTCATTTGACCGAACCACTCTAAAAATCGATGTAATCTCTGGTTTGCTTTTTATTATTGTCATTTACATTACTGCAAATCTTCTTACTACTTTAGTTCCTTATTACTCTTGCTGCGCAACTTTAAGAATACGCCTTCAAGTTAAATTTCTCAAGTTTCGTTCTTAACGTACGAAAGATTTTGTTAAAATCGAAGTTTTAATCCGCTGCACTAATTCACCCCCCCCCTCTCAATGCCGCTCCGATCCTAACAAGTCCAACACCAAGCAAGTTGCTCATTACGCCCTAATGGCCTTCGAAGAAGAGGTAACGGATTTAATTAATGCAGATTTACCTTATCATGAATTATTAAATGCCTTCCATGAGTTATTTGATGAATGTAAGACAATTAGTAGAAAATACAAATTGCTAAAAAAGGAGCATGATAGTCTTACTTGTGATTATGATAAATTAAAAAATGAATATCATGATAGTTTAGCTCCATGTGCTAAATGCCATAATCTAGAAACTCTTCAAAAGGAGAACTTGCTGCTTAAGGACACCTTGAAGAAATTCGAGGTTGGTAGCAAGTCCTTAAACATGATCCTTACAAATAAGGGTCACGTTCCTAAAAGGAGTGGAATCGGATTTGTGAGAAGTATTCACTAAAATCTAACCACCTTCATTAAAGGTCCTATCTTACATGTTCAACACCAAAGCAATTGCAACTTTTATTGCAAATATGGACATATAACTTACCAATGTCCATTCAAGAAAATTAGTCCAAACAAATTGATTTGGGTTCCTAAAGGAACCATGATCAAGTCTATGCAACATGATAAACAAGTTAGATTAGTTTTTGAGGCACCCAAAAGTAAATGGGTACCTAAAAATAATTCCTTCTTGTAGAAACATACACCATCACATGCTAGGAGCAAGAGATGGTATCTTGATAGTGGATGCTCAAGGCATATGACCGGAGATCCATCCCAATTCTCCAAGCTCACTAGCATGGACGAAGGCTATATCACCTTCGGAGACAACAACAAAGGCAAAATCATTGGCAAGGGAACCATAAGTAACAAATCAAGTTTTTCTATTGATGATGTGACACTGGTTGATGGATTGAAACATAATCTGTTGAGCATTAGTCAATTATGCGATAAAGGTTATATCGTTAGATTTGAATCAAATATGTGCATTATTGAAAAACCAAATCATAACATGACTATGATTGCTTTAAAACAAAATAATGTCTATACCATCAATCTTGATGAACTAAGTAATGAAATGTGTTTCTCCGCCGTAAATGATGATGCTTGGCTTTGGCATAGGAGATTAGGCCATGCAAGCATGAAAATAATATCGAAAATCTCATCTCAAGAATTAGTACGAGGGATTCCGAATATGAAGTTTATTAAGGATAAGGTATGCGATGCATGTCAACTAGGCAAACAAATAAAAACAAGCTTCAAACCAAAAAATCAAATTAGCACCACTAGACCGTTACAATTGATCCATTTGAACTTATTTGGACCAATTGATACAACAAGTCTAGGTGGAAGCAAATATGCTTTTGTGATTGTGGATGACTACTCTAGATACACTTGGACCTATTTCTTAGCTCACAAAAGTGATTGCTTCAAGTGTTTCTCTAAATTTTGTAAACTCACTCAAAATAAAAAAGGCTTCATGATTTCATCAATTCGGAGTGATCACGGTGGTGAATTTCAAAACTGTGACTTTCAAAATTTTTGCGAAGTTAATAGGTACAATCACAACTTCTCAACTCCAAGAAATCCTCAACAAAATGGAGTAGTTGAAAGGAAAAATAGAAACCTACAAGAAATGGCAAGAACTATGTTAAATGAACATAGTTTACCCAAATATTTTTGGGCCGAAGTCGTAAATACGGCTTGTTACATCATGAATAGGGTCCTAATAAGACCATCTCTATCAAAAACTCCCTATGAATTATGGAATAACAAAAAACCAAATATTTCTTATTTTAAAGTTTTTGGTTGTAAATGCTTCATTTTAAATGAAAAGGATGCACTAGGTAAATTTGATGCTAAATCCGATGAAGGCATTTTTCTTAGTTACTCCTCCGTTTCTAAAGCCTTTCGTGTCTTTAACAAAAGGACCTTAGTAATAGAAGAGTCTATTCATGTAGTTTTTATTGAAATTTCTGATTTAAAGAAAAATGATTTTGATGATGATCTTGGTTTTGATAATTTGAATTTAAATGAACCCCCTCCTCAAAATAGCCATTTGAATGCATCTTCTTCCGAAATTTCTTTACCGAAAGAATGGAAGTATGTAGATGCTCATCCAAATGAGCTAATCATAGGAGATACAACAAAAGGGGTTCAAACTCGTTCTTCTTTCAAGAATTTTTGTGGTAACGCCGCTTTCCTTTCTCAAATTGAACCTAAATGCATTGACGAAGCCTTAAAAGATGATTTTTGGGTTATTGCAATGCAAGAAGAATTGAACCAATTTGAGAGGAATGAGGTATGGAAGCTTGTTCCTAGACCAAGTGACCACTTAGTCATAGGTACTAAGTGGGTCTTTAGAAACAAGCAAGACAAAAATGGTAACGTGATTAGAAACAAGGCTAGATTAGTAGCCAAAGGTTTTAACCAAGAAGAAGGTATCGATTACGAAGAAACCTTCGCTCCCGTGGCTCGATTAGAAGCCATAAGGATGCTCCTTGCCTATACTAGTAGTAATAATTTTGAACTATTTCAAATGGATGTCAAAAGTGCTTTCTTGAATGGTTTTATTTCCGAAGAAGTATATGTCGAACAACCTCCCGGATTTGAAAATTCTCTTCTTCCTAATCATGTATTCAAATTGACTAAAGCTCTCTATGGCTTGAAACAAGCTCCTAGAGCTTGGTATGAAAGGCTTAGTTCCTTTCTTATTTTAAATAATTTTACCAAAGGCAAGGTTGATACGACATTGTTTATTAAAAATTTTAAAAATAATTTTCTTATTGTGCAAATTTATGTTGACGATATTATTTTTGGCTCTTCGGATGAATCACTATGTGAATCATTTGCCAAATGTATGAGTCATGAATTTGAAATGAGTTTAACGGGTGAATTAACTTTCTTTTTAGGATTACAAATCAAACAACTTAGTGATGGTATATTTCTTAACAAATCCAAATATACATTAGAATTGTTAAAATGATTTAACATGGATAATTCAAAAGCAATAAACACCCCTATGAGTACTGCGACTAAGTTAGATATGGATGAAAATAGTGAAAATTTCGATCAAAAAACATATAGGGGAATGATAGGTAGTCTACTCTACCTCACCGCGACTAGACCAGATATTATGTTTAGTGTAGGACTTTGCGCTAGGCTTCAATCTAATCCTAAATTATCTCATCTTAAGAGTGTTAAAAGAATATTTAGGTATCTTAAAGGAACTCCAAATTTAGGATTGTGGTATCCAAAATCTGAAAAATTCGATCTAATAGCTTATGCAGATGTCGATTTTGGCGGATGCAGGATAGATAGAAAAAGTACATCCGGAACATGCCAATTTTTAGGACATGCACTTGTTTCTTGGACTTCCAAGAAACAAAATTCAGTTGCACTATCTACGGCGGAAGCCGAATACATTGCTGCAAGTGCATGTTGTGCACAAGTTATTTGGATGAAAAATACATTAGAAGACTATGAAATTCACTTTAAAAACATTCCCATAAAATGTGATAATACTAGTGCCATATGTCTTACTAAAAATCCAATTCAGCACTCTAGAACTAAGCACATCGACGTTAGGCATCATTTCATACGCGATCATGTCCTTAACAATGATGTTGTTCTAGAATTCATTAACACAAAGCATCAATTAGCAGATATATTTACAAAAGCTTTGAACGAAGACCAATATGAATTCATTAGAAGGGAATTAGGTATGTTAAATTGTCCCTAAAAATAAACTTGTTTGAATGGATTTTCCGTAAAGTTTTTCATCCTCTCTCTGTTCCTCGATGAATCTGATCCTTCTCTTTCGATTCTAAATGACATGTTAAATTATCTTATCCTATCTTGAGTCAAACATCACTCCCATCTGATTAAGATTAATGATTTTATGATATTTTATGAATCTCGAAATTGATTTTGATGGCTTGATTATGAGTTTCAAGTTGACGATGTAAATTTAAATGAGTTTGTATTCGAATTTTGATCTTGACTTATTGGAGTTAGTACTTGATATTTTTTAATCACAATCTCTTCCTTGCACACCTACAATTTGTGTTATTTATAGAAAGAAGAGATTTGATAAAATGGATGAATGTTGAATTTTCCTTTAGGTGAACTCTGCGTAAATATTTTAGCATTCGTAATTTTGGATGATGGATTTTCATATGATCAATGCTGAATTCCTGATATTATAATCACAAGTTATATTCTTCAAGTCTCATTCCCTTTTTGTTGATGACAAAGGGGGAGAAAAGTGATGACTTGTACCATTTTGATAGCATGACTTATAGGAATTTCAAAAGCATGTGTGATATGAATGTCTTATATGCCTTACAAAATGCCTTGCAAAATCCTTGAGAATATCGCAAGATTGATTGATCATATTGAAAGCATGCCTTATATTTATATCATGAAATTCATATTGAAAATCTTTATCTCCTATCGTAGTAAAAATTTTCTCTTATCATTCTACTTGAAAATGATTTTCATCGAAGTTTTGTATTTACTATTGCTTAATGAGAATAACGATAAGTTCTACGGTTAGAACTTATCGGTTTATGCTTGAATTCTATGGATGGAATTCAAGTGTTTTCATCTTCTCATAATATGGCATATAGATAGGGGGAGTTATGTTTAACTCCGTCATCAATGATTGTCATCATCAAAAAGGGGGAGATTGTTGAATCTCAGATTTTGATGATAAAATCAATTGATGGGTTAATTGATCTAATTCATATTATTGAGTTAAGTGTATAGGATTAACTACGATAACCAGAAAACACAAAGCAAGAATACCGGAGTCAAGATCGATGGACGTTTAAGAGTCCGAAGAATCGTCGGAGATGCTGCCGGAACCAACCGAGAAGAAATCGGGAACCTATCGGAATTTTTGGAAGTTCACCAAAGAGATTGTCGGAGGTTCACATAGATCACCGAGAAGGCTCGGCTACTCGTTAAAGTCATCACAAGATCGGGAGCTTGTAGGGAGTCCGTCAGAAGAAGTTCGTCGGAAAGCTCGCTGGAACAAGACTCGACGTTCGCGGTTGAAAACTTGCTTAGGATGTTTTTTTTGTTATGTAGTTCACTTGTAATTAGGATTAGGATTAAGAGATAATCCTATATCCTGGTTAGGGGCCAACTAGGCCCAAAGTCAGATTTGGTTTGGGCTAAAATTAAGCCAAACTAGTGAATCGGAGAGCCAGGCAATGGCACCGCCCAGCACCCGAGAGCTGGGCGGTGACACCTCCTGGGCTGGGCGGTTGCACCGTCCAGCACCCGAGCGCTGGGCGGTGGCACCGCTTGGCTGAGCGGTGGCACCGCCAGCATCGGGAACATAAGAGAATTCAAATTTTTTGGAGCCCAAATTTGAATCCTCTTGAGGCCTATAAATACCCCTCAAGTCTCAGCTGAGAATACAATTTTTGAGAAGTAATTGATTGAGAGAAAAGTCTTAGAAAGTCTTAGCAAGTCTTGTTTTCAATTTGCTAGAGAGTTCTCCTCCTTCTTTCTTGCTAAAAATTTGTAAGAGGTTGAACTGCTTGTAAAAGGTTGTAAGAGGGGTATTTGCCCTTCCATTTCAAGAGATTTGCTAGTGGAAGATGGGAGCCTCATCGAAGAGGGGCCTCGCAAGTGGATGTAGGTCATTTGACCGAACCACTCTAAAATCGGCGTGATCTCTGGTTTGCATTTCATTATTGCTATTTACATTACTGCAAACCTTCTTACATGCTTTAGTTCCTTATTACCTTTGCTGCGCAACTTTAAGAATACGCTTTCAAGTTAAGCTTTTCAAGTTCTGTTCTTATCGTACGAAAGATTTATCGAAACCAGCGTTTTAATCCACTACACTAATTCACCCCCCCTCTTAGTGCCGCTCCGATCCTAACAGTTGGAACTCTGTTCAGAAGGTAAGCTGTGGTCTCTAGGGCATATCCCTAGAATAAGATGGGTAGGTCAACGAAACTCATCATGGACCGTACCATGTCTAATAACGTACGATTTCTCCTTTCAGAGAAACCATTGAGCTGAGGTATATAAGGAGGTGTCCATTGGGATAATATCCCATGGTCCTT
Source organism: Musa acuminata AAA Group (assembly GCF_036884655.1). Taxonomy (NCBI): domain Eukaryota; kingdom Viridiplantae; phylum Streptophyta; class Magnoliopsida; order Zingiberales; family Musaceae; genus Musa; species Musa acuminata. Next base: position 29,242,565 of record NC_088335.1, on the reverse strand, counting down.
GAGGAACTGAGTAAACTCTGTACTTAAGTACTCACCTCCTCGATCTGATCGAAGAGTTTTGATACTCTTTCTAGTCTGGTTCTCCACCTCATTCTTATACTCTTTGAATTTCTCAAAGGTCTCGGACTTGTACTTCATTAAGTACACATATCCATACCTTGAGAAATCATCAGTAAATGTAATGAAGTAGGAGTAACCTCCAATAGCATGAGTTGACATGGGTCCACATACATCACTATGTATGAGTTCCAACAACTCAGTGGCTCTCTCTCCAATTCCACTAAATAGAGAGTTGGTCAGTTTTTCACAAAGGTAATGCTCGCAAGTTGCATATCACACATAGTCGAATGGATCTAGATATCCATCATTTAGCAACTTTTGAATCATTCTCTCATGGATATGACCTAGCCTACAATGCCATAGGTATGCACTGTTCACCTTATCTCCTTTCCTCTTAGACACTTACATTCATGATATGTGGAGTAGTGTCTTGCATAAACAAACCTTTATGCAATATTACTCTCGTCAATCTCCCCTCGGCTTTGCTAGAATTTACAATAAATTGTAAATGTAATAAGCAATACTGGTATCCAATACCAATGCACTATCACAAAAATCTGCCAATTGGAGATTGATCATGAATGTAGCTGAAGCTTCTCCAAGCTTCTATTTCGCCCTTTCTGCAAGGTACTCTTTGTAGTTCCTCTTCTAGTGCCCATCTTTACCATAGTGGAAGCACTGGCCTTTGTCCTTTGCTGGGTCTTTCTTAGCAACCTTTGCTTTACCTGATTTGCCCTTGCCCTTTCCCTTCTTAAGGGACCTTTCTGCTTTCCTTTTCTTTTTGGTCTCACCAGTGTAGAGAACTGGCTTCTCTTTCTTAATAGTACTTGTTGAATCTCGGATTTTGATGATGAAGTCAATTGTCATTTGTTATCTAATCTATATGTTGAGATAAGTGTGCAGAATTAACTACGATGAAAGTGAGACATGCAGCAGGAGTTGCGTCGGAGTCAAGACAATGATCACGTTGGGAGTTCGAGAGTTCGACGAAAGTTCGAACAGTCGTCGGAAGTTCTACGGGAACAAATCCGAGAAGTCCATAAGCTTGCCAAAGAAGCTCGTCGGAACTCGCCAAGTGAATCGTCACAAGTCCAGGAGTTTGCCGGAAGTCCGCAGGAGCATCACCGAGGGTTCATCGGATGATCGACGGAAGTTCGCCGGAAGCTCGCCGGAAGAAGCGATTGACGCACCGGAGCAAGTTGCAGTAAATGTCTTAGGAAAAATCATAGTTAGCACATTGATTAAGTTGGAAATGGGGGGTGATCCCATTAACTTAATCTTGGGGCAATTGGGCCCTTGAAAAACCCAAATTGGGCCGAATGGATCAACCCATTCAGATCTTGATTTCTGCCAAGCGGTTGAACCGCCCAAGGTAGGAGGTTGCACCGCCAGGGCTCAGTCTCCGAGCGAGACTGGGAGGTGCAACCGCTCCAGCCAGGTGGTGGCACTGCCTCGGGCTCAGTCTCCGAGCGAGACTAGGCGGTGCAACCTCCCTTAATAAGAGGTGGCACCGCCTGAGCTCGGTCTTCAAGCTCTGCCGGGCGATGCAACCGCCTCAGTCAGGAGGTGCAACCGCCTGAGCTCGGTCTTCGAGCTTTGTCAGGAGGTGCAACCGCCCCTGACAGGAGGTAGCACCGCCCAGAGGCTCAGTCTTCGAGCTCTGCCAAGCGGTGCAACCGCTCCAGTCAGGAGGTGCAACCACCTGATCTCGGAATTCTGGGAATTGACAGTTTTAAGCTCCAAATTTGAACTGAGTTGGGGCCTATAAATACCCCACCCATTCAGCACTGAAAGGAAATCAACTTACACCAAAATCTTGATCTTTTTCTGTGATTCTTAGAGCTCAAAATTGTTGTAAAGGCCAAAAGTTCTTCTCCCTCTGTTCTTCCAAGTTCTGAGTGGAAAAGAGAGGAGAGAAAATTCTATAAGGGTTGTCTCCTAAGCCCGTCAAAAGGAGTGAAACTATAAAAGGGTGGTTGGCCTTCGCATATTGAAGGAAGGCCTCTAGTTGACGTCGGTGACCTCGTTGGTGGAGGAAGCCAAAAGTGGAGTAGGTCAAGATTGACCGAGCCACTCTAAATCTCGGTTTGCATTTACTTTAAGCATCTTATCTTTACTGTAAACCTCCTCAATAGCTTACTGCCTTTTGTGTTTTTACGAACGTATTTCAAAGTTCAGTGCTTTCCGAATCGAGGTTTAAGACACAAATCAGTTTTATCGTACGAACGTCATATTTCAATTTGCGCTTACGTTCTAATTTCCATTATAACTGCAAACTGACTTTATATCTTTGCTTTAACTGCATCTCGCCTTATCTCAAGTTAAAGTGGTTTAAGAATCAGCTTTTATACCTAAATCGCTTTTATCGTACGAACGTCGTATTTCAGTTTGCGCTTATATTCTGATTTCCATCATAACTGTAAACTGCGTTCATATCTTTGCTGCATCTCTCCTACTCAAAAGTTGAAGTGATTTACGAATCGGCTTTCTTACCAAAATCACTACTATCGAATGAAAGCAGTTTTCGATTTTAATTGCAGAAGGTTTTCCGCTGCACTAATTCACTCCCCCCCCCCCTCTTAGTGCTCTTGATCCTAACAATTGGTATCAAAGCGGGGTTAACTCTCTAACGGATTAAAACCTAAGAGAGATGGCATACGTCGGAAACCAAGAAGGCCATTCTATTACACGTCCACTCATGTTCAGTGGGACGGACTACACCTATTGGAAGACCTGAATGAGGATCTTTCTAATTTCTATGGATTTTGAACTTTGGAATCTTGTCGAAAACGGATTTTCGAAGCCTTCTCTTCCAGTGATCGATTGGAATAAATTGGAAAAGAAGGCTTTTGCTCTTAATGCAAAGGCTATGAATGCCTTATTTTGTGCACTTGATAAAAACGAGTTTAACCGTGTTTCGACCTGTGAAACCGCATTTGATATTTGGCACACACTCGAAGTGACTCACGAAGGCACAAGTAGAGTGAAAGAGTCAAAAATCAATCTTCTATTACATTCTTTCGAACTTTTCTGGATGAAACCGAGTGAAACCATTGGCGACATGTTTACCCGTTTCACGGATGTCGTCAATGGTCTAAAAGGACTCGGAAAAAGTTTTTCGAATTTTGAGCTCGTAAATAAGATTCTAAGATCCCTTCCTATGAGTTGGGATCCTAAAGTCACTGCTATTCAAGAGGCGAAAGATCTAAGCAACTTCCCTCTTGAAGAACTAATCGGGTCATTAATGACCTACGAGATGACTTGCAAAGCTCATGAAGAGCAAGAAGACATCCTTCCAAAGAACAGGAAGGATATGGCACTTAAAACTTCAGAAGGCCACTTGAGAGAAAACTCAAGTGATGAGGACTGTGATGATGACTTGGCACTTCTAACAAGAAAATTTAAAAAATTCATTAAAAGAAACAAGTTTAAGAATGACGTAAAAAATAAACTTGAACCCAAGAAGGACCAAGTTATTTGCTATGAGTGCAAAAAGCCGGGACACTACAAGAGTGATTGTCCCCAAGCCAAAAAGAGAACATCAAAGAAGAAGGCACTTAAAGCAATGTGGGATGACTCGAGTGCGTCCGAAGAAGAGGAGTCCAACACCGAGCAAGTTGCTCACTACGCCTTAATGGCCATCGGAGAGGAGGTAACAAATTTAATCAATGCAGATTTATCATTTGATGAATTATTAAATGCCTTCCATGACTTATTTGATGAATGCAAGATTATTAGTAGAAAATATAAATTGCTAAAAAAGGAGCATGATAGTCTTACTTGTAATTTAGATAAGTTAAAAACTGAATATTATGATAGTTTAAGTTCATGCATAAAATGCCATGATCTAGAAACTCTCCAAAAGGAAAACTTGCTACTTAAGGACACTTTGAAGAAATTCGAGGTTGGTAGCAAGTCATTGAACATGATCCTTGCAAACAAGGGTCACGTTCCCAAAAGAAGTGGAATTGGATTTGTGAGAAGTCCTCACCAAAATCTAACCACCTTCATAAAAGGCCCCATCTTACATGTTCGACACGAAAGCAAATGCAACTTTTGTTGCAAATTTGGACACAAAACGCATTGTTGTCCATTCAAGAAAATTAGTCCAAACAAATTAATTTGGGTTCCTAAAGGAACCATAATAAATTCTATGCAACATGATAAACAATGTAGATCTATTTTTGAGGCACCCAAAAGCAAATGGGTTCCTAAAAATCATCCTTTCTTGTAGAAACCTATACCATCGCAAGCTAGGAGCAAGAGATGGTACCTTGATAGTGGATGCTCAAGGCATATGACCAGAGATCCATCTCAATTCTCTAAGCTCACTAGCATAGACGAAGGCTATGTCACCTTCGGAGACAACAACAAGGGTAAAATCATTGGCAAAGGAACCATAGGTAACAAATCCAACTTCTTTATTGAAGATGTTTTGTTAGTTAATGGTTTAAAACATAACCTCTTAAGCATTAGTCAACTATATAATAAAGGATACATTGTCAGATTCGAATCTAATGCTTGCATCATTGAAAAACCACACAAAAACATGTCTATGATTGCATTAAAACAAAATAACGTATACACTATTGACATCAATGATTTGTGTAATGAAATGTGTTTTTCGGTTTTGAATGAGGATGCTTGGTTATGGCATAGAAGATTAGGTCATGCTAGCATGAAACTAATCACTCAAATATCATCTAAAGAACTTGTAAGAGGAATTCCTCATATCAAGTTCATCAAAGATAATGTATATGATGCTTGCCAATTAGGCAAACAAATTAAGGGTTGTTTCAAATCTAAGAATCAAATAAGCACCTCTAGGCCCTTACAATTGATCCATATGGACTTGTTCGGACCAATCTCTACATCAAGCCTAGGAGGTAGCAAATACGCCTTCGTCATTGTGGATGACTATAGCGGATATACATGGACTTACTTCTTAAAAAAGAAAAATGAATGCTTTATATATTTTACCAAGTTTTGTAAACTTGTTCAAAATAAGAAGGGGTCTATGATTTCGTCAATTAGAAGTGATCACGGTGGAGAATTTCAAAACCATGATTTCCAAGAATTTTGTGAACTCAATGGATACAACCATAATTTCTCTACTCCAAGAAATCCTCAACAAAATGGAGTAGTAGAAAGAAAAAATCGAAATTTACAAGAAATGGCAAGAACCATGTTGAATGAACATAGCCTACCCAAATATTTTTGGGCCGAAGCCGTAAACACCGCATGCTATATTTTGAATAGAGTTCTGGTAAGACCCTTACTCACCAAAACTCCTTATGAGTTATGGAACAACAAAAAACCCAATGTTTCATATTTTAAAGTCTTTGAGTGTAAGTGTTTTATCTTGAATGAAAAGGATAACTTAGGAAAATTTGATGCTAAATCCGATGAAGAAATCTTTCTTGGTTATTCTTCGGTTTCTAAAGCTTTTCGTATCTTTAATAAAAGAACCTTAATTATTGAAGAATCCATTCATGTTGTTTTCAATGAGATTTCCGAAATCAGGAAAAACGATTTTGATGATGATGTTAATTTTGATTCCTTAAATTTAAATGAAACCCTATCTCCAACTAGCAACTTGGATGCATCCACTTCCGAAACATCCTTACCCAAGGATTGGAAGTATGTAGATACTCATCCCAAGGAGCTAATCTTAGGAGACACATCAAAGGGGGTTCAAACACGATCATTTCTTAAAAAATTTTGTGCGAACGCCGCTTTTTTCTCCCAAATTGAACCCAAATGTGTTGACGAAGCCATGAAAGATGATTCATGGATTATCGCAATGCAAGATGAATTGAATCAATTTGAGAGAAATGAGGTGTGGAAGCTTGTTCCTAGGCCAAATAACCATTTAGTTATTGGTACTAAATGGGTCTTTAGAAACAAGCAAGATAAAAATGGTATCGTGGTTAGAAACAAGGCTAGATTAGTGGCCAAAGGTTTCAACCAAGAAGAAGGTATCGATTACGAAGAAACCTTCGCTCCTGTGGCTCGATTGGAAGCCATAAAGATGCTCCTTGCCTACGCTAGTAGTAATAATTTTAATTTGTTTCAAATGGATGTTAAAAGTGCTTTTCTTAATGGCTTTATTTTCGAAGAAATCTATGTTGAACAACCTCCTGGATTTGAAAATAATAGCCTCCCTAATCATTTGTTTAGATTAACTAAAGCTCTCTATGGTTTAAAACAAGCCCCAAGGGCTTGGTATGAGAGACTTAGTTCTTTTCTTATTGAAAATAATTTCACAAAAGGCAAGGTTGATACTACATTATTCATCAAGAATTTTGAAAATAATTTTCTCATTGTTTAGATTTATGTTGATGATATTATCTTTGGTTCCACGAATGAATCTCTTTATGAATTGTTTGCTAAAACTACAAGTCTTGAATTCGAAATGAGTTTAATGGGAGAATTAACAATCTTCCTAGGCTTACAAATCAAACAACTAAGCAATGACATCTTTGTTTGTCAAACTAAATATGCTATGAATTTATTAAAAAAATTTAATATGAATAACTCAAAGGCTATTAACACTCCTATGAGCACCTCCACTAAGTTAGAAATTGATGAAAGTGGAGAAAGCTTCGATCAAAAAACTTATAGGGGCATGATAGGAAGTTTACTTTACCTCACTACAACCAGACCATACATCATGTTCGGTGTAGGACTTTGTGCTAGATTTCAATCAAACCCTAAGATATCTCATCTCAAAACAGTTAAAAGAATACTTAGATATCTTAATGGTACCACAAATTTAGGATTATGGTACCCAAAATCAGAGAATCTTAAGTTAATTGCTTATGCTGATGCGGACTTTGCTAGCTGTAGACTAGATAGAAAAAGCACATCAGGATCATGTCAATTTTTAGGGCATGCCCTTGTTTCCTGGTCATCTAAGAAACAAAACTCGGTTGCACTATCAACAACCGAAGCTGAATATATTGCAGCAAGTGCATGCTGTGCACAAGTTGTATGGATGAAAAACACCTTAGAAAATTACAAAGTTCATCTTAAAAATATTTCCATTAAATGTGATAACACAAGTGCGCCAAATCGCGCGAGGTTCCTCGTCGGGTGCTCGGCGAACGGAGGACCGAGTTCGTGAGGATCATCATGAAATTGATTACAAACTAATTAGCAAGTGTAAATATTATAAATTAGTTTATGAAAGAATTAAAATATTGAATCCTATATATAATGATGAAACTAATTGATGAGTTTATTGGACTAATATACTTCTGAAATAAGTGATATAGGAAATACTTTGATCATAGACTTGTATCGCTAAAGGGCAAACTATTGAGTAGGAAACTCGAACGTTGTGCTGAAAAATTATTATGTAAAAAATTGGACATCGAGCTAACGGATTGGTTGACATACCAAAAATCGAACTTCATACTAAAGCTTTGGGTATTGTGCTAAACAGATTGAATATTATGCCAAAAGATTAGATATCATGGAAAAGTCGATATGCCGATAGAATGGGTGATATACTAAAGGAAAGGAAAATATACCAGAGTTTTGGATGAAGTATCGAAAGATTATATAATATGCCAAAAAAGCATACAATGTGCCGAAAACTTCATAAATATGCTAGATGTATACTCGATTTGTCAAGGTCTTAATCAAGGGAGTTCATCGGAAGCTTACCGGAAGACTCACCGAAAAGTTCGCCGGAGGATCGTCGAGTGAAAAATCGACGTACCGGACCATGCTTGCCTTAATCATAGTTAGAATGATAATTAGAGTTGATTTGGGAGGTAATCCCATTAACTCTGTTATGAGCTAACTAGGCTCGGAGTTGGGCTGATTTGGGCCGGATTCAAGGCCCAACCAAGATGCTGAATTCCGGGCCGACGGTGGCACCGCTTGGAAAGCAGCACCCAAGTGGTCTGGGCGGTAGTGTCGCCTAGACTAGGCGGTGGTACCGCCGGTAGTAAATGCTGCTAGCGGTGGTACCGCTCCTATCAAGTGGTGGTACCGTTAGAGCTCAGTCTCCGAGCCTTGTCAGGTGGTAGTACCAACCAGACTAGGTGGTGGTACTACCCAGTGTCAATTGACAAGCGATGGTACCGCTAGTACCCCAGAAATATGGGATTATACACTTTTTGGCTCTATTTTTAAAAGTCATTGGGGCCTATAAATACTCCACCCTTTTCTGCATGAAAGGGTACCAAAGTGTGATTATAATCTTGAGTTATTGGGGTGTAAAAGTGTTGTAAACAAGTGCTAGAATCCTCCTCCTCTCTTTCTAAGTTATGTGGTTCCTGTCTCTCAGAAAGGAAGCAGGAAACCCAAACATATATCGGCATTACAATTGAAGAAAGGAGTACGAAAATGTGAACTAACATTCGTGGCTGCTATGAAGCTAGAGCCACTTGACGAGAAGGTCATTCATGAACTTGTTGTGGTGGCGAACATCCTAAAGGAGTTCACGGATGTTATGCTACCCGAGTTACCGAAGAATCTACCGCTACATAGAGGCGTGGATCACCACATTGAGCTGGAGCTAGGAGTGAAGATACCAACGAGACCACCCTACCACATGCCCCCTCTAGAGTTGGCAAAGCTCAGAAAGCAGTTAGGTGAACTACTAAGCGATGGTCTCATCCGCAGTTCAAAAGTACCATTCGGAGCTCTAGTTCTCTTCTAGAAGAAACAAGATAGGAGCCTCCGACTATGCATTGATTACCAAGCCCTCAACAAAGTACGGTGAAGAACAAGTATCCCATCCCGCTTATCGTGGACTTGTTCGACCAATTGGGCAAAGCCAAATATTTCTCAAAACTCAACCTTCAGTTGGGGTATTATGTTAAAACCCTTGTAGATTCTAAACTTGAGGTTGATCTCTTTAGGGGATCAGCCTCCTTGAAACTCTATAGGGATTCCTCCCTCTAAGTTGCTGCTCAAAGGCTGCAGAAAAGATTCATCTATTGCTTATCTAAAGAGGAGGAATATATGGTTATTTATAGGGCATCTAACCCCTAACTCTTAATAGGACTCCTACTCAAGACTCCTATTCCTTTATAACTCCTAATTCTTCTCTAAGAAACAACCTCCTAACCCTAGCCAGCCTCTTCACCTCTTAATAGGGGTCAGCTTAGGTAGGTTTTACATGAATGTCCCTTTCAATTAGGACTCTCCTAGCTAGAGTCCTAACAGACCTGCCCTCTTCAAATCAGCCTTGTTCTCGAGGCTGACGATTTATGAATTTTGGGAATTTGATTTTCAAGTTGTCATAGTTCTCCCAAGTGGCATCTTCAGTTGGTAGGTTCGCCCACTATATTAGCACTTCAGTAGTGGGTCATCATCGTCGAGTCATGATCTGTCGATCAATAATGGCACTTAGCTGGGTCTAGAGTTCTCTTTGGGTTGTCATATTTGGTGGGTAGCTTTGGGCTATCTCCAAGCATCAATTTACAACTTTCATCTAGCCATCGGTTTGTGGGTGATATGTCATACTCCTTTGCAATTTAATACCCTGCTGATAGAACCCTTGCAGATTCTAAACTTGGGGTTGATCTCTTTAGGGGATCGGCCTCCTTGGAACTCTATAGGGGTTCCTCCCTCCAAGTTGCTGCTCAAAGGCTGCAGAAAAGATTCATCTATTGCTTATGAAAAGAGAAGGAATACATGGCTATTTATAGGGCTTCTAAACCCTAACTCCTAATATGACTCCTACTTAAGACTCTTACTTCTGACCAACTCCTAATAGGACTCCTAGTCAAGACTCCTATTCCCTTACAACTCCTAATTCTTCTCTAAGAAAACACCTCCTACATGAATGCCCCTCTCAATTAGGACTCTCCTAGCTAGAGTCCTAACAGAATGTCCCTCTCAATTAGGACTCTCCTAGTTAGAGTCCTAACAGTTTTACATGAATGTCCCTCTCAATTAGGACTCTCCAAGCTAGAGTCCTAACAGACCCGCTCTCTTCAAATCAGCCTTGTCCTCGAGGCTGATGATTCGTGAATTCTGGGAATTTGATCTTCAAGTCGTCATAGTTCTCCCAAGTGGCATCTTCTATTGGTAGGTTCGCCCACTGTATTAGCACTTCATTAGTGGGTCGTCGTCTTCGAGTCACGATCCGTCGATCAATAATGGCACTTGGCTGGGTCTGGAGTTCTCTTTGGGTAGTCATATTTGGTGGGTGGCTTTGGGCTGTCTCCAAGCACCTATTTAAAACTTCCGTCTGGCTGTTGGTTTGTGAGTGATATGTCGTACTCCTTTTTAATTTAGTACCCTGCATATGGAATAACTTTGTCCAAAATCTGCTCTTGAAGATGCAAGTAGAATTTGTCACAAGCACAATGTGTCCCTTATAGCATAATTCTTTTGAGTCCCGATTGTAATGAGCCACGGAGCTTGGTGCTTCCTCTAATTTTTTTTATATCTTATTGGTCTCTGAATCTTCCTGCCATTCCATCTTAATATCCTCAAGGAAGTCGCTGGTTGGAAGTAAAACGATCGAAAATTCAGCTTGCTCAAGTAGCTGCGAAAGCGTATCTGCAACAATATTCTCTTTCCACCTTTTGTAAGTTATTTCATAATCAAATCCAAGAAGTTTTGTTACCCATTTTTGCTGCTCAGGGGATGATATCTTTTGCTCCAAAAAGTACTTAAGGCTTTTTTGGTCGGTTTTAATTTGAAATCGTCGACCAATCACGTAGGGTCTCCACCGCGTTGCTGCGCGCACAATGGCGAGCATCTCCTTATCATATGTTGACTTATTTTGATAGGAGGGAGATAATGCCTTGCTAGTGTATGCGAGTGTTCGACGATCTTGCATGAGAATGGCTCTAATTCTGACTCCAGATGTGTCGGCCTCAATAATGAAGGGTCGGTTGAAATCTGGTAGTGTTAGCACCGGCGTTGTCGTCATGGCTGCCTTAAGTTTGTCGAAGACCGTGGAGGCTCTATCCAACCATTAGAGGACATCTTTTTTCAGTAAGGAAGTAAGTGGTGCACTGATCTTTCCATAGTTTTTCACGAACTTGCGGTAGTAGCCTGTTAAACCTAGAAAGCCATATAGCAATTTTATTTTTCTCGGGGTCAGCCAGTTTTGCATTGCTCCAATCTTGAAGGGGTCCACCATCACACCTTCCTCTGATATGATATGCCCAAGATATCCTAACTTTTGTTGAAGAAAGTAAAAATTTCTAGTGGCCGTTGTGTGTTCGAAAGGCGGTTTTCGGTATGACTTCTTCGTACACTCGTATTTGATAATACCCGGATCAAAGGTCCATCTTTGTGAAGATTTGTGCTCCCTTTCATATAGCAATTCATCTAGTACTGGAATAGGGTATTTATCCTTGATGGTTATGCCATTGAGAGCTCGGTAATCAACGCATATTCGTCATGTTTCGTCCTTCTTGTGTACAAGTAGCACCGGTGAAGAGTAGAGGTTGCAACTCGGCCGAATAACTCCTGTTTCGAGCATCTCTTTTATAATCCTTTCTATTTCATCCTTTTGGAGATGTAGATACTGATATGGCCAAGTATTTACTGAAGATTTGCCTGGAAGAATCGTTATACAATGATCATGCCGACGGGTAAGAGGTAGGTTGCACGGTTTGTCAAATATATTTAAAAATTCAGCAAGCAAAGGAAGTAGATTTGGATCTTCAAATTCTATTGGCTCTCCCTTAGTTTGCTGCTCAAGTTGTACCAAAAAGCCACTGCATGCTTTATGCAAAACATTCTCCATTTGTTGTGTGCAAATCGTTGTTATGTCGCCCCCACGTTTCCCGTGCAATGTCACCTGTTTCTCCTTACTGTAAAATTTCATAATTAGTTTCATAAAATTCTAGAAAATATCACCTAATGTCGTCAACCATTTAATTCTGAGCATGGCCTCATGATTGTTAAGAGGGAGAAGGAAGAAATCTGTAATTATCTCTTGGTCCTTTAGCAATAGTTTCTCTTGCGGGCGCCTACGATCACAATTCAAAATCCGTCCGTTGATGACCTTAACATCAAACCTGCAGTGATTCTCGATAGGTAATGCTATCCGAACAACAAGCTTACTATATAGGAAGTTAGTAGTACTGCCCGTGTCGATGAGAACAATGATCGGATGTTGTTTGAGAAGGCCTCCAACTTTCATCGTTTGCGGGTTTGAGTAGCTGGCTAGTGCGTGTACTGTAACGTCAGTCGGTTGTGGCTCTTCTTCCGCATCTTCTTCTTCATGTTCAAGGCTCTCTTTTGGATGTTCAATGACCTCTTCTTCTATCGATTCAATCATAAGAAGTCCTCCTTTACTACAGCGATGCTCACGGCTCCACGGCTCGTCACAATGCCAACATAACCCCTTCGCATATCGCTCCCGAAGCTCTTCTCCTGTTAACCTCTTTGGTGCAGGGACTGTTGGGAAATCATAGGGGGGGGGCGACATCATATGCGCAGCGGAAGAACAAGAAAACAAAAATCCCCGATTCCCAAAAAGATGTTCATCGTCGTGCGAAGATTGGTGCGCAAAATCCGCAAAAACACAAAACTACGTATAGAGATTGTGTTACCTAGGGAGATCGTATATCCCTATTTCCTTGCAGATCCTTAGGAGAGGGTGAAGGAGGTCAAGCGTCCTCCTCTCTAGCGGTGATCCACACAGCAGGGTTGCGACGACGCTCCTCAAAACTCCAGGCCTACTCTGAGGTGGAGAGGGAGAGGAGAATAGGAAGGGCAAGCAAAGACTCTAGCCTATGAGGCTGTGAATCCCTCCTATTTATAGAGATCCCGTGTCAAAACCCTAATGGGTCCTTTCCCTAGTGGGTATTGGATCTGCATCCAATAAGACAAGGGCTCCGTCGGATATCTCATATCCGAACCTCTACTCATCGCAATGCCTACCATATGTGTGTGACCCTCTAGGCCCAATATCGAGCTGGCCGTGAGTCATACCTGTCAGAACTCCTTCTAACTCAGTGAATTATTATCTCTGTAATAATTCACTCGACTCATCGACTACGGAAGTACTATGCCACTACGCCGTAGTCCCCAGACGATACAGGGGAATCCAATCCATTAGACCTGTCTGTCCTCAGTTACCATGTACCTATAGTCCCTCATCCATCTAATATCCCAGAGACCGTATATCGAGCATGGTGCTGTCAGACCCATACGGTTTCTACTCGAGTCTCGCTCTAATCGGATTCTCCCGGAGAACTCTTTCTCTCTCAACCCGAATGACCCTGGCCAGGGATTTGTCTGAGCAAGAACACATGGGATATTCCTCTCATGATACCGAGAGTGGATGATCCTCTATCGACACTCAATAGCCCTCGTAAGGTCGACTACCACTCCCAATGACCAGCTGTACTAGATCTGGGAACAGCCAAACCTATAAGTCTGGTATCAAAGAGTGGAGCACTCATACAGGACATCCTTGGTGTCTCAAGTCTAAGAACCAGATACACCACTAGGACTACGGAATCGTTGTCTGACAATAAGGCATCATCAACCATCCAGCATTCCGTAAGCGGATCAATCAGTGAACTCATTCTCCAATGAGCACCTGTACTGTATCCCTAGTGTCCCTACACGAGCAGCTATGAGACCAGCTGCATCCATCATATGGACGGGTATACAGCACACCAGTCTATCCGGTTATCACGATGTCCCTCTCGAGTAACCTATGATCGGGATTATTTAGGATATGTGTTTAAAGGTGAATCGATCTCATTATCGTGATCTCATCACGATCCGATTCCCATTGCACAAATCTAAGGACATCACAATATATATGCATTTATGCAATAGTTATAAAGTGATATATGCCAAAATATAATAAGCAAAAAGATTCTGTATCAAGTCACACGTGCCATCACTCACGTGATTGGCTTGCTGGGCACTTATGACTAGCAATCTCCCACTTGACCTAAAGCCAATCACCTATGTGTCTGATCCCCATCAGACCCCTGTGACGCTCAAAGACAATCTGAGACAATGGCTTTGTTAGTGGATCTGCAATGTTATCTTCGGATGGAACTCTTTCCACTGCTACATCTCCTCGGGTCACGATCTCTCTGATAAGGTGGAACCTCCTCAGAACATGCTTAGATTTCTGATGAGACCTAGGTTCCTTCGCTTGAGCAATTGCCCCGTTGTTGTTGCAATATAGGGAAATCGGCTCCTCACTATCCGGCACGACTCCCAAATCTGTGATGAACTTCTTCAACCAGACTCCCTCCTTTGCTGCATCTGATGCAGCAATGTACTCCGCCTCTGTGGTCGAGTCAGCAGTGGTATCTTGCTTGGAACTCTTCCAGCACACTGCTCCTCCATTCAAGGTGTACACATACCCTGAATTCGACTTGCTATCATCGACATCAGACTGAAAACTTGAGTCAGTGTAGCCTTCAACCTTAAGGCTATTACCTCCATATACTAGTAAAAGATCCTTAGTCCTTCTCAAGTACTTAAGGATACACTTTACTGCTTTCCAGTGCTCCAAGCCTGGATCCGCCTGATACCTGCTTGTGACACTCAGAGCATGCGCTATATCAGGCCTAGTACATAGCATGGCATACATGATAGACCCTATTGCTGAGGCATAAGGTATCATATCCATGTTCGCCCTTTCTTCTGGAGTCTTTGGGGACATACTCGTAGAAAGCGATATCCCATGTCTCATCAGTATGAGACCTCTTTTGGAATTTTCCATGCCAAACCTTTTGACAATAGTTTCTATGTACCTGGACTGGGACAAGCCAAGCATCCTTTTGGATCTATCTCTATAGATTCTAATCCCCAAGATATAAGATGCTTCTCCTAAGTCCTTCATGGAGAAGTGTCTAGATAACCAAGCCTTTATTGTGGATAGCATTCCTATGTCATTCCCAATGATGAGGATGTCATCCACATATAATACCAAAAAGCTAATAGCGCTCCCACTTACCTTTCTGTATACACAAGGCTCATCTTCGTTCTTAACGAAGTCATAAGATCTGATTGCCTCATCAAATCTTATGTTCCAACTTCGGGAAGCTTGCTTTAGTCCATAAATGGATCTAAGCAACCTACACACCTTATCTGGGCAGTTCTTGGACACGAATCCCTCAGGTTGCATCATATACACCTCCTCCTCCAGGTTCCCGTTGAGGAATGCGGTTTTCACATCCATCTGCCAGATCTCATAATCATAGTGTGCTGCAATAGCCAATAGAATTCTGATGGATTTTAGCATTGCTACGGGTGAGAAAGTTTCGTCGTAGTCAACACCTTGCCTTTGACGATACCCCTTAGCCACTAGCCTTGCTTTATAGGTCTCTACCTTTCCATCTACTTCGATCTTTTTCTTAAAGATCCACTTGCAACCGATGGGTACAATACCTTCGGGTGCATCAACTAGGTTCCAAACCTTATTGGAGTACATAGAATCCATTTCAGAATTCATGGCTTCTTTCCACTTCCCGGAGTCTATACTCATAATAGCCTCCTCGTAGGTCTGAGGATCAATATCCTCTACATCCTCTGCTCTAATATGTGCCACATATCTCTCAGGAGGATGGGATACTCTATCAGACCTGCGTAAAGTTGAAACTTGTGTATTAGATACCTGAACAGACTCGGGCTGTAGAGTGGTGCTTGAGCTTGGTTCCCTAACTTCGCTCATCTCTATCATTCTCCCACTGTCTCCGCCAAGAATGTGTTCCTTCTCAAGGAACACTGCTCTCTTAGCTACAAAGACCTTTTGATCCTCGAGATGATACAAATAATACCCACAAGTTTCCTTGGGGTATCCCACAAATTTACATCGCCCTGTCCTTGATTCTAACTTATCGGGGTTGTGTCTTTTAACATGGGCAGAGCAGCCCCAAATCTTAACTACTTTAAGATCAGGCTTCTTCCCTTTCCATATCTCATATGGTGTAGACACCACCGACTTAGTTGGAACTCTGTTCAGAAGGTAAGCTGCGGTTTCTAGGGCATATCCCCAGAATGAGATGGGTAGGTCAGCGAAACTCATCATGGACCGTACCATATCTAATAATGTACGATTTCTCCTTTCAGAGACACCATTGAGCTGAGGTGTATAAGGAGGTGTCCATTGGGATAATATCCCATGGTCCTTGAGGAAGTGAGTAAACTCTGTACTTAAGTACTCACCTCCTCGATCTGATCGAAGAGTTTTGATACTCTTTCCAGTCTGGTTCTCCACCTCATTCTTATACTCTCTGAATTTCTCAAAGGCCTCGGACTTGTACTTCATTAAGTACACATATCCATACCTTGAGAAATCATCAGTAAATGTAATGAAGTAGGAGTAACCTCCAATGGCATGAGTTGACATGGGTCCACATACATCACTATGTATGAGTTCCAACAACTCAGTGGCTCTCTCTCCAGTTCCACTAAATGGAGAGTTGGTCAGTTTTCCACGAATGCAAGGCTCACAAGTTGCATATGACACATAGTCGAATGGATCTAGATATCCATCATTTAGCAACTTTTGAATCCTTCTTTCATGGATGTGACCTAGCCTACAATGCCACAGGTATGCACTGTTCAACTCATCTCGTTTCCTTTTGGACACATTTATATTCATGATATGTGGAGTGGTGTCTAACATAAATAAACCATTATGCAATGTTCCTTTCGTGATGATCTTATCATCTAATAATATCGAACAACCATTGTTCTCAAAAATAAATTTATATCCACTAACTGTTAAACATGAAATGGAGATAATGTTTTTGATAATAGAAGGAACAAAATAACATGCATCTAATGCAATAAAAGCTCCACTAGGCAGATGTAGGGCGACCTCGCCAATAGCTAATACAGCAACTTTTGCTCCATTACCCATCTTGAGGTCCATCTCGCCTCTCTCTAGTCTCCTAGGCCTTGCCAGAACCTGCAACGAATTACATATATGATAAGCACTACCGGTATCTAATACCCATGTGTTATCATAAGAGTCTGACAAATGGAGACTGATCATGAATGTACCTGAAGCTTCATCAAGCTTTTGTTTCGCCCTTTCTGCAAGGTACTCTTTGCAGTTTCTCTTCCAGTGCCCATCTTTACCATAGTGGAAGCACTGGCCTTTGTCCTTTGTTGGGTCTTTCTTAGCAACCTTTGCTTTACCTTGTTTGCCCTTGCTCTTTCCCTTCTTAAGGGACCTTTCTGCTTTCCTTTTCTTTCTGGTCTCACCAGTGTAGAGAACTGGCTTCTCTTTCTTAATAGAGTACTCTCTGCCTCCCTCAACATATTGAGGAGCTCTGGGAGAGTCACCTCAAGCTTGTTCATATTAAAGTTCATTATGAACTGTGAAAAGGAATCTGGTAGGGACTGAAGCACAATGTCCACACACAAGTTATCCTCTAGGACCATTCCTAGACCTGTGAGTTTCTCTATCCACTCAATCATCTTTAGGACATGGTTCTGAACCGGTGTCCCCTCAGTCATCCTAGCGCGGAAAAGGCTCTTGGATATCTCATATCGTTGAGTCCTTCCCTGTTCCTCAAACAATTTACGGACATGTAGGAGAATGGATCTGGCATCTATCTTTTCATGTTGTCTCTGTAACTCTGGAGTCATAGAGCCCAACATATAGCACTGAGCAAGAGTGGAGTCATCAATGTACTTCACGTAGCGAGCGATCTCATCCTCGCTTGCCCCTTCTTCGGGCGTAGGCATCACTGTATCAAGGACGTACACGATTTTCTCCGCTGTGAGAACAATTCTCAAGTTACGGAGCCAATCCGTATAATTTGGACCAGTGAGGCGGTTGACATCAAGTATGCCACGTAAGGGATTTGAAAGCGACATTTTCTGAAAATAAAGATGTAGCAAAAATGAATAACATGCAGATTTTGCAAGAAATAAACTATCAAGATATGGACTTCTATCTTAATATGCTCCCACTATTTTACTAACGAGTCACGCGACACCCTCAGCACGTGAAACGGAAGTCTCCGGCAGACTTCTAGTGGGGATCAGGATCCAATCAGCGTCTTAGTGTAACCTCGAGGGACTCGACCAATCACACTAAGCCTAAAAGGTAGACAACTCTTGCCGATCACAACTCCTTGTGATTCCCGTCCTGTTCGGCCTCCGAATCACCATGGCCTCGAGGGACTCGACCAACCATGATGCTCGGTTAAGTCAACACCTTCGTTACAAGATGAGTCTGATTTGATGATATACCCTCGAGGGACTCGACCAAGCATATCATGCCCTCAGGTCACCGGTGACATCTCTATGTCGTAAGCAAGATAGCGAATCGCGATATAGGTGAGTCTCGAGGGACTCGACCAACTCAACCTACACCGGGATTCGGTTCCTACTCATAACGATGGAAGGCCACGTGGGTCAATCTAATTGCCTCACGTTTACCGACTTAATATTATCGAGAGATGTTTCTATGATTTGGTCTCCTAATATGACATGTCACACATATATATATTTAATATATATCTACATCGCATGCAAATATACATATCTAGTATGTGTATAAGCAATCACACCAGATGATCATGGACCACAACCTAATATGATTAGGCCCGAGCCAGTAGGCCTAATCACTCACATCAAGATCTATGTGTGCAACGGTGCATCTCCATGCCTTGTGATCGTCCATCTCGTCCTCGTTGGTTCCGTCGACATCTTGATGCATCTTCATGCATCACGATCGTCCGTCTCGTGGGTCCCGCTATGGCTTCCACGCTCCCGCTGCGCCTCCTCATGTGATTACAACTTAATCATAGGCACGCAGGCCCAACAATAAACGAGAAATATAATGGAGGTTCGCAGACCTCAATAATAATAATCACAAGTACACACATCACACGGTCCATGATCATCCGTCCACTCATCATACATCACATGTATAAATAATCATCATCATGTAGGACTACTAGATAATAATAAAAATAATAATCAACTAAACCTTTTAATTAATTAATATTTTCTGAAATCAGGGATATATAGGGAATTTCTCAATTCCTAAGGGTATTTTCGTAATTTGGACAAAAGACAGAAACTGGAATTTCTCAAATTCCGAGGGGCAAAACTGTCTTTTGCGCAGAAAACCCTAATACCCTTTCCCCTTTTCGCTGCCGCCGCCGCTGCCACCCTGCCGGCGGCGGCCTGTGCGGCGGGGCGAGGGCACTGCCCTCGCCTGCAGGCGGCACGCCCGCTGGCGGCGATGCCGCTGCGGGTGGGCGCCCTCTTCGGGCGCCGCCGCCTCCGCGGGCGGTTCTGCCCGCGAGTCAGCGCCCGCAGGTGGTGCTGCCTCGCTGGCGGCCGCCCCTGCGGGGTTTTTGCCCGTGGGAGCAGCGGCCACAAGCGCCGCTGCCCTGCGGTGCCTCAGCCCGCGCTGCTCAGTGGCCACAGGCGCTTCTACCGAGCGGGCTGCCAGCCCCGCCGGCCGCAAGCCTGCTGCAAGCAGACCGCCGGCCGGCTGCTGCAGGCACAGCGCTTGCGCATGCGCCGGCGCTGTGCTGCCTGGCTGCGGCTGCGGCTGGCTGCAGGCATGCAGATCGAGGGCAGCAACTGTTGCTGCCCTTCCTTGCTTTTGCGTCAACGATTTTGACGTCAATATTCTTCCTAAACACAACACACGCAGTTCAAAAACCAATCATTCGCACGAACAACCTGGCTCTGATACCACTGTTGGGAAATCATAGGGGGGGGCGACATCATATGCGCAGCGGAAGAACAAGAAAACAAAAATCCCCGATTCCCAAAAAGATGTTCATCGTCGTGCGAAGATTGGTGCGCAAAATCCGCAAAAACACAAAACTGCGTATAGAGATTGTGTTACCTAGGGAGATCGTATATCCCTGTTTCCTTGCAGATCCTTAGGAGAGGGTGAAGGAGGTCAAGCGTCCTCCTCTCTAGCGGTGATCCACACAGCAGGGTTGCGACGACGCTCCTCAAAACTCCAGGCCTACTCTGAGGTGGAGAGGGAGAGGAGAATAGGAAGGGCAAGCAAAGACTCTAGCCTATGAGGCTGTGAATCCCTCCTATTTATAGAGATCCCGTGTCAAAACCCTAATGGGTCCTTTCCCTAGTGGGTATTGGATCTGCATCCAATAAGACAAGGGCTCCGTCGGATATCTCATATCCGAACCTCTACTCATCGCAATGCCTACCATATGTGTGTGACCCTCTAGGCCCAATATCGAGCTGGCCGTGAGTCATACCTGTCAGAACTCCTTCTAACTCAGTGAATTATTATCTCTGTAATAATTCACTCGACTCATCGACTACGGAAGTACTAGGCCACTACGCCGTAGTCCCCAGACGATACAGGGGAATCCAATCCATTAGACCTGTCTGTCCTCAGTTACCATGTACCTATAGTCCCTCATCCATCTAATATCCCAGAGACCGTATATCGAGCATGGTGCTGTCAGACCCATACGGTTTCTACTCGAGTCTCGCTCTAATCGGATTCTCCCGGAGAACTCTTTCTCTCTCAACCCGAATGACCCTGGCCAGGGATTTGTCTGAGCAAGAACACATGAGATATTCCTCTCATGATACCGAGAGTGGATGATCCTCTATCGACACTCAATAGCCCTCGTAAGGTCGACTACCACTCCCAATGACCAGCTGTACTAGATCTGGGAACAGCCAAACCTATAAGTCTGGTATCAAAGAGTGGAGCACTCATACAGGACATCCTTGGTGTCTCAAGTCTAAGAACCAGATACACCACTAGGACTACGGAATCGTTGTCTGACAATAAGGCATCATTAACCATCCAGCATTCCGTAAGCGGATCAATCAGTGAACTCATTCTCCAATGAGCACCTGTACTGTATCCCTAGTGTCCCTACACGAGCAGCTATGAGACCAGCTGCATCCATCATATGGACGGGTATACAGCACACCAGTCTATCCGGTTATCACGATGTCCCTCTCGAGTAACCTATGACCGGGATTATTTAGGATATGTGTTTAAAGGTGAATCGATCTCATTATCGTGATCTCATCACGATCCGATTCCCATTGCACAAATCTAAGGACATCACAATATATATGCATTTATGCAATAGTTATAAAGTGATATATGCCAAAATATAATAAGCAAAAAGATTCTGTATCAAGTCACACGTGCCATCACTCACGTGATTGGCTTGCTGGGCACTTATGACTAGCAGGGACTTGGTCGACAGTAGGGGGGGCTGAGGGCTTCAATATTACTAGTTGAGGAGCGACCCTAGTCCTCCGAGCTTCATGGTTCAATTGCTCCTCTTGATGTCGTGCAAAAGAGATGGCTGCCATAAGCGTATACGGTTGTCGCGCTTTAACTTCTCCTTGGATCTCCGGCTTCAAGCCCTCAATGAAGGTCCTCAATAGTTGTTTTTGAGACCAATCACGAGTTTGATTAGATAACCTTTCAAACCTGGTTTGGTACTCCTTAATGGTGGAGGTTTGTTGGATCTTTGCTAGTTGTTCGTCAATATTCTCGTAATCGGTTGGTCTGAAGCGAATCAGCAGTCCTTCTTTGAATTGTCGCCATGAAAGGACTCCATAAGTATGTTCAAACTAGTCAAACCACTGTATAGCATCCCCTTCAAGATGTATAGCTGCAATTTTCACCATAGATACATCCGCGGTTTTGTGGTACCGAAAATATTGCTCCACGCGAGAGATCCAACTAATCGGGTCTCCTTCTTCCCATCTAGGAAAGTCCACTCTCATGCATGGATAGTTGGGGTTGGTCATAGAGCCTACCCTCCCTTGGAAGTCATCTCTTCGGGCTTGGTGTGATTGGGCAAAGCTCTCTCCTTGATATGATTTCTTCGGGCTTAGTGGTCGGCCTAATCTGAGTTCGGTAAAGAGCGTCCAAATCTTATCCTCTATTCGTGCCTCCAAGGCTTCAAATTTAGCATTGATTGCCTCCTTAGATTCCATAGTATATGGCCCCAAATCAATGATGTTAAGATCTCTCTTTTGCTGTTGGGTTAAAGGCATGTATAGGTTGAGAGAAGTGATGGTCGAAAGTGTTGGTGGATTGGTGGATGTAGGCTGCGGTTTAGGCTTGTTTTGTGGCTGTTTTGGGTGTAGTTTGAGGGTGTGGTTTGGTAGAGTTTTAGGGCTGTGGATGAAAGTTTTGGATCTATGGTAGATGGTAGCAAAGGTTTGACAGAAATCCGTGGAAGTTGCAACAAGTATGTGCTGTCTTGTAAGAGTAGAATTGTCGTCGAAGAAACAACGGTTTCTTGATGTAATTTCCACCAAAAACTTTAGAGAATTGAGGAGGGAATTGATAGAAAAATCACAGTTTATATGACAGCAAGGATATCTAATTTAATCAAGAAAATTTTGGTAGTATAACAGCAAAGAAATTGGTGCAAGTTGCAATTACAGAATTATCGTCGAAAAATTTCAGCGGGATACGATGAAAATTTGCAGTAACATAAAATCGTTTTTAGAGATGAATTTCTTAATAGATCAATCTTAGATGGAAGCCAAGATGATATATGAAGTCTATAAAAAATTTCATTCAAAAAAGATTGCAAATAGATGGGTTAAGGCAACGATATGCAGCTGAAATTTTCTGCACCAAAGATTTTCAAGTGTAGCAGATTGGACATAAAAGATCAGTAGTTTATATTGAGAATTTTTTGATGAAACCAAAGGGAAATCTACTGTTAGGAAGTGAAGATGTCATAAAAATTTCGTAGAAATTTGGATAGAAAAAGCACAGTAGCAAGATCAAATAGATGGTGCTATGCGGCTTGAATTCTGCAATTCAAGTGCAGCAGATTGGACATAAAAGATCAGTAGTTTATGCTGAGAATTATTTGATGAAACCAAAGGGAAATCCACTGTTAGGAAGTGTCAAAGATGTCATAAAAATTTTGTAGAAATTTGGATAGAAAAAGCATAGTAGTAAGATCAAACAGATGGTGCTATGCGGTTGGAATTCTGCAATGTATCTTTCGTCGTAGAGATGAAAACTTTATGACGAAAAGTTTATGCAGCAATATAAGAACGATTTTTTTTTTTTTGATTTTTGAATAAGGATAACTAAATTGCAGCAGCAGTAAGGTAGGAAACCAGAACCTGTTGCAATTCACGGGGAGATCAAAGGATGATCCGCGGTGGTGGAGATGATGGCGGAATTCGGTGACGATCTTTTAAGCAATTGTGGGAATTGCTTTGGATGGTTGTGGAGGGTTGATGGATGGCTATGGAAGGGCAGCGAGATGCCAAGAACACTGCTCTAATACTAGGTGATAGAACCCTTGCAGATTCTAAACTTGGGGTTGATCTCTTTAGGGGATCGGCCTCCTTGGAACTCTATAGGGGTTCCTCCCTCCAAGTTGCTGCTCAAAGGCTGCAGAAAAGATTCATCTATTGCTTATGAAAAGAGAAGGAATACATGGCTATTTATAGGGCTTCTAAACCCTAACTCCTAATAGGACTCCTACTTAAGACTCTTACTTCTAACCAACTCCTAATAGGACTCCTAGTCAAGACTCCTATTCCCTTACAACTCCTAATTCTTCTCTAAGAAAACACCTCCTACATGAATGCCCCTCTCAATTAGGACTCTCCTAGCTAGAGTCCTAACAGTTTTACATGAATGTCCCTCTCAATTAGGACTCTCCAAGCTAGAGTCCTAACACCTGCATATGGAAAAACTTTGTCCAAAATCTACTCGTGAAGATGCAAGTAGAATTTGTCACAAGCACAATGCATCCCTTATAGTGTAATTCTTTTGAGTCTCAATTGTAATGAGCCACGGAGCTTGGTACTTCCTCCAATTTTGTTATGATCTTACTAGTCTCCAGATCTTCCTGTCATTCCCTCTTAATATCCTTAAGTAAGTCACTAGTCGAAATTAAAATGGCCAAAAATTCAGCTTATTTAGATAGCCATGAAAGCGCATTTGCAACAACATTCTCTTTCCTCTTTTTGTAAGTTATTTCATAATCATATCCAAGAAGCTTTGTTATCCATTTTTGCTGCTCGGGGGAAGATATCTTCTACTCCAAGAAATATTTTAGGCTTCTATGGTCGGTCTTGATTTGAAAGCATCGCCCGATCAAGTACGATCTCCACCTCGTTACTACGTGCACAATAGCAAAAAATCTCCTTATCATATGTTGATATGTTTTGATGGGAGGGTGACAATGCCTTACTAGTGTATGTGAGTGGTTAACCATCTTGCATGAGAACATCTCTAATTCTGACTCCCAATGCATCGGCCTCAATAATGAAGGGTCGGCTGAAATCTGGTAGCGCTGGCACCGGCATCATCGTCATGGCTACCTTAAGTTTGTCAAAAGTAGCAAAGGCTTTGTCCAACTATTGGAAGGTATCATTTTTCAGTAGATAAGTGAGTGGTGCACTGATCTTTCCATAGTTTTTCATGAACTTGCGATTGTAGCCTATTAAACCGAGAAAGCTATGTAGCAATTTTATGTTCCTCGGGGTTGGCTAGTTCTGCATTACTTCTATTTTGGAGGGGTCCACCATCACACCTTCCTCTGATATGATATGCCCAAGATATTCCACCTTTTATTGAAGAAAGCAAAAATTGATAGTGGCCGTTGTATGTTCGAAAGGCAGTTTTTGGTATGTCTTCTTCGCACACTTGTATTTGATGATACCCGGATCGAAGGTCCAGCTTTGTGAAGATATGTGCTCCCTTTCATCTAACAATTCATCTACTACTAGAATAGGGTATTTATCCTTGATAGTTATGCCATTGAGAGCTCGGTAATCAATGCATATTCGTCATGTTCCATCCTTCTTATGTACAAGTAGCATCAGTGAAGAGTAGAGGCTGCAACTTGGCTGAATAACTCCTGTTTCAAGCATCTCTTTTATAACCCTTTCTATTTCATCCTTCTGGAGATGTAGATACTGATATGGCCAAGTATTTACTAGAGGTTTGCTTGGAAGAATCGTTATATAATGATCATGCCGATGGGTAAGAGGTAGGTTATGCGGTTCATCAAATATATCTAAAAATTCAGCAAGCAAAGGAAGTAGGTTTGGATCTTCAAATTCTATTGGCTCTCCCTTAGTTTGCTACTCAAGTTGTACCAAAAAGCTGCTACATGCTTTATGCAAAACCTTCTCCATTTGTTGTGAGCAAATCGTCTTTACGTTGCCCCCACGTTTCCCATGCAGTATCACCTATTTCTCCTTACTGTAAAATTTCATAATTAGTTGCATAAAATTTCAAGAAATATCATGTAATGTCGTCAACCATTTAATTCTGAGCATGGCCTCATGAGCAACAAGAGGGAAGAGGAAGAAATATGTAATTATCTCTTGGTCCTACAACAACAGTTTCACTCGCGGGCGCCTACGATCATACTTCAAAATCCATCCATCGACGACCTTAATGTCAAACCTGCTGCAATTCTTGATAGGTAAGGCTATTCGAACAACAACTTTACTGTTTAGGAAGTTATTAGTACTGCCCATGTCGATGAGAATCGTGATCGGTTGTTGTTTAAGAATGCCTCCAACTTTCATCGTTTGCGGGTTTGAGTAGCCGGCTAGTGCATGTACCGTAACTTCGATCGATTGTGGCTCTTCTTCTGCATCTTATTAATGTTCGAGGCTCTTTTCTAAATATTCAATGACCTCTTTTTCTACTGGTTCAATCATAAGAAGTCTCCCTTTACTACAGCGATGCTCACGACTCCACAACTCGTCGCAATGCCAACATAACCCCTTCGCATATCGCTCCCGAAGCTCTTCTCTTGTTAATCTCTTTAGTGTAGGGACTTGGTCGACAGTAGGGGGGGCTGAGGGCTTCAGTATTGCTAGTCGAGGAGCGATCCTAGTCCTTCGAGCGTCATGGTTCAATCGCTCCTCTTGATGTCGTGCGAAAGATATGGCTGCCATAAGCGTGTACGGTTGTTGCCCTTTAACTTCTCCCTGGATCTCCGACTTCAAGCCCTCAATGAAGGTCCCCAATAGCTGTTTTTGAGACCAATCATGAGTTTGATTAGATAACCTTTCAAACCTAGTTTGGTACTCTTGAATGGTGGAGGTTTGTCAGATCTTTGCTAGTTGTCCATTAATGTTCTCGTAATCGGTTGGTCTGAAGCGGATCAGCAGTCCTTCTTTGAATTGTTGCCATGAGAGGACTCCATGAGTGTGTTCAAACTAGTCAAACTACTATATGGCATCCCCTTCAAGATGTATAGCTATAATTTTCACCATAGATGCATCTGTGGTTTTGTGGTACCGAAAATATTGCTCCGCGCGCGAGATCTAACTAATCGGGTCTCTTTCTTCCCATCTAGGGAAGTCTACCCTCATGCGTGGATAGTTAGAGTTGGTCATAGAGCCTCCCCTTCCTTGGAAATCATCTCTTCGGGCTTGTTGCGATTGGTTAGAGCTCTCTCCTTGAGGTGATTTCTTTGGGCTTAGTGGTCAGCCCAAACTGAGTTCGGTTAAGAGAGTCTGAATCTTATCCTCCATTCCTGCCTCAAAAGCTTCGAATTTAGCATTAATTGCCTCCTTAGATGTCATAGTATATGTCTCCAAATCTGTGATGTTAAGATCCCTCTTTTGTTGTTGGGTTAAAGGCATGTATAGGTTGAGAGAAGTGATGGTCGAAAGGGTTGGTGGATTGGTGGATGTAGGCTGTTATTTAGGCTTGTTTTGTTGCTATTTTGGGTGCAGTTTGAGGGTGTGGTTTAGTAGAGTTTTAGGGCTGTAGATGAAAGTTTTAGATCTATGGTAGATGGCAGCAAAAGTTTGATAGAAATCAGTGGAAGTTTACTGCAGAATTATGTTCTCTTGTAAGAGCAGAATTATCGTCGAAAAAACAACAGTTTCTCGATGGAATTTCCACCAAAAATTTGAGAGATTTGAGGAGGGAATTGACAGCAATATCTCAATTTATATGACAGCAAGGATGTCTAATTTAATCAAGAAAATATTGGCAGTAACAGTAAGAAAATTGGTGCAAGTTGCGATAGCATAATTCTCATCGAAAAATTTCAGCAGCTTACGACGAAAATTTACAGCAAAAAAAGTCATTTTTAGAAATGAATTCTTCAATAGATCAATCTTAGATGGAAGTCAAGATTATCTATGAAGTGTATAAGAAATTTCATTCAAAAAAGATTGTAAATAGATTGGTTAAGGCAACAATATGCGGCTGAAATTTTCTGCATCACAGATTTTCAAGTGTAGCAGATTGGACGTAAAAGATCAGTAGTTTATATTAAGAATTTTTTGACAAAACTAAAGAAAAATCTACTATTAGACAGTGTCAAAGCTATCATAAAAAATTCATAGTGATTTGGATAAAAAAAACATAGTAACAAGATCAAACAAACTATGCTATGCAGTTGGAATTTTACAGTGCAGATTTTCAAGTATAGTAGTTTAGACATAAAATATAAATAGTTTATATTGAGAATTTTTTGACAAAACCAAAGGAAAATCTGCTATTAGGAAGTGTCAAAGCTGTTATAAAATTTTGTAGAGATTTGGATAGAAAAAATGCCGTAGCAAGATCAAATAGACTGTGCTATGCGGCCGAAATTCTGTAATGTATCTTTCGTCATAGAGATGAAAACTTTACGATGAAAAGTTTATGCAGCAATTTTGGAACAATTTTTTTTTAAATTTTTGAATAAGGATAACTAAATTGCAATAATAGTAAGATAGGAAACCAGAACCTGTTGCAATTTACTGGGAGATCAAAGGATGATCTATGGTGGTGGAGATGATGGCGGAATTTGGCGATGATCTTTTAAGCAATTGTGGGAATTGCTTTGAGCGGTTGTGGAGGGCTAATGGATGGCTGTGGAAGGGCAGCGAGATACCAAGAATACTGCTCTAATACTAGGTGTTATAACCCTTGTAGATTCTAAACTTAGGGTTGATCTCTTTAGGGGATCAGCCTCCTTGGAACTCTATAGGGGTTCCTCCATCCAAGTTGCTGCTCAAAGGCCGCAGAAAAGATTCATCTATTATTTATCAAAAGATGAGGAATACATGGCTATTTATAGGGCTTCTAGATCCTAACTTCTAATAGGACTCCTACTCAAGACTCCTACTTCTAACCAACTCCTAATAGGACTGCTACTCAAGACTCCTATTCCTTTACAACTCCTAATTCTTCTCTAAGAAACAACCTCCTAACCCTACCTGTCCTCTTCACCTCTTAATAGGGGTCGACTTAGGTAGGTTTTACATGAATGTTCCTCTCAATTAGGACTCTCCTAGCTAGAGTCCTAACATATTGGTAGGTACGCATTGCTAAAGGCGATGAAGCGAAGGCTACCTATGTGACAAGGTATGGAGCATTTGAGTTTTTGGTAATACCTTTTGGCTTAACCACCACTCTGGTCATGTTTTGCACTTTTATAAACTAGCTATTCAAAGAGTATTTGGATAAGTTCGTAGTCGTCTACTTAGACGATATAGTCGTCTATAGTCAAACACTCGAGAAGCATGTCAATCACCTTTGGACAATTTTCAAAGTTCTTAGAGAGAACACTTTATTCGTGAAAAGGGAGAAATGCTACTTTGCTTAAACGGAGATCTTATTCTTGGGGCATCGAATCGATGATTGACTACATTCGGATGGACAAATCAAAGGTGCAAGTGTTGCGGAATGATGAACCCCAAAGAAGGTGCCAGAGTTAAGATACTTCCTTGGTTTCATCAACTACTATTGATGCTTTATAGTGTTAGGAAAAGAGTCGACACTAAGGGCGGGGGGGGGGGTGTGAATTAGTGCAGCGGTAAAAATTACGTCGGTTTAAAACTTTATTGCGATTAAATTCATTTCCGATGAAAAACCATTTCATAAAGGTATTAACTTTGAAAGCGTATGGAAGAGCATAGTGGATATAAAGTATGTAAAGTGGTTTACAGTAAAGTAAATTGCACAAGAGAAACGTAAACCAGATTTTCATAGTGGTTCGGTCGTTGTGACCTACATCCACTTCACTGATTCCTCTTCCGTTGAGGCCACCGGCATCCACTATCGGTCTTTTTTCAATGGGTAAAGACCAACTACCCTTTTACACCCCTCTTCTCCTTTTCACAGGTTTAGGAGACAACCTTTTACAACCCTCTTTTACAAGGTATCCCTCTCACACCTCCCTTAGAACTCTCTCTCAACTTTGGGAGGAGGGAACTCAACTTTCTAAGGTTTATAACTTTAGAATCATAGGATTTTGCTCAATATTTCTTACTGATCCATGCAGGAATAGCTGGGGTATTTATAGGCCCCAAATGGATTCAAATTTGGAGCCCAAAATTCAAACCCCCAAAATTTCAAGATACGGGCGGTACCACCACCTACAGCCTGACACTAGGTGGTACCACCACCTAGATAGTCTCAGAGACTAAGTCTGGGTGGCACCACCACCCAGACTGACGGTACCACTACCTGACATAGTCTCGGAGATTGTGCCACGATGATTTCACCTGTTTGGTCACTGTTTGGGCCTTTCTCTTGGCCCAACATAGCCCAAACTTGGCCCAACTATCCCCTAATTGGGTTGCCCAATTCTAATCCCTATTATGTGCTAACTATGAATTTTAAGACATTTACTAAGCTAAACAATGTCCGTAAGTCTAGGTTTCTTCCGGTGAGCTTCCAACGATCTTCCGGCGAACTTCCAACGATCTTCTAGCGAACTTCCAACGATCTCTCGGCAATGTTCCAGCGAACTCCTGGCAAGCTCCTAGACTTCATGATGATCTTCTTAGTGAGTTCCAATGAGCTTCTTTGGCAAGTTTTAGGACTTCTTGGTCAATTCTAATAGAACTTTCGACGAACGTCCGGACTTCCAAATGAACTCTTGAACTCCCAACGAAATAGCGTTCTTGACTCCGGGACTTCATTTTGCTTTATGTCTTACTATTGTAGTTAATCCTGCACATATAAAAACACACTTCGATCAAGACAAGTATTACTAAGCATGAATCATTTTGTCCAGCATATCATTGGTCCATCGACGCTTCGTCCGATTCTTCGACGCATCATCCTCTCTTGCGGCCTATTATCCAATCGGCCAATTGACCTCCACAACTCCAATATCTAACGCAATATCCGCTCTTCTTGGCCCACTACCCGAATCCATAGCCCGAAGCCTTCTATCAATACGTCGATCGATCTTCCGGCCCAACGTCCAATATTCTAACATCTTTTTCTCTGGCCCAACATGATTCTTCCTGCTTTAATTATCTCTCCCTGATCGAAACATCTTGCGTCACTCAAAATGTAGATCAAATCATAAATGCTATCAATTGGTTTCATCATCAAAATTTGAGATTCAACAATATCCCCCTTTTTTATAATGACAACCAATTAATGATGGAGTTAACCTTAACTCCCGAAGTTTAAATAAACTCCCCCTATCAGTATGTCATATTGATAGAACCTTGAATTCAAGCTGAATTTAAGTCATTGCAAATTTCATCATGAATATTTGCAATACGTCATCATGCATAACTTGATCATACTTCTCCCCCTTTGTCATCAACAAAAAGGAGAAGTTCCAACTGTCAAGTGTTTGTGATATAAGTTCAAATCATTGCATGAAAAACATAATATCAAGTTTTATCATCATGCAATTTGTAAGCTAGAAAATTTAGCTAGTGTTACATCATGCAAGCTACCAAGTTTTAGATATGCAAAGTAGTAAGATAGCAAGTTTACAACATACAAGCTAACAAAAATTTTGAAAGCAAATGCAAGATAACTTTTTTGTTGAAGTGTGTAAGTTAGCGATTCTTGCTTCCTATTGCAATGTGCAAGTTGCAAGTTTTACTTCCTGAGATTGACAAGATAGTGATATTCAAGATAGCAAGCTCTTTCTTCTCTTTTGAGAAGTGTCATTTTTGCTTCCTTTGCAAAGTACAAGCTAGCAAAATTCTACATTATTTTACAACAATCAAGCTAGCAATTTGGCAAGTGTTACTTCTCTTTGAAGTACGAAGGCTAACAAGTTTTTGAAAAATAATGCAAGATAACAAGCTAGCAAGATACAATGTTTTACATAAAGCAAGCTACATGAAGTATGTTTGCATCTTCTCTTTAGATGTGCAAGCAAGCAAGCAAGTTTTTGCATCTTCTTGACTTGTACAAGCTAGCTATCTCCCCCTTTGTCATTGTCAAAAAGAAGGGAAGAATACAATTTTGTATCTCTTTTTTCCTTTACAACAATTTTCAAATCATGACAAAGGATGAATAATCAAAGATGAAAAATCAAGTTATGAATGTCAAAACAATTTTTCATCATGAATATTTTATCATTCCATGCATCATTATCATAAGTTGAAGTATTGCATGCATAATATCAAATCATCATTCATAATTACATTAATGTTTTAATCATTATTTCAATATGTTTGTGCATCATTATAGTTTCAATTTACAATATGCATAATTTTAAAACTTTACATATCATCCTTACTCTATGCATGATACTAAAAATAAATCAATCATTATATCATACATGATACTCATAAGCTAGCAAATTTATATCATTTTAGAGCATCAAAACAATATTATAAGTATTCCATGCATTCATATCATCAATGTTTCAATCATTATTCCAATCATCAAAAATGAAAGATCAAGTCTAAAACTCAAGAGATCAAGATCATAATTTAGAAAATGTATAAGAAGAATTTATGCATTTGGAAGATCTAACATGTCTACATTTCTCATTTAAGCTAGCAATTTTCTTTCTCCCCTTTGTTATTGTAAACAAGGAAGAAGTAGAGTGGAAGAATACAATTTTTACATCAATACTCTACTTATAACATAAGGTTTACAACCACAAATACAAAGGAATTTACACATTATTTCATAAAAGATAATAATATCAAATCATGAATGCCATAAGACATGATTTATTTCATCAAATCTCTTCTTTTTATAAATAGAAAAAAGAAACATAAGAGATCAAATGATACAGTATCTTGATTCATGCATAAGAAATCTCTAAGTTATAAATCTCGAAAGATCAAGATAAAGCATATTCAAATTCAAATTGTCAACTCAAAATCATTTTCAAGAGATTCAAAAATAACAAACATACATTCATTAATATCTCTTTATTTTTAAAGATCGATAAAGTAGAGATTGAGAAATTCTTTAAGAAAAATGTTTTCCTTCCCCCTTTTTTATTTGATTTATTTCACACAAGCATGCCCAAGTTTTTATGCCAAGTTAAAGCATGCATCATTATTTAAGATTGAAAAGTAGATTTCGTCATAAAAACCATCAAGACCAAAAAAAAGTATAACACATTAAACATAAGTCTTCTTTAAACAAAAGATTTAATTCATCATTTTAATTTCAATGATAATATATTTTCCTTTTTATGTGTTTCATTTTAAGTGATTGATTTCATATAAGCATGATCAAGTTTTTTATATGAAAACATACATCATAGTTTAAAACTGAAAAGGCCACGTTCATTAAGGTAAAAATCGAAAATTCATAAATCTCAAGAATCATCATGCATAAATTCGAAACATAAACTCATTGAGCATGATATCAAATCATTACTTCCAATGAAACTTAATTTCATTAATCATAGAGCATCTTTAATTAAAATTAAGAAACAATATGATTAATCTTGTTAAGTATACAAGCATTAGATTTGCATCATTAAAACATCAAGCATGATTTCAATCAACATTGGAAATACACATTATTTCTTCTTGAAAAACATACATAGGATTATTATTAGATTTAAATCTAACATTTTATTCCTTTAACATAAAATATATAATTTTCCTTATCATTTTCAAAATTACTAGCATGATCCCAATTTTTGTATTTTTATTACATTATTAAACATGTAATTTTAAAAAAGAAATTTAGATAATTTTTTTAAAACTAAATTAAAAATAACTCATGAAGAACATTAAGTAATTTCAAAGTAAACTAAGGGAGTTTCGTTTGAGTTGTTTATCTCGTCCCGAAGAGAAAAAGATATTTTTATCAAATTTAATTTCACTATTAACTAAAGATCTTGGGAATGATGTTAAATACTATACCCACAGATAGTCTTGACATATCTGGACATGCATTTTATTTGTTAGCTACAGTTAGGAGTTATAGTCTATAGCATGTGCACTCAATGAGTTACTAAGTTTTGTCTATGACTTGTATAGATAAAGCTATTTGTAGAAACTTTACAATAATCAATTTACTTTTACTTATAAAAAAAATAAGGTTGTTTACCTCGTTGTAGAAAACCGTTAAGGCGTAGTTTGCCACTTCACCTTTGTTGATTTTCTCCTTGTCTTCGGAGGAGCTTGATTCATCCCAAAGTTCTTCCCTCTTCTTGCATTCATAGCAAGTAGTTGTATTCTTTTTGTTCTTTAATTTTTATTTCATGAACTTTTTAAATTTCATAGTGATGAGTTCAAGTTCACCATCACTTGAGCTTATGCTCGAGTGGTCTTCAATTGTTCTTAGTCCGAAATCCTTCTTGATCTTTAAAAGGTGGTCATAGGCTAGATTCCTTTGGCCACCCACCTCCTATCATCTCCTTCCCTTTCTTCCCTTACCACCAACCCTTGTGCATAAGGATAGTAAGAAGGGTCGGCCCCTTATTTTTCCATTGCATGGTGGTGCGCGAAGGCGAAGAAAGAACATGCCACAAAAAGAGGTGCGTCATCACTTCATCTATTATGTGGTTCACTGCTAGAGAGGATTTTATAAGAGCTCCTTCATCCACTGATTGAGATCTGTAGTTTCCGGGATATATAATCTCCCTTAGGTAAGAACATCTCACATACCTTATGTAGTTTTCAATTTCATGACTTTTACGCTCCTAATCATTATACAACGATTCGATATGATTCTTTTGGGAAACCAGTTTTGTTTTTATTTTGCAGTTGTGCATGTGATGCTCCCTAAGGTTTCCCAACAAGTATCATAATGATTTACAATTCTACTTGATTTAAATATTGGAAGAGAATAAAGAGAAATTAACTATCATTGAATGGAGGATGATAAATAACCAAGGCCGCGATGCCATACATTGATTGAAGTAATAACTAAAGCAAGTCATTAGTTGGTTAATTTATAAAGTTGATGACTACTCGTAAATATTATCTTTATTCTGGTCTCAAACTAAGGATGCCCCTATGCTTATATCATTTACAAAAATGAGTCAAGAAAAAATTCAATAGAGGTATTATTTTATTTATAAAATTGAGAGATAGAAATAAGATTTCTTTTGATGTAAGATGCATACAAAATATTATTAAGTGTAAGAGTGTTTATGTGTGAATTAAGTGATGTGAAACTAATATGAGTGACAAAGATTCCATTACTATCATTAATGATAATATCTTCATTGTCTTCATAGTCGATATAGATGGATAAATTCAACAGATCAAAAATAATATTATGAGAAGTACTAGAGTTAACAATCCAATTGCTTGAATGAATAGTCAGAGTAATCATGATGTTTACTTGAGGCTAGTTGGGTATAGGCTTGGGTTGAGATCAATAAACTTTTGTTGTGTGCTTAATTTTGTCACAAAGCTAACATATGATTTTTTATTAATTATTATTATTGGGACACTAAAACTATTGATAGTTGTAGTAATTATTGTTGAAGTTATTTCCTAAGTTATTTGGGTTAAAGTTGTCACTATGTGAATTCTTGATTGAATTGAGCTATAATAGTTGGGCTCGTCTCCCTCTCTTCTCATTTCAGATACATTTTATTGTCAATCAACTTACTAGACAATTCTTCAAATGACAATGGTGAGTCATATACCCGAATTGCTGCCATCAATTCATTATATTCATTTTCTAGACTATTGAGAGTATAAACAATAATTTCTTCATCACTCAAGGGATACTCTATTAAAGCCAAGGCATCTATAATAACTTTTAGATTTTTTATATAATCAGTAGTAGTATTTTTATTTTATATTATTTTTATGAAAGTAGATAAAGGACGTAGCATGCGAGCATAAGAGTGATTGGCGAGAGTAGTTTATAACTTGGACCACGCTCCTACCATAGTACATGAAGACATTAGTGGGTTCTCTTAGTATTTAGATTTATTCTAGTGAATAACTAAGAGAGTCATTGGTGCATCCTAATAAATCATATCCAAAGAGGAGGTTAGTGAATTGTGCTCATCGAGGTACATAATTAAAAGCTTTAAACATAGAAGAGGAAGACACGCTAAGAAGATGATGTGAACTAATAAGGAAAATCTAAAACGAACTAATGATCTGGTTTAGATCCACAAATGGTGAAGATCTAATCTATTGTAGGAGATCAAATATGAGAAGTGAACAAGGGAGGATTTGATCTGATGATATTTGAGAAGTGCACAAAGAATGATATGATCTTTTGAAGGAGATCAGGAAACAATAAACAGCGGAGATCTAAGGAGTCATTGTTCCCAAATCTCCTTCGATCATAAGTCAATGGGCATCATCAGTAGCTGCAACTATCAGTGGTGGATCAGTCAATAGATTCGTTGAAGAGTCAGCATGCAATAGATTGCTAGGATCTAGGAATTGGAGTATGAAATTCCTATGTTCGTTGGATAATTTGATCTAAAATATAGAAAGGATGATGATCTTAAAACTATGTCGAAGAGAAAGATGAAAGCTTTTCTTTCTTTTAAGGGCACCGTTCGAGGCACAGTTTTTTGACTTGAGCAATGGAGGTGGCTCGATGAAAAACTCTCAAAACCTTCTTCTATTTTGTTTTTTTCAAAAATAAATGAAATATTTTTTTTTCTATTTTAAGAACTAACTTGTTACCATTAGAGCAGCCCATCCTCCGGAAGGAGCTGTGTGGATGTCTAAACTATTATTTTGATGCGCTTGGGGATGCTATTCATGTAACTATGGCATTTGACTGACGGCATGAGAAGATGGCCAGCTCCATCCACCTCGTCGTGGATGGACGTAAAAAATATAACCATCATCAGATAAATATCTTTTTATGTGGCTGATAATTGCTGCTCTTGGATGGATATATGGGATCATGCAGGGTACCCTTGGAATCGATAGAATAGCTAAATGTTGGTTGACACAATGGTAGGCTGAACATTTCGTTTCAATGGAAGATTAGACGATGGAAATTGGAGTACCAGTTAGTGACCTTCCTAATAAAGCACGTCGGAGGACTCATCGGTGAACTCATGTAACTGCAGCTGGACATGCCGTGTCACCGAGAAATGGTCAGGCCATCACTGTGGAATGAGGATTGATCTCATGCATGTGAGAGAGAATGCTTGCTAACGAGTCCTGGTGGGTCCATCAAGTACAATTCCAACTAGGTCATGGATATGAAATGCCACGCTGTTACTGATACATGATTGATTCCATGCCTCGAAAGCAAGTCACTGAAGTTTAACTTGTTGTCAAAGATTTTAAGAGAATAAAAACATTCCTAGCATAGTGACAAAGCCATAGAGATTTCAGCGCACAAATCAGCATTGAAAACTTTAGCTCAGACATCTGCAACTAAAATTTGTATGATGATAAATGTTGTAAATTGTTTCTTTATGGTAAGATTATAAATGGACACAAAGCATGTGAAGTTACAGCATACACAAGAAATACGTATGGGGAGTGCCTAGGACTTTTCAAAGCCTTAGGAGAAAAGCTGTTTCTCCAGGAATTTCTTTAGTTTCTCGTATCAATCTGAACGATGATACCATCTGCAATTGGCAAGAGTGTTGGTGTTAGAGTATTACAATAATTATGATGCAGGTTCATAATCTTTTAACCTACCTTCACTACTTGGGGTTGGTACTTCTCAGCTTCATCCTCCATATACTGCAAAACATCATTAGATTTATGATGATAGTTAACCGGAGGAACAGATGCTTGTAAGCAATAAGTAACAAACTAATAATAATTGCGCGCTACAAGAATAAAAATAATGAAATGAAAGGTGTCAAGGTAAGATGAAGTTTCTCATATAAGTGTGATTGCCAACCTGTCCAGTGACTGTGTACAGCCGATTATACCAACCATTGGATGCAACGCCAAGGGCTGTGAGAATGTGCCTGCATCTTTCTCCAGGATTTTGCAATGTATACTCCACATA
Source organism: Musa acuminata AAA Group (assembly GCF_036884655.1). Taxonomy (NCBI): domain Eukaryota; kingdom Viridiplantae; phylum Streptophyta; class Magnoliopsida; order Zingiberales; family Musaceae; genus Musa; species Musa acuminata. Next base: position 29,205,466 of record NC_088335.1, on the reverse strand, counting down.
ATACAACCCTGTGCAGTATATAGACACAGTATGAAAAGCACAGCCTTTCTCATTCCCAAAGTACCCTTTAAGCATTACCATTTGTAGATTTCGAACTAATCAGCTTTGCTGTAACTCCTGGGGGCCTTTTCCAGCTTCGGTCCAAACCGCTTACCTGTTCCGGTGAGCATGAACATGACAGTGTTTTAAGTTTTGAATACATTACAGAAGACCAAGTTGTTCATTATGTGCCAAGAAGTTGAAATGCACCAGAGTTTCTGCAAATGCATCCACATTGCCAAAAGATTCCAATCTGGTAAAGTCAGGACCAAGCCCCGTGATCACGATACTGACTGAAGAAACCGATTAGCTACTAATAATGAACACTTTGTAAAGGTCAATTAGTAAAGCTTCTGCAAACACCTAGAAACCATATATACCATTAGAATCAGATGATTCTTCAGGGTAGAATCCTGTAACTGATTTGATGCCATTCGCATCACCAGCACCAACTAGCCACTCTATAATAGAATAAACTTGAATATTAGTATGTTTGCTCAGACTATTGTCACTTAAGCTGCAATAAACTATGTTAGTTCATCATAATAAACCAAACAACATATTGTGTGTTTCATGTGGAATGTTTTAAATTTAAACTTCATGCAGATTATAACCTAGATGAAGAAATAATCACCAATTTTTCAGAAACCATAATCATATCTTTCAATACCATTGGCCTTAATTAGTTTTCCACTCTAACTGGACCAATCTTCCTATCAAGCACTGGCTGCACTAATTGACATGACATACTTTTTTGTGCAATTTTCTTGATCTTGGAAAGACTATGTATTTTTCAAGTACAAGATTCTTAAATTTAATGATCATTATTTTCCATTTGCTAACATCTATTTAATTGCAGATCATTTGTAAGAGACAATTAGATTAGAATAGAACCAGATTGGAAAATTATCATCTCATCGTTGCACAAGACCAGTTCCATTCATCAAAGAAAGATTAACTGTGCATTTACAATGATTCAAAATTTGCAATTACCATGGTGATGAGTAGCAAGTGGCAATTAATTGCCAGCGTCAGCCTCCTACAACCATCGGGTGTTTGACAAGTAGCCATGCAACATGGCCTTTTTGTTATTGCTTCTGAACTTGGACGGTAGAAGACTAACATTTGAACAACATAGGTTGGAATTCAAAGATTGATATTTGCAAACCAATGCTGTAAAGCAGTTCTTCTCTTATTAACCGCTGGTGAATATTGGCAAAGGTCATCCATGATAGGATATTGACTAAACATGAACTTCCACTTAATAAATTTTAAGGGCCGTTGATCCCTTTCTTAATGCTCTCAGTATTGCCAATTTCAAGATATCATGAGGCTTAACTTTGCAAGATAGTTATGTTAGGACCTCGTTATAGTTCATAACTTGCAGATCATTGTTAAACATATTCAAAAGAGAAAAAAGAAAACAAAGGACAACAACAGAAAATGAACAGTTCAACGTTAACAAGTGAAGATGAAATTGAATACAAACGGAACATATTAGATGAAAATATCGCAAATGGGCCACCTTTTGGAATGGATATCTGAAATTTATTCATCTCATCTTCGTATATTCGGAAACTCTCCTGAAGATCTAGAATCCGAGCCATCAAATCAACAGAAAAATAACTCAAACAAACAATAACTCTGCCACCGCAAGTGGGAAAAAAAAATCGCCAGTACCGGTCTCAGCTGAAGCATTCGTCGCTACAAATGGTAAAGAGAGTGAAGCAAGAAAGATCTGAAGCAACAATTCTCTCCTCTTACTTGGGAATCGTCCAATGTCAGACCTAGAACGCCGATTATTTGTCGATAAAGAAGATAAGGGAAGGGATAGAATTGGATTTAGGAAATCTTTTAAGAAAAAAAAAACAAAATGGAAACAAGAAATGAAATTGAGATCAAAATTACCTAAATTCCTCGGCGGCGTCACATTTAACAGCGGCGGGGAAAATCAGCCGGCTTCGAGATGGGAGTGACCCTGGAGGCCATGAAAGACGTTGAGTTAGAACTCGGGGGGTGGGTCGAAGGCGGAAGATCAGATTTGAGGTTACGGTTGGGAGGTGGCGACCTTTCAATCGGTTAACAGGAACCGGGGAACTGCTATGAAGAGGGGATGGCAGCACCGGGAGCGTAGCGAAGGAGGCCATCGGACGAACCGGATAGTCCAACGCTTCCTCGTCTGGAGATTGTCGTGCCACTGGTTGAGCTTCAGAGATATCTCGCTCCCGGTGTCCACCTATTTAATTTTATCTTTTAATAGTGGTGGGGCCACGGAATACTGCTAGCTGTAAACGACGGGCGGTGATACTTGTCACCGATAACTACCACCTAAGGCGTGACCCGATACAGACCTCACAATGCAGAGGCTGGGTAGTTTCACCTCATCATCAGATGGACTAGGTGATCAAGGTCAACCTGAACTCCAAAATCTTCACCGAATCCACAAGCAGTCGACTGGCATCGTAATAAAAGAGAATCAATCTCTCTTATGCTAAGAAGAAGTGATGGTGTCCCAATCGATAAAAGGATGTATTTTCTTGGAAGGAGAGTCATATTTTCCTAACCAAATATCACTTATTAAACCTCTTTGAATACTTGTTAACCATTTTAATTTTGAGGGCAGAGTAAAAGAGTCGTGGAAAAAATCCCTTAACTGTCGATGTAGGACTAAAATCCCTAAACAGGGAAATGAAATTTAAGTTTTTTCTTCTTCAAGTTTCAATAATCCCCCATAAAAACTCAAATATCCTTTAAAAAATAACTTAGATAAATAATTAAATAAAATAAAGTCATTAAAAAATTAAATGTTACTAGTGCATATATTGTGTAATTAATGAGGCTTTCAAAGACTTAATCTCATTTAGTAAAATATATATCCATCGAAAGGAAATGGAGTGAATGACTTGAATTAAGTTCTTTTCACCTAGACTTCCACTAACTCATTTATAGTAAGAAATACATCTTCGTGGGTTACACATTAATGGTCATATACGAGTATTTTGATTATTTATAAAATATTATAAAGATTGTCCAGATCTCTCGTCGTGCCCATCTATAAATTCTAACATATATAAGAGCCCCTACTAGGGATATGTGTAAAATCACATCTCGTAAAAAATACCACTTAGATATCTTTCAAAGTTATACTCTTTCCTCTACCTCTACATAGGAGTACTAATCATCATAGTGATGAGGTTAGAAATAAATTTCATATCTATTGAATCTCGGATTTTAATAATGAAATCAATTGATGAGTTTGTGATCTAATCTATGTTTTGAGTGAGAATCCTTGGGTAAAAATTGTAATCTCTTTTGAAGAGTAGGTCTAGGTCTTCTAAAGGGAGAAGAGAGATCTAGGTCTAAAAGAGAGGTGTAAAGGCTCTCTCCTAAGCTTGTCAAAAGGAGAAAATAGTTGTAAGAAGGTGGTTGGTCTTCGCCTATTGAAGGAAGACCATTGGTGGATGCCGGTGGCCTCGATGAAAGAAGAATCAGGAGTAGATGTACGTCACGACGACCGAACCACTGTAAAACTCGGTTTGCATTTACTTTAAGCTATTTACTTTCATTGCAAACTGTCTTACTTACTTTACCTTCTCATTACACTCTTCCATATGCTTTCAAGTTAAACTCATATTTCCGATATCAGTTTTCATCGAACATACGAAAGATTTTCAAAACTATCGTTTTTATCCGTTGCAATAATTTACCCCACTCTTAGTGCTGACTCGATCCTAACAGTTGATATCAGAGCTAAGGTTTTTCTCATTTGGTTTAACAACCAAAAGAAATTGTTCTTTTCGGCTTTCAAGAGGGTCAGTCTTTCATTCGTTCTCCCATGTTCAATGGGATAGACTACACTTATTGGAAACTTGTATGAGAGTTTTTTTGCTTTCCTTGAACCTTGATTTATGGAATATTATTGAAAACGATTTTTAAAGTTTTCTCTTCCAATAAATAATTGGAATAATTTAAAGAAGAAGATTTTTTCTTTAAATGCTATAGCTACGAATGCTCTATTTTGTGTCTTAGACAAAAATGAATTCAATCATGTTTTTACTTGTGAAATGAATTTTGACATTTGGCACACACTTGAAATTACACAAGAGATTGGAATAAAGCATCTGTAAACCAAAAGATGAAGGGGGGCTGAACTTGAGAAATACTAGAGATTGGAATAAAGCATGTTTGGTACAATAATTGTGGGACCTTTTGCAAAACAAATGTTCCTTATGGTTACAATGGGCTTCTGCTAGGTATCTTTCAAATGAATCGATTTGGGAAATTTCAACAAGAACATACCACTCTACGGCTTGGAAAGGAATTTTAAAGGCAAGGAATTGGCTAATCAAACACATTTCTTACGCAATCTCTACTGGAACTAATACTAATATGTGGTACGATCCTTGGGTGATTGGGAAAAGTATATTTCAATTATATAGTGACAAAATACGAAAAGACCTTGGGGCTCCTAAAGATTGGAAGGTTTTCGAGTTCATTGCTAATGGTACCTGGTGTCTCACTACTCCTATTTCTCTTGAAATGTTATCATTTTGGCCGACTATCACAGCTATTCCAATCAGGAACAACCCTTCAGATGTACTTATTTGGCTTCATGACAATGACAAATTTAGTGTCACATTCATATGGAATCAAATTAGGCAAAGAAATAACAAGTGGCTCCCAAGCATTTGGACATAGGATCGACCGGGACATTCCTTATGTACATGGCAGACCCTTCTGAATACACTACCTACAATAGACAATATGAAAAGAAGATGTATCCATCATGTTAACCAATGCTCCCTTTGCATGCAACAAGAAGAAACTGTTGACCATCTCTATTTTGCTTGTGACTATACTAAATAGATATGGAAGGAGATTCTCCAACGATTCAAACTCAATGGATATGGATGTAGTAGAATCTTTGAGTGTCAACACACAAACAATGCTCAGCTCTTGATAGAGATTATTAGAGACTCAAGATCATGTATAGAGAATGATCTCAAAATGGAGCACCTTACACAAAGAGAAAAAGATATTTTTATTAAATTCAATTTTGCTATTAGCTAAAGATCTTGGGCATGATGTTAAAAGCTATACCCACAGGAAATCTTGGCATATTTGGACTTTAAATTTTATTTGTTGGCCACAGTTAAGAGTTATAGTCTACAGCATGTGTAGTCATAACTACCGCATGAGTACTCTACGAGTTACCTAGCTTCGTCTATAAGTTGTATAGACAAAGCTATTTGTAAAAACTTTACACAAAATCAATTTACTTTTACTTATCAAAAAAAAAATTACACACGAAGGCACTAGTAGAGTTAAATACTCAAATAAATATTTTGATACGTGATTTAAATTATTTCGTATGGAACTAAGCGAGACTATTGGAGACATATACACTTGTTTTACAAATGTCATCAATAGTCTAAAAGCTCTTGGTAAAAGTTTTTCGAATCTTGAACTTATGAATAAAGTTTTACGATCACTTTTTAAAAATTGGGATTCTAAAGTAATGACAATGCAAGAATCAAAGGACTTGAATTATTTTCCGATTGAAGAACTTATTAGGTCTTTGATGACCTATGAAATGACTTATCCGACACTTGAACTTGAGAACAACATTCCAAAGAACAGAAAGGATTTGGCACTTAGAACAAATAAAGACTACTCGAGCGAAAGCTTAAGTGATAAGGACTTTGAACTCTTAACTATAAAGCTTAAAAAATTCTTAAAAGAAGAATCAAAGAATAAAAATGAACTTACAAAGAAGTTACCAAAGAAGAAGAGAGCACTCAAGGTGGCTTGGAACGAATCGAGTTCATCCGAAGATGAAGAACAAACCAACAAAGGCGATGTGGTAAACTACGCCTTAACGGCTTTCGATAATGAGGTAACCAAAACCCTTTTGCTTTATTTTGAAATTACTTAATGCATTTCATATGTTATTTTTAAATTATAATATAAAAAATAAAAAATAAATAAAAGGGGATTATGCTATTCTTTTTCTAGCTAATTTTGAAAATGATAATGACAATTGCATATTTATGAAAATACAACAAAATGTTAGATTTAAATCTAATGATTAATCCTATGTATGTTTTTTTTTTAAATAATGTGTATCTAAATTGATAATTTCTGACTTTAATTGAAAATGCTTAATAAAATCTTGATGTTTTAATGACATAATGATTAAGATGTAATGAAAATATTAAAGTTTTGATACCATGCTTGATGATTTTATACTATGCATGAGATTTTAAAGTTATGCATGACGATTTTTTATGATTTATGGCTTATTGATCTTTGTGGTAATGAAAAGTGTTTTTTCGGTTTTAAACGTTGATGCATGTTTTTATTTAGTATAAAATTTGGACATACTTATATGAAATCAATCATATAAATTGAAACACTAAAAAGAGGAAAGCTTTCTTCTTAAAATTTTTTTTTTCGATTTTTCAAAAGGAGATTAATGAATCTATTTATATTATGAATTTTGTAAACCATGAAATTAAATTTAATGAGTTTTATCGAAATCATGATCTTGATTTCTCGAGATTTATAACTTGAAATCATTTATAAATCAAGATCTCTTATTATGTGTCCTCGTATCTTGTTGAGATTTATGAGTCATGATTTTTATCTTGATTTCTTAACTTTAGATTCTCTTTATATGAATCAAGATTTTTCATTATTCTCTTATGATTCTACTTGTTATATATTAAAGAGAAGCTTTATTGAAGTTATGATCTTGATTTCTCACAATTATAATTTGAATTTTGTATTGAATGAATCAAAATTGTTTTCTATTTAAAAGGAGATTTGTTGAAATGTTTCATGGTCTTTTAGTATTAATGATCTTAATAATTATGTTTCGAAATTTATATAAATCAAGATCATTCATCATGATTCTATGATTTTATCAAAAGAATATTTATCATAATAATTAGGAGTTGTAAAGGAATATGAGTCTTGAGTTGAAGTCCTATTAGGAGTTGGTTAGAAGTAGGAGTCTTGAGTAGGAGTCATATTAGGAGTTAGGGTTTAGAAACCCTATAAATAGCCATGTATTCCTCCTCTTTTGATAAGCAATAGATGAATCTTTTCTGCAGCCTTTGAGCAGCAACTTGGAGGGAGGAACCCCTATAGAGTTCCAAGGAGGCCGATCCCCTAAAGAGATCAACCCCAAGTTTAGAATCTGTAAGGGTTCTACCACCTGGTATCAGAGTAGCATTCTTGGTATCTCGCTGCCCTTCCACAGCCATCCATCAACCCTCCACAACCCCAAGAGATCGTTGCCAAATTCCGTTGTCATCTCCACCACCACGGATCATCCTTTGATCTCCCCGTGAATTGCAATAGGTTCTGGTTTTCTACCTTACTGCTGCTGCAATTTAGTTATCCCTATTTAAAAATCCCAAAAAAATTATTCCTATATTGCTGCATAAACTTTTCGTCATAAAGTTTTCATCTCTACGATGAAAGATACATTACAGAATTCCAACCGTATAGCACCGTTTGTTTGATCTTGCTACTGTGTTTTTTCTATCCAAATCTCTACGAAATTTTTATGATAGCTTTGACACTTCCTAGCAGTAGAATTCCCTTTGGTTTCATCAAAAATTTCTCAATATAAACTACTGATCTTTTACGTCCAATCTGCTATACTTAAAAATCTGTGCTGTAGAAAATTTCAGCCGCATATTGTTGCCTTAACCCATCTATTTGTAATCTTTTTTGAATGAAATTTCTTATACACTTTATAGATCATCTTGGCTTCTATCTAAGATTGATATATTAAAGAATTCATCTCTAAAAATGATTTTGTGTTGCTGTAAATTTTCGTCGTAACCCGTTGAAATTTCTCGACGAGAATTCTGCAATCGCAATTTGCATCAATTTCCTTACTGTTATACTGCCGAAATTTTCTTGATTAAATTAGATATCCTTGCTATTATATAAACTATGATTTTGCTATCAATTCCCTCCTCAATTCTCTCAAGTTTTTGGTGGAAATTATGTCGAGAAACTGTTGTTTCTTCGACGACAATTCTACTCTTACAAGACAGCACATACTTGCTGCAACTTCCACTTATTTCTATCAAACCTTTGCAACCATCTACCACAGATCCAAAACTTTCATCTACAGCCCTAAAACTCCACCAAACCACACTCTCAAACTACACCCAAAATAGCCACAAAACAAGCCTAAACCGTAGCCTACATTCATCAATCTACCAACCCTTTCGACCATCACCTCTCTCAACCAATATATGTTTTTAACCCGACAACAAAAGAGAGATCTTAACATCACAGTTTTGACGGCATATACTATTTTTTTTTATAAGTAAAAGTAAATTGATTTTGTGTAAAGTTTCTACAAATAGCTTTGTCTATACGAGTTATAGACGAAGCTAGGTATCTCGTAAAGTACTCATGCGGTAGTTATGACTACACATGTTGTAGACTATAACTCTTAACTATGGCCAACAAATAAAATTTAAAGTCCAGATATGCCAAGATTTCCTGTGGGTATAGCTTTTAACATCATGCCCAAGATCTTTAGCTAATAGCAAAATTTAATTTGATAAAAATATCTTTTTCTCTTTGTGTAAGGTGCTCCTAGATCTTTCCTTCCACATCCACCAAATAGTGCATTTGAATATAACCTTTGTCAATTGTGTAAGAGGCCCTTTTCTTGAAAAACATTGCATGAGGTCACCTAATTCTTGATGCAAGTTTGGTTGCGGCATTCTATTGAGTTCGAATCGCTGGAGAATCTCTTTCCATATCCATTTAGTATAGTCACAAGCAAAATAGAGATGGTCAACAGTTTCTTCTTGTTGCATGCAAAGGGAGCATCGGTTAACATGATGGATACCTCTTCTTTTCATATTGTCTATTGTAGGTAGTTTATTCAGAAGGGCCTGCCATGTACATAAGGAATGTCTCTGTGACCCCGGTCGATCCCATGTCCAACTGCTTGGGAGCCACTTGTTATTTCTTTGCCTAATTTGATTCCATGAGGATGTAGCACTAAATTTGCCATTGTCATGAAGCCAAATAAGTACATCTGAAGGGTTGTTCCTAATTGAAATAGTTGTGATAGTCGGCCAAAGTGATAACATTTCAGGAGAAATAGGAGTAGGGAGACACCAGGTACCATTAGCAATGAACTCGGAAACCTTCCAATCTTTAGGAGCCCCAAGGTCTTTTCGTATTCTGTCACCATATAATTGAAATATACTTTTCCCATTCACCCAAGAATTGTATCACATATTAGTATTAGTTTCAGTAGAGATTGCGTAAGAAATGTGTTTGATTAGCCAATTCCTTGCCTTTAAAATTCCTTTCCAAGCTGCAGAGTGGTATATTCTTATTGAAATTTCTCAAATCGATTCCTTTGAAATATACCTAGCAGAAACCCATTTTGACCATAAGGAACATTTGTTTTGCAAAATATCCCACAATTGCTTTACCAAACATGCTTTATTCCAATCTCTAGTATTTCTCAAGTTCAGCCCCCCTTCATCTTTCGGTTTGCAGATGTTGTCCAAATTTACCATATGCATTGTCTTATCATTTATGTCATTCCAGAAGAAGTTTATTAATAACCGTTCAATATCTTGGAGAAGTCCAATAGGCAGAAGAAATGAATTAGACCAATATATAGAGTAAGAGTACAACACCGAACGGATGAGTTCAAGTCGTCCTGCTTTTGAAAGAAGCCTATTTTTCCAAGAGGAAATTCTATTCTTTATTTTTTGTAGGATAGGCAGATAGTGGGTTTTATGAATGCTAGTGGTTATGAGTGGGAGACCAAGATATGTAACTGGTAGATTTCCCTCACTAACCCCTAGGGTATGTTCAATAACATCTTTGTCCTCAATGCAAGGGCTCATGTAGACTTTACTTTTCGCATGATTTAACTGAAGGCTAGAAACTATACCAAAATCATTCAAAATAGTAGCCAGGTTTCTTACTGAAGTTAAATCATTCTGAAGAAAGATAAAAATATCATCTGCAAAGATTATATGTGATATATGAATTAGGGCCAGCATGGGGTACCTTAATACTGTAATCAGAGACCGCATATTCCAACATATAGCTAAGTCCTTCCATTGCAATAGTAAAGAGATATGGAGAGAGTGGATCGCCTTGTCGGATGCCATTCTTGCTCGCAAAAAAACCAATAGGTGAGCCATTGAAGAGTATTGAAAAGTTTGGAGTTTCTAAGCAACATTGAATCCAATTAACCCATTGTTGAGGGAAGTTCATACCGTGGAGCATCTTATAGATAAAGTTCCTATTAACTGAGTCCAAGGCTTTTCGTAGATCAGCTTTAAAATAGATTTTTGTCCCTTTTGCTTTTGAGTGCAGATCCTTGACCAAGTCATTAGCAAGCAGAATATTATGATGTATACTTCTCCCTTTGATGAAAGCAGCCTGATTTGGACTAATTATCTTGTGTATTACCTTTTGCAATCTATCTGCTAATAGTTTAGAGATGATCTTGTAAATAAAGTTACATAAAGATATGGGTCGATAGTTCTCTAGTGAATCAGCCCCTGTATTCTTGGGAATTAAAGAAATAAAAGTGCAATTCATCTCTCTAAGAATATGACCTGAAGAGAAAAAGTGTTGGCATGCTTTAATCACATCATTACCAATAATAGACCATGTAATTTGGTAAAATTCAGTAGGAAATCCGTTTGGACTAGGGCTTTTGTGCTTTGGTGACTTAAAGACAACTCTTACTATTTCGTCATCTGTAATTGGGGCATTGAGGATAGAAATGGCACTCGAATCAAGCTTTCTAGTTGGCTCCACATGAATATTATTAGGTTGCCCCTCTTGGTTGAGTAATGAATAAAAAAATTGCTCAGTGTATGCTTTAACCTCATCTAAATTCTCAGTAAGATTGTTATCTTTGTCTCTGTATTTCCTGATGCGGTTAACGGCTCTTCGAGTAGCAATTGAATCATCCCACGTTGCCTTGAGCGCCTTCTTCTTTGATGTTTTCTTTTTGGCTTAAGGACAATCGTTCTTGTAGGGTCTCGGTTTTTTGCACTCATAGCAAATCACTTGGTCCTTCTTTTGTTCGAATTTTTTTTTATATTATTTTTAAATTTATTCTTTCTTAAATATTTTTTAAATTTTTGAGTCAAAAGTACAATGTCATTGTCACTGTCCTCATCACTTGATGTTCCTTTCAAGTGGTCTTCTTGTGATGTGAGTGCCATATCCTTCCTGTTCTTTGGAAGGGGGTTCTCGAGCTCGTCATGAGCTTGACATATCATTTCGTAGGTCATTAGAGACCCAATGAGTTCTTCAAAAGAGAATGTTTTAAGGTCTTTGGCCTCTTGAATGGCCGTAACTTTTGGATCCCAACTTTTAGGGAGGGATATTAAGATTTTAGTTACTAGTTTAAAGTTAGTAAAACCTTTACCAAGAGCTTTGAGTCCATTGATGACATTTGTAAACCGGGTGTACATGTCTCCGATGGACTCACTTGGTTTCATTCGGAAAAGTTCGAAAGAGTGCACAAGAATGTTGATTTTGGACTCTTTCACTTGGCTAGTGCCTTCATGAGTGACCTTAAGAGTTCTCCAAATATCAAAAGCCGAATCACAAATTGAAACACTATTAAATTCATTTTTGTCTAGTGCACAAAATAAGGCATTTATAGCCTTTGCGTTTAAAGCAAAAACCTTCTTCTCCGATTCATTCCATTCGCTCATCAGAAGAGAAGATTTTTGAAATCTGTTTTCAATAATAGTCTAAAGCTCGAAATCCATGGAAATGAGGAAGATCCTCATATGAGTCTTCCAATAAGTATAATCCGACCCATTAAACAAGGGTGGACGTGTGATAGAATGACCCTCATGTATGCCGGAGTAAGCCATCTCTCTTGGGTATCAAACCAAATATGAGAGTGAGCCTAGCTCTGATACCAATTGTTAGGATCGGAGCGGCACTAAGAGAGGGGGGTGAATTAGTGCAGTGGTAATGTGCAATAAACTTTTGACAATTTAAACACTTTCGGAAACTTCGTACGATAAAAGCGCAGCGGATTAAAACGTCGGTTTTGACAAATCTTTCGTACGATAAAAATCGAAATTGGAAGTGCTTAACTTGAAAGCGTATTCGCAAAGTTGTGCAGCAAAGGTAATGAGGAAATAAAGCAAGTAAGAGGGTTTGCAGTAATGTAAATAGTAGTAATGAAATACAAACCAGAGATTACGCCGATTTTAAAGTGGTTCGGTCAAATGACCTACATCAACTTGCGAGGCCCCTCTTTGGTGAGGCTCCTACCTTCCGCTAGCAAATCTCTTGAAAGGGAAGGGTAAATACCCCTCTTACAACTTTTTACAAGCGGTTCACTCTCTTACAGATTTTCGGCAAGAAAGAATGAGGTGAACACTAGCAAATTGAAAACAAGACTAGCTAAGACTTTTCTAAGGCCTTTCTCTTAATCAATTGCTTCTCAAAAAGTTGTAATCTCAGCTGAGATTTGAGGGGTATTTATAGGCCTCAAGAGGATTCAAATTTGGGCTCCAAAATTTGAATTCTCTTTGGTTCCCAATCCTAGCGGTGCCACCGCCTGTCAGTGGCGGTGCCACCGCTTGTCAGTGTCAGACACTGACAGTGGACTGGTGGTGCCACCGCCCAGCCAAGCGGTGCCACTGCCCAGCCTAGGCGGTGCCACCGCCTGGCTCTCGGGTGCTAGGCGGTGCAACCGCCCAGTCTGGCGGTGCCACCGCTAGACCCTTCGGTTCACTGGTTGGGCTTCAAATTTAGCCCAAACCAAGTCTAATTTTGGGCCCAGTTGGCCCCTAACCAGGATATAGGATTATCTCTTAATCCTAATCCTAATTACAAGTGAACTATATAACAAAAAAAACATCCTAACAAGTTTTCAACCGCGAACGTCGAGAATTGTTCCGACGAGCTTTCCGACGAACTTCTTCCGACGGACTCCCAGCAAGCTCCCGATCTTGTGATGACTTTATCGAGTAGCCAAGCCTTCTTGGTGATCTCCGTGAACCTCCGACGATCTCTTCGGCGAACTTCCGAAAATTCTGACAGGTTCCTGATTTCTTCTCGGTTGATTCCGGCAGCATCTCCGACGATTCTTCGGACTCTTAAATGACCATCGAACATGACTCCGGTATTCTTGCTTTGTGTTTTCTGGTTATCATAATTAATCCTGCATACTTAACTCAATAATATGGATTAGATCAATTAACCCATCAATTGATTTTATCATCAAAATCTGAGATTCAACACGCAAGTCAAGACTTCTTCCAACGAGCTTCCGGCGAACTTCCGGCGGTCTTCCGATAAACTCTCGGAAACCATTCTACGGACTCCTAGCAAGCTCTTAGAATTCACGATTTGATCTTGGCGAGTTCCGACGAGCTTCTTCAGCAAGCTCCGTGTTAGGACTCTAGTTTGGAGAGTCCTAATTGAGAGGGACATTCATGTAAAACTGTTAGGACTCTAGCTAGGAGAGTCCTAATTGAGAGGGACATTCTGTTAGGACTCTAGCTAGGAGAGTCCTAATTGAGAGGGGCATTCATGTAGGAGGTGTTTTCTTAGAGAAGAATTAGGAGTTGTAAAGGAATAGGAGTCTTGACTAGGAGTCCTATTAGGAGTTGGTTAGAAGTAAGAGTCTTAAGTAGGAGTCCTATTAGGAGTTAGGGTTTAGAAGCCCTATAAATAGCCATGTATTCCTTCTCTTTTGATAAGCAATAGATGAATCTTTTCTGCAGCCTTTGAGCAGCAACTTGGAGGGAGGAACCCCTATAGAGTTCCAAGGAGGCCGATCCCCTAAAGAGATCAACCCAAAGTTTAGAATCTGCAAGGGTTCTAACACCTGGTATCAGAGCAGCATTCTTGGTGTCTCGCTGCCCTTCCACAGCCATCCATCAGCCCTGTACAACCATCCAAAGCAATTCCCACAATTGCTTAAAAGATCGTCACCGAATTCCGTCATCATCTCCACCACCACGGATCATCCTTTGATCTCCCCGTGAATTGCAACAGGTTCTGGTTTCCTACCTTACTGCTGCTGCAATTTAGTTATCCTTATTTGAAAATCCCAAAAAAATTATTCCTATATAGCTGCATAAACTTTTCGTCACAAAGTTTTCATCTCTACGACGAAAGATACATTGCAGAATTCCAGCCGCATAGCACCATCTGTTTGATCTTAATACTATGCTTTTTCTATCCAAATTTCTACAAAATTTTTATGACATCTTTGACACTTCTTAACAGTGGATTTCCCTTTGGTTTCATCAAAAAATTCTCAATATAAACTACTGATCTTTTATGTCCAATCTGCTGTACTTGAATTGTAGAATTCAAGCCGCATAGCACCATCTGTTTGATCTTGCTACTATGCTTTTTCTATTCAAATTTCTACGAAATTTTTATGACATTTTTGACACTTCATAACAGTAGATTTCCCTTTGGTTTCATCGAAAAATTCTCAATATAAACTACTGATCTTTTATGTCCAATCTGCTGCACTTGAAAATCTATGCTGCAGAAAATTTCAGCTGCATATCGTTGCCTTAACCCATCTATTTGCAATCTTTTTTGAATGAAATTTCTTATACACTTCATAGATCATCTTGGGTTCCATCTAAGATTGATCTATTAAGAAATTCATCTCTAAAAACGATTTTATGTTGCTGCAAATTTTCATCGTAACCCGCTGAAATTTTTCGACGATAATTCTGCAATTGCAACTTGCACCAATTTCCTTGCTGTTATACTGCCGAAATTTTCTTGATTAAATTAGATATCCTTACTGTCATATAAACTGTGATTTTGCTATCAATTCTCTCCTCAATTCTCTCAAGTTTTTGGTGGAAATTACGTTGAGAAACTATTGTTTCTTCGACGACAATTCTACTCTTACAAGACAGCACATACTTGCTGCAATTACCATGGATTTCTGTCAAACCTTTGCTACCATCTACCACAGATCCAAAACTTTCATCCATAGCCCTAAAACTCTACCAAACCACACCCTCAAACTGCACCCAAAACAGCCACAAAATAAGCCTAAATCGCAGCCTACATCCACCAATCCACCAACACTTTCGACCATCACTTCTCTCAACCTATACATGCCTTTAACCCAACAGCAAAAGAGAGATCTTAACATCATTGATTTGGGGCCATATACTATGACATCTAAGGAGGCAATCAATGCTAAATTCGAAGCCTTGGAGGCGCGAATGGAGGATAAGATTCGGACGCTCTTTGCCGAACTCAGATTGGGCCGACCACTAAGCCCGAAGAAATCATATCAAGGAGAGAGCTTTGCCCAATCACACCAAGCCCGAAGAGATGACTTCCAAGGGAGGGTAGGCTCTATGACCAACCCCAACTATCCGTGCATGAGAGTGGACTTCCCTAGATGGGAAGAAGGAGACCCGATTGGTTGGATCTCGCGCGCGGAGCAATATTTTCGGTACCATAAAACCGCGGATGTATCTATGGTGAAAATTGTAGCTATACATCTTGAAGGGGATGCTATAGAGTGGTTTGACTGGTTTGAACATACTTATGGAGTCCTTTCATGGTGACAATTCAAAGAAGGACTGTTGATTCGCTTCAGACCAACCGATTACGAGAATATTGACGAACAACTAGCAAAGATCCAACAAACCTCCACCATTCAGGAGTACCAAACCAGGTTTGAAAGGTTATTTAATCAAACTCATGATTGGTATCAAAAATAGCTATTGAGGACCTTCATTGAGGGCTTGAAGCCGGAGATCCGAGGAGAAGTTAAAGCGCGACAACCGTATACGCTTATGGCAGCCATCTCTTTCGCACGACATCAAGAGGAGCAATTGAACCATGAAGCTCGGAGGACTAGGGTCTCTCCTCAACCAGTAATATTGAAGCCCTTAGCCCCTCCTACTATTGACCAAGTCCCTACACCAAAGAGGTTAACAAGAGAAGAGCTTCGGGAGAGATATGCGAAGGGGTTATGTTGGCATTGTGACGAGCCGTGGAGCCGTGAGCATCGCTGTAGTAAAGGGGGACTTCTTATGATTGAACCGATAGAAGAAGAGGTCATTGAACATCTAAAAGAGAGCCTTGAACATGAAGAAGAAGATGCAGAAGAAAAGCCACAACCGACCGAAGTTACGGTACATACACTAGCTGGCTACTCAAACCCGCAAACGATGAAAATTGGAGGCCTTCTCAAACAACAACCAATCACTGTTCTCATCGACACGGGCAGTACTACTAACTTCCTAAATAGTAAGCTTGCTGTTCGGATATCATTACCTATCGAGAATCACTGCAGGTTTGATGTTAAGGTCACCGACGGACAGATTTTGAATTGTGATCATAGGCGCTTGCAGGAGAAACTATTGCTGCAGGACCAAGAGATAATTGCAGATTTCTTCCTTCTCCCTCTTAACAATCATGAGGCCATGCTCAGAATTAAATGGTTGATGACATTAGGTGATATTTCTTGGAATTTTATGAAACTAATTATGAAATTTTACAGTAAGGAGAAACAGGTGACATTGCATGGGAAACGTGGGGGCGACATAACAACGATTTGCACACAACAAATGGAGAATGTTTTGCATAAAGCATGCAGCGGCTTTTTGGTACAACTTGAGCAGCAAACTAAGGGAGAGCCAACAGAATTTGAAGATCCAAATCTACTTCCTTTGCTTGCTGAATTTTCAAATATATTTGATGAACCGCGCAACCTACCTCTTACCCGTTGGCATGATCATTGTATAATGATTCTTCCAGGCAAATCTTCAGCAAATGCTCAGCCATATCAGTATCCACATCTCCAGAAGGATGAAATAGAAAGGATTATAAAAGAGATGCTCGAAATAGGAGTTATTCGGCCATGTTGCAACCTCTACTCTTCGCCGGTGCTACTTGTACGCAAGAAGGACGGAACAAGGCGAATATGTGTTGATTACCGAGCTCTCAATGGCATAATCATTAAGGACAAATACTTTATTCCAATAGTAGATGAATTGCTAGATGAAAGGGAGCACAAATCTTTACAAAGCTGGACCTTTGATCCGGGTATCATCAAATACGAGCATGCGAAGAAGACATACGGAAAACCACCTTTTGAACACACAACAACCACGAATTTTTGCTTTCTTCAACAAAAGGTGGAATATCTTGGGCATATCATATCAGAGGAAGGTGTGGTAGTGGACCCCTTCAAAATTGGAGCAATGCAAAACTGGCCGACCTCGAGAAACATAAAATTGCTACATGGCTTTCTGGGTTTAACAGGCTACTACCGCAAGTTTGTGAAAAACTATGGAAAGATCAGTGCACCACTTACTTCCTTACTAGAAAAAGATGTCTTCCAATGGTTGGACAGAGCCTCCGCTGCCTTCGACAAACTTAAGGCAGCCATGACGATGACGCCGGTGCTAACACTACCAAATTTCAACCGACCCTTCATTATTGAGGCCGACACATCTGGAGTCAGAATTGGAGTCATTCTCATGCAAGATGGTCAACCACTCATATACACTAGCAAGGCATTATCTCCCTCCCATCAAAATAAGTCAACATATGATAAGGAGATGCTTGCCATTGTGCGCGCAGCAACGAGGTGGAGACCCTACTTGATTGGTCGACGATTTCAAATTAAAACCGACCATAAAAGCCTCGAGTACTTTTTGGAGCGAAAGATATCATCCCCTGAGCAGCAAAAATGGGTAACAAAACTTCTTAGATTTGATTATGAAATAACTTACAAAAAGGGGAAAGAGAATGTTCTTGCAGATGCGCTTTCGCAGCTACCCGAGCAAGCTGAAGTTTCAGCCATTTCACTTCTGACCAGCAACTTTCTTAAGGATATTAAGATGGAATGGCAGGAAGATTCAGAGACTAGTAAGATTATAAAAAAATTGGAGGAAGCACCAAGCTCCATGGCTCATTACAATTGGGACTCAAAAGAATTACACTATAAGGGACGCATTGTGCTTATGATAAATTCTACTTGCATCTTCACGAGTAGATTTTGGACCAAGTTATTCTATATGCAGGGTACTAAATTGAAAAGGAGTATGACATATCACCCACAAATCGACGGCGAGACAATTGTAAATAGGTGCTTGGAGACAGCCCAAGGCCACCCACCAAATATGACTACCCAAAGAGAACTCCATGCTAGTCATAAGTGCCCAGCAAGCCAATCACGTGAGTGATGGCACGTGTGACTTGATACAGAATCTTTTTGCTTATTATATTTTGGCGTATATCACTTTATAACTATTGCATAAATGCATATGTATTGTGATGTCCTTGGATTTGTGCAATGGGAATCGGATCGTGATGAGATCACGATAATGAGATCGATTCACCTTTAAACACATATCCTAAATAATCCCGGTCATAGGTTACTCGAGAGGGACATCGTGATAACCGGATAGACTGGTGTGCTGTATACCCGTCCATATGATGGATGCAGCTGGTCTCATAGCTGCTCGTGTAGGGACACTAGGGATACAGTACAGGTGCTCATTGGAGAATGAGTTCACTGATTGATCCGCTTACGGAATGCTGGATGGTTGATGATGCCTTATTGTCAGACAACGATTCCGTAGTCCTAGTGGTGTATCTGGTTCTTAGACTTGAGACACCAAGGATGTCCTGTATGAGTGCTCCACTCTTTGATACCAGACTTATAGGTTTGGCTGTTCTCAGATCTAGTACAGCTGGTCATTGGGAGTGGTAGTCGACCTTACGAGGGCTATTGAGTGTCGATAGAGGATCATCCACTCTCGGTATCATGAGAGGAATATCCCATGTGTTCTTGCTCAGACAAATCCCTGGCCAGGGTCATTCGGGTTGAGAGAGAAAGAGTTCTCCGGGAGAATCCGATTAGAGCGAGACTCAAGTAGAAACCGTATGGGTCTGACAGCACCATGCTCGATATACGGTCTCTGGGATATTAGATGGATGAGGGACTATAGGTACATGGTAACTGAGGACAGACAGGTCCAATGGATTGGATTCCCCTGTATCGTCTGGGGACTACGGCGTAGTGGCCTAGTACTTCCGTAGTCGATGAGTCGAGTGAATTATTACAGAGATAATAATTCACTGAGTTAGAAGGAGTTCTGACAGGTATGACTCACGGCCAGCTCGATATTGGGCCTAGAGGGTCACACACATATGGTAGGCATTGCGATGAGTAGAGGTTCGGATATGAGATATCCGACGGAGCCCTTGTCTTATTGGATGCAGATCCAATACCCACTAGGGAAAGGACCCATTAGGGTTTTGACACGGGATCTCTATAAATAGGAGGGATTCACAGCCTCATGGGCTAGAGTCTTTGCTTGCCCTTCCTATTCTCCTCTCCCTCTCCACCTCAGAGTAGGCCTGGAGTTTTGAGGAGCGTCGTCGCAACCCTGCTGTGTGGATCACCGCTAGAGAGGAGGACGCTTGACCTCCTTCACCCTCTCCTAAGGATCTGCAAGGAAACAGGGATATACGATCTCCCTAGGTAACACAATCTCTATACGCAGTTTTGTGTTTTTGCGGATTTTGCGCACCAATCTTCGCACGACGACGAACATCTTTTTGGGAATCGGGGATTTTGTTTTCTTGTTCTTCCGCTGCGCATATGATGTCGCCCCCAATGATTTCCCAACAGTGGTATCAGAGCCAGGTTGTTCGTGCGAATGATTGGTTTTTGAACTACGTGTGTTGTGTTTAGGAAGAATATTGACGTCAAAATCGTTGACGCAAAAGCAAGGAAGGGCAGCAACAGTTGCTGCCCTCGATCTGCATGCCTGCAGCCAGCCGCAGCCGCAGCCAGGCAGCACAGCGCCGGCGCATGCGCAAGCGCTGTGCCTGCAGCAGCCGGCCGGCGGTCTGCTTGCAGCAGGCTTGCGGCCGGCGGGGCTGGCAGCCCGCTCGGTAGAAGCGCCTGCGGCCACTGAGCAGCGCGGGCTGAGGCACCGCAGGGCAGCGGCGCCTGTGGCCGCTGCTCCCACGGGCAAAAACCCCGCAGGGGCGGCCGCCAGCGAGGCAGCACCACCTGCGGGCGCTGACTCGCGGGCAGAACCGCCCGCGGAGGCGGCGGCGCCCGAAGAGGGCGCCCACCCGCAGCGGCATCGCCGCCAGCGGGCGTGCCGCCTGCAGGCGAGGGCAGTGCCCTCGCCCCGCCGCACAGGCCGCCGCCGGCAGGGTGGCGGCGGCGGCAGCAGCGAAAAGGGGAAAGGGTATTAGGGTTTTCTGCGCAAAAGATAGTTTTGCCCCTCGGAATTTGAGAAATTCCAGTTTCTATCTTTTGTCCAAATTACGAAAATACCCTTAGGAATTGAGAAATTCCCTATATATCCCTGATTTCAGAAAATATTAATTAATTAAAAGGTTTAGTTGATTATTATTTTTATTATTATCTAGTAGTCCTACATGATGATGATTATTTATACATGTGATGTATGATGAGTGGACGGATGATCATGGACCGTGTGATGTGTGTACTTGTGATTATTATTATTGAGGTCTGCGAACCTCCATTATATTTCTCGTTTATTGTCGGGCCTGCGTGCCTATGATTAAGTTGTAATCACATGAGGAGGCGCAGCGGGAGCGTGGAAGCCATAGCGGGACCCACGAGACGGACGATCGTGATGCATGGAGATGCATCAAGATGTCGACGGAACCGACGAGGACGAGATGGACGATCACAAGGCATGGAGATGCACCGTTGCACACATAGATCTTGATGTGAGTGATTAGGCCTACTGGCTCGGGCCTAATCATATTAGGTTGTGGTCCATGATCATCTGGTGTGATTGCTTATACACATACTAGATATGTATATATATTTGCATGCGATGTAGATATATATTAAATATGTATATGTGTGACATGTCATATTAGGAGACCAAATCATAGAAACATCTCTCGATAATATTAAGTCGGTAAACGTGAGGCAATTAGATTGACCCACGTGGCCTTACATCGTTATGAGTAGGAACCGAATCCCGGTGTAGGTTGAGTTGGTTGAGTCCCTCGAGACTCACCTATATCGCGATTCGCTATCTTGCTTACGACATAGAGATGTCACCGGTGACCTGAGGGCATGATATGCTTGGTCGAGTCCCTCGAGGGTATATCATCAAATCAGACTCATCTTGTAACGAAGGTGTTGACTTAACCGAGCATCATGGTTGGTCGAGTCCCTCGAGGCCATGGTGATTCGGAGGCCGAACAGGACGGGAATCACAAGGAGTTGTGATCGGCAAGAGTTGTCTACCTTTTAGGCTTAGTGTGATTGGTCGAGTCCCTCGAGGTTACACTAAGACGCTGATTGGATCCTGATCCCCACTAGAAGTCTGCCGGAGACTTCCGTTTCACGTGCTGAGGGTGTCGCGTGACTCGTTAGTAAAATAGTGGGAGCATATTAAGATAGAAGTCCATATCTTGATAGTTTATTTCTTGCAAAATCTGCATGTTATTCATTTTTGCTACATCTTTATTTTCAGAAAATGTCGCTTTCAAATCCCTTACGTGGCATACTTGATGTCAACCGCCTCACTGGTCCAAATTATACGGATTGGCTCCGTAACTTGAGAATTGTTCTCACAGCGGAGAAAATCGTGTACGTCCTTGATACAGTGATGCCTACGCCCGAAGAAGGGGCAAGCGAGGATGAGATCGCTCGCTACGTGAAGTACATTGATGACTCCACTCTTGCTCAGTGCTATATGTTGGGCTCTATGACTCCAGAGTTACAGAGACAACATGAAAAGATGGATGCCAGATCCATTCTCCTACATGTCCGTAAATTGTTTGAGGAACAGGGAAGGACTCAACGATATGAGATATCCAAGAGCCTTTTCCGCGCTAGGATGACTGAGGGGACACCGGTTCAGAACCATGTCCTAAAGATGATTGAGTGGATAGAGAAACTCACAGGTCTAGGAATGGTCCTAGAGGATAACTTGTGTGTGGACATTGTGCTTTAGTCCCTACCAGATTCCTTTTCACAGTTCATAATGAATTTTAATATTAACAAGCTTGAGGTGACTCTCCCAGAGCTCCTCAATATGTTGAGGGAGGCAGAGAGTACTATTAAGAAAGAGAAGCCAGTTCTCTACACTGGTGAGACCAGAAAGAAAAGGAAAGCAGAAAGGTCCCTTAAGAAGGGAAAGGGCAAGGGCAAACAAGGTAAAGCAAAGGTTGCTAAGAAAGACCCAACAAAGGACAAAGGCCAGTGCTTCCACTGTGGTAAAGATGGGCACTGGAAGAGAAACTGCAAAGAGTACCTTGCAGAAAGGGCGAAACAAAAGCTTGATGAAGCTTCAGGTACATTCATGATCAGTCTCTATTTGTCAGACTCTTATGATAACACATGGGTATTAGATACCGGTAGTGCTTATCATATATGCAATTCGTTGCAGGTTCTGGCAAGGCCTAGGAGACTAGAGAGAGGCGAGATGGACCTCAAGATGGGTAATGGAGCAAAAGTTGCTGTATTAGCTGTTGGCGAGGTCGCCCTACATCTACCTAGTGGAGCTTTTATTGCATTAGATGCATGTTATTTTGTTCCTTCTATTATCAAAAACATTATCTCCATTTCATGTTTAACAGTTAGTGGATATAAATTTGTTTTTGAGAACAATGGTTGTTCGATATTATTAGATGATAAGATCATCACGAAAGGAACATTGCATAATGGTTTATTTATGTTAGACACCACTCCACATATCATGAATATAAATGTGTCCAAAAGGAAGCGAGATGAGTTGAACAGTGCATACCTGTGGCATTGTAGGCTAGGTCACATCCATGAAAGAAGGATTCAAAAGTTGCTAAATGATGGATATCTAGATCCATTCGACTATGTGTCATATGCAACTTGTGAGCCTTGCATTCGTGGAAAACTGACCAACTCTCCATTTAGTGGAACTGGAGAGAGAGCCACTGAGTTGTTGGAACTCATACATAGTGATGTATGTGGACCCATGTCAACTCATGCCATTGGAGGTTACTCCTACTTCATTACATTTACTGATGATTTCTCAAGGTATGGATATATGTACTTAATGAAGTACAAGTCCGAGGCCTTTGAGAAATTCAGAGAGTATAAGAATGAGGTGGAGAACCAGACTGGAAAGAGTATCAAAACTCTTCGATCAGATCGAGGAGGTGAGTACTTAAGTACAGAGTTTACTCATTTCCTCAAGGACCATAGGATATTATCCCAATGGACACCTCCTTATACACCTCAGCTCAATGGTGTCTCTGAAAGGAGAAATCGTACATTATTAGATATGGTACGGTCCATGATGAGTTTCGCTGACCTACCCATCTCATTCTGGGGATATGCCCTAGAAACCGCAGCTTACCTTCTGAACAGAGTTCCAACTAAGTCGGTGGTGTCTACACCATATGAGATATGGAAAGGGAAGAAGCCTGATCTTAAAGTAGTTAAGATTTGGGGCTGCTCTGCCCATGTTAAAAGACACAACCCCGATAAGTTAGAATCAAGGACAGGGCGATGTAAATTTGTGGGATACCCCAAGGAAACTTGTGGGTATTACTTCTATCATCTCGAGGACCAAAAGGTCTTTGTAGCTAAGAGAGCAGTGTTCCTTGAGAAGGAACACATTCTTGACGGAGACAGTGGGAGAATGATAGAATTGAGCGAGGTTGGAGAACCAAGCTCAAGCACCACTCTACAGCCCGAGTCTGTTCAGGTATCTAATACACAAGTTTCAACTTTACGCAGGTCTGATAGAGTATCCCATCCTCCTGAGAGATATGTGGGACATATTAGAGCAGAGGATGTAGAGGATATTGATCCTCAGACCTACGAGGAGGCTATTATGAGTATAGACTCCGGGAAGTGGAAAGAAGCCATGAATTCTGAGATGGATTCTATGTACTCCAATAAGGTTTGGAACCTAGTTGATGCACCCGAAGGTATTGTACCCATCGGTTGCAAGTGGATCTTTAAGAAAAGGATCGGAGTAGATGGAAAGGTAGAGACCTATAAAGCAAGGCTAGTGGCTAAGGGGTATCGTCAAAGGCAAGGTGTTGACTACGACGAAACTTTCTCACCCGTAGCAATGCTAAAATCCATCAGAATTCTATTGGCTATTGCAGCACACTATGATTATGAGATCTGGCAGATGGATGTGAAAACCGCATTCCTCAACGGGAACCTGGAGGAGGAGGTGTATATGATGCAACCTGAGGGATTCGTGTCCAAGAACTGCCCAGATAAGGTGTGTAGGTTGCTTAGATCCATTTATGGACTAAAGCAAGCTTCCCGAAGTTGGAACATAAGATTTGATGAGGCAATCAGATCTTATGACTTCGTTAAGAACGAAGATGAGCCTTGTGTATACAGAAAGGTAAGTGGGAGCGCTATTAGCTTTTTGGTGTTATATGTGGATGACATCCTCATCATTGGGAATGACATAGGAATGCTATCCACAATAAAGGCTTGGTTATCTAGACACTTCTCCATGAAGGACTTAGGAGAAGCATCTTATATCTTGGGGATTAGAATCTATAGAGATAGATCCAAAAGGATGCTTGGCTTGTCCCAGTCCAGGTACATAGAAACTATTGTCAAAAGGTTTGGCATGGAAAATTCCAAAAGAGGTCTCATACCGATGAGACATGGGATATCGCTTTCTACGAGTATGTCCCCAAAGACTCCAGAAGAAAGGGCGAACATGGATATGATACCTTATGCCTCAGCAATAGGGTCTATCATGTATGCCATGCTATGTACTAGGCCTGATATAGCGCATGCTCTGAGTGTCACGAGCAGGTATCAGGCGGATCCAGGCTTGGAGCACTGGAAAGCAGTAAAGTGTATCCTTAAGTACTTGAGAAGGACTAAGGATCTTTTACTAGTATATGGAGGTAATAGCCTTAAGGTTGAAGGCTACACTGACTCAAGTTTTTAGTCTGATGTCGATGATAGCAAGTCGAATTCAGGGTATGTGTACACCTTGAATGGAGGAGCAGTGTGCTGGAAGAGTTCCAAGCAAGATACCACTGCTGACTCGACCACAGAGGCGGAGTACATTGCTGCATCAGATGCAGCAAAGGAGGGAGTCTGGTTGAAGAAGTTCATCACAGATTTGGGAGTCATGTCGGATAGTGAGGAGCCGATTTCCCTATATTGCGACAACAACGGGGCAATTGCTCAAGCGAAGGAACCTAGGTCTCATCAGAAATCTAGGCATGTTCTGAGGAGGTTCCACCTTATCAGAGAGATCGTGACCCGAGGAGATGTAGCAGTGGAAAGAGTTCCATCCGAAGATAACATTGCAGATCCACTGACAAAGCCATTGTCTCAGATTGTCTTTGAGCGTCACAGGGGTCTGATGGGGATCAGACACATAGGTGATTGGCTTTAGGTCAAGTGGGAGATTGCTAGTCATAAGTGCCCAGCAAGCCAATCACGTGAGTGATGGCACGTGTGACTTGATACAGAATCTTTTTGCTTATTATATTTTGGCATATATCACTTTATAACTATTGCATAAATGCATATGTATTGTGATGTCCTTGGATTTGTGCAATGGGAATCGGATCGTGATGAGATCACGATAATGAGATCGATTCACCTTTAAACACATATCCTAAATAATCCCGGTCATAGGTTACTCGAGAGGGACATCGTGATAACCGGATAGACTGGTGTGCTGTATACCCGTCCATATGATGGATGCAGCTGGTCTCATAGCTGCTCGTGTAGGGACACTAGGGATACAGTACAGGTGCTCATTGGAGAATGAGTTCACTGATTGATCCGCTTACGGAATGCTGGATGGTTGATGATGCCTTATTGTCAGACAACGATTCCGTAGTCCTAGTGGTGTATCTGGTTCTTAGACTTGAGACACCAAGGATGTCCTGTATGAGTGCTCCACTCTTTGATACCAGACTTATAGGTTTGGCTGTTCCCAGATCTAGTACAGCTGGTCATTGGGAGTGGTAGTCGACCTTACGAGGGCTATTGAGTGTCGATAGAGGATCATCCACTCTCGGTATCATGAGAGGAATATCCCATGTGTTCTTGCTCAGACAAATCCCTGGCCAGGGTCATTCGGGTTGAGAGAGAAAGAGTTCTCCGGGAGAATCCGATTAGAGCGAGACTCGAGTAGAAACCGTATGGGTCTGACAGCACCATGCTCGATATACGGTCTCTGGGATATTAGATGGATGAGGGACTATAGGTACATGGTAACTGAGGACAGACAGGTCCAATGGATTGGATTCCCCTGTATCGTCTGGGGACTACGGCGTAGTGGCCTAGTACTTCCGTAGTCGATGAGTCGAGTGAATTATTACAGAGATAATAATTCACTGAGTTAGAAGGAGTTCTGACAGGTATGACTCATGGCCAGCTCGATATTGGGCCTAGAGGGTCACACACATATGGTAGGCATTGCGATGAGTAGAGGTTCGGATATGAGATATCCGACGGAGCCCTTGTCTTATTGGATGCAGATCCAATACCCACTAGGGAAAGGACCCATTAGGGTTTTGACACGGGATCTCTATAAATAGGAGGGATTCACAGCCTCATGGGCTAGAGTCTTTGCTTGCCCTTCCTATTCTCCTCTCCCTCTCCACCTCAAAGTAGGCCTGGAGTTTTGAGGAGCGTCGTCGCAACCCTGCTGTGTGGATCACCGCTAGAGAGGAGGACGCTTGACCTCCTTCACCCTCTCCTAAGGATCTGCAAGGAAACAGGGATATACGATCTCCCTAGGTAACACAATCTCTATACGCAGTTTTGTGTTTTTGCGGATTTTGCGCACCAATCTTCGCACGACGACGAACATCTTTTTGGGAATCGAGGATTTTGTTTTCTTGTTCTTCCGCTGCGCATATGATGTCGCCCCCAATGATTTCCCAACACTCCAGACCCAGCGAAGTGCCATTATTGATTGACGGATCGTGACTCGACGACGACGACCCACTAATGAAGTTCTAATACAGTGGGCGAACCTACCAACAGAAGATGCCACTTGGGAGAACAATGACGACTTGAAGATCAAATTCCCAGAATTCATGAATCATCAGCCTCGAGGACAAGGCTGATTTGAAGAGGGCGGGTCTGCTAGGACTCTAGTTTGGAGAGTCCTAATTGAGAGTGACATTCATGTAAAACTGTTAGGACTCTAGCTAGGAGAGTCCTAATTGAGAGGGACATTCTGTTAGGACTCTAGCTAGGAGAGTCCTAATTGAGAGGGGCATTCATGTAGGAGGTATTTTCTTATAGAAGAATTAGGAGTTGTAAGGGAATAGGAGTCTTGACTAGGAGTCCTATTAGGAGTTGGTTAGAAGTAAGAGTCTTAAGTAGGAGTCCTATTAGGAGTTAGGGTTTAGAAGCCCTATAAATAGCCATGTATTCCTTCTCTTTTGATAAGCAATAGATGAATCTTTTCTGCAGTCTTTGAGCAGCAACTTGGAGGGAGGAACCCCTATAGAGTTCCAAGGAGGCCGATCCCCTAAAGAGATCAACCCAAAGTTTAGAATCTGCAAGGGTTCTAACACTCCGATCTTTCTCGGTGAGCTCCGCGAACTTCCAACGAACCTTCCGGCGAGCTTCCGAAAAACCCTTCGGCAAGCTCCCTACTCATTCTCGGCTAGTTACGGCAGCATTCTCGATGAACCTTCGGACTTCCGTCGAACTCTCGAACTCCCAACGAATCCTTCGCGCTTGACTCCGGCACTTTGTTTCGCTTTATGTCTTCATCGTTATCGTAGTTAATCCTGCACACATTGGTTGGCATTTCGTCTGATTCTTCAGCGTATTGTCCTTGGTGAAATTCTGCAACCCTGATATCCTTGGCGCAATTCCGCTCTCCTTGGCCCGATGCCTGACGTCCGAAGCATTCTGCCATCCAATATCCTGACGTGATCTCCTCCGGTGCAACGTCAATTCCTCCTGCTTTAATTGTCTCATCCTGATCAAAGCATCCTACGTCACTCAAAACGCAGATTAAATCATAAACACATATCAAGTGGTTTCATCGTCAAAATACGAGATTCAACAATCTTTCCCTTTTTGATGATGATAACCACTTGATGACGGAGTTAATCTTAACTCCCGGAGTTTAAATAAACTCCCCCTATCAATATGGCTTATTGATAGAAACTTTTGGATTCAAGAATCCAAGCAACATGTCATCATAAACTTATGCATAACATGTCATGTCATCATACTTCTCCCCCTTTGTCATCAACAAAAAGGAGAAGTTCCTACTCTTATATGTTTAGAGAAAAAAAGTTCCATACATTGAATGAAAAACATAGTATCAAATTTTATCATCATGCAATCTAGCAATTAAAGATGTGTATGTTTAGCATGTTTGCTTTTCTTGAGATAACAAATAATTTTTTTTTTATAAGTAAAAATAAATTGATTGTGTGTAAAGTTTCTACAAATAGCTTTGTCTATACAAGTTATAGACGAAGTTAGGTAACTTATAGAGTACTCATGCGATAGTTATGATTACACATGCTGTAGACTATAACTCTTAACTTTGGCCAAAAAATAAAATTTAAAGTCTAGATATGCCAAGATTTCCTGTGGGTATAGCTTTTGACATCATACCCAAGATCTTTAGCTAATAGCAAAATTGAATTTGATAAAAATATCTTTTTCTCTCTATGTAAGGTGCTCTATTTTGAGATCGTTCTCCATACATGATCTTGATTCTCTAATAATCTCTGTCAAGAGTTGAGCATTGTTTGTGTGTTGACACTCAAAGATTCTGCTACATCTTTCCTTTCACATCCACCAAATAGCGTATTTGAATATAACCTTTGTCAATTGTGTAAGAGGCCCTTTTCTTGAAAAACATTACATGAGGTCAGCTAATTCTTGATGCAAGTTTGGTTGCGGCATTCTATTGAGTTCGAATCGCTGGAGAATCTCCTTCCATATCCATTTAGTATACTCACAAGCAAAATAGAGATGGTCAACAGTTTCTTCTTGTTGCATGCAAAGGGAGCATCGATTAACATGATGGATACCTCTTCTTTTCATATTGTCTATTGTAGGTAGTTTATTCAGAAGGGCCTGCCATGTACATAAGGAATGTCTCTGCGACCCCGATCGATCCCATGTCCAACTGCTTGGGAGCCACTTGTTATTTCTTTGCCTAATTTGATTCCTTGCGGATGTGGCACTAAATTTGCCATTGTCATGAAGCCAAATAAGTACATCTGAAAGGTTGTTCCTAATTGGAATAGTTGTGATAGTCGGCCAAAGTGATAACATTTCAGGAGAAATAGGAGTAGGGAGACACCAGGTACCATTAGCAATGAACTCGGAAACCTTCCAATCTTTGGGAGCCCCAAGGTCTTTTCGTATTCTATCACCATATAATTGAAATATACTTTTCCCATTCACCCAAGGATCGTACCACATATTAGTATTAGTTCCAATAGAGATTGCATAAGAAATGTGTTTGATTAGCCAATTCCTTGCCTTTAAAATTCCTTTTCCAGCTGCATAGTGGTATGTTCTTGTTGAAATTTCCCAAATCGATTCCTTTGAAAGACACCTAGCAGAAACCCATTGTGACCATAAGGAACATTTGTTTTGCAAAAGGTCCCACAATTGTTTTACCAAACATGCTTTATTCCAATCTCTAGTATTTCTCAAGTTCAGCCCCCCTTCATTTTTCGGTTTGCAGATGCTGTCCCAATTTACCATATGCATTGTCTTATTATTTGCGCCATTCCAAAAGAAGTTTATTAATAACCGTTCAATATCTTGGAGAAATCCAATAGGCCAGAAGAAATGTATTAATAACCGTTCCAGAAGAAATGTATTAGACCAATATATAGAGTAAGAGTACAATACCGAACGGATGAGTTCAAGTCGTCCTGCTTTTGAAAGAAGCCTATTTTTCCAAGAGAAAATTCTATTCTTTATTTTTTGCATGATAGGCTGATAGTGGGTTTTGTGAATGCTAGTGGATATGAGTGGGAGACCAAGATATGTAACTGGTAGATTTCCCTCACTAACCCCTAGGGTATGTGCAAAAATATTTTTGTCCTCAATGCATGGGCTCATGTAGACTTTACTTTTCGCATGATTTAACTGAAGGCTAGAAACTATACCAAAATCATTCAGAATAGTAGCCAGGTTTCTTACTGAAGTTAAATCATTCTGAAGAAAGATAAGAAGATCATCTGCAAAGATTATATGTGATATATGAATAGGGCCAGCATGGGGTACCTTAATACTGCCATCAGAGACCGAATGTTCCAACATATAGCTAAGTCCTTCCATTGCAATTGTAAAGAGATATGGAGAGAGTGGATCGCCTTGTCGGATGCCATTCTTGCTCCCAAAAAAACCAATAGGTGAGCCATTGAAGAGTATTGAAAACTTTCAAGTTTCTAAGCAACATTGAATCGAATTAACCCATTGCCGAGGGAAGTTCATACCGTAGAGCATCTTATAGATAAAGTTCCTATTAATTGAGTCAAATGATTTTCATAGATCAGCTTTAAAATAGATTTTTGTCCCTTTTGCTTTTGAGTGCAGATCCTTGACCAAGTCATTAGCAAGCAGAATATTATGATGTATACTTCTCCCTTTGACGAAAGCAGCCTGATTTGGACTAATTATCTTATGTATTACCTTTTGTAATCTATCTGCTAACAGTTTGGAGATGATCTTGTAAATAAAGTTGCATAAAGATATGGGTCAATAGTTCTATAGTGAATTAGCCCCTGCATTCTTGGGAATTAATGAAATAAAAGTGCAATTCATCTCTCTAAGAATATGACCTGAAGAGAAAAAATGTTGGCAAGCTTTAATCACATCATTACCAATAATAGACCATGTAATTTGGTAAAATTCAGCAGGAAATTCATTTGGACCAGGGCTTTTATGCTTTGGTGACTTAAAGACAACTCTTACTATTTCGTTATCTGTAATTGGGGCATTGAGGATAAAAATGGCACTCGAATCAAGCTTTCTAGTTGGCTCCACATGAATATTATTAGGTTGCCCCGCTTGGTTGAGTAAGGAATAAAAAAATTGCTCAGTGTATGCTTTAACCTCATCTAGATTCTCAATAAGATTGTTATCTTTGTCTCTGCATTTCCTGATGCGGTTAACGGCTCTTCGAGTAGAAATGGAAGCATAAAAAAGCTTAGTATTGGAATCCCCTAAAGTAAGCCAATGCTATTGAGACTTTTGTTTTGCAAAACTTTCCTCCTACTTTAAGGCTTGCATGAAGTTATTTCTAGCTTCTGTCTCTTTTTCAATAAGATTCTCATCATGGGGCTGAAGTTGCAGCTCATGTTACATTGCTATTAGTTCCTTTCTGTAAAATTGAACTCGGGTGGTAATATTGCCAAAGGTATTTGTATTCCACTCCTTAAGTGCTGCTTTGTAGGCTTTGAGTTTTTGACATAAGATGTAAGGGGGGGATCCATGCACATTAACATTCCAAGCTGATCTGATAACATCAAGGAACTGAGGATGAGTACTCCACATGTTGAAGAATCTAAACGGTTTCTTGCCTTTTGGTGTTGCTTTATCTGTGTGTATGTACATTAAAGAATGATCATAAAATAATGGAGCATCTGTTAGGACTCTAGCTAGGAGAGTCCTAATTGAGAGGGACATTCTGTTAGGACTCTAGCTAGGAGAGTCTTAATTGAGAGGGACATTCATGTAGGAGGTTTTTTCTTAGAGAAGAATTAGGAGTTGTAAGGGAATAGGAGTCTTGAGTAGGAGTCCTATTAGGAGAGTCCTAATTGAGAGGGACATTCATGTAGGAGGTTTTTTCTTAGAGAAGGATTAGGAGTTGTAAGGGAATAGGAGTCTTGAGTAGGAGTCCTATTAGGAGTTAGGGTTTAGAAGCCCTATAAATAGCCATGTATTCCTCCTCTTTTCTTAAGCAATAGATGAATCTTTTCTGCAGCCTTTGATCAGCAACTTAGAGGGAGGAACCCCTATAGAGTTCCAAGGAGGCCGATCCCCTAAAGAGATCAACCCCAAGTTTAGAATCTGGAAGGGTTCTAACACCTGGTATTAGAGCAGCGTTCTTGGCGTCTCGCTGCCCTTCTACAACCATCTATCAACCCTCCACAACCGCCCAAAGCAATTCCCACAATTGCTTAAAAGATCGACGCCAAATTCCACCATCATCTCCACCACCTCAGATCATCCTTTGATCTCCCCGTGAATTACAACAGGTTCTGGTTTCCTACCTTACTGCTGCTGCAATTTAGTTATCCCTATACGAAATCCAAAAAAAAATAAAAATTCGTTCCTATATTGCTGCAAATTTTCATCGTAAGTTGTTGAAATTTTTCGACGAGAATTCTGCTATCGCAACTTACACCAATTTTCTTGCTGTTACTACCGAAATTTTCTTGATTAAATTGGATATCCTTGCTGTCATATAAACTGAGATATTGCTTTCAATTCTCTCCTCAAATCTCTTAAATTTTTTGTGGAGATTTCGTCGAGAAACCGCTGTTTCTTCGACAATAATTATGCTCTTACAAGACAACACAATTCTACAGCAAACTTTCACTGATTTCTATCAAACCTATACATGCCTTTAACCTATCAACAAAAGAGAGATCTTAACATCACAGATTTGGAGTCATATACTATGGCATCTGAGGAGGCAATCAATGCTAAATTTGAAGCCTTTGAGGCACGAATAGAGGATAAGATTCGGACTCTTCTTACCGAATTCAGTTTGGGCCGATCACCAAGCCCGAAGAAATCACATCAAGGAGAGAGCTCTAACCAATCACATCATGCCCAAAGAGATGACTTCCAAGAGAGGGGAGGCTCTATGACTGACCCCAACTATTCGCGCATGAGAGTGGACTTCCCTAGATGGGAAGAAGGAGACCCAATTGGTTGGATCTCGCGCGCGGAGCTATATTTTCAGTACCATAAAACTGCGGATGCATCCATGGTGGAAATTGCAGCTATACATCTTGAAGGGGATGCCATACAATGGTTTGACTGGTTTGAACACACTTATGGAGTCCTTTCATGGCAATAATTCAAAGAAGGACTACTGATCCGCTTCAGACCAACTTATTACGAGAACATTGACGGACAACTAGCAAAGATCCGACAAACCGCCACCATTCAGGAGTGCCAGACCAGGTTTGAAAGGTTATCTAATCAAACTCATGATTGGTCTGAAAAATAGTTATTGGGGACCTTTATTGAGGGCTTAAAGCCGGAGATCCGGGGAGAAGTTAAGGCGCGACAACCTTACACGCTTATGGCAGCCATCTCTTTTGCACGACTTCAAGAGGAGTGATTGAACCATGAAGCTCAGAGGACTAGGATCACTCCACAACCTACAATACTAAAGCCCTCAGCCCCCCCTACTATCAACCGCGTCCCTGCACCGAATAGGTTAACAAGAGAAGAACTTCGGGAGCGATCTACGAAGGGTTTATGTTGGCATTATGATGAGCCGTGGAGCTGCGAGCATCGCAGTAAAAAAGGTAGACTTCTTATGATTGAACCAGTAGAAGAAGAGGTCATTGAACATCTAGAAGAGAGCCTTGAACATGAAGAAGAAGATATGGACGAAGAGCCACAGCCGACCGACATTACGGTACACGCACTAGCCGGCTACTCAAATCCGCAAATGATGAAAGTTGGAGGCCTTCTCAAACAACAACCGATCACTGTTCTCATCGATACGGGTAGCACTAATAATTTCTGAATAGTAAGGTTGCTGCTCGGATGGCACTGCATATTGAAGGTTGCAGCAAGTTCGATGTAAAGGTTGCCGACGGCAGAATCCTAAAGTGCGACCAAAGATGCCCGCAGGTGAAACTATTACTACAAGACCAAGAAATTATCACCGATTTTTTCCTCCTACCAATCGATGACTATGAGGCAGTGTTGTTAGAACCCTTGCAGATTCTAAACATGGGGTTGATCTCTTTAGGGGATCGGCCTCCTTGGAACTCTATAGGGGTTCCTCCCTCCAAGTTGCTGCTCAAAGGCTGCAGAAATGATTCATCTATTGCTTAAGAAAAGAGAAGGAATACATGGCTATTTATAGGGCTTCTAAACCCTAACTCCTAATAGGACTCCGACTTAAGACTCTTACTTATAACCAACTCCTAATAGGACTCCTACTCAAGACTACTATTCCCTTACAACTCCTAATTCTTCTCTAAGAAAAAACTCCTACATGAATGTCCCTCTCAATTAGGACTCTCCTAGCTAGAGTCCTAACAGAATGTCCCTCTCAATTAGGACTCTCCTAGCTAGAGTCCTAACAGACCCGTCCTCTTCAAATCAGCCTTGTCCTCAAGGCTGAGATTCCATGAACTCAGGGAACCGGGTCTTCAGCTCCTCATATGGTTCCCATGTGGCGTCTTCAAGTGGTAGATTATTCCAATGCACTAGTACTTCAGTAGAGGGATGTCGGCGACGCATCACGATCCTACGATCGAGGATGGCTTGTGGTTAGGCTTGAATAACTCCATCCTCAATTGTGTTGGGGAGTTGGATCTGGGGTGAGTCGTGTTTTCCCAACTCAGACTTTAGGCATGATACGTGGAAGACAGGGTGAATTTTGGCATCCTCAGGTAATATAAGTCTGTACGCCACGGCTCCAATACGCTCTGTGATCTGAAAGGGCCCATAAAAATGTGGGGATAGCTTCATTGAGGCTCGAGTATTGATAGAGAGTTGGTTTTATGGTTGTAGGCGAAGATAAACCCAATCTCCCACTGAAAATTCTCTTTCACTTCATCGTTTGTCGGCTTGCTGCTTCATTCTAGCTTGAGCGATAGAGAGATTATCTTTTAACAGTTATAAGAGTTTATCCCTATCAATCAATTCTTGGTCAACCTAATCTACCTTGGCCGAGCCAATTACATACTTTGGAAACACAGGGGCTAGTCGACCATACAATGCTTCATAAGGGACACATTTTGTAGATGAATGATATGTAGTATTATACCACCATTCGGCGCAGGGAAGCCATTTCCCCCACTCTTTTGGTCGGTCGCTAGCGAAATATCGGAGATACGTCTCTAAGCACCTATTTACCACCTCTGTTTGGCCGTTGTGCTCATCTTGAGTTTGGTGCCTTGTAACTGAAATAACTCGGTCCAAAATTTACTAGTGAAGATCCTGTCACGATCACTTATGATGGACTTTGGCATCCCATGCAGTTTAACAATATTTTCTATGAAAATCTTGGCAATACTAGCAGCAGTGTAGGGATTTCTCATAGCACAAAAATAAGCATATTTCGTAAGTCGATCAACCACCACGAGAATCATGCTTTTACCTTTGGAGGATGGCAGCCCTTTAATGAAGTCCATAGAGATGTCAGTCCACACTGAGTCTGGTATGGGTAGTGGTTGTAGCTTCCCTGGATTTGCCACAGTTTCACCCTTGTGCTGTTGACATACATCACATTGTGCCACATATTCAGCAATAATTTTTTTCATCCCTCTCCAATAAAAATTTTGCTTCACTCTTTTGTAGGTTCTTAGGAATCCAGAGTGCCCTGATGAAGGTATGGAGTGCATTTCATGCAAGATGATTGCGATGCAGGGGAGTCAGGTATAAGCACAATGCGACCTTTGTAGCGTAGATCCCACGAATCCCAAGTGTAGTGGGCTATTGCACTTGGATCCTCCTTCAATTTTTTTATAATGTTGCTGATCTCTGGATCCTTCTTCCATTCTTCCCTAATGTTCATAATCAAATCCAAGAAGTTTGGTTACCCATTTTTGCTGCTCAGGGGATGATATCTTTTGCTCCAAAAAGTACTTGAGGCTTTTATGGTCAGTTTTAATTTGAAATCGTCGGCCGATTAGGCAGGGTCTCCAGCTCGTTACTACGTGTACAATGGCAAGAATCTCCTTATCATATACTGACATGTTTTGATGGGAGGGAGATAATGCCTTGCTAGTGTATGCGAGTGGTCGACCATTTTGAATGAGAACGGCTCCAATTCTGACTCCAGATGCGTCGGCCTTAATGATGAAGGGTCTATTGAAATCTGGTAGCGCAAGCACCGGCGTCGTTGTCATAGCTGCTTTAAGTTTGTCGAAGGCTGCAGAGGCTTTGTCCGACCATTGGAAAGCATCTTTTTTCAGTAAAGAAGTGAGTGGTGCACAGATCTTCCCATAGTCCTTAACAAATTTTCGGTTGTAGCCCGTTAGTCCAAGGAACCCCTGTAGTAATTTCACGTTTGTAGGTTTCGGCCAGCCTTGCATTGCCTCAATTTTTGTTGGGTCTACCGCCACTCCTTATGATATTATTTGCCCAAGGTACTCTATTTTTTGATTGAGAAAGAGGCACTTTGGTTGTTTAACAAAAAGAGTATTCTCCCGAAGGATCGTCAAAACAATCCGTCAATGCTGAAAGTGAGTCTCAAGAGAAGGGCTGTAAACGAGAATATCATCGAAAAATACCAGCATAAATTTACGAAGAAAGCTCCGAAATATATCATTCATGGGACTTTGAAAGGTTGAAGGAGCATTAGTGAGTCCAAAAGGCATTACCAAGAATTCATAATGGCCATCATGTGTGCGAAATGCAGTTTTTGGAATGTCATCGTCACATTCCCGAATTTGGTGGTAACCGGATCGGAGGTCCAACTTCGTGAAGACTCGAGCTCCTTTCAATTCATCAAGAAGTTCATCCACCACTGGTATTGGGTATTTGTCCTTGACGGTGATGCCATTTAAAGCTCGGTAGTCGATGCACATCCGCCAAGTTCTGTGCCTCTTGCGTACAAGTAGCACCGGTGAGGAATAGGGGCTGCAACTTGGCCGAATCACCCCTGTTTCAAACATTTCCTCTACGATCTTTTCAATTTCATCTTTCTGGAGGTGAGGATATCGGTACGGTCGAGTGTTCGCTGGTGGCTTGCCCGGAAGGATTGGAATTCGATGGTCATGTTGCCGAGAAGGAGGAAGACCGCGCGGTTCAGCAAATATGTCGACAAATTCAGTAAGTAATTGGGCAAGATTTTGATCTTCAATTTCTATTTTCTTCTTTACTGGTTATGGCTGGAGATACATCAGAAAGCCACCGTTTACCTTGTGCAAAACTTTCTCCATTTGTTGGGTCGAAACAGTGGTAACGTTGCTTCCACGCTTTCCACGTAGGATGATCTGTTTGCCCTTATAGTAGAATTTCATAATTAATTTAGAAAAGTTCCAAGAGACATCACCTAGTGTAGTCAGCCATTCTATACCAAGCACTGCCTCATAGTCATCGATTGGTAGGAGGAAGAAATCGATGATAATTTCTTGGTCTTGCAGTAATAGTTTCACCTGCAGGCATCTTTGATCGCACTTTAGGATTCTGCCGTCGGCAACCTTTACATCGAACTTGCTGCAACCTTCAATATGCAGTGCCATCCGAGCAGCAACCTTACTATTCAGGAAGTTATTAGTGCTACCCGTGTCGATGAGAACAGTGATCGGCTGTTGTTTGAGAAGGCCTCCAACTTTCATCGTTTGCGGATTTGAGTAGCCGGCTAGTGCGTGTACAGTAATGTCGGTCAGTTGTGGCTCTTCTTTCATATCTTCTTCTTCATGTTCAAGGCTCTCTTCTAGATGTTCAATGACCTCTTCTTCTACTGGTTCGATCATAAGAAGTCTACCTTTTTTACAGCGATGCTCGTGGCTCCACGGCTCGTCGCAATGCCAACATAACCCCGGTGCAGGGACTCGGTTGATAGTGGGGGGGTTGAGGGCTTTAGTATTGTAGGTCGTGGAGTGATCCTAGTCCTCCGGGCTTCATGGTTCAATCGCTCCTCTTGAAGTCGTGCGAAAGAGATGGCTGCCATAAGCGTGTAAGGTTGTCGCGCCTTAACTTCTCCTCGGATCTCCGGCTTTAAGCCCTCAATAAAGGTCCCCAATAACTATTTTTCAGACCAATCACGAGTTTCATTAGATAACCTTTCAAACCTGGTCTGGTACTCCTGAATGGTGGAGGTTTGTCGGATCTTTGCTAGTTGTCCGTCAATATTCTCATAATAAGTTGGTCCGAAGCGGATCAATAGTCCTTCTTTGAATTGTCACCATGAAAGGACTCCATAAGTGTGTTCAAACTGGTCAAACCATTGTATGGCATCCCCTTCAAGATGTATAGCTGTAATTTCCACCATGGATGCATCCGCAATTTTATGGTACCGAAAATATCGTTTCGCACGCGAGATCCAATCAATTGGGTCTCCTTCTTCCCATCTAGGGAAGTCCACTCTCATGCGCGAATAGTTGGGGTCAGTCAAAGAGCCTCCCCTCTCTTGGAAGTCATCCCTTTGGGCATGATGTGATTGGTTAAAGCTCTCTCCTTGATGTGATTTCTTTGGGCTTGGTTGTAATATCCCTCACTTTTGTAAATTATTAATAAAGATTTATTTATAAATCGGAGGACCTATATGTAAATATGGAAATTTCAAGGACTAAACTGTTAAGTTGTAAAAAGAAGAAAATAAAGAAAACCGAAAATTTCGGTTTTATCCCACTGCCTCCCACGCTCTCTCTGTTTCTTCGAGAAACAGAGAGAAGCAGTGGGGTGTGGGGAGAAGAAGAAGAGAAGTAGAGGGAGAAGAGAAGAAGAGGGAAAAGAAGAGAGGAAGAAGAGGAAGAAGAGGGAGAAGAGAAGAAAAGAAGAAGTAGAAGAGAGGGAAGATGGAGAGGAGAAAGAGAGGCAGCTGCAGCAACTAGGGCTGCAGCACCTCTGTTTCCCGCAGGTGGAAACAGAGGAGAGGATGTGTGGGGCGTTGAGGATGAAAAGGGAAGAAGAAGAGAGGAGGATAGCTGTGGCAAGGCTGCAGCGAGGAGACGTGTGGCCTTGGGGAGGAAAAGGGAAGAGGAGAAGAAGAGAAGGGGAAGAAGAGGGAAAAGAGAGGGAAGAAGGAGAGGAGCGAGAGGTGGCAGCAGCTAGGGCTGCAGCACCTCTGTTTCCTGCAGGTGGAAACAGAGGAGACGTGTGGGGTGTCGGGTAGGAGAAGAGCAGAAGAAGAAGAAGAGGAAGAGAAGAAGAAGAGGAAGTAGAAGAAGAGGTTGTGATACCTTTCTTCCTTGCAGAGGAAACAGAGGAGAGGGTGTGTGTGACGCCGGGAAGAAGAAGGGGAGGAAGGAGAAGAAGAGAAGAAGAAGAAAGGAAGGAGAATGAAGAGGAGAAGGGAAAGAAGTAGCTGCGGCTGCGGCTGTGGCAACTGCAGCTATGGCAGGGAAAGAGGAAGAGAAAGGAAGAAGGGAAGGAGAGGAAGAAGAGAAGGGAAAGAAGGGGCTGCGGCTGCGGCGATGGCAGCTGCAGTTGGAAGAGAAGAAGGAGAGGAAGATGAGCAGGGGAGGAAGAAGAGGCTGTGGCCGCGGCTGAGGCTGCGACTGCAGCAGTGCAGCTGGGAAAGAAGAGAAGGAAAGGATGAAGAAGAGAAAGGAAAAGGGAAGAAGAGACGAAGAGGAGAAGGAGAGGCACATGTGGCAGTGGCAGCTGCAGCTGGAAGAGATGGAGAGGAAATAGAGCAGGGGAGAAAGAAGAGGCTGCGGTTGTGGTGGCTGCGGCCATGGTTGCGACTGCGACTGCGGCAGTTGCAACTGGGAAAGAAAAGAAAGGAAAGGGGGAAAAAGGGGCTGCAGACAGGATTGCGGCTGCAGCGGCAGCGGCAGTGACTGCGTATGCAGCAGTTATGTCTACGAGAGAAGGGAGGAAGGAAGGTAGTGCGGTGGAAGGGGCGGCGATTGTGGCAGCGGCAGCGGCGGCGGCTGTGGCAACTGCGTTTGGGAAAGAAAAAGAAGGAATGAGAGTAAGAGAGAGCAGGTGACTGTGCCTCGATGTTCGACACGTGATGTAGTTTCGAAGAAAGGAAGAAAACGGGAGCACAAAACGAAACAGAGAGAGGACACGGAGGAAAAGTAGAAGGATTGGACTGACACCTTCCTTGGATATTCAGATCAAAATATTTGAAAGGCAAGTTCCCTGATTGTTTCTCCTATAATTGCTTTGATATTTCTTATTGCAAGTTCCTTGATCGTTTCTCCTATAATTGCTCTGATATTTCTTATTGCAAGTTTCCCGATCGTTCCTCCTGTAATTGTTCTAATCTTTCCTATTGCAAGTATCCTGATCTTTCCTCACTATCATTTTTATCTCTACATTTGCT
Organism: Musa acuminata AAA Group; assembly: GCF_036884655.1. Classification (NCBI taxonomy): domain Eukaryota; kingdom Viridiplantae; phylum Streptophyta; class Magnoliopsida; order Zingiberales; family Musaceae; genus Musa; species Musa acuminata. The sequence continues at coordinate 29,165,231 of NC_088335.1, read as the reverse complement.
TTGAATATGAGGAACTTTGAATTGTTCTAGCCTTGCATTTGATATATCTCTTGTTTAGACATATCGATCCGAATCTGTGCAACTTATGAGATTCTGACGTTTCTTCCTTGTTATGATTATAACTTCATGTATTGACCTCTGATTTGGACAAAACTTATTTGATCAGAATATAGACTCATAAACCTTTGTTTTGATAGCTTATTTTAAGAATTCGGAGTAAGTTTGTCTGCCCAAACTTTTGTTTCAAATGAGCCTACTGATTTTGCAAAACAGGGATCGTAATTTCTGACCTTTTGATACCGAGCTGCGTATAAGTCTTTGTTGGAAACTCTGATTTGTTCAAAACTGATTCCATTGGAATCTAGACTCGTAGATCTTTCTTTTGATATATGGATTGAAAGATTTGGAATCCAAACACCTGCCCAGTTATCTGTTGAATCTGACATTATGAATTCTACCAAAGAGAGATTTTGTTCTACGACCCTTGTTTACCAAATTATTTGTAACTCTCTCTGTTGGACAGCTCAATTCATATGAAGCTTGTCTTATCTGAAAGTATTATCCAATGATTATTTCTGAGTAAATTGGAGCACGATTGATAGTTTAAATCATATGTTCAATGTGCCTCTTGTATTCTGCTAGAAATCGAGCTTTGGTCGATTTCTCATATTCTGGTTTCATTCTTTGGAAATTGATATCCTTTAGCCTTCTTATTCAATTGAGCTTTATATTACTGCTTTGAATTCTTGTATGCTCTTGTCCTTAAAATTATTTGCATTCTTGAAAACTATTGTGTAACGTTTAAGCTATATCGTATTGACTCCTATAGGCACATGTATAACCCATTGTTCCGCATTTGCTTTCGATGTGTGCCTATTCTAGTTTCATTCCTTTGGATATCGAATTCATCTAACCTTCTTATTTGAATTGAGTTGCATATGATTGTTTGGAATCCGAGTATACTCTTGCTTTTATTTCATTCCAAACCTGAATACATTTGTGAGAGATTGTTGCTTGCATCGTATTTGACTCGTAAAGGCACATGTACGTTTGTTGTTCCGCGTGTGCTTCCGATATATGCTACTTATTGCTAAAACTACCCTCTTGTACTCTAGTGGTTGTGGGACTGTCTGGACCTTTGCCAGAAATGGTAAAGGGTATGTGCTTAGAGCATGCGATGCTCTGTCGGCCCCCTCTGACTTCACCTAGACGTGGGTGGATGGAGCTCCCAGATGTGGGAGACTTCTGTCTGGTGGTCATTCAGAAATGGATGTATCACGTTCTGTTCGAGGTCCCACTATACCTTCTATATGTTTGATATGATATCCAGAGCTTTGGTTATGTGTTTATGTACATGCTTTGGATAAGAATGATATGATTGCAACGTCAAGGACGACGTTTGAGCTTCTGTATGGTATTTATTTTTTATATGCTCTGAAATGGTTCATTCACTATTGATATGCTTCGAAATATTCTATATGCCGTTGATATGCTCCGGAACATTTCATACGCTATTGATAAACTCCGAAATGTTTCATTCGTTACTGATATGCTCCAATTACTCTGTGCTCCATTTGCTATGAACTGATATGTTTTGAAATGTCCTATCTGCCATTGATATGCTCCAATTACTCTATGCTCCATTTGTTATGAATCAAATATGTTTGAATGACATGATACATATGATTTTGTATCTAATGGGATGTTATCCTTGAGAATTCTTGTATTCTGCCTTGCATTATGATACCTTACTTGTTGGAAATCGTTCTTTTTATTCTGAATATGCTTTGTCACTTGCTGAGCCGTTTTTGGCTCACTCCGTTGTTATATAAATCTTTCAGGTCAGCTTGTCACTATTCGAGATGTTTGATTTGGGCTGAGGCAGTGGATAGCTATTCAGAATTATGGGCAAGTCTAGTTGGTCATTATGATATTGTTGTATAAGTATGTTTTGTATGTAATGAAATGTTGTCGATGAACCGAAATGGATATACTGTGTCAAAGTGTTAAGAGATCTCTCTTATTTGGAATTTCAGAATGTTAAGTCTAATTTATGATGATACGAACTTGTGGTGAATAGTTGGAGTTCTGATTGTATAAATTACTTAGCTTGTGGATTTATAAATGTTGTTCATGTTTGTTAAGTTGGCTTGGGTTGCCATAAATGTGAATTATCGAGTGATGTGATATATGATTATAAATTGCACAGGTTTTATAGATGTGAATTTGACAGAATATTTTTCAGTGTCCTCAAACGTTAGTTTGGATTCTGGATTGGTCTGTGACGAAAATTTTAAAAATAATGGATATTTTGAGGGGCGTGACAGAGTTGGTATCAGAGCATGGTTTGAGGATTACTGAAATATTTGATATGTTGACGTGCAAAATATTTTGAGGCCTAATGAACTATATTGATCGGTGAAAATTTTCTTTGATGCATTTTAGGAGTCAAGGATGACGAGGACATTTAGTCCTCCTACTTCATCTGGTTTTGATTAATTAAGTGGGATGAAAGGGGTAATCGAGGATATTGAATCGGAGTTGCGCAGCAGAAGCATGGTGCACCTAATCTATTGGTGGCAGAAAAATGGATGATGCGAATAGAGAAGATATTCAATGTACAAAATTATTCTGGTGATCAAACGATTTCTTTTGCCACCTTATATTGGAAGTAGAGGCTGATCATTAATGGGTACAATGAAAATAATTTTTGAAGATCGGTGGCAAGAATGATAAAGACAAGTTTACCAATAAAAATATGATTGGAAATGAATCAGAAAGTGATAATAAGAGGGTCAAGACATTTGGATTTGAAATGGGAAGTCATCACAAAAGACTCAATCATATGTGAATTACAAGTTAAATTATGAAACAAATTTATGTTTTCGAGTGACTGGAGTCTATTTTGTTTGTAGAAAGTTGGATCATAAAATAAACGATTGCTCCTTGAACAAGAAGAAAGAGTCACTGCCTCATAAATCATCAGCCCATGTCAGAGTGTATGCTATCACTGAATATGATTCTGAAACTTTTGAAATTAGTGACCGAAGGTATTATGCATGTTTATGAAAGAATGCAAATATTTGTTTGACCATGGGTCCCATCTATGATTTGATTCGGAATATTTTGCCTATCACTTGGGTATTCAACCTAGACCACTACATTATATGCTATATGTAAATACGATAATTGGAGATTCTTTGATAACGAACATGAATCTAGTCCTCTTGTTTGATTTTTATTGGAGAACTTGAACTTTTGCTGATTTAGTTCTCCTAGAGATTTGGAGTTTGATATTATACTTGGTATGGATTGACTATCTTCCTATCATACCAGTGCGGATTGGTATATAACGAATGATCACTTTTTGCATATTTGATCAGCCGATCTTTTATTTTGAGAGTATTGGACATTATTTATCTCCTTGCCTAATGTATCCCAAGATGACTTGTTTGGATTACCTCCAAATGTGATTTTGCTTTTGATTTTGTCCTTGGGACAATCCTAATATCTAAGCCTCTCTACACAATGATATCATTTGAGTAAGTGGAATTAGAAAAGTAACTACAAGGACTATTAAATAAGGATTTTATTTGGCTTGATATCTCATCATGGGGTGTTCCGGTGTTAGTTAAAAAGATGGATGGAACATTGAGGCTTTGTATTGATTATAGATAGTTGAATTAGGTGACCATCAAAAAACGAGTATTTTCTAAAGTGACGACTTGTTTGATTAACTGCAGGGTGCACAGGTATTTTAAAAGATTGTTTGAAGGTCGGGCTACCATCTATTGAGGATCAAGGAGGAGAATATTTCGGTCACTCTTGGATAATTGTGTAATTGTATTGTATTGATGAAACTATTTGAGAGCAGGAGGAGGAAATAAAGAAATCATAATCATCATCTTTTCATCGATTGAGCTATGATCAATTTAAAGGACTAAATTTTCTTTTAAGGAGGGGAGAGTGTAATATCCCTCACTTTTGTAAATTATTAATAAAGATTTATTTATAAATCGAAGGACCTATATGTAAATATGGAAATTTCAAGGACTAAACTGGTAAGTTGTAAAAAGAAGAAAATAAAGAAAACCAAAAATTTCGGTTTTATCCCACCGCCTCCCACGCTCTCTCTGTTTCTTCGAGAAACAGAGAGAAGCAGTGGGGCGTGGGGAGAAGAAGAAGAGAAGTAGAGGGAGAAGAGAAGAAGAGGGAAAAGAAGAGAGGAAGAAGAGGAAGAAGAGGGAGAAGAGAAGAAAAGAAGAAGTAGAAGAGAGGGAAGATGGAGAGGAGAAAGAGAGGCAGCTGCAGCAGCTAGGGCTGCAGCACCTCTGTTTCCCGCAGGTGGAAACAGAGGAGAGGATGTGTGGGGCGTTGAGGATGAAAAGGGAAGAAGAAGAAGAAGAAGAAGAAGAAGAAGAAGAAGAGAGGAGGATAGCTGCGGCAAGGCTGCAGCGAGGAGACGTGTGGCCTTGGGGAGGAAAAGGGAAGAGGAGAAGAAGAGAAGGGGAAGAAGAGGAAAAAGAGAGGGAAAACGGAGAGGAGCGAGAGGTGGCAGCAACTAAGGCTGCAGCACCTCTGTTTCCTGCAGGTGGAAACAGAGGAGACGTGTGGGGTGTCGGGTAGGAGAAGAGCAGAAGAAGAAGAAGAGGAAGAGAAGAAGAAGAGGAAGCAGAAGAAGAGGTTGTGATACCTCTGTTCCTTGCAGAGGAAACAGAGGAGAGGGTGTGTGTGACACCGGGAAGAAGAAAGGGGAGGAAGGAGAAGAAGAGAAGAAGAAGAAAGGAAGGAGAAGGAAGAGGAGAAGGGAAAGAAGTAGCTGCGGCTGCGGCTGTGGCAGCTGCAGCTATGGCAGGGAAAGAGGAAGAGAAAGGAAGAAGGGAAGGAGACGAAGAAGAGAAGGGAAAGAAGGGGTTGCGGCTACGGCGATGGCAGCTGCAGTTGGAAGAGAAGAAGGAGAGGAAGATGAGCAGGGGAGGAAGAAGAGGCTGTGGCCGCGGCTGAGGCTACGACTGCAGCAGTGCAGCTAGGAAAGAAGAGAAGGAAAGGACGAAGAAGAGAAAGGAAAAGGGAAGAAGAGAGGAAGAGGAGAAGGAGAGGCACCTGTGGCAGTGGCAGCTGCAGCTGGAAGAGAAGGAGAGGAAATAGAGCAGGGGAGAAAGAAGAGGCTGCGGCTGTGGTGGCTGCGGGCATGGTTGCGACTGCGACTGCGATAGTTGCAACTGGGAAAGAAAAGAAAGGAAAGGGGGAAAGAGGGGCTGCGGACGGGATTGCGGCTGCAGCAGCAGCGGCAGCGACTGCGTATGCAGTAGTTATGTCTGCGAGAGAAGGGAGGAAGGAAGGTAGTGCAGTGGAAGGGGCGGCGATTGTGGCAGCGGCAGCGGCGGCGGCTGTGGCAGCTGCGTTTGGGAAAGAAAAAGAAGGAATGAGAGTAAGAGAGAGCAGGTGACTGTGCCTCGATGTTCGACATGTGATGTAGTTTCGAAGAAAGGAAGAAAACGGGAGCACAAAACGAAACAGAGAGAGGACACGGAGGAAAAGTAGAAGGATTGGACTGACACCTTCCTTGGATATTCAGATCAAAATATTTGAAAGGCAAGTTCCCTGATCGTTTCTCCTATAATTGCTTTGATATTTCTTATTGCAAGTTCCTTGATCGTTTCTCCTATAATTGCTCTGATATTTCTTATTGCAAGTTTCCCGATCGTTCCTCCTATAATTGTTCTAATCTTTCCTATTGCAAGTATCCTGATCTTTCCTCACTATCATTTTTATCTCTACATTTGCTTTGAATATGAGGAACTTTGAATTGTTCTAGCCTTGCATTTGATATATCTCTTGTTTAGACATATCGATCCGAATCTGTGCAACTTATGAGATTCTGACGTTTCTTCCTTGTTATGATTATAACTTCATGTATTGACCTCTGATTTGGACAAAACTTATTTGATCAGAATATAGACTCATAAACCTTTGTTTTGATAGCTTATTTTAAGAATTCGGAGTAAGTTTGTCTGCCCAAACTTCTGTTTCAAATGAGCCTACTGATTTTGCAAAACAGGGATCGTAATTTCTGACCTTTTGATACCGAGCTGCCTATAAGTCTTTGTTGGAAACTCTGATTTGTTCAAAACTGATTCCATTGGAATCTAGACTCGTAGATCTTTCTTTTGATATATGGATTGAAAGATTTGGAATCCAAACACCTGCCCAGTTATCTGTTGAATCTGACATTATGAATTCTGCCAAAGAGAGATTTTGTTCTACGACCCTTGTTTACCAAATTATTTGTAACTCTCTCTGTTGGACAGCTCAATTCATATGAAGCTTGTCTTATCTGAAAGTATTATCCAATGATTATTTCTGAGTAAATTGGAGCATGATTGATAGTTTGAATCATTTGTTCAATGTGCCTCTTGTATTCTGCCAGAAATCGAGCTTTGGTCGATTTCTCATATTCTGGTTTCATTCCTTTGGAAATTGATATCCTTTAGCCTTCTTATTCAATTGAGCTTTATATTACTGCTTTGAATTCTTGTATTCTCTTGTCCTTAAAATTATTTGCATTCTTGAAAACTATTGTGTAACGTTTAAGCTATATCGTATTGACTCCTATAGGCACATGTATAACCCATTGTTCCGCATTTGCTTTCGATGTGTGCCTATTCTAGTTTCATTCCTTTGGATATCGAATTCATCTAACCTTCTTATTTGAATTGAGTTATATATGATTGTTTGGAATCCGAGTATAGTCTTGCTTTTATTTCATTCCAAATCTGAATACATTTGTGAGAGATTGTTGCTTGCATCGTATTTGACTCGTAAAGGCACATGTACGTTTGTTGTTCCGCATGTGCTTCCGATATATGCTACTTATTGCTAAAACTGCCCTCTTGTACTCTGGTGGTTGTGGGACTGTCTGGACCTTTGCCAGAAATGGTAAAGGGTATGTGCTTAGAGCCTGCGATGCTCTGTCGGCCCCCTCTGACTTCACCTAGACGTGGGTGGATGGAGCTCCCAGACGTGGGAGACTTCTGTCTGGTGGTCATTCAGAAATGGATATATCACGTTTTGTTCGAGGTCCCACTACACCTTCTATATGTTTGATATGATATCTAGAGCTTTGGTTATGTGTTTCTGTACATGCTTTGGATAAGAATGATATGATTGCAACGTCAAGGATGACGTTTGAGCTTCTATATGGTATTTGTTTTTTATATGCTCTGAAATGGTTCATTCACTGTTGATATGCTTCGAAATGTTCCATATGCCGTTGATATGCTCCGGAACATTTCATACGCCATTGATAAACTCCGAAATGTTTCATTCGTTACTGATATGCTCCAATTTCTCTGTGCTCCATTTGCTATGAACTGATATATTCTGAAATGTCCTATCTACCATTGATATGCTCCAATTACTCTGTGCTCCATTTGTTATGAATTAAATATGTTTGAATGACATGATACATATGATTTTGTATCTAATGAGATGGTATCCTTGAGAATTCTTGTATTCTGCCTTGCATTATGATACCTTACTTGTTTGAAATCGTTCTTTTTATTCTGAATATGCTTTGTCACTTGCTGAGCCGTTTTTGGCTCACTCCGTTGTTATATAAATCTTTCAGGTCAGCTTGTCACTCTTCGAGATGTTTGATTTGGGCTGAGGCAGTGGATAGCTATTCAGAATTATGGGCAAGTCTGGTTGGTCATTATGATATTGTTGTATAAGTATGTTTTGTATGTAATGAAATGTTGTCGATGAACCGAAATAGATATACTGTGTCAAAGTGTTAAGAGATATCTCTTATTTGGAATTTCAGAATGTTAAGTCTAATTTATGATGATACGAACTTGTGGTGAATAGTTGGAGTTCTGATTGTATAAATTACTTAGCTTGTGAATTTATAAATGTTGTTCATGTTTGTTAAGTTGGCTTGGGTTGCCATAAATGTGAATTATCGAGTGATGTGATATATGATTATAAATTGCACAGGTTTTATAGATGTGAATTTGATAGAATATTTTTCAGTGTCCTCAAACGTTAGTTTGGATCCTGGATTGGTCTGTGACGAAAATTTTAAAAATTATGGATATTTTGAGGGGCGTGACATTGGTGGTCGGCCCAAACTGAATTCGGTAATGAGAGTCCGAATCTTATCCTCCATTCATGCCTCAAAGGCTTCAAATTTAGCATTGATTGCCTCCTCAGATGCCATAGTATATGACTCCAAATCTGTGATGTTAAGATCTCTCTTTTGTTGACAGGTTAAAGGCATGTGTAGGTTTGATAGAAATCAGTGAAAGTTTGCTGCAGAATTGTGTTGTCTTGTAAGAACAGAATTATCGTCGAAGAAACAGCGGTTTCTCGACGAAATCTCCACAAAAAATTTGAGAGATTTGAGGAGGGAATGGACAGCAATATCTCAGTTTATATGACAGCAAGGATGTCCAATTTAATCAAGAAAATTTCAGCAATAACAGAAAGAACATTGGTGTAAGTTGTGATAGCGGAATTCTCGTTGAAAAATTTCAGCAACTTACGATGAAAATTTACAGCAATATAGGAATGAATTTTTTTTTTTTTTGGATTTTTGAATAGGGATAACTAAATTGCAGCAGTAGTAAGGTAGGAAACCAGAACCTGTTGCAATTCACGGGGAGATCAAAGGATGATCTACGGTGGTGGAGATGATGGTAGAATTCAGCGACGATCATTTAAGCAATTGTGGGAATTGCTTTAGATGGTTGTAGAGGGTTGATGGATGGCTGTGGAAGGGCAGTGAGACGCCAAAAACACTGCTCTGATACCAGGTGTTAGAACCCTTGCAGATTCTAAACATGGGGTTGATCTCTTTAGGGGATCGACCTCCTTGGAACTCTATAGGGGTTCCTCCCTCCAAGTTGCTGCTCAAAGGCTACAGAAAATATTCATCTATTGCTTAAGAAAAGAGAAGGAATACATGGCTATTTATAGGGCTTCTAAACCCTAACTCCTAATAGGACTCCTACTTAAGATTCTTACTTCTAACCAACTCCTAATAGGACTTCTACTCAAGACTCCTATTCCCTTACAACTCCTAATTCTTCTCTAAGAAAAAACTCCTACATGAATGTCCCTCTCAATTAGGACTCTCCTAGCTAGAGTCCTAACAGAATGCCCTTCTCAATTAGGACTCTCCTAGCTAGAGTCCTAACAGAGTCCTAACAGAATGTCCATCTCAATTAGGACTCTCCTAGCTAGAGTCCTAACAAGTGCTTGGTATAGAATGGCTGACTATACTAGGTGATGTCTCTTGGAACTTTTCTAAATTAATTATGAAATTCTATTGTAAGGGCAAACAGATCATCCTACACGGGAAGCGTGGATGCAACGTTACCACTGTTTCGACCCAACGAATGGAGAAAGTTTTACACAAGGTAAATGGTGGCTTTTTGATGCACCTCCAGCAGCAACCAAAGGGGAAGAAAATAGAAATTAAAGATCAAAATCTTGCCCAATTGCTTACTGAATTTGCCGACATATTTGCTGAACCGCGCGGTCTTCCTCCTTCTCGACAACATGACCATCGAATTCCAATCCTTCCGGGCAAGCCACTAGAGAACACTTGACCGTATCGATATCCTCACCTCCAAAAAGATGAAATTGAAAAGATCGTAAAGGAGATGCTCGAAACGGTGGTGATTCGGCCAAGTTGCAGCCCTTATTCCTCATCGGTGCTACTTGTATGCAAGAAGGACGGAACTTGGCGAATGTGCATCGACTACCGAGCTTTAAATGACATCACCATCAAGGACAAATACCCAATACCAGTGGTGGATGAACTTCTTGATGAATTGAAAGGAGCTCGAGTCTTCACGAAGTTGGACCTCCGATCCGGTTACCACCAAATTCGGGTATGTGACGATGACATTCCAAAAACTGCATTTCGCACACATGATGGCCATTATGAATTCTTGGTAATGCCTTTTGGACTCACTAATGCTCCTTCAACCTTTCTAAGTCTCATGAATGATATATTTCAGAGCTTTCTTCATAAATTTATGCTGGTATTTTTCGATGATATTCTCGTTTACAGCCCTTCTCTTGATACTCACTTTCAGCATTTACGGATTGTTTTGACGATCCTTCGGGAGAATACTCTTTTTGTTAAGCAACCAAAGTTCAGCTTTCTCAAGCAAAAAGTAGAGTACCTTGGCATATAATATCAGAAGGAGTGGCGGTAGACCCAACAAAAATTGAGGCAATGCAAGGCTGGCTGAAACCTACAAACGTGAAATTACTGCGGGGTTTCCTTGGACTAACGGGCTACTACTAAAAATTTGTTAAGGACTATGGGAAGATCATTGCACCACTCACTTCTTTATTGAAAAATGATGCTTTCCAATGGTCGGACAAAGCCTCTGATGCCTTCGACAAACTTAAAGCAGCCATGACAACGACACCGATGCTTGCGCTACCAGATTTCAATAGACCCTTCATCATTGAGGCCGCCGCATCTGGAGTCGGAATTGGAGCCGTTCTCATGCAAAATGGTCGACCACTCGCATACACTAGCAAGGCATTATCTCCCTCCCATCAAAACATATCAGTATATGATAAGGAGATGCTTGCCATTGTACACGCAGTAACGAGGTGGAGACCATACTTGATCGTCTGGCGATTTCAAATTAAAACTGACCATAAAAGCCTCAAGTACTTTTTGGAGCAAAAGATATCATCCCCTGAGCAGCAAAAATAGGTAACCAAACTTCTTGAATTTGAATATGAAATTATTTACAAAAAGGGGAAAGAAAACGTTGTTGCAGATGCACTCTCACGGCTACCTGAACAAGCTAAGGTTCCAGCCATCTCCCTTCCTACCACCGGTCTCCTCGAGGACATTAGGGAAGAATGGAAGAAGGATCTAGAGATTAGCAACATCATAAAAAATTAGAGGAGGATCCAAGTGCAATAGCCCACTACACTTGGGATTCGAGGGATCTACGCTACAAAGGTCGCATTGTGCTTATACCTGACTCCCCTTGCATCGCAATCATCTTGCATGAAATGCACTCCATACCTTCAGTAGGGCACTCTGGATTCCTAAGAACCTACAAATGAGTGAAGCAAAATTTTTATTGGAGAGAGATGAAAAAAATTATTACTGAATATGTGGCACAATGTGATGTATGTCAACAGCACAAGGGTGAAATTGTGGCAAATCCAGGGAAGCTACAACCACTACCTATACCAGACTCAATGTGGACTGACATCTCCATGGACTTCATTGAAGGGCTGCCATCTTCCAAAGGTAAAAGCACGATTCTCGTGGTGGTTGATCGACTTACGAAATATGCTCATTTTTGTGCTGTGAGAAATCCCTACACTGCTACTAGTATTGCCCAGATTTTCATAGAAAATATTGTTAAATTGCATGGGATGCCAAGGTCTATCGTAAGTGATCGTGCTAGGATCTTCACTAGTAAATTTTGGACTGAGTTATTTCAGTTACAAGGTACCAAACTCAAGATTAGCACAGCGTATCATCCACAAACTGACGGCCAAACAGAGGTGGTAAATAGGTGCTTAGAGACGTACCTCCGGTGTTTCGCTAGCGACTGACCAAAAGAGTGGGCAAAATGGTTTCCCTAGGCCGAATGGTGGTATAATACTACATATCATTCATCTACAAAATGTGCCCCTTATGAAGCATTATATGGTCGACCAGCACCTGTGATTCCAAAGTATGTAATTGGCTCGGCCAAGTTAGATTAGGTTGACCAAGAATTGATTGATAGGGACAAACTCTTACAATTGCTAAAAGATAATCTCTCTATCGCTTAAGCCAGAATGAAGCAGCAAGCCGACACACGACGAAGTGAAAGAGAATTTTCAGTGGGAGATTGGGTTTATCTTCGTCTACAACCATACAAGCAACTCTCTATCAACACTCGAGCCTCCATGAAGTTATCCCCACGTTTTTATGGGCCCTATCAGATCACAGAGCGTATTGGAGCCGTGGCGTACAGACTTAAATTACCTGAGGATGTCAAAATTCACCTTGTCTTCCATGTATCATGCCTAAAGCCCAAGTTGGGAGAACACGAGTCACCCCAGATCCAACTGCCCAACACAACTGAGGATGGAGTTATTCAAGCCCAATCACAAGCCATCCTCGATCGTAGAATCCTGATACGTCGCCGACATCCCTCTACTGAAGTACTAGTGCATTGGAATAATCTACCACTTGAAGACGCCACATGGGAACCTTATGAGGAGCTGAAGACCCGGTTCCCTAAGTTCATGGAATCTCAGCCTTAAGGACAATGTTGATTTGAAGAGGGCGGGTCTGTTAGGACTCAAGCTAGGAGAATCCTAATTGAGAGAGACATTCTATTAGGACTCTAGCTAGGAGAGTCTTAATTGAGAGGGACATTTATGTAGGAGGTTTTTTCTTAGAGAAGAATTAGGAGTTGTAAGGGAATATGAGTCTTGAGTAGGAGTCCTATTCGGAGTTAGGGTTTAGAAGCCCTATAAATAGCCATGTATTCCTCCTCTTTTCTTAAGCAATAGATGAATCTTTTCTGCAGCCTTTGAGCAGCAACTTGGAGGGAGGAACCCCTATAGAGTTATAAGGAGACCGATCCCCTAAAGAGATCAACCCAAAGTTTAGAATCTGCAAGGGTTCTAACAGCATCATACTCAAGAAGTGAATCAGGGTAAACTATTAACCATTCTTGATTAATCAGACATCTATCAAGTCGAGCCATTATTTTTCTATTAGCAACGCCTTGATTACTCCAAGAGAGCCAATTACCCACTGATTTCATATCAGTCAATGCAGCAGTATCAATGTAATAATTAAAACTCTTAAGCTGACTTTCTGAAAGCTGTCTACCCCCCACTTTTTCATTTGTGTACCGAACAGTATTAAAGTCACCAAGAACAATCCAAGGTACATTAAGACAGCCATCTGCAATGTTAGTTAGATCAGACCACAATGTATTTCTTTCTTGCCTACTGTTTGAAGAATATATACCAGTGAAATTGAATTGACAGCCATTCTTTTTGTCCTCTACCTTAAGATGGATGAATTGATCAGTAGCAGAAATAAACCAAGCATTAATAGAGTTAGGATGCCATAAGACCCATATTCTACCAAAAGTTTCATTTGAGTCATTGGTAAACAGTTCTGCGTCCGGCCATATTAAATTCTTTTGAGCTTGAACGCGTGATTGTTTAATTTTTGTTTCCACTAGAATAACAATATCACATGCGGCAGACTTGATTATTCTGTTGAGCTCTTGACATTTCTCAGTCTTATTAAGTCCACGAACATTCCAGCATGTTATCTTCATCAGTAATAAACAAATGAAAAAGGTGGTAAGATATTCATCCTACGACTTTATTTGGACTGTACCATCCTCTTTCTTATCCTTTGGTTTTGTATTTTCCTCCCGCATAATATCCTTACCTTTTATGGCTTTATTCCTATATTTATCCACTTCATCTATAGCTTGCAGATGTTTAAACTTTAAAATACCTTGAATTATGTGGTCTTGATTGGCAGGGTTTGTTGAAGCATGATAAGATTGTTGCGGCACAATATCCTGGTTAATACTTGTTGGAACAGCCTGGCTAGAGAGGTTTGTTGGGGCATGAGTTTGTTGAGACAGAATATCCTTGTTGGCGATGTTTGTTGCAGCCTGAGTTTGTTGAGGAAGAATATCCTTGCTGGCGAGATTTGTTTGGGCTTGAGTTCGTTGAGCTATTGTGGATGGATCCGAAGATATTGGAAGAGATGAAGTTCCTGACTTATGCTTCTCCTGTCCACTAGTACCATGGGAAACTTCTGTTGTGGAAGGCTCAGACATTATAGGAAGAGGTAAAGTTTTGGATTTGTCCTTCTGTCCGCGGTGCTGTCCTTGCAAGTCGGAATGCTCAATAGTCTTCGCCACCATCGGTGCTACTACCATTAGAGAAGACTCGCTTTGTTGCTGACACGCCCCCCGAATTTAATTCTCATTTAGGAGGTGTGAACCTAATTCAAGATTGATAATATTTAATTCAACAAACAATCCAGGATCCAATCACACATTTGAGGTCACTAAGAAAAACATTCAAGTCATTCACCTCTACAATCCACAATTCACAAAACCTGTGCAGTTTATAATCATACATCATGTCACTAGATGATTCTTAAAATCCAAAAGCAACTTAACTAAACCATAACTATATCATAAATCCATAAGCGCGGCAATTAATGCAATCACAAAACTAACATGTACTACATGTTTATATCAGTACACAGTTTAGACTTAACATTTCCAAAATCCTGACATTAGAGGTACTTTTCAAATATTTACAAGATACATCAATCTAGATTTGTCATTGATATCTCATTACACCCAAAAAGAACTTATTCAACATCAACCTATCAAGTACAAAATATTTGCCCCAAAATCTTCTAGTCTTCCACTGCCTCAACCCAATTTACACATTTTAGTGAGCGATAAGCTATCCTGAAAAATTTATATAGCAACGGGATGAGCATATAAAGCTCAGCAAATGACTAACATATCCATAGCAAAGAGAACAGTTTTCAAACAAATGAGGTATCAAAATACAAAGTAGAAATACAGGATGAAACAGTAGCATGTTTCGTTTGAATGTAGAATTACAATATCATATCGTTCGAAGCACGTTTTATTCATACAATCGAGGAAAGGTAATTGGAGCATATCATTGGCATAAGGAGAATATCGATGACATATGGTAGTTTTTAAGGTATAATAAAGACTTATAACATTTCAGAAATATATCAAAGAACAAAACATGAATAGAAGCTCAAATGTCACATGACGATGCATTCATTTCATTCTTATCCAAAGCATGCATAGAAACATAGCCAAAGCTTTGGATATCATATCAAACACATAGAAGGTGAAGTGGGATCATAACATAATATGGTCCATCCATTTCTAAATGACCAACAAACATAAGTCTCCCACGTCTGGGAGCTCCATCCACCCACGTCTGAGTGAAGTCATAGGAGGCCGATAGAGCATCGTGGGCTCTAAGTATAACTCCCTTTACCATTTCTGGCAAAGGTTCACATTTATCCCACAAACACCAGAGTACAAAGGGACAGTATGAATAATGAAATTAGCATATATTGGAAGCACATGCGGAACAACAAAATGTACATATGTCTTTCGAGTCAATACAATACAAACATAATCTTTCACAAATGTATTTAGATTTGAAAGGAAACAAAAGCAAGGGCATACAAGGATTTCAAGAAATCACATATAGCTCAATTGAAATAAGAAAGTTAGATAAATTCAATGTCCAAAGAAATGAAACTGGAAGAGACACTTATCGAAAGCAAAATGCGGAACAATGGGATGCATGTGTCGAATCATTACGATGCAAACATGAACTTTAGATGATAGCTGCAGATGTACAAAAGTATACAGGAATTTAAGGTAATAATGTAAAGCTTAACTGAAGAGTGTTTGCCGAAATTTATATCCAAAGAGAAGAAACAAGGAAAGCCGAAATCGACCAAAGCTCGATTCTGGCAGAATTCGATAGGGACATTGTATGAACTATTTGGATAACCAATTATGCTCCAATTTATAAATAATAGGTATCATTAAAAAGCTTTGTCAATCTAGTTTTAGGCAAATCAAGTTTAACAGGAATTGGAATTTACAACAGGGAGTTACAGATAATTTCGTAGCGAAAGGTCTGAAAATATTAGCTCTGTTTTACTGAATCCATAGGGTCGATGAAAGCAGATGTTTCAATTAGCAATTGTACTCCAAAAATTTCAAATCAGCCATATGCAGAAAGAATTTTGAGTCTAGCTTCGAATAAATCATACTCTGTATGAATCTGAGTTCACAGCAGAAAGTTATAAGTAGTTAAGCAACAAGAGGTCAGAAATTCCAGTCCCTATTTTGCAAAATCTGTAGAGTTAATTTAAATAGAAGTCTTAGTAGGCATTTAAACTCCAAATCATTCGATCTTAGTATCAAAATAAATATTTTTTTGTCTACTTTTAAATGGAATAGGACTTGTCTAAATCAGAGTTTATTACAAAATGTTATGACCGAAACATTGCATAGAGGTCAGATTACCGAAAAATTTCAGATTCATGGCTTTGTATCAAAACGAAAGAATGTCTGGTTCTCAATTGAAATATTTCAAATTTTGCAGAATAAAAATAGAAACAGAGATTAAGGTTACTGTGGGATGGGGTTAGAACACTTGCCTTAAAATTATTTGAAACCCAAATATGGAAAAATTGATGAAAAACCTTAAGCTCTTCTTCTTCTTCTTCTTCTTCTTCATCTTTTCTCAAACTCACGTTGGCTGCAACTCTTCAGGTTTGTTTTCTTTAACCTTTCATCTAATTATTTGGGTTTTGGCTAATGCAAAAGTTGCAATGTGTCATGCATGCATGAAAGGGGCTAGGTGTCATCTTTAGAGAAAAGATAAGTGGCACCCTTAGGTTAGCTAGTGACACATGTCCATTATTATTTTTTATTTTTTTAACTTAAATCTGAATCTTTCATAAATTATATCAAACTTTTAATATTTACTCTTAGGTCCCTAGCCATAAACTTTTAATATAATATCATTGAATATAAAATAATTATTAAATAACCCTTATTTTTACAAACAAACCTTTTACTAATTTTTTTTTTTTTTTTAAATGGGGGATGTTACAGTTGCTGAGGCGCTTGACGTGGTCGATAGACCTTTGTGATTGGTTTTGGAGTTTGCTAACAAGCTCCATTTGCATGACCAAAAGATAAGCAATGCTGACATCGTTGTGGCTTTTAGGAATATGATAATCTCATCTGATCATGATAGAAAACCTCATTTGGAAGATCTTCGTCGGAAGAAACCAGTACACATGCTCGTGCAAATGCTAATCTCATCTGAGCTGCTGTTGCTTTGTCGATGTAGAGTGGCTGTCCCAGAGTGCTGCATAACTTTGTAATAAAACATCGACTCCAAAAATGTAGAGGAAGACCTTGAAAGGAAACCCATAATTGAATAAACTGTAGGCTATCTAACTCCAAACGGACATCAGGAGACCAGCGTCGTAGAATCATTGGATGGCCGCGAATAGTCCAGAATCCTTCAAGGACCCGTTGCAAATCTTCTTCAGAGTATAGCTTGCAAATAAAGAATCCGTTCTCCAGCATATGAAGATCAAATGATGATATTCCCCATCGAGTTTTGATAAATGAGGATAGTGGGAAATAAGATGTTTTGAGGATAGTGGTAGGTCTCATCATTAAGCATGATCATTATGCATTACTTCAAATCAAACATGATTTCATTTATTTTCAAAATATTTATCATGATAGAGCATATAGGCTAAAGAAACTATTAAACATAAAGCATATTCATCAATGATGGTTTCATTGAGTATAAAGTATTTTCAACCAAAATCATTTGTTATTTGTTGTAGTCATACATTTTTCTTTTTAGGTGAATCTATCTTTTCATGCTTAGTTTGCATACAAAAGCCGTGCATCATTTTCAAAAACAACTTTCATCATGGTATAAATCAATAATCAATAAATCGTAAAAGATCATGATGGAAATCATCAATAATCAATTAACTATAAATTATCCAAAACTCATCATCATCATGCATAGATTCAAAAAATAAATTTATTAGGCATGATATCATATTTCATAAGGTATTTTTAATCAAAATCATTTTATTTATCATAAACATATAATTTTCATGATTATTTTCAAAATTACTAGAATGATAAGCATGATTTCTAATTTTTTTATTTTCATGTAATTTTTAAGAAAATTAATCCTAAACTAAATTAAAAATAACTCATGAAAAGTATTATGTAATTTCAAAATAATTTAAGAGAGTTGAGTTACTTACCTTGTAGTCGAAGCTCATCAAAGCCCAATTCGTCGTTTCACCTTTGGAAGTTTTTGATTCATCCTTGGTTGCCATCCTCTTCTTTGGCCTCTTCCTCCGTTCAAGTTCATTGTTTATTTTAGATTTTTGTTAAATAAACTTATTAAGATTTAGTATTCGAAGTTCAAGTTCATCATTGTCCTCATCACATGAGTCATCGCACAAGTGGTATTCATTTGTCCGGAGTTCCAAATGAAGAGGCATATAGCTTGGGTGGAGTTTTTACAATCTTACAACTTTATAATCAAGCACAAATCTGGTGTTCAAAATGTACTTGCTGACGCATTGAGCAGAAAGCATTCTTTATTATCAGCAATGGAAGTCAAAGTGGTTGGATTTGAAACATTCAAAGATCTATATGAGAATGATGTGGATTTCGGCTCGATATGGCAGAATTATAAATCAGGTTCCGTTCAATAATTTTTTATCTTTGATGGTTTTCTTTTTCGAGCTAATGCTTTGTGCGTTCCATCTTGTTCTTTGAGACAAGTAATTCTAGCTGAAGCTCATGGTGGTGTTTTGGGAGGACATTTTGGTAGGGACAAGACTCTAGCTCTTGTTCAATCAAATTTCTACTAGCCTAAAATGTTCAGAGATGTGGATAGACATGTGAAGCAATGCCGATTGTGTCATTTGGCAAAAACAAGAAGTCAAAATTCTGGTTTGTACACTCCATTGCCAGTGCCAAATGCTCCATGGGAGGATGTGAGTTTTGATTTCGTTTTGGGACTGCCAAGAACTCAGAGGAATAAGGATTCTATCATGGTTGTTGTTGATAGATTTTCAAAAATGTCTCACTTTGTTCCATGCAATAAATTAAATGATGCATCTCATATTGCTGATTGATATTCAAAAATAGGCATTAGACATAACAATAGGAGAAAGGAAATTGGAGCATTTCATTGGAAAAAGAAGCATTTAGGCATGTATCAAATGACACATGAAGTATTTAGGCACATATCAAAGGTGTAAGAGTGTTTAGGGGCATAATAATGACAAACGAAATACTTCAAAGTATAACAAGTGAACCGAATAATAAACACAAGCTTGTATGTAATTTTTGATGTAGCATGCATTCCATTTTTATCCAAAGCATAATATGAACTCATAAACAAAGCTTTGGATATCATATCAATAAACATAGAGGGCACTATGGGACCACATACATAATATGATTCATCCATTTCTGGATGACCACCAAGCATAAGTCTCCCACGTTTGGGAGCTCCATCCACCCACGTCTGAGTGAAGTCAATAGGGTCGGCAGAGCAATCGCGGGCTCTAAGCATAACTCCCTTTACCATTTTTGGCAAAGGTTCATAATATCCCACAAGACACCAGAGTACAAAAGGGTAGTATGAACAATAACATTGACACATATCAGAAGCACATGCGGAACAACGAAGATATGCATGTGCCTTTATGAAACAAGGAAATGCAAACAAAGCATTACACAATAAATTTTAGATATACAATAATTTCAGGATGAATAATATAAGAACTTCAAAGGACTAATATAGAGCTCAATTGAAGAAGAATTTAGCAGAAATCAAATTTCCAATAGGATAAAAATTGAATAGGCAAAACCCAACAAAGTTTTCAATTCTGATAGAATTTGAATAGTACATTTCCTGAATTGTTTGAGTAACCAAGCATGCTCCAAATCACTAAAAATAGATGTCATTGGAAAGCTGTATCAATCTATTTTCGGATTAACTTAGATTTATAATTTTTTGAGTTCTTAATAGGAAGTTACAACAAATAGAGTAAAGGAAGGTCAGAATTGATCATCCTTGTTTTGCAGACTTGATAGAATCAATTTAAACAGATGTTTCAGAAGGCAAACATACTTCAAAATTTCTAAATTATATGTCAAAATAAAGATAGGCGAATCTATTTTCCAAAAAACTAAGTTTTGTATAATTCAGAATTTTCACTAGAGAGTTATGAGCAATTTAGTAATAGAAGATCAGAATTGATCATCTCTGTTTTGCAGAATTGATAGAGTCAATTTAAACAGATGTTTCAGAAGGCAAACATACTTCAAAATTACTAAATTATATATCAAAAGAAAGATATGCGAATCTAGTTTCAAAAGAACTAATTTTGCATAATTAAGAATTTTCACTAGAGAGTTATGAGCAATTTAGTAATAGAAGGTCAGAAATTTCAGTCCCTATTTTGCAGAATTTGTAGGGTTAATTGAAATAGAAGTCTTAGTAGGCATTTAGACTCCAAATCATTCAATCTCAGTGTCAAAAGAAAGATATTTGAGTCTACTTTCAAATGGATTAAGCTTTGCCTAAATCAGAGTTTAGTACTAAAAGTAAGATCCAAAACAATGTATAGAAGTTATATTACCGAAAAATTTCAGATTCATGGCTTTGTATCAAAAGGAAAGAAAGGTTTGGTACTAAGCTGAAATCTTTTGAATTATGAAGTATTAAAAGGAAAACTGAGATTAGGAATTCTATAGGAAGAGGTTAGAACACTTGCCTTAGATGAGTTTGATTCCCAAATACAGGGAGTTGATGCAAAACCTCAAACAAAGTTTCCACTTCTTCTTCTTCTCCTTCTTCTTCTTCTTCTACGCTTCTTCTTCTTCTCCTCAAACTAACGTTGGCTGCAAGGTTTCTTTTCAATGGTGCTTTAAATTACTTAGGTTTGGCACATGCTAAAATAGTGAGGTGGCAAGCATCCATGGGTGTTAGGTGTCAACTTTAGAATAAATACAAGTGACTCATCCTTGTTAATGACATATGTCCTCCATTTTATTTTATTTTATTTTTATTTACTCAATTCTGAATATTCAATAAATCATATCAAAATTTTATTATTTACTCTTAGGTCCTTAGACATAAAATTTAATATAATATTATTTAATAAAAAAATTATTTAAATAATCCTCATATTTACAAACAAGCATTTACTAATTTTTTTTTTTAAAGGGGGATATTACAATAGGACCCATGGTCAAACAAATATTTGCATTCATTCATAAACATGTATAATACCTTCTATTACTTATTTAGAAGTTTTAGAATCATATTTAGTGATAGCATACACTCTGACATGGGCTTATGATTTAAGAGACAGTGACTCTTTCTTCTTATTCAAAGGGCAGTCTTTTATTTTATGATCAAACTTTCCACAAGCAAAATAGACTCTAGTCACTCACAAACACAAACTTGTTTCATAATTTAACTTGCAATTTATACATGATTAAGTCTTTTGTTGTGACTTCCCTTTTCAATTCCAAATGTCTGGACCCTCTTGTTATCACTTTCTAATTCATTTCCAATCATGTTTTTTATTGGTAAACTTGTCCTTGTCATTCTTGCCATTGATCTTCAAAAAATTTTTTCATTATTGCTAGTAATAATCAACCTCTACTTCCAATATAAGGGGGAAAAGAAATCGTTTGATCATCGGAACAATTTTGAACATCAAATATCTTCTCTATTCGCATCATCCATTTTTCTACCACCAATGAAATTAGGTCTACCATGCTTTTATTGTGATACTCTGATTTAATATCCCCGATTACCCCTTTCATCCCACTTAATTAATCAAAACCGGATGAAGTAGGCGAACCAAATGTCCTCGTCGTCGTAGACTCCTAAAATGCATCAAAAAAAATTTCCACTGATCACTATAGTTCACTAGACCTCAATATATTTTGCAAGTCAACATATCAAATATTTCAGTGATCCTCAAATCATGCTCTGATACCACCTCTGTCACGCCCTACAAAAATATCGATGATTTTAAAATTTTCATCACAAACCAATCCAGGATCCAAACTAACATTTGAGGACACTGAAAAACATTCTATCAAATTCACATCTATAAAACCTATGCAGTTTATAATCTTATATCACATCACTTGATAATTCACATTTATGGCAACCCAAGCCAAACTTGACAAACATGAACAATATTTATAAATCCACAAGCTAAATAAATTATACAATAAGAACTCCAATTATTCACCACAAGTTCATATCATCATAAACTAGATTTAACATTCTGAAATTCCAAATAAGAGAGATCTTCTAATACTTTTACACAGTATATACATTTCAATTCATCGACAACATTTCATTACATACAAAATATGCTTATACAACAATAACATAATAACTAACAAGACTTGACCATAATTCTAAATAGCTCTCCACTGCCTCAGCCCAATTCAAAACATCTCAAAGAGTAACAACTTGACCTGAAAGATTTATATAATAACGGAGTGAGCTAAAAACAGCTCAGCAAGTGACAAAGCATATTCAGAACAAAAGGAACGGTTTCAAACAAGTATGATATCATAATGCAAGGCAGAATACAAGATTTCTCAAGGATACCATCTAATTAGATACAAAATATGTGTCATGTCATTCAAAACCTATTTGGTTCATAACAGATGGAGCATAGAGTAATTGGAGCATATCAATAGCGTATGAGATGTTCTAGAGCATATCAATGGCAAATAGGTCATTTAAGAACATATCAGTTCATAGCGAATGAAGCACAAAGTAATTGGAGCATACCAATATCGTATGAAATGTTTCGGAGCATATCAATAATAAATGAAACATTTCGGAACATATCAATGGCGTATGGACCATTTCGGAGCTTTTCAAAGAACGAATACGAAACAGAAGCTCAAACGTCGAATTAACGTTGCATTCATTTCATTCTTATCCAAAGCATGTATAGAAACACATAACTAAAGCTCTGGATACCATATCAAACATATAGAAGGTGAAGTGGGACTATAACATAATATGGTACATCCATTTCTGAATGACCACCAAACATAAGTCTCCCATGTCTGGGAGCTCCATCCACCCATGTCTAAGTGAAGTCATAAGGGCCGGCAGAGCATCACAAGCTCTATGCATAACCCCCTTCACCATTTCTGGCAAAGGTTCATAATATCCCACAAACACCAGAGTACAAAAGGATAGTATGAACAATAAATAGCACATATCGGAAGCACACGTGGTACAACAAAATGTACATGTGCCTTTACGAGTTAATACCAAGTAAGCAATAATCTTTCACAATTGTATTCATATTTGAAAGGAAATGAAAGCTAGAGCATTCAAGGATTCCAAGCAATCACATATAACTCAATTCAAATAAGAAGGTTAGATGAATTCAATGCACAAAGGAATGAAATTGGAATAGGCACATATCGAAAGCAAATGCGGAACAATGGGATATACATGTGCATATATTTGTCAATACGATATAGTATAAATGTTACACAATAGTTTTCAAGAATGCAAATAATTTTAAGTACAAGAGCATACAAGAATTCAAAGCAGTAGTATAAAGTTCAATTGAATAAGAAAGCTAAAGGATATCAATTTCCAAAGGAATGAAACCAGAATATGCGAAATCGACCAAAGCTTGATTTTTGGCAGAATTCAAGAGGCACGTTGAACAAATAATTCAAACTATCATTCGTGCTCTAATTTACTCAGAAATATTTTATTAGAAAGATATTTCAATCTATTTTCAAATAAAACAAGTCTCGTATGAATCGAAGTTTCCAACAAAGAGTTACAATTGATTTAGTAACCAAAGGTCAGAAAACAAAATCATTGTTTTGCATAATCCAAAGGGTCGAATTCAATAGATAACTGAGCAAACATTTGGACTCTAAATCTTTTAATCCAGGTATCAAAAGAAAGATCTATGAGTCTAGTTTCCAATGTAATAAGATTTGAATAAATCAAAGTTTTCAACAGGACGTATAGGCAGTTCAGTATCAAAAGGTCAGAATCTCAGACGTTGCACAGATTCGAATCGTTACGTCTAAACAGGAGATATATCAAATGCAAGGTTAGAACAATTTAAAGTTCCTCATATTCAAAGCAAATATAGAGATCAAATTACAGTAAGGAAAGATCAGGACACTTGCAATAGGAAAGATTAGAAAGCTTGCAATAGGAAGGATCGGAACACTTGCCTTTCAAAGATTTTGATCCGAAGATCCAAAGAAGGTGTCAACCCAAATCCTTCTACTTTTCCTCCGTGTTCTCTCCCTGTTCCGTGTTCTACATATGTCTTCTCTTTTTCCTCCACAACTGTGGCTCATGCATAACATAGAGGCATAGTCACCTACTCTCTCTTACTCTCATTCCTTCGTTTTCTTTTTCAAACACAACTGTCGCAACCATCGTCGCTGCCACTACCACAGTCGTAGCCACGACCACAGCTGCAGTCACAACCATAGCCCCTTCCACTGCACTACTGCCTTCCTCCCTTCTCTCGTTCCTACTTTTTCTTTTCCAAACACAGCTGCCGCTGACGCAGCCACCACCATCGCAGCCGCAATCACGTCCACGACCCCTTTTTTGTCCTCTTTTCTTTCTTTCTATTTCTCAAAAGCAACTGCTGCAGCCACCACCGCTGCCGCAGCTACCCCAGCCAACGTCACAGCTGCAGCCACAGTCGCAGCCACGGCCGCAGCCACCACAGCCGCAACCTCTTCTTCCTCCCCTGCTCATCTTCCTCTCCTTCTTCTCTTCCAACTGCAGCTGCCATCGCTGCAGCCGCAGCCCCTTCTTCCCCTTCTCTTCTTCCTCTCCTACCCTTCTTCCTTCCTCTTCCTCTTTCCCTGCCACAGCCGCAGCTGCAGCTACTTCTTTCCCTTCTCCTCTTCCTTCTCCTTCCTTTCTTCTTCTTCTTCTCTTCTTCCTCCCTTTCTTCTCCCCGACGAACAGCACCTCCTCTCCTCTGTTTCCTCCTACAGGAAACAGAGGTGCCGCCTCTTCACCTGCTTCTACTTCTTCTCTTCCTCTTCTTCTTCTTCTCCTTCTTCTCCTTCTTCTTCTCCTCTTCTTCCCTTCTCCTACCCGACACCCCACACCTTCTCACTGCATCCCATACCACAGCCATCCTTCTTTTTTTTTTTCTTTTTCTCTTCTTCTTCTCCTCCCCAATGCTCCACACCTCGTCTCCTCTATTTCCACCTGCAGGAAATAGAGGTACTGCAGCCCTAGCTGCTGCCACCTCTCGCTCCTCTCCCACTTCCCTCTCTTTTTTTTTTTCTTCTTCTATTCTTCTCTTCTCCCTCTTCTTCCTCCTCTCTTGTTTTTCCCCTTCTTCTTTTCTTCTTCTCCTCTTCTTCCTTTCTCCTCCCCAACGCCTCGCAGCTCTTCGCTGCAGCCCTTGCCGCAGCCACCTCCTCTTTCTTCTTCTTCTTCTTCTTCTTCTTCTTCTTCTTCTTCTTCTGCTTCTCTTCCTCTGCTTCTCTTCTTCTCCTCTTCTTCCCTTCTCCTCCCCGACGCCCCACACATGAACTCCTCTGTTTCCTCCTACACAAAACAGAGGTGTTGTAGCCCTAGCTGCTGCAGCTATCTCTCTTTCCTCTCCCTCTTCCCTT
Organism: Musa acuminata AAA Group; assembly: GCF_036884655.1. Lineage (NCBI taxonomy): Eukaryota > Viridiplantae > Streptophyta > Magnoliopsida > Zingiberales > Musaceae > Musa > Musa acuminata. The sequence goes on along the minus strand of NC_088335.1, from coordinate 29,139,882 downwards.
TCCTCTTCTTTTTGTTTTCTTCTCTTCTCCCTCTTCTTCCTCTCTTCTTCTCCCCATGCCCCACCGCTCCTCTCTCTCTGTTTCTCGAGAAATAGAGTGTGGGAGACGGTGGGATAAAACCAAAATTTTTTATTTTCTTTATTTTTTTCTTTTTGCAACTTAACAGTTTAGTCCTTGAAATTTCTATATTTACATATAGGTTCACCAATTTATAAATAAATTTTTATTAATAATTTTTAAAAGTGAGGGATATTACACATGTGCACTCAAAGGTATTTGTAGAAGCTTTACAATAATCAATTTACTTTTACTTACCAAAAAAAGACTTTCAATACTCCTATGAGTATTGATTAAAAAGCCTAAGTTAGACATTGACGAAGGTGGAGCTTTGATTAAAAAGCCTATAGGGGTATGATAGGTAGTTTGTTATATCTCACCGTAACTAGATCGGATATCATGTTTAGTGTAGGACTTTGTGTTATATTTCAATCTAACCCCAAGCAATATCGTTTAACAGTTGTCAAAAGAATTTTTTGATACCTAAAAGAAACTCATAAATTAGGATTATGGTATCCAAAATCTAAAAATTTTGAATTGCTAGGTTATACCGATGCTGATTTTGTTGGGTGTCGAATAGATAGAAAAAGCACATCCGGAACATGTCAAATTTTAGGACACGCACTTGTCTCTTGGTCCTCAAAGAAACAAAACTCAGTTGCACTATCCACAACTGAAGCTGAATACATTGTGGCTAGTGCATGTTGTGCATAAGTTATATGGATGAAAAATATATTAGAAGATTATAAAATTTATCTTAAGAATATTCCTATAAAATGTGACAATACAAGTGCAATATATTTAATAAAAAATCCTATTCAACACTCTAGAACTAAACACATTGACATTAGGCATCACTTTATATGAGACCTTGTTAATAATCATGATATAATCTTAGAGTTTATTAATACGAAACATCAATTGACCGATATCTTTACAAAACCCTTAAATGAAGAACAATTTGATTTCATTAGAAGAGAATTAGGGATGTTCAATTATCCGAATACATAAGTTTATTGTATTTATTTTCTGGACTTGTGCCTTCTCTTAATGTATTTCATGAATGGAGCTTTAATGAATTTATTTCAGTTTTATCTTCCTTGATATCAAGTTTACTTTATATCCTTGCTCCATCACTTAATAATGTTTGACATATAAAATTCATTTACAAATACATCTCTCACGAATTTCGTAATTATGAATCTTTAAATGAGAAATAGATTTGATTTATGAAGGTTTATTCATGGAATTTCCTTTATCCTTCATATGGTGCTTCTTTCCCATGAATTCTTCCTTATTCTTCTCATGAAAGATGAATTTTATGAATTCCAATGGATATCTTGATCCTTGAAAGATGAATTTTCGTGTGAGATGATTACTTGCAAGAACGGCAATTTGATTTCAAATGATATTTTGATTCAAATCATTTCACAAATTAGGTTCTTAATGGATTCCCTCCTTACCTTCCTCCCTCTTGTTCATGCAAAGTTTTTGATGACAAATTCTGTAGCGGCGACCAGATCTAGGGTGACCTGACTCCTACAGCGTCGGCTTTCTCCCATGAGCGACGGGCGACGGCACTACAGCGACGATCGGATCTCCCTAGAGCGACGGTACTATAGCGGTGATCTGATTGTTGGGAAATCATAGGGGGGGCGACATCATATGCGCAGCGGAAGAACAAGAAAACAAAAATCCCCGATTCCCAAAAAGATGTTCATCGTCGTGCGAAGATTGGTGCGCAAAATCCGCAAAAACACAAAACTGCGTATAGAGATTGTGTTACCTAGGGAGATCGTATATCCCTGTTTCCTTGCAGATCCTTAGGAGAGGGTGAAGGAGGTCAAGCGTCCTCCTCTCTAGCGGTGATCCACACAGCAGGGTTGCGACGACGCTCCTCAAAACTCCAGGCCTACTCTGAGGTGGAGAGGGAGAGGAGAATAGGAAGGGCAAGCAAAGACTCTAGCCTATGAGGCTGTGAATCCCTCCTATTTATAGAGATCCCGTGTCAAAACCCTAATGGGTCCTTTCCCTAGTGGGTATTGGATCTGCATCCAATAAGACAAGGGCTCCGTCGGATATCTCATATCCGAACCTCTACTCATCGCAATGCCTACCATATGTGTGTGACCCTCTAGGCCCAATATCGAGCTGGCCGTGAGTCATACCTGTCAGAACTCCTTCTAACTCAGTGAATTATTATCTCTGTAATAATTCACTCGACTCATCGACTACGGAAGTACTAGGCCACTACGCCGTAGTCCCCAGACGATACAGGGGAATCCAATCCATTGGACCTGTCTGTCCTTAGTTACCATGTACCTATAGTCCCTCATCCATCTAATATCCCAGAGACCGTATATCGAGCATGGTGCTGTCAGACCCATACGGTTTCTACTCGAGTCTCGCTCTAATCGGATTCTCCCGGAGAACTCTTTCTCTCTCAACCCGAATGACCCTGGCCAGGGATTTGTCTGAGCAAGAACACATGGGATATTCCTCTCATGATACCGAGAGTGGATGATCCTCTATCGACACTCAATAGCCCTCGTAAGGTCGACTACCACTCCCAATGACCAGCTGTACTAGATCTGGGAACAGCCAAACCTATAAGTCTGGTATCAAAGAGTGGAGCACTCATACAGGACATCCTTGGTGTCTCAAGTCTAAGAACCAGATACACCACTAGGACTACGAAATTGTTGTCTGACAATAAGGCATCATCAACCATCCAGCATTCCGTAAGCGGATCAATCAGTGAACTCATTCTCCAATGAGCACCTGTACTGTATCCCTAGTGTCCCTACACGAGCAGCTATGAGACCAGCTGCATCCATCATATGGACGGGTATACAGCACACCAGTCTATCCGGTTATCACGATGTCCCTCTCGAGTAACCTATGACCGGGATTATTTAGGATATGTGTTTAAAGGTGAATCGATCTCATTATCGTGATCTCATCACGATCCGATTCCCATTGCACAAATCCAAGGACATCACAATATATATGCATTTATGCAATAGTTATAAAGTGATATACGCCAAAATATAATAAGCAAAAAGATTCTGTATCAAGTCACACGTGCCATCACTCACGTGATTGGCTTGCTGGGCACTTATGACTAGCAATCTCCCACTTGACCTAAAGCCAATCACCTATGTGTCTGATCCCCATCAGACCCCTGTGACGCTCAAAGACAATCTGAGACAATAGCTTTGTTAGTGGATCTGCAATGTTATCTTCGGATGGAACTCTTTCCACTGCTACATCTCCTCGGGTCACGATCTCTCTGATAAGGTGGAACCTCCTCAGAACTTGCTTAGATTTCTGATGAGACCTAGGTTCCTTCGCTTGAGCAATTGCCCCGTTGTTGTCGCAATATAGGGAAATCGGCTCCTCACTATCCGGCACGACTCCCAAATCTGTGATGAACTTCTTCAACCAGACTCCCTCCTTTGCTGCATCTGATGCAGCAATGTACTCCGCCTCTGTGGTCGAGTCAGCAGTGGTATCTTGCTTGGAACTCTTCCAGCACACTGCTCCTCCATTCAAGGTGTACACATACCCTGAATTCGACTTGCTATCATCGACATCAGACTGAAAACTTGAGTCAGTGTAGCCTTCAACCTTAAGGCTATTACCTCCATATACTAGTAAAAGATCCTTAGTCCTTCTCAAGTACTTAAGGATACACTTTACTGCTTTCCAGTGCTCCAAGCCTGGATCCGCCTGATACCTGCTCGTGACACTCAGAGCATGCGCTATATCAGGCCTAGTACATAGCATGGCATACATGATAGACCCTATTGCTGAGGCATAAGGTATCATATCCATGTTCGCCCTTTCTTCTGGAGTCTTTGGGGACATACTCGTAGAAAGCGATATCCCATGTCTCATCGGTATGAGACCTCTTTTGGAATTTTCCATGCCAAACCTTTTGACAATAGTTTCTATGTACCTGGACTGGGACAAGCCAAGCATCCTTTTGGATCTATCTCTATAGATTCTAATCCCCAAGATATAAGATGCTTCTCCTAAGTCCTTCATGGAGAAGTGTCTAGATAACCAAGTCTTTATTGTGGATAGTATTCCTATGTCATTCCCAATGATGAGGATGTTATCCACATATAACACCAAAAAGCTAATAGCGCTCCCACTTACCTTTCTGTATACACAAGGCTCATCTTCGTTCTTAACGAAGTCATAAGATCTGATTGCCTCATCAAATCTTATGTTCCAACTTCGGGAAGCTTGCTTTAGTCCATAAATGGATCTAAGCAACCTACACACCTTATCTGGGCAGTTCTTGGACACGAATCCCTCAGGTTGCATCATATACACCTCCTCCTCCAGGTTCCCGTTGAGGAATGCGGTTTTCACATCCATCTGCCAGATCTCATAATCATAGTGTGCTGCAATAGCCAATAGAATTCTGATGGATTTTAGCATTGCTACGGGTGAGAAAGTTTCGTCGTAGTCAACACCTTGCCTTTGACGATACCCCTTAGCCACTAGCCTTGCTTTATAGGTCTCTACCTTTCCATCTACTCCGATCTTTTTCTTAAAGATCCACTTGCAACCGATGGGTACAATACCTTCGGGTGCATCAACTAGGTTCCAAACCTTATTGGAGTACATAGAATCCATCTCAGAATTCATGGCTTCTTTCCACTTCCCGGAGTCTATACTCATAATAGCCTCCTCGTAGGTCTGAGGATCAATATCCTCTACATCCTCTGCTCTAATATGTCCCACATATCTCTCAGGAGGATGGGATACTCTATCAGACCTGCGTAAAGTTGAAACTTGTGTATTAGATACCTGAACAGACTCGGGCTGTAGAGTGGTGCTTGAGCTTGGTTCTCCAACCTCGCTCATTTCTATCATTCTCCCACTGTCTCCGTCAAGAATGTGTTCCTTCTCAAGGAACACTGCTCTCTTAGCTATAAAGACCTTTTGGTCCTCGAGATGATAGAAGTAATACCCACAAGTTTCCTTGGGGTATCCCACAAATTTACATCGCCCTGTCCTTGATTCTAACTTATCGGGGTTGTGTCTTTTAACATGGGCAGAGCAGCCCCAAATCTTAACTACTTTAAGATCAGGCTTCTTCCCTTTCCATATCTCATATGGTGTAGACACCACCGACTTAGTTGGAACTCTGTTCAGAAGGTAAGCTGCGGTTTCTAGGGCATATCCCCAGAATGAGATGGGTAGGTCAGCGAAACTCATCATGGACCGTACCATATCTAATAATGTACGATTTCTCCTTTCAGAGACACCATTGAGTTGAGGTGTATAAGGAGGTGTCCATTGGGATAATATCCCATGGTCCTTGAGGAAGTGAGTAAACTCTGTACTTAAGTACTCACCTCCTCGATCTAATCGAAGAGTTTTGATACTCTTTCCAGTCTGGTTCTCCACCTCATTCTTATACTCTCTGAATTTCTCAAAGGCCTCGGACTTGTACTTCATTAAGTACACATATCCATACCTTGAGAAATCATCAGTAAATGTAATGAAGTAGGAGTAACCTCCAATGACATGAGTTGACATGGGTCCACATACATCACTATGTATGAGTTCCAACAACTCAGTGGCTCTCTCTCCAGTTCCACTAAATGGAGAGTTGGTCAGTTTTCCACGAATGCAAGGCTCACAAGTTGCATATGACACATAGTCGAATGGATCTAGATATCCATCATTTAGCAACTTTTGAATCCTTCTTTCATGGATGTGACCTAGCCTACAATGCCACAGGTATGCACTGTTCAACTCATCTCGTTTCCTTTTGGACACATTTATATTCATGATATGTGGAGTGGTGTCTAACATAAATAAACCATTATGCAATGTTCCTTTCGTGATGATCTTATCATCTAATAATATCGAACAACCATTGTTCTCAAAAACAAATTTATATCCACTAACTGTTAAACATGAAATGGAGATAATGTTTTTGATAATAGAAGGAACAAAATAACATGCATCTAATGCAATAAAAGCTCCACTAGGCAGATGTAGGGCGACCTCGCCAACAGCTAATACAGCAACTTTTGCTCCATTACCCATCTTGAGGTCCATCTCGCCTCTCTCTAGTCTCCTAGGCCTTGCCAGAACCTGCAACGAATTACATATATGATAAGCACTACCGGTATCTAATACCCATGTGTTATCATAAGAGTCTGACAAATGGAGACTGATCATGAATGTACCTGAAGCTTCATCAAGCTTTTGTTTCGCCCTTTCTGCAAGGTACTCTTTGCAGTTTCTCTTCCAGTGCCCATCTTTACCACAGTGGAAGCACTGGCCTTTGTCCTTTGTTGGGTCTTTCTTAGCAACCTTTGCTTTACCTTGTTTGCCCTTGCCCTTTCCCTTCTTAAGGGACCTTTCTGCTTTCCTTTTCTTTCTGGTCTCACCAGTGTAGAGAACTGGCTTCTCTTTCTTAATAGTACTCTCTGCCTCCCTCAACATATTGAGGAGCTCTGGGAGAGTCACCTCAAGCTTGTTCATATTAAAGTTCATTATGAACTGTGAAAAGGAATCTGGTAGGGACTGAAGCACAATGTCCACACACAAGTTATCCTCTAGGACCATTCCTAGACCTGTGAGTTTCTCTATCCACTCAATCATCTTTAGGACATGGTTCTGAACCGGTGTCCCCTCAGTCATCCTAGCGCGGAAAAGGCTCTTGGATATCTCATATCGTTGAGTCCTTCCCTGTTCCTCAAACAATTTACGGACATGTAGGAGAATGGATCTGGCATCCATCTTTTCATGTTGTCTTTGTAACTCTGGAGTCATAGAGCCCAACATATAGCACTGAGCAAGAGTGGAGTCATCAATGTACTTCACGTAGCGAGCGATCTCATCCTCGCTTGCCCCTTCTTCGGGCGTAGGCATCACTGTATCAAGGACGTACACGATTTTCTCCGCTGTGAGAACAATTCTCAAGTTACGGAGCCAATCCGTATAATTTGGACCAGTGAGGCGGTTGACATCAAGTATGCCACGTAAGGGATTTGAAAGCGACATTTTCTGAAAATAAAGATGTAGCAAAAATGAATAACATGCAGATTTTGCAAGAAATAAACTATCAAGATATGGACTTCTATCTTAATATGCTCCCACTATTTTACTAACGAGTCACGCGACACCCTCAGCACGTGAAACGGAAGTCTCCGGCAGACTTCTAGTGGGGATCAGGATCCAATCAGCGTCTTAGTGTAACCTCGAGGGACTCGACCAATCACACTAAGCCTAAAAGGTAGACAACTCTTGCCGATCACAACTCCTTGTGATTCCCGTCCTGTTCGGCCTCCGAATCACCATGGCCTCGAGGGACTCGACCAACCATGATGCTCGGTTAAGTCAACACCTTCGTTACAAGATGAGTCTGATTTGATGATATACCCTCGAGGGACTCGACCAAGCATATCATGCCCTCAGGTCACCGGTGACTTCTCTATGTCGTAAGCAAGATAGCGAATCGCGATATAGGTGAGTCTCGAGGGACTCGACCAACTCAACCTACACCGGGATTCGGTTCCTACTCATAACGATGGAAGGCCACGTGGGTCAATCTAATTGCCTCACGTTTACCGACTTAATATTATCGAGAGATGTTTCTATGATTTGGTCTCCTAATATGACATGTCACACATATACATATTTAATATATATCTATATCGCATGCAAATATATATACATATCTAGTATGTGTATAAGCAATCACACCAGATGATCATGGACCACAACCTAATATGATTAGGCCCGAGCCAGTAGGCCTAATCACTCACATCAAGATCTATGTGTGCAACGGTGCATCTCCATGCCTTGTGATCGTCCATCTCGTCCTCGTCGGTTCCGTCGACATCTTGATGCATCTCCATGCATCACGATCGTCCGTCTCGTGGGTCCCGCTATGGCTTCCACGCTCCCGCTGTGCCTCCTCATGTGATTACAACTTAATCATAGGCACGCAGGCCCGACAATAAACGAGAAATATAATGGAGGTTCGCAGACCTCAATAATAATAATCACAAGTACACACATCACACGGTCCATGATCATCCGTCCACTCATCATACATCACATGTATAAATAATCATCATCATGTAGGACTACTAGATAATAATAAAAATAATAATCAACTAAACCTTTTAATTAATTAATATTTTCTGAAATCAGGGATATATAGGGAATTTCTCAATTCCTAAGGGTATTTTCGTAATTTGGACAAAAGACAGAAACTGGAATTTCTCAAATTCCGAGGGGCAAACTGTCTTTTGCGCAGAAAACCCTAATACCCTTTCCCCTTTTCGCTGCTGCGCCGCCGCCGCCGCCACCCTGCTGGCGGCGGCCTGTGCGGCGAGGGCGAGGGCACTGCCCTCGCCTGCAGGTGGCACGCCCGCTGGGGTCGCTGCCGCTGCAGGTGGGCGCCCCCGCGGGCGCCGCCGCCTTCGCGGGCGGTTCTGCCCGCGAGTCAGCGCCCGCAGGTGGTGCTGTCTCGCTGGCGGCCGCCCCTGCGGGGTTTTTGCCCGTGGGAGCAGCGGCCACAGGCGCCGCTGCCCTGCGGTGCCTCAGCCCGCGCTGCTGCCCCGCGGCGCCTCTGCCCGCGGGCTCAGTGGCCGTAGGCGCTTCTACCGAGCGGGCTCCCAGCCCCGCCGGCCGCAAGCCTGCTGCAAGCAGACCGCCGGCCGGCTGCTGCAGGCACAGCGCTTGCGCATGCGCCGGCGCTGTGCTGCCTGGCTGCGGCTGCCGCTGCAGGTGGCTGCAGGCATGCAGATCGAGGGCAGCAACTGTTGCTGCCCTTGCTTTTGCGTCAACGATTTTGACGTCAATATTCTTCCTAAACACAACACACGCAGTTCAAAAACCAATCATTCGCACGAACAACCTGGCTCTGATACCACTGTTGGGAAATCATAGGGGGGGCGACATCATATGCGCAGTGGAAGAACAAGAAAACAAAAATCCCCGATTCCCAAAAAGATGTTCATCGTCGTGCGAAGATTGGTGCGCAAAATCCGCAAAAACACAAAACTGCGTATAGAGATTGTGTTACCTAGGGAGATCGTATATCCCTGTTTCCTTGCAAATCCTTAGGAGAGGGTGAAGGAGGTCAAGCGTCCTCCTCTCTAGCGGTGATCCACACAGCAGGGTTGCGACGACGCTCCTCAAAACTCCAGGCCTACTCTGAGGTGGAGAGGGAGAGGAGAATAGGAAGGGCAAGCAAAGACTCTAGCCTATGAGGCTGTGAATCCCTCCTATTTATAGAGATCTCGTGTCAAAACCCTAATGGGTCCTTTCCCTAGTGGGTATTGGATCTGCATCCAATAAGACAAGGGCTCTGTCGGATATCTCATATCCGAACCTCTACTCATCGCAATGCCTACCATATGTGTGTGACCCTCTAGGCCCAATATCGAGCTGGCCGTGAGTCATACCTGTCAGAACTCCTTCTAACTCAGTGAATTATTATCTCTGTAATAATTCACTCGACTCATCGACTACGGAAGTACTAGGCCACTACGCCGTAGTCCCCAGACGATACAGGGGAATCCAATCCATTGACCTGTCTGTCCTTAGTTACCATGTACCTATAGTCCCTCATCCATCTAATATCCCAGAGACCGTATATCGAGCATGGTGCTGTCAGACCCATACGGTTTCTACTCGAGTCTCGCTCTAATCGGATTCTCCCGGAGAACTCTTTCTCTCTCAACCCGAATGACCCTGGCCAGGGATTTGTCTGAGCAAGAACACATGGGATATTCCTCTCATGATACCGAGAGTGGATGATCCTCTATCGACACTCAATAGCCCTCGTAAGGTCGACTACCACTCCCAATGACCAGCTGTACTAGATCTGGGAACAGCCAAACCTATAAGTCTGGTATCAAAGAGTGGAGCACTCATACAGGACATCCTTGGTGTCTCAAGTCTAAGAACCAGATACACCACTAGGACTACGAAATTGTTGTCTGACAATAAGGCATCATCAACCATCCAGCATTCCGTAAGCGGATCAATCAGTGAACTCATTCTCCAATGAGCACCTGTACTGTATCCCTAGTGTCCCTACACGAGCAGCTATGAGACCAGCTGCATCCATCATATGGACGGGTATACAGCACACCAGTCTATCCGGTTATCACGATGTCCCTCTCGAGTAACCTATGACCGGGATTATTTAGGATATGTGTTTAAAGGTGAATCGATCTCATTATCGTGATCTCATCATGATCCGATTCCCATTGCACAAATCCAAGGACATCATAATATATATGCATTTATGCAATAGTTATAAAGTGATATACGCCAAAATATAATAAGCAAAAAGATTCTGTATCAAGTCACACGTGCCATCACTCACGTGATTGGCTTGCTGGGCACTTATGACTAGCACTGATTTCCTGTAGCGTCGGCTGTTTCCCAAGGGCGATGGTACTATAGCGGCTATCAGATCTCGCTAGGGTGATCTGACTCCTGCAGCATTGGCTTTCTTTCACGGGCGACGGTACTGTAGCAGCGATCTGATCTCTCAAGGGCGATACTACTGTAGTGGTGATAGGATCTCCTATAGCGTCGGCTTCTCCCCAAGGGCGACAATACTATAGCGGTGACCATATCTCCCTAGGGCGACGATACTGTAGCGAAAATTGGATATACTATAGCGGTGGCTTTTCCCTATGGCGACGATTCTGTAGCGGCGACCAAAAGAGGGATCAAACATGGCAGCAACGGCCCCTAGGGCTGGCAATGGTGGCGGGAGGGTTGATACGATGGCAAGACTCCCTACTGTTACCCCCTAATTTGCTCCACCATATCCTCTCTAGAGAGAAACTCCTTCGACGAAGTAGCATCGAAGCAGGTTGCACTTTAGATCGCGGCAGCCTGCTCTCATTTCCAATGACCCTCGGCCTTGGACTAGCCTCTTCAAGGCTCCAGTTGGAAGTCCGGATATAAGCTTGGAATTCTTTACTCCAGAAGTTCAAGCTGATAAGAAGATTGTTGTATACGAGACTGCTGATTCAGCAGAGCTTATTGAGACATGGTCTATGGCGATTGTTGGCTATGTGGTAGGTCTCAAAATATCTTATTTCCCACTATCCTCATTTATCAAAACTCAATGGGGAATATCGTCATTTGATCTTCATATGCTGGAGAACGGATTCTTTGTTTGCAAGCTATACTCTGAAGAAGATTTGCAACGGGTCCTCGAAGGATTCTGGACTATTCGCGGTCATCTAATGATTCTACGACGCTGGTCTCCTGATATCCGTTTGGAGTTAGATAGCCTACAGTCTATTCCATTATGGGTATCCTTTCAAGGTCTTCCTCTACATCTTTGGAGTCGACATTTTATTGCAAAGTTATGCAGCACTCTGGGACAGCCACTCTACATCGACAAAGCAACAGCAGCTCAGACGAGATTAGCATTTGCACGAGCATGTATACTGGTTTCTTCCGACGAAGATCTTCCTAATGAGGTTTTCTATCGTGATCTTGATGGGAACACTCGGAAGGTACATGTCTCATATTCCTGGAAGCCACAACGATGTCAGCGTTGCTTATCTTTTGGTCATGCAAATGGAGCTTGTCAACAAACTCCAAAACCGATCACAAAGGTCTATCGACCACGTCAAGCTCCTCAGCAACAAAGCGAGTCTTCTCTAATGGCAGTAGCACCGATGGTGGCAAAGACTATTGAGCATTCCGACTCGTAAGGACAGCACCGCAGACAGAAGGACAAATCCAAAACTTTACCTCTTCCTATAATGTCTGAGCCTTCCATAACAGAAGTTTCCCATGATACTAGTGGATAGGAGAAGCATAAGTCAGGAACTTCATCTCTTCCAATATCATTGGATCCGTCCACAATAGCTCAACGAACTCAGGCCCAAACAAATCTCGCTAGCAAGGATATTCTTCTTCAACAAACTCAGGCCGCAACAAACATCACCAATAAGGATATTTTGTCTCAACAAACTCATGCCCCAACAAACCAGGATATTGTGCCGCAACAATCTTATCATGCTTCAACAAACCCTGCCAATCAAGACCATATGATTCAAGGTATTTTAAAGTTTAAACATCTGCAAGTTGTAGATGAAGTGGATAAATATAGGAATAAAGCCATAAAAGATAATGATATTGTGCGGGAGGAAAATACAAAACCAAAGGATAAGAAAAAGGATGGTACAATCCATCCAAAGTCGTAGGATGAATATCTTACCACCTTTTTCATTTGTTTATTACTGATGAAGACAACATACTAGAATGTTCGTGGACTTAATAAGCCTGAGAAATGTCGGGAGCTCAACAGAATAATCAAGTCTACCGCATGTGATATTGTTATTCTAGTGGAAATGAAAATTAAACAATCGTGCGTTCAAGCTCAAAAGAATTTAATATGACCGGACGCAAAACTGTTTACCAATGACTCAAATGAAACTTTTGGTAGAATATGGGTCTTATGGCATCCTAACTCTATTAATGATTGGTTTATTTCTGCTACTGATCAATTCATCCATCTTAAGGTAGAGGACAAAAAGAATGGCTGTCAATTCAATTTCACTGGTATATATGCTTCAAACAGTATGCAAGAAAGAAATACACTGTGGTCTGATCTAACTAACATTGCAGATGGCTGTCTTAATGTATCTTGGATTGTTCTTGGTGACTTTAATACTGTTCAACTCGATAGATATCTGATTAATCAAGAATGGTTAATAGTTTACCCTGATTCACTTCTTGAGTATGATGCTCCATTGTTTTCTGATCATTCTTTAATGTACATACACGCAGATAAAGCAACACCAAAAGGCAAGAAATCGTTTAGATTCTTTAACATGTGGAGTACTCATCCTCAGTTCCTTGATGTTATCAGATCAGCTTGGAATGTTAATGTGCATGGATCCCCCCCTTACATCTTATGTAAAAAACTCAAAGCCTACAAAGCAGCACTTAAGGAGTGGAATACAAATACCTTTGGCAATATTACCACATGATACGGGAGTGTCTAATTTGCTACAATCTGTTCATATGGACCATGCTGATAATATGATATTTTTCTTTAGCCAATAATATTGCCACATAATCTTCAACTCAGCCTACTCAGATAAGACAACTCATCAGCATATTCCCTGTACAAAGGAATACATTAATGGAGTTAGTTGACAGCTATAAAACTGTATCATGGTGCTTTTCTTCATGGCTAAGGAATACATTAATGGAGTTGGTTGGTAGCTGTAAAGCACTTAATTTCGAAATTCCCTATGCATGAAGGGTTGTTTCATGCATTAGTATTTATTTTGGGGTTTAGGTCTTAGAAAGGACTTTAGAAAACTGAGGATATTGGTAGAAGCTCTCTTGGAGTGCTCTTTTGAACTCTGTATCTCTTGGATGTGTCCATGAGTGGTGAGTCTTTTGCTTTCAGTTCTGTATCCTTGTTTATTGTCATTAGGGTGGTGATCTTTCTATATCCCTTTTGATTTTAAACTTGGTGGTAAGCTATTTTTCGAAATCCAGTTCTGTATCCTTCTTCAATAGTTCGTTCCTTGCCTTCTGTGACATTTTCTATCTGAACAACTATTCTATTGGTGTTCTTTCGAAATCCATTCTGCATTTTTACCCTCCCCGGTATCAGTTTAGTATCAGAGCTAAAGGCTAGAGATCATGGCAAGGCGGAATGGAAAAGATGTAGTTGGTGAAGGTAGCGACCATGAAGATGACGTTGAGTCGTTGAGGCTACAGCTACGAAAATTGCTGCGTAGCCTACAAGAAAAAAATGAAATAATCGACGAACTTCAAAGTAGACATAACCAACACAAAAAATGAAGCTCGAGAGTTTACTTTTGATGATGATACATCTCTTCTAAGAGAGTCGAGAAGATGTCGGAGAAGAAATGGAGTCCAAGATGAGTGGCAGAATAAATATAACCCTAGATTAGATATTCCAGAATTTGAAGGTAAAATAAATGTTGATGACTTTATCGACTGGCTTAACACAGTAGAAAGAATTTTTGATTTTCATGAACCTCCAGAATAAAAGAAGGTCAAACTTGTGGCACTCAAACTCAGGCGGAATGCATCTTTTCGGTGGGAAAATCTAAAAAAACAAAGAGAATGTGAGGGGAAGAGTAAGATCATTACATGGGAGAAAATGAAAAGGGAGCTAAAGAGAAAATATTTACCTCATAATTATAGGCAAGAGATCTTTCTCAAAATACATGATTTCAAGTAAAAAGATCTTAGTGTTGTCACGCCCCTCCCGAATTTAATTCTCATTTAGGAGGTGTGAACCTAATTATGTTAGGATCGAAGCGGCACTAAGAGGGGGGGGTGAATTAGTGCAGCGGATTAAAACATTGATTTCGACAAATTTTTCGTACGATAAGAACGGAACTTGAAAAGTTTAACTTGAAAGCGTATTCTTAAAGTTGCGCAGCAAGGGTAATAAGGAACTAAAGCAGTAAGAAGATTTGCAGTAATGTAAATGACAATAATGAAATGCAAACCAGAGATTACGCCGATTTAGAGTGGTTCGGTCAAATGACCTACATCCACTTGCGAGGCCCCTCTTCGATGAGGCTCCCACCTTCCACTAGCAAATCTCTTGAAAGGGAAGGGTAAATACCCCTCTTACAACTCTTTACAAGTGGTTCACTCTCTTACAAATTTTTAGCAAGAATGAAGGAGGTGAACACCAGCAAAATGAAAACAAGATTAGCTAGGACTTTTCTAATGCCTTTCTCTCAAACACTTGCTGCTCAAAAAGTTGTTCTCTCAGCTGAGATTTGAGGGGTATTTATAGGCCTCAAGAGGATTCAAATTTGGGCTTCAAAATTTGAATTCTCTTTGGGTTCCCGCTGCTGGAGGTGCCACCGCCCAGCCAGGAGGTGTCACCGCCCAGCTCTCGGGTGCTGGGCGGTGCCACCGCCTAGGCTAAATCAGCTCACTGGTTGGGCTCCAAACTTGGTCCAAACCAGTCCGAACTCGGGTCCAATTGGCCCCTACTTGGGTTATAGGATTAACACCTAATTCTAACCCTAATTAACATGCTAACTATGAATTTAAAGACATTTTCTAAGCTATTACAAAGTCCGTAAGTCAAGACTTCTTCCGGCGAGCTTCTGGCGAACTTCCGACGGTCTTCCGATAAACTCTTGGAAACCATTCTGCGGACTCCCGGCAAGCTCCTAGACTTCACGATTTGATCTTGGCGAGTTCCGATGAGCTTTCTCGGCGAGCTCCGCGAACTTCCAACGAATCTTCCGGCGAGCTTCCGAAAAACCCTTCGGCAAGCTCCCTACTCATTCTCGGTTAGTTCTGGCAGCATTCCCGACGAACCTTCGGACTTCCGTCGAACTCTCGAACTCCCAACGAATCCTTCGCGCTTGACTCCGGCACTTTGTTTTGCTTTATGTCTTTGTCGTTATCGTAGTTAATCCTCTGCACACACAAGCAAACACTCTACTCCGATCTAGACAATTATTATAATGCAAATTGACATTCTGTTGCCCAGCACGTCATTGGTCGGCGCTTCATCCGATTCTTCGGTGCATCGTCCTCTCTTGCGGCTTGTTGCCCAATCGGCGGTTGACCTCAGCAACCCCGATATCCTTGGCGCAATTTCGCTCTCCTTGGCCCGATGCCCGACGCCCGAAGCCTTCTGCCATCCAATATCCTGACGTGATCTCCTCCAACGCAACGTCAATTCCTCCTGCGTTAATTGTCTAATCCTGATCGTGTAGACCTGTATCACTCAAAATGTAGTCAAACATTTAAACACAATCAATTAGTTTCATCATCAAAATCCGAGATTCAACAATCTCCCCCTTTTTGATGATGATAACTAATTGATGACTAACGGAGTTAACCTTAACTCCCCGGAGTTTAACTAAACTCCCCCTATCAATATGCCATTGATAGAACACTTGGATTATCCCAAATCCAAGTAACATTCATCACATGTTATGAAAAACATTTAAACTATCATGCAAATATATAAAATATTTAATTCAATGCATGAAGTCATCAATATACTTCTCCCCCTATGTCATCAACAAAAAGGAGAAGTAGCTCTAGCTATTTTAAAAGATATGCAAGTTTTTGCAACATAAAGCTAGATTTTCATCACAACATATAAGCACAAAAGTATAGCAAGATTCTTAAGTTCAATCATGGCAATTCAACACTTGCTTCTTGTGCACGATTGCACTTTGCTTTTCTTTGCAATGTGCATGATAGTATTTCTTTGTAATATTCAAAATAGCAAATTGTACATCATGCTAGCTAGCATATTAAAGATGTTCAAGATAGTAAGTTTTTCTTCTCTTTTGAGAAGTGTTATTTTTGCTTCCTTTACAAAGTGCAAGCTAGCAAAGTATTTGAAAAAGTGAGCAAGTTTTGCAACATACAAGCTAGTAAAAATTTCAAAAGCAAATACAAGATAGCTTTCTTGTTGAAGTGTGTAAGCTATCGATTCTTACTTCCTATTGCAATGTGCAGGTTGCAAGTCTTGCTTCTTGAGATGGGCAAGATAATGATGTTCAAGAAGACAACTTTTGCTTCTTGAAATAAGCAAGTTAGCAATCTTTGCTACTTAAGATAGGCAAGCAAGCAATCAAGTTTTTGCATCTTCTTGACTTGTGCAAGCAAGCTATCTCCCCCTTTGTCATTGTCAAAAAGAAGGGAAGACCCATTACATCAATTATGACAAAGGTAAGTATCAAACTTAATTGTGCATCATCATATTTTCAAATTAGAATATGCACATTTTCAAAAACCTTATATTCATTCATGCATGATATTGAATAAATCGATCAACATTATAAGGATATCATACATGATACTAAAATTTTTAACTATTTGTCAACATTTTGATCATGATACCAAATATTCATCATTTAGAGTATTCATGATACAAAACATTAAATCAATATTTATAATACATCATTTTAGCGACAACTCATAGTATTTTAAATCATGATTTACATCATATGTAATACATCACATCATAATTAGAAAGCACAAGTATTGCATATATCATTGCAAATCATCAATGTTTCATATCATGATGGTATCAATTTGTCAAATTATATCCTACCAAAAACTTATCCCCATTTGTATTTCATGCATAATTTCACTTCATCACATTAGGAGTATCAAGAGGAATTAATTGGGTGATGAGATTAATATTTCACGAATACATGGAATTGTATAACAAATCATATCATAAGTGTTTCATACATTCATATCATCACATGAAGGAATATAAACAAAAATTAGTGATGAGATCTTACTTCATGAATACAATAAAATTCATATAGCATATCATGGTTTATTAGAATTAGTCTTCCTTTTGGTGAATAGCAAAAAGAGTGGTAGGAGAGCAAGATCTCAATTCATGCATATCAAATATTCAATCATCAAAATCATGAACCATCTAGAAAATTCTCCTCTTTAAATATTCAAAGAGAGAATCATGATGAACATTCTTGGTTTACATAAAGTTTCAATACATAATTGTCAAGATTATGAATACTAAAAGATTATGAAACATTTCGACAAATCTCCTTTTAAATAGAAAAGAAAATGTTGATTCATAAAGGATTTCATGTTATGAATTTCAAGAGATCAAGATCATGATTTCAATAAAAAATTATTCAAATTTAAATCATCAAAATCATTATCAAAATCCAAGAGATTCACAAAAATGATACAAATGGATTCATCAATATCAATAAGATTGAGCAAAATAATTTTCAAGAATGTTATCCTCTTTTCGATTATTTCAAAACATATGATTTTGTTTCATTTATACCAAATAAAAATATTTATCATGTTTAAAACCGAAAGAGTAAGATTTATTACAACAAAAATCAATAAGGTACTTTCATTATGGTAAAAATCAATGATCCATAAATCGTAAAAGATTCATCATCTATAATTTTGAAATTTATTAAGCATGATCATTAAGCATAACACTAAAACATGGTTTCAAAATGTTTAATATTTTCATGCATATCAAATATTTTCAAATTCGAACATGCAAAATTTCAAAACTATATCTTCCATTTTTCATACATAACTCAATCATCATTATGAGCATATTATACATGATATTCAAGTCATAAATTATCAAGATGTCAAGTAGAGTAGGTTAATTTGAATGTATCATTTTTAGTGAATACCAAGAAGAATCACATCATGAAAGAATTTTGATTCATGGAAAAATTTCATGCATCGAATATCGAGAAATCAAGATGAAAATATATATGTAAAAATATTACAAGTTGTATTCAAGAGAAAAATCATCATTTGTTTTCAACTCATTCAATTTTGTCAAATCAATATCATGATTTTGATATAACTCATTTCTAATTCAAATCATCAAACCAAAATCATTTTCAAGGGATTCATATAAATCAACAAGATAGAGAAAAATAATTTTCAAGAACAATGCTTTTCTCTTTTTAGTTATTTAAATTCATGTCATTTATGCTAGATAAAAATGTGCATCAACATTTAGGATCGAAAAATGAATTTTATCATAAAAACCATCAAGACCAATAAATCATAAAAATCATCATGTATAACTTTACAATCTCATGCATAAAATCATCAAATCATAGTATCAAAACTTTCAATGATTTCATTACAACATCAAGTAAGGTTTTATTGAACATAATTTTGAATGATTCTTATAGATATTTAAAATTTCTTTAGTTTTACTTTATATGATTGACTTTATATTAGCATGCTTCAAATTTTTGTTCTTATGTCAAAACTATACATCATGTTTGAAAACCAAAGATAAGGTTCATAAAAAAATCATCAAGCCTTCCATTCAAAAGTCATGCATCGTCATTGAAAATCAATATGGAAATCGTCAAAATACAAATTCTTGCTTCTCAAGCACATATATAAGATTAATCTTACTAGGTGTATAAGCATTAGATTTATATTTAACATTTTACTGCATTAACATAACACATGCAATTTTCAAGAAAATTAATCCTAAACTAAATTAAAAATAACTCAAGAAAGTATTATGTAATATCGAAATAAATTAGTGGGATTTTGATTACCTCATTGTTGAAAGAGGGTGAGGCATAGTTTGCCACCTCGCCTTTCTTGATTTTCTCCTCGTCTTCGGAAGAGCTCAATTCATCCCAACTTTTGTTCTTTTTGCGTTCAAAGCAAGTAGTTCCATTCTTTTTGCTTTTTAATTTTTGTTTCATTAGTAGTTTAAGTTCACCATCACTTGAGCTTATGCTCGAGTAGTTTTCATGTGTTCTATGTCCCAAATCCTTCCTATCATTTGGAAGGTTGTTCTCGAGTTTCTTTTTTGTCACATTGTTCATTTCGTAGGTCATTAGAGTCCCAATAAGTTCTTCGAGAGGGAATGTTTTAAGGTCCTTGGCCTCTTGAATGGCCATAACTTTTGGATCCCAACTTTTTGGAAGGGATCTTAAGATTTTAGTGACTAGTTCAAAATTAGAAAAACTTTTACCAAGAGCTTTGAGTCCATTGATGACATCCGTGAACCGGGTGTACATGTCTCCGATGGACTCACTTGGTTTCATCCGGAAAAGTTCGTATGAATGCACAAGAATATTGATTTTGGACTCTTTCACTCGGCTAGTGCCTTCATGAGTGACCTCTAGAGTTCTCCAAATATCAAAAGCCGAGTCACACATCGAAACACGATTAAATTCATTTTTGTCAAGTGCACAATATAAGGCATTCATAGCCTTTGCATTTAGAGAAAACATCTTCTTCTCCAAATCATTCCAATGGTTCATTGGGAGAGAAGACATTTCAAATCCATTTTCGACTATGTGCCATAAATTCAAATCCAAAGAAAGTAAGAAAACTCTCATTCGAGTTTTCCAATAAATGTAGTCCGTCCCATTGAAAAAGGGAGGACAAATGAGAGAGTGACCCTCTTGAAAGCCGTAAAAAGCCATTTCTATTTGGGTGTTAAACCAAGGTAGAAAAACGTGGCTCTGATACCAATTGTTAGGATCGAAGCGGCACTAAGAGGGGGGGGTGAATTAGTGCAGCGGATTAAAACGTTGATTTCGATAAATTTTTCGTACGATAAGAACGGAACTTGAAAAGTTTAACTTGAAAGCGTATTCTTAAAGTTGCGCAGCAAGGGTAATAAGGAACTAAAGCAGTAAGAAGATTTGCAGTACTGTAAATGATAATAATGAAATTCAAACCAGAGATTATGCCGATTTAGAGTGGTTCGGTCAAATGACCTACATCCACTTGCGAGGCCCCTCTTCGATGAGGCTCCCACCTTCCACTAGCAAATCTCTTGAAAGGGAAGGGTAAATACCCCTCTTACAACTCTTTACAAGCGGTTCACTCTCTTACAAATTTTTAGCAAGAATGAAGGAGGTGAACACTAGCAAAATGAAAACAAGATTAGCTAGGACTTTTCTAATGCCTTTCTCTCAAACACTTGCTGCTCAAAAAGTTGTTCTCTCAGCTGAGATTTGAGGGGTATTTATAAGCCTCAAGAGGATTCAAATTTGGGCTTCAAAATTTGAATTCTCTTTGGGTTCCCGCTGCTGGAGGTGCCACCGCCCAGCCAAGCGGTGCCACCGCCCAACGCTCGGGTGCTGGGCGGTGCCACCGCCCAGCCAGGAGGTGTCACCGCCCAGCTCTCGGGTGCTGGGCGGTGCCATCGCCCAGCTCTCGGGTGCTGGGCAGTGCCATCGCCCAGCCCAGGCGGTGCCACCGCCTAGGCTAAATCAGCTCACTGGTTGGGCTCCAAACTTGGCCCAAACCAGTCCGAACTCGGGTCCAATTGGCCCCTACTTGGGTTATAAGATTAACACCTAATCCTAACCCTAATTAATATGCTAACTATGAATTTAAAGATATTTTCTAAGCTATTACAAAGTCCGTAAGTCAAGACTTCTTCCGGTGAGCTTCTGGCGAACTTCCGGTGGTCTTCCGATAAAACTCTCGGAAACCATTCTGCGAACTCCCGGCAAGCTCCTAGACTTCACGATTTGATCTTGGCGAGTTCCGATGAGCTTCTTCGGCAAGCTCCGATCTTTCTCGGCGAGCTCCGCGAACTTCCAACGAACCTTCCGGCGAGCTTCCGAAAAACCCTTCGGCAAGCTCCCTACTCATTCTCGGTTAGTTCTGGCAGCATTCCCGATGAACCTTCGGACTTCCGTCGAACTCTCGAACTCCCAACGAATCCTTCGTGCTTGACTCCGGCACTTTATTTTGCTTTATGTCTTTGTCGTTATCGTAGTTAATCCTACACACACAAGCAAACACTCTACTCCGATCTAGACAATTATTATAACGCAAATTGATATTCTGTTGCCCAGCACGTCATTGGTTGGCGCTTCATCCGATTCTTCGGTGCATCGTCCTCTCTTGCGGCTTGTTGCCCAATCGGCGGTTGACCTCCGCAACCCCGATATCCTTGGCGCAATTTCGCTCTCCTTGGCCCGATGCCCGACGCCCGAAGCCTTCTGCCATCCAATATCCTAACGTGATCTCCTCCGACGCAACGTCAATTCCTCCTGCGTTAATTGTCTAATCCTGATCGTGTAGACCTGTATCACTCAAAATGTAGTCAAACATTTAAACACAATCAATTAGTTTCATCATCAAAATCCGAGATTCAACAAATTCAAGATTGATAATATTTAATTCAACAAACAATCCAGGATCCAATCATACATTTGAGGTCACTAAGAAAAACATTCAAGTCATTCACCTCTACAATCCACAATTTACAAAACCTGTGCAGTTTATAATCATACATCATGTCACTAGATGATTCTTAAAATCCAAAAGCAACTTAACTAAACCATAACTATATCATAAATCCATAAGCACGGTAATTAATGCAATCACAAAGCCAACATGTACTACATGTTTATATCTGTACACAGTTTAAACTTAACATTTCCAAAATCCTAACGTAAGAGGTACATTTCAAATATTTACAAGATACATCAATCTAGATTTGTCATTGATACTTCATTACACCCAAAAAGAACTTATACAACATCAACCTATCAAGTACAAAATATTTGCCCCAAAATCTTCTAGTCTTCCACTGCCTCAACCCAATTTACACATTTTAGTGAGCGATAAGCTATCCTAAAAAAATTATATAGCAACGGGGTGAGCATATAAAGCTCAGCAAATGACTAACATATCCATAGCAAAGAGGATAGGTTTCAAACATATAAGGTATCAAAATACAAAGCAGAGATACAAGATGAAACAGTAGCATGTTTTGTTTGAATGCAGAATTACAATGTCGTATCGTTTGAAGCACGTTTTATTCATACAATCGAAGAAAGGCATATCATTGGCATAAGGAGCATATCGATGACACATGATAGTTTTCAAGGTATAACAAAGACTTATAACATTTCGAAAATATATCAAAGAACAAAACATGAATAGAAGCTCAAATGTCACATGACGATGCATTCATTTCATTCTTATCCAAAGCATGCATAGAAACATAGCCAAAGCTTTGGATATCATATCAAACACATAGAAGGTGAAGTGGGATCATAACATAATATGGTCCATCCATTTCTGAATGACCACCAAACATAAGTCTCCCACGTCTGGGAGCTCCATCCACCCACGTTTGAGTGAAGTCATAGAGGGCCGGTAGAGCATCGCGGGCTCTAAGCATAACTCCCTTTACCATTTCTGGCAAAGGTTCACATTTATCCCACAAACACCAGAGTACAAAGGGACAGTATGAATAATGAAATTAGCATATATGGAAGCACATGCGGAACAACGAAATGTATATATGTCTTTCGAGTCAATACGATACAAACATAATCTTTCACAAATGTATTTAGATTTGAAAGGAAACAAAAGCAAGGGTATACAAGGATTTCAAGAAATCACATATAGCTCAATTGAAATAAGAAAGTTAGATAAATTCAATGTCCAAAGAAATGAAATTGGAAGAGGCACATATCGAAAGCAAAATGCGGAACAATGGGATGCATGTGCCGAATCATTACGATGCAAACATGAACTTTAGATGATAGCTACAGATATACAAATAAATAAAGGACAAAAGTATACAGGAATTTAAGATAATAATGTAAAGCTTAACTGAAGTAAGAGTTTTTGCCAAAATCGATTTCGAAAGGGAAGTAACAAGGAAAGCCGAAATCGACCAAAGCTTGATTCTAGCAGAATTTGATAGGAACAGTGTATGAACTATTTGGATAACCAATTATGCTCCAATTTATACAAAATAGGTGTCATAAAAAGCTTTGTCAATCAAGTTTTAGGCAAATCAAGTTTTATAAGATTTGGAATTTACAACAGGGAGTTACAGATAATTTCGTAGCGAAATGTCTGAAAATATTAGCTCTGTTTTACTGAATCCATAGGGTCGATGAACGCAGATGTTTCAGTTAGCAATTCTAATCCAAAAATTTCAAATCAGGTATATGCAGAAAGCATTTTGAGTCTATCTTCGAATAAATCATACTTTGTATGAATCTGATTTCACAGCAGAAAGTTATAAGTAGTTAAGCAACAAGAGGTCAGAAATTTCAGTCCCTATTTTACAAAATCTGTAGGGTTAATTTAGACAGAAGTCTTGGTAGGCATTTAAACTCCAAATCATTCGATCTTTATATAAAAATAAAGATTTTCTTGTCTACTTTCAAATGGAACAGGTTTTGTCTAAATCATAGTTTATTACAAAATGTTATGACCGAAACATTACATAGAGGTTAGATTACCGAAAAAATACAGATTCATAGCTTTATATCAAAACGAAAGAAGGTCTGGTTCTCAGTTAAAATCTTTCAAATTTTGCAGAATAAAATGGAAACAGAGATTAAGGTTACTGTGGGATGGGGTTAGAGCACTTGCCTTAAAATTATTTGAATCCCAACTCTTCAGGTTTGTTTTCTTTAACCTTTCATCTAATTATTTGGGTTTTGGCTAATGCAAAAGTTGCAATGTGTCATGCATGCATGAAAGGGGCTATGTGTCATCTTTAGAGAAAAGATAAGTGGCACCCTAAAGTTAGCTAGTGACACATGTCCATTATTATTTTTTATTTTTTAACTTAAATATGAATCTTTCATAAATTATATCAAACTTCTAATATTTACTCTTAGGTCTCTAGCCATAAACTTTTAATATAATATCATTTAATATAAAATAATTATTCAATAATCTTTATTTTTACAAATAAATATTTTACTAAATTTTTAAAAATGGGGGATATTACACTCTCCCCTCCTTAAAGAAAAATTTAGTCCTCTAAATTTATCAGACCTCATTTGACGAAAAGATGAGGATAAGCTTTCATCATTTTTTCCTCAAGCTCCCAGGTTGTTTCCTCTCCAGAATGATATCTCTAGATCAATTTAACTAGAGGGATGACCCGATTCCTCAAGATATATATAAAATAAATAAATAAATAAATATATATATATATATATATATTTATTTATTTATTTATTTATTTTATCAACAATCTGAGTGGGCTCTTCCACATAAGACAAGTATTTATCAATCATCATCGGCTCATACTTAATGATATGAGAGGTATCAGGTATATACTTTCTGATCATTGAAACATGAAATATATCATGGATATGGCACAATGATGGTGGCAAGGCAATCCTGTAAGCGACAGAACCAACCCTCTCAAGAATCTCAAAAGGTCCAATAAATTTTGGGCTTAACTTTCCTTTCTTCCCAAATCTTACAATCCCTTTAGAAGGGGAGACCTTCAGGAATACAAAATCCCCGATTTGAAACTCAATATTTCGTCTTCTATTATCAGCATAATTCTTTTGACGACTTTGAGCAGTCTTTAACCTTTTTCTTATAAGTTAAATTTTCTCAGTAGTCTCTTGTACTTTTTCTGGTGCTAATAACTTTCTATCGCTAATTTCTTCCCAACATATAGGCGTCCTGCGCTTTTGCTCATATAAAGCTTCATAAGGAGCCATCTAAATACGTGAATAATAACTATTATTGTAAGTGAGCTCAATAAAAGAAATATCTTTATCCCATTCACCTTTCCAATCCATAACATACGCTCGAAGTAAATCCTCAAGTGTTTGAATGGTTCTTTCTGATTGACCATCAAGGGTGATAAGCAGTGCTAAACTTGACTTTAGTGCCAATAGATTCCTGTAACCTTTTTTTTTTTTGGTAAGTAAAAGTAAATTGATTATGTGTAAAGTTTCTACAAATAGCTTTATCTATACAAGTCATAGACAAAGCCAAGTAACTTATAGAGTGCGAATGCGATAGTTATGACTACACATGCTGTAGATTATAACTCATAATTATAATCAATATAGAAAATGTTTATCCAGATATATCAAAACTACCTGTGAGTACATAATTTGGCATCATTCCCAAGATCTTTAGCTAATAGCAAAATTAAATTTGATAAAAATATCTTTTTCTCTTTGGGTAAAGTGCTCCGTTTTGAGATCTTGCTCCATACAGGATCTTGAGTTTCTAATAATCTCTTTCAATAATTGAGCATTGTTTGTGTGTTGGCATTCAAATATTCTGTTACATCTCTCCTTCCACATCCACCAAATAGCGCATCTGAAAGTAACCTTTGCCAGTTGTGTTAGAGGCCCTTTTCTTGAGAAACATTGCATGAGGTCGCTTAGTTCTTGGTGCAAGTTTGGTTGCGGCAGTCTATTGAGTTCAAATCGCTGGAGAATCTCCTTCCATATCCATTTTGTATAATCACAAGCAAAATAGAGGTGGTCAACAGTTTCTTCTTGTTGCATACAAAGGGAGCATCGGTTAACATGATAGATACCTCTTCTTTTTATATTGTCTATTGTCGGTAGTTTATTGAGAAGAGCCTGCCATGTACATAAGGAATATCTTTGTGATCCCGGTCGATCCCATGTCCAACTGCTTGGGACCCACTTGTTATTTCTTTGCCTAATTTGATTCCATGCGGATGTGGCACTAAATTTGCCATTGTCATGAGGCCAAATAAGTATATCTGAAGAGTTGTTCCTGATTGGAATAGCTATAATAGTCGGCCAAAGTGATAACATTTCGGGAGAAATAGGATTAGGGAGACACCAAGCACCGTTAGCAATGAACTCAGAAACCTTCCAATCTTTGGGAGCCCTAAGATCTTTTCGTATTTTGTCACCATATAATTGAAATATACTCTTCCCATTTACCCAAGGATCAAACCATATATTTGTACTAGTACCAGAAGAGATTGCATAGGAAATGTGTTTGATTAGCCAATTCCTTGCCTTTAAAATTCCTTTCCAAGCTGCTGAGTGGTATGTTCTTGTTGAAATTTCCCAGATTGATTCCTTTGAAAGATACCTAGCAGAAACCCAATGTGACCATAAGGAGTATTTGTTTTGCAAAAGATCCCACAATTGCTGTACCAGACAAGCTTGATTCCAATCTCTAATATTTCTCAAGTTTAGCCCCCCTTCATCTTTCAGTTTGCAAATGCTATCCCAATTTACCATATGCATTGCCTTATCATTTGTGCCATTCCAGAAGAAGTTCATTAATAACCGTTCAATATCATGGAGAAGTCCAACAGGTAGAAGAAATGCATTACACCAATATATAGAGTAGGAGTGCAATACCGAACGGATGAGTTCGAGTCGTCCTGCTTTTGATAGAAACCTATTTTTCCAAGAAGAAATTCTATTCTTTATTTTTTGCAAGATAGGCTGACAATGGGTTTTGTGAATGCCTGTGGATATGAGCGGGAGACCCAAATAAGGAACTGGCAAGCTTCCCTCACTAACCCCCAAAGTTTGCACAATAAAGACCTTATCCACAACGTAAGGGCTCATATATACTTTACTTTTCGCATGATTTAACTGAAGTCCAGAAATCATACCAAAGTCATTCATAATAGTAGCCAGGTTCTTTACTGAAGTTGGTTCATTTTGGAGAAAGATAAGTAAGTCATCTGCAAATGTTATATGTGATATATGAACAGAACCAGCAATGGGTACCTTAATGCTGCCAATTAAGACTGCGTGTTCTAACATACAGCTAAGTCCTTCCATCGCAATAGTAAAAAGATACGGAGATAGTGGATCACCTTGTCGGATGCCATTCGTGCTCCCAAAAAAACCAATAGGTGAGCCATTAAAGAGTATCGAAAACTTTGGAGTTTCCAAGCAAGATTGAATCCAATTAACCCATTGCTGTGGGAAGTTCATATCGAGGAGCATCTTATAGATAAACTTCCTATTAACTGAATCAAAGGCTTTCCGTAAATCAGCTTTAAAATAGATTTTTGTCCCTCTTGCTTTTGAATGCAAATCTTTGACCAAGTCATTAGCAAGCAAAATGTTATGATGTATACTTCTCCCTTTGATGAAAGCAGCTTGATTTGGGCTAATAATCTTGTGTATTATCTTTTGCATTCTATTTGCCAATACTTTGGAGATGATCTTGTAAACAAAGTTGCATAATAATATGGGTCGATAGTTCTCTAGTAAATCAGCCCCTGCATTCTTCGGAATTAAAGAAAGAAAAGTGCAATTCATCTCTCTAAGAATATGACCTGAAGAGAAGAAATGTTGGCAAGCCTTGATCACATCATTTCCAATAATAGACCAAGCAGTTTGGTAAAATTCAGCTGGAAATCCATCTGGACCTGGGCTTTTGTGCTTTGGTGACTTAAAGACAACACGTACAATTTCGTCATCTGTAATTGGGGCATTGAGGATTGAAATAGCTTCCGAATCAAGTTTTCTAGTCGGCTCCACATGAATGTTATTAGGTTTCCCAGCTTGATTGAGTAAGGAATAAAAAAATTGCTCTGTGTGTGCTTTAACCTCATCTAAATTCTCAATAAGATTATCATCTTTGTCTCTGCATTTGCTGATGCGGTTAACAGCCCTTCGAGTAGCAATTGAAGCATAGAAAAATTTAGTATTGGAATCCCCTAGTGTAAGCCAATTCTGTCGAGACTTCTGCTTTGCAAAACTTTCCTCCTGTTTTAAGGCTTGCATGAAGTTATTTCTGGCTTCTGTCTCTTTGTAGATAATATTTTCATCATTTGGCTGAAGTTGCAGCTCATGTTGCAATGACATTAGTTCATTTCTGCAAAATTGAACTCTGGTGTTAATATTGCCAAAGGTATTTGTATTCCACTCCTTTAGTGCTGCTTTACAGGCTTTGAGCTTTTGACATAAGATGTAAGGGGGGGATCCATGCACATTAACATTCCAAGCAGATCTGATAACATTCTTCCTGTAACCTTCTCCAAAATCTAGATAGAAATCTGGAGTCTCTATCAGAGATTATCTCCTTTGAAATACCATGAAGTCTTACTATTTCATTTATATATAAATCTGCAAGCCTATCAAGAGAATAAATCATATTGATCGGTAGGAAATATGCAGATTTCGTTAACCTATCAATGATAACCCAAATAGCATCATGCTTTCTAGAAGTTCGGTGTAGTCATGAAATAAAGTCCATGGTAATACATTCCCAATTCCATTCAGGAATATATAAAGGTTGCAACAAACCTCCAGGTCTTTAGTGTTTTGCTTTGATTTGCTGACCAGTCAAACACTTTGAAACATATATTGCAATCTCCTTCTTCATGCCTTCCCACCAATAATGACTTTGGAGATCTCTATACATCTTAGTGCTACCAAGATGCATGGTATACTTTGAATTATGACCATCCCTTAGGATTTGATTTTTTATATCTGAGTCATTTGGAACATATATTCTATTCCCTAATCTCAATAGGCCATCCTCTGAAACTCGAAAATTTTGTTTCAATCCCTTTTCTACTTCATTCCTTAAGCAGATCAAGCGTCGATCTCGTAGTTGTCCTCCTTTAATTTGTTGAATGAGATCAGATTGCACTTGGATGGAGGCCATTAATATTATTGAGTCTTGCCCTTTTCTCATAACATTCAAATCATAATTCTCTTATAATAACTTCCATTGCTTCACAACCAAAATCGCCATAAAATTTGTAGATTTTCTACTAAGGGCATATGCTACAACATTAGCTTTACCCGGGTGATAACGAATGGTACAATCATAATTCTTTAGAAGTTCTATCCATCTCCGTTGTCTCATGTTTAACTCTTTTTGAGTAAAAATATACTTTAAACTCTTATGATCAGTAAAGATTTCAAATATTCGTCCATACAAGTAATGCCTCCAAATCTTTAGAGCAAAAACAATTGCTGCTAATTCCAAATCATGAGTTGGATAATTCAGTTCATAACTCTTTAGTTGTCTCGAAGCATAAGCAATCACTTTCCCTTCTTGTATCAAAACACATCCAAGGCCCTTTCTTGAGGCATTATTATAAACCATAAATCCCTCATCACCACTTGGAATAGTGAGAATTGGGGCACTAGTCAATCTCCTTTTTAACTCTTGAAAACTTTGCTCACAATCATCACCCCATACAAATTTCACATTCTTTTGAGTGAGTTAGGTGAGAGGTTGAGTGATTCGAGAAAATCCCTTCACAAATCTCCTATAATAACCTGCCATGCCTAAGAAGCTTCTAACTTCTGTCACGTTTGTTGGTACTTCCCACTTAACAACAGCTTCCACTTTCTTTGGATCAATAGATATACCCTTCCCTAAAATCACATAGCCTAAGAAAGCAATTTCATTCAACCAAAATTCACATTTGCTGAACTTTGCATACAACTTCTTTTCTCTTAGTATGGATAATATATTTCTTAAGT
Source organism: Musa acuminata AAA Group (assembly GCF_036884655.1). NCBI lineage: Eukaryota > Viridiplantae > Streptophyta > Magnoliopsida > Zingiberales > Musaceae > Musa > Musa acuminata. The sequence goes on along the minus strand of NC_088335.1, from coordinate 29,110,063 downwards.
GTTCCTCATGCTCAAGTGGTGCCATTCTGTAAGTAGGCTTCGATATTGGGGTTGTCCTAGGGACCAAATCAATAGTAAATCCATCATCTCTATCTGGAGGTATGTTAGGATCAAGAGCACTAAGAGAGGGGGGGTGAATTAGTGCAGCGAAAATTTTTCAACGATTAAAATGAAAGCTGCGTTCGTTCGATAAAAATGATTTCGATGTGAAAGCCGATTCTAAGATTACTTTAACTTGAGATTAAGCGAGATGACGTTAAAGTAGATCTATGAAGGCAGTTTGCAGTTTATGATGGAAAGCAGAATACAAGCGCAAACTGAAATGCGACGTTCGTACGATAAAAGTCGATTTACGTCTAAACACAGATTTAGAAAGTTCTGAACTTAGAAACTTATTCGTAAGATCGCAGAAGGCAGTAAATAGTTATGATTGAAATCAAAGCGTAAACGTAAACTGAAATATGATGATCGTACGAAAAAAACCGATTTACGTCTAAACGCAGATTCGGAAAGTTCTGAACTTAGAAACTCGTTCGTAAAATCGCAGAAGGCAGTAAGCAATTGAGAAGTTTGCAGTGAAGGTAAAATGCTCAAAGGAAATGCAAACCGAGATTTAGAGTGGTTCGGTCAAATTTGACCTACTCCACTTTTGGCTTCCTCCACCAACGAGGTGACCGACGTCAACTAGAGGCCTTCCTTAAATAGACGAAGGCCAACCACCCTTTTACAGATTCACTACTTTTGACGGGCTTAGGAGACAACCCTTACAGAAGTTTTCTCTCCTTTCTTTACAACTCAAACTTTGAAGAATAGGAGGAGAACTTTTGGTCTTTACAACAGTTTTGAGCTCTAAGAATCACAGAAAGATATCAAGATTTCGAGTGTAAGTAGCTTCCTTTCAGTGCTGAATGGGTGGGGTATTTGTAGGCCCTAACCTAGTTCAAATTTGGAGCTCAAAACTGTCAATTCCCGGAATTCCGGGATCCGGCGGTTGCACCTCCTGACTGGGGCGGTTGCACCACCTGGCAGAGCTCGAAGACTGAGCCTCTGGGCGGTGCCACCTCTGTCAGGGGCGGTTGCACCTCTCTGCCAGAGCTCGAAGACCGAGCTCAGGCAGTTGCACCTCCTGACTGGGGCGGTTGCACCGCCTGGCAGAGCTCGAAACTTGAGCTCAAGCGATGCCACCTCTTGTCAGGAGAGGTTGCACCGCCCAATCTCGCTCGGAGACTGAGCCCAGGCGGTTGCACCTCCTGGTTGGGGCGGTTGCACCGCCCAATCTCCCTGGGAGACTTAGCCTGATACCGAGGAGGGTAAAAATGCAGAATGGATTTCCAAATAACACCGATGGAAAATTTGTTCAGATAGAAAATGTCACAGTAAACAAGGAAGAACTGATACCAGAAGCACTAACGAAGCAGCTTAGATAAAAATGAAAAGTAGCTCACCACCAAGTTTAAAATCGCAATGGGATATAGAAAGTTCACCACCCAACGGAAATTAAACGAGGATACAGAACTAGAAAATAAAAGACTCACAACTCAAGGACGCATCCAAGAGATACAGAGTTTAAGGGGTTCTCTAAGAGCTTCTGCCCAGATATCATCAGTTTCTAAAAAATCCTTTCTAAGTCCTAAACACCAAAATAAATACTAGTGCATGAAACAACCCTTCATGCATAGGGAATTTCGAAATTAAGTGTTTACAGCTACTAACCAACTATTTTAATGCACTCATTGGTAATGAAGAAATGTTCACAGCTGCCAACCAACTCCTTTACTGCATTCCTTTGTTTTGAAGAAAAGCACCTTGAAACAGCTTTAACTTTGTGCAGAGAATATGCTAATGAGCTGTCATATTTGAGTGTGCTGAGATAAAGATTATGAGGCATCATTATTGACTGAAAAAGATACTAAATCATAATCAAGGCTCATATAATCAGATTGTAGTAAATTAGACACTCCCGTGTCAATCTCCCCCGGTTGAATGAGACTTGTACTCAAGTCTTCGTTTGATTCATCAACATGATTATAAAAAGGACTCAAATCAGCCACATTAAATGTTGGGGATACTCCGTAATCTTCAGGTAGCTCTATCTCATAAGCATTTCTGTCAATTCTCTTAAGCACCTTGAATGGACCATCAGCCTTTGGTTTCAATTTTTCAAATTTGCCCGGTGGAAACCTCTCCTTCCTTAGATGAATCCAGACCAAATCACCTGCATTAAACTCCACATGTTTTCTGTGTTTGTTGGCAGCATGCATGTACCTCTCATTTTGCTTCTCAATGGTTGCTTTCACACCCTCATGCAGCTTCTTTATTTGCTTAGCTCTTTTATCAGCATCTCCACTAAATTGCTTTGTTATAGAGTGAGGGATTAAGTCCAACGGATCAGCAGGATTAGCACCATAAACTATCTCAAAAGGACTCTTACCAATACTATGATGCATAAAACGATTGTAAGCAAACTCAATTTATGGAAAAATGACATCCCATTGCTTAATATTCTTGCCAACATAGCTTCTAAGTAAATTTCCCAAGCTTCGGTTTGTTACCTCAGTTTGCCCATCAGTTTGTGGATGATGCGAGCTGCTGAAATTCAAAGAAGTACCCAGCTTCCTCCAAAGAGTTCTCCAAAAATGACTAACAAATTTTGAATCTCGATCAGACACCATAGTTCTTGGAATACCATGCAATTTAACAATCTCCTTAAAATATAAATCAGCAATATGAGATGCATCATTTGATTTATTGCATGGAACAAAGTGAGACATTTTTGAAAATCTATCAACAACAACCATGATAGAATCCTTGTTCCTTTGAGTTCTTGGCAGTCTCAAAACGAAATCAAGACTCACATCCTCCCATGGAGCATTTGGCACTGGCAAGGGAGTGTACAAACTAGAATTTTGACTTCTTGTTTTTGCCGAATGACACATTCGGCATTGCTTCACATGTCTATCCACATCTCTGAATATTTTAGGCCAGTAGAAATTTGATTGAACAAGAGCTAGAGTCTTGTCCTTACCGAAATGTCCTCCCAAAACACCGCCATGAGCTTCAGCTAGAATTACTAGTCTCAAAGAACAAGTTGGAACATATAAAGCATTAGCTCGAAAAAGAAAACCATCAAAGATCAAAAATTGTTGAAAGGAACCTGATTTGCAATTCTGCCATATCGAGCCAAAATCCACATCATTCTCATATAGATCTTTTAATGTTTCAAATCCAACCACTTTGACTTCCATTACTGATAATAAAGAATGCTTTCTGCTCAATGCGTCAGCAACTACATTTTGAACACCAGATTTGTGCTTGATTGTAAAGTTGTAAGATTGTAAAAACTCCACCCAAGCTGCATGCCTCTTGTTTAGCTTGTGCTGGTGATTAATGAATTTTAATGCCTCATGATCAGAATACAGAACAAATGGCTTGGCGAGAAGATATTGACTCCAATGAGACAAAGCTCGATAAATCGCATAAAACTCCTTATCATAAGTAGAGTATTTCTTTCTTGTATCATTCAGCTTTTCACTAAAAAATGCAATGGGCCTTCCGTCTTGACTCAAAACAGTACCAATTCCCACATTAGATGCATCACATTCAACTTCAAACACATTATCAAAATTTGGTAGAACTAGGATAGGAGCCTCAGTAACCTTTCTTTTCAAAAGCTCAAAAGCTCAAAAGCATCGTTAGCCTCACTAGTCCATTTGAATTTGTCATATTTCAGACATTCGGTGATTGGAGCGACAATAGAGCTAAAACCTTTGATAAATCTTCTGTAAAATGAAGTTAAGCCATGGAAACTCCTCACATCATGCAACGAAGCAGGTGTTGGCCAACTGAGAATAGCTTTTACCTTACTTTGATCCATCATAATTCTATTTTTTGAAACAACATAACCCAGAAATACCACACTAGAAGTAAAGAAATCACATTTCTTTAGATTAGCATAAAGCTTTTGATGCCTCAAAATAAGAAAGATCTCTTTCAGATGATTCATATGCTCCTCTTCACTCTTGCTGTACACCAATATATCGTCAAAATAAACTACAACAAATATTCCAATGCATGGCTTAAGTATGTGATTCATAAATCTCATGAATGTGCTAGGAGCATTAGATAGTCCAAATGGCATAACCAACCATTTATAAAAGCCTTCTCTAGTTTTAAACGCTGTTTTCCACTCATCTCCAGGCCTCATTCTTATTTGATGATAGCCACTCCTCAAATCAATTTTTGAGAAAATACAAGCACCACACAATTGATCAAGTAAGTCATCTAACCTTGGAATAGGAAAGCGATAGTCCACTGTGATTTTGTTGATGGTGCGACTGTCCACGCACATTCTCCAAGAACCATCCTTCTTAGGCACTAACAAAGCAGGAACCGCACAAGGACTCATGCTCTCCCGGATTAACCCTTTTTTAACCAATTCATCAACTTGCCTTTGAAGTTCTTCATGTTCTTTAGGACTCATTCTGTACGCAGCCTTATTAGGTAGAACAGCCCCCGGAATAAGATCAATGTGATGTTGGATATCTCTCAAGGGTGGAAGGCCATGTGGAATCTCTGTCGGTATAATATCTTCAAACTCTTCCAACATTTGTTTCATGATTACGGGTGTCTCCTTGTGTTGTTCATTTTCTTCTACTACTAGTAAAGCCATAACATGACCACCCTTGTCTAATTCACTTTTGCATTCACCATACGACATAAAAGCGTTAACTTTCTTCTTTGGTGCAGTGATTTCAGATGGTTGTAATGGAGCTAAAATAATCTTTTTTTCATTCACCTTAAAAGAATAAGTATGTTTGTAGCCGTCATACAACACCCTTCTATCATAATGCCAAGGTCTTCCCAACAGCAAGTGACAAGCATCCATAGGAGCAACATCACACCATACTTCATCTTTATAATACTTGCCAATAATCAATTTACTTTTACTTACCAAAAAAATATAATACTTGCCAATAGAAAATGAAACTAAACATCTTTTAGTTACATTGATGTCATTTCCTTTTTGCAGCCAACATAACTGGTATGGATGCGGATGAGGGATGGTGTCCAACTTTAGCTTCTGTACCATCTCCAAAGATACCACATTCTCAAAGCTGCCGCTGTTGATGAGTACCAAGCATACTTTGCCAAGAGAAGTGCATTTAGTGTGAAACACATTTTTTCTCACCCAACTTTCATCGTCGGCTACATATGACACTTGTAAACTACGTTGCAATACAATAGACAAACCATGATCAGCATAAGTAATCTCTTCCTCATCATCATCGTATTTTGGTTCGTCATCAGTTTCATCTTCTCCTCCATCACTATGATCTTCAACCAAAGTTACAATCCTCCTATTTGGACAATCTGATGCGATATGCCCAAAACCATGACATTTAAAGCATTTTCGGCCACTTGGGGTAGAAGAATTAGGTGTTTTTTTGCTGCCAGCAGATTCTGCACCCTTTTCTTGCACCTTTGATATCACATTGCTTTGGACAGTAGGCTTGGAACTTCCTCCTTTTGTGTAGCCTTCTTTTGAGCTATACCGAAAACTCTTTTCAAACTTCTGTTGCTTTTCAACTTTTAATGCCAGCTTGCTCACATCATTTAAAGACCAATATGGCTGTAGCTGAACAACTTTAGCAATCTCATACTTCAGACCTCCTAAGTATCTTGCAATTGTTTGCTCTTCCGGTTCCACAAGCTCTCCTTTTAACATCAAATTATCAAATTCTGCAGTGTACTCCTCCACACTAAGATTTTTTTTCTTGAAATCATGTATTTTGAGAAAGATCTCTTGTCTATAATTATCAGGTAAATATTTTCTCTTTAGCTCCCTTTTCATTTTCTCCCATGTAACGATCTTACTCTTCCCCTCACGTTCTCTTTGTTTCTTCAGATTTTCCCACCAAAAAGATGTTGTTAGAACCCTTGCAGATTCTAAACTTGGGGTTGATCTCTTTAGGGGATCGGCCTCCTTGGAACTCTATAGGGGTTCCTCCCTCCAAGTTGCTGCTCAAAGGCTGCAGAAAAGATTCATCTATTGCTTATGAAAAGAGGAGGAATACATGACTATTTATAGGGCTTCTAAACCCTAACTCCTAATAGGACTCCTACTCAAGACTCCTACTTCTAACCAACTCCTAATATGACTCTTACTTAAGACTCCTATTCCTTTACAACTCCTAATTCTTCTTTAAGAAACAACATCCTAACCATAGCCGGCCTCTTTACCTCTTTAATAGGGGTCGGCTTAGGTAGGTTTTACATGAATGTCCCTCTTAATTAGGACTCTCCTAGCTAGAGTCCTAACAGACCCACCCTCTTCAAATCAGCCTTGTCCTCGAGGCTGACGATTGATGAATTATGGGAATTTGATCTTCAAGTCGTCGTAGTTCTCCCAAGTAGCATCTTCTGATAATAGGTTCACCCACTGTATTAGCACTTCAGTAGCGGATCGTCATCGTTGAGTCACATTCCGTCGATCAATAATAGCACTTGGTTGGGTCTGGAGTTCTCCTTGCGTAGTCTTATTTGGTGGGTGGCTTTGGGCTATCTCCAAGCACCTATTTATAACTTTTGTATGGCCATCGGTTTGTGGGTGATATGTCATACTCCTTTTCAATTTAATACCCTGCATATGAAATAACTTTGTCCAAAATCTGCTTGTGAAGATGCAAGTAGAATTTGTCACAAGCATAATGCATCCCTTATAGTGTAATTCTTTTGAGTCCCAATTGTAATGAGCCACGGAGCTTGGTGCTTCCTCCAATTTTTGTAAAATCTACTTGGTGCTTATAATCTTACTAGTTTCTGAATCTTCCTGCCATTCTATCTTAATATTCTCAAGGAAGTCGCTGGTCAGAAGTGAAACGGTCGAAACTTCAGCTTGCTCGGTTAGTTACGAAAGCGCATCTGCAAGAACATTCTCTTTCCCCTTTTTGTAAGTTGTTTAATAATCTAATTAAAAAGTTTTGTTACCCATTTTTGCTGCTCAGAGGATAATATCTTTCGCTCCAAAACGTACTTAAGGCTTTTTTGGTCGGTTTTAATTTGAAATCGTCGACCAATCAAGTAGGGTCTCCACCGTGTTGCTGCGCGCACAATGGCGAGCATCTCCTTATCATATGTTGACTTATTTTGATAGGAGGGAGATAATGCCTTGCTAGTGTATGCGAGTGGTTGACCATCTTGCATGAGAATGGCTCCAATTCTGACTCCAGATGTGTCGGCCTCAATAATGAAGGGTCGGTTGAAATCTGGTAGTGTTAGCACTAATGTCGTCGTCATGGCTGCCTTAAGTTTGTCGAAGGCAGCGGAGGCTCTGTCCGACCATTGAAAGACATCTTTTTTCAGTAAGGAAGTAACTGGTGCACTAATCTCTCCATAGGTTTTCACGAACTTGCAGTAGTAGCCTGTTAAACCCAGAAAGCCATGTAGCAATTTTATGTTCCTCGGGGTCAGCCAGTTTTGCATTGCTCCAATTTTGAAGGGGTCTACTGCCACACCTTCCTCTGATATGATATGCCCAAGATATTCCACCTTCTTTTTAAGAAAGCAAAAATTCATAGTGGTTGTTGTGTGTTCAAAAGGTGGTTTTCGGTATGTCTTCTTCGCATACTCATATTTGATGATACTCGGATCGAAGGTCCAGCTTTGTAAAGATTTGTGCTCCATTAACAACTAATCTACTACTGGAATAGGGTATTTATCCTTGATGGTTATGCCATTGAGAGCTCGGTAATCAACACATAATCGCCATATTCCATCCTTCTTTCGTATGAGGAGCACCGGTGAAGAGTAGGGGCTGCAACATGGCTGAATAACTCCTGTTTTGAGCATCTCTTTTATAATCCTTTCTATTTCATCTTTTTGGAGATATGGATACTGATATGGCTGAGCATTTGCTGCAGATTTGCCTGGAAGAATCGTTATACAATGATCATGCCAACGGATAAGAGGTAGGTTGCACGGTTCGTCAAATATATCTGAAAATTCAACAAGCAAAGGAAGTAGATTTGGATCTTCAAATTTTGTTGGCTCTCCCTTAGTTTGCTGCTCAAGTTGTACCAAAAAACTGCTGCATTTTTTTTGCAAAACCTTCTCCATTTGTTGTGTGCAAATCATCGTTACGTCGCCCTCACGTTTCCCATGCAGTATCACCTGTTTCTCCTTACTGTAAAATTTTATAAATAGTTGCATAAAATTCCAAGAAATATCACCTAATGTCATCAACCATTTAATTCTGAGTATGGCCTCATAATCATCAAGAGGGAGGAGGAAGAAATCTGCAATTATCTCTTGGTCTTGCAGCAACAGTTTCACCTGCGGGCACCTATGATCACACTTCAAAATCCGTCCGTTGGCGACCTTAGCGACAAACCTGCTGCAATTCTCAATAGGTAAATTCATATGGACAGCAACCTTACTATTTAGGAAGTTATTAGTGCTGTCCGTGTCGATGAGAACAGTGATCGGTTGTTGTTTGAGAAGGCCTCCAACTTTCATCGTTTGCGGGTTTGAGTAGCCAGCTAGTGTATATACCGTAACTTCGATCGGTTGTGGCTCTTCTTCTGCATCTTCTTCTTCATGTTCAAGGCTCTCTTCTGGATATTCAATGACTTCTTCTTCTATCGGTTCAATCATAAGAAGTCCCCCTTTACTACAGCGATGCTCACGGCTCCACGGCTCATCACAATGCCAACATAACCTCTTCGCATATCGCTCCCGAAACTCTTCTCTTGTTAACCTCTTGGGTGTAGGGACTTGGTCAACAGTAGGGTGGGCTGAGGGCTTCAATATTACTGGTTGAGGAGCGACCCTAGTCCTCCGAGCTTCATGGTTCAATTGCTCCTCTTGATGTTGTGCGAAAGAGATGGCTGCCATAAGCGTATACGGTTGTCGCGCTTTAACTTCTCCTCGGATCTCCGGCTTCAAGCCCTCAATGAAGGTCCTCAATAGCTGTTTTTAAGACCAATCATGAGTTTGATTAGATAACCTTTCAAACCTGGTTTGGTACTCCTGAATGGTGGAGGTTTGTTTGATCTTTGCTAGTTGTTCGTCAATATTCTCGTAATCGGTTGGTCTGAAGCGAATTAGCAGTCCTTCTTTGAATTGTCGCCATGAAAGGACTCCATAAGTATGTTCAAATCAGTCAAACCACTGTATAGCATCCCCTTCAAGATGTATAGCTGCAATTTTCACCATAGATACATCCGCGGTTTTGTGGTACCGAAAATATCACTCCGCGCACGAGATCCAACCAATCGGGTCTCCTTCTTCCCATCTAAGGAAGTCCACTCTCATGCATGGATAGTTAGGGTTGGTCATAGAGCCTATCCTCCCTTGGAAGTCATCTCTTCGGGCTTGGTGTGATTGGGCAAAGCTCTCTCCTTGATATGATTTCTTCGGGCTTAGTGGTCGGCCCAATCTGAGTTCGGTAAAGAGCGTCCAAATCTTATCCTCCATTCGCGCCTCCAAGGCTTCGAATTTAGCATTGATTGCCTCCTTAGATGCCATAGTATATGACTCCAAATCAAAAATGTTAAGATCTCTCTTTTGCTGTTGGGTTAAAGGCATGTATAGGTTGAGAGAAGTGATGGTCGAAAGTGTTGGTGGATTGGTGGATGTAGGCTGCGGTTTAGGCTTATTTTGTGGCTGTTTTGGGTGTAGTTTGAGGGTGTGGTTTGGTAGAGTTTTAGGTCTATGGATGAAAGTTTTGGATCTATGGTAGACGGTAGCAAAGGTTTGACATAAATCCGTGGAAGTTGCAGCAAGTATGTGCTGTCTTGTAAGAGTAGAATTGATAGCAAAATCACAGTTTATATGACAGCAAGGATATCTAATTTAATCAAGAAAATTTCAGCAGTATAACAGCAAGGAAATTGGTGCAAGTTGCAATTGCAGAATTATCGTCGAAAAATTTCAGCGGGTTACGATAAAAATTTGCAGCAACATAAAATCGTTTTTAGAGATGAATTTCTTAATAGATCAATCTTAGATGGAAGCCAAGATGATCTATGAAGTGTATAAAATATTTCATTCAAAAAAGATTGCAAATAGATGGGTTAAGGCAACGATATGCAGCTGAAATTTTCTGTAGCATAGATTTTCAAGTGCAGCAAATTGGACATAAAAGATCAATAGTTTATATTGAGAATTTTTCGATGAAACCAAAGGAAAATCTACTGTTAGGAAGTGTCAAAGATGTCATAAAAATTTCGTAGAAATTTGGATAGAAAAAGCACAGTAGCAAGATCAAACAGATGGTGCTATGCGGCTTGAATTCTGCAATTCAAGTGCAGCAGAATAGACATAAAAGATTAGTAGTTTATATTGAGAATTTTTTTATGAAACCAAAGGAAAATCCACTGTTAGGAAGTGTCAAAGATGTCATAAAAATTTTGTAGAAATTTGGATAGAAAAAGCATAGTAGCAAGATCAAACAGATGGTGCTATGCGGTTGGAATTCTACAATGTATCTTTTGTCGTAGAGATGAAAACTTTGTGACGAAAAGTTTATGCAGCAATATAGGAACGATTTTTTTTTTTTTGGATTTTCGAATAAGGATAACTAAATTGCAACAGCAGTAAGGTAGGAAACCAGAACCTGTTGCAATTCACAGGGAGATCAAAGTATGATCCGCGGTGGTGGAGATGATGGCGGAATTCGGTGACGATCTTTTAAGCAATTGTGGGAATTGCTTTGGAAGGTTGTAGAGGGTTGATGGATGGCTGTGGAAGGGCAGCGAGACGCCAAGAACGCTGCTCTGATACCAGGTGTTAGAACCCTTGCAAATTCTAAACTTGGGGTTGATCTCTTTAGGGGATCGGCCTCCTTGGAACTCTATAGGGGTTCCTCCCTCCAAGTTGCTGCTCAAAGGCTGCAGAAAAGATTCATCTATTGCTTATGAAAAGAGGAGGAATACATGACTATTTATAGGGCTTCTAAACCCTAACTCCTAATAGGACTCCTACTCAAGACTCCTACTTCTAACCAACTCCTAATAGGACTCCTACTTAAGACTCCTATTCCTTTACAACTCCTAATCCTTAAGACTCCTATTCCTTTACAACTCTTAATTCTTCTTTAAGAAACAACCTCCTAACCATAGCCGGCCTCTTTACCTCTTTAATAGGGGTCGGCTTAGGTAGGTTTTATATGAATGTCCCTTGTTAGGATCGAGAGAACTAAGAGGGGGGGGGTGAATTAGTGCAACGGAAATCTTTCAGCGATTAAAAACGAAAGCTGCGTTCGTTCGATAAAAACTATTTTGATGCAAAAGCCAATTCTAAGATTACGTATGATTAAGTGCAGTTTATGTCTAAACACAATTTGCGTCTAAGCGTAATTTATGCAGTTTGCAGTTTGCGTCTAAATGCAGATTGCGTCTAAGCGCAGTTTGCACCTAAGCACAGTTTGCGTCTAAGCTCAGACTGCGTTTAAGCGCAGTTTGCGTCTAAGCGCAGTTTACGTCTAAACTCAGATTGCGTCTAAGCGCAGTTTGCGTCTAAATGCAGTTTTACGTCTAAACACAGTTTTACGTCTAAACGTAGTTTTACGTCTAAACGCAGTTTGCGTCTAAACGCAGTTTTACGTCTAAACGTAGTTTTACGTCTAAAACACAGTTTTACGTCTAAGCAGAATCAAGACGTAAACGTAAACTGCAAAGAAACTTGTTCGCAGAAATCAGTTTGCAGTTATAAACAGAATCAAGACGTAAACGTAAACTGCAAAGAAACTCATTCGTAAAAGCGCAGAAGACAGTTTACAGTTATAAATAGAATCAAAACGTAAGTGTAAACTGCAATGTAGAGATCGTACGAAAACACCGATTTACGTCTGAATGCAGATTTGAAAAGAACAGAACTTAGAAACTTGTTCGTAAAAGCGCAGAGAGCAGTAGCTATGTAGGAGGTTTGCAGTAATGATAAAGTGCTCAAAATGAAAGCAAACCAGAGATTTAGAGTGGTTCGGTCAGTCTTGACCTACTCCACTTTTGGCTTCCTCCACCGATGAGGTCACCGACGTCAACTAGAAGCCTTCCTTCAATAGGCGAAGGCCAACTACCCTCTTACAGATTCACTCCTTTTGACGGGCTTAGGAGACAACCCTTACAGAAGTTTTCTCTCCTCTCTTTACAATTCAAACTTGAAGAATAGAAAGAGGAGAACTAGCAGTTTTGAGCTCTAAGAAACACAGAAAGATAGCAAGATTTCGAGTGTGTGTTCTGTGCTTTCAGTGCTGAATGGGTGGGGTATTTATAGGCCCCAACCCAGTTCAAATTTGGAGCTCAAAACGATCAAATCCCGGAATTCCGGGATCAGGCGGTTGTACCTCCTGACTGGAGAGGTTGCACCGCCTGGCAGAGCTCGAAGACTGAGCCCAGGCGGTGCCACCTCTTGATTGAGGCGGTTGCACCTCTCTGCCAGAGCTCGAAGACCGAGCTCAGGCGGTGCCACCTCTTTGTCAGGGAGGTTGCACCGCCCAGTCTTGCTCGAAGACTGAGCTCAGGCGGTGCCACCTCCTGGCTGGGGAGGTTGCACCACCCAGTCTCGCTGGGAGGCTTAGCCCAGGTGGTGCCACCTCCTGGCCTAGGCGGTTGCACCTCCTAGTGCAATCAGGGTACGAATGGTTAGCTCTATTCGGCCCAATTTCAGTCTTTCAGGGGCCCAATTGCCCCAAGATTAAGCTAATGGGATCACCTCCCATTTTCCAACTTAATCAATGTGCTAACTACGATTAGATCTAAGACAATTTCTGCAGCTTTGCTTCGGTGCGTCAATCGCTTCTTCCGGCGAGTTTCCGGCGAACTTCCGTCGATCATCCGATGAACCCTCGGTGATGCTTCTGCGGACTTCCGGCAAACTCCTGGACTTTGCGATGATCCACTTGGCGAATTCCGACGAGCTTCGCTTGGCAAGCTTCTGGACTTCTCGGATCTGTTCTCGCAGAACCTCCGACGACCGTCCGAACTTCCGTCGAACTCTCGAACTCCCAACGTGATCATGATCTTGACTCCGGCGCAACTCCTGCTGCTTGTCTAACTTTCATCGTAGTTAATCCTGCACACTTAAAATAAAAACTTCGATCGAGACAATTAATCCTAAGCAATTAACCAAGTTGTCTGGCATGTCATTGGTCCCTCGACGCTTCGTCCGATTCTTCGGTGCATCGTCCTTTCCTGCAGCCTATTGCCCAATCGGCCAGTTGACTCTGCAACTCCGATATCCTTGGCACAATACCCGCTCTTCTTGGCCCGATGCCCGAGTCCATGGCCCGAAGCCTATTGTCGATACGTCGACCGATCCACCGGCCCGACGTCCAATCTTCTGACATGTTCCTCCGGCACAACATGATTTTCCTGCTTTAATTGTCTCATCCTGATCGAAGAATCCTGCGTCACTCAAAACGCAGATTAAATCATAAACATATATTAAGTAGTTTCATCATCAAAATACGAGATTCAACAATCTCCCCCTTTTTGATGATGACAACCACTTGATGACGGAGTTAAACTTAACTCCCGGAGTTTAAACAAACTCCCCCTATCAATATGCCATATTGATAGAAACTCTTAGATTCAAAAATCTAAGCAACATGTCATCATAAACGAAGTTAACCTTAACTCCTAGAGTTTAAACAAACTCCCCCTATCAATATGTCATATTGATAGAACCTTGAATTCAAACTGAATTCAAATCATTGCAATATTCATCATGAATACTTGCAACACGTTATCATGAACTTATGCATAAACTTATGCATGTCATGTCATCAAATACTTCTCCCCCTTTGTCATCAACAAAAAGGAGAAGTACCACAATCAAGTGTTTGTGACATTGGTTTTAACTCATTGCATGAAAAACATAATATCAAGTTTTATCATCATGCAATTTTGCTAGAAAATATAGCAAGTGTTGAATCATGCTTAGAATATTCAAGCTATCAAGTTTTAGATATGCAAGTTTTATAGCATACAAGATAGCACTTGGTATGAAAATTAGAGATGTTCAAGATAGCAAGTTCTACATCATGCAAGCTAGCAAATTAGAGATGTTCAAGAAGGCAACTCTTGCTTCTTGAAATATGAAAATTTTGTCCACTTTGCTAGATGTGCAAGTTAGCATGTTTTGCTTCTTGAGATAGGCAAGATAGCACCTTTGTTCTTTTTGTTTCTTAAGATGTTCAAGATAGCAATTTCTTCTCTTTTGAGAAGTGAAAATTTGCTTTCTTCTTGAATTGTGCATGCAAGTTATCTCCTCCTTAGTCATTGTAAAAAAGAAGGGAAAACCCTTTTCGTCAATTTCTAAATCATGACAAAGGTGAGTAATCATTTTTATTTCAAAATTCCATAATTGAGATAAACCTTGAATTCAAATCAAGGCAATTTTAATCAAGGTTCATATCATATGCAATACATTACGTAGAAAGCATAAGTATTGCATGCATTATTTTAGCAACAAATCGTAGCATTTCATCACATGGCAATCATCAAGTAGAATTACGATGCAAGTTCTTGATATCTTAACATGATAAAAATTCAAATATGGCACTTATAGTATCAATTCATATATTTCTCCCCCTTTATCATCAACAAAAGGAGAAGTAGCTCTAGCTATTTTAAAATATATGTAAGTTTTTATAACATGAAGCTATATTTTCATCACAACATATAAGCACAAAAGCATAGCAAGATTCTTAGGTTCAATCATGGCAATTCAACACTTGCTTCATGTGCAAGATTGCACTTGCTTTTCTTTGCATGTTCTAACTAGCAAAAGCTTTCTCCCCTTTGTTTTTGTCAAAAAGAAGGGAGAAATCAATGGCCAAAAATTTTTAATTATTATACAGGCCATATTACAAAATCTTGTCATGATATCAAGAAAGTTCAAGAAGGACATGATCCATTCAATAAATCCTTTTAATAGGGCAAAGGAATTATATAACCAAGAATCATGATTAAAATATTTCAATATCATAGATCAAGTCATGATTTGTGATTCATCATAAAGCAAATTAATTTTCAGTCATCACATAAGGCATTTAAAGAATTTTTGAAACATAGAAGAATGATTAATTTAAGCATGTAATGTTTCAATCAAAATCAAGTCATGAATACCAATACTTTCATATTGTGAGTATCAATTCATGAATACCAAAAGATATTATTTGTGATTTCAATTTTGCAAGATCATGATTATGATTTAGACATAACTTATTCAAATCAAATCGTCAACTTGAAACTCATAATCAAGTCATTAAAATTAATTTCGAAATTCACAAAATATCATGAAATCAAAAGACAAGTTGCATTTCATTTGAAGAACTCCTTTTTCATAAATGTAGGGAGCATAATGAACGATCTTGATTTATAAAGAGCTTCATGTTATAATTATCAAGATCATGATTTTAATAATTATTCTCTTTAGCAAAGAATCACAAAAGCACTTTATTTTTACATAAGAAATCTCATTGTATTATGATTTATAAATTCTTTTTCTGCACATGAATCATAGGAGATATGTATGTGAAACAAATCTTTGCAAGTAAAGACACTATCATTCATATTTCAAGATGGAATTTATAAGCAGGAATCATTTCATCAAATCCATTTTAGAAAAATATTTTTCATAAGTGTATGAGAAAATCCGATTGTTAGGATACCAATTGTTAAGTGAATCCGAAAATGAAATTAGTACTTTCATGCATTCGGATAAGATTTTGCTATAGATTTTCAAGTTCAATTATGAAGATAAAACATGCTCATGATCATAAAAATTTATGTATCCAAAACATATAATTTCCAACATGTTATAGTGTAAAATCATCATGGCAATTAAGTGTTTTGAACATTGAATCAAGAATGTCCGAAAAATAATCTTAACACGTTCATGCATTCGAGCACATTTTTGCCATAGTTTTTCAAATATACTCATGAGAATAAGACATGCTTATCATCGGCTTAAAATCTCATGTATAAAATTGTTAATCAAAATATTTAATTTCATCATTATGCATTTCTTCAAATCAAACATGATCTTTAATCAAAATCGAGAAATAACAATGGAAATCAATAATACACATTATTACTTCTTAACCATGATTTCATATTTTCAATCAAGATCATTTTATTTGTTTATCATAAAATATGCAATATTATTATTTTCGAAATTACTTAGTATGATCATAATAATTTTTTTTTTTAACATGTAATTTTTAAGAAAATTAATTTTAAACTAAAAGAGAAAAATACATCATGAAAGCATCAAGTAATTTCAAAATAAATTAGGGGGATTTCGATTACCTCATCATTGTAGGCTGTTAAGGCGTAGTTTGCCGCCTTGCTTTTGTTGACTTTCTCTTCTTCGGAGGAGCTCAATTCATCCCAATTTTTGTATTTCTTCTTGCGTTTAAAGCAAGTAGTTCGATTCTTTTTGCTTTTTAATTTTTGTTTCATTTGTAGTTTAAGTTCACCATCACTTGAGCTTATGCTCGAGTGGTCTTCAAATGTTCTATGTCTCAAATCCTTCCTGTTCTTTGGAAGGTTGTTTTGTTCATCATTGTCCTCATCACTTGAGTCATCGCTCAAGTGGCATTCATTTGTCCAGAGTTCCAAATCCTTCTTGTTCTTTGGAAGGTGATTGTGTTCAACATGTTCATCATGTGCATTGTGCACCATTTCATATATCATCAATGAACCAATTAGTTCTTCAAGTGGTAAGTTGTTTAGGTTTTTAGCTTCTTGTATTGCAGTTACTTTTGAATCCCACTTCTTAGAAAGAGAACGCAAAATCTTGTTTACGAGTTCAAAGTCCGAAAAACATTTTCCAAGAGCTCTTAAACTATTGACGACATCCGTGAAACGGGTGTACATGTCGCCTATAGTCTCGCTTGGTTGCATTCGAAAAAGCTCGAAATCATGCAATAAAAAGTTAACTTTCGAGTCTTTGACACTACTAGTTCCCTCGTGCGTGATTTCAAGTGTTCGCCAAATGTCAAAAGCTATTTCGCACATAGAAATCCGATTGAACTCATTTTTGTCCAAAGCGCAAAATAAGGCATTCATAGCCTTTGCGTTTAAAGAGAAATACTTCTTCTCCAAATCCGACCATTCGTTCGTCGGTTTAGAGGGAAGTTAAAAATTGTTTTCAAGATATTCCATAAATCCAGATTTAGAGAAATCAAGAAAACTCTCATTCGAGTTTTCCAATAAGTATAGTCCAATCCGTTAAAGAATGGTGGACGAAAGACCGAAAAGCCCTCTTGAAGAGCCATTTCTCTTGGGTGTAAATCCGAAATGAGAAATACCCCGCTCTGATACCAATTGTTAGGATCGAGAGCACTAAGAGGGGGGGGGGGGGGGGGGTGAATTAGTGCAGCGGAAATCTTTCAGCGATTAAAAACGAAAGCTGCGTTCGTTCGATAAAAACTATTTTGATGCAAAAGCCAATTCTAAGATTACTTATGATTAAGTGCAGTTTATGTCTAAACACAGTTTGCGTCTAAGCGCAATTTATGCAGTTTACAGTTTGTGTCTAAATGCAGATTACGTCTAAGCGCAGTTTGCATCTAAGCGCAGTTTGCGTCTAAGCTCAGATTGCGTTTAAGCGCAGTTTGCATCTAAGCGCAGTTTACGTCTAAACTCAGATTGCGTCTAAGCGCAGTTTGCGTCTAAACGCAGTTTTACGTCTAAACACAGTTTTACGTCTAAACGTAGTTTTACGTCTAAACGCAGTTTGCGTCTAAACGCAGTTTTACGTCTAAACGTAGTTTTACGTCTAAAACACAGTTTTACGTCTAAGCAAAATCAAGACGTAAACGTAAACTGCAAAGAAACTTGTTCGCAGAAATCAGTTTGCAGTTATAAACAGAATCAAGACGTAAACGTAAACTGCAAAAAAACTCATTCGTAAAAGCGCAGAAGACAGTTTACAGTTATAAATAGAATCAAAACGTAAGTGTAAACCGCAATGTAGAGATCGTACGAAAACACCGATTTACGTCTGAATGCAGATTTGAAAAGAACAGAACTTAGAAACTTGTTCGTAAAAGCGCAGAGAGCAGTAGCTATGTAGGAGGTTTGCAGTAATGATAAAGTGCTCAAAATGAAAGCAAACCAGAGATTTAGAGTGGTTCGGTCAGTCTTGACCTACTCCACTTTTGGCTTCCTCCACCGACGAGGTCACCGACGTCAACTAGAAGCCTTCCTTCAATAGGCGAAGGCCAATTACCTTCTTACAGATTCACTCCTTTTGACGGGCTTTGGAGACAACCCTTACAGAAGTTTTCTCTCCTCTCTTTACAACTCAAACTTGAAGAATAGAAAGAGGAGAACTAGCAGTTTTGAGCTCTAAGAAACACAGAAAGATAGCAAGATTTCGAGTGTGTGTTCTGTGCTTTCAGTGCTGAATGGGTGGGGTATTTATAGGCCCCAACCTAGTTCAAATTTGGAGCTCAAAACGATCAAATCCTGGAATTCCGGGATCAGGCGGTTGTACCTCCTGACTGGAGAGGTTGCACCGCCTGGTAGAGCTCGAAGACTGAGCCCAGGCGGTGCCACCTCTTGATTGAGGCGGTTGCACCTCTCTGCCAGAGCTCGAAGACCGAGCTCAGGCGGTGCCACCTCTCTGTCAGGGAGGTTGCACCGCCCAGTCTTGCTCGAAGACTGAGCTCAGGCGGTGCCACCTCCTGGCTGGGGAGGTTGCACCACCCAGTCTCGCTGGGAGGCTTAGACCAGGCGGTGCCACCTCCTGGCCTAGGCGGTTGCACCTCCTGGTGCTATCAGGGTCCGAATGGTTAGCTCCATTCGGCCCAATTTCAGTCTTTCAGGGGCCCAATTGCCCCAAGATTAAGCTAATGGGATCACCTCCCATTTTCCAACTTAATCAATGTGCTAACTACGATTAGATCTAAGACAATTTCTGTAGCTTTGCTTCGGTGCGTCAATCGCTTCTTCCGGCGAGTTTCCTGCGAACTTCCGTCGATCATCCGATGAACCCTCGGTGATGCCTCTGCGGACTTCCGGCAAACTCCTGGACTTTGCGATGATCCACTTGGCGAATTCCGACGAGCTTCGCTTGGCAAGCTTCTGGACTTCTCGGATCTGTTCTCGCAGAACCTCCGACGACCGTCCGAACTTCCGTCGAACTCTCGAACTCCCAACGTGATCATGATCTTGACTTCGGCGCAACTCCTGCTGCTTGTCTAACTTTCATCGTAGTTAATCCTGCACACTTAAAACAAAAACTTCGATCGAGATAATTAATCCTAAGCAATTAACCAAGTTGTCCGGCATGTCATTGGTCCCTCGACGCTTCGTCTGATTTTTTGGCGCATCGACCTTTCCTGCAGCCTATTGCCCAATCGGCCAGTTGACTCTGCAACTCCGATATCCTTAGCATAATACCCGCTCTTCTTGGCCCGATGCCCGAGTCCATGGCCCGAAGCCTACTGTCGATACGTCGACCGATCCACCGGCCCGACGTCCAATCTTCTGACATGTTCCTCCGGCACAACATGATTTTCCTGCTTTAATTGTCTCATCCTGATCGAAGCATCCTGCGTCACTCCAAACGCAGATTAAATCATAAACATATATTAAGTAGTTTCATCATCAAAATACGAGATTCAACATCCCTCTCAATTAGGACTCTCCTAGCTAGAGTCCTAACAGACCCACCCTCTTCAAATCAGTCTTGTCCTCGAGGCTGACGATTGATGAATTCTGGGAATTTGATCTTCAAGTCGTCGTAGTTCTCCCAAGTGGCATCTCCGTCGATCAATAATAGCACTTGGTTGGGTCTGGAGTTCTCCTTGCGTAGTCTTATTTGGTGGGTGGCTTTGGGCTATCTCCAAGCACCTATTTATAACTTTTGTATGACCATCGGTTTGTGGGTGATATGTCATACTCGTTTTCAATTTAATACCCTGCATAAGGAATAACTTTGTCCAAAATCTGCTTGTGAAGATGCAAGTAGAATTTGTCACAAGCATAATGCATCCCTTATAGTGTAATTCTTTTGAGTCCCAATTGTAATGAGCCACGGAGCTTGGTGCTTCCTCCAATTTTTGTAAAATCTGCTTGGTACTTATAATCTGTTAGGACTCTAGCTTGGAGAGTCCTAATTGAGAGGGACATTCATGTAAAAATGTTAGGACTCTAGCTAGGAGAGTCCTAATTGAGAGGGACATTCTGTTAGGACTCTAGCTAGCAGAGTCCTAATTGTGAGGGGCATTCATGTAGGAGGTTTTTTCTTAGAGAAGAATTAGGAGTTGTAAAGGAATAGGAGTCTTGAGTAGGAGTCCTATTAGGAGTTGGCTAGAAGTAAGAGTCTTAAGTAGGAGTCCTATTAGGAGTTGGCTAGAAGTAAGAGTCTTAAGTAGGAGTCCTATTAGGAGTTAGGGTTTAGAAGCCCTATAAATAGCCATGTATTTCTTCTCTTTTCAAAAGCAATAGATGAATCTTTTCTGCAGCCTTTGAGCAGCAACTTGGAGGGAGGAACCCCTATAGAGTTCCAAGGAGGCCGATCCCCTAAAGAGATCAACCCCAAGTTTAGAATCTGCAAGGGTTCTAACACCTGGTATCAGAGCAGCGTTCTTGGCATCTCGCTGCCCTTCCACAGCCATCCATCAACCCTCTACAACCATCCAAAGCAATTCCCACAATTGCTTAAAAGATCGTCACCGAATTCCGTCATCTTCTCCACCACCACGGATTATCCTTTGATCTCCCCGTGAATTGCAACAGGTTCTGGTTTCCTACCTTACTGCTGCTGCAATTTAGTTATCCTTATTCGAAAATCCAAAAAAAAACAAAAAATCGTTCCTGTATTGCTGCATAAACTTTTCGTCACAAAGTTTTCATCTCTATGACGAAAGATACATTGCAGAATTCCTACCGCATAGCACCATCATTTTGATCTTGCTACTGTGCTTTTTCTATCAAAATTTCTACGAAATTTTTATGACATCTTTGACACTTCTTAACAGTGGATTTCCCTTTGGTTTCATCAAAAAATTCTCAATATAAACTACTGATCTTTTATGTCCAATCTGCTGCACTTGAATTGCAGAATTCAAGCCGCATAGCACCATCAGTTTGATCTTGCTACTGTGCTTTTTCTATCCAAATTTCTACAAAATTTTTATGACATCTTTGACACTTCCTAACAGTAGATTTCCCTTTGGTTTCATCGAAAAATTCTCACTATAAACTTCTGATCTTTTATGTCCAATCTGCTGCACTTGAAAATCTATGCTGCAGAAAATTTCAGCTGCATATCGTTGCCTTAACCCATCTATTTGCAATCTTTTTTGAATGAAATTTCTTATACACTTCATAGATCATCTTGGCTTCCATCTAAGTTTGATCTATTAAGAAATTCATCTCTAAAAACGATTTTATGTTGCTGCAAATTTTCATCATAACCCGCTGAAATTTTTCGACGATAATTCTGCAATTGCAACTTGCACCAATTTCCTTGCTGTTATACTGCCGAAATTTTCTTGATTAAATTAGATATCCTTGCTGTCATATAAACTGTGATTTTGCTATCAATTCCCTCCTCAATTCTCTCAAGTTTTTGGTGGAAATTACATCGAGAAACCGTTGTTTCTTCGACGACAATTCTACTCTTACAAGACAGCACATACTTGCTGCAACTTCCACGGATTTCTGTCAAACCTTTGCTACCATCTACCATAGATCCAAAACTTTCAACCACAGCTCTAAAACTCTACTGAACCACACCCTCAAACTGCACCCAAAACTGCCACAAAACAAGCCTAAATCGTAGCCTACATCCACCAATCCACCAACCCTTTTGACCATCACTTCTCTCAACCTATACATGCCTTTAACCTAACAACAAAAGAGACATCTTCACATCATAGATTTGAAGGCATATATTATGGCATCTAAGGAGGTAATCAATGCTAAATTCGAAGCCTTGGAGGTGCGAATGGAGGATAAGATTCGGATACTCTTTACCGAACTCAGATTGGGCCGACCACTAAGCCCGAAAAAATCACATCAAGGAGAGAGCTTTGCCCAATCACACTAATCCCAAAGATATGACTTCCAAGAGAGGGGAAGCTCTATGACCAACCCCAACTATCCATGCATGAGAGTGGACTTCCCTAGATGGGAAGAAGGAGACCCGATTGGTTGGATCTCGCGCGCGGAGCGATATTTTCGGTACCACAAAACCGCGGATGTATCTATGGTGAAAATTGCAGCTATACATCTTGAAGGGGATGCTATACAGTGGTTTGACTAGTTTGAACATACTTATGGAGTCCTTTCATGGCGACAATTCAAAGAAGGACTGTTGATTCGCTTCAGACCAACCGATTACGAGAATATTGACGAACAACTAGCAAAGATCCAACAAACCTCCACCATTCAGGAGTACCAAACCAGGTTTGAAAGGTTATCTAATCAAACTCATGATTGGTCTCAAAAACAGCTATTGTGGACCTTCATTAAGGGCTTGAAGCCGGAGATCCGAGGAGAAGTTAAAGTGCGACAACCGTATACGCTTATGGCAGTCATCTCTTTCGCACGACATCAAGAGGAGCAATTGAACCATGAAGCTCGGAGGACTAGGGTCTCTCCTCAACCAGTAATATTGAAGCCCTTAGCCCCCCCTACTGTCGACCAAGTCCCTACACTAAAGAGGTTAACAAGAGAAGAGCTTCGGGAGCTATATGCGAAGGGGTTATGTTGCCATTGTGACGAGCCGTGGAGCCGTGAACATCGCTGTAGTAAAGGGGGACTTCTTATGATTGAACCGATAGAAGAAGAGGTCATTGAACATCCAAAAGAGAGCCTTGAACATGAAGAAGAAGATGCAGAAGAAGAGCCACAACCGATCGAAGTTACGGTACATACACTAGCTAGCTACTCAAACCCGCAAACGATGAAAATTGGAGGCCTTCTCAAACAACAACCAATCACTGTTCTCATCGACACGGGCAGTACTACTAACTTCCTAAATAGTAAGCTTGCTGTTCGGATATCATTACCTATCGAGAATCGCTGCAGGTTTGATGTTAAGGTCACCGACGGACGGATTTTGAATTGTGATCATAGGCGCTTGCAGGAGAAACTATTGCTGCAGGACCAAGAGATAATTGCAGATTTCTTCCTTCTTCCTCTTAACAATCATGAGGCCATGCTCAGAATTAAATGGTTGATGACATTAGGTGATATTTCTTGGAATTTTATGAAACTAATTATGAAATTTTACAGTAAGGAGAAACAGGTGACATTGCACGGGAAACGTGGGGGCGACATAACAACGATTTGCACACAACAAATGGAGAATGTTTTGCATAAAGCATGCAGCGACTTTTTGGTACAACTTGAGCAGCAAACTAAGGGAGAGCCAACAGAATTTGAAGATCCAAATCTACTTCCTTTGCTTGCTGAATTTTCAAATATATTTGACGAACCGCGCAACCTACCTCTTACCCGTTGGCATGATCATTGTATAATGATTCTTCCAGGCAAATCTTCAGCAAATGCTAAGCCATATCAATATCCACATCTCCAGAAGGATGAAATAGAAAGGATTATAAAAGAGATGCTCGAAACAGGAGTTATTCGGCCAAGTTGCAACCTCTACTCTTCGCCGGTGCTACTTGTACGCAAGAAGGATGGAACAAGGCGAATATGTGTTGATTACCGAGCTCTCAATGGCATAATCATCAAGGACAAATACTTTATTCCAATAGTAGATAAATTGCTAGATGAAAGGGAGCACAAATCTTTACAAAGCTGGACCTTTGATCCGGGTATCATCAAATACGAGCACGCGAAGAAGACATACGGAAAACCACCTTTTGAACACACAATAACCACAAATTTTTGCTTTCTTCAACAAAAGGTGGAATATCTTGGGCATATCATATCAGAGGAAGGTGTGGCAGTGGACCCCTTCAAAATTGGAGCAATGCAAAACTGGCCGACCTCGAGAAACATAAAATTGCTACATGGCTTTCTGGGTTTAACAGGCTACTACCGCAAGTTCGTGAAAAACTATGGAAAGATCAGTGCACCACTTACTTCCTTACTAGAAAAAGATGTCTTCCAATGGTTGGACAGAGCCTCCGCTACCTTCGACAAACTTAAGGTAGCCATGACGACGACGCCGGTGCTAACACTACCAGATTTCAACCGACCCTTCATTATTGAGGCCGACACATCTGGAGTCAGAATTGGAGCCATTCTCATGCAAGATGGTCGACCACTCGCATACACCAGCAAGGCATTATCTCCCTCCGATCAAAATATGTCAACATATGATAAGGAGATGCTCGCCATTGTGCGCGCAGCAACGAGGTGGAGATTGTACTTGATCAGGCGATACTTTCAAATCAAGACCGACCATAAAAGCCTAAAATATCTCTTGGAGCAGAAGATATCGTCCCCCGAGCAGCAAAAATGGGTAACAAAACTTTTTGGATTTGATTTTGAAATAACTTACAAAAAGGGGAAAGAGAATGTTCTTGCAGATGCGCTTTCGCAACTACCCGAGCAAGTTGAAGTTTCGACCGTTTCACTTCCGACCAGCGACTTCCTTGAGGATATTAAGATGGAATGGCAGGAAGATTCAGATACTAGTAAGATTATAAAAAAATTGGAGGAAGCACCAAGCCCCATGGCTCATTACAATTGGGACTCAAAAGAATTACACTATAAGGGACGCATTGTGCTTGTGACAAATTCTACTTGCATCTTCAATAGCAGATTTTGGACAAAGTTATTCTATATGCAGGGTACTAAATTGAAAAGGAGTACGACATATCACCCACAAACCAACAGCCAACCGGAAGTTTTAAACAGGTGCTTGGAGACAGCCCAAAGCCACCCACCAAATATGACTACCCAAAGAGAACTCCAGACCCAGCCAAGTGCCATTATTGATCGACAGATCGTGACTCGACGACGACGACCCACTAATGAAGTGCTAATACAGTGGGCGAACCTACCAAAAGAAGATGCCACTTGGGAGAACTATGACGACTTGAAGATCAAATTCCCAGAATTCATGAATCATCAGCCTCGAGGACAAGGCTGATTTGAAGAGTGCGGGTCTGTTAGGACTCTAGCTTGGAGAGTCCTAATTGAGAGGGACATTCATGTAAAAATGTTAGGACTCTAGCTAGGAGAGTCCTAATTGAGAGGGACATTCTGTTAGGACTCTAGCTAGGAGAGTCCTAATTGTGAGGGGCATTCATGTCGGAGGTTTTTTCTTAGAGAAGAATTAGGAGTTGTAAGGGAATAGGAGTCTTGAGTAGGAGTCCTATTAGGAGTTGGTTAGAAGTAAGAGTCTTAAGTAGGAGTTCTATTAGGAGTTAGGGTTTAGAAGCCCTATAAATAGCCATGTATTCCTTCTCTTTTCATAAGCAATAGATGAATCTTTTCTGCAGCCTTTGAGCAGCAACTTGGAGGGAGGAACCCCTATAGAGTTCCAAGGAGGTCGATCCCCTAAAGAGATCAACCCAAAGTTTAGAATCTGCAAGGGTTCTGACATAATCTTACTAGTCTCTGAATCTTCCTGCCATTCTATCTTAATATCCTCAAAGAAGTCGCTGGTCGGAAGTGAAACTGTCGAAACTTCAGCTTGCTCGGTTAGTTGCGAAAGCGCATCTGCAAGAACATTCTCTTTCCCCTTTTTGTAAGTTGTTTAATAATCAAATTAAAAAGTTTTGTTACCCATTTTTGTTGTTCAGAGGATAATATCTTTCGCTCCAAAACGTACTTAAGGCTTTTTTGGTCGGTTTTAATTTGAAATCGTCGACCAATCAAGTAGGGTCTCCACCGCGTTGCTGCGCGCACAATGGCGAGCATCTCCTTATCATATGTTGACTTATTTTGATAGGAGGGAGATAATGCCTTGCTAGTGTATACGAGTAGTCGACCATCTTGCTTGAGAATGGCTCCAATTCTGACTCCAGATGTGTCGGCCTCAATAATGAAGGGTCGGTTGAAATCTGGTAGTGTTAGCACTAGCGTCGTCGTCATGGCTGCCTTAAGTTTGTCGAAGGCAGCGGAGGCTCTATCCGACCATTGAAAGACATCTTTTTTCAGTAAGGAAGTAACTGGTGCACTAATCTCTTCATAGGTTTTCACGAACTTGCAGTAGTAACCTGTTAAACCCAGAAAACCATGTAACAATTTTATGTTCCTCGGGGTCAGCCAGTTTTGCATTGCTCCAATTTTGAAGGGGTCTACTGCCACACCTTCCTCTGATATGATATGCCCAAGATATTCCACCTTCTTTTTAAGAAAGCAAAAATTCATAGTGGTTTTTGTGTGTTCAAAAGGTGGTTTTCGGTATGTCTTCTTCGCATACTCATATTTGATGATTCCCGGATCGAAGGTCCAGCTTTGTGAAGATTTGTGCTCCCTTAACAACTCATCTACTACTGGAATAGGGTATTTATCCTTGATGGTTATGCCATTGAGAGCTCGGTAATCAACACATAATCGCCATATTCCATCCTTCTTTCATATGAGGAGCACCGGTGAAGAGTAGGGGCTGCAACATGGCCGAATAACTCCTGTTTTGAGCATCTCTTTTATAATCCTTTCTATTTCACCATTCTGGAGATATGGATACTGATATGGCTGAGCATTTGCTGCAGATTTGCCTGGAAGAATCGTTATACAATGATCATGCCAATGGGTAAGAGGTAGGTTGCACGGTTCGTCAAATATATCTGAAAATTCAACAAGCAAAGGAAGTAGATTTGGATCTTCAAATTTTGTTGGCTCTCCCTTAGTTTGCTGCTCAAGTTGTACCAAAAAACCGCTGCATTCTTTATGCAAAACCTTCTCCATTTGTTGTGTGCAAATCATCGTTACGTCGCCCTCACGTTTCCCATGCAGTATCACCTGTTTCTCCTTACTGTAAAATTTTATAAATAGTTGCATAAAATTCCAAGAAATATCACCTAATGTCATCAACCATTTAATTCTGAGTATGGCCTCATAATCATCAAGAGGGAGGAGGAAGAAATCTGCAATTATCTCTTGGTCTTGCAGCAACAGTTTCACCTGCGGGCACCTATGATCACACTTCAAAATCCGTCCGTTGGCGACCTTAGCGACAAACCTGCTGCAATTCTCAATAGGTAAATTCATATGGACAGCAACCTTACTGTTTAGGAAGTTATTAGTGCTGTCCGTGTC
Source organism: Musa acuminata AAA Group (assembly GCF_036884655.1). Lineage (NCBI taxonomy): Eukaryota > Viridiplantae > Streptophyta > Magnoliopsida > Zingiberales > Musaceae > Musa > Musa acuminata. Next base: position 29,082,854 of record NC_088335.1, on the reverse strand, counting down.
GATGAGAACAGTGATCGGTTGTTGTTTGAGAAGGCCTCCAACTTTCATCGTTTGCGGGTTTGAGTAGCCAGCTAGTGTATATACCGTAACTTCGATCGGTTGTGGCACTTCTTCTACATCTTCTTCTTTATGTTCAAGGCTCTCTTCTGGATATTCAATGACTTCTTCTTCTATCGGTTCAATCATAAGAAGTCCCCCTTTACTACAGCGATGCTCACGGCTCCACGGCTCATCACAATGCCAACATAACCTCTTCGCATATCGCTCCCGAAACTCTTCTCTTGTTAACCTCTTTGGTGTAGGGACTTGGTCAACAGTAGGGTGGGCTGAGGGCTTCAATATTACTGGTTGAGGAGCGACCCTAGTCCTCCGAGCTTCATGGTTCAATTGCTCCTCTTGATTTGTGCGAAAGAGATGGCTGCCATAAGCGTATACGGTTGTCGCGCTTTAACTTCTCCTCGGATCTCCGGCTGCCATAACTGCTCCTCAATGAAGGTCCTCAATAGCTGTTTTTGAGACCAATCATGAGTTTGATTAGATAACCTTTCAAACCTGGTTTGGTACTCCTGAATGGTGGAGGTTTGTCGGATCTTTGCTAGTTGTTCGTCAATATTCTCGTAATCGGTTGGTCTGAAGCGAATCAGCAGTCCTTCTTTGAATTGTCACCATGAAAGGACTCCATAAGTATGTTCAAACTAGTCAAACCACTGTATAGCATCCCCTTCAAGATGTATATCTGTAATTTTCACCATAGATACATCCGCGGTTTTGTGGTACCGAAAATATCGCTCCGCGCACGAGATCCAACCAATCGGGTCTCCTTCTTCCCATCTAGGGAAGTCCACTCTCATGCATGGATAGTTGGGGTTGGTCATAGAGCCTACCCTCCCTTGGAAGTCATCTCTTCGGGCTTGGTGTGATTGGGCAAAGCTCTCTCCTTGATATGATTTCTTCGAGCTTAGTGGTCGGCCCAATCTGAGTTCGGTAAAGAGCGTCCGAATCTTATCCTCCATTCGTGTCTCCAAGGCTTCGAATTTAGCATTGATTGCCTCCTTAGATGCCATAGTATATGGCTCCAAATCAATGATGTTAAGATCTCTCTTTTGCTATTGGGTTAAAGGCATGTATAGGTTGAGAGAAGTGATGGTCGAAAGTGTTGGTGGATTGGTGGATGTAGGCTGCGGTTTAGGCTTATTTTGTGGCTGTTTTGGGTGCAGTTTGAGGGTGTGGTTTGGTAGAGTTTTAGGTCTATGGATGAAAGTTTTGGATCTATGGTAGATGGTAGCAAAGGTTTGACATAAATCCGTGGAAGTTGCAGCAAGTATGTGCTGTCTTGTAAGAGTAGAATTGTCGTCGAAGAAACAACGGTTTCTCGACGTAATTTCCACCAAAAACTTGAGAGAATTGAGGAGGGAATTGATAGCAAAATCACAGTTTATATGACAGCAAGGATATCTAATTTAATCAAGAAAATTTCAGCAGTATAACAGCAAGGAAATTGGTGCAAGTTGCAATTGCAGAATTATCGTCGAAAAATTTCAACGGGTTACGATGAAAATTTGCAGTAACATAAAATCGTTTTTAGAGATGAATTTCTTAATAGATCAATCTTAGATGGAAGCCAAGATGATCTATGAAGTGTATAAAAAATTTCATTCAAAAAAGATTGCAAATAGATGGGTTAAGGCAACGATATGCAGCTGAAATTTTCTGTAGCATAGATTTTCAAGTGCAGCAGATTGGACATAAAAGATCAGTAGTTTATATTGAGAATTTTTCAATGAAACCAAAGGAAAATCTACTGTTAGGAAGTGTCAAAGATGTCATAAAAATTTCGTAAAAATTTGGATAGAAAAAGCACAGTAGCAAGATCAAAAAAATGGTGCTATGCGGCTTGAATTCTACAATTCAAGTGCAGCAGAATGGACATAAAAGATCAGTAGTTTATATTAAGAATTTTTTGATGAAACCAATGGAAAATCCACTGTTAGGAAGTGTCAAAGATGTCATAAAAATTTTGTAGAAATTTGGATAGAAAAAGCATAGTAGCAAGATCAAACAGATGGTGCTATACGGCTGGAATTCTGCAATGTATCTTTCGTCGTAGAGATGAAAACTTTGTGACGAAAAGTTTATGCAGCAATATAGGAACGATTTTTTTTTTTGGATTTTCGAATAAGGATAACTAAATTACAGCAGCAGTAAGGTAGGAAACCAGAACCTGTTGCAATTCACAGGGAGATCAAAGTATGATCCGCGGTGGTGGAGATGATGGCGGAATTCGGTGACGATCTTTTAAGCAATTGTGGGAATTGCTTTGGAAGGTTGTAGAGAGTTGATGGATGGCTGTGGAAGGGCAGCGAGACGCCAAGAACGCTGCTCTGATACCAGGTGTTAGAACCCTTACAGATTCTAAACTTGGGGTTGATCTCTTTAGGGGATCGGCCTCCTTGGAACTCTATAGGGGTTCCTCCCTCCAAGTTGCTGCTCAAAGGCTGCAGAAAAGATTCATCTATTGCTTATGAAAAGAGGAGGAATACATGACTATTTATAGGGCTTCTAAACCCTAACTCCTAATAGGACTCCTACTCAAGACTCATACTTCTAACCAACTCCTAATATGACTCCTACTTAAGACTCATATTCCTTTACAACTCCTAATCCTTAAGACTCCTATTCCTTTACAACTCCTAATTCTCTTTTAAGAAACAACCTCCTAACCATAGCCGGCCTCTTTACCTCTTTAATAGGGGTCGGCTTAGGTAGGTTTTACATGAATGTCCCTCTCAATTAGGACTCTCCTAGCTAGAGTCCTAACAGATACATTCCGCCTGAGTTTGAGTGCCACAAGTTTGACCTTCTTTTGTTCTGGTGGTTCATGAAAATTGAAAATTCTTTCTACTGTATTAAGCCAATCGATAAAGTCATCAACATTTATTTTGCCTTCAAATTCTGGAATATCAAATCTGGGGTTATATTTATTGTGCCACTCGTCTTGGACTTCATTTCTTCTCCGACATCTTCTCGACTCCCTTGGAAGAAGTGTATCATCATCAGAAGTAAACTCTCGAGCTTCATTTTTATGTTTGTTATGTCTACTCTGAAGTTCATCGATTATCTCATTTTTTTCTTATAGGCTACGCAGCAATTTTCGTAGCTGCAGCCTCAACGACTCAGCGTCATCTTCGTGATCGCTACCTTCACCAATTACATCTTTTCCATTTCGCCTTGCCATGATCACTAGCCTTTAGCTCTGATACCAAACTGATACCGGGGAGGGTAAAAATGCAGAATGAATTTCCAAATAACACCGATGGAAATTTTGTTCAGATAGAAAATGTCATAGTAGACAAGGAAGAACTGATACCAGAAGCACTAACGAAGCAGCTTAGATAAAAACGAAAAGTAGCTCACCACCAAGTTTAAAATCGTAATGGGATACAGAAAGTTCACCACCCAACGGAAATTAAACGAGGATACAGAACTAAAAAATAAAAGACTCACCACTCAAGGACGCATCCAAGAGATACAGAGTTTAAAGGGTTCTCTAAGAGCTTCTGCCCAGATATCATCAGTTTCTAAAAAATCCTTTCTAAGTCCTAAACACCAAAATAAATACTAGTGCATGAAATAACCCTTCATGCATAGGGAATTTCGAAATTAAGTGTTTACAGCTACTAACCAACTATTTTAATGCACTCATTGGTAATGAAGAAATGTTCACAGCTGCCAACCAATTCCTTTAATGCATTCGTTTGTCTTGAAGAAAAGCACCTTGAAACAGCTTTAACTTTGTGCAGAGAATATGCTGATGAGCTGTCATATTTGAGTGTGTTGAGATAAAGATTATGAGGCATCATTATTGACTGAAAAAGATACTAGATCATAATAAAGGCTCATATAATCAGATTGTAGTAAATTAGACACTCCCGTGTCATAGCCCAGGTGGTTGCACCTCCTAGCTTGGGCGGTTACACCTCCCACAGCAACCAGGGTCCGAATGGGTTGATCCATTCGGCCCAATTTGGGTTTTTCAAGGGCCCAATTGCCCCAAGATTAAGCTAATGGGATCAATTCCCATTTTCAACTTAATCATTAGTGCTAACTACGATAAATCCTAAGACAATTTCTACAGCTTGCTCCGGTGCGTCAATCGCTTGTTCCAGCGAGTTTCCGGCGAACTTCCGTCGATCATCCGATGAACCCTCGGTGATGCTCCTGCGGACTTCCGGCAAACTCCTGGACTTGCGACGATCCACTTGGCAAGTTCCGACGAGCTTCTTTGGCAAGCTTCTGGACTTCTCGGATTTATTCCCGCAGAACCTCCGACGACTGTCCGAACTTCCGTCGAGCTCTCGAACTCCCAACGTGATCATTGTCATGACTCCGGTGCAACTCCTACTGCATGTCTTACTTTCATCGTAGTTAATCCTGCACACTTATCTCAATACATAGATTAGACAACAAATGACAATTGACTTCATCATCAAAATCCAAGATTCAACAATCTCCCCCTTTTTGATGATGACAATCAATTGATAATGGAGTTAACCTTAACTCCCCCTGTCTATATGCCATACGTGAGATAAGTCATTCTTGAATTTTAAAACCTTATAAATTCAAGAGGCATATTCCCATCATGATTCCTATCATGATGTATCTCTTTGAAGATGATGTCAAGGCTTGACATTCATTTTCAAATTTTACATTACAAGTTTGAATGATTATAATAGTAGCAATTCATCATATTGTAAGATATCAACATGTAAAGCTGTGAAGTAAGATTTTGATATCATTACATGATGCACACATTTCTTATATTTTAGCAAGTGTTGCATTTCTATATATGGCATCTTTTCATATATCTCTTGATGATGCAAGCATGGCATAATCATAGCATCAGTGTTTATAGCATCAAATCAATTCATATATTTCTCCCCCTTTGTCATCAACAAAAAGCATAATAGATGTGATACCAGGAGAACAATATAAGCAAGTTATCAAGCATATAAAGGAGGGCATGATAAGTATAATGCTTTGAATACTTCTTCTCCTTGTATGTTATAATTCTTTGTGCATGAAGGAGGAAAGTCATTTTATCAAATCCATTTCGAAAAATATTTTTCATAAGAGTGTGTTTGATTTTTGTCATTCCAGCTGTCAAGCGAGTCCGAAAATGAGATGAATTCTTTCATGCATTCGGACCAGATTATGCTACAAAAATCAAAACATTTCAACACATGGCAATCAAGTGATTTGATCATTCAATAAAGTCCGAAAAGTAATTTTAACTAGTTTAAGTATTCGGACACATCAACATTCCTGATCCTCTTCTTATGAAATCAAATTGTTCTTATCAAAACATGTCAGCTAGTTGATGATTAGTATTAATGACAATGACTTATCAACTGCATTGGTATATCACTTTTTCAAACTATATTTATCATGGAAATCAAAGCACAAGGTTTTCAAAACTTTTAGTTTCAATATAAAATCCGAGATAACCATTTAGTTTATATTTACCACAAGGCACAGGGCATATATTCACCACGATAGATGTTTACAACTCTACATATGCTCAAAATATATCCGGTAACCATATCAAGGATCAAGTCAAAGCACATCATGGTGAGTAACATAAGGAGTTTACAATAACAACATATGATTGTGTTCATACAAGCTCATTCATGAGGTGGAAAATTAAAGTGCCTTAACAAGGAGTCAAATTGACGATGAATTTGCTGCAGCTCGGATAGGATTTGATCTTGTCGTTGTTCAAGCCGTTCTTGTCTTTGTTTGAATCGGTCCATCCGAATCCCAATATCTTCGACAGATGATGTATGAGTTTGCTCAGATGGATGTGTTTCCTCAAAGGGACAAATCGGAGGAGATTGGGTACCCCTAAATACTGGTGTTTTCGGTTCTGGTTCAAGTTGAGGAGGATCAGTTCTTCTTGTCAGTCTAACCCAGTTATCGTTTCTATAAAAATATCTTAATCGGTGAAGTAGATTTTTATTAATTATGCTAAATCTATCTACTTTTATTACTTCTTCTTCCGGTGGTATTAGAATATCGTAGGCTTTCATTATTCTAGTTATTATACCATCATATGGGAGCATCATGTCTTTCTTAGATAGTTCTAACATGTTTTGTTGGATAAGATAACCAGACAGATGTCATGTCCTTTCATGATCATAGTTCCTAATTCTAATTGGCTTACTTCATCATGATGGTATTGTTTAGGGAGAATGATGCTAGTTAGGATATGATGAAGTACCTTAGTGTTTAGAGGCAGTAGATGTTCACAACTTTTAGGAACAAATGCTAAATTGGGATTGGCAAAAATTGTTCCTAGGGCTTCAACGTATGTTGTTCCAACAGTTTCATCATCCCATGATCCTCTAAAGTAAAGTCCTCTACTTTTCATGGGAATGCCTATCATGTCGCAAATGAATCTATCCGTAATTGAGATGTGTTGTCCTAAAAGATAGGTGGACATTCTTTCTTCTTTATCTACTTGTATGTTGTTGTAAAACAATCTAACAAGTCTTGGATAGATGGGTTCGTTAATTTATAAAATTGGAAGTAGATCTAAGTTTGCAAACCATTGGATTGTCTCTAAGTCTCTTAGTTCATTTAAGTCTACGTATTTTCCCTTATTGACACTCCTAAGTTCGAAAGAGGAAAATTTTTCAGCATAGTATTTTGAATCGAAAAGGGTGAGATTAAAATCTTCTACTAATCTCCTCTTTCCTTTGTCCCTTGAGGATCTTCTAGATCCCATAACTATTGCTGTTTAGAACAATAGTGATGAGCAAGAGTAAATGAATAAAAAAATAGAGTTTAAGGGCTTCTTAGACAGTACCTTAGTGAGATCTTCAAGAGAGGGAAGGATTGTTGATGCTTTGCTTCAAAATGAGGGGTTTTTGGGATGTTAAGATGGGAGAAATGGGGATGGAGGAGGCTTGGAAGAGCAGAGGAGGGAAGGGAGTGAGTTGGGGTCGGTTTCACCGCCGGCCCTAGCTTGGGTTAAAAAGGGGCAGAGTTACGGGCGGTTGCACCTCTGGCTGGAGCGGTGCAACCGCTCGCAACACGTGACAGCTGGAGGTGCTACCTCCAGTTGGGGCGGTGCCACCGCCTGCAGGCGGTGAGCACTTGTTCTGATCAGTGTGATCTGATCTGAGAGTTTTTCTGTCTTGAGGAGAATTTTCATTCAGAGCAATTAACTTTACTTACGTAATTACGTAAAAAATTTTTATTTTAAGATAAGAACTTTTGCACGATCAAGATAGATTTTTAACGTGCATACTCTCAATGTCGTACACGTGTTTGTGATAGTTTCTTCAAGTTGGTAAGTCTTGCAAGTTCATGACAGACTTAGTCACTTCATGATACAGAGTTAGATTCGAAGGTTATGAACGGATGAAATTGATGGGTTCAAAAATCCAGGGGATATGTGAATTTGAGAATCATATGTTTCTGATTCTGAAAAGTCAAATAAGGTTGTATCTAAGTCGTATTTGTGATTTTAAATTTATAAGCTCCGTCTGTAATCTAGGCTAGAGAGCATTGTGAGTTCCTTTTTGGATCTTGGGTTATGAATATCGAGAATCAAGGAGCAGAATATTATTTCTTGCTCCAGCCTAAAATTTTTATGTTTTTAATGTTTTTACAGGAAGGGATAAATTTTTAGATACCCATTTGCTTTTGGGTGCCTCACAAATAGATCTACATTGTTTATCATGTTGCATAGCATTTATCATGGTTCCTTTAGTAACCCAAATCAATTTGTTTGGACTAATTTTCTTGAATGGACAATAATGCATCTTGTGTCCAAATTTGCAACAAAAGTTGCATTTGTTTTGGTGTTGAACATGTAGGATGGGGCCTTTTATGAAGGTGGTTGGATTTTGGTGAGAACTTCTCACAAATCCAATTCCACTCCTTTTTGGAACGTGACCCTTGTTTGCAAGGATCATGTTTAATGACTTGCTACCAACCTCGAATTTCTTTAAGGTGTCTTTAAGTAGCAAGTTTTCTTTTTGCAGAGTTTCTAGATCATGGCATTTGATGCATGATATTCAGTTTTTAACTTATCAAAATCACAAGTAAGACTATCATGCTCCTTTTTTAGCAATTTATATTTTCTATTGATAATCTTGCATTCATCAAATAAATCATGGAAGGCATTTAATAATTCATCGAAAGATAAATCTGCATCTAATAAATTTGTTACCTCCTCTCCGATGACCATTAAGGCATAATGAGCAACTTGCTCGGTGTTGGACTCCTCTTCTTCGAACGCGCTCGAATCATCCCATGTTGCTTTGAGCGCCTTCTTCTTTGTTGTTCTCTTTTTGGCTTGGGGACAATCACTCTTGTAGTGTCCTGGCTTTTTGCACTCATAACAAATAACTTGGTCTTTCTTGGGTTCAAGTTTATTTTTAGTGTCATTCTTAATCTTGTTTCTTTTAATGAATTTTTTAAATTTTCTTATTAGAAGTGCCAAGTCATCGTCACAGTCCTCATCACTTGAGTTTTCTTTCAAGTGGTCTTCCAAAGTTCTAAGTGTCATATCCTTCCTGTTCTTTGGAAGGATGTCTTCTTGTTCTTTATGAGCTTTGCAAGTCATCTCGTAGGTCATTAATGACCCAATTAGTTCTTCAAGAGGGAAGTTGTTTAGATATTTCGCCTCTTGAATAGCAGTGACTTTAGGATCCCAACTCTTAGGAAGGGATCTTAGAATCTTATTTACGAGCTCAAAATTCGAAAAACTTTTTCTGAGTCCTTTTAGACCGTTGACGACATCCGTGAAACGGGTAAACATGTCGCCAATAGTCTCACTCGGTTTCATCCGGAAAAGTTCGAAAGAGTATAACAAAAGATTGATTTTTGACTCTTTCACTCTACTTGTGCCTTCATGAGTCACTTCGAGTGTGTGCCAAATATCAAATGCAGTTTCACAAATCAAAACACGATTAAACTCGTTTTTATCAAGTGCACAAAATAAGGCATTCATAGCCTTTGCATTAAGAGCGAAAGCCTTCTTCTCCAAATCATTCCAATCGATCATTGGAAGAGAAGACTTCAAAAAACCATTCTCGACAAGATTCCAAAGTACAAAGTCCATAGAAATAAGAAAGATCCTCATTCGAGTCTTCCAATAGGTGTAGTCCGTCCCATTAAACATAGGTGGACGTGTAATAGAATGGCCCTCTTGATTTCCGACGTAAGCCATCTCTCTTGGGTTTTAATCCGTTTGAGAGTTAACCGAGCTCTGATACCAATTGTTAGGATCAAGAGCACTAAGAGGGGGGCGGGTGAATTAGTGCAGCGGAAATTTTTTAGCGATTAAAACGAAAGCTGCGTTCGTTCGATAAAAATGATTTCGATGTGAAAGCCGATTCTAAGATTACTTTAACTTGAGATTAAGCGAGATGACGTTAAAGTAGATCTATGAATGCAGTTTGCAGTTTATGATGGAAAGCAGAATACAAGCGCAAACTAAAATGCGACGTTCGTACGATAAAAGTCGATTTACGTCTAAACACAGATTTAGAAAGTTCTGAACTTAGAAACTTATTCGTAAGATCGCAGAAGGTAGTAAACAGTTATGATTGAAATCAAAACGTAAACGTAAACTGAAATATGATGATCGTACGAAAAAAGCCGATTTATGTCTAAACATAAATTCGGAAAGTTCTGAACTTAGAAACTCGTTCGTAAAATCGCAGAAGGCAGTAAGCTATTGAGAAGTTTGCAGTGAAGGTAAAATGCTCAAAGGAAATGCAAACCGAGATTTAGAGTGGTTCGGTCAATCTTGACCTACTCCACTTTTGGCTTCCTCTACCGACGAGGTCACCGACGTCAACTAGAGGCCTTCCTTCAATAGGCGAAGGCCGACCACCCTTTTACAGATTCACTCCTTTTGACGGGCTTAGGAGACAACCCTTACAGAAGTTTTCTCTCCTCTCTTTACAACTCAAACTTTGAAGAATAGACAGAGGAGAACTTTTGGTCTTTACAACAGTTTTGAGCTCTAAGAATCACAGAAAGATATCAAGATTTCGAGTGTAAGTTGCTTCCTTTCAGTGCTGAATGGGTGGGGTATTTATAGGCCCCAACCCAGTTCAAATTTGGAGCTCAAAATTGTCAATTCCCGGAATTCCGGGATCAGGCGATTGCACCTACTGACTGGGGCGGTTGCATCGCCTGGCAGAGCTCGAAGACTTAGCCTCTAGGCGGTGCCACCTCTGTTAGGGGCGGTTTGGTAGAACCCTTGCAGATTCTAAACTTTGGGTTGATCTCTTTAGGGGATCGGCCTCCTTGGAACTCTATAGGGGTTCTTCCCTCCAAGTTGCTGCTCAAAGGCTGCAGAAAAGATTCATCTATTGCTTATGAAAAGAGAAGGAATACATGGCTATTTATAGGGCTTCTAAACCCTAACTCCTAATAGGACTCCTACTTAAGACTCCTACTTCTAACCAACTCCTAGTAGGACTCATAGTCAAGACTCCTATTCCCTTACAACTCCTAATTCTTCTCTAAGAAAACACCTCCTACATGAATGCCCCTCTCAATTAGGACTCTCCTAGCTAGAGTCCTAACAGAATGTCCCTCTCAATTAGGACTCTCCTAGCTAGAGTCCTAACAGTTTTACATGAATGTCCCTTTCAATTAGGACTCTCCAAGCTAGAGTCCTAACAGACCCGCCCTCTTCAAATCAGCCTTGTCCTCGAGGCTGATGATTCGTGAATTCTGGAAATTTGATCTTCAAGTCGTCAAAGTACTCCCAAGTGGCATCTTCTATTGGTAGATTCGCCCACTTTATTAGCACTTCATTAGTGGGTCGTCGTCGTCGAGTCACGATCCGTCGATCAATAATGGCACTTGGCTGGGTCTGGAGTTCTCTTTGGGTAGTCATATTTGGTGGGTGGCTTTGGGCTGTCTCCAAGCACCTATTTAAACTTCCGTCTAGCTATTGGTTTGTGGGTGATATGTCGTACTCCTTTTCAATTTAGTACCCTGCATATGGAATAACTTTGTCCAAAATCTGCTCTTGAAGATGCAAGTAGAATTTGTCACAAGCACAATGCGTCCCTTATAGCATAATTCTTTTGAGTCCCGATTGTAATGAGCCATGGGGCTTGGCGCTTCCTCCAATTTTTTTATAATCTTACTAGTATCTGAATCTTCCTGCCATTCCATCTTAATATCCTCAAGGAAGTCGCTGGTCGGAAGTGAAACAGCCGAAACTTCAACTTGCTCGGGTAGCTGCGAAAGCGCATCTACAAGAACATTATCTTTCCCCTTTTTGTAAGTTATTTCAAAATCAAATCCAAGAAGTTTTGTTACCCATTTTCGCTGCTCGGGGGAAGATATCTTCTGCTCCAAGAGATATTTTAGGCTTTTATGGTCGGTCTTGATTTGAAAGTATCGCCTGATCAAGTATAATCTCCACCTCGTTGCTACGCGCACAATGGCGAGCATCTCCTTATCATATATTGACATATTTTGATAGGAGGGAGATAATGCCTTGCTAGTGTATGCGAGTGATCGACCATCTTGCATGAGAATGACTCCAATTCTGACTCCATATGTGTTGGCCTCAATAATGAAGGGTCGGTTGAAATCTGGTAGTGTTAGCACCGGCGTCGTCATCATAGCTGCCTTAAGTTTGTCGAAGGCAGCGGAGGCTCTGTCAAACCATTGGAAGACATCTTTTTCTAGTAAGGAAGTAAGTGGTGCACTGATCTTTCCATAAAGCCATGTAGCAATTTTATGTTTCTCGAGGTCGGTCAGTTTTGCATTGCTCCAATTTTGAAGGGGTCCACTGCCACACCTTCCTCTGATATGATATGCCCAAGATATTCCACCTTTTGTTGAAGAAAGCAAAAATTCGTGGTTGTTGTGTGTTCAAAAGGTGGTTTTCCGTATGTCTTCTTCGCATGCTCGTATTTGATGATACCCGGATCAAAGGTCCAGCTTTGTAAAGATTTGTGCTCCCTTTCATCTAGCAATTCATCTATTATTGGAATAAAGTATTTGTTCTTGATGATTATGCCATTGAGAGCTCGGTAATCAACACATATTCGCCTTGTTCCATCCTTCTTGCGTACAAGTAGCACCGGCGAAGAGTAGAGGTTGCAACTTGGCCGAATAACTCCTGTTTCGAGTATCTCTTTTATAATCCTTTCTATTTCATCCTTCTGGAGATGTGGATACTGATATGACTGAGCATTTGCTGAAGATTTGCCTGGAAGAATCATTATACAATGATCATGCCGACAGGTAAGAGGTAGGTTGCGCGGTTCGTCAAATATATTTAAAAATTCAGCAAGCAAAGGAAGTAGATTTGGATCTTCAAATTCTGTTGGCTCTCCCTTAGTTTGCTGCTCAAGTTGTACCAAAAAGCCGCTGCATGCTTTATGCAAAACATTCTCCATTTGTTGTGTGCAAATCGTTGTTATGTCGCCCCCACGTTTCCCGTGCAATGTCACCTGTTTCTCCTTACTATAAAATTTCATAATTAGTTTCATAAAATTCCAAGAAATATCACCTAATGTCGTCAACCATTTAATTCTGAGCATGGCCTCATGATTGTTAAAAGGGAGAAGGAAGAAATCTGTAATTATCTCTTGGTCCTGCAGCAATAGTTTCTCCTGCAAGCGCCTATGATCACAATTCAAAATCCGTCCGTCGGTGACCTTAACATTAAACCTGCAGCGATTCTCGATAGGTAATGATATCCGAACAGAAAGCTTACTATTTAGGAAGTTAGTAGTACTGCCCGTGTCGATGAGAACAGTGATTGGTTGTTGTTTGAGAAGGCCTCCAATTTTCATCGTTTGCGGGTTTGAGTAGCTAGCTAGTGTATGTACCGTAACTTCGGTCGGTTGTGGCTCTTCTTCTGCATCTTCTTCTTCATGTTCAAGGCTCTCTTTTGGATGTTCAATGACCTCTTCTTCTATCGGTTCAATCATAAGAAGTCCCCTTTTACTACAGCGATGCTCACGGCTCCACGGCTCGTCACAATGCCAACATAACCCCTTCGCATATCGCTCCCGAAGCTCTTCTCTTGTTAACCTCTTTAGTGTAGGGACTTGGTCGACAGTAGGGGGGGCTAAGGGCTTCAATATTACTGGTTGAGGAGAGACCCTAGTCCTCCGAGCTTCATGGTTCAATTGCTCCTCTTGATGTCGTGCGAAAGAGATGGCTGTCATAAGCGTATACGATTGTCGCGCTTTAACTTCTCCTCGGATCTCCGGCTTCAAGCCCTCAATGAAGGTCCACAATAGCTGTTTTTGAGACCAATCATGAGTTTGATTAGATAACCTTTCAAACCTGGTTTGGTACTCCTGAATGGTGGAGGTTTGTTGGATCTTTGCTAGTTGTTCGTCAATATTCTCGTAATCGGTTGGTCTGAAGCGAATCAGCAGTCCTTCTTTGAATTGTCTCCATGAAAGGACTCCATAAGTATGTTCAAACCAGTCAAACCACTATATAGCATCCCCTTCAAGATGTATAGCTGTAATTTTCACCATAGATACATCCGCGGTTTTGTGGTACCGAAAATATCGCTCCGCGCGCGAGATCCAACCAATCGGGTCTCCTTCTTCCCATCTAGGGAAGTCCACTCTCATGCATGGATAGTTGGGGTTGGTCATAGAGCTTCCCGTCTCTTAGAAGTCATATCTTTGGGGTTGGTGTGATGGGGCAAAGCTCTCTCCTTGATGTGATTTCTTCGGGCTTAGTGGTCGGCCCAATCTGAGTTCGGTAAAGAGCATCCGAATCTTATCTTCCATTCGCTCCTCCAAGGCTTCGAATTTAGCATTGATTACCTCCTTAGATGCCATAATATATACCTCCAAATCTATGATGTTAAGATCTCTCCTTTGTTGTTAGGTTAAAGGCATGTATAGGTTGAGAGAAGTGATGGTCAAAAGGGTTGGTGGATTGGTGGATGTAGGCTACGATTTAGGCTTGTTTTGTGGCAGTTTTGGTGCAGTTTGAGGGTGTGGTTTGGTAGAGTTTTAGGGCTGTAGTTGAAAGTTTTGGATCTGTGGTAGATGGTAGCAAAGGTTTGACAGAAATCCGTGGAAGTTGCAACAAGTATGTGCTGTCTTGTAAGAGTAGAATTGTCGTCGAAGAAACAACGGTTTCTTGACGTAATTTCCACCAAAAACTTGAGAGAATTGAGGAGGGAATTGATAGCAAAATCACAGTTTATATGACAGCAAGGATATCTAATTTAATCAAAAAAATTTCGGCAGTATAACAGCAAGGAAATTGGTGCAAGTTGCAATTGCAGAATTATCGTCGAAAAATTTCAGCGGGTTACGATGAAAATTTGCAGCAACATAAAATCATTTTTAGAGATGAATTTCTTAATAGATCAATCTTAGATGGAAGCCAAGATGATCTATTTTTTTTTTGGTAAGTAAAAGTAAATTGATTATGTGTAAAGTTTCTACAAATAGCTTTATCTATACAAGTCATAGACAAAGCCAAGTAACTCATAGAGTGCGAATGCGATAGTTATGACTACACATGCTGTAGACTATAACTACCTGTGGGTACATTAATTGGCATCATTCCCAAGATCTTTAGCTAATAGCAAAATTAAATTTGATAAAAATATCTTTTTCTCTTCGGGTGAAGTGCTCGATTTTGAGATCATGCTCCATACAGGATCTTGAGTCTCTAATAATCTCTTTCAAGAGCTGAGCATTGTTTGTGTGTTGACATTCAAAGATTCTATTACATCTCTCCTTCCACATCCACCAAATAGCGCATCTGAAAGTAACCTTTGCCAGTTGTGTAAGAGGCCCTTTTCTTGAGAAACATTGCATAAGGTCGCCTAGTTCTTGGTGCAAGTTTGGTTGCGGCAGTCTATTGAGTTCAAATCGCTGGAGAATCTCCTTCCATATCCATTTTGTATAATCACAAGCAAAATAGAGGTGGTCAACAGTTTCTTCTTGTTGCAAACAAAGGGAGCATCGGTTAACATGATAGATACCTCTTCTTTTCATATTGTCTATTGTAGGTAGTTTATTGAGAAGGGCCTGCCATGTACATAAGGAGTGTCTTTGTGATCCCGGTCGATCCCATGTCCAACTGCTTGGGACCCACTTGTTATTTCTTTGCCTAATTTGATTCTATGCGGATGTGGCACTAAATTTGCCATTGTCATGAGGCCAAATAAGTGTATCTGAAGAGTTGTTCCTGATTGGAATAGCTATGATAGTCGGCCAAAGTGATAACATTTCGGGAGAAATAGGATTAGGGAGACACCAAGTACCGTTAGCAATGAACTCGGAAACCTTCCAATCTTTGAGAGCCCCAAGATCTTTTCGTATTCTGTCGCCATATAATTGAAATATACTCTTCCCATTCACCCAAGGATCGTACCACATATTAGTACTAGTTCCAGAAGAGATTGCATACGAAATGTGTTTGATTAGCCAATTCCTTGCCTTTAAAATTCCTTTCCAAGCTGCAGAGTGGTATGTTCTTGTTGAAATTTCCCAGATTGATTCCTTTGAAAAATACCTAGCAGAAACCCATTGTGACCATAAAGAACATTTGTTTTGCAAAAGATCCCACAATTATTATACCAGGCATGCTTGATTCCAATCTCTAGTATTTCTCAAGTTTAGCCCCCTTCATCTTTCGGTTTGCAAATGCTATCCCAATTTACCATATGCATTGCCTTATCATTTGTGTCATTCCAGAAGAAGTTCATTAATAACCGTTCAATATCTTGGAGAAGTCCAGCAGGCAAAAGAAATGCATTACACCAATATATAGAGTAGGAGTGCAATACAGAACGGATGAGTTCGTGTCGTCTTGCTTTTGATAGAAGCCTATTTTTCCAAGAAGAAATTCTATTCTTTATTTTTTGCAGGATAGGCTGACAATATGAGCGGGAGACCCAAATAAGGAACTGGTAGGCTTCCCTCACTAACCCCCAAAGTTTGTGCAATAAAGACCTTATCCTCAACGTAAGGGCTCAAATATACTTTACTTTTCGCATGATTTAACTGAAGTCCAGAAACCATACCAAAGTCATTCATAATAGTAGCCAGGTCTATACTGAAGTTGGATTATTTAGGAGAAAGATAAGTAAATCATCTGCAAATGTTATATGTGATATATGAATAGAGCCAGCATTGGGTACCTTAATGCTGCCATTTAAGACTGCATGTTCCAACATATAGCTAAGTCCTTCCATCGCAATAGTAAAGAGATACGGAGAGAGTGGATCACCTTGTCGGATGCTATTCGTGCTCCCAAAAAAACCAATAAGTGAGCCATTAAAGAGTATCGAAAACTTTGGAGTTTCCAGGCAAGATTGAATCCAATTAACCCATTGCTGTGGGAAGTTCATATCGAGGAGCATCTTATAGATAAATTTCCTATTAACTGAATCAAAGGCTTTCCGTAAATCAGCTTTAAAACATATTTTTGTCCCTCTTGCTTTTGAATGCAAATCTTTGACCAAGTCATTAGCAAGCAAAATGTTATGATGTATACTTCTCCCTTTGATGAAAGCAGCTTGATTTGGGCGAATGATCTTGTGTATTACCTTTTGCATTCTATTTGCCAATACTTTGGAGATGATCTTGTAAATAAAGTTGCATAATGATATGGGTCGATGGTTCTCTAGTGAATCTGCCCCTGCATTCTTCGGGATTAAAGAAATAAAAGTACAATTCATCTCTCTAAGAATTTGACCTGAAGAGAAAAAATGTTGCCAAGATGATCTATGAAGTGTATAAAAAATTTCATTCAAAAAAAATATTGCAAATAGATGGGTTAAGGCAACGATATGCAGCTGAAATTTTCTGCAGTATAGATTTTCAAGTGCAGCAGATTAGACATAAAAGATCAGTAGTTTATATTGAGAATTTTTCGATGAAACCAAAGGGAAATCTACTGTTAGGAAGTGTCAAAGATGTCATAAAAATTTCGTAGAAATTTGGATAGAAAAAGCATAGTAGCAAGATCAAACAGATGGTGCTATGCGGCTTGAATTCTGCAATTCAAGTGCAGCAGATTGGACATAAAAGATCAGTAGTTTATATTGAGAATTTTTTGATGAAACCAAAGGGAAATCCAATGTTAAGAAGTGTCAAAGATGTCATAAAAATTTCGTAGAAATTTGGATAGAAAAAGCATAGTAGCAAGATCAAACAGATGGTGCTATGCGGCTGGAATTCTGCAATGTATCTTTCGTCGTAGAGATGAAAACTTTGTGACGAAAAGTTTATGCAGCAATATAGGAACGATTTTTTTTTTTTTTGGATTTTCGAATAAGGATAACTAAATTGCAGCAGCAGTAAGGTAGGAAACCAGAACCTGTTGCAATTCACAGGGAGATCAAAGGATGATCCGTGGTGGTGGAGATGATGACGGAATTCGGTGACGATCTTTTAAGCAATTGTGGGAATTGCTTTGGATGGTTGTAGAGGGTTGATGGATGGTTGTGGAAGGGCAGCGAGACGCCAAGAACACTGCTCTGATACCAGGTGGTAGAACCCTTGCAGATTCTAAACTTGGGGTTGATCTCTTTAGAGGATCGGCCTCCTTGGAACTCTATAGGGGTTCCTCCCTCCAAGTTGCTGCTCAAAGGCTGTAGAAAAGATTCATCTATTGCTTATGAAAAGAGAAGGAATACATGGCTATTTATAGGGCTTCTAAACCCTAACTCCTAATATGACTCTACTTAAGACTCCTACTTCTAACCAACTCCTAGTAGGACTCATAGTCGAGACTCCTATTCCCTTACAACTCTGTTAGAACCCTTGCAGATTCTAAACTTGGGGTTGATCTCTTTAGGGGATCGGTCTTCTTGGAACTCTATAGGGGTTCCGCCCTCCAAGTTGCTGCTCAAAGGCTGCAGAAAAGATTAATCTATTGCTTATCAAAAGAGAAGGAATACATGGCTATTTATAGGGCTTCTAAACCCTAACTCCTAATAGGACTCCTACTTAAGACTCTTACTTCTAACCAACTCCTAATAGGACTCCTAGTCAAGACTCCTATTCCCTTACAACTCCTAATTCTTCTCTAAGAAAACACCTCCTACATGAATGTCCCTCTCAATTAGGACTCTCCTAGCTAGAGTCCTAACAGAATGTCCCTCTCAATTAGGACTCTCCTAGCTAGAGTCCTAACAGTTTTACATGAATGTCCCTCTCAATTAGGACTCTCTAAGCTAGAGTCCTAACAGACCCGCCCTCTTCAAATCAGCCTTGTCCTCGAGGCTGATGATTGATGAATTCTGGGAATTTGATCTTCAAGTCGTCATAGTTCTCCCAAGTGGCATCTTCTATTGGTAGGTTCGCCCACTGTATTAGAACTTCATTAGTGGGTCGTCGTCGTCGAGTCACGAACCGTCGATCAATAATGGCACTTCGCTGGGTCTGGAGTTCTCTTTGGGTAGTCATATTTGGTGGGTGGCTTTGGACTGTCTCCAAGCACCTATTTACAACTGTCTCGCCGTCGATTTGTGGGTGATATGCCATACTTCTTTTCAATTTAGTACCCTGCATATAGAATAACTTGGTCCAAAATCTACTCGTGAAGATGCAAGTAGAATTTATCATAAGCACAATGCGTCCCTTATAGTGTAATTCTTTTAAGTCCCAATTGTAATAAGCCACGGAGCTTGGTGCTTCCTCCAATTTTTTTATAATCTTACTAGTCTCTGAATCTTCTTGTCATTCCATCTTAATATCCTTAAGAAAGTTGCTGGTCGGAAGTGAAATGGCCGAAACTTCAGCTTGTTCGGGTAGCTGCGAAAGCGCATCTACAAGAACATTCTCTTTCCCCTTTTTATAAGTTATTTCATAATCAAATCTAAGAAGTTTTGTTACCCAATTTTACTGCTCAGGGGATGATATCTTTCGCTCCAAAAAGTACTCGAGGCTTTTACGGTTGGTTTTAATTTGAAATCGTCGACCAATCAAGTAGGGTCTCCACTTCGTTGCTGCGCGCACAATGGCAAGCATCTCCTTATCATATGTTGACTTATTTTGATGGGAGGGAAATAATGCCTTGCTAGTGTATGTGAGTGGTTGACCATCTTGCATGAGAATGGCTCCAATTCCGATTCCAGATGCATCGGCCTCAATAATGAAGGGTCGGTTGAAATCTGGTAGTGTTAGCACCGGCGTCGTCGTCATGGTTGTCTTAAGTTTGTCGAAGGCAGCGGAGACTCTGTCCGACCATTGGAAGACATCTTTTTTCAGTAAGGAAGTAACTGGTGCACTAATCTCTCCATAGTTTTTCACGAACTTGCAGTAGTAGCCTGTTAAACCCAGAAAGCCATGTAGCAATTTTATGTTCCTCGGGATCAGCCAGTTTTGCATGGCTCCAATTTTGAAGGGGTCTACTGCCACACCTTCCTCTGATATTATATGCCCAAGATATTCCACCTTCTTTTGAAGAAAGCAAAAATTTATAGTGGTTGTTGTGTGTTCAAAAGGTGATTTTCGGTATGTCTTCTTCGCATACTCGTATTTGATGATACCCGGATCGAAGGTCCAGCTTTGTGAAGATTTGTGCTCCCTTAGCAACTCATCTACTACTAGAATAGGGTATTTATCTTTTATGGTTATGCCATTGAGAGCTCGGTAATCAACACATAATCGCCATATTCCATACTAGAGATTGGAATCAAGCATGCCTGGTACAACAATTGTGGGATCTTTTGCAAAACAAATGTTCCTTATGGTCACAATGGGTTTCTGTTAGGTATCTTTCAAAGGAATCAATCTGGAAAATTTCAACAAGAACATACCACTCTGCAGCTTGGAAAGAAATTTTAAAGGCAAGGAATTGGCTAATCAAACACATTTCGTATGCAATCTCTTCTGGAACTAGTACTAATATGTGGTACGATCCTTGGGTGAATGGAAGAGTATATTTCAATTATATGGCGACAGAATACGAAAAGATCTTGGGGCTCCCAAAGATTGGAAGGTTTCCGAGTTCATTGCTAACGGTACTTGGTGTCTCCCTAATCCTATTTCTCCCGAAATGTTATCACTTTGGCCGACTATCATAGCTATTCCAATCAGGAACAACTCTTCAGATACACTTATTTGGCCTCATGACAATGGCAAATTTAGTGCCACATCCGCATGGAATCAAATTAGGCAAAGAAATAACAAGTGGGTCCTAAGCAGTTGGACATGGGATCGACCGGGATCACAAAAACACTCCTTATGTACATGGCAGGCCCTTCTCAATAAACTACCTACAATAGATAATATGAAAAGAAGAGGTATCTATCATGTTAACCGATGCTCCCTTTGTTTGCAACAAGAAGAAACTGTTGACCACCTCTATTTTGCTTGTGATTATACAAAATGGATATGGAAGGAGATTCTCCAGTGATTTGAACTCAATAGACTGCCGCAACCAAACTTGCACCAAGAACTAGGTGACCTTATGCAATGTTTCTCAAGAAAAGGGTCTCTTACACAACTGGCAAAGGTTGCTTTCAGATGCGCTATTTGGTGGATGTGGAAGGAGAGATATAATAGAATCTTTGAATGTCAACACACAAACAATGCTCAGCTCTTGAAAGAGATTATTAGAGACTCAAGATCCTGTATGGAGCATGATCTCAAAACCGAGCACTTCACCCGAAGAGAAAAAGATATTTTTATCAAATTTAATTTTGCTATTAGCTAAAGATCTTGGGAATGATGCCAAATAATATACCCACAGGTAGTTATAGTCTACAGCATGTGTAGTCATAACTATCGCATTCGCACTCTATGAGTTACTTGGCTTTGTCTATGACTTGTATAGATAAAGCTAGTTGTAGAAACTTTACACATAATCAATTTACTTTTACTTACAAAAAAAAAAAAAGAGGAGCACCGGTGAAGAGTAGGGGCTGCAACATGGCCGAATAACTCCTGTTTTGAGAATCTCGTTTACAATCCTTTCTATTTCATCCTTCTGGAGATGTGAATACTGATATGGCTGAGCATTTGCTGGAGATTTGCCTGGAAGAATCGTTATACAATGATCATGCCGATGGGTAAGAGGTAGGTTGCGCAGTTCGTCAAATATATCTAAAAATTCAGCAAGCAAAGGAAGTAGATTTGGATCTTCAAATTTTGTTGGCTCTCCCTTAGTTTGCTGCTCAAGTTGTACCAAAAAGCCGCTGCATGCTTTATGCAAAACCTTCTCCATTTGTTGTGTGTAAATCGTCGTTACGTCGCCCTCACGTTTCCCGTGCAGTATCACCTGTTTCTCCTTACTGTAAAATTTTATAATTAGTTGCATAAAATTCCAAGAAATATCACCTAATGTCATTAACCATTTAATTCTGAGTATGGCCTCATGATCATCAAGAGGGAGGAGGTAGAAATCTGCAATTATCTCTTGGTCCTGCAGCAATAGTTTCTCTTGCGGGCACCTATGATCACACTTCAAAATCCATTCGTTGGCGACCTTAACAACAAACCTGCTGCAATTCTCAATAGGTAAGTTCATATGGACAGCAACCTTACTGTTTAGGAAGTTATTAGTGCTGCCCGTGTCGATGAGAACAGTGATCAGTTGTTGTTTGAGAAGGCATCCAACTTTCATCGTTTGCGGGTTTAAGTAGCCAGCTAGTGTGTATGTACCGTAACTTCGGTCGGTTGTGGCTCTTCTTCTTCATGTTCAAAGCTCTCTTTTGGATGTTCAATGACCTCTTCTTCTATCGGTTCAATCATAAGAAGTCCCCCTTTACTACAGCGATGCTCACGGCTCCACGGCTCGTCACAATGCCAACATAACCCCTTCGCATATCGCTCCCGAAGCTCTTCTCTTGTTAACCTCTTTGGTGTAGGGACTTTGTCGACAATAGGGAGGGCTAAGGGCTTCAATATTACTGGTTGAGTAGCGACCCTAGTCCTCCGAGCTTCATGGTTCAATTGCTCCTCTTGATGTCATGCGAAAGAGATGGCTGCCATAAGCGTGTACAGTTATCGCGCTTTAACTTCTCCTCGGATCTCTGGCTTCAAGCCCTCAATGAAGGTCCTCAATAGCTGTTTTTGAGACCAATCATGATTTTGATTAGATAACCTTTCAAACCTGGTTTGGTACTCCTGAATGGTGGAGGTTTGTCGGATCTTTACTAGTTGTTCGTCAATATTCTCGTAATCGGTTGGTCTGAAGCGAATCAGCAGTTCTTCTTTGAATTGTCGCCATGAAAGGACTCCATAAGTATGTTCAAACCAGTCAAACCACTGAATAGCATCCCCTTCAAGATGTATAGCTGCAATTTTCACCATAGATACATCCGCGTTTTTGTGGTACCAAAAATATCGCTCTGTGTGCGAAATCCAACCAATCGGGTCTCCTTCTTCCCATCTAGGGAAGTCCACTCTCATGCATGGATAGTTGGGGTTGGTCATAGAGCCTACCCTCCCTTGGAAGTCATCTCTTCGGGCTTGGTGTGATTGGGCAAAGCTCTCTCCTTGATATGATTTCTTCGGGCTTAGTGGTCGGCCCAATTTGAGTTCAGTAAAGAGCGTCCGAATCTTATCCTCCATTCGCGCCTCCAAGGCTTCGAATTTAGCATTGATTGCCTCCTTAGATGCCATAGTATATGGCCCCAAATCAATAATGTTAAGATCTCTCTTTTGCTGTTGGGTTAAAGGCATGTATAGGTTGAGAGAAGTGATGGTCGAAAGTGTTGGTGGATTGGTGGATGTAGGCTGCGGTTTAGGCTTATTTTGTGGCAGTTTTGGGTGCAGTTTGAGGGTGTGGTTTGGTAGAGTTTTAGGGCTATGGATGAAAGTTTTGGATCTGTGATAGATGGTAGCAAAGGTTTGACAGAAATCCGTGGAAGTTGCAGCAAGTATGTGCTGTCTTGTAAGAGTAGAATTGTCGTCGAAGAAACAACGGTTTCTCGACGTAATTTCCACCAAAAACTTGAGAGAATTGAGGAGGGAATTGATAGCAAAATCACAGTTTATATGACAGCAAGGATATCTAATTTAATCAAGAAAATTTCGGCAGTATAACAGCAAATTGGTGCAAGTTGCAATTGCAGAATTATCGTCGAAAAATTTCAGCGGGATACGATGAAAATTTGCAGCAACATAAAATCGTTTTTAGAGATGAATTTCTTAATAGATCAATCTTAGATGGAAGCCAAGATGATATATAAAGTCTATAAGAAATTTCATTCAAAAAAGATTGCAAATAGATGGGTTAAGGCAACGATATGCAGCTGAAATTTTCTGCAGCATAGATTTTCAAGTGCAGCAGATTGGACATAAAAGATCAGTAGTTTATATTGAGAATTTTTCGATGAAACCAAAGGGAAATCTACTGTTAGGAAGTGTCAAAGATGTCATAAAAATTTCGTAGAAATTTGGATAGAAAAAGCACAGTAGCAAGATCAAACAGATGGTGCTATGCGGCTTGAATTCTGCAATTCAAGTGCAGCAGATTGGACATAAAAGATCAGTAGTTTATATTGAGAATTTTTTGATGAAACCAAAGGGAAATCCACTGTTAGGAAGTGTCAAAGATGTCATAAAAATTTCATAGAAATTTGGATAGAAAAAGCACAGTAGCAAGATCAAACAGATGGTGCTATGCGGCTGAAATTCTACAATGTATCTTTCGTCGTAGAGATGAAAACTTTGTGACGAAAAGTTTATGCAGCAATATAAGAACGATTTTTTTTTTTTTTTTGATTTTCGAATAAGGATGACTAAATTGCAGCAGATGTAAGGTAGGAAACCAGAACCTGTTGCAATTCACGGGGAGATCGAAGGATGATCCGCGGTGGTGGAGATGATGGCGGAATTCGGTGACGATCTTTTAAGCAATTGTGGGAATTGCTTTGCATGGTTGTGGAGGGTTGATGGATGGCTGTGAAAGGGCAGCGAGATGCCAAGAACGCTGCTCTGATACCAGGTGTTAGAACCCTTACAGATTCTAAACTTGGGGTTGATCTCTTTAGGGGATCGGCCTCCTTGGAACTCTATAGGGGTTCCTCCCTCCAAGTTGCTGCTCAAAGGCTGCAGAAAAGATTCATCTATTGCTTATGAAAAGAGAAGGAATACATGGCTATTTATAGGGCTTCTAAACCCTAACTCCTAATAGGACTCCTACTTAAGACTCTTACTTCTAACCAACTCCTAATAGGACTCCTAGTCAAGACTCCTATTCCCTTACAACTCCTAATTCTTCTCTAAGAAAACACCTCCTACATGAATGTCCCTCTCAATTAGGACTCTCCTAGCTAGAGTCCTAACATAATGTCCCTCTCAATTAGGACTCTCCTAGCTAGAGTCCTAACAGTTTTACATGAATGTCCCTCTCAATTAGGACTCTCTAAGCTAGAGTCCTAACAAACTCCTAATTCTTCTCTAAGAAAATACCTCCTACATGAATGCCCCTCTCAATTAGGACTCTCCTAGCTAGAGTCCTAATAGAATGTCCCTCTCAATTAGGACTCTCCTAGCTAGAGTCAGTTTTACATAAATGTCCCTCTCAATTAGGACTCTCCAAGCTAGAGTCCTAATACGGTTGCACCTCTCTGCCAGAGCTCGAAGACCGAGCTCAGGCGGTTGCACCTCCTGACTGGGGCGGTTGCACCGCCTGGCAGAGCTCGAAACTTGAGCTCAGGCGGTGCCACCTCTTGTCAAGAGAGGTTGCACCGCCTAGTCTCGCTCGGAGACTGAGCCCAGGCGGTTGCACCTCCTGGCTAGGGCGGTTGCACCGCCCAGTCTCCCTGGGAGACTTAGCCCAGGCGGTTGCACCTCCCACAGCAACCAGGGTCCGAATGGGTTGATCCATTCGGCCCAATTTGGGTTTTTCAGGGGCCCAATTGCCCCAAGATTAAGCTAATGGTATCACGTCCCATTTTCAACTTAATTATTAGTGCTAACTACGATAAATCCTAAGACAATTTCTGCAGCTTGCTCCGGTGCGTCAATCGCTTCTTCCGACAAGTTTCTGGCGAACTTCCGTCGATCATCCGATGAACCCTCGGTGATGCTCCTGCGGACTTCCGGCAAACTCCTAGACTTGCGACGATCCACTTGGCAAGTTCCGACGGGCTTCTTTGGTAAGCTTCTGGACTTCTCGGATTTGTTCCCGTAGAACCTCCGACGACTGTCCGAACTTCCGTCGAGCTCTCGAACTCCCAACGTGATCATTGCCATGACTCCGACGCAACTCCTGCTGCATGTCTTACTTTCATCGTAGTTAATCCTGCACACTTATCTCAACACATAGATTAGACAACAAATGACAATTGACTTCATAATCAAAATCCAAGATTCAACAAGGTAAACCAGGTAAGTCATCTAGAAATACATCAGGCAAGGAGGTAAATCATGCCAATACTCTCAAAATAAAAGATGGGATGATTTAGTATACAAAAAGTGATCATTTTGTATAATAATCTATACTGGTATGATTGGAAGAGAGTCAATCCATACTTTGTATAATATCAAAACTCTAAATATCTAGGAGAACCAAATTAGCAAGAAGTTCGTGTTCTCCATTAGAAATCAAACAAGAGTGTTCCCGTCAAGATCACGATAGAAAACCTCGTTAGGAAGATCTTCATCGGAAGAAACCAGCACACATGCTCATGCAAATGCTAATCTCGTCTGAGCTGCTGTTGCTTTGTCGATGTAGAGTGGCTGTCCCAGAGTGCTGCATAACTTTGCAATAAAACGTCGACTCCAAAGATGTAGAGGCAGTCCTTGAAAGGATACCCATAATGGAATAGACTGTAGGCTATCTAACTCCAAACGGACATCAGGAGACCAACGTCGTAGAATCATTGGATGACCGCGGATAGTCCAGAATCCTTCGAGGATTCGTTGCAGATCTTCTTCAGAGTATAGCTTGCAAACAAAGAATCCGTTCTCCAGCATATGAAGATCAAATGACGATAATCCCCATCGAGTTTTGATAAATGAGGATAGTGGGAAATAAGAAGTTTTGAGACCTACCACATAGCCAACAATCGACATAGACCATGTCTCAATAAGCTCTACTGAATCAGCAGTCTCGTATACAGCAATCTTCTTATCAGCCTAAACTTCTGGAGTAATGAATTCCACGCTTAGATCTGGACTTCCAACCGGAGCCTTGAAGAGGCTAGTCCAAGGCCGAGGATCGCTGGAAATGAGAGCAGGCTGCCGCGATCTAGAGCGCGACCTGCTTCGATACTGCTTCGTCGAAGGAGTTTCTCCCTGGAAAGGATATGGTGGAAGAGCAACTTGGGGGGTAGCGGTAGGGGGCCTTGCCATCGTTTCATCCCTCCCGCCACCGTCGCCAGCCTTAGGGGCCGTCGCTGCCATGTTTGATCCCTTTTCTGATCTCCGCTACAGAATCGTCGCCATAGGGAAAAGCCACCGCTGTAGTATATCAGATCGCCGCTACAGTATCGTCGCCCTAGGGAGATCTGGTCTCGTCGCCCTTGGGGAGAAGCTAATGCTGCAGGAGATCCGATCACCACAACAGTCCTAGATCTGGTCGCCGCTACAGTATCGCCGCCGCTACAGCATCACCCTAGATCTGGTCGCCGCTACAGTTTCGTCGCCGCAACAGTACCGTCGCCCTAGATCTGGTCGACGTTACAGTGTCGCCGCCGCTACAGCGTCACCGTAACAGTACCGTCGCCCTAGATCTGGTCGCCGCCGCTACAGCGTCGCCCTAGATCTGGTCGCCGCTACAGTTTCGTCGCCGCAATAGTACCGTCACTCTAGATCTGGTCACCACTACAGTGTCACCGCCGCTACAACATCGCCGTAACAGTACCGTCGCCCTAGATTTGGTCGCCGCCGCTACAGCGTCACCCTAGATCTGGTCGCCGCTACAGTGTCGCCGGAAGGTACATGTCTCATATTCCTGGAAGCCACAACGATGTCAGCGTTGCTTATCTTTTGGTCATGCAAATGGAGCTTGTCAACAAACCCCAAAACTAACCACAAATGTCTATCGACCACGTCAAGTGCCTCAGCAACAAAGTGATTCTTCTCTAATGGCAGTAGCACCGATGGTGGCAAAAACTATTGAGCACTCCGACTTGCAAGGAAAGCACCGCGGACAGAAGGACAATTCTAAAACTTTATCTCTTCCTATAATGTCAGAGCCTTCCACAACAGAGGTTTCCCATGTTACTAGTGGACAGGAAAAGCATAAGTCAGGAACTTCATCTCTTCCAATACCATCGGATCCATCTACAATCGCTCAACGAACTCAGGTCCAAGCAAATCTCGTCAGCAAGGATATTCTTCCTCAACAAACTCAGGCCTCAACAAACATCGCCAACAAGGATATTCTGTCTCAACAAACTCATGCCCCAACAAACCTCTCTAGCCAGGCTGCTCCAATAAGTACTATCCAGGATATTGTGCTGCAACAATCTTATCGAGCTTCAACAAACCCTGCCAATCAAGACCACATGATTCAAGGTACTTTAAAGTTTAAAAATCTGCAAGCTGTAGATGAAGTGGATAAATATAGGAATAAAGCCATAAAAGGTAAGGATATTGTGCGGGAGGAAAATACAAAACCGAAGAATAAGAAAAAGGATGGTACAATCCATCCAAAGTCGTAGGATGTATTCCTTACTACCTTTTCATTTGTTTATTACTAATGAAGATAACATGCTAGAATGTTCGCGGATTTAATAAGCCGGAGAAATGTCGGGAGCTCAACAGAATAATCAAGTCTGCCGCATGTGATATTGTTATTCTAGTGGAAACGAAAATTAAACAATCGCGCGTTCAAGCTCAAAAGAATTTAATATGGCCGGACGCAGAATTGTTTACCAATGACTCAAATGAAACTTTTGGTAGAATATGGGTCTTATGGCATCCTAACTCTATTAATGCTTGGTTTATTTCTGCTACTGATCAATTCATTCATCTTAAGGTAGAGGATAAAAAGAATGGCTGTCAATTCAATCTCACTGGTATATATGCTTCAAACAGTATGCAAGAAAGAAATACTCTTTGGTCTGACCTGACTAATATTGTAAATGGTTGTCTCAATGTACCTTGGATTGTTCTTGGAGACTTTAATACTGTTCGGTACACAAATGAAAAAGAGGGGGGTAGACAACTTTCAGAAAGCCAGCTTCAAAGTTTTAATGATTACATTGACACTGCAGCATTGTTTGATATGAAATCTGTGGGTAATTGGCTCTCCTGGAGTAATCAAGGTGCTGCTAACAGAAAAATAATGGCTCGACTTGATAGGTGTTTGATTAATCATGAATGGTTAACAGTTTATCCAGATTCACTTCTTGAGTATGGTGCTCCTTTGTTTTCTGACCATTCTTTAATGTATATACACGCAGAAAAATCGACACCAAGAGGCAAGAAACCGTTTAGATTCTTTAACATGTGGAGTACTCATCCTCAATTTCTTGATATTATCAGATCTGCTTGGAATGTTAATGTGCATGGATCCCCCCCTTACATTTTATGTCAAAAGCTCAAAGCCTGTAAAGCAGCACTAAAGGAGTGGAATACAAATACCTTTGACAATATTAACACCAGAGTTCAATTTTGCAGAAATGAACTAATGTCATTGCAACATGAGCTGCAACTTCAGCCAAATGATGAAAATATTATCTACAAAGAGACAAAAGCCAGAAATAACTTCATGCAAGCCTTAAAACAGGAGGAAAGTTTTGCAAAGCAGAAGTCTCGACAGAATTGGCTTACACTAGGGGATTCCAATACTAAATTTTTCTATGCTTCAATTGCTACTCGAAGGGCTGTTAACCGTATCAGCAAATACAGAGACAAAGATGATAATCTTATTGAGAATTTAGATGAGGTTAAAGCACACACAGAGCAATTTTTTTATTCCTTACTCAATCAAGCTGGGAAACCTAATAACATTCATGTGGAGCCGACTAGAAAACTTGATTCGGAAGTTATTTCAATCCTCAATGCCCCAATTACAGATGACGAAATTGTACGTGTTGTCTTTAAGTCACCAAAGCACAAAAGCCCAGGTCCAGATGGATTTCCAGCTGAATTTTACCAAACTGCTTGGTCTATTATTGGAAATGATGTGATCAAGGCTTGCCAACATTTCTTCTTTTTAGGTCATATTCTTAGAGAGATGAATTGCACTTTTATTTCTTTAATTCCGAAGAATGCAGGGGCTGATTCACTAGAGAACTATCGACCCATATCATTATGCAACTTTGTTTACAAGATCATCTCCAAAGTATTGGCAAATAGAATGCAAAAGGTAATACACAAGATTATTAGCCCAAATCAAGCTGCTTTCATCAAAGGGAGAAGTATACATCATAACATTTTGCTTGCTAATGACTTGGTCAAAGATTTGCATTCAAAAGCAAGAGGGACAAAAATCTATTTTAAAGCTGATTTACGGAAAGCCTTTGATTCAGTTAATAGGAAGTTTATCTATAAGATGCTCCTCGATATGAACTTCCCACAGCAATGGGTTAATTGGATTCAATCTTGCCTGGAAACTCCAAAGTTTTCGATACTCTTTAATGGCTCACCTATTGGTTTTTTTGGGAGCACGAATGGCATCCGACAAGGTGATCCACTATCTCCGTATCTTTTTACTATTGCGATGGAAGGACTTAGCTGTATGTTAGAACACGCAGTCTTAAATGGCAGCATTAAGGTACCCATTGCTGGTTCTGTTCATATATCACATATAACATTTGCAGATGACTTACTTATCTTTCTCCAAAATGAACCAACTTCAGTAAAGAACCTGGCTACTATTATGAATGACTTTGGTATGATTTCTGGACTTCAGTTAAATCATGCGAAAAGTAAAGTATATATGAGCCCTTACGTTGTGGATAAGGTCTTTATTGTGCAAACTTTGGGGGTTAGTGAGGGAAGCTTGCTAGTTCCTTATTTGGGTCTCCCGCTCATATCCACAGGCATTCACAAAACCCATTGTCAGCCTATCTTGCAAAAAATAAAGAATAGAATTTCTTCTTGGAAAAATAGGTTTCTATCAAAAGCAGGACGACTCGAACTCATCCGTTCGGTATTGCACTCCTACTCTATATATTGGTGTAATGCATTTCTTCTACCTGCTGGACTTCTCCATGATATTGAACGGTTATTAATGAACTTCTTCTGGAATGGCACAAATGATAAGGCAATGCATATGGTAAATTGGGATAGCATTTGCAAACCGAAAGATGAAGGGGGGCTAAACTTGAGAAATATTAGAGATTGGAATCAAGCTTGTCTGGTACAGCAATTGTGGGATCTTTTGCAAAACAAATGTTCCTTATGGTCACATTGGGTTTCTGCTAGGTATCTTTCAAAGGAATCAATCTGGAAAATTTCAACAAGAACATACCACTCAGCAGCTTGGAAAGGAATTTTAAAGGCAAGGAATTGGCTAATCAAACACATTTCCTATGCAATCTCTTCTGGTACTAGTACAAATATGTGGTTTGATCCTTGGGTAAATGGGAAGAGTATATTTCAATTATATGGTGACAGAATACGAAAAGATCTTGGGGCTCCCAAAGATTGGAAGGTTTCTGAGTTCATTGCTAACGGTGCTTGGTGTCTCCCTAATCCTATTTCTCCCGAAATGTTATCACTTTGGCCGACTATTATAGCTATTCCAATCAGGAACAACTCTTCAGATATACTTATTTGGCCTCATGACAATGGCAAATTTAGTGCCACATCCGCATGGAATCAAATTAGGCAAAGAAATAACAAGTGGGTCCCAAGCAGTTGGACATGGGATCGACCGGGATCACAAAGACATTCCTTATATACATGGCAGGCTCTTCTCAATAAACTACCGACAATAGACAATATGAAAAGAAGAGGTATCTATCATGTTAACCGATGCTCCCTTTGTATGCAACAAGAAGAAACTGTTGACCACCTCTATTTTGCTTGTGATTATACAAAATGGATATGGAAGGAGATTCTCCAGCGATTTGAACTCAATAGACTGCCGCAACCAAACTTGCACCAAGAACTAAGTGACCTAATGCAATGTTTCTCAAGAAAAGGGCCTCTAGCACAACTGGCAAAGGTTACTTTCAGATGCGCTATTTGGTGGATGTGGAAGGAGAGATGTAACAGAATATTTGAATGCCAACACACAAACAATGCTCAATTATTGAAAGAGATTATTAGAGACTCAAGATCCTGTATGGAGCAAGATCTCAAAACGGAGCACTTTACCCAAAGAGAAAAAGATATTTTTATCAAATTTAATTTTGCTATTAGCTAAAGATCTTGGGAATGATGCCAAATCATGTACCCACAGGTAGTTTTGATATATCTGGATAAACATTTTCTATATTGATTATAATTATGAGTTATAGTCTACAACATGTGTAGTCATAACTATCACATTCGCACTCTATAGATAAAGCTATTTGTAGAAACTTTACACATAATCAATTTACTTTTACTTACAAAAAAAAAAAGAAATCAAACAAGATGACCAGATCGAGTTTGTTATCAAACAATCCCCAATAGCCATATTTACATATAGCATATAATCTAGTGGTTTAGGTTGAATGCCCATGTGATGAGCAAAATATTACGAATCAAATCATAGATGAGACGCATGGTCAAACAAATATTTGCATTATTTCATAAACATGAATAGTACCTTCGACCACTAATTCAAAAGCTTTA
The DNA here is from genome assembly GCF_036884655.1 of Musa acuminata AAA Group. NCBI lineage: Eukaryota > Viridiplantae > Streptophyta > Magnoliopsida > Zingiberales > Musaceae > Musa > Musa acuminata. The sequence goes on along the minus strand of NC_088335.1, from coordinate 29,051,172 downwards.
GAATCATATTCCGCGATAACACACACTCTAACATGGGCTGATGATTTATAAGGTAGTGATTCTTTTTTATTTGTCCAAAGGGCAGTCTTTTATTTTATGATTCAAATTTTCACAAGCAAAATAGGCTCCAATCACCTACAAATACAAACTTATTTCATAATCTAACTCACATCGTACACAGGATTGAATCTTTTGTGGTGACTTTCCTTTTTAAATCGATGATGTCTTGACCCTCTTGTTATCATATTCTGATTCATTTCTAATCTTTTTTTTTTTGGTAAACTTATCCTTGCTATTCCTGTCCTTGATCTCTAGAAATTCTTTTGACCTTCAGAACAATTTCACACATCAAATATCTTCCCCAATCGCATCATATATATTTTTTTGCTACCAATGTTTTAGGTTCACCACGCTTCTACTACGCCACTCTGATTTAATATCCCCGATAAACACTTTTATCGCACTTAATTAATCAAAAGCAGATGAAGTAGGAGGACTAAATGTCCTCGTCATCCTAGATTCCTAAAATGCATCAAAGAAAATTTCCACCAATCACTATAGTTCACTAGACCTAAATATATTTTACACATCAATATATCAAATATTTCAATGATCCTCAAACCATGCTCTGATACCACTCTGTCACGCCCCTCCCGAATTTAATTCTCATTTAGGAGGTGTGAACCTAATTCAAGATTGATAATATTTAATTCAACAAACAATCCAGGATCCAATCACACATTTGAGGTCACTAAGAAAAACATTCAAGTCATTCACCTCTACAATCCATAATTTACAAAACCTGTGTAGTTTATAATCATACATCATGTCACTAGATGATTCTTAAAATCCAAAAGCAACTTAACTAAACCATAACTATATCATAAATCCATAAGCGCGGCAATTAATGCAATCACAAAGCCAACATGTACTACATGTTTATATTAGTACACAGTTTAAACTTAACATTTCCAAAATCCTAACGTAAGAGGTACATTTCAAATATTTACAAGATACATCAATCTAGATTTGTCATTGATATTTCATTACACCCAAAAAGAACGTATACAACATCAACCTATCAAGTACAAAATATTTACCCCAAAATCTTAGTCTTCCACTGCCTCAACCCAATTTACACATTTTAGTGAGCGATAAGTTATCCTGAAAAATTTATATAGCAACGGGGTGAGCATATAAAGCTCAGCAAATGACTAACATATCCATAGCAAAGAGGAAAGGTTTTTAACATATAAGGTGTCAAAATACAAAGCAGAGATACAAGATGAAATAGTAGCATGTTTTGTTTGAATGCAGAATTACAATGTCGTATCGTTTGAAGCACGTTTTATTCATACAATCGAGGAAAGGTAATTGGAGCATATCATTGGAATAAGGAGCATATCGATGACACATGGTAGTTTTCAAGGTATAACAAAGACTTATAACATTTCAGAAATATATCAAAGAACAAAACATGAATAGAAGCTCAAATGTCACATGACGATACATTCATTTCATTCTTATCCAAAGCATGCATAGAAACATAGCCAAAGCTTTGGATATCATATCAAACACATAGAAGGTGAAGTGAAATCATAACATAATATGGTCCATCCATTTCTGAATGACCACCAAACATAAGTCTCCCACGTTTGGGAGCTCCATCCACCCACGTCTGAGTGAAGTCATAGGGGGCCGGCAGAGCATCGCGGGCTCTAAGCATAACTCCCTTTACCATTTCTGGCAAAGGTTCACATTTATCCCACAAACACCAGAGTACAAAGGGGCAGTATGAATAATAAAATTAGCATATATTGGAAGCACATGCGGAACAACGAAATGTACATATGTCTTTCGAGTCAATACGATACAAACATAATCTTTCACAAATGTATTTAGATTTGAAAGGAAACAAAAGCAAGGGTAAACAAGGATTTCAAGAAATCACATATAGCTCAATTGAAATAAGAAAGTTAGATAAATTCAATGTCCAAAGAAATGAAATTGGAAGAGGCACATATCGAAAGCAAAATGCGGAACAATGGGATGCATGTGCCGAATCATTACGATGCAAACATGAACTTTAGATGATAGCTGCAGATATACAAATAAATAAAGGACAAAAGTATACAGGAATTTAAGGTAATAATGTAAAGTTTAACTGAAGTAAGAGTTTTTGCCAAAATCGATTTCCAAAGGGAAGTAACAAGGAAAGCCGAAATCGACCAAAGCTCGATTCTGGCAGAATTTGATAGGAACATTGTATGAACTATTTGGATAACCAATTATGCTCCAATTTATACAAAATAGGTGTCATAAAAAGCTTTGTCAATCAAGTTTTAGGCAAATCAAGTTTTACAAGATTTGGAATTTACAACAGGGAGTTACAGATAATTTCGTAGCGAAAGGTCTAAAAATATTAGCTCTGTTTTACTGAATCCATAGGGTCGATGAACGCAGATGTTTCAATTAGCAATTCTAATCCAAAAATTTCAAATCAGGTATATACAGAAAGTATTTTGAGTCTATTTTCGAATAAATCATACTTTGTATGAATCTGAGTTCACAGCAGAAAGTTATAAGTAGTTAAGCAACAAGAGGTCAGAAATTTCAGTCCTTGTTTTACAGAATCTATAGGGTTAATTTAGACAGAAGTCTTGGTAGGCATTTAAACTCCAAATCATTCGATCTTTATATCAAAATAAAGATTTTCTTGTCTACTTTCAAATGGAACAGGTTTTGTCTAAATCATAGTTTATTACAAAATGTTATGACCGAAACATTGCATAGAGGTCAGATTACCGAAAAAATACAGATTAATAGCTTTATATCAAAACGAAAGAAGGTCTGGTTCTCAGTTAAAATATTTCAAATTTTGCAGAATAAAATGGAAACAGAGATTAAGGTTACTGTGGGATGAGGTTAGAGCACTTGCCTTAAAATTATTTGAATCCCAACTCTTCAGCTTTGTATTCTTTAACCTTTCATCTAATTATTTCGGTTTTGGCTAATGCAAAAGTTGCAATGTGTCATGCATGCATGAAAGGGGCTAGGTGTCATCTTTATAGAAAAGTTAAGTGGCACCCTTAAGTTAGCTAGTGACACATGTCCATTATTATTTTTTATTTTTTAACTTAAATCTGAATCTTTCATAAATTATATCAAACTTCTAATATTTACTCTTAGGTCCCTAGCCATAAATTTTTAATATAATATCATTTAATATAAAATAATTATTCAATAATCTTTATTTTTACAAATAAATATTTTACTAAATTTTTAAAAATGGGGGATATTACAAGTGTAGAGGAGTATACTGCAGAATTTGATAATTTGATGTTAAAAGGAGAACTTGTGGAACCGGAAGAGCAAACAATTGTAAGATACTAAAGTTGTTCAGCTACAGCCATATTGGTCTTTAAATGATGTGAGCAAGCTGGCATTAAATGTTGAAAAGCAACAGAAGTTTGAAAAGAGTTTTTGGTATGGCTCAAAAGAAGGCTACACAAAAGGAGAAAGTTCCAAGCCTACAGTCCAAAGCAAAGTGATATTGAAGGTGCAAGAAAAGGGTGAAGAATCTGTTGGCAGCAAAAAAACATCTTATTCTTCTACCCCAAGTGACCGAAAATGCTTCAAATGTCAAGGTTTTGGGCATATTGCTTCGGATTGTCCAAGTGACGACGAACCAAAATACGATGATGATGAGGAAGAGATTACTTATGCTGATCATGGTTTGTCTATTGTATTGCAACGTAGTTTACAAGTGTCATATGTGGCCGACGATGAAAGTTGGGTGAGAAAAAATGTGTTTCACACTAAATGCACTTCTCTTGGCAAACTCCTCAATTTGCTCCTCCACCATATCCTCTCCAGAGAGAAACTCCTTCGACGAAGCAGCATCGAAGTAGGTCGCGCTCTAGATCGCGGCAACCTGCTCTCATTTCCAGTGACCCTCGGCCTTGGACTAGCCTCTTCAAGGCTCCGGTTGGAAGTTCGGATCTAAGCTTGGAATTCTTTACTCCAGAAGTTCAAGCTGATAAGAAGATTGTTATGAGACTGCTGATTTAGCAGAGCTTATTGAGACATGGTCTATGGCGATTGTTGGTTATGTTGTAGGTCTCAAAACATCTTATTTCCCACTATCCTCATTTATCAAAACTCGATGGGGAATATCGTCATTTGATCTTAATATGCTGGAGAACGGATTCTTTGTTTGCAAGCTATACTCTGAAGAAGATTTGCAACGGGTCCTTGAAGGATTCTGGACTATTCGCGGCCATCTAATGATTCTACGACGCTGGTCTCCTGATGTCCGTTTGGAGTTAGATAGCCTATAGTCTATTCCATTATGGGTATCCTTTCAAGGTCTTCCTCTACATCTTTGGAGTCAACGTTTTATTGCAAAGTTATGGAGCACTCTGGGACAGCCACTCTACATCGATAAAGCAACAGCAGCTCAGACGAGATTAGCATTTGCATGAGCATGTGTACTGGTTTCTTCCGACGAAGATCATCCTAATGAGGTTTTCTATCGTGATCTTGATAGGAACACTCGGAAAGTACATGTCTCATATTCCTGGAAGCTATAACGATGTCAGCATTGTTTATCTTTTGGTCATGTAAATGGAGCTTGTCAACAAACTCCAAAACCGACAACAAAGATCTATCGACCACGTCAAGCGCCTCAGCAACAAAGCGAGTCTTCTCTAATAGCAGTAGCACCGATGGTGTAACATCTCTCATTTCTGAATTTTCGTATAAGTTTCTAGTTGTAATATAAGTATCTATTTTAAATTTGATAAAAAGTCAAAGTATGAATCTGAGAACTTATTCATAAGATTTGAAGGATTTGTTCAAAAAAAAAAAATCTGAGGACCTACATGTAAACCCTGAGGACCTAATCGTAAATATAATAATACAAGGACTAAACTGCTAAATGCACAAAAATACAAATCCCACCATTTAAGCCTCTCTGCCTTCGTTCTTAAGGAAGCAGAGAAGGCAGCTGCGTGGATGATTAGGGAAAGAAAGAAAGAAGAAGAAGAAGAAAAAAATTGGGGTTTTAAGGTTTCTTGCTCAAATATTCTCATTTAGGGTCATAATTCTCAAAGGCAAGTATTCGAACCCCATCCTACCGAAGTATTAGTCTATGTTCCTATATTGATTCTGAAAGGTTTATGCTTAGAATCTGATATTTCTCTCTTTGGACATAAAAACCAAGGATCTGAAATTTTTTTGGTAAACTGACCCCTATGCACTGTTTCAGTTATAAATTTTAGCACCAAATGTGGATTCAGGCAAGACCTAGCTCGTTTGAAATTAGACTCTTATATCTTTCTTTTGACACTAATTTTGTAGATTTTGGACACCGACTACTTACCCAAACATCTGTTTCAAATGAGCCTATAGATGCTGCAGAACAGGGATCAATATTTCTGACCTTTCGATACTAAAATACATATAAGTCCCTATTGGAAATTCTGATTTGTACTAAACTAATTTCGTTCGAAACTAGACTTGTAGACCTTTCTTTTGACATATAGGTTGAAAAATTTGGAATTCAAATACCTACCCTATTATCTATTGAATTTGACCCTATGAATTCTGCAAAACAATGATTTTGTTTTTGACCTTGTGTTACCAAATCAAAGGTAACTCCTTGTTGGACACCATGATTCGTACGAAACTTGTTTCAATAGAAAATAGAATGATATATCTTTTGACAATAGCCTTCTTGAGGGTATTGGAGTATAATTGATAATCTGAAGTATTTATCCAATGAGCCTCTCGAATTCTGTCAGAAATCGAGCTTTGATCGATTTCATATCTTCTGTTTTCGTTCGTTTGGAAATAGATTTTGTTCAGTTCCCTTCACTCAATTGTGGCTTATATTAATGTTTGAATTCTCGTTTGCTCTTGTCTATAAATTATTACCATTCCTGAACATATTATGTAACATTTATGCTATAACACATTGACTTATTTATATAGGCACATGTATAACCCATTGTTCCGCATTTGCTTTCAATGCGTGCCTATTCTAGTTTCTTTCCTTTGGATATCGAATTCATCTAACCTTCTTATCTGAATTGAGTTGTATGTGATTGCTTGGATTTCATATATGCCCTTGCTTTCAATTCCTTTCAAACCTGAATATAATTGTGAAAGATTATTGCTTACTTCGAATTGACTCGTAAAGGCACATGTACGTTTTGTTGTTCCGCGTGTGCTTCCGATATGTGCTATTCATTGTTCATACTATCCTTTTGTACTCTGGTGTTTGTGGGATATTATGAACCTTCGCTAGAAATAGTGAAGGGAGTTATGCATAGAGCCTGAGATGTTCTATCGGCCCCCTATGACTTCACTCAGACGTGGGTGGATGGAGCTCCCAGACGTGGGAGACTTATGTTTGGTAGTCATTCAGAAATGGATGTACCATATTATGTTATAGTCCCACTACACTTTCTGTATGTTTGATATGATATCCAGATCTTTGGTTATGTGTTTCTGTACATGCTTTGGATAAGAATGATATGAATGCAACGTCGAAGACGACGTTTGAGCTTTTGTTTGGTATTTGTTATTGATATGCTCCAAAATGTTCCATATTTCGTTGGTATACTCCGGAACATTTCATACGCCATTGATAAGCTCCGAAATATTTCATTCATTGTTGATATGCTTCGAAATGTTCCATATGTCGTTGATATGCTCCGGAACATTTCATACGCCATTGATAAGCTCTGAAATGTTTCATTTATTATTGATATGCTTCGAAATGTTCCATATGCCATTGATATGCTCCAGAACATTTCATACGCCATTGATAAGCTCCAAAATGTTTCATTTGTTATTGATATGCTCCGAAACATTTCATTCGTGGTTGATATGCTCCAATTACTCTATGCCCCCTTTGTTATGAACCAAATATATTTGATTGAAATGATAATTGTGATTCTGTACCTAATGATATTACGTCTATGAATTCTTATATTCTGCCTTGTATTTCGAATCTTTGTCTCTTTGGAAATTGTCCTCTTTTGACATGGATATGTTAGTCACTTGCTGAGCTCTATATGCTCACCCCGTTGTTGTATAAATTTTTCAGGATAGATTGTCGCTTGCTTAAATGTTAAGATTGGGCTGAGGCGGTGGAAAGCTAAAAGATTTTGGGCAGATCCTTATTAGTATATATGTTTTTGTTGTATAAGCACACGCTGCATCTAATGAAATGTTGACGATGAATCTAAACTTGTGGATTTTGTATAAGTTTAAAGGACCTCTCACGTTTAAGATTCTGGAATGTTAAGTTTAATGTATGATGATATGAACTTGTGGTGAATAGTTGGAGTTCTGATTGTATAATTTATTTAGCTTGTGGATTTATAAATGTTGTTCATGTTTGACAAGTTGGCTTAGGTTGCCATAAATGTGAATTATCGAGTGATGTGATATATGATTATAAACTGCACAGGTTTTATAGATGTGAATTTGATAGAATGTTTTTCAGTGTCCTCAAATGTATGTTCGACCCATATCATTATGCAACTTTATTTACAAGATCATCTCCAAAGTATTGGCAAATAGAATGCAAAAGGTAATACACAAGATCATTAGCCCAAATCAAGCTGCTTTCATCAAAGGGAGAAGTATACATCATAACATTTTGCTTGCTAATGACTTGGTCAAAGATTTGCATTCAAAAGCAAGAGGGACAAAAATCTGTTTTAAAGCTGATTTACGGAAAGCCTTTGATTCAGTTAATAGGAAATTTATCTATAAGATGCTCCTGGATATGAACTTCCCACAGCAATGGGTTAATTGGATTCAATCTTGCCTGGAAACTCCAAAGTTTTCGATACTCTTTAATGGCTCACCTATTGGTTTTTTTGGGAGCACGAATGGCATCCGACAAGGTGATCCACTCTCTCCGTATCTCTTTACTATTGTGATGGAAGGACTTAGCTGTATGTTGGAACATGCAGTCTTAAATGGCAGCATTAAGGGGGGCTAAACTTGAGAAATACTAGAGATTGGAATCGGCTAATCAAACACATTTCATATGCAATCTCTTCTGGAACTAGTACTAATATATGGTACGATCCTTGGGTGAATGGGAAGAGTATATTTCAATTATATGGCGACAGAATACGAAAAGATCTTGGGGCTCCCAAAGATTGGAAGGTTTCCGAGTTCATTGCTAACGGTACTTGGTGTCTCCCTAATCCTATTTCTCCCGAAATGTTATCACTTTGGCCGACTATCATAGCTATTCCAATCAGGAACAACTCTTCAGATACACTTATTTGGCCTCATGACAATGGCAAATTTAGTGCAACATCCGCATGGAATCAAATTAGGCACAGAAATAACAAGTGGGTCCCAAGCAGTTGGACATGGGATCGACCGGGATCACAAAGACACTCCTTATGTACATGGTAGGCCCTTCTCAATAAACTACCTACAATAGATAATATGAAAAGAAGAGGTATCTATCATGTTAACCGATGCTCCCTTTGTTTGCAACAAGAAGAAACTGTTGACCACCTCTATTTTGCTTGTGATTATACAAAATAGATATGGAAGGAGATTCTCCAGCGATTTGAACTCAATAGACTGCCGCAACCAAACTTGCACCAAGAACTAGGCGACCTTATGCAATGTTTCTCAAAAAAAGGGCCTCTTACACAACTGGCAAAGGTTACTTTCAGATGCGCTATTTGGTGGATGTGGAAGGAGAGATGTAATAGAATCTTTGAATGTCAACACACAAACAATGCTCAGCTCTTGAAAGAGATTATTAGAGACTCAAGATCCTGTATGGAGCATGATCTCAAAACCGAGCACTTCACCCGAAGAGAAAAAGATATTTTTATCAAATTTAATTTTGCTATTAGCTAAAGATCTTGGGAATGATGCCAAATAATGTACCCACAGGTAGTTATAGTCTACAGCATATGTAGTCATAACTATCGCATTCGCACTCTATGAGTTACTTGGCTTTGTCTATGACTTGTATAGATAAAGCTAGTTGTAGAAACTTTACACATAATCAATTTACTTTTACTTACCAAAAAAAAAGAATTCGGTGCCATCTGAGAAGGAGAAATGCGCCACCACGCGACACAGGAGGTTATGACCGGGTGGAACGGTAGGCGTAGTCCGGCTTCGAAGGCATCTACGGTTAGGGCAAAGCCCCTAGGAATGGGATCATACGCCCGCTGCCCCGGCTCAGGGGCAAGGAGCGTGAACTTGCTCACGGTGGAGTCGAGGTCGTGCGGCCACCAACGATTCAAGGGCTTTGGTGGCCCTTTCCTCGGACGACGAGCGGGGACTCGCCAACGCCACCTCTTCACCGGCGACACCGGAAAGAGGAGGCGAAGAAGGAGACAACGAAGGAGGGGAAGCCATCCTTACCGAGCTTTTGGGAAGGCACGGCGGCTGAAGAGTGCTAGGCTAAATCACCCAAAGAGGGGGTTGAAGCGAATGCAGGTACCAAGAAGTGAAAGAGACCGACGGAGCGCTATTTATAGCCCGTTTCCCGCCGAAGCGGCGACCCTTCCCCTCCTGAGATGCGCTGCGAAGACGCAAAAGCCGCATCGCCATAACTTCGGCTGGCACGGCTCTTAATCACAACACGGTGCGAAGTACGGAGCCCCTAATCATATCAGCCTCAAAAACCGGCGACGCCCAAAAGGCGTGGCCCTTTGATCTTCCCCAGGCAAAAGGCAACCCGGCTGCCCGCGCCAGCACAACGGTCGAAACGACCAAACACTGATCAAAAGCCAAGTATCGCCTCGGTCGTGCTACGCCCAGGGCCATCACCTCGGTTGCAGCCTACCTGCACCAAGCGCCTCGGCCAAATCTCTGCCGAGACTCACCGCGGCATGGCCCAACCGCCTGCCATGTTCCTCAGCTGTGTGGCGCCCGAGGCCGCGCCTTCACGTCCAGCCTGCTTGGTCGTGTTACTCGGCCCCTCGGCCCTCGGCTTTACGCCATCCCGAGTCACACCTGCGTGGTCACCCCGCTCGCGTTGTGCTCCTCGGCCCTCGGCTTTACGCCATCCCGAGTCACACCTGCGCGGTCACCTCGCCTGCATTGTGCTCCTCGGCCCTCGGCTTTACGCCATCCCGAGTCACACCTGCGCGGTCACCCCGCCTGCGTTGTGCTCCTCGGCCCTCGGCTCTCGATCCTCATCGGCTCTATTGACCCCGAGTCCAACCCTGCTCGGCCTCCCGATAGAGTTGTGTGTCTCGGCCTAGCGCTGCTCAAGAAGCGTTCACGCGACCGATCCATCTACGACGCGCCTCTCAGACCCACACGAATAGCACGCCTGAAGCAGGAAGCCATGCATCGGACTCCCCACATGCAGAACCGACGCATAGCTCCTTTCGGGTGGGGCATATGATAGGGGTAAAAAACTGACCTGACATGACACCCCAGATTTGACGTAATACACCCCCCACGTCGAACACCCTGTGCGGTACACTGCCCCAGAACGAATGTTAATGACGACACGACATGCGCCCACACCCACCGTACTCGGACGACCCCCTCGGCTGATCGACGCTCCTCTCACCCTGCCGAAGCTCGGCTCTCCACGCAACGCCCACGACGACGACAGACGCCATCAGAGGTACGACCCTCCTCCTGCAGGATGGCCCATCAGGTAACATCAAACCCCCTGTATAAATACCCCCCGGCTCCCAACCGAAAAGGGGGGACCGATCTCTCAGTACTATACTTTCCCCCCACTGACTCGATCATCGGAGGGGTCGGGCCGAGCTACCGACCCGACCTGTGTGCAGGCACCCGACCGCCGTTAAGCCTGCACGACAAGGCGGAGATTCCCAGCGAGATCCCCCGCATCCGCCGCCCCGGGACTTCAAAGGGAGCCACGTCTGATCCGAGTCATTTGGAGCCCTGAACCAGCCGCGTCGACCCCGAAGTCACGGCTAAAAAGTTATTTACCGTAACACACTTAATCATAAGTAATCTTAGAATTGGCTTTTGCATCAAAATAGTTTTTATCGAACGAACGCAGCTTTCGTTTTTAATCGCTGAAAGATTTCCGCTGCACTAATTCACCCCCCCCCCCCCCCCCCCCCCCCTCTTAGTGCTCTCGATCCTAACAATTGGTATCAGAGCCTGGTTAACTCTCAAACGGATTAAAACCCAAGAGAGATGGCTTACGCCGGAAACCAAGAGGGCCATTCCATTACACGTCCACCCATGTTTAATGGGACGGACTACACCTATTGGAAGACCCAAATGAGGATCTTTCTTATCTCTATGGACGTTGAACTCTGGAATCTTATCGAGAATGGTTTTTCAAAGTCTTCTCTTCCAATGATCGATTGGAACGATTCGGAGAAAAAGGCTTTCGCTCTTAATGCAAAGGCTATGAATACCTTATTTTGCGCACTTGATAAAAACGAGTTTAATCGTGTTTCGATTTGTGAAACTGCATTTGATATTTGGCACACACTCGAAGTGACTCATGAAGGCACAAGTAGAGTGAAAGAGTCAAAAATCAATCTTTTGTTGCACTCTTTCGAACTTTTTCGGATGAAACCGAGTGAGACTATTGGCGACATGTTTACCCGTTTCACGGATGTTGTCAACGGTCTAAAAGGACTCGGAAAAAGTTTTTCGGATTTTGAGCTCGTAAATAAGATTCTAAGATCCCTTCCTAAGAGTTGGGATTCTAAAGTCACTGCTATTCAAGAGGCAAAAGATCTAAACAACTTCCCTCTTGAAGAACTAATTGGGTCATTAATGACCTACGAGATGACTTGCAAAGCTTATAAAAAGCAAGAAGACATCCTTCCAAAGAGCAGGAAGGATATGACACTTAGAACTTTGGAAGATCACTTGAAAGAAAACTCAAGTGATGAGGACTGTGATGATGACTTGGCACTTCTAACAAGAAAATTTAAAAAATTCATTAAAAGAAACAAGTTTAAGAATGACACTAAAAGTAAACTTGAACCCAAGAAAGACCAAGTTATTTGCTATGAGTGCAAAAAGCCAGGACACTACAAGAGTGATTGTCCCCAAGCCAAAAAGAGAACAACAAAAAGGAAGGCGCTCAAAGCAACATGGGATGATTCGAGCGCATCTGAAGAAAAGGAGTCCAACACCGAGCAAGTTGCTCATTACGCCTTAATGGCCATCGAAGAGGAGGTAACGAATTTATTAGATGCTGATTTATCTTTCGATGAATTATTAAATGCCTTCCATGACTTATTTGATGAATGCAAGATTATCAATAGAAAATACAAATTGTTGAAAAAGGAGCATGATAGTCTCACCTGTGATTTTGATAAGTTAAAAATTGAATATCATGATAGTTTAAATTCATGTATCAAATGTCATGATCTAGAAACTCTCCAAAAAGAAAACCTGCTACTTAAGGACACCTTGAAGAAATTCGAGGTTGGTAGCAAGTCATTGAACATGATCCTTGCAAACAAGGGTCACGTTCCAAAAAGAAGTGAAATTGGATTTGTGAGAAGTCCTCACCTAAATCCAACCACCTTTATAAAAGGCCTCATCTTACATGTTCAACACCAAGCAAAATGTAACTTTTGTTGCAAAATTGGACACAAGACACATTATTGTCCATTCAAGAAAATTAGTCCAAACAAATTGATTTGGGTTCCTAAAGGAACCATGATAAACTCTATGCAACATGATAAACAATGTAGATCTATCTTTGAGGCACCTAAAAGCAAATGGGTACCTAAAAATCATCCTTTCTTGTAGAAACCCACACCATCGCAAGCTAGGAGCGAGAGATGGTACCTTGATAGTGGATGCTCAAGGCATATGACCGGAGATCCATCTCAATTCTCTAAGCTCACTAGCATAGACGAAGGCTATGTCACCTTCGGAGACAACAACAAGGGTAAAATCATTGGCAAAGGAACCATAGGTAACAAATCCAACTTCTTTATTGAAGATGTTTTGTTAGTTGATGGTTTAAAACATAACCTCTTGAGCATTAGTCAATTATGTGATAAAGGATACATTGTCAAATTCGAATCTAATGCTTGCATCATTAAAAAACCACATAAGAACATGTCTATGATTGCATTAAAACAAAAAAACGTATACACTATTGACATCAATGATTTATGTAATGAAATGTGTTTTGCGGTTATTAATGAGGATGCTTGGCTATGGCATAGAAGCTTAGGTCATGCCAGCATGAAACTAATCACTCAAATATCATCTAGAGAACTTGTAAGAGGAATTCCTCATATCAAGTTCATCAAAGATAATGTATGTGATGCTTGCCAATTAGGTAAACAAATTAAAGGTAGTTTCAAAGCTAAGAATCAAATAAGCACCTCTAGGCCTTTACAATTGATCCATATGGACTTATTCGGACCAATCTCTACATCGAGTCTTGGAGGTAGCAAGTACGCCTTTGTCATTGTTGATGACTATAGCAGATATACATGGACCTACTTCTTAAAACAAAAAAATGAATGCTTTAAGTATTTTACCAAGTTTTGTAAACTTGTTCAAAATCAGAAGGGTTCTATGATTTCGTCAATTAGAAGTGATCATGGTGGAGAATTTCAAAACCATGACTTCCAAGAATTCTGTGAACTCAATGGATACAACCATAACTTCTCTACTCCAAGAAATCCTCAACAAAATGGGGTAGTAGAAAGAAAAAATCGAAATCTACAAGAAATGGCAAGAACCATGTTGAATGAACATAGCCTACCCAAATATTTCTGGGCCGAAGCCGTAAACACTGCATGCTATATTTTGAATAGAGTTCTAGTAAGACCCTTACTCACTAAAACTCCTTATGAGTTATGGAATAACAAAAAACCCTATGTCTCATATTTTAAAGTCTTTGGGTGTAAATGTTTTATCTTAAATGAAAAGGATAACTTAGGAAAATTCGATGCTAAATCTGATGAAGGAATCTTTCTTGGTTATTCTTCGGTTTCTAAAGCTTTTCGTATTTTCAATAAAAGAACTTTAATTATTGAAGAATTCATCCATGTTGTTTTCAATGAGATTTCCGAAATTAGGAAAAATGATCTTGACGATGATGTTAATTTTGATTCTTTGAATTTAAACGCAACCCTGTCTCCAACTAGCAACTTGGATGCATCCACTTCCCAGATTTCCTTACCCAAGGATTGGAAGTATGTAGATGCTCATCCTAAGGAGCTAATCTTAGGAGACACATCAAAGGGGGTTCAAACACGATCTTCTTTTAAAAATTTTTGTGCCAACGCCGCCTTTCTCTCCCAAATTGAACCCAAATGTGTTGATGAAGCCATGAAAAATGATTCATTTGAGAGAAATGAGGTGTGGACGCTTGTTCCTAGGCCAAATGACCATTTAGTAATTGGTACTAAATGGGTCTTTAGAAACAAGCAAGATGAAAATGGTATCGTGGTTAGAAACAAGGCTAGATTAGTGGCCAAAGGTTTCAACCAAGAAGAAAGTATCAATTATGAAGAAACCTTCGCTCCTGTGGCTCGATTGGAAGCCATAAGAATGCTCATTGCCTACGCTAGTAGTAATAATTTTAAATTATTTCAAATGGATGTTAAAAGCGCTTTTCTTAATGGTTTTATTTCCGAAGAAGTCTATGTTGAACAACCTCCTGGATTTGAAAATAATAGTCTCCCTAATCATGTGTTTAGATTAACTAAAGCTCTCTGTGGTTTAAAACAAGCTCCAAGGGCTTGGTATGAGAGACTTAGTTCTTTTCTTATTGAAAATAATTTCATAAAAGGCAAGGTTGATACTACATTATTCATCAAGAACTTTGAAAATAATTTTCTCATTGTTCAAATTTATGTTGATGATATTATCTTTGGTTCTACGAATGAATCTCTTTGTGAATCCTTTGCTAAAACTATGAGTCTTGAATTCGAAATGAGTCTAATGGGAGAGTTAACATTCTTCTTAGGTCTACAAATCAAACAACTAAGCAATAGCATCTTTATTAGTTAAACTAAATATGCTATGAGTTTACTAAAGAAGTTTAATATGAATAACTCAAAAGCTATTAACACTCCTATGAGCACCTCTAAGTTAGAAATTGATGAAAGTGGAGAAAGCTTCGATCAAAAAACCTATAGGGGTATGATAGGAAGTTTACTTTACCTCACTGCAACTAGACCAGACATAATGTTCAGTGTAGGACTTTGTGCTAGATTTCAATCAAACTCTAAGATATCTCATCTCAAAGCAGTTAAAAGAATACTCAGATATCTTAATGGTACCACAAATCTAGGATTATGGTACCCAAAATCAGAGAAGCTTGAGTTAATTGCTTATGCTGATGCGGACTTCGCTGGCTATAGATTAGATAGAAAAAGCACATCAGGAACATGTCAATTCTTAGGACATGCCCTTGTTTCCTGGTCATTTAAGAAACAAAACTCGGTTGCACTATCAACAACCGAAGCTGAATATATTGCAGCAAGTGCATGCTGTGCACAAGTTGTTTGGATGAAAAATACCTTAGAAGATTATAAAGTTCATCTTAAAAATATTCCCATTAAATGTGATAACACAAGTGTAATATACCTAACAAAAAACCCTATACAACACTCAAGAACAAAACATATTGATATCAGACATCACTTTATACGAGATCATGTTACGAATCATGATATAATCATAGAATTCATTGATACGAAACATCAAATAGCTGATATCTTTACAAAACCTCTAAGTGAAGAACAATTTGATTTCATAAGAAGAGAATTATGAATGTTGATGTGTCCGAATACTTAAACTAGTTAAAATTATTTTTTGAACATTATTGATTACTATTATATGCCTTGGTATCACTTGATCAAATAACATGTTGGAAATTATGTGACAAATGTTTTTGAAAATCAGTAGCTTACTCATATCCGAATGCATGTAAGAATATCATCTTATTTTCAGTTTGAATGCTAAAAATAAGATTTTCCTGTACACTCTTATGAAAACTTTTTGAAAAATGAGTTTCCTCCTTCAAGCAATGAACTATAGCATAACAAGGAGAAGAGATATTCAAAGTATTATATGTGTCATGCCTTCCTTTATGTGCTTGATAACTTGCTGGAATCACATCTACCATGCTTTCTGATAAAGCTACCATGCTTTTTGTTGATGACAAAGGGGGAGAAAAATATAAATTGATATGGTTGTTATTAGTGATGCTATGACTAGGCCAGTTGCTATCACTGATGCTATGATTAGGCCATACCTGCTATCACTGATAATGATATGGTTGCTGTTACTATGGTAACTATCACTGATGCTATGATTAGGCCATACTTGCATCACCAAGAAATATATGATTGCCATATGCCCTGGATCAAGATATCAAACAAAAATTTGCATTGTACGAACTGATATCTTACCATGTGATGCAATGCTACACTTGCTAAAATATTCGAAATGGTAATGATATCAAAATCTTACTTCACAGCTTTACATATCGATATCTTACAATATGATAAATTGCTACAATTACCATCATTCAAACTTGTTATATTTGAAAATGAATGTCAAGCCTTGACATAATCTTCAAAGAGATAAATCATGATAGGAATCATGATGGGAATAAGTTTTTAAATTCAAGAAGTATGACATATAGACAGGGGGAGTTAAGGTTAACTCCATTATCAATTAATTATCATCATAAAAAAGGGGGAGATTGTTGAATCTCGGATTTTGATGATGAAGTCAATTGTCATTTGTTGTCTAATGTATGTGTTGAGATAAGTGTGCAGGATTAACTACGATGAAAGTAAGACATGCAGCAGGAGTTGCGCCGGAGTCATGACAATGATCACGTTGGGAGTTCGAGAGCTCGACGGAAGTTCGGACAGTCGTCGGAGGTTCTGCAGGAACAAATCCGAGAAGTCCAGAAGCTTGCCAAAGGAGCTCGTCGGAACTTGCCAAGTGGATCGTCGCAGTCCAAGAGTTTGCCGGAAGTCCGCAGGAGCATCACCGAGGGTTCATCGGATGATCGACGGAAGTTCGCCGGAAGAAGCGAGTGACGCACCGAAGCAAGCTGCAGAATATGTCTTAGGAAATAATCGTAGTTAGCACTTTGATTAAGTTAGAAATGGGAGGTGATCCCATTAGCTTAATCCTGGGGTAATTGGGCCCCTGAAGAACTCAAATTGGGTCGAATGGTTCAGCCCATTCGGACCCAGGTTGGTGTGGGAGGTGCAACCGCCCAGGCAGGGAGGTAGCACCGCCTAGGCTATGTCTCCCAACGAGACTGGGCGGTGCAACCGCCCTAGCCAAGAGGTGCAACCGCTCAGGGCTCAGTCTTTGAGCGAGACTAGGCGGTGCAACCTCCTCTGTCAGGAGGTAGCACCGCTAGAGCTCAAGTTTCGAGCTCTGCCAGGCGGTGCAACCGCCTGAGCTCGGTCTTCGAGCTCTGGTAGAGAGGTGCAACCGCCCCTGACAAAGGTAGCACCGCCCAGAGGCTCAGTCTTCGAGCTCTGCCAGGCGGTGCAACCTCTCCAGTCAGGAGGTGCAACCGCCTGATCCCGGAATTCCGGGATTTGATCGTTTTGAGCTCCAAATTTGAACTGGGTTGGGGCCTATAAATACCCCACCCATTCAGCACTGAAAAGATACAGACCTACATCAAATTCTTGATCTTTTCTGTGATTCTAAGAGCTCAAATCTGTGTAAAGTCCAAAAGTTCTCCTCTTTCTGTTCTTCAAGTCTTGAGTTGTAAAGAGAGGAGAGAAAGGTTCTGTAAGGGTTGTCTCCTGAGCCTGTCAAAAGGAGTGAAACTGTAAAAGGGCAGTTGGCCTTCGCCTATTGAAGGAAGGCCTCTAGTTGACATCGGTGACCTCATCGGTGGAGGAAGCCAAAAGTGGAGTAGGTCAAGACTGACCGAACCACTCTAAATCTCTGGTTTGCTTTTATTTTGAGCACTTTATCATTACTGCGAACCTCCTACATAACTACTGCTCTCTGCGCTTTTACGAACAAGTTTCTAAGTTCTGATCTTTCCGAATCTGTATTCAGACGTAAATCGGTGTTTTCGTATGATCATTCCATTGCAGTTTACATTTACGTTTTGATTCTATTTATAACTGCAAACTGTCTTCTGCGCTTTTACGAACAAGTTTTTTTGCAGTTTACGTTTACGTTTTGATTCCATTTATAACTGCAAACTGCCTTCTGCGCTTAGACGCAATCTACGTTTAGACGCAAACTGCGCTTAGACGCAAACTGCGCTTAGACGCAATCTGAGTTTAGACGTAAACTGCGCTTAGACGCAAACTGTGTTTAGACCCAAACTATGCTTAGACGCAAACTGCGCTTAGACGCAATCTGAGCTTAGACGCAAACTGCGCTTAAATGCAAACTGCGCTTAGACGCAATCTGCATTTAGACGCAAACTGCATTTAGACGTAAACTACACTTAATCATAAGTAATCTTAGAATTGGCTTTTGCATCAAAATAGTTTTTATCGAACGAACGCAGCTTTCGTTTTTAATCACTGAAAGATTTCCGCTGCACTAATTCACCCCCCCTCTTAGTGCTCTCGATACTAACAAATGCACTATCATAAAAATCTAACAATTGGAGATTGATCGTGAATGTACCTGAAGCTTCTCCAAGCTTCTATTTTGCCCTTTCTGCAAGGTACTCTTTGTAGTTTCTCTTCTAGTGCCCATCTTTACCATAGTGGAAGCATTGGCCTTTGTCCTTTGCTGGGTCTTTCTTAGCAACCTTTGCTTTACCTGGTTTACCGTTGCCCTTTCCCTTCTTAAGGGACCTTTCTGCTTTCCTTTTATTTTTGGTCTCACCAGTGTAGAGAACTGGCTTCTCTTTCTTAATAGTACTCTTTGCCTCCCTCAACATATTGAGGAGCTATAGGAGAATTATCTCAAGCTTGTTCATATTAAAATTCATTATGAACTGTGAAAAGGAATCTGGTAGGGACTGAAGCACAATGTCCACACACAAGTTATCCTCTAGGACCATTCCTAAACCTGTGAGTTTCTCTATCCACTCAATCATCTTTAGGACATGGTTCTGAACCGGTGTCCCCTTAGTCATCCTAGCACGGAAGAGGCTCTTAGATATCTCATATCGTTGAGTCTGTTAGAACCCTTGTAGATTCTAAACTTGGGTTTGATCTCTTTAGGGGATCGGCCTCCTTGGAACTCTATCGGGGTTCCTCCCTCCAAGTTGCTGCTCAAAGGCTGCAAAAAAGATTCATCTATTGCTTATAAAAAGAGGTGAAATACATGACTATTTATAGGGCTTCTAAACCCTAACTCCTAATAGGACTCTTACTCAAGACTCCTACTTCTAACCAACTCCTAATAGGACTCCTACTTAAGACTCCTATTCTTTTACAACTCCTAATTCTTCTCTAAGAAATAACCTCCTAACCCTAGCCGGCCACTTTACCTCTTTAATAGGGGTCGGCTTAGGTAGGTTTTACATGAATGTCCCTCTCAATTAGGACTCTTCTAGCTATGTCAAAAGCTTATGTCCCTCTCAATTAGGACTCTCCGTACATCTTATGTCAAAAGCTCAAAGCCTGTAAAGCAGCACTAAAGGAGTGAAATACAAATACCTTTGGCAATATTACCACCACAGTTCAATTTTGCAGGAAGAAACTAATGTCATTGCAACATGAGCTGCAACTTCAGCCAAATGATGAGAATATTATCTACAAAGAGACAGAAGCTAGAAATAACTTCATGCAAGCCTTAAAACAGGAGGAAAGTTTTGCAAAGCAGAAGTCTCGAGAGCATTGGCTTACACTAGGAGATTCCAATACTAAATTTTTCTATGCTTCAATTACTACTCGAAGGGCTGTTAACCGTATCAGCAAATGCAGAGACAAAGATGATAATCTTATTAAGAATTTAGATAATGCACACACAGAGCAATTTTTTTATTCCTTACTCAATCAAGCTGGGAAAACTAATAACATTCATGTGGAGCCGACTAGAAAACTTGATTCGGAAGCTATTTCAATCCTCAATGCCCCAATTACAGACGACGAAATTGTATGTGTTGTCTTTAAGTCACCAAAGCACAAAAGCCCAGGTCCAGATGGATTTCCAGCTGAATTTTACCAAATTGCTTGGTCTATTATTGGAAATGATGTGATCAAGGCTTGCCAACATTTTTTCTCTTCAGGTCAAATTCTTAGAGAGATGAATTGTACTTTTATTTCTTTAATCCCGAAGAATGCAGGGGCAGATTCACTAGAGAACTATCGGCCCATTCATTATGCAACTTTATTTACAAGATCATCTCCAAAGTATTGGCAAATAGAATGCAAAAGGTAATACACAAGATCATTAGCCCAAATCAAGCTGCTTTCATTAAAGGGAGAAGTATACATCATAACATTTTGCTTGCTAATGACTTGGTCAAAGATTTGCATTCAAAAGCAAGAGGGACAAAAATATGTTTTAAAGATGATTTACGGAAAGCCTTTGATTCAGTTAATAGGAAATTTATCTATAAGATGCTCCTCGATATGAACTTCCCACAACAATGGGTTAATTGGATTCAATCTTGCCTGGAAACTCCAAAGTTTTCGATACTCTTTAATGGCTCACCTATTGGTTTTTTTCGGAGCACGAATGGCATCCGACAAGGTGATCCACTCTCTCCGTATCTCTTTACTATTGCGATGGAAGGACTTAGCTGTATGTTGGAACATGCAGTCTTAAATGGCAGCATTAAGGTACCCAATGCTGGCTCTATTCATATATCACATATAACATTTGCAGATGATTTACTTATCTTTCTCATAAATGATCCAACTTCAGTAAAGAACCTGGCTACTATTATGAATGACTTTGGTATGGTTTCTGGACTTCAGTTAAATCATGCGAAAAGTAAAGTATATATGAGCCCTTACGTTGAGGATAAGGTCTTTATTGCACAAACTTTGGGGGTTAGTGAAGGAAGCCTGCCAGTTTCTTATTTGAGTCTCCCGCTCATATCCACAGGCATTCACAAAACCCACTGTCAGCCTATCCTGCAAAAAATAAAGAATAGAATTTCTTCTTGGAAAAATAGGCTTCTATCAAAAGCAGGACGACTCGAACTCATCCGTTCTGTATTGCACTCCTACTCTATATATTGGTGTAATGCATTTCTTTTGCCTGCTGGACTTCTCCAAGATATTGAACGGTTATTAATGAACTTCTTCTGGAATGGCACAAATGATAAGGCAATGCATATGGTAAATTGGGATAGCATTTGCAAACCGAAAGATGAAGGGGGGCTAAACTTGAGAAATACTAGAGATTGGAATCAAGCATGCCTGGTACAACAATTGTGGGATCTTTTGCAAAACAAATGTTCCTTATGGTCACAATGGGTTTCTGCTAGGTATCTTTCAAAGGAATCAATCTGGGAAATTTCAACAAGAACATACCACTCTGCAGCTTGGAAAGGAATTTTAAAGACAAGGAATTGGCTAATCAAACACATTTCGTATGCAATCTCTTCTGGAACTAGTACTAAGATGTGGTACGATCCTTGGGTGAATGGGAAGAGTATATTTCAATTATATGGCGATAGAATACGAAAAGATCTTGGGGCTCCCAAAGATTGGAAGGTTTCCGAGTTCATTGCTAACGATACTTGGTGTCTCCCTAATCCTATTTCTCCCTAAATGTTATCACTTTGGCCGACTATCATAGCTATTCCAATCAGGAACAACTCTTCAGATACACTTATTTGGCCTCATGACAATGGCAAATTTAGTGCCACATCCGCATGGAATCAAATTAGGCAAAGAAATAACAAGTGGGTCCCAAGCAGTTGGACATGGGATCGACCGGGATCACAAAGACACTCCTTATGTACATGGCAGGCCCTTCTCAATAAACTACCTACAATAGACAATATGAAAAGCAGAGGTATCTATCATGTTAACCGATGCTCCCTTTGTTTGCAACAAGAAGAAACTGTTGACCACCTATATTTTGCTTGTGATTATACAAAATGGATATGAAAGGAGATTCTCCAGCGATTTGAACTCAATAGACTGCCGCAACCAAACTTGCACCAAGAACTAGGCGACCTTATGCAATGTTTCTCAAGAAAAGGGCCTCTTACACAACTGGCAAAGGTTACTTTCAGATGCGCTATTTGGTGGATGTGGAAGGAGAGATGTAATAGAATCTTTGAATGTCAACACACAAACAATGCTCAGCTCTTGAAAGAGATTATTAGAGACTCAAGATCCTGTATGGAGCATGATCTCAAAACCGAGCACTTCACCCGAAGAGAAAAGAATATTTTTATCAAATTTAATTTTGCTATTAGCTAAAGATCTTGGGAATGATGCCAAATAATATACCCACAGGTAGTTATAGTCTACAGCATGTGTAGTCATAACTATCGCATTCGCACTCTATGAGTTACTTGGCTTTGTCTATGACTTGTATAGATAAAGCTAGTTGTAGAAACTTTACACATAATCAATTTACTTTTACTTACCAAAAAAAAAAACAAACCCGCCCTATTCAAATCAGCCTTGTCCTCGAGGCTAACGATTCATGAATTTTAGGAATTTGATCTTCAAGTCATCTTAGTTCTCCTAAGTGGCATCTTCTGTTAGTAGGTTTGCCCACTATATTAGCAATTCGGTAGTGGATCGTCATCGTCGAGTCACGATCCGTCATTCAATAATGGCACTTAGCTGAGTCTGAAATTCTCCTTGGGTAGTCATATTTGGTGGGTGGCTTTGGGCTGTCTCCAAACACCTATTTACAACTTCCGTCTGGCCGTCGGTTTGTGGGTGATATGCTATACTCTTTTTCAATTTAGTACCCTGCATATGGAATAACTTTGTCCAAAATCTGCTCGTGAAGATGCAAGTAGAATTTATCATAAGCACAATGCGTCCCTTATAGTATAAGTCTTTTGAGTCCCAATTATAATGAGCCATGGGGCTTGGTGCTTCCTCCAATTTTTTTATAATCTTATTAGTCTCTGAATCTTCCTGCCATTCCATCTTAATATCCTTAAGGAAGTCGCTGGTCGGAAGTGAAACGACCGAAACTTCAACTTGCTCGGGTAGTTGCCAAAGCGTATATGCAAGAACATTCTTTTTCCCCTTTTGGTAAGTTATTTCATAATCAAATCCATGTTGAATCAAATCCATGTTGAATCTCGGATTTTGATGATGAAGTCAATTGTCATTTGTTATCTAATCTATATGTTGAGATAAGTGTGCAGGATTAACTACGATGAAAGTGAGACATGCAGCAGGAGTTGCGTCGGAGTCAAGACAATGATCACGTTGGGTATTCGAGAGTTCGACGGAAGTTCGGACAGTCGTCGGAAGTTCTGTGAAAACAAATCCGAGAAGTCCATAAGCTTGCCAAAGAAGCTCGTCGGAACTCACCAAGTGAATCGTCGCAAGTCCAGGAGTTTGCCGGAAGTCCGGAGGAGCATCACCGAGGGTTCATCGGATGATCGGCGGAAGTTCGCCGGAAGCTCGCCGAAAGAAGCGATTGACGCACCGGAGCAAGTTGCAGTAAATGTCTTAGGAAAAATCATAGTTAGCATATTGATTAAGTTGGAAATGAGAGGTGATCCCATTAACTTAATCTTGGGGCAATTGGGCCCCTGAAAAACCCAAATTGGGTCAAATGGATCAACCCATTCGGACCCTCATTTCTGCCAAGCGGTTGAACCACCCAAGGCAGGAGGTTGCATCGCCTGGGCTCAGTCTCCGAGCAAGACTGGGAGGTGCAACCGCTCCAGCCAGGCGGTGGCACCGCTTGGGGCTCAGTCTCCGAGCGAGACTGGGTGGTGCAACCTCCCCTGACAGGATGTGGCACCGCCTGAGCTCGGTCTTCGAGCTCTGTCGGGCGGTGCAACTGCCTCAATCAGGAGGTGCAACCGCCTGAGCTCAATCTTCGAGCTCTGGAAGGAGGTGCAACCGCCCCTGATAGGAGGTAGCACCGCTTAGAGGCTTAGTTTTCGAGCTCTGCCAGGCGGTGCAATCGCTCCAGTCAGGAGGTGCAACCGCCTGATCCCGGAATTCCGGGAATTGATAGTTTTGAGCTCCAAATTTGAACTGGATTGGGGCCTATAAATACCCCACCCATTCAGCACTAAAAGTGTATCAACTTACACCGAAATCTTGATCTTTTTCTGTGATTCTTAGAGCTCAAAATTGTTGTAAAGGCCAATAGTTCTTCTCCCTCTATTCTTCCAAGTTCTGAGTTGTAAAGAGAGGAGAGAAAATTCTGTAAGGGTTGTCTCCTAAGCCCGTCAAAAGGAGTGAAACTGTAAAAGGGTGGTTGGCCTTCGCCTATTGAAGGAAGGCCTCTAGTTGACGTCGGTGACCTCGTCGTTGGAGGAAGCCAAAAGTGGAGTAGGTCAAGATTGATCGAACCACTCTAAATCTCGGTTTGCATTTACTTTGAGCATCTTATCTTTACTGCAAACCTCCTCAATAGCTTACTGCCTTCTATGTTTTTACGAACATGTTTCAAAGTTCAGTGCTTTCCTAATCGAGGTTTAAGACGCAAATCAGTTTTATCATACGAACATCGTATTTCAGTTTGCGCTTACATTCTGATTTCCTTTATAACTGCAAACTGACTTTATATCTTTGCTTTAATTGCATCTCACCTTATCTCAAGTTAAAATGGTTTACAAATCAGCTTTTATACCGAAATCGCTTTTATCGTACGAACGTCGTATTTTAGTTTGTGCTTATATTCTGATTTCCATCATAACTGCAAACTGCGTTCATATCTTTGCTGCATCTCTCCTAGTCAAAAGTTGAAGTGATTTACGAATCGACTTTTTTACCAAAATCACTTCTATCGAACGAAAGCAGTTTTCGATTTTAATCGCAGAAGGTTTTCCGCTGCACTAATTCACCCCCCCCTCTTAGTGCTCTTGATCCTAACAATTGGTATCAAAGCGGGGTTAACTCTCTAATGGATTAAAACCCAAGAGAGATGGCATACGTCGGAAACCAAGAGGGCCATTCTATTACACGTCCACCCATATTCAGTGGGACGGACTATACGTATTGGAAGACCCGAATGAGGATCTTTCTTATTTCTATGGATTTAGAACTTTGGAATCTTGTCGAAAACGAATTTTCGAAGCCTTCTCTTCCAGTGATCGATTGGAGTGAATTGGAGAAGAAGGCTTTCGCTCTTAATGCAAAGGCTATGAATGCCTTATTTTATGCACTTGATAAAAACGAGTTTAAATGTGTTTCGACTTGTGAAACCGCATTTGATATTTGGCACACACTCGAAGTGACTCACGAAGGCACAAGTAGAGTGAAAGAGTCAAAAATCAATCTTCTGTTATATTCTTTTGAACTTTTCCGGATGAAACCGAGTAAAACCATTGGCGACATATTTACCCGTTTCACGGATGTCGTCAACGGTCTAAAAGGACTCGGAAAAAGTTTTTCAGATTTTGAGCTCGTAAATAAGATTCTAAGATCCCTTCCTAAGAGTTGGGATCCTAAAGTCACTGCTATTTAAGAGGTGAAAGATCTAAGCAACTTCCCTCTTGAAGAACTAATCGGGTCATTAGTGACCTACGAGATGACTTGCAAAGCTCATGAAGAGCAAGAAGACATCCTTCCAAAGAACAGGAAGGATATGACACTTAAAACTTCAGAAGGTCACTTGAGAGAAAACTCAAGTGATGAGGACTATGATGATGACTTGGCACTTCTAACAAGAAAATTTAAAAAATTCATTAAAAGAAACAAGTTTAAGAATGACATAAAAAATAAACTTGAACCCAAGAAGGACCAAGTTATTTGTTATGAGTGCAAAAAGTCGGGACACTACAAGAGTGATTGTCCCCAAGCCAAAAAGAGAACATAAATAAAGAATGCGCTCAAAGCAATATGGGATGACTCGAGTGCGTCCGAAAATAAGGAGTCCAACACCGAGCAAGTTGCTCACTACGCCTTAATGGCCATCGGAGAGGAGGTAACAAATTTAATAGATGCAGATTTATCATTTGATGAATTATTAAATGCCTTCCATGACTTATTTGATGAATGCAAGATTATTAGTAAAAAATACAAATTACTAAAAAAGGAGCATGATAGTCTTACTTGTAATTTTGATAAGTTAAAAACTGAATATCATGATAGTTTAAGTTCATGCATAAAATGCCATGATCTAGAAACTCTCCAAAAGGAAAACTTGCTACTTAAGGACACCTTGAAGAAATTCGAGGTTGGTAGCAAGTCATTGAACATGATCCTTGCAAACAAGGGTCACGTTCCCAAAAGAAGTGGAATTGGATTTGTGAGAAGTCCTCACCAAATAAAAGGCCCCATCTTTACATGTTCGGCACCAAAGCAAATGTAACTTTTGTTGCAAATTTGGACACAAAACGCATTATTGTCCATTCAAGAAAATTAGTCCAAACAAATTAATTTGGGTTCCTAAAGGAACCATAATAAATTCTACGCAACATGATAAACAATATAGATCTATTTTTGAGGCACCCAAAAGCAAATGGGTACCTAAAAATCATCCTTTCCTGTAAAAACACAAAAAATTATAAGCTGGAGCAAGAAATAATATTCTACTCCTTGGATTCTCAATATTCATGACCCAAGATCCAAAAAGAACTCGCAATGCTCTCTAGCCTAAATAAAAGATGAAGATTAAAATCACAAATGCGATTTAGATACAATCCTATTTGATTTTTCAGAATTAGAAACGCATGATTCTCAATTCACATATCCTCTGGATTTTCGAACCCATTAATTTCATCCGTTCATAACTTTCGAATCCAACTCTATATCATGAATTGACTAAGTCTGCCATGAACTTGCAAGGCTTACCAACTTGAACAAACTGTTAGAAACATGTGTACGACATTGAGAGTATGCACGTTAAAAGATCTATCTTGATCATGTAAAAGTTCTTGTCTTAAAATGAAAACTCTTACGTAATTACGTAAGTAAATTTGATTGCTCTGAATGAAAATTCTTCTCAAGACAAAAACTCTCAAATCAAATTACACTGCGATCAAAACAAGTGCTCACCGCCTGCAGGTGGTGGCACCACCCCAGCTGGAGGTAGCACCTCCGGCTGTCACGTGTTGCAAGCCGTTGCACCGCCCCAACCAGAAGTGCAATCGCCCGTAATTCTGCCCTTTTTAACCCAAGCTAGGTCCGGCGGTGAAACTGACCCCAACTCACTCCCTTCCCCTCTTTACTCTTCCAAGGCTCCTCCATCCCCATTTCTCCTCTCATAGCATCCCGAATACCCCTCATTTCGGAGCAAAACATCAACAATCCTTCCCTTTCTTGAAGATCTCACTAAGGTATTCTCTAAGAAGCCCTTAAATTCTGTTTTTTGATTCATTTACTCTTGCTCATCACTATTCTTCTAAACAGCAGTAGTTATGGGATCTAGAAGATCCTCAAGGGACAAAGGAAAGAGGAGATTAGTAGAAGATTTTGATCTCACCCTTTTCGATTCAAAATACCATGCTGAAAAGTTTTCCTCTTTCGAACTTTTTTTTTTTGGTAAATAAAAGTAAATTGATTATGTGTAAAGTTTCTACAAATAGCTTTATCTATACAAGTCAGAGACAAAGCCAAGTAACTCATAGAGTGCGAATGCGATAGTTATGACTACACAAGCTGTAGACTATAACTACCTGTGGGTACATTATTTGGCATCATTCCCAAGATCTTTAGCTAATAGCAAAATTAAATTTGATAAAAATATCTTTTTCTCTTCGGGTGAAGTGCTCGGTTTTGAGATCATGCTCCATACAGGATCTTGAGTCTCTAATAATCTCTTTCAAGAGCTGAGCATTGTTTGTGTGTTGACATTCAAAGATTCTATTACATCTCTCCTTCCACATCCACCAAATAGCACATCTGAAAGTAACCTTTGCCAGTTGTGTAAGAGGCCCTTTTCTTGAGAAACATTGCATAAGGTCGCCTAGTTCTTGGTGCAAGTTTGGTTGCGGCAGTCTATTGAGTTCAAAACGCTGGAGAATCTCCTTCCATATCCATTTTGTATAATCACAAGTAAAATAGAGGTGGTCAACAGTTTCTTCTTGTTGCAAACAAAGGGAGCATTGGTTAACATGATAGATACCTCTTCTTTTCATATTATCTTTTGTAGGTAGTTTATTGAGAAAGGCCTGCCATGTACATAAGGAGTATCTTTGTGATCCCGGTCGATCCCATGTCCAACTGCTTGGGACCCACTTGTTATTTCTTTGCCTAATTTGATTCCATACGGATGTGGCGCTAAATTTGCCATTATCATGAGGCCAAATAAGTATATCTGAAGAGTTGTTCCTGATTGGAATAGCTATGATAGTCGGCCAAAGTGATAACATTTCGGGAGAAATAGGATTAGGGAGACACTAGGTACCGTTAGCAATGAACTCGGAAACCTTTCAATCTTTGGGAACCCCAAGATCTTTTCGTATTCTGTCGCCATATAATTGAAATATACTCTTCCCATTCACCCAAGGATCGTACCACATATTAGTACTAGTTCCAGAAGAGATTGCATACAAAATGTATTTGATTAGCCAATTCCTTGCCTTTATAATTCCTTTCCAAGCGGCAAAGTGGTACGTTCTTGTTGAAATTTCCCAGATTGATTCCTTTGAAAGATACCTAGCAGAAATCCATTGTGACCATAAGGAACATTTGTTTTGCAAAAGATCCCATAATTGTTGTACCAGGCATGCTTGATTCCAATCTCTAGTATTTCTCAAGTTTAGCCCCCCTTTATCTTTCGGTTTGCAAATGCTATCACAATTTATCATATACATTGCCTTATCATTTGTGCCATTCCAGAAGAAGTTTATTAATAACCGTTCAATATCTTAGAGAAGTCCAGCAGGCAGAAGAAATGTATTACACCAATATATAGAGTAGGAGTGCAATACAGAACGGATGAGTTTGAGTCGTCCTGCTTTTGATAGAAGCCTATTTTTCTAAGAAGAAACTCTATTCTTTATTTTTTGCAAGATAGGCTGACAGTGGGTTTTGTGAATGCCTGTGGATATAAGCGGGAGACCCAAATAAGGAACTGGCAAGCTTCCCTCACTAACCCCCAAAGTTTGTGCAATAAAGACCTTATCCTCAACGTAAGGGCTCATATATACTTTACTTTTCGCATGATTTAACTGAAGTCCAGAAATCATACCAAAGTCATTCATAATAGTAGCCAGGTTCTTTACTGAAGTTGGATCATTTTGGAGAAAGATAAGTAAATCATCTGCAAATGTTATATGTGATATATGAATAGAGACAGCATTGGGTACTTTAATGCTGCCATTTAAGACTGCATGTTCCAACATACAGCTAAGTCCTTCCATCGCAATAGTAAAGAGATACGGAGAGAGTGGATCACCTTGTCGGATGCCAATCGTGCTCCCAAAAAAACCAATAGGTGAGCCATTAAAAAGTATCAAAAACTTTGGAGTTTCCAGGCAAGATTGAATCCAATTAACCCATTGCTGTGGGAAGTTCATATCGAGGAGCATCTTATAGATAAATTTCCTATTAACTGAATCAAAGGCTTTCCGTAAATCAGCTTTAAAACATATTTTTGTCCCTCTTGCTTTTGAATACAAATCTTTGACCAAGTCATTAGCAAGCAAAATGTTATGATGTATACTTCTCCCTTGATGAAAGCAGCTTGATTTGGGCTAATGATCTTGTGTATTACCTTTTGCATTCTATTTGCCAATACTTTGGAGATGATCTTGTAAATAAAGTTACATAATGATATGGGTCGATAGTTCTCTAGTGAATCAGCCCTTGCATTCTTTGGAATTAAAGAAATAAAAGTACAATTCATCTCTCTAAGAATATGACCTAAAGAGAAAAAATGTTGGCAAGCCTTGATCACATCATTTCCAATAATAGACCAAGCAGTTTGGTAAAATTCAGCTGGAAATCCATCTGGACCTGGGCTTTTGTGCTTTGGTGACTTAAAGACAACACATACAATTTCGTCGTCTGTAATTGGGGCATTGAGGATTGAAATAGCTTCCAAATCAAGTTTTCTAGTCGGCTCCACATGAATGTTATTAGTTTTCCTAGCTTGATTAAGGAATAAAAAAATTGCTCTGTGTGTGCTTTAACCTCATCTAAATTCTCAATAAGATTATCATCTTTGTCTCTGCATTTGCTGATACGGTTAACAGCCCTTCGAGTAGCAATTGAAGCATAGAAAAATTTAGTATTGGAATCTCCTAGTGTAAGCCAATGCTGTCGAGACTTCTGCTTTGCAAAACTTTCCTCCTATTTTAAGGCTTGCATGAAGTTATTTCTAGCTTCTGTCTCTTTGTAGATAATATTCTCATCATTTGGCTGAAGTTGCAGCTCATGTTGCAACGACATTAGTTCCTTCTAGCTTCTGTCTCTTTGTAGATAATATTCTCATCATTTGGCTGAAGTTGCAGCTCATGTTGCAACGACATTAGTTCCTTCCTGCAAAATTGAACTGTGGTGGTAATATTGCCAAAGTTATTTGTATTCCACTCCTTTAGTGCTGCTTTACAGGCTTTGAGCTTTTGACATAAGATGTAAGGGGGGGATCCATGCACGTTAACATTCCAAGCAGATCTGATAACATCAAAAAATTGAGGATGAGTACTCCACATGTTAAAGAATCTAAACGGTTTCTTGCCTCTTGGTGTCGCTTTGTCTGCGTGTATATACATTAAAGAATGGTCAGAAAACAAAGGAGCACCATACTCAAGAAGTGAATCTGGGTAAACTGTTAATCATTCATGATTAATCAAACACCTATCAAGTCGAGCCAATATTTTTCTGTTAGCTGCACCTTGATTACTCCAGGAGAGCCAATTACCCACAGATTTCATATCAAACAAAGCTGCAGTGTCAATGTAATCATTAAAACTTTGAAGCTGGCTTTCTGAAAGTTGTCTACCCCCCTCTTTTTCATTTGTGTACCGAACATTATTAAAGTCTCCAAGAACAATCCAAGGTACATTGAGACAGCCATTTGCAATATTAGTCAGGTCAAACCAAAGAATATTTCTTTCTTGCATACTATTTGAAGCATATATACCAGTGAAATTGAATTGACAGCCATTCTTTTTGTCCTCTACCTTAAGATGAATGAATTGATCAGTAGCAGAAATAAACCAAGCATTAATAGAGTTAGGATGCCATAAGACCCATATTCTACCAAAAGTTTCATTTGAGTCATTGGTAAACAGTTCTGCGTCCGGCCATATTAAATTCTTTTGAGCTTGAACACGCGATTGTTTAATTTTCGTTTCTACTAGAATAACAATATCACATGCGGCAGACTTGATTATTCTATTGAGCTCCCGACATTTCTCCGGCTTATTAAGTCCGCGAACATTCCAACATGTTATCTTCATCAGTAATAAAGAAATGAAAAGGTGGTAAGGTATTCATCTTACGACTTTGGATGGACTGTACCATCCTTTTTCTTATCCTTCGGTTTTGTATTTTCCTCCCGCACAATATCCTTACCTTATATGGCTTTATTCCTATATTTATCCACTTCATCTACAGCTTGCAGATTTTTAAACTTTAAAATACCTTGAATCATGTGGTCTTGATTGGCAGGGTTTGTTGAAGCACGATAAGATTGTTGCAGCACAATATCCTGGATAGTACTTGTTGGAGTAGCCTGGCTAGAGAGGTTTGTTGGGGCATGAGTTTGTTGAGACAGAATATCCTTGTTGGCGATGTTTGTTGTGGCCTGAGTTTGTTGAAGAAATATATCCTTGCTGGCGAGATTTGTTTGGGCCTGAGTTTGTTGAGTTATTGTGGACGAATCCAATGATATTTGGAAGAGATGAAGTTCCTGACTTATGTTTCTCCTGTCCACTAGTACCAAGGGAAACCTCTGTTGTGGAAGGCTCCGACATTATAGGAAGAGATATAGTTTTGGATTTGTCCTTCTGTCCGCGGTGCTGTCCTTGCGAGTCGGAATGCTCAATAGTCTTCGCCACCAGCGGTGCTACTGCCATTAGAGAAGACTCGCTTTGTTGCTGAGGTGCTTGACGTGGTCGATAGACCTTTGTGATTTGTTTTGGAGTTTGCTGACAAGCTCCATTTGCATGACCAAAAGATAAGCTCCTCTTTCGAACTTAGGAGTGTCAATAAGGGAAAATATGTAGATTTAAATGAACTAAGAGACTTAGAGACAATCCAATAGTTTGCAAACTTAGATCTACTCCCTATTTTGTAAATTAATGAACCCATCTATTCAAGACTTATTAGATTGTTTTACAACAACATACAAATAGATGAAGAAGAAAGAATGTCTACTTATCTTTTAGGACAACACATCTCAATTATGGATAATTCATTTATGACATGATAGGCATTCTCATAAAAAGTAGAGGACTTTACTTTAGAGGATCATGGAATGATGAAACTGTTGGAACAACATATGTTGAAGCCTTAGGAACAATTTTTGCTAATCCCAACTTAGCATTTGTTCCTAAAAGTTGTGAACATCTACTGTCTCTAAACACTAAGGTACTTCATCATATCCTAACATGCATCATTCTCCCTAAACAATACCATCATGATGAAGTAAGCCAATTAGAATTAGGAACTATGTATTTGATCATGAAAGGACATGACATCTGTCTTGGTTATCTTATCCAACAAAACATGTTAGAACTATCTAAGAAAGACATGATGCTCCCATATGGTGGTATAATCACTAGAATAATGAAAGTCTACGATATTCTAATACCACCGAAAGAAGAAGTAATAAAAGTAGATAGGTTTAGCATAATAAATAAAAATCTACTTCACCGATTAAGATGTTTTTATAGAAACGATAACTGGGTTAGAATGCCAAGAAGAACCGATCCCCCTCAACCAGAACCAGAACCGAAAACACCTGTCTTTAGGGGTACCCAATCTCTTCCGATCTGTCCCTTTGAGAAAACACATCCATTTAAGCAAACTCATTCATCATCTATCGAAGATATTGGGATTCGGATGGACCAATTCGAACAAAGACAAGAACGAGTTGAATATCGACAAGATCAAATCCTATCTAAGCTGCAGCAAATTCATCGACAATTTGACTCTTTGTTTAGGCACTTTAATTTTTCACCTCATGAATGAGCTTATATGAACACAATCATCTGTTGTTATTGTAAACTCCTTATGTTACTCACCATGATGGGCTTTGCTTTGATCCTTGATATGGTTACCTGATATATTTTTTTTGAGCATATGCAGAGTTATAAACATCTCTCATTGTTTATCTCGGATTTTACATTGAAACTAAATGTTTTGAAAACCTTGTGCCTTGATTTTCATGATAAATATAATTTGAGAAAGTGATATACCAAAGCAGTTGATAAGTCATGACATTGCCATGATATTAACACTAAACATCAACTAGCTGATAATTTTACAAAACCTCTGAGTGAAGAGCAATTTGATTTCATAAGAAGAGAATTAGGAATGTTGATGTGTCCGAATACATAAACTAGTTAAAATTATTTTTCGGACTTTATTAAATGCTCAAATCACTTAATTGCCATTACATGCCTAAATAACATGTTGGAAATTATGTGTTGAATACAAAAATGTTTTGTATTGTATCTGAAAATCTATAGCATAGTCTTTTTTTTTTGTAAGTAAAATTAAATTGATTATGTGTAAAGTTTCTACAAATAGCTTTATCTATACAAGTCATAGACAAAGCTTAGTAACTCATAGAGTGCGAATGCGATAGTTATGACTACACATGCTGTAGACTATAACTACCTGTGGGTACATTATTTGGCATCATTCCCAAGATCTTTTAGCTAATAGCAAAATTAAATTTGATAAAAATATCTTTTTCTCTTCGGGTGAAGTGCTCGATTTTGAGATCATGCTCCATACAGGATCTTGAGTCTCTAATAATCTCTTTCAAGAGCTGAGCATTGTTTGTGTGTTGACATTCAAAGATTCTATTACATCTCTCCTTCCACATCCACCTAATAGCGCATCTGAAAGTAACCTTTGCCAGTTGTGTAAGAGGCCCTTTTCTTGAGAAACATTGCATAAGGTTGCCTAGTTCTTGGTGCAAGTTTGGTTGCAGCAGTCTATTGAGTTCAAAACGCTGGAGAATCTCCTTCCATATCCATTTTGTATAATCACAAGCAAAATAGAGGTGGTCAACAATTTCTTCTTGTTGCAAACAAAGAGAGCATCGGTTAACATGATAGATACCTCTTCTTTTTATATTGTCTATTGTAGGTAGTTTATTGAGAAGGGCCTGCCATGTACATAAGGAGTGTCTTTGTGATCCTTAGCATGAAAGAGTTCATTTCATTTTTCGGATTCGCTTAACAATTGTAATGCTAAAAATCGAATTCTCTCATACACTCTTATGAAAAATATTTTTTTCTGAAATGGATTTGATGAAATGATTCCTGCTTATGAATTCCATCTTGAAATATGGATGATAGTATTTTCACTTGCAAAAAGCTGTTTCACAAACATATCTTGACTCAAAGTAAACTCGCAAATAGCTGGTATCACAAATGGCTTTCCTCCTTCATGCAAAAAGGATTATAACAAAAAAAAGATGAAGAAATATTCAACGAAATCTACGTATCATGCCTTCCTTTATATGCTTGATAATTTGCTGGTACCACAACTACCATGCTTTTTGTTGATGACAAAAGGGGAGAAATATATGAATTGATGTTATAAACACTGATGCTATGATTTTGCTATGCTTGCATCACCAAGAGATATATGAACAGATGCCATGCATTAATTTGCATTATGCCTTGAGTTGATATCTTACCATGTGAAGAAATGCAATACTTGCTAAAATATTTGAAATGTGTACATCATGTAATGATATCAAAATCTTACTTCACAACTTTACATGTTGATATCTTACTATATGATCAATTGTTACTATTACCATTATTCAATCTTGTTATATTTGAAAATGAATGTCAAGCCTTGACATCATCTTCAGAGAGATACATCATGATGGGAATCATGATGGGAGTATTGATAAGTTCAAATGATTTTAACTTATCAATATGTCTCTTGAATTCTTAGATTTTGAATTCAAGAATGACTTATCTCAAGTATGGCATATAGACAGGGGGAGTTAAGGTTAACTCTATTATCAATTGATTGTCATCATCAAAAAGGGAGAGATTGTTGAATCTCGGATTTTGATGATGAAGTCAATTGTCATTTGTTATCTAATCTATATGTTGAGATAAGTGTGCAGGATTAACTACGATGAAAGTGAGACATGCAGCAGGAGTTGCGCCGAAGTCAAGACAATGATCACATTGGGAGTTCGATAGTTCGACAGAAGTTCGGACACTCGTCGGAAGTTCTGCGGGAACAAATCCGAGAAGTCCATAAGCTTGCCAAAGAAGCTCATCGGAACTCGCCAAGTGAATCGTCGCAAGTCCAGGAGTTTGCCGGAAGTCCGCAGGAGCATCACCGAGGGTTCATCAGATGATCGACGGAAGTTCGTCGGAAGCTCGTCGGAAGAAGCGATTGATGCACCGGAGCAAGTTGCAGTAAATGTCTTAGGAAAAATCATAGTTAGCACATTGATTAAGTTGGAAATGGGAGGTGATCCCATTAATTTAATCTTGGGGCAATTGGGCCCCTGAAAAACCCAAATTGGGCCGAATGGATCAACCCATTCGGACCCTGATTTTTGCCAAGCAGTTGAACCGCCCAAGGCAGGAGGTTGCACGGCTTGGACTCAGTCTCCGAGCGAGACTGGGAGGTGCAACCGCTCCATCCAGGTGGTGGCACCGCCTGGGGCACAGTCTCCGAGCGAGATTGGGCGGTGCAACCTCCCCTGACAGGAGGTGGCACCGCCTGAGCTCGGTCTTCGAGCTCTGCCGGGTGGTGCAACTGCCTTAGTCAGGAGGTGCAACCGCCTGAGCTCGGTCTTCGAGCTCTAGCAGGAGGTGCAACTGCCCCTGACAGGAGGTAGCACCACCTAGAGGCTTAGTCTTCGAGCTTTGCCAGGCGGTGCAACCGCTCCAGTCAGGAGGTGCAACCGCCTGATCCCAGAATTCTGGAAATTGACAGTTTTGAGCTCCAAATTTGAACTGGATTGGGGCCTATAAATACCCCACCCATTCAGCACTAAAAGTGTATCAACTTACATCGAAATCTTGATCTTTTTCTGTGATTCTTAGAGCTCAAAATTGTTGTAAAGGTCAAAAGTTCTTCTCCCTCTGTTCTTCCAAGTTCTGAGTTGTAAAGAGAGGAGAGAAAATTCTGTAAGGGTTGTCTTCTAAGCCCGTCAAAAGGAGTGAAACTGTAAAAGGGTGGTTGGCCTTCGCCTATTGAAGGAAGGCCTCTAGTTGACGTCGGTGACCTCGTCAGTAGAGGAAGCCAAAAGTGGAGTAGGTCAAGATTCACCGAACCACTCTAAATCTCGGTTTGCATTTACTTTGAGCATCTTATCTTTACTGCAAACCCCCTCAATAGCTTACTGCCTTCTGTGTTTTTACGAACATGTTTCAAAGTTCAGTGCTTTTCGAATCGAGGTTTAAGACGCAAATCAGTTTTATCGTACGAATGTCATATTTTAGTTTGTGCTTACGTTCTGATTTTCATTATAACTGCAAACTGACTTTATATCTTTGCTTTAATTGCATCTCGCCTTATCTCAAGTTAAAGTGATTTACGAATCAGCTTTTATACCGAAATCGCTTTTATCGTACGAACGTCGTATTTTAGTTTACGCTTATATTCTGATTTCCATCATAACTGCAAACTGCATTCATATCTTTGCTGCATCTCTCCTAGTCAAAAGTTAAAGTGATTTACGAATCGACTTTCTTACCAAAATCACTTCTATCAAACGAAAGTAGTTTTCGATTTTAATCGCAGAAGGTTTTCCACTGTACTAATTCACCCCCCCCTCTTAGTGCTCTTGATCCTAACAATCCAAGAAGTTTTGCTACCCATTTTTGCTGCTCAGGAGATGATATCTTTTGCTCCAAAAAGTACTTTAGGCTTTTATGGTCGGTTTTAATTTGAAATCGTCGACCAATCAAGTAGGGTCTCCACCTCGTTGCTGCGCGCACAATGGCGAGCATCTCCTTATCATATGTTGACTTATTTTGATGGGAGGGAGATAATGCCTTACTAGTGTATATGAGTGATCGACCATCTTGCATGAGAATGGCTCCAATTCCGACTCCAGATGCGTCGGCCTCAATAATGAAGGGTCGTTTGAAATCTGGTAGTGTTAGCACCGGCGTCGTCATCATGGCTGTCTTAAGTTTGTCGAAGGCAGCAGAGGCTCTGTCTAAACATTGGAAGACATATTTTTCCAGTAAGAAAGTAAGTGGTGCATTGATCTTTCCATAGTTTTTCACGAACTTACGATAGTAGCCTGTTAAACCCAGAAAGCCATGTAGCAATTTTATGTTCCTCGGGATAGGCTAATTTTGTATTGCTTCAATTTTGAAGGGGTCCACTGTCACACCTTCCTCTGATATGATATACCCAAGATATTCCACCTTCTATTGAAGAAAGCAAAAATTTGTAGTGGTTGTTGTGTGTTCAAAAGATGGTTTTCGGTATGTCTTCTTCGCACACTCATATTTGATGATACCCGGATCAAAAGTCCAGCTTTGTAAAGATTTGTGCTCCCTTGCATCTAGCAATTCATCTACTATTGGAATAAGGTATTTGTCCTTGATGGTTATGCCATTGAGAGCTCGGTAATCAACACATATTCGCCTTGTTCCATCCTTCTTGTGTACAAGTAGCACCGGTGAAGAGTAGAGGTTGCAACTTGGCCGAATAACTCCTATTTTAAGCATCTCTTTTACAATCCTTTCTATTTCATTCTTCTGGAGATGTGGATACTGATATAGCTAAGCATTTGCTAAAGATTTGCTTGGAAGAATCATTATACAATGATCATGCTGACGGGTAAGAGGTAGGTTGCACGGTTCGTCAAATATATTTGAAAATTCAGCAAACAAAGGAAGTAGATTTGGATCTTTAAATTATGTTGGCTCTCCCTTAGTTTGCTGCTCAACTTGTACCAAAAAGCCGCTGCATGCTTTATGCAAAACCTTCTCCATTTGTTGTGTGCAAATCGTTGTTATGTCACCCCCACGTTTCCCGTGCAATGTCACCTGTTTCTCTTTACTGTAAAATTTCATAATTAGTTTAATAAAATTCTAGGAAATATATTACTTGGCTTTGTCTATGACTTGTATAGATAAAGCTATTTGTAGAAACTTTACACATAATCAATTTACTTTTACTTACCAAAAAAAATTTTAGGAAATATCACCTAATGTCATCAACCAAATGAGCATGGCCTCATGATTGTTAAGAGGGAGAATGAAGAAATATGCAATTATCTCTTGGTCCTGCAGCAATAGTTTCTCCTGCGGGCGCCTACGATCACAATTCAAAATCCATCCATCGGCTACCTTAACGTTAAACGTGCTGTAATTCTTGATAGGTAAAGCCATCCGAACAGCAACCTTACTGTTTAGAAAGTTATTAGTACTGCCCGTGTCGATGAGAACAGTGATCGGTTGTTGTTTGGGAAGGCCTCCAACTTTCATCGTTTGTGGGTTTGATTAGCCGGCTAGTGCATGTACCATAACTTCAATCGGTTGTGGCTCTTCTTCTGCATCTTCTTCTTCATGTTCAAGGCTCTTTTCTAGATGTTCAATGACCTCTTCTTCTATTGGTTCAATCATAAGAAGTCTCCTTTTACTACAGCGATGCTCACGGCTCCACGGCTCGTTGCAATGCCAACATAACCCCTTCGCATATCGCTCCCGAAGCTCTTCTATTGTTAACCTCTTTGGTGTAGGGACTCGGTCGATAGTAGGGGGGTTGAGTGCTTCAATATTGCTGGTTGAGGAGTGACCCTAGTCCTTCGAGCTTCATGGTTCAATTGCTCCTCTTGATGTCGTGCGAAAGAGATGGCTGCCATAAGCGTGTACGGTTGTCGTGCTTTAACTTCTCCTCAGATCTCCGGCTTCAAGCCCTCAATGAAGGTCCTTAACAGCTATTTTTGAGACCAATCATGAGTTTGATTAGATAACCTTTCAAACCTAGTTTGGTACTCCTGAATGGTGGAGGTTTGTCGGATCTTTGCTAGTTGTCCGTCAATATTCTCGTAATCAATTGGTTTGAAGCGTATCAGTAGTCCTTCTTTGAATTGTCACCATGAAAAGACTCCATAAGTATGTTCAAACCAGTCAAACTACTGTATAGCATCCCCTTCAAGATGTATAGCTATAATTTTCACCATTGATGCATCTGCGATTTTGTGGTATCGAAAATATCGCTGCGCGTGCGAGATCCAACCAATCGGGTCTCCTTCTTCCCATCTAAGGAAGTCCACTCTCATGCATGGATAGTTGGGGCTAGTCATAGAGCTTCCCCTCTCTTGGAAGTCATATCTTCAGGCTTGGTGCGATTGGGCAAAGCTCTCTCCTTGATGTGATTTCTTCAGGCTTAGTGGTCGGCCCAATCTGAGTTCGGTAAAGAGCGTACGAATCTTATCCTCCATTCACGCCTCGAAAGCTTCAAATTTAGCATTGATTACCTCCTCAGATGTCATAGTATATGCTGCCAAATCTATGATGTTAAGATCTCTCTTTTGTTGTCAGGTTAAAGGCATGTATTGGTTGAGAGAGGTGATGGTCGAAAGGGTTGGTGGATTGGTGGATGTAGGCTACGGTTTAGGCTTGTTTTGTGGCTATTTTGGGTGCAGTTTGAGAGTGTGGTTTGGTGGAGTTTTAGGGCTGTGGATGAAAGTTTTTGATCTGTGGTAGATGGCAGCAAAGGTTTGATAGAAATCATTGGAAGTTGCAGCAAGTATGTGCTATTTTGTAAGAGCAGAATTGTCATCGAAGAAACAGCGGTTTCTCGACGTAATTTCTACCAAAAACATGAGAGAATTGAGGAGGGAATTGATAGCAAAATCACAGATTATATGATAGCATGGATGACTAATTTAATCAAGAAAATTTCGGCAGTATAACAGCAAGGAAATTGGTGCAATTTGCGATAGCAGAATTCTCGTCAAAAAATTTCAACTGTTTATGATGAAAATTTACAGCAACACAAAATCAGTTTTAGAGATGAATTCCTCAATAGATCAATCTTAGATGGAAGCCAAGATGATCTATGAAGTGTATAATAAATTTTATTAAAAAAAGATTGCAAATAGATGGGTTAAGACAATAATATGCGGATGAAATTTTCTACAGCACAGATTTTTAAGTATAGCAGATTGGACATAAAAGATCAGTAGTTTATATTGAGATATTTTTTATGAAACTAAAGAGAAATCCACTATTAGGAAGTGTCAAAGCTATCATAAAAATTTCGTAGAGATTTGGATAGAAACAACATAGTATCAAGATCAAACAAACAGTGCTATGCGGCTGAAATTTTACAGTACAAATTTTCAAGTATAGCAGATTAAATATAAAATATCAATAGTTTATATTAAGAATTTTTTGACAAAACCAAAGGGAAATCTGCTGTTAGGAAGTATCAAAGATGTCATAAAAATTTCACAGAGATTTGGATAGAAAAAACATAATAGTAAGATCAAACAGTCGGTGCTATACGATTGGAATTTTGCAATGTATCTTTCGTCGTAGAGAAGAAAACATTATGACGAAAAGTTTATGCAGCAATATAGGAATAATTTTTTTTTGGGATTTTCAAATAAGGATAACTAAATTGCAGCAGTAAAGTAGAAAACTAGAACCTATTGCAATTCATGGGGAGATTAAAGGATGATCCGTGGTGGTGGAGATGATGGCGGAATTTGGCAACGATCTCTTAAGCAATTGTTGGAATTGCTTTGGGCGGTTGTGGAGGGTTGATGGATGGCTGTGGAAGGGCAGCAAGACGCCAAGAACGCTGCTCTGATACCAAGTGTTAGAACCCTTGTAGATTCTAAACTTGGGGTTGATCTCTTTAGGGGATCGGCCTCCTTGGAACTCTATAGGGGTTCCTCCCTCCAAGTTGTTGCTCAAAGGCTGCAGAAAAGATTCATCTATTTTTTTTTTTTTGATAAAGAAAAAGTAAATTGATTATGTGTAAAGTTTCTACAAATAGCTTTATCTATACAAGTCATAGACAAAGCCAAATAACTCATAGAGTGCGAATGCGATAGTTATGACTACACATGCTGTAGACTATAACTACCTGTGGGTACATTATTTGACATCATTCCCAAGATCTTTAGCTAATAGCAAAATTAAATTTGATAAAAATATCTTTTTCTCTTCGGGTGAAGTGCTCGGTTTTGAGATCATGCTCCATACAGGATCTTGAGTCTCTAATAATCTCTTTCAAGAGCTGAGCATTGTTTGTGTGTTGACATTCAAATATTCTATTACATCTCTCCTTCCACATCCACCAAATAGCGTATCTGAAAGTAACCTTTGCCAGTTGTGTAAGAAGCCCTTTTCTTGAGAAACATTGCATAAGGTTCGCCTAGTTCTTGGTGCAAGTTTGGTTGCGGCAGTCTATTGAGTTCAAATCGCTGGAGAATCTCCTTCCATATCCATTTTGTATAATCACAAGCAAAATAAAGGTGGTCAACAGTTTCTTCTTGTTGCAAACAAAGGGAGCATCGGTTAACATGATAGATACCTCTTCTTTTCATATTGTCTATTGTAGGTAGTTTATTGAGAAGGGCCTGCCATGTAAATAAGGAGTGTCTTTGTGATCCCGGTCGATTCCATGTCCAACTGTTTAGGACCCACTTGTTATTTCTTTGCCTAATTTGATTCCATGCGGATGTGACACTAAATTTGCCATTGTCATGAGGCCAAATAAGTATATCTGAAGAGTTGTTCCTAATTGGAATAGCTATGATAGTCGGCCAAAGTGATAACATTTCGGGAGAAATAAGATTAGGGAGACACCAGGTACCGTTAGCAATGAACTCGGAAACCTTCC
The DNA here is from genome assembly GCF_036884655.1 of Musa acuminata AAA Group. NCBI lineage: Eukaryota > Viridiplantae > Streptophyta > Magnoliopsida > Zingiberales > Musaceae > Musa > Musa acuminata. The sequence goes on along the minus strand of NC_088335.1, from coordinate 29,009,182 downwards.
AATCTTTGGGAGCCCCAAGATCTTTTCGTATTCTATCACCATATAATTGAAATATACTCTTCCCATTCACCTAAGGATCATACCACATATTAGTACTAGTTCCAGAAGACATTGCATACGAAATATGTTTGATTAGCCAATTCCTTGCCTTTAAAATTCCTTGCATACGAAAAGATTCATCTATTGCTTATGAAAAGAGGTGGAATACATGATTATTTATAGGGCTTCTAAACCCTAACTCCTAATAGGACTCTTACTTAAGACTCCTACTTCTAACCAACTCCTAATAGGACTCATACTCAAGATTCCTACTTCTTACTAACTCCTAATAGGACTCCTACTCAAGACTCTTATTCCTTTACAACTCTTTATTCTTCTCTAAGAAATAACCTCCTAACTCTAGCCGGCCACTTCACCTCTTTAATAGGGGTCGGCTTAGGTAGGTTTTACATGAATGTCCCTCTCAATTAGGACTCTCCTAGCTAGAGTCCTAACACCTCCTAACCTTAGCCGGCCACTTCACCTCATTAATAGGGGTCGGCTTAGGTAAGTTTTACATGAATGTCCCTCTCAATTAGGACTCTCCTAGCTAGAGTCCTAACAAAGACATTTTCATCAAGTCATGCTATCGAAATGGTATAAGTTATCACTTAGTCATCACTTCTCCCCCTTTGTCATCAACAAAAAGGGAATGAGACTTGAAGCACATAATTTGTGATTATAACATTAGGAATTCAGCATTGATCATACAAAAATTCATCATTCAAAATTAAGTATGCTAAAATATTTATGCAGAGTTCATCTTAAAGGAAAATTCAGCATTCATCCATTTTATCTAATCTCTTCTTTCTATAAATAACAAAAATTGTAGATGTACAAAGAAGATATTGTGATTTAAAAAAATTTTCAAGTAGTAACTCCAATAAGTCAAGATCATAATTCGAATACAAACTCATTCAAATTCAAATCGTCAACTTGAAACTCATAATCAAGCCATCAAAATCAATTTCGAGATTCACAAAATATCATAAAATCATTAATCTTGATCAGATGGGAGCGGTGTTTGACTCAAGATAGGATAAGGTAATTTAACGTGTCATTTAGAATCGAAAGAGAAGGATCAAATTCACCGAGGAATGGAGAGATGATGAAAAACTTTACGAAAAATCCATTCAAACAAGTTTATTCTTAGGGATAGTTTAACATACCTAATTCCTTCTAATGAATTCAAATTGGTCTTCATTCAAAGCTTTTGTAAATATATATGCTAATTGATGCTTTGTGTCAATGAATTCTAGAACAACATTATTGTTAAGGACATGTTCGCGTATGAAATGATGCCTAACGTCGATGTGCTTAGTTCTAGAGTGTTGAATTAGATTTTTGGTGAGACATATGATACTAGTATTATCACATTTTATGGGAACATTTTTGAAGTGAATTCCATAGTCTTCTAATGTATTTTTCATCCAAACAACTTGTGCATAGCATGCACTTGCAGCAATGTATTCGGCTTATGCCGTAAATAGTGTAACTGAATTTTGTTTCTTGGAAGTCCAAGAAACAAGTGCATGTCCTAAAAATTGGCATGTTTCGGATGTACTTTTTCTATCTATCCTACATCCGCCAAAATCGGCATATGCATAAGCTATTAAATCGAATTTTTCAGATTTTGGATACCACAATCCTAAATTTAGAGTTCCTTTAAGATACCTAAATATTCTTTTAACACTTTTAAGATGAGATAATTTATGATTTGATTAAAACCTAGCGTAAAGTCCTATACTAAACATAATATCCGGTCTAGTCGCGGTGAGGTAGAGTAGATTACCTATCATTCCCCTATATGTTTTTTGATCGAAATTTTCACTATTTTCATCCATATCTAACTTAGTCGTAGTACTCATAGGGGTGTTTATTGCTTTTGAATTATCCATGTTAAATCGTTTTAACAATTTTAATGTATATTTAGATTGGTTAAGAAATATACTATCACTAAGTTGTTTGATTTGTAATCCTAAAAAGAAAGTTAATTCACCCATTAAACTCATTTCAAATTCATGACTCATACATTTGGCAAATGATTCAAATAGTGATTAATCCGAAGAGCCAAAAATAATATCGTCAACATAAATTTGCACAATAAGAAAATTATTTTCAAAATGTTTGATAAACAATGTAATATCAACCTTGCCTTTGGTAAAATTATTTAAAATAAGAAAGGAACTAAGCCTTTCATACTAAGCTCTAGGAGCTTGTTTCAAGCCATAGAGAGCCTTAGTCAATTTGAATACATGATTAGGAAGAAGAGAATTTTTAAATCCGGGAGGTTGTTCGACATATACTTCTTCGGAAATAAACCATTCAAGAAGGCACTTTTGACATCCATTTGAAATAGTTTAAAATTATTACTACTAGCATAGGCAAGGAGCATCCTAATGACTTCTAATCTTGCCACAAGAGCGAAAGTTTCTTCGTAGTCGATACTGTTAGAACCCTTGCAGATTCTAAACTTGGAACTCTATAGGGGATCGGCCTCCTTGGAACTCCTTGGAACTCTATAGGGGTTTCTCCCTCCAAGTTGCTGCTCAAAGGCTGCAGAAAAGATTCATCTATTGCATATCAAAAGAGAAGGAATACATGGCTATTTATAGGGCTTCTAAACTCTAACTCCTAATAAATAGGACTCCTACTTAAGACTCTTACTTCTAACCAACTCCTAATAGGACTCCTAGTCAAGACTCCTATTCCCTTACAACTCCTAATTCTTCTCTAAGAAAACACCTCCTACATGAATGCCCCTCTCAATTAGAACTCTCCTAGCTAGTGTCCTAATAGAATGTCCCTCTCAATTAGGACTCTCCTAGCTAGAGTCTTAACAGTTTTAAATGGATGTCCCTCTCAATTAAGACTCTCTTAGCTAGAGTCCTAACAATTTTACATGAATGTCCCTCTCAATTAGGACTCTCCAAGCTAGAGTCCTAACAGACCTGCCCTCTTCAAATCAGCCTTGTCCTCGAGACTAATGATTCATGAATTCTGGGAATTTGATCTTCAAGTCGTCATAGTTCTCCCAAGTGGTATCTTCTATTGGTAGGTTCACCCACTATATTAGAACTTCATTAGTGGGTCGTCGTCGTCGAGTCACGATCCGTCGATCAATAATGGCACTTCGCTGGGTCTGGAGTTCTCTTTGGGTAGTCATATTTGGTGGGTGGCTTTGGGCTGTCTCCAAGCACCTATTTACAACTGTCTCGTCGTCGATTTGTGGGTGATATGCCATACTCCTTTTCAATTTAGTACCCTGCATATAGAATAACTTAGTCCAAAATCTACTCGTGAAGATGCAAGTAGAATTTATAATAAGCACAATGCGTCCCTTATAGTGTAATTCTTTTGAGTCCCAATTGTAATGAGCCACGGAGCTTGGTGCTTCCTCCAATTTTTTTATAATCTTACTAGTCTCTGAATCTTCCTGCCATTCCATCTTAATATCCTTAAGAAAGTTGCTGGTCGGAAGTGAAATGGCCGAAACTTCAGCTTGCTCGGGTAGCTGCGAAAGTGCATCTGCAAGAACATTCTCTTTCCCCTTTTTGTAAGTTATTTCATAATCAAATCTAAGAAGTTTTGTTACCCATTTTTGCTGCTCAGGAGATGATATCTTTCGCTCCAAAAAGTAACTCGAGGCTTTTATGATCGGTTTTAATTTGAAATCGACAACCGATCAAGTAGGGTCTCCACCTCGTTGCTGCGCGCACAATGGCAAGCATCTCCTTATCATATGTTGACTTATTTTGATGGGAGGGAGATAATGCCTTGCTAGTGTATATGAGTGGTTGACCATCTTGCATGAAAATGGCTCCAATTCCGACTCCAGATGCGTCGGCCTCAATAATGAAGGGTCGGTTGAAATCTGGTAGTGTTAGCACCGGCGTCGTTGTCATGGATGTCTTAAGTTTATCGAAGGCAGCGGAGGCTCTGTTCGACCATTGGAAGACATCTTTTTTCAGTAAGGAAGTAACTGGTGCACTAATCTCTCCATAGTTTTTCATGAACTTGTAGTAGTAGCATATTAAACCCAGAAAGCCATATAACAATTTTATGTTCTTCGGGGTTAGCCAGTTTTGCATTGCTCCAATTTTGAAGGGGTCTACTGCCACACCTTCCTCTGATATGATATGCCCAAGATATTCCACCTTCTTTTGAAGAAAGCAAAAATTCATAGTGGTTGTTGTGTGTTCAAAAGGTGGTTTTCGGTATATCTTCTTCGCATACTCGTATTTGATGATACCCGGATCGAAGGTCCAGCTTTGTGAAGATTTGTACTCCCTTAGCAACTCATCTACTACTATAATAGGGTATTTATCCTTGATGGTTATGCCATTGAGAGCTCGGTAATCAACACATAATCGCCATATTCCATCCTTCTTTCGTATGAGGAGCACCGGTGAAGAGTAGGGGCTGCAACATGGCCGAATAACTCCTGTTTTGAGCATCTCATTTACAATCCTTTCTATTTCATCCTTCTGGAGATGTGAATACTGATATAGCTGAGCATTTGCAGGAGATTTGCCTGGAAGAATCGTTATACAATGATCATGCCGACGGGTAAGAGGTAGGTTGCGCGGTTCGTCAAATATATCTGAAAATTCAGCAAGCAAAGGAAGTAGATTTGGATCTTCAAATTTTGTTGGCTCTCTCAAGTTGTACCAAAAAGCCGTTGTATGCTTTATGCAAAACCTTCTCTATTTATTGTGTGCAAATCGTCGTTACGTCGCCCTCACGTTTCCCGTGCAGTATCACTTGTTTCTCCTTACTATAAAATTTTATAATTATTTGCATAAAATTCCAAGAAATATCACCTAATGTCATCAACCATTTAATTCTGAGTATGGGCTCATGATCATCAAGAGGGAGGAGGAAGAAATCTGCAATTATCTCTTGGTCCTACAGTAATAGTTTCACTTGCGGGCACCTATGATCACACTTCAAAATCCGTCCGTTGGCGACCTTAACGACAAACCTGCTGCAATTCTCAATAGGTAAGTTCATATGGACAGCAACCTTACTCTTTAGGAAGTTATTAGTGCTGCCCGTGTCGATGAGAACAGTGATCAGTTATTGTTTGAGAAGGCCTCCAACTTTCATCGTTTGCGGGTTTGAGTAGCCAGCTAGTGTATGTACCGTAACTTCGGTCGGTTGTGGCTCTTCTTCTGCATCTTCTTCTTCATGTTCAAGGCTCTCTTTTGAATGTTCAATGACCTCTTCTTCTATCGGTTCAATCATAAGAAGTCCCCCTTTACTACAGCGATGCTCACGGCTCCACGACTCGTCACAATGCCAACATAACCCCTTCGCATATCGCTCCCGAAGCTCTTCTCTTGTTAAACTCTTTGGTGTAGGGACTTGGTCGATAGTAGGGGGGGCTAAGGGCTTCAATATTACTAGTTGAGGAGTGACCCTAGTCCTCCGAGATTCATGGTTCAATTGCTCCTCTTGATTTCGTGCGAAAGAGATGGCTGCCATAAGCGTATACGGTTGTCGCGCTTTAACTTCTCCTCGGATCTCCGGCTTTAAGCCCTCAATAAAGGTCCTCAATAGCTGTTTTTGAGACCAATCATGAGTTTGATTAGATAATCTTTCAAACCTGGTTTGGTACTCTTGAATGGTGGAGGTTTGTCAGATCTTTGCTAGTTGTCCATCAATATTCTCATAATCGATTGGTCTGAAGCGAATCAGCAGTTCTTCTTTGAATTATCACCATGAAAGGACTCCATAAGTATGTTCAAACCAGTTAAACCACTGTATAGCATCCCCTTTAAGATGTATAGCTGTAATTTTCACCATAGATACATCCGCGGTTTTGTCGTACCGAAAATATCGCTCCGCGCGCGAAATCCAACCAATCGGGTCTCCTTCTTCCCATCTAGGGAAGTCCACTCTCATGCATGGATAGTTGGGGTCAATCATAGAGCCCCTCCCTTGAAAGTCATCTCTTCGGGCTTGGTGTGATTGGGCAAAGCTCTCTCCTTGATATGATTTCTTCGGGCTTAGTGGTCAGCCCAATCTGAGTTCGGTAAAGAGCGTCCGAATCTTATCCTCCATTCGCGCCTCCAAGGCTTCAAATTTAGCATTGATTGCCTCCTTAGATGCCATAGTATATGGCCCCAAATCAATGATGTTAAGATCTCTCTTTTGCTGTTGGGTTAAAGGCATGTATAGGTTGAGAGAAGTGATGGTCGAAAGTGTTGGTGGATTGGTGGATGTAGGCTGCGGTTTAGGCTTATTTTGTGGCTGTTTTGGGTGCAGTTTGAGGGTGTGGTTTAGTAGAGTTTTAGGACTGTGGATGAAAGTTTTGGATCTGTGGTAGATGGTAGCAAAGGTTTGACAGAAATCCGTGGAAGTTGCAGCAAGTATGTACTGTCTTGTAAGAGTAGAATTATCGTCGAAGAAACAATGGTTTCTCGACGTAATTTCCACCAAAAACTTGAGAGAATTGAGGAGGGAATTGATAGCAAAATCATAGTTTATATGACAGTAAGGATATCTAATTTAATCAAGAAAATTTCGGCAGTATAACAGCAAGGAAATTGGTGCAAGTTGTAATTACAGAATTATCATCGAAAAATTTCAGTGGGTTACGATGAAAATTTGCAGCAACATAAAATCGTTTTTAGCGATGAATTTCTTAATAGATCAATCTTAGATGGAAGCCAAGATGATATATGAAGTATATAAGAAATTTCATTCAAAAAAGATTGCAAATAGATGGGTTAAAGCAACGATATGCAGCTGAAATTTTCTGCAGCATAGATTTTCAAGTACAGCAGATTTGACATAAAAGATCAGTAGTTTATATTGAGAATTTTTCGATGAAACCAAAGGGAAATCTACTGTTAGGAAGTGTCAAAGATGTCATAAAAATTTCGTAGAAATTTGGATAGAAAAAGCACAGTAGCAAGATCAAACAGATGGTGCTATGCGGCTTGAATTCTGCAATTCAAGTGCAGCAGATTGGACATAAAAGATCAGTAGTTTATATTGAGAATTTTTTGATGAAACCAAAGGGAAATCCACTGTTAGGAAGTGTCAAAGATGTCATAAAAATTTAGTTGAAATTTGGATAGAAAAAGCACAGTAGCAAGATCAAACAGATGGTGCTATGCGGTTGGAATTCTGCAATGTATCTTTCTTCGTAGAGATGAAAACTTTGTGACGAAAAGTTTATGCAGCAATATAAGAACGATTTTTTTTTTTTTTTTATTTTCGAATAAGGATAACTAAATTGCAGCAGCAGTAAGGTAGGAAACCAGAACCTGTTGCAATTCACGGGGAGATCAAAGGATGATCCGTGGTGGTGGAGATGATGGCGGAATTCGGTGACGATCTTTTAAGCAATTGTGGGAATTGCTTTGGATGGTTGTAGAGGGTTGATGGATGGCTGTGGAAGGGCAGCGAGACGTCAAGAACGCTGCTCTGATACCAGGTGTTAGAACCCTTGCAGATTCTAAACTTGGGGTTGATCTCTTTAGGGGATCGGCCTCCTTGGAACTCTATAGGGGTTCCTCCCTCCAAGTTGCTGCTCAAAGGCTGCAGAAAAGATTCATCTATTGCTTATGAAAAGAGAAGAAATACATGGCTATTTATAGGGCTTCTAAACCCTAACTCCTAATAGGACTCCTACTTAAGACTCTTACTTCTAACCAACTCCTAATAGGACTCCTAGTCAAGACTCCTATTCCCTTACAACTCCTAATTCTTCTATAAGTAAACACCTCCTACATGAATGCCCCTCTCAATTAGGACTCTCCTAGCTAGAATCCTAACAGAATGTCCTAACAAATATCCTATGGTCCTTGAGGAACTAAGTAAACTCTGTACTTAAGTACTCACCTCCTCGATCTGATCGAAGAGTCTTGATACTCTTTCCAGTATGGTTCTCCACTTCATTCTTATACTCTTTGAATTTCTCAAAGGCCTCGGTCTTGTACTTCATTAAGTACATGTATCCATACCTTGAGAAATCATCAGTAAAGGTAATGAAGTAGGAGTAATCAAAATGGCATGAGGTGACATGGGTCCATATACATCACTATGTATAAGTTCTAGCAGCTAAGTGGCTCTCTCAGTAGTTCCACAAAACGGAGAGTTAATCAGTTTTCCACGAAGGCAAGGCTTGCAAGTTGCATATAACTCTTAGTCGAATGGATTTAGATATCTATTATTTAGCAACTTTTGAATCCTTCCCTCATGGATGTGACCTAGCCTACAATGCCACAGCTATGCACTATTCACCTCATCTCGTTTCCTCGTAGACACACTTATATTCATGATATGTAGAGTAGTGTCTAGCATAAACAAACCATTATGCTATTCACCTCATCTCGTTTCCTCGTTTCCTCATCTCCCGAAATGTTATCACTTTGGCCGACTATCATAGCTATTCCAATCAGGAACAACTTTTCAGATACACTTATTTGGCCTCATGACAATGGCAAATTTAGTGCCACATCCGCATGGAATCAAATTAGGCAAAGAAATAACAAGTGGGTCCCAAGCAGTTGGACATGGGATCGACCGGGATCACAAAGACACTCCTTATGTACATGGCAGGCCCTTCTCAATAAACTACCTACAATAGACAATATGAAAAGAAGAGGTATCTATCATGTTAACCGATGCTCCCTTTGTTTGCAACAAGAAGAAACTGTTGACCACCTCTATTTTGCTTGTGATTATACAAAATGGATATGGAAGTAGATTCTCCAGCGATTTGAACTCAATAGACTGCCGCAACCAAACTTGCACCAAGAACTAGGCGACCTTATGCAATGTTTCTCAAGAAAAGGGCCTCTTACACAACTGGCAAAGGTTACTTTCAGATGCGCTATTTGGTGGATGTGGAAGGAGAGATATAATAGAATCTTTGAATGTCAACACACAAACAATGCTCAGCTCTTGAAAGAGATTATTAGAGACTCAAGATCCTGTATGGAGCATGATCTCAAAACCGAGCACTTCACCCGAAGAGAAAAAGATATTTTTATCAAATTTAATTTTGCTATTAGCTAAAGATTTTGGGAATGATGCCAAATAATGTACCCACAGGTAGTTATAGTCTACAGCATGTGTAGTCATAACTATCGCATTCGCACTCTATGAGTTACTTGGCTTTGTCTATGACTTGTATAGATAAAGCTATTTGTAGAAACTTTACACATAATCAATTTACTTTTACTTACCAAAAAATAAACAAACCATTATGCAATGTTCTTTTCATGATGATCTCATCATTTAATAATATCGAATTGTTGAATCTCGTATTTTGATGATGAAACTACTTGATATATGTTTATGATTTAATCTGCGTTTTGAGTGACGCAGGATGCTTCGATCTGGATGAGACAATTAAAGCAGGAAAATCATGTTGTGCCGGAGGAACATGTTAGAAGATTGGACGTCGGGCCGGTGGATCGGTGACGTATCGACGGAAGGCTTCGGGCCATGGACTCGGGCATCGGGCCAAGAAGAGCGGGTATTGAGCCAAGGATATCGGAGTTGCCGAGCCAACTGGCCGATTAGGCAATAGGTCGCAGGAAAGGACAATGCGTCGAAGAATCGGACGAAGCGTCGAGGGACCAATGACATGCCGGACAACTTGGTTAATTACTTAGGATTAAATGTCTCGATCGAAGTTTTTATTTTGAGTGTGCAGGATTAACTATGATGGAAGAAAAACATGCAGCAGGAGTTGCACCGGAGTCATGACAATGATCACGTTGGGGGTTCAAGAGCTCGACGGAAGTTCGGACAATCGTTGGAGGTTCTGCGGGAACAAATCCAAGAAGTCCAGAAGCTTGCCAAAGGAGCTCGTCGGAACTTGCCAAGTGGATCATCGCAAGTCCAGGAGTTTGCCGGAAGTCCGCAGGAGGATCACCGAGGGTTTGTCGGATGATCGACGGAAGTTCGCCGGAAACTCGCCGGAAGAAGCGATTGACGCACCGGAGCAAGCTGCAGAATTTGTCTTAGGAAATAATTGTAGTTAGCACATTGATTAAGTTAGAAATGGGAGGTGATCCCATTAGCTTAATCTTGGGGCAATTGGGCCCCTGAAGAACTCAAATTCGGCCGAATGGATCAACCCATTCGGACCCAGGTTGCTGTGGGAGGTGCAACCGCCCAAGCAGGGAGGTAGCACCGCCCAGGCTATGTCTCCCAGCGAGACTGGGAGGTGCAACCGCCCCAGCCAAGAGGTGGCACCGCCCCGAGCTCAGTCTCCGAGTGAGACTGGGCGGTGCAACCTCTTCTGTCAAGAGGTAGCACCGCCAGAGCTCAAGTTTCGAGCTCTACCAAGCGATGCAACCTCTCCAGTCAGGCGGTGCAACCGCCTGAGCTCGGTCTTCGAGCTCTGGCAGAGAGGTGGCACCGCCCAGAGGCTCAGTCTTCGAGCTCTGCCAGGCGGTGCAACCGCCCCAGTCAGGAGGTGCAACCGCCTGATCCCGGAATTCCGGGAATTGACATATTTGAGCTCCAAATTTGAACTGGGTTGGGGCCTATAAATACCCCACCCATTCAGCACTGAAAGCATAGAACACACACTCGAAATCTTGCTGTCTTTCTGTGGTTCTTAGAGCTCAAAACTGCTAGTTCTCCTCTTTCTGTTCTTCAAAGTTTGAGTTGTAAAGAGAGGAGAGAAAACTTCTGTAAGGGTTGTCTCCTAAGCCCGTCAAAAGGAGTGAATCTGTAAGAAGGTGGTTGGCCTTCGCCTATTGAAGGAAGGCCTTTAGTTGACGTCGATGACCTCATCGGTGGAGGAAGCCAAAAGTGGAGTAGGTCAAGATTGACCGAACCACTCTAAATCTCGGTTTGCATTTCCTTTGAGCATTTTACCTTCACTGCAAACTTCTCAATAGCTACTGCCCTCTGTGATTTTACGAACAAGTTTCAACGTTTAGACGTAAATCTGCGTTTAGACGTAAATCTGTGTTTTGACGTAAATCTGCGTTTAGACGTAAATCTGCTTTTTCGTATGATCATCATATTGCAGATTGCATTTACGTTTTGAGCTTTACCAATACTGCACACTGCCTTTATACTCCTGCTTAAACTGCGTCTTATCTAATCAAGTGATTTACGAATCAGTATTTAGACGTAAATCAGTTTCTTCGTACGAACGTCGGATTTCAGTTTGCACCAATATTCTGGTTTTCATCATAGCTGCAAACTGCCTGCTTAGTTTGACTTTAACCTTGATTAGTATTAACTTTCATACAGAAGTTGTTTTTATCGTTCGAACGCAGCTTTCGATTTTAATCGCAGAAAGTTTTCCGCTGCACTAATTCACCCCCCCCCCCCCCTCTTAGTGCTCTTGATCCTAACAATTGGTATCAGAACCTGGTTTTTCTCATTTCGGATTTACACCTGAGAGAAATGGCTCTTCATGGCTTTCAAAAGGGCTTTTCGATTTTTCGTCCACCGTTGTTTAACGGATTGGACTACACTTATTGGAAAACTCGAATGAGAGTTTTCTTGATTTCTATGAATTTGGAGTTTTCTTGATTTCTATAAATTTGGATTTATGGAATATCGTTGAAAATGGCTTTCATCTTCACTCTAAACCGATGAACGAATGGTCGGATTTAGAGAAGAAGCATTTTTCTTTAAACGCAAAGGCTATGAATGCCTTATTTTGCGCTTTGGACAAAAATGAGTTCAATCGGGTTTCTTTGTGCGAAACGGCTTTCGATATTTGGCGCACTCTTGAAATCACGCACGAGGGAACTAGTAGAGTCAAAGACTCGAAAGTTAATATTTTACTACATGATTTCGAGCTTTTTCGAATGCAACCAAGCGAGACTATAGGCGACATGTACACCAGTTTCACGGATGTCGTCAATAGTTTAAGAGCTCTTGGCAAATGTTTTTTGAATTCTGAACTTGTGAACAAGATTTTGCGTTCTCTTTCTAAGAAGTGGGATTCAAAAGTAACAACTTTACAAGAAACAAAAGATTTAAATATTTTTCCACTTGAAGAACTAATTGGTTCATTGATCACATATGAAATGATGTACAATGCACGTGAAGAACTTGAGAACCACCTTCCAAAGAACAGGAAGGATTTGGGACATAGAACATTTGAAGACCACTCGAGCATAAGCTCAAGTGATGGTGAACTTAAACTACAAATGAAACAAAAATTAAAAAGTAAAAAGAACGGAACTACTTGCTTTGAACGCAAGAAGAAGAACAAAAATTGGGATGAATCGAGCTCCTCCGAAGACGAGGAGAAAATCAACAAAGGCGAGGTGGCAAACTACGCCTTTACGCCTTTCGACACTGAGGTAATCAAAATGCCTTTAATTTACTTTGAAATTACATGATGCTTTTCATAAAGTATTTTTCTTTTTTATTTAATTTTCTTGAAAATTACATGTTTAATAATTTTATAATGAAAATACAAACAATTAGAAATCATACTATATGTGGTTAAGAAGTAATAATGTGTATCATGTTGATTTCCATTGTTATTTCTCGATTTTGAGTATATGAAACTATGTTTAATTTGAAGTTATGATTAATGAGTATATATTTGAAATTATGTATGATGATTCTTGATATTTATGGATTATCGATTTTCATGATAATAACAGTGGCTTTAAAAAAATTGATGCATGTTTTCATAAATGAAAAGGCATGCTAACATGAAATCGACCACTTAAAATGAAACACTTAAAAAGGGAGAAAATATATTATCAATGAAATCATGAATCTATTTATGTTATAAATTTTGTGAGCCATAAAAATGATTTTGATGATTTAAATTTGAAATGAGTTTTATCAAAATCATGATCTTGATTTATCAAATTGAATGAATTGAAAATGAATGATGATTTTTTTCTTGAATGATTGTGACTTGTATTCCTTGTATTCATGATATGATTTTTATGCAATTCTTTGTATTCATGAAATATTTATCTCATCACCCAATTATTTCTTTTCAATATTCCTCAAGTGATGATATGAATGCATGAGATATTCATGAATTTATTTTGATGTATGCAAATGAGAAGTTTCGATCATGCATGGTAGGATGCAATGTGACAAATTAATACCATGATGATTTGAAATATTTATGATTTGGAATGATGCATATGCTTTTTATTATGATAATGTATGATGTGTATCATGAATGCTTTAAAAAAAAAATTAAATAAATAAATGTTTATATCATGTTAGATGGTTTTACATATTATGCATGATAAGCTATAGTGATGAGTGAAACAATGATTGAAATAATATGAATGATGATTTGGAATCATGCATATAATAATGAGTTTATATGTTTTGAAAATGTGTATGTTTTAATTTGAAAATATAATGATGCACAAATGAGATTGATACTAACCTTTGTCATGATTTAAAAATTGATGTAAAGGGTTTTTTCCTTCTTTTTGACAATGACTAAAGGGGAGATAGCTAGCTTGCACAATTCAAGAAGAAAGCAAAAATTGCACTTCTCAAATGAGAAGAAATTGCTATCTTGAACATCACCAAGAAGTGCTATCTTGTAAGTCTCAAGACACACAAATGCAATCATGCAAAATTTGTAATTTTGCACATTATTAAAATTTATGATGCTTTGGTGATTATGCATGTTCTAAAATGTTATAAGATTCACTAGCTTGCATGATGTAGAACTTAGCTATATTGAACATCACCAAGGAATGCTCTCTTGCCTATCTCAAGAAGCAAAAAGTCAACTTGCACATCTAGCAAAACTTATATTTCAAGAAGCAAGAGTTGCTTTCTTGAACATCTCAAAATTGCTAGCTTACGGGCCTTAAAATATTAAAAATTTTTGCTAGTTTGTATATGGTAAACTTGCTATCATACTACCATGATGATGAGCATGCCTTATTTTCATGATTATATTTGAAAAACTATGGCAAAAATATGTCCGAATGATTAAACATCTTAAAATTATTTTTCGGACTTTTTTGATTGAATGATCAAATCACTTGATTGCCATAATGATTTTACACAATTACTTGCCATGATTACATGTTGGAAATTATGTGCTTGAATACAAAAATTTCCATGATAATAAGCATGTTTTACCTTCATGATTGTAATTGAATATCTCTAGTAAAACCCTGTCCGAATGTATGAAAGTGTCAAATTTCATTTTTGGATTTTCTTGATACATTATCCTCTTCCGAACTTAACAAGCATATGTCATATCAAGTTTAACTCACATCATTGATCTTTGACATATGGAATCATCTAGCAAATGCACTTATCATATGAAAAATATTTTTCGAGAAACATATTTGATGATTCCCTCTTATAAAAGGAAGATATTTCTACATACAAGGATCTGACTCACTTACATATCTTAATCCTTGCAAAAATGAAGTGTGCTTTAATATCTTATCAATTTGAACTTCACATATGGCTTTCCTCCTTCATGTAAAAAGATAACAAATAAAAAGGAAGAAGCAATAAAAGCTATCTCCATGTCATGTTTTCTTTGAGATGTTTGCTAAATTGGTATCCTATCACTCACTGTTGGAAAATGACATAAACCAACTTATGGCATCGCACTTATATTTAAAATTTGCTTATATCGTTCTCCTTGTTGTTGATGATAAGGGGGAGAAATATATAAATTGATACTATGAGTGCCATATTTGAAGAATATGAATAGATATCATGAATGCCATATTATGATGAGATATCAAAAGCAGCATTCATATGAATAGGTGCTATGAATGTCATATCATGTTAAGATATCAAGAACTTGAATCGTAATTTTACATATTGATATCTTACCATTTAATAATAGCAAACTTGCATGATGGTAACAATAGATATTATGTTTTTCATGCAATGAGTTAAACTTACATCACAAACACTTGATTGTGGTACTTATCCTATCACAAACACTTAAGGGGGAGAAGTATGTTGATGACATGACATGTTATGCATAAGTTTATGATGACATGTTGCTTGGATTTTTGAATCCAAGAGTTTCTATCAATATGGCATATTGATAAGGGGAGTTTGCTTAAACTCTGGGAGTTAAGGTTAACTCCGTTTATGATGATATGTTGCTTAGATTTTTGAATCTAAGAGTTTCTATCAATATGGCATATTGATAGGGGGAGTTTGTTTAAACTCCAGGAGTTAAGTTTAACTCCGTTATCAAGTGGTTGTCATCATCAAAAAGGGGGAGATTGTTGAATCTCGTATTTTGATGATAAAACTACTTGATATATGTTTATGATTTAATCTGCGTTTTGAGTGACGCAGGATGCTTCGATCTGGATGAGACAATTAAAGTAGGAAAATCATGTTGTGCCGGAGGAACATGTCAGAAGATTGGACGTCGGGCCGGTGGATCGGTCGACGTATCGACAGAAGGCTTCGGGCCATGGACTCGGGCATCGGGCTAAGAAGAGCGGGTATTGTACCAAGGATATCGGAGTTGCGGAGCCAACTGGCCGATTGGGCAATAGGCCGCAGGAAAGGACAATGCGCCGAAGAATCGGACGAAGCATCGAGGGACCAATGACATGCCGGACAACTTGGTTAATTGCTTAGGATTAATTGTCTCGATCGAAGTTTTTGTTTTGAGTGTGCAGGATTAACTATGATGGAAGAAAAATATGCAGCAGGAGTTACGCCGGAGTCATGACAATGATCACGTTGGGAGTTCAAGAGCTCGACGGAAGTTCGGACAATCGTCGGAGGTTCTGCGGGAACAAATCCGAGAAGTCCAGAAGCTTGCCAAAGGAGCTCGTCGGAACTTGCCAAGTGGATCATCGCAAGTCCAGGAGTTTGCCGGAAGTTCGCAGGAGGATCACCGAGGGTTCGTCGGATGATCGACGGAAGTTCGCCGGAAACTCGCCGGAAGAAGCGATTGACGATCCGGAGTAAGCTGCAAAATTTGTCTTAGGAAATAATCGTAGTTAGCACATTGATTAAGTTAGAAATGGGAGGTGATCCCATTAGCTTAATCTTGGGCCAATTGGGCCCCTGAAGAACTCAAATTGGGCCGAATGGATCAACCCATTCGGACCCAGTTTTGCTGTGGGAGGTGCAATCGCCCAGGCAGGGAGGTAGCACCGCCCAGGCTATGTCTCCCAGCGAGACTGGGAGGTGCAATCGCCCCAGCCAAGAGGTGGCACCGCCCCGGGCTCAGTCTCCGAGCGAGACTGGGCGGTGCAACCTCTTCTGTCAAGAGGTAGCACCGCCAGAGGCTCAGTCTTCGAGCTCTGCCAGGCGGTGCAACCACCCCAGTCAGGAGGTGCAATTGCCTGATCCCGAAATTCCGTGAATTGACAGATTTGAGCTCTAAATTTGAACTGGGTTGGGGCCTATAAATACCCCACCCATTCAGCACTGAAAGCATAGAACACACACTCGAAATCTTGCTGTCTTTCTATGGTTCTTAGAGCTCAAAACTAATAGTTCTCCTCTTTCTGTTCTTCAAAGTTTGAGTTGTAAAGAGAGGAGAGAAAACTTCTGTAAGGGTTGTCTCCTAAGCCTGTCAAAAGGAGTGAATCTGTAAGAAGGTGGTTGGCCTTCGCCTATTGAAGGAAGGCCTCTAGTTGATATCGGTGACCTCATCGGTGGAGGAAGCCAAAAGTGGAGTAGGTCAAGATTGACCGAACCACTCTAAATCTCATTTGCATTTCCTTTGAACATTTTACCTTCACTGCAAACTTCTCAATAGCTACTGCGCTCTGCGATTTTACAAACAAGTTTCAACGTTTAGACGTAAATATGCGTTTAGACGTAAATCTGTGTTTTGATGTAAATCTGCGTTTAGACGTAAATCTGCTTTTTCGTATGATCATCATATTGCAGATTGCATTTACGTTTTGAGCTTTACCAATACTGCACACTGCCTTTATACTCCTGCTTAAACTGCGTCTTATCTAATCTAGTGATTTACGAATCAGCATTTAGACGTAAATCAGTTTCTTCGTACGAACTGTCACGGACAAACTTCTCAACAAGGTGTTTGATGTAATGCTTATGTATGTCCGTGTCTTTTGGCATGTTCATGCCTTGTACAGAATGTAAAGGGGCGGCCGAAGGCTTAATAGTCCCATTTTAGTTGGGTTGGTGGCCTCTTTAGGCTTGTAAATAAAGGTTGTGTCATGTAGACACGTGCAAGAGCTTTTCGGTCTGTAATGGACCATTTTACCCTTTGTTGTGCAACTATTCAGAGCTTGTAAAGTCTGTTTGTAATTTGCATTGTCTATGAAGTGTTTTTCGGACATGTTTGCTTGTGGATCCCGATTGAGGCGTTCTCTTTAACCCGTTCTCTCTTTTGTTGGTCCTAAGGGACAATGGGAGGCTTCGGGGAGGCTGACCTTTGCGGACGGACGCGCGAGGGTGCCGCACGCCTTAGGCAAAACCAGCTAAGGTCGTGACATTATGGTATCAGAGCGGGACAAGCACTCATAGAAACACTTGACATGCAAACGTGGGGGACCTAGCGGGGCTGCGTTGAGGGCAGTCAGCACACGCGCGACCGTTTGAGGGAAAACGGGCATGGAGATGTAGGGAAAAGAGTCGCTCAGAGGAGCGGGCATCTGAGATTGGCATTCAGAGGAATGGCCAACCCTTCGCGCAAGAGGCACCACGAGAACAGGCAAGCTTGGAAGAATTTGGAGCGCACAAAGGTTGGGATGGCTGAGTTTGAGCTACGGCTCAACGTTGACAACTTTACTTGATGGTGCTCAAGGCAAGCGAGGCGCTTGGCAAAGGACGAGACCATGCAAAGTGGAATGAGTTGCTCAGCGACCGAAAGAGTTGTGCAAAGCTCACAGAGGTGAGGGGAATTGCTAACTCGAAGAATTCGGTACTCATGCATGGGCTTGTATGCGGACGATGGATTGTTCGTGGCCATCCCAAGGCGGTCGAGACTCGGCGCCATGGAGCATTGAAACTTTCTCTTCGACATGCGAAGGATACGTCCGGAGGAGGCTGAAGTGTGCAACGAGTTCAGCATGTTGCTAGGCCTTGAGGGGTGCAGCGGTGGCTGTATTGACGTGGAGGCGCAATCTAGCAAGTGCGTTTGCAAGAGGCAGAACAATGCACAGTTTGTTCAGCAGATCGGAGTAGTCCAAGGGGATGGTGGTCTCCGAAACGAAGAGAGATGTTGCTCCAACGGGACAGTTATCCAGGAGGGATAAGTCTCAGCTCTCCAGAGGGAGAATCATGTGCGACGGACTGCACATGTTGAGGAGGAGTACCTCAACAAAACAACAACTCCACGAAGCTCGATGGACTGAGCAAGCGGCGAGGAGTCGTCGCATGATCTCGCTTGAGAGAATGCATTGGTGGATGCATTGCGAGATCAAGTGGGGGAGCGACCCAAAGCAACTCAAATGGAGGCACACTTGGAATGGTGGGCGCGAGGGCCACCATCGACTCAATGCAAAAACGAGGAGCGGAGCAACTTGGGTATAACTTGGCGAAGTACCCAAGCCGCATGAAGGGAGCCAGCATAGAAGTTGGAACATGGAGCAGAGGCACAGTGCTTTCCCTAGACAGAGGTCAAGGACATGAACTCTTGCAGAGGCAGGAGTAGAATCATGCTGTTCCATGGGTCCTTCATTTTGACAGAGCGGACTCATCTTGCATGGTGCCAAAGACGAAGGGAGCTTCGGGGCACATGCACCTTATCTCGGAGGAGCATTCGATGGAGGAACTAAGGCGACTCAATTTGCGGAGGCGAAGTTGGGTACAGAAGGCCTTAGCACGGGGCAAGAGGACGCAGAGGCGGGTACTCTTGAAGAATATGCCACAGTGTTGCCATTCAAGTTGCTATGAAGGAAGCGGTGCGCAGTGGAGATTGTGCTGGTAGGGGCAGAGGTCCAGGATCCAGACAATGGTGCACAAATTACAGTGAAGTCGGTGGACTTCGGGAGCTACTAGGCGACGGACTGTCCTAGAGCGGTGCTTCATCTAGGTGTGACCCAAGAGTGGGTGGATGAAGGTCGATTGCCAAAGGAGCGAACAAAATCGAAGGTGGAGGAGACCCTGCGATGTATTGGCAGAGGCCACATATGGAGGGTTCACAATTCGAGTTTATTCCACAAGGATCAGAATGCAATAGAGATGTCACCAGGAGGCGACATGGTGCAGCGGATCGTGGTGGAACAGTTCGTGGCAATGCGACACACACGACATAGTCCCGTGAGGGATGAGATCATATGGAGGTATGATCGGGAGCTACTGGGAGCTCCGCTTTGGTGAACAACACGACGGCAAGAAGGGCTATGGATTCAAGGAGTGAAGGCCATGGTACCGCAAATGCGGGTCTTCCGGGTGTGCACCAAATTTTGCATCGGATGAAAACCTTGGTCATCAGCATATGGGGGCTGTGTTCCACCAAGGGAAAAGTTCGAATGCAAGTACCAGTGAGTTCCATGGGAGGGACTTGATCATGCAGAGGTATGATCGAAGCAGCTGGAGAGTTGGACTGCTCCAGAGCTCATATTCGCTTAAGGGAGCCCGACAAGTCAGAGGACAAGGTCGAGTAAGCGAACGTTGCTACCAAGGAAGCTAAGGAGAACAGAATCGGTGCTAACTCTACAATGTGATGGCAGAGGCCATGCTTGGGAGTTGCAGTCTGTCTTTCCATCGACCAAACGGACTGCTTGGAGAACACAGTGGTGTTGAAGCAGGGGGTCGAAAGGGGCGAGGAAGCGACGACGAGTCCAGAGGGACTTAGCTACCCAAAATCAAGCATCAGTCAGAATGGAGGTGGACTCAGAGGAGTGCCACAGAGACATTTCTACTGATCATGCAGAAAAGGGATACAGAGGCGAGGCGACGGATAGTAGGGCCATGGGCATGCCAGCGCCATGGTACCGCAGAGGTGGGACTTCCGTGCAAGTCATTGATCCCTTGCTCTCATGGAGGGAGAGCGCTTGGTCGTGAAAGGGGCCGAGGAGGTGGAGAATGCAGAGGCAATCTTCAAGTACCGAGACAAGGCTGAAGGGCAGAGGCCGAAGAACTTCGTAAGACCGGTGTCAACAAGTTTCTCATCAAGATAGCCGTAAGTGAAGGACTTCGGGTCATGCAAGAGTGCACGACCAAGGAACGAAGCAGGCAGTACGCGGTGCTGTACCTTTGCTACTCAGTGGAGTAGGCGGCAGGGTTGATGGAGAAGACGGTACAATCCCAAAGGCGACCTCATCTATCAGAGAATTACTCCAAGTTGGGGTGAAAACTTCCCGCATTCCAGAAGTTCAATGGCATTGAGAAGGTGAATCACAGTAGCCAACTCAACGCAAGGAGTGCAAACACTTCAAGTACTTCAGAAGTGTGAGCAAAGAGCAGGCGAAGGCCAGTAACCAGCTCGATGCATGAAGTACAATCTCGAGGAGGCGGGCGAAGTCAAGTAACCTTTGCCTTCTCAACTCTTAAGAGAATGGGCGAAACCGAGTACCCCAGTTCTCTTATCTACCCAGCAGAGGAGCTCTGCACAAGTTCAAAGACCCTTCGAAGATAATGGAAGACAATAGTTGTCAAATCCTCACCAACGGTGATCAGTGCTACTGAGAGTAGATTGTCCGCTTCATTTCCCAACGAAATGCCAATCGAAAGCGGAAGTGATGCGAACCTACTTGGATGTGACAACTAACTGAAAGAAGAGTCAATGAGCAGATTTTGTGGAGGAAGGACCCAAAACTTCAGAAGTTTGCGAGGCGATGCTCGTTAAAGCTCCAACAAGCATGGACCCAGTTCAAGCAGCATGTGGAAATTTTGAGAAACTGGCACAGTAAGAATGGTCTTTTCCTTCATTTGGTGGATCCGCAGGAATCAACGAGGATCAACACAACTCAGCCAACCCCACACCAGAGTCAGAGTCATTGGCGGGTTGAAGCAGCATGGCGGATCAAAGGTTCGACTACTCAGAAACAGCAGCGGAGAGAAGCTGGGAGCCAGGAGGCGCATTGCAGCTGGAGCAGAAGATTGAAGACTCAGCAAAGGCGAAGAGTTGCAGTGTTCACAAAGGCTTCGACGAGGACGTCGAAGGGATAAGTGGGGGAGAATGTCACGAACAAACTTCTCAACAAGGTGTTTGATGTAATGCTTATGTATGTCCGTGTCTTTTGGCATGTTCATGCCTTGTACAGAATGTAAAGGGGCGGCCGAAGGCTTAATAGTCCCATTTTAGTTGGGTTGGTGGCCTCTTTAGGCTTGTAAATAAAGGTTGTGTCATGTAGACACGTGCGAGAGCTTTTCGGTCTGTAATGGACCATTTTACCCTTTGTTGTGTAACTATTCAGAGCTTGTAAAGTCTGTTTGTAATTTGCATTGTCTATGAAGTGTTTTTCGGACATGTTTGCTTGTGGATCCCGATTGAGGCGTTCTCTTTAACCCGTTCTCTCTTTTGTTGGTCCTAAGGGACAATGGGAGGAGGGGAGGCTGACCTTTGCGGACGGACGCGCGAGGGTGCCGCACGCCTTAGGCAAAACCAGCTAAGGTCGTGACAGAACGTCGGATTTCAGTTTGCACCGATATTCTGGTTTTCATCATAGCTGCAAACTACCTGCTTAGTTTGACTTTAACCTTGATTAGTATCAACTTTCATACATAAGTTATTTTTATCGTTCGAATGCAGCTTTCGATTTTAATCGCAGAAAGTTTTCCGTTGCACTAATTCACCCACCCCTCTTAGTGCTCTCGATCCTAACACGAATAACCATTGTTCTTAAAAAACTAATTTATCTCCAGTAACTATCAAATATGAGATGGAGATAATGTTTTTGATAATAGAAAGAACAAAATAACATACGTCTAATGTAATAATAGCTCCAATAGGAAGATGTAGGGCAACCTCGCCAATAGCTACTATAGCAACTTTTGCTCCATTGCCCATCTTGAGGTCCATCTCGTCTATCTCTAGTCTCTTAGGCCTTGCTAGAACTTATAACGAATTATATATATAATAAGCACTACCGATATACAATACCCATATGTTATCATAAGAGTATGACAAATGGAGACTGATCATGAATGTACCTGAAGCTTCTCTAAGCTTCTGTTTCGCCCTCTCTATAAGGTACTCTTTGTAATTCCTCTTCCATTGCCCATCTTTTCTACAGTAGAAGCACTGGCCTTTGTCCTTTGCCGGATCTTTCTTAGCAACCTTTGCTTTACCTGGTCTGCCCGTGCCCTTGCCCTTCTTAAGGGACTTTACTGCTTTTCTTTTTTTTCTGGTCTCACTAGTGTAGAGAACTGGCTTCTCCTGATAGTGTTCTCTACCTCCCTCAACATATTGAGGAGCTCTGGGAGAGTCACCTCAAGCTTGTTCATAATAAAATTCATTATGAACTGTGAAAAGGAATCTATTAGGGACTGAAGCACAATGTCCACACATAAGTTATCCTCTAGGACCATTCCTAGACTTGTGAGTTTCTCTATCCACTCAATCATCTTTATGACATGGTTCTGAACCGATGTCTCCTCAGTCATCCTAGCGCGGAAGAGGCTCTTGGATATCTCATATCACTAACTCATTCCCTATTCCTCAAACAATTTACGGACATGTAGGAGAATGGATCTGGCATCCATCTTTTCTTGTTGTCTTTGTAACTCAGGAGTCATAGACGCTAACATGTAAAATTGAGTAAGAGTGGAGTCATTAATGTACTTCACATAGGAGTGATCTCATCCTCACTTGCCCCTTCCTCGAGCATAGGCATCACTATATCAAGGACGTAAATGATTTTTTCCATCGTCAGAACAATTCTCATGTTGCAGAGCCAATCCGTATAATTTGGAACAGTGAGGCGGTTGACATCAAGCATGCCATATAAGGGATTTGAATGTGACATTTTCAAAAATAAAGATATAGCAAAAATGAATAACATACAGATTTTATAAAAATAAAAATAATCAAGATATGGAGTTCTATCTTAATATGCTCTCACTATTTTATTAGAAAGTCACGCGACACCCTTAGCACGTGAAACGAAAGTCATCGGCAGACTTCTAGTGGAGATCAAGATCCAATCAGCGTCTTAGTGTAACCTCGAGGGACTTGACCAATCACGCTAAGCCCAAAAGGTAGGCAACTCTTGCCGATCATAACTCCTTGTGATTCCCGTCATGTTTAGCCTCCGAATCACCATGGTCTCGAGGGACTCGACCATCGTTACAAGATGAGTCTGATTCGATAATATACCCTCAAGGAACTCGATCAAGCATACCATGTCCTCAGGTCACCGGTGACTTCTCTATGTTATAAGCAAAATAGCAAATCATAATATAGGTGAGCCTCGAGGGACTCGATTAACTCAACCTACACCGGGAATCGGTCCCTACCTATAACGATGGAAGGCCACATGGGTCAATCTAATTGCCTCACATTTACCGACTTAATATTATCGAGAGAGGGGTTTCTATGATTTGGTCTCCTAATATGACATATCACACATATACATATTTAATATATATCTACATCGCATGCAAATATATATACATATCTAGTATGTGCATAAGCAATCACACCAGATGATTATAGACCACAACCTAATGTGATCAGGCCTGAGCCAGTGGGCCTAATCACTTACATCAAGATCTATATGTACAGTGATGCATCTCCATGCCCTGTGATCGTCCATCTCATCCTCGTCAGTTCCATTGACATCTCGACGTATCTCCATGTATCACGATTGTTCGTCTTGTGGGTCCCGCTATCGCTTCCACGCTCCCGCTACGCTCCTCATATAATTACAACTTAATCATAAGCATGCATGCCCGACAATAAATGAGAAATAAAATGGAGGCTCGCAGGCCCCAATAATAATAATCACACGTACATACATCACACGGTCTATGATCATCCGTCCACACATCATACATCACATGTATAAATCATCATCATGTAGGACTACTAGTTAATAATAAAATAATAATCAATTAAATATTTTAATTAATTAATATTTTATGAAATCAGGGACATGTAAGGAATTTTTTGAATTCTTAGGGGGTATTTTCATAATTTAAATAAAAGGATAGGATTGGAATTTCTTAAATTTCGAGGGGCAAAACTATCTTTTGCCCAGAAAACCCTAATCCCCTTTCTCCCTTTCCACTACTATAGTCGCCGCCGCCCCTGCCACCCTGTCGGTGGCAAGCTATGTGGCGGAGAGCGGGGTCGCTACCCTCGCTTGCGGGCAGCACGCCCGCTAGCGATGTTGCCCCTATAGGTGGGCACCCCCGCGGGTGCCGCCGCCTCTACAGGTGGTTCTGCCCGCGGGGCAGCGCCTGTAGGCGATGCTACCGCGACGGGTGACCACCCCTATGGGGGGGGTTTTTGCCCGTGGGAGCAGCGACCGTAGGCACCGCTGCACTGCTGCACCTCATACTGCGGGAGAAGCGGTCGTAGGCACCGCTATGCCGCAGCGCCTCAGCCCGCGGGTTGCCAACCTCGTCGGCCGTAAGCCTGCTACAAGCAGGTCATCGGTCGGCTGCTACAGGCATAGCATCGGCGCTATGCTGCCTGGCTGTGACTGCCGCTGCAAGTGGCTACGGGCATGCAGATTGAGGGCAACAATTGTTGCTTCCCTTCCTTGCTTTTGCGTCAACAATGTTGACATCAAAATTTTCTCCAAAATGCAACATACGCAGTTCAAAACCAATCTATCGAATGAACAACCTGGCTCTGATACCATTATTGGGAAATCTTGGGGGCGACATCACATGCACAATGAAAGAATAAGAAAACAAAATCCCTAATTTTCTAAAAAGATGTTCGTCATCATGCAAAGATTGGTGCAAAAAAAATCCGCAAAACAAACTGCGTACATAGAAGATTGTGTTACTTAGGGAGATTGTATATCCCTGAATCCTTGTAGATCTCTAGGAGAGGGTGAAGGAGGTCAAGCATCCTCCTCTCTAGTGGTGATCCATATAGTAAGGTTGCGATGACGCTCCTCAAAACTTTAGGCCTGCTTTGAGGTAAGAGGGGGAGGAGAATTGGAGAGGCAAACAAAAGCTTTAGCCTATGAACCACTGAATCCCTCCTATTTATAGAGGTCCCTTGTCAAACCCTAATGGATCCTCCCCTATTTGGTATTAAATCTGCATCCAACTACCCAAGCCTCTTAGATTAGTGGATCTCTATCCAATAATCTCTTGTGGGCTCTTATTTGATCTCATCCATAGGATCCAATATTTTAAGGGCTTATTGGATATCTAATAAGTTAGGGGCTTCAGCAGATATCTCATATCCGAACCTCTACTCATCGCAACGCCTACCATATGTGTGTGACCCTCTAGGCCCAATATCGAGCTGGCCATGAGTCATATCTGTTAGAACTCCTTCTAGCTAAGTGAATTATTATCTATATAATAATTTACTCGACTCATCGACTACGAATGTACTAGGCCACTATGCCATAATCCCGAGACGATACAAGGGAATCCAATCCATTGGACCTGTCTATCCTCAGTTATCGTGTACTTATAGTCCTTCGTCCATCTAATATCTCAAAGACCATATACCGGGTATGGTATTGTCAGACCCATACGATTTCTATTCGAGTCTCACTCTAATCGAATTCTCCTAGAGAACCCTTTCTCTCTCAATCTGAATGACCCTAACCAGAGATTTGTCTGAGTAAGAACACATGAGATATTCCTCTCATGACGTCGATAGTGGATGATCCTTTATCGACACTCAATAGCCCTCATAAGGTCAACTATCACTACCAATGATTGGTTGTACTAGATCTGGGACATCAAAACCTATAAGTATGGTATCAAAGAATGAAGCACTCATACAGGACATCCTTGGTGTCTCAAGTCTAAGAACCAGATACACCACTGAGATTATGAAATCGCTATATGACAATAAGGCATCATCAACCATCTAACATTATGTAAGCGGATCAATCAGTGAACTCATTCTCCAATGATTATCTGTAATATATCCCTAGTGTCCTCACATAAGCAGCTATGAGACCAACTACATCCATCATATGGACGGGTTTACAGCACATCAGTCTGTTTGATTATCTCGATGTCCCTCTCGAGTAACCTATGACCGGGATTATTTAGGATCTATGTTGAAAGGTGAATCGGTCTCATTATCGTGATCTCATCATGATCCGATTCCCACTACACAGATCCAAGGACATCATAATAGTGATAAATGTCAAAATATAATAAGCAAAAAGATTTCATGTCAAGTCACACGTGCCATCACTCACGTGATTTGCTTGCTGGGCACCTATGACTAGCAAATTAGACTTTGCACTAAGGAGATCGGATATTGTAGGAAGTCATCATGCCGATTGGGCAATACACCGAAGGAGAGGACAAGACACCGAAGGATTGGACGAAGCATCGAAAGAACCAATGACATGCCAAACAACATATGATTTATGCTTTGTAACAATTTATCTAGATAGAATTAGTTTGGACCTTTAATTGAGTTGGTTTGAATGTAATTAGGTTAACTCAATTAGGGGCCCATTGGGCCTAAGGTGAGGCTTTTTTGGGCCAAGAGAAAGGCTCATTCAGTGACCCAAGAGTTGGGTCAAGTGATGGCACCACCGGTCCAAGCGGTGGAACCGCCAACGACTCAATCTCCAAGACACAATCTCTGAGACTGTGTCAAGTAGTGGTACCGCCAAGTGTCAGTGCTGCAAGCATTGATACCACTTAGCACAAGTGGTGGTACCACTAATACCCCAAAATCTCAGAGATTTAAATTTTGGCTCTAATTTTTGGAGTCATTTGGGGTCTATAAATACCCCAATCTTTCATGCTTGAGAAAGTAGAACAAAACTCTGTAATTCTAAAGTTGTAAACCCTTGTAAAGTGTAGAGTCTCTCCTCCTAAAATTTAGAGACTATTCTAAGGGAGAGTGTGAGGGAAACTTTGTAAAAAGGGGGTATAAAGGTTCTCTTCTGAGCCTGTCAAAAGGAGAAAAGAGTTGTAAGAGAGTAGTTGGTCTTCACCTATTAAAAGAAGATCATTAGTAGATGCTGGTGGCCTCAACGAAAGAGGAATCGAGAGTGGACAAAGGTCACGATGACCAAACCACTATAAATCCAGTGTGCTCATTCCTTTTGCTATTTACTTTTATTGCTTACTGATTTTAATGCTCATTACATTCTACAAATGTTTTCAAGTTAAGCCTCTTTCTGATATAAAATTTTTCGAACGATCATGCCGACGGGTAAGAGGTAGGTTGCACGGTTCGTCAAATATATTTGAAAATTCAGCAAGCAAAGGAGGTAGGGCGACCACTGTAGCGGCGACGACACTGTAGCGGCGGCCAGATCTAGGGCGACCACTGCAACGGCGACGACACTGTAGCGGCGGCCAGGTCTAGGGCGACCACTGTAGCGGCGACGACACTGTAGCGGCGGCCAGATCTCCCTAGGGCGATCTGACTCCTGCAGCATCGGCTTTCTCCCACGGGCGACGGGTGACGACACTGTAGCGGAGATCTGATTTCCTGCAGTGTTGGCTGTTTCCCAAGGGCGACGGTACTGTAGCGGCGGCGACGACACTGTAGCAGCGACGGTACTGTAGCGACGACGACACTGTAGCGGCGACGAGATCTCCCTAGGGCGATCTGACTCCTGCAGGGTTGGCTTTCTCCCACGGGCGACTATACTATAGCAACGATTTGATCTCCCTTACTGTAGTGGTGATCGGATCTCCTGCAGCGTCGGCTTCTAGTGGCGACCAGATCTCTCTAGGGCGACAGTACTGTATCGGCGATCTGATATACTGCGATGGTGGCTTTTCCCTATGGAGACGATTCTATAGCCGCGACCAGAAGAGGGATCAAACATGGCAGCGACGGCCCCTAGGGCTGGCGACGGTGGCGGGAGGGTTGATACGATGGTAAGACTCCCTACCGTTACCCCTCAATTGGCTCCTCCTCCATATCCTCTCCAGAGAGAAACTCCTTCGACGAAACAGCATCGAAGTAGGTCGCGCTCTAGATCGCGGCAGCCTGCCCTCATTTCCAGTGACCCTAGGCCTTGGACTAGCCTCTTCAAGGCTCCGGTTGGAAGTCCGGATCTAAGCTTGGAATTCTTTACTCCAAAAGTTCAGGCTGATAAGAAGATTGCTGTATACGAGACTACTGATTCAGCAGAGCTTATTGAGACATGGTCTATGGCGATTGTTGGCTATGTGGTAGGTCTCAAAACATCTTATTTCCCACTATCATCATTTATCAAAACTCGATGGGGAATATCGTCATTTGATCTTCATATGCTGGAGAACGGATTCTTTGTTTGCAAGCTATACTCTGAAGAAGATTTACAACGGGTCCTCGAAGGATTCTGGACTATTCGTGGCCATCCAATGATTCTACGACGTTGGTCTCCTGATATCCGTTTGGAGTTAGATAGCCTACAGTCTATTCCATTATGGGTATCCTTTCAAGGTCTTCCTCTACATCTTTGGAGTCGACGTTTTATTACAAAGTTATGCAGTAGCACCGATGGTGGCGAAGACTATTGAGCATTCCGACTTGCAAGGACAGCACCGTGGACAGAAAGACAAATCCAAAACTATATCTCTTCCTATAATGTCGGAGCCTTCCACAACAGAGGTTTCCGTTGGTACTAGTGGACAGGAGAAACATAAGTCAGGAACTTCATCTCTTCCAATATCATTGGATCCGTCCACAATAACTCAACAAACTCAGGCCCAAACAAATCTCGCCAGCAAGGATATTCTTCCTCAACAAACTCAGGCCACAACAAACATTGTCAACAAGGATATTCTGTCTCAACAAACTCATGCCCCAACAAACCTCTCTAGCCAGGCTACTCCAACAAGTACTACCCAGGATATTGTGCTGCAACAATCTTATCGTGCATCAACAAACCCTGCCAATCAAGACCACATGATTCAAGGTATTTTAAAGTTTAAAAATCTGCAAGCTGTAGATGAAGTGGATAAATATAGGAATAAAGTCATAAAAGGTAAGGATATTGTGCGGGAGGAAAATACAAAACCGAAGGATAAGAAAAAGGATGGTACAGCCCATCCAAAGTCGTAAGATGAATACCTTACCACCTTTTCATTTCTTTATTACTGATGAAGATAACATGCTGGAATGTTCGCGGACTTAATAAGCCGGAGAAATGTCGGGAGCTCAACAGAATAATCAAGTCTGCCGCATGTGATATTGTTATTCTAGTAGAAACGAAAATTAAACAATCGCGCATTCAAGCTCAAAAGAATTTAATATGGCCGGACGCAGAACTGTTTACCAATGACTCAAATGAAACTTTTGGTAGAATATGGGTCTTATGGCATCCTAACTCTATTAATGCTTGGTTTATTTCTGCTACTGATCAATTCATTCATCTTAAGGTAGAGGACAAAAAGAATGGCTGTCAATTCAATTTCATTGGTATATATGCTTCAAATAGTATGCAAGAAAGAAATACGCTTTGGTTTGACCTGACTAATATTGCAAATGGCTGTCTCAATGTACCTTGGATTGTTCTTGGAGACTTTAATACTGTTCGGTACACAAATGAAAAAGAGGGGGGTAGACAACTTTCAGAAAGCCAGCTTCAAAGTTTTAATGATTACATTGACACTGCAGCTTTGTTTGATATGAAATCTGTGGGTAATTGGCTCTCCTAGAGTAATCAAGGTGCAGCTAACAGAAAAATAATGGCTCGACTTGATAGGTGTTTGATTAATCATGAATAGTTAACAGTTTACCCAGATTCACTTCTTGAGTATGGTGCTCCTTTGTTTTCTGACCATTCTTTAATGTATATACACGTAGACAAAGCGACACCAAGAGGCAAGAAACCGTTTAGATTCTTTAACATGTGGAGTACTCATCCTCAATTTCTTGATGTTATCAGATCTGCTTGGAATGTTAACGTGCATGGATCCCCCCCTTACATCTTATGTCAAAAGCTCAAAGCCTGCAAAGCAGCACTAAAGGAGTGGAATAGAAATACCTTTGGCAATATTACCACCACTGTTCAATTTTGCAAGAAGGAACTAATGTCATTGCAACATGAGCTGCAACTTCAGCCAAATGATGAGAATATTATCTACAAAGAGACAGAAGCTAGAAATAACTTCATGCAAGCCTTAAAACAGGAGGAAAGCTTTGCAAAGCAGAAGTCTCGACAGCATTGGCTTACACTAGGAGATTCAAATACTAAATTTTTCTATGCTTCAATTGCTACTCGAAGGGCTGTTAACCATATCAGCAAATGCAGAGACAAAGATGAAAATCTTATTGAGAATTTAGATGAGGTTAAAGCACACACAGAGCAATTTTTTTATTCCTTACTCAATCAAGCTGGGAAAACTAATAACATTAATGTGGAGCCGACTAGAAAACTTGATTCGGAAGCTATTTCAATCCTCAATGCCCCAATTACAGACGACGAAATTGTATGTGTTGTCTTTAAGTCACCAAAGCACAAAAGCCCAGGTCCAGATGGATTTCCAGCTGAATTTTACCAAACTGCTTGGTCTATTATTGGAAATGATGTGATCAAGGCTTGCAAACATTTTTTCTCTTCAGGTCAAATTCTTAGAGAGATGAATTATACTTTTATTTCTTTAATCCCGAAGAATGCAGGGGCTGATTCACTAGAGAACTATTGACCCATATCATTATGCAACTTTATTTATAAGATCATCTCCAAAGTATTGGCAAATAGAATGCAAAAGGTAATACACAAGATCATTAGCCCAAATCAAGCTGCTTTCATCAAAGGGAGAAGTATACATCATAACATTTTGCTTGCTAATGACTTGGTCAAAGATTTGCATTCAAAAGCAAGAGGGACAAAAATATGTTTTAAAGCTGATTTACAGAAAGCCTTTGATTCAGTTAATAGGAAATTTATCTATAAGATGCTCCTCGATATGAACTTCTCACAGCAATGGGTTAATTGGATTCAATCTTGCCTGGAAACTCCAAAGTTTTCGATACTCTTTAATGGCTCACCTATTGGTTTTTTTGGGAGCACGAATGGCATCCGACAAGGTGATCCACTCTCTCCGTATCTCTTTACTATTGCGATGGAAGGACTTAGCTGTATGTTGGAACATGCAGTCTTAAATGGCAGCATTAAGGTACCCAATGCTGGCTCTATTCATATATCACATATAACATTTGCAGATGATTTACTTATCTTTCTCCTAAATGATCCAACTTTAGTAAAGAACCTGGCTACTATTATGAATGACTTTGGTATGATTTCTGGACTTCAGTTAAATCATGCGAAAAGTAAAGTATATATGAGCCCTTATGTTGAGGATAAGGTCTTTATTGCACAAACTTTGGGGGTTAGTGAAGGAAGCCTGCCAGTTCCTTATTTGGGTCTCCCGCTCATATCCACAAGCATTCACAAAACCACTGTCAGCCTATTCTGCAAAAAATAAAGAATAGAATTTCTTCTTGGAAAAATAGGCTTCTATCAAAAGCAGGACGACTCGAACTCATCCGTTCTGTATTGCACTCCTACTCTATATATTGGTGTAATGCATTTCTTTTGCCTGCTGGACTTCTCCAAGATATTGAACGGTTATTAATGAACTTCTTCTGGAATGGCACAAATGATAAGGCAATGCATATGGTAAATTGGGATAGCATTTGCAAACCGAAAGATGAAGGGGGGCTAAACTTGAGAAATACTAGAGATTGGAATCAAGCAAGCCTGGTACAACAATTGTGGGATCTTTTGCAAAACAAATGTTCCTTATGGTCACAATGGGTTTCTGCTAGGTATCTTTCAAAGGAATCAATCTGGGAAATTTCAATAAGAACATACCACTCTGCAGCTTGGAAAGGAATTTTAAAGGCAAGGAATTGGCTAATCAAACACATTTCGTATGCAATCTCTTCTGGAACTAGTACTAATATGTGGTACGATCCTTGGGTGAATGGGAAGAGTATATTTCAATTATATGATGACAGAATATGAAAAGATCTTGGGGCTCCCAAAGATTGGAAGGTTTCCGAGTTCATTGCTAACGGTACTTGGTGTCTCCCTAATCCTATTTCTCCCGAAATGTTATCACTTTGGCCGACTATCATAGCTATTCCAATCAGGAACAACTCTTCAGATACACTTATTTGGCCTCATGACAATGGCAAATTTAGTGCCACATCCGCATGGAATCAAATTAGGCAAAGAAATAACAAGTGGGTCCCAAGCAGTTGGACATGGGATCGACCGGGATCACAAAGACACTCCTTATGTACATGGTAGGCCCTTCTCAATAAACTACCTACAATAGACAATATGAAAAGAAGAGGTATCTATCATGTTAACCGATGCTCCCTTTGTTTGTAATAAGAAGAAACTGTTGACCACCTCTATTTTGCTTTTGATTATACAAAATGGATATGGAAGGAAGATTCTCTAACGATTTGAACTCAATAGACTGCCGCAACCAAACTTGCACCAAGAACTAGGCGACCTTATGCAATGTTTCTCAAGAAAATGGTCTCTTTCACAACTGGCAAAGGTTACTTTCAGATGCGCTATTTGGTGGATGTGGAAGGAGAGATGTAATAGAATCTTTGAATGTCAACACACAAACAATGCTCAGCTCTTGAAAGAGATTATTAGAGACTCAAGATCCTGTATGGAGCATGATCTCAAAACCGAGCACTTCACCCGAAGAGAAAAAGATATTTTTATCAAATTTAATTTTGCTATTAGCTAAAGATCTTGGGAATGATGCCAAATTATGTACCCACAGGTAGTTTTGATATATCTGGATAAATATTTTCTATATTGATTATAATTATGAGTTATAGTCTATAGCATGTGTAGTCATAACTATCGCATTCGCACTCAATAAGTTACTTGTCTTTGTCTATGACTTGTATAGATAAAGCTATTTGTAGAAACTTTACACATAATCAAAGTCTTTTGAACCAATGAACAAATGGAATATTTTGAATAAGAAGATTTTTTCTTTAAATGCTAAAGTAATGAACGCTTTATTTTATGTTTTAGACAAAAATGAGTTTTATCGAGTTTTATATGCAAAACTACATATGAGATTTGACACATGCTCAAAGTCACACACGAAGACACAAGTAAGGTTAAAGAGTCGAAAATTAATCTTTTGATTCATAGCTATGAATTATTTTATATGAAACCAAGCGAGACCATTGGAGACATGTACACTTGATATCGTCAATGGTCTAAAAACACTTGATAAAAGTTTATCTAATTTTGAATTTGTTAATAAAATACTAAGATCCCTTCTAAAAAGTTAGGATCCTAAAGTAACTACAATACAATACAAGAAGCAAAGGATCTAAATAATTTTTCATTTGAAGAACTTATTGGGTCTTTAATGACCTATGAAATGAGCTATATGCCACAAGATAAACATGGGAATAACCTTCCAAAGAATAAGAAGGATATGACATTGAGAACTAAAGAATACCACTTGAGTGATAACTCAAGTGATGATGATGATGACATAGAACTTTTGATGAGAAAATTTAAAAAATTCATAAATCAAGAAACTAAGAACAAAAATGAACTTAAAAAAAACACAATAACTTGCTATGGATGCAATTGGCCGGAGCACCTCAAAATTAATTATCCATAAGTGAAAAAGCTATAAAAGAAGAAGAAAGCACTCAAAACAATATGGGAGGAAACAAATACATTCGAAGATGAGGAGCAAGCCAACAAAGATGAGATGTCAAACTATGCTTTGGTGACTTTCGACAACACGATAAGTAACTTAAACAAACCCCCTTTACCTTCATTCGTCTTTGAATTCAAATCTTAATCTTTAAAGTAGTAAATATTCTATTAACCAGAAAAAAATGATAACATCTTCTTGATAGGGTCACAAGTTTCTTCCACCCAAGCTTCAAATCTATTACACAGTAGTAAATTACTCTAAAAATAAATATAAAATAAAAACATATTAGTTACCACACATGTTGGTAGGAACCTCAGAAATATAAAATGGGGGGGTGGGCATACTTCTCTTTCTAGTGATTTTGATTTTTTTAAAAATTAATTAATGAGCATGACTATTGCATGTTAATTCTTTATACTAAGTATGAAAAATTAGATTCACTTTAGAAGGAAAATATATTACTACAACAAATAATAATAAAAGAAAGACCATTGGAATTAAAATGATTATTAAAAAAATAAATCTTTTGTTTGAAGATGTTTTAATATGTCACATACTATTGATCATGATAATTTTTCATGATGATACTTGTTTTTCGGGTTTAAACGATGATGCATGGTTTGGCTTAGAAAACAATAGCATGAAATCAATCACATAGAGGAATGCATTAATTTTTCTTGAAAATGACTCTATCCCCAAAAGCTTATTAAATTTTTCAATAAGAGATTAATGAATCTTTTTATGTTATGAATCTTGTGAACTATGAAAGTGATTTTGATGATTTAAATTAAATGTTTTATTAAAATCATGATCCTAATTTATCAAAATTTATAACTTGAAATCGTTTATGAATCAAGATATCTTATTATGTGTTCTCGTATTATTCGTTCTTATTAAGATTTATCTAAATGAATCATGGTTTCTCTTTTAATTTCTTAGAATCATAACTTGAATTTTTTTATAAATCAAGATTTTTTATGATTCCTTCTTTTACTAAAGAGGAGAATTATGCAAACAAACTATGATCTTGATAATTATAACTTGAGATTTTTATATAAATCAATATCATTCACTATGATTCTTTAGTTTAACTAAAGAGAATGTTTATTCAAATTTTTCTCTTGATTTCTTGGAATTTATAACATAAGATTACCTTTGAAGATCATTGACTATTTAATCTCCTAAGATTTCTTTTTATTATTTACTAAAGAGGAGATTTATCAAAAATGACTCATGGTCTTTTACTATTCATGACTTGATTTTTCATTTTTTATGATTGAAATATTGATGTAAACTTATCGTTGTTATTAATATTTGTTATGATCTAAAAATTGATGCAAAAAAAAAAATTTTGTACCATTGTATTCTTCCTTTTGACAATGATAAGGGAGAGAAAGTATTGCTAGCTTGCAAATTTCAAGAAGAAAAAACTTGCTAGCATACACATTGTAAAGAGAAGCAAAAAGTTGCTATCTCAAAAGAAGAAAAATTTCTGCTAAACTTCACATTCTCAAGAACTTGCTGCTTGCATATCACAAAATGAAGCAAAGAATTTGCTAGTTTGCACATTTCAAGCAGAATCAAATCGATAGCTTGCAAGAGATGAAAGAATTTACTATCTTGCGCATCTCAAGAGAAGCAAAAGTATAAACTTGCACATCTCAAGAAGCAAAATTTACAAACTTATACAACTCAAATTGTTGCTAACTTGTATGTTGTAAAACTTACATATCTCAAAAACTTGCAAGATGCACTTCTCCTTTTTGTTGATGATAAAGGGGGAGAAGATATGATGATGAGTTGACTCATGCATGGTATGATGTACTTTTATGTTTTAAAACATTACATGATTTTCTCAATTTAAAGGTTCTATCAATATGACATATTGATAGGGGGGAGTTTTGTTTAAACTCTATCATCAATTAGTTATCATCATCAAAAAGGGTATGATTGTTGAATCTCAGATTTTGATGATGAAATCAATTGATGAATTTATGATCTAATCTGCATTTTGAGTGATGCAAGACTAGCTTCGATTAAGGAGAGGTAAATTGATTAAAGTAGGAGAAATCAGACGTTGGGCCAGGGTTAAACATATTAGAAGATTGGTTAATGTGCCGTTAGAAGAACTTTGTACCATGAGTTCAGGCATCGTGCTGGAAGAAATATAATTTGCACCAAGGAGATTGAAGATTGCAGGAAGTCAATATGTCCATTGGACAATATGCCGAAGGAGAGGACGATGTGCTGAAGGATCAAACGAAGTACCGGAAGGACTAATGATATACCGGAAGGACTAATAATTTGTCTAGATCGAATTAATTTCGAGTTCTAATTGAGTTGATTTGAATGTAATTAGGTTAACTCAATTAGGGGCCCATTAGGCCAATGATGAGGTTGTTTTGGGCCAAGAGAAAGGCCCATTCAATGACCTAAAAGTTAGGTCAGGTGGTGGCACCGCTAGTTACGATGAAACCATTAGTGGCTCAGTCTCCAAGACACTATCTTCGAGACTATGTCAAGCGGTGGTACCGTCTAGTGTTAGTGCTGCAGGTAATGGTACCACCCAGCACAAGCGGTGGTGCCGCTAGTACCCTAAAATCTTAGGGATTTAAATTTTGGCTCCAATTTTTGAAGTCATTTGGGGTTTATAAATATCCCAATCTTTCCTACTTAAGAAATTAAGAAAGTAGAACAAAACTCTGTGATTCTAAAGTTGTAAATGTTAGGACTCTAGCTAGGAGAGTCCTAATTGAGAGGGACATTCTATTAGGACTCTAGCTAGGAGAGTCCTAATTGAGAGGGACATTCTGTTAGGACTCTAGCTAGGAGAGTCCTAATTGAGAGGGACATTCTGTTAGGAGGTTTTTTCTTAGAGAAGAATTAGGAGTTGTAAGGGAATAGGAGTCTTGAGTAGGAGTCCTATTAGGAGTTAGGGTTTAGAAGCCCTCTAAATAGCCATGTATTCCTTCTCTTTCAATAAGCAATAGATGAATCTTTTCTGCAGCCTTTGAGCAGCAACTTGGAGGGAGGAACCCCTATAGAGTTCCAAGGAGGCCGATCCCCTAAAGAGATCAACCCCAAGTTTAGAATCTGCAAGGGTTCTAACATCTGGTATCAGAGCAGCGTTCTTGGCATCTCGCTGCCCTTCCACTGCCATCCATCAACCCTCCACAACCGCCCAAAGCAATTCCCACAATTGCTTAAGAGATCATTGCCAAATTTCCGCCATCATCTCCACCACCACGGATCATCCCGTGAATTGCAACAGGTTCTGGTTTCCTACCTTACTATTGCTGCAAATTAGTTATCCCTATCCGAAAATAAAAAAAAAAAAAAAATTCGTTCCTATATTGCTGCAAATTTTCATCATAAGTTGCTGAAATTTTTTGACGAGAATTCTGCTATCGCAACTTACACCAATTTTCTTGCTGTTACTTCCGAAATTTTTCTTGATTAAATTAGACATCCTTGCTGTCATATAAACTGAGATATTGCTATCAATTCCCTCCTCAAATCTCTCAAATTTTTGTGGAGATTTCGTCGAGAAACCGCTGTTTCTTCGACGATAATTCTACTCTTACAAGACAACACAATTCTGCAGCAAACTTTCACGGATTTCTATCAAACCTATACATGCCTTTAACCTGTCAACAAAAGAGAGATCTTAATATCACAGATTTAGAGTCATATACTATGGCATCTGAGGAGACAATCAATGCAAAATTTGAAGCCTTTGAGGCACGAATGAAGGATAAGATTCGGACTCTCCTTACCGAATTTAGTTTAGGCCGACCACCAAGCGCGAAGAAATCACATCAATGAGAGAGCTCTAACCAATCACATCATGCCCAAAGAGATGACTTCCAAGAGAGGGGAGGCTCTATGACCGACCCCAACTATTCGCGCATGAGAGTTGACTTCTTGTTTTTGCCGAATGACATATTTGGCATTGCTTCACATGTCTATCCACATCTCTGAACATTTTAGGCCAGTAGAAATTTGATTGAACAAGAGCTAGAGTCTTGTCCCTACCGAAATGTCCTCCCAAAACACCATCATGAGCTTCAGCTAGAATTACTTGTCTCAAAGAACAAGTTAGAACACATAAAGCATTAGCTTGAAAAAGAAAACCATCAAAGATCGAAAATTGTTGAAAGGAACCTGATTTGCAATTCTGCCATATCGAGCCAAAATCCACATCATTCTCATATAGATCTTTGAATGTTTCAAATCCAACCACTTTGACTTCCATTGCTGATAATAAAGAATGCTTTCTGCTCAATGCATCAGCAACTACATTTTGAACACCAGATTTGTGCTTGATTGTAAAGTTGTAAGATTATAAGAACTCCACCCAAGCTGCATGCCTCTTGTTTAGCTTGTGCTGATGATTAATGAACTTTAATGCCTCGTGATCAGAATATAGAACAAATGGCTTGGCGAGAAGATATTGACTCCAATGAGACAAAGCTCGATAAATCGCATAAAACTCCTTATCATAAGTAGAGTATTTCTTTCTTGTATCATTCAGCTTTTCACTAAAAAATGCAATGGGCCTTCCGTCTTGACTCAAAACAGCACCAATTCCCACATTAGATGCATCACATTCAACTTCAAACACATTATCAAAATTTGGTAGAACTAAGATAGGAGCCTCAGTAAACTTTCTTTTCAAAAGCTCAAAAGCATCGTTAGCCTCACTAGTCCATTTGAATTTGTCACATTTCAGACATTCGGTGATTGGAGCGACAATAGAGTTGAAACTCTTGATGAATCTTCTATAAAAAGATGTTAAGCCATGGAAACTCCTCACATCATGTAAAGCAGGTGTTGGCCAATTGAGAATAGCTTCAACCTTACTTTTATCCATCATGATTCCATCTTTTGAAACAACATACCCCAAAAACACCACACTAGAAGTAAAGAAATCACATTT
The DNA here is from genome assembly GCF_036884655.1 of Musa acuminata AAA Group. Lineage (NCBI taxonomy): Eukaryota > Viridiplantae > Streptophyta > Magnoliopsida > Zingiberales > Musaceae > Musa > Musa acuminata. Next base: position 28,970,568 of record NC_088335.1, on the reverse strand, counting down.
CTTTATATTAGCATAAAGTTTTTGCTGCCTCAAAATAAGAAAGATTTCTTTCAGATGACTCATATGCTCCTCTTCACTTTTTTTTTGGTAAGTAAAAGTAAATTGATTATGTGTAAAGTTTCTACAAATAGCTTTATCTCTCTTCACTCTTGCTGTACACCAATATATCGTCAAAATAAACTACAACAAATATTCCAATGCATGGCTTAAGTATGTGATTCATAAATCTCATGAATGTGTTAGGAGCATTAGATAGTCCAAATGGCATAACCAACCATTCATATAAGCCTTCTCTAGTTTTAAACGCTGTTTTCCACTCATCTCCGGGCCTCATTCTTATTTGGTGATAGCCACTCCTCAAATCAATTTTTGAGAAAATACAAGTACCACACAATTGATTAAGTAAGTCATCTAACCTTGGAATAGGAAAGCGATAGTCCACTGTGATTTTGTTGATGGTGCGACTATCCACGCACATTCTCCAAGAACTATCCTTCTTAGGCACTAACAAAGCAGGAACCACACAAGGACTCATGCCCTCCCGGATTAACCATTTTTTAACCAATTCATCAACTTGCCTTTGAAGTTCTTCATGTTCTTTAGGACTCATTCTGTACGCAGCCTTATTAGGTAGAACAGCCCCCGGAATAAGATCAATGTGATGTTGAATGTCTCTCAAAGGTGGAAGGTCATGTGGAATCTCTTCCGGTATAACATCTTGAAATTCTTCTAGAATTGGTTGCATGATTTTCGGTGTCTCCTTATGTTGTTCGTTCTCCTCTACTACCATTAGGGCCAAAAACTTGACCGCCCTTGTCTAATTCATATCTGCATTCTCTATAAGAAATAAAAGCACTAACTTTCTTCTTTGGCGCACTGATTTCGGAAGGTTGTAATGGAGCTAAGATAATCTTCTTTTCATTCACTTTAAAAGAATAAGTATGTTTATAACCATCATACAATACTCTTCTATCATAATGCCAAGGTCTTCCCAATAGTAAATGACAAGCATCCATAGGGGCAACATCACACCATACTTTATCTTTATAATACTTGCCAATAGAAAATGAAACTAAACATCTTTTAGTTACCTTGATGTCATTTCCTTTTTGCAACCAACATAATTGGTATGGATGTGGATGAGGGATCGTATCCAACTTCAGCTTCTGCACCATCTCCAAAGAAACCACGTTCTCAAAACTGCCACTGTCGATGATCACCAAGCACACCTTGCCAAGAGAAGTGCATTTAGTATGAAACACATTTTTTCTCACCCAACTTTCATCGTCGGCCACATATGACACTTGTAAACTATGTTGCAATACAACAGACAAACCATGATCAGCATAAGTAATCTCTTCCTCATCATCATCGTATTTTGGTTCGTCGTCAGCTTCATCTTCGCCTCCATCACTTTGATCTTCAACCAAAGTTACAATCCTCCTATTTGGACAATCCGAAGCAATATGCCCAAAACCATGACATTTGAAGCATTTTCGACCACTTGGGGTAGAAGAATTAGGTGTTTTTTTGTTGCCAGCAGCCTCTTCACCCTTTTCTTGCACCTTTGATATCACCTTGCTTTGGACAGTAGGCTTGGAACTTCCTCCTTTTGTGTAGCCTTCTTTTGAGCCATACCGAAAACTCTTTTCAAACTTCTATTGCTTTTCAACTTTTAATGCTAGCTTGCTCACATCATTTAAAGACCAATATAGCTGTAGCTGTACAACTTTAGCAATCTCATACTTCAGACCTCCTAAGTATCTTGCAATTGTTTGCTCTTCCGGTTCCACAAGCTCTCCTTTTAACATCAAATTATCAAATTCTACAGTGTACTCCTCCACACTAAGATCTTTTTACTTGAAATCATGTATTTTGAGAAAGATCTCTTGTCTATAATTATCAGGTAAATATTTTCTCTTTAGCTCCCTTTTCATTTTCTCCCATGTAACGATCTTACTCTTCCCCTCACGTTCTCTTTGTTTCTTCAGATTTTCCCACCAAAAAGATGCATTCCGCCTGAGTTTGAGTGCCACAAGTTTGACCTTCTTTTGTTCTGGTGGTTCATGAAAATCGAAGATTCTTTCTACTGTATTAAGCCAATCGATAAAGTCATCAATATTTATTTTCCCTTCAAATTCTGGAATATCAAATCTGGGATTATATTTATTCTGCCACTCGTCTTGGACTTCATTTCTTCTCCGACATCTTCTTGACTCCCTTGGAAGATGAGGTGTTTCATCATCAGAAGTAAACTGTCGAGCATCATTTTCATGCTGGTTGTGTCTACTTTGAAGTTCGTCGATTATTTCATTTTTTTCTTGTATGCTACGCAGTAATTTTTGTAGCTGCAGCCTCAACGACTCAGCGTCATCTTCGTAGTCGCTACCTTCACCAACTACATCGTTTCCATTCCGCCTTGCCGTGACCTCTAGCCTTTAGCTCTGATACCAAACTGATACCTGGGAGGGTAAAAATGCAGAATGAATTTCCAAATAACACCGATGGAAAATTTGTTCAGATAGAAAATGTCATAGTAGACAAGGAAGAACTGATACCAGAAGCACTAACGAAGCAGCTTAGATAAAAACGAAAAGTAGCTCACTACCAAGTTTAAAATCGCAATGGGATACAGAAAGTTCACCACCCAACGGAAATTAAACGAGGATACAGAACTAGAAAATAAAAGACTTTTTTTTTTGGTAAGTAGAAAATAAAAGACTCACCACTCAAGGACGCATCCAAGAGATACAGAGTTTAAGGGGTTCTCTAAGAGCTTCTGCCCAGATATCATCAGTTTCTTAAAATCCTTTCTAAGTCCTAAACACCAAAATAAATACTAGTGCATGAAACAACCCTTCATGCATAGGGAATTTCGAAATTAAGTGTTTACAGCTACTAACCAACTATTTTAATGCACTCATTGGTAATGAAGAAATGTTCACAGCTGCCAACCAACTCCTTTAATGCATTCCTTTGTCTTGAAGAAAAGCACCTTGAAACAGCTTTAACTTTGTGCAAAGAATATGCTGATGAGCTGTCATATTTGAGTGTGCTGAGATAAAGATTATGAGGCATCATTATTGACTGAAAAAGATACTAGATCATAATCAAGGCTCATATAATCAGATTGTAGTAAATTAGACACTCCCGTGTCACCCGGAGGACTAAGATCACTCCACGACATACAATACTAAAGCCCCTCAGCCCCCCCTACTATCAACCGAGTCCCTGCACCGAAAAGGTTAACAAGAGAAGAACTTCGGGAGCGATTTGCGAAGGGGTTATGTTGGCATTGCGATGAGTCGTGGAGCCGCGAGCATCGTTGTAAAAAAGGTAGAAGAGAGCCATGAACATGAAGAAGAAGATATGAAAGAAGAGCCACAACCGACCGACATTATGGTACACGCACTAGCTGGCTACTCAAATCCGCAAACGATGAAAGTTGGAGGCCTTCTCAAACAATAGCCGATCACCATTCTCATCGACACGGGTAGCACTAATAACTTCCTAAATAGTAAGGTTGCTGCTCGGATGACACTGCATATTGAAGGTTGCAGCAAGTTCGATGTAAAGGTTGCCGACGACAGAATCCTAAAGTGCGACCAAAGATACCTGTAGGTGAAACTATTACTGCAAGAACAAGAAATTATCACCGATTTCTTCCTCCTACCAATCGATGACTATGAGGCAGTGCTTGGTATAGAATGGCTGACTACACTAGGTGATGTCTCTTGGAACTTTTCTAAATTAATTATAAAATTCTACTGTAAGGGCAAACAGATCATCCTACACGGGAAGCACGGAAGCAACGTTACCACTGTTTCGACCCAACGAATGGAGAAAGTTTTGCACAAGGTAAATAGTGGCTTTTTGATGCATCTCCAGCCACAATAAGAAGAGAAGAAAATAGAAATTGAAGATCAAAATCTTGCCTAATTGCTTACTGAATTTGCCGACATATTTGCTGAACCGTGCGGTCTTCCTCCTTCTCGGCAACATGACCATCGAATTCCAATCCTTCCGGGCAAGCCACCAGCGAACACTCGACCATACCGATATCCTCACCTCCAGAAAGATGAAATTGAAAAGATTGTAAAGGAGATGCTTGAAATATGGGTGATTCGGCCAAGTTGCAGCCCCTATTCCTCACCGGTGCTACTTGTACGCAAGAAGGACGGAACTTGACGGATGTGCATCGACTACCGAGCTTTAAATGGCATCACTGTCAAGGACAAGTACCCAATACCAGTGGTGGATGAACTTCTTGATGAATTAAAAGGAGCTCGAGTCTTCACGAAGTTGGACCTCCGATCCGGTTACCACCAAATTCGGGTATGTGACAATGACATTCCAAAAACTACATTTCGCACACATAATGGCCATTATGAATTCTTGGTAATGCCTTTTGGACTCACTAATGCTCTTCAACCTTTCAAAGTCTCATGAACGATATTTTTTGAAGCTTTCTTCGTAAATTTGTACTGGTCGCTATTTGGTGGATGTGGAAGGAGAGATGTAATAGAATCTTTGAATGTCAACACACAAACAATGCTCAGCTCTTGAAAGAGATTATTAGAGACTCAAGATCCTGTATGGAGCATGATCTCAAAACCGAGCACTTCACCCGAAGAGAAAAAGATATTTTTATCAAATTTAATTTTGCTATTAGCTAAAGATCTTGGGAATGATGCCAAATAATGTACCCACAGGTAGTTATAGTCTACAGCATGTGTAGTCATAACTATCGCATTCGCACTCTATGAGTTACTTGGCTTCGTCTATGACTTGTATAGATAAAGCTATTTGTAGAAACTTTACACATAATCAATTTACTTTTACTTACCAAAAATTTGTACTAGTATTTTTCGATGATATTCTCGTTTACAGCCTTTCTCATGAGACTCACTTTCAGTATTTACGGATTGTTTTGACGATCCTTCGGGAGAATACTCTTTTTGTAAAGCAACCAAAGTGCAGCTTTCTCTAGCAAAAAGTAGAGTACCTTGGGCATATAATATCAGAAGAAGGAGTAGCGGTAGACCCAACAAAAATTAAAGCTATTTGGGAATGCAAGGCTGGCCGAAACCTACAAATGTGAAATTACTACGGGGGTTCCTTGGACTAACGGGCTACTACCGAAAATTTGTTAAGGACTATGGGAAAATCAGGGCACCACTCACTTTTTTACTGAAAAAAGATGCTTTCCAATGGTCAAACAAAGCCTCTGTTGCCTTCGACAAACTTAAAGCAGCCATGACAACGATGCCGGTGCTTGCGCTACCAGATTTCAATAGACCCTTCATCATTAAGGCCGATGCATCTGGAGTTGGAATTGGAGCCGTTCTCATGCAAAATGGTCGACCACTCACATACACTAGCAAGACATTATCTCTCTCCCATCAAAACATGTCAGTATATGATAAGGAGATGTTTGTCATTGTACATGCAGTAATGAGGTGGAGACCCTACCTGATCGGCCGGCAATTTCAAATTAAAACTGACCATAAAAGCCTCAAGTACTTTTTCAAGCAAAATATATCATCCCCTGAGCAGCAAAAATGGGTAACCAAACTTCTTGGATTTGATTATGAAATTATTTACAAAAAGGGGAAAGAAAACGTTGTTGCAGATGCACTCTCACGGCTACCTGAATAAGCTAAGGTTTCAACCATCTCCCTTCCTACCACCGGTCTCCTCGAGGATATTAGGGAAGAATGGAAGAAGAATCCAGAGATCAGCAACATCATAAAAAAATTGGAGGATCCAAGTGCAATAGCCCACTACACCTGGGATTCGAGGGATCTACGCTATAAAGGTCGCATTGTGCTTATACCTGACTCCCCTTGCATCATAATCATTTTGCATGAAATGCAAAATTTCATGCAAAATTTTGCATGAAATGCAAAATTTCATCCAAAATTTTGCATGAAAAACTTACCAAAAAAAAAAAAATCATTTTGCATGAAATGCACTCCATACCTTCAGCAGGGCACTTTGGATTCCTCAGAACCTACAAAAGAGTGAAGCAAAATTTTTATTTGAGAGGGATGAAAAAAATTATTGCTGAATATGTGGCACAATGTGATGTATGTCAACAGCACAAGGGTGAAACTGTGGCAAATACAGGGAAGCTACAACCACTGCCCATACCAGACTCAGTGTGGACTGACATCTCCATGGACTTCATTGAAGGGCTGCCATCTTCCAAAGGTAAAAGCACGATTCTCATGGTGGTTGATCGACTTACGAAATATGCTCATTTTTGTGTTGTGAGAAATCCCTACACTGCTGCTAGTATTGCCCAGATTTTCATAGAAAATATTGTTAAACTGCATGGGATGCCAAGGTCCATCATAAGTGATCATGACAAGATCTTCACTAGTAAATTTTGGACCGAGTTATTTCAGTTACAAGGCACCAAACTCAAGATGAGCACAGCGTATCATCCACAAACTGACGGCCAAACAGAGGTGGTAAATAGGTGCTTAGAGACGTACCTCCGGTGTTTTGCTAGCGACCGACCAAAAGAGTGGGCAAAATGGCTTCCCTAGGCCGAATGGTGGTATAATACTACATATCATTCATCTACAAAATGTGCCCCTTATGAAGCATTGTATGGTCGACCAGCTCTTGTGATTCCAAAGTATATAATTGGCTCAGCCAAGGTAGACGACACTGTAGCAGCGATCTGATTTCCTGCAACGTCGGCTGTTTCCCAAGGGCAACGGTACTGTAGCGGCGGCGACGCCACTGTAGCAGTGACGTGGTGATCGGATCTCCTGCAGCGTCGGCTTCTCCCCAAGGGCGACGATACTATAGCGGCGACCATATCTCCCTAGGGCGACAATACTGTATCGGCGATCTGATATACTGCGACGGTGGCTTTTCCCTATGGAGACGATTCTATAGCCGCGACCAGAAGAGGGATCAAACATGGCAGCGACGGCCCCTAGGGCTGGCGACGGTGGCGGGAGGGTTGATACGATGGTAAGACTCCCTACCGTTACCCCTCAATTGGCTCCTCCTCCATATCCTCTCCAGAGAGAAACTCCTTCGACTAAACAGCATCGAAGTAGGTCGCGCTCTAGATCGCGGCAGCCTGCCCTCATTTTCAGTGACCCTAGGCCTTGGACTAGCCTCTTCAAGGCTCCGGTTGGAAGTCCGGATCTAAGCTTGGAATTCTTTACTCCAGAAGTTCAGGCTGATAAGAAGATTGCTGTATACGAGACTGCTGATTCAGCAGAACTTATTGAGACATGGTCTATGGTGATTGTTGGCTATGTGGTAGGTCTCAAAACATCTTATTTCCCACTATCATCATTTATCAAAACTCGATGGGGAATATCGTCATTTGATCTTCATATGCTAGAGAACGGATTCTTTGTTTGCAAGCTATACTCTGAAGAAGATTTACAACGGGTCCTCGAAGGATTCTGGACTATTCGCGGCCATCCAATGATTCTACGACGTTGGTCTCCTGATATCCGTTTGGAGTTAGATAGCCTACAGTCTATTCCATTATGGGTATCCTTTCAAGGTCTTCCTCTACATCTTTGGAGTCGACGTTTTATTGCAAAGTTATGCAGCACTCTGGGACAGCCACTCTACATCGACAAAGCAACAGCTGCTCAGACGAGATTAGCATTTGCACGAGCATGTGTACTGGTTTCTTCCGACGAAGATCTTCCAAATGAGGTTTTCTATCGTGATCTTGACGGGAACACTCGGAAGGTACATGTCTCATATTCTTGGAAGCCACAACGATGTCAGCATTGCTTATCTTTTGGTCATGCAAATGGAGCTTGTCAGCAAACTCCAAAACAAATCACAAAGGTCTATCGACCACGTCAAGCACCTCAGCAACAAAGTGAGTCTTCTCTAATGGCAGTAGCACCGATAGTGGCGAAGACTATTGAGCATTCCGACTCGCAAGGACAGCACCGCGGACAGAAGGACAAATCCAAAACTATATCTCTTCCTATAATGTCGGAGCCTTCCACAACAGAGGTTTCCCTTGGTACTAGTGGACAGGAGAAACATAAGTCAGGAACTTCATCTCTTCCAATATCATTGGATCCGTCCTCAATAACTCAGGCCCAAACAAATCTCGCCAGCAAGGATATTCTTCCTCAACAAACTCAGGGCACAACAAACATCGTCAACAAGGATATTCTGTCTCAACAAACTCATGCCCCAACAAACCTCTCTAGCCAGGCTACTCCAACAAGTACTATCCAAGATATTGTGCTGCAACAATCTTATCGTGCTTCAACAAACCCTGCCAATCAAGACCACATGATTCAAGGTATTTTAAAGTTTAAAAATCTGTAAGCTGTAGATGAAGTGGATAAATATAGGAATAAAGCCATAAAAGGTAAGGATATTGTGCGGGAGGAAAATACAAAACCGAAGGATAAGAAAAATGATGGTACAACCCATCCAAAGTCGTAAGATGAATACCTTACCACCTTTTCATTTCTTTATTACTGATGAAGATAACATGTTGGAATGTTCGCGGACTTAATAAGCCGAAGAAATGTCGGGAGCTCAACAGAATAATCAAGTCTGCCGCATGTGATATTGTTATTCTAGTAGAAACGAAAATTAAACAATCGCGCGTTCAAGCTCAAAAGAATTTAATATGGCCGGACGCAGAACTGTTTACCAATGACTCAAATGAAACTTTTGGTAGAATATGGGTCTTATGGCATCCTAACTCTATTAATGCTTGGTTTATTTCTGCTACTGATCAATTCATTCATCTTAAGGTAGAGGACAAAAAGAATGGCTATCAATTCAATTTCACTGGTATATATGCTTCAAATAGTATGCAAGAAAGAAATACTCTTTGGTTTGACCTGACTAATATTGCAAATGGCTGTCTCAATGTACCTTGGATTGTTCTTGGAGACTTTAATACTGTTCGGTACACAAATGAAAAAGAGGGGGGTAGACAACTTTCAGAAAGCCAGCTTCAAAGTTTTAATGATTACATTGACACTGCAGCTTTGTTTGATATGAAATCTGTGGGTAATTGGCTCTCCTGGAGTAATCAAGGTGCAGCTAACAGAAAAATAATGGCTCGACTTGATAGGTGTTTGATTAATCATGAATGGTTAACAGTTTACCCAGATTCACTTCTTGAGTATGGTGCTCCTTTGTTTTCTGACCATTCTTTAATGTATATACACGCAGACAAAGTGACACCAAGAGGCAAGAAACCGTTTAGATTCTTTAACATGTGGAGTACTCATCCTCAATTTCTTGATGTTATCAGATCTGCTTGGAATGTTAACGTGCATGGATCCCCCCCTTACATCTTATGTCAAAAGCTCAAAGCCTGTAAAGCAGCACTAAAGGAGTGGAATACAAATACCTTTGGCAATATTACCACCACAGTTCAATTTTGCAGGAAGGAACTAATGTCATTGCAACATGAGCTGCAACTTCAGCCAAATGATGAGAATATTATCTACAAAGAGACAGAAGCTAGAAATAACTTCATGCAAGCCTTAAAACAGGAGGAAAGTTTTGCAAAGCAGAAGTCTCGACAGCATTGGCTTACACTAGGAGATTCCAATACTAAATTTTTCTATGCTACTCGAAGGGCTGTTAACCGTATCAGCAAATGCAGAGACAAAGATGATAAAGCACACACAGAGCAATTTTTTTATTCCTTAATCAAGCTGGGAAAACTAATAACATTCATGTGGAGCCGACTAGAAAACTTGATTCGGAAGCTATTTCAATCCTCAATGCCCCAATTACAGACGACGAAATTGTATGTGTTGTCTTTAAGTCACCAAAGCACAAAAGCCCAGGTCCAAATGGATTTCCAGCTGAATTTTACCAAACTGCTTTGTCTATTATTGGAAATGATGTGATCAAGGCTTGCCAACATTTTTTCTCTTCAGGTCAAATTCTTAGAGAGATGAATTGTACTTTTATTTCTTTAATCCCGAAGAATGCAGGGGCTGATTCACTAGAGAACTATCGACCCATATCATTATGCAACTTTATTTACAAGATCATCTCCAAAGTATTGGCAAATAGAATGCAAAAGGTAATACACAAGATTATTAGCCCAAATCAAGCTACTTTCATCAAAGGGAGAAGTATACATCATAACATTTTGCTTGCTAATGACTTGGTCAAAGATTTGCATTCAAAAGCAAGAGGGACAAAAATATGTTTTAAAGCTGATTTACGGAAAGCCTTTGATTCAGTTAATAGGAAATTTATCTATAAGATGCTCCTCGATATGAACTTCCCACAGCAATGGGTTAATTGGATTCAATCTTGCCTGGAAACTCCAAAGTTTTCGATACTCTTTAATGGCTCACCTATTGGTTTTTTTGGGAGCACGAATAGCATCCGACAAGGTGATCCACTCTCTCCGTATCTCTTTACTATTGCGATAGAAGGACTTAGCTGTATGTTGGAATATGCAGTCTTAAATGGCAGCATTAAGGTACCTAATGCTGGCTCTATTCATATATCACATATAACATTTGCAGATGATTTACTTATCTTTCTCCTAAATGATCCAACTTCAGTAAAGAACCTGGCTACTATTATGAATGACTTTGGTATGGTTTTTGGACTTCAGTTAAATCATGCGAAAAGTAAAGTATATATGAGCCCTTACGTTAAGGATAAGGTCTTTATTGCACAAACTTTGGGGGTTAGTGAGGGAAGCCTGCCAGTTCCTTATTTGGGTCTCCCGCTCATATCCACAGGCATTCACAAAACCCACTGTCAGCCTATCCTGCAAAAAATAAAGAATAGAATTTCTTCTTGGAAAAATAGGCTTCTATCAAAAGCAGGACGACTCGAACTCATCCGTTCTGTATTGCACTCCTACTCTATATATTGGTGTAATGCATTTCTTTTGCCTGCTGGACTTCTCCAAGATATTGAACGGTTATTAATGAACTTCTTCTGGAATGACACAAATGATAAGGCAATGCATATGGTAAATTGGGATAGCATTTGCAAACCGAAAGATGAAGGGGGGCTAAACTTGAGAAATACTAGAGATTGGAATCAAGCATGCTTGGTACAACAATTGTGGGATCTTTTGCAAAACAAATGTTCCTTATGGTCACAATGAGTTTCTGCTAGGTATCTTTCAAAGGAATCAATCTGGGAAATTTCAACAAGAACATACCACTCTGCAGCTTGGAAAGGAATTTTAAAGGCAAGGAATTGGCTAATCAAACACATTTCGTATGCAATCTCTTCTGGAACTAGTACTAATATGTGGTACGATCCTTGGGTGAATGAGAAGAGTATATTTCAATTATATGACGACAGAATACGAAAAGATCTTGGGGCTCCCAAAGATTGGAAGGTTTCCGAGTTCATTGCTAACGGTACCTAGTGTCTCCCTAATCCTATTTCTCCCGAAATGTTATCACTTTGGCGCACTATCATAGCTATTCCAATCAGAAACAACTCTTCATATACACTTATTTGGCCTCATGACAATAGCAAATTTAGTGCCACATCCGCATGGAATCAAATTAGGCAAAGAAATAATAAGTGGGTCCCAAGCAGTTGGACATGGGATCGACCGGGATCATAAAGACACTCCTTATGTACATGGCAGGCCCTTCTCAATAAACTACCTACAATAGACAATATGAAAAGAAGAGGTATCTATCATGTTAACCGATGCTCCCTTTGTTTGCAACAAGAAGAAACTGTTGACCACCTCTATTTTGCTTGTGATTATACAAAATAGATATGGAAGGAGATTCTCCAACGATTTGAACTCAATAGACTGCCGCAACCAAACTTGCACCAAGAACTAGGCGACCTTATGCAATGTTTCTCAAGAAAAGGGCCTCTTACACAACTGGCAAAGGTTACTTTCAGATGCGCTATTTGGTGGATGTGGAAGGAGAGATGTAATAGAATCTTTGAATGTCAACACACAAACAATGCTCAGCTCTTGAAAGAGATTATTAGAGACTCAAGATCCTGTATGAAGCATGATCTCAAAACTGAGCACTTCACCCGAAGAGAAAAAGATATTTTTATCAAATTTAATTTTGCTATTAGCTAAAGATCTTGGGAATGATGCCAAATAATGTACCCACAGGTAGTTATAGTCTACAGCATGTGTAGTCATAACTATCGCATTCGCACTCTACGAGTTACTTGGCTTTGTCTATGACTTATATAGATAAAGCTATTTGTAGAAACTTTATACATAATCAATTTACTTTTACTTACAAAAAAAAAAAAGGAGTCTTGAGTAGGAGTCATATTAGGAGTTAGGGTTTAGAAGCCCTATAAATAGCCATGTATTCTTTCTCTTTCAATAAGCAATAGATGAATCTTTTCTGCAGCCTTTGAGCAGCAACTTGGAGGGAGGAACCCCTATAGAGTTCCAAGAAGGCCGATCTCCTAAAGAGATCAACCCCAAGTTTAGAATCTGCAAGGGTTCTAATAGTAAACCCTTGTAAAGTATAGAATCCCTCTTCTTAAAGTTTAGAGATTATTCTAAGGGAGAGTGTGAGGGAAACTTTGTAAAAAGGAGGTGTAAAGGTTCTCTCTTGAGCCCGTCGAAAGGAAAAAAGAGTTGTAAGAGGGGATTGGTCTTCACTCATTAAAGGAAGACCATTAGTGGATGCTTGGTGGCCTCAACAGAGGAGGAATCAGGAGCCAACGTAGGTCACGATGACTGAACCACTATAAATCTGGAGTGCTTTTTTCTTTTGCTATTTACCTTTATTGCTTACTTATTTTATTTCTTATTATATTCTGTGAATATTTTTAAGTTAAACATCTTTCCGATATGGAGTTTATAGAATAAGGTTTTTCTAAATTGTTATTTTTACAAAAGCAATAATTCACCCCCTCCCCCCCCCCCCCCCCCTCTTAGTGACGAAATGGTCCTAACACTTACAAGAAAGTTTAAAAATTCTTAAAAATAAACAAAATAAAACAAGACATTAAGAAAAAAAGTGAACTAAAAAAAGACCAAATAATATGCTATGAAAGCAAGAAGCTAGGGCACTTCAAAAATAAATGTCCCCAAGTGAAGAATATACTACCAAAGAAAAAGAAAGAAAAAGAAAACACTTAAAGCTACTTGGGATGACTCAAGTGCATTTGAAGATGAGGAGCCAACCAACAAAGAAGAAGTTGCTAACTATGCATTAATGGCATTTGCAACGAGGTACGTGACTCAATCGAAGCTCATTTATCTTTTGATGAATTATTAAGTGCTTTTCATGATTTGTTTGATGAATATAAATTAGTTGATAAAAATATAAATTATTAAAAAAGGATTATTCTTCTCTTTCTTACAAACTAGAAAAATTTAAAAATGAGCATGATAAGTGTATGTTAACTCCTTGTACTCAATGTGAAGAGTTAGAATCATTTAAAAAGAAAAAATTTAAATAGGTAACAAATCTTTAAACATAATCCTTGCTAATAAGGGTCATGTTCATAGGAATGAAGGAGTTGGCTTTGTGAATCAATTATCTTCTTTAAAGGACCTACATTATATGTCTCACCTAAAGAAAAATATATTTTTTATGAAAAATATGGTCATTTTGATTACAAATGTCCATTTAAAAGGTATAGTCCACACAAATTAGTTTGGGTTCCTAAAAGAATTCTATTTATGAGGGACTCAAAATTAAATGAGTACCTAAAAGAAAACCCCTTTTCTTGTAGATATGTTTACAATCATAAGCTAGAAGCAAGAGATGGTACCTTGATAGTGGATAGTCAAGGCGCATTATCGGAGATCCAACTTAATTCTCTAAACTCACTATCCAAGATGAAGGATATATCAACTTTGGAGACAATAACAAAGGTAAAATTATTGGCAAAGGAATCATAGGTAACAAGTCAAATCTCTTGATTAAAGACGTGCTATTAGTAGATGGTTTAAAACATAATCTACTAAGCATTAGTCAATTGTGTGAAGAAAGATATATTATCAAATTTAAATCTAATGCTTGTATAATTGAAATACCACACAAAAATATATTTATAATTACCTTAAAAAATAATAATGTGTATACGATTGATATTGATGATTTTTATGATGAAATATACTTTTCAGCTTTAAATGATGATGCTGACTTTGGCATAAGAGATTTGGTCATGCTAGCATGAAACAAATCTTTTAAATCTTAACTAGAAAACTTATAAGAGGAATGCCTAGTATTAAGTTTGTCAAAGACAAAGTTTATGATGCATGTCAACTAAGAAAACAAATAAAAAGTAGTTTCAAATCAAAGAATCAAATAAGCACCTCTAGACCACTACAATTGATCCATATGGATTTATTTGGACCAATTGATAAAACAAGCCTAAGAAGTAGTAAATATGCCTTTATAATTGTTAATGATTATAGTAGATATACTTGGACATACTTCATGGTACACAAAAGTGATTGCTCTATATCTAAAGTTTTTCGTGTCTTTAATAAAAGAACTTTGGTTATAGAGAAATCTATTTATGTTGTTTTTAATTAAATTTTTTAATTTAAGAAAAATGACTCTAATGATGATTTTGATTTTGATACTTTGAATTTAAATGAAAATTCTCCTCTCCCTAGCAACTTGGATGCATCTATTTTCAAGGAATCCTTACCTAATGAATGAAAGTATGTAGATGCTCATCCTAAGGAGCTAATCATCGGAGACATATCAAAAGGTGTTCAAACTCATTCTTCTTTTAAAAAATTTTGTGCGAATGTAACTTTTCTCTTAAATTGAACCAAAATGAATTGATGAAACCCTAAAAGATGAATCATGGGTTATTGCAATGCAAGAGGAGTTAAATCAATTTGAGAGAAATAAGGTATGTAAGCTTATTCCTAGACCTATTGACAATTTAGCAATTGGTATAAAATGACTCTTCAGAAATAAGTAAGATAAACTTTGTATCATGGTTAGAAACAAGGCTAGATTAATGGTCAAATGTTTCAACTAAGAAGAAAGTATCGATTATGAAACATTCGCTCTTGTGGCATGATCATAAGGATGCTCATTGCCTATGCTAGTAGTAACAATTTTAAGTTATTTCAAATGGATGTTAAAAGTACTTTTCTTAATGGCTTTATTTACAAAGAAGTCTATGTTGAACAACCTCTCGGATTTGAGAATGATAATTTTTCAAATCATGTGTTTAAATTGACTAAAGCTCTCTATAGATTGAAACAAGCCTTAAGGGCTTGGTATAAGAGGTTTAGTTCTTTTCTTATTTAAAATAATTTCTCAAAAGGTAAGGTCAATACTACATTGTTTATTAAAAATTTTAAAAATAATCATCTTGTTGTTCAAATTTATATTGATGATATTATTTTTGGTTCTACAAATGAGTCATTATGTGAATCTTTTACCAAAAGTATTAGCCATGAATTCGAAATGAGTCTAATAGGTGAATTAACCTTCTTCTAGGGACAACAAATTAGGCAACTAAATGATAGAATTTTTGTTAGTCAAACTAAATATACTTTAAATCTATTAGAACAGTTCAACATGGATAGTTCTAAGGCTATTAACACACCAATGAGCACTTCCACAAAGTTAGATATGGACGATAATGGAGAAAACTTTGATAAAAAAACCTATAGGGTTATGATAGGTAGTTTACTATACTTCACTATAACTAGACCAGACATTATATTTAGTGTTGGACTTTATGCTAAATTTCAATATATTCCCATGCAATCTCACTTTAAAGTTGTTAAAAGAATCTTTAGATACCTAAAAGGAACTGTCATCTACGTGTAGGCTCCGAGCTGGCGGTCGATGGGCTACTGCAGTGGTAGCTACCTATGCACGAGCACTATGCGAGTAGGTACGACTGCCTGCAACGACGCCCATAGGCAAGGCCGTAGGCACGGTGGCCGCCTGCGTGCGGGCAATGCACCTACGCACAAGTGTGGCGCCTACGGGTGATGGGACCGCAGGCATAAGCGGCTCCGAGCTGGCGGTCGACGGGCTACTGCAGTGGTAGCTACCTATGCACGAGCACTATGCGAGTAGGTACGACTGCCTGCAACGACGCCCATAGGCAAGGCCGTAGGCACGGTGGCCGCCTGCGTGCGGGCAATGCACCTACGCACAAGTGTGGCGCCTACGGGTGATGGGACCGCAGGCATAAGCGGCGCTTACTGTCGTTGGGCCCGTGTGTGGGCCCTAGCAAGCAACGCCTACAAGCACTACACCCAAAAGCAGAGTTGCCTGTAGGGGTACCCGACCGCAGAAACTATCAGTTTTGACCAGGACATTTCAAAAAATGTCCCAATCATACATAAAAAAACATTGTGCGGGCGGGTGCCTGACCATAGAAACCGTCGGTTTTGAATGGGACATTTCAAAAAATGTCCCAATCATACATAGAAAGTTGTGTTTAAAGGCATATTGGTTTTCTATTATTCGAAGTGCCACTTGAGTGGTCTTCTATTATTCGATCTTCTATTGTTTAAACACTCGAAAGTTATGTTTAAATAATCCAGATCATGAGTTGTTTCTTATGTTTAAATACAATAGAAATTTAAGTTCTTTCGAGTGTTTAAACACAAGAAAGTTAAGTTTAAATATAAGAAAGTTTAAACACAAGAACAATAGAAATATAATACATGAGTTCTTTGGAGTGTTTAAACACAAGAAAGTTAAGTTTAAACACAATAGAAAGTTGTGTTTAAATAATCCTGATAATGAGTTGAGCTTTCGCTCAAGTGGTCTTCTATTGTTCGAAGTACCAAATCATTCCTGTTCTTTGGAAGGTAGTTCTCATATTCATCATATGCCATACAACTCATTTCATAGGTCATTAAAGACCCAATAAGTTCTTCGAGTGGAAAATTATTGAATTACCGTTATTTTCGAATCCCAATTTTTAGAAAGTGATCGTAAAACTTTATTAACAAGTTTAAAATTTAAAAAATATTTGGCAAGAGCTTTTAAACCATTGATGACATATGTAAAATGGGTATACATGTCTCTATGGTTTCGCTTGGTTTTATATGAAACAACTCAAAATCATGCATCAAAAGATTAATCTTAAAATTTTTAACTCTACTAGTGCCTTCGTGTGTGATTTCAAGAGTGTGCCAAATATCGTACACAGTTTCACAAATAGAAACATGATTAAATTCATTTTTGTCTAATGCACAAAACAAAACATTCATAGCTTTGGCATTTAAAGAGAAAGTCTTCTTCTCCAAATCATTCCAATCATTCATTGGAAGAAAAAACTTTTGAAATCCATTTTCAATAATATTCTATAATTTTAAATTAATAAAAAGTAAAAAAACTCTCATTTGAGTTTTCCAATAGTAGTCCATCCTATTGAACATAGGAGGACGAATAAAAGAAAGTCCCTCTTGAAATCCAATAAAAGCTATTCTCTTGGGTGTTAAACCAAATAAGAAAAACTAGCTCTGATATCAGCTGTTAGGATTAAGAATAACACTAAGAGGGGGGGAGGGTTGGGGGGCGGGCGGTTGGGTATGGGGAAGTGAATTAGTGCAGCGGTAAAAACCACGTCAGTTCAAAATTCTTTTGTTCGATAAAAACTCGTGCCGGAAATGTGAGTTTAACTTGAAAGCATTTGTAAGTATAGTGAAAGTAGTAAGCAAGTAAGGCTGTTTGTGGTAAGGGAATCAAAAGCAAAACCACGTCAATTCGAAAATCTTTTGTTTGATAAAAGCTCGTGTCGGAAATGTGAGTTTAACTTGAAAGCATTTGTAAGCATAGTGAAAGCAGTAAGCAAGTAAGGCAGTTTGTAGTAAGGGAATCAAAAGCAAAACAAAAATGCAAACTGAGTTTTATAGTGATTCGGTCGTCATGACCTACATACACTCCTGATTCCTCTTTCGTCGAGGCCACCAACATCCACTAACGATCTTCTTTCAACTGGCAAAGATCATCTATCCTTTTACACCCATCTTCTCCTTTTCACAGGTTTAGGAGACAACCATTTACAAGCACTCACTCCTCCCTAAACAGAATTCTAAACTTTAGAACTAGATGAGGGGATTTCTTAAGTGATTGCTATATTGTTTTCCTACTTTTAAGTTCTCTATACTTGTGTAATCTGAACAGGGTTGAGAGGGGTATTTATAGGCCCCAAGTGAATTCAAACTTGGAGCCAAAAAGTGTCTCATCCCTAGTTTTTGGGGAATTGGCGATACCACCACATGTGCTAGGCGGTACCACCGCCCATTCTGCTATTGGGTGGTACCACCACCTAGTCTAGCGGTACCACCACTTAGTTTAGTGGTACCATCATCTAGTCTGATGGTACCACCTTTTGACACCCCGCCACTAGGCAGTACCACCGCCTAGACCGGTGGTACGATTGCCTAATATAATCTCGAAGATTGTGCCACCAATGGTTCCACTTATTGGGTCATTGTTTGAGCCTTTTCACTTGGCCCAACATAACCCAAACTTATGCCCAATTGGCCCCTAATTGATTTGGCTCAATTCCAACCTAATTATATCTAAAACCTACTTCGGTCTAGACAATTATTACAAAGCTAAATCAAATGTTATCTGACATGTCATTGGTTCATCGACGCCTTGTTTGATTCTTTGATGCATCATTCTTTTTTGAGGCCTATTACCCAATTGGACAAATGACCTCCGTAAATTTGATTTCCTAGGCGTAATTTTTACTCTTCTTGGCTCGATGCTTGAACCCATGGCCCAAACCCTTTTGCCGATACGTCGACCGATCCTTCGGCTCGACATCTAGTCTTCTGACATGTACCACTCCGGCCCAATATGATTCTTCCTACTTAAATTATCTCTCCCTGATCATAGCTTCCTACGACACTCAAAACATAAATCAAATCATAAACACTATCAATTGGTTTCATCATCAAAATCCGAGATTCAATAGAGCCAACTAATAAAGAAGAAGTTGCTAACTATGCTCTAATGGCACTCAATGATGAGGTAAGTGACTCAATCAAATCTCATTTAGGTTATGATGATTTACTTATCGCTTTTAGTGACCTATATGATGAATGTAAACTAGTTGGTAAAAAATATAAGTTGTGAAAAAAGGAGCATGCTTCTCTTGTTAGTGAATTTGATAAGTTCAAAATGAGCATGATGATAGTATGTTAGCTTCTTGCACTAAGTGTGATGAGATAGATTCACTTAAAAAAGAAAATGTCTTACTACAAGAAATATTTAAAAAATTTAAAATTGGTAATAAATCCCTAAAATGATCCTTACTAATAATGGTCATGTTCATAGAAAAGAAGGAATTGGCTTTGTGAGTAACACTCAACAAAAGCCAACTATCTTCATTAAATAACCTACATTACATGTCTCACCTAGAGAAAAATATAATTTTTATGAAAAATATAGTCATTTTTCCTACAAATATTCATTTAAAAGGTTTAGTCTACACAAATTAGTTTGAGTTTCCAAAGGAATCATAAATCACTCAATGATAAGTAGATCTATTTATGAGGAACTGAAGGTTAATTGGGTATCTAAAAGAAAACCCACTTTCTTGTAGATATGTCTACAATTATAAGCTAGGATGCTCAAGGCATATGACTAGAGATCCAACACACTTCTCTAAGCTCTATATCCATGACGAAGGATTTGTCAACTTTGGAGACAACAATAAATGAAAAATTATTGGAAAAAAAATATAGGTAATAAATCAAACCTTTTAAATGAAAACATTTTATTAGTAGATGGTTTAAAGCATAACTTGGTAAGCATTAGTTAATTGCGTGATAAAGGTTACAACATCAAATTTAAATCTAATGCTTGCATTATAGAAATACCACACATAAATATATCTTTGATTGCCTTAAAGACCAACAATATCTATACTATTGATGTTGATGAGTTTTGTAATGAAACTTACTTTTTGGTTTTAAATGATGATGCATGGCTTTGGCATAGAAGATTAGGCCATGTAAGTATGAAACTAATTTCAAAAATTACAATTAAAGAACTTGTAACAGTATGCCCAAAATTAAATTTGTCAAAGATAAAGTTTGTGATGCATACTAACTAAGAAAAAAAATAAAAAGTAGTTTCAAATCAAAGAATCAAATAAGCACCTCTGGGCCACTACAATTGATCCATATAGATTTATTTGGATCAATTGATACAACAAGCCTAGGAGGTAGTATATATGTCTTTGTAATTGTTGATGATTATAGTAGATACACTTGAACATACTTCGTGGCACATAAAAGTGATTACTTTAAATATTTTTCAAAATTTTATAGATTAGTGTAAAATGAAAAGGGTTTTATGATTGTCTCTATTTGAAGTGATCATGGTGGTAAATTTTAAAACCATGATTTTAAAAACTTTTATGATTTAAATGAGTATAATCACAACTTGTCTACTCCAAAAAACCCTAAACAAAATGGAGTTGTTGAGAGAAAAAATAGGAGTTTATAAGAAATGGCAAGAACCATGTTAACATGGCATGCTATGTCATGAATAGGGTTCTCGTAAGACCATTACTTTCCAAAACTCCCTATGAATTATTTTCGGTTGTAAATGTTTTATTTTAAATAAAAAAGGTGCCTTAGGAAAATTTGATGTAAAATCCGATGAAGGCATTTTTCTTGGTTATTTCTCTATGTCTAAAGCTTTTCGTGTCTTTAATAAAAGAACTTTAGTTATATAGGAATATATTCATATTATTTTTGTTGGGAAATCTAGGGGCGACATCACATGTATAGTGGAAGAACATTAAAAATAAAATCCTCAATTTTTCAAAGATGTGATCGTCGTCATGCGAAGATTGGTGCGCAAAAACTATGAAACTTAAAACTGCATATATAAAAGATTGTGTTACCTAGTGAGATCGTATATCCTTGAATCCCTACAGATTTCTAGGAGAGGGTGAAGGAGGTCTTGTGTCCTCATCTCTAGTGGTAATCTACACAGTAAGGCTATGACGATGTTCCTCAAATCTTCAGGCCTGCCATCTGAGGAGGAGAAAGGGAGGAGAATAGGAGATGACAACCCAAAGAGGCTCTAGCCTATGAACCATTAGTTCCCTCCTATTTATAGAGGTCTCATATCAACTTAACCCTAATGGATCCTGCCCTATTGGGTATTATATCTCCATCCAACTACCTAAGCCTCTTAGATTAGTAGTTCTCTATCCAATAATCTCTCATTGACTCTTATTGGATCTTATCCATAGGATCCAATAATTCAGAGGCTTATTGGATATCTAGTAAGATAGGGGCTTCAGTGGATATCTCATATCCAAACCTCTACTCATCGCAACGCCTAACATATGTATGTGATCCTTTAGGCCCAATATCAAGCTGGCCATGAGTCATTCCTATCAAAACTCCTTCTAGCTCAAAGAATTATTATATCCATAATCATTTGACTCATCGACTATGAACGTACTAATCCACTATGTCGTAGTACCTATATGATACAGGAGAATCTAACTCATTAAACTTGTCTATCCTCAATTACCATATACCTATAGTCCCTTATCCATCTAATATCATAGAGACTGTATACCGAAAATGGTGCTATCAAACCCATACGGTTTCTACTCGAGTCAAGCTCTAATCGAATTCTCCTGGAGAACTCTTTCTCTCTTAATCCGAATAACCCTAGCTAGGGATTTGTCAAAGCAAGAATATATGAGATATTTATCTCATGACAATGAGAGTGGATGATCCTTTATTGACATTCAATAGTCCTTATAAGGTTTGTTACCACTCCCGATGATCGGTTGTTCTAAATTTGGAACCTCCAGACCTATAAGTCCGGTATCAAAGAATGGAATACTTATACATGATATCCTTAATGTCTCACGTCTAAGGACCACATACACTATTGGGACTGCGAAATCACTATCTAACAAGAAGGCATCATCAACCATCCAATATTCCGTAAGCGGATCGATCATCAACCATACACTATTGGGACTACGAACTCTTTCTCCAATGAGCACTTGTATTATTTTCGTTGTCTCCCCATACGAGTAGCTATGAGACCAGCTGCATCCATCATATAGACGAGTATATAGCACACTAGTCTATCTAGTTATCTCGAAGTCCTTCTCGAGTAACCTATGTAATCACCGATAATTTCACCCTTAACATAAATAATTACTATAAATATTGCATTGCTTTATTTTTAACTTCTATGTTTGTGTGTTATAGTTAAATAAATGATTAAATTTGGTTACCTTAATCACGTGGATAAGTTAGAAATTCTACTAATCAATTAAATTATTAATTAATTTATTTCCTAATGAGTGATTTGATTTTTAGGAAGTAAATAGTTTACATTCCATTTTCATATGTGAACTATAAGAAATGAATATTATATTTCTCTCTTTGTGTGTGAAAGGAAAATAAAAATAAGAATTAAATTATTACTTATCTTTTCGGGAGATCTCATCTTCTCTTATATAAAGGAGACTACTCCTCCCTCATTTATCACCGAGCCTAACAATGGGAAGATTGAGGAGAGGACTTCCCGAGGAGATGATACTGAGAAAAGGATAGCCGAGGAGAGGTATGATCCTTTCTTTTTTAATTATTTTTGAGAGGTAGGATTCTGACATAATTTGAGAGGCATATTTCATGAATTATTTGGATAACCAATTATACTCTAAATTGTACAAATTGGAGTTATTTGAAAGATGTATCAATCTAGATTTAGAAAACTTAAGTTTTGTATGAATAGGAGTTTTCAACAAAAAGTTATAAACAATTTAGTAACCAAAGGTAAGAGAATATTATCTCTATTTTACAAAATTCATAAAGTTGATTAGAATAGATGACAAAATTCATAAAGTTGATTAGAATAGATGCCCCAAAACATTAAAATCAAATATACACAAAATGATTTATGAGTCTAGTTTCCAATAAATCATGTTTCACATAAATCAGTATTCTGAACAAAGAGTTATAAGTAAGAGAGTACTGAAAGGTTAAAACAGTCAGTCTCTATTTTACAGATTCCATAGGGTCAATTGAAATAACAGTTTCAGTAGGTAAATAGACTCTAAATTTATCAATCTTAGTATAAAAGAAAGAGCTATGAGTCTATTTTTCTGGATGCATTTAGATTTTCCAAAATCAAGAATCTATGCAGAAAGTTATGGCTAGAAAAATACAGAAAGGTCAAATCTCAAAAAATTTTAGATTCACAGTTTTATTCCCAAACGATAGAAATATCAAGTACGAAGCCAAAATCTTCCAAAGTTTTCATAATTAAGATAAAATCCGAGATCAAGATTTCTATAAGAAGGGGTTAGAACACTTGTCTTAGAAAAGATTGATTCCCAAATGTGGGGAATTGATGCAAAATCTCAAGCAAAGCAAAGGTTCTTCTCCTTCTTCTACTTCAATTCCTCTTCCCTTCTCCTCTCAAACCCACGTTGGCTGTAGTAAGTATCTCTCCTTTGTTAAGTTTTCCTTTTAATCTCTCATCTAATTACTTAGTTTTAGCTAATACAAGAATTATAGATAAAGCTAGTTGTAGAAACTTTACACATAATCAATTTACTTTTACTTACCAAAAACAGAATTATAAGGTGAAAAGCATGCATGAAAGAAGCCTATGTGTCATCCTTAGAACAAACATAGGTGGCACCAACCTTTTTTTTTTGGTAAGTAAAAGTAAATTGATTATGTGTAAAGTTTTTACAAATAGCTTTATCTATACAAGTCATAGACAAAGCCAAGTAACTCATAGAGTGTGAATGCGATAGTTATGACTACACATGCTGTATACTATAATTACCTGTGGGTACATTATTTGGCATCATTCCCAAGATCTTTAGCTAATAGCAAAATTAAATTTGATAAAAATATCTTTTTCTCTTCGGGTGAAGTGCTCGGTTTTGAGATCATGCTCCATACAGGATCTTGAGTCTCTAATAATCTCTTTCAAGAGCTGAGCATTGTTTGTGTGTTGACATTCAAAGATTCTATTACATCTCTCCTTTCACATCCACCAAATAGCGCATCTGAAAGTAACCTTTGCCAGTTGTGTAAGAGGCCCTTTTCTTGATAAACATTGCATAAGGTCGCCTAGTTCTTGGTGCAAGTTTGGTTGCGGTAGTCTATTGAGTTCAAATCGCTGGAGAATCTCCTTCCATATCCATTTTGTATAATCACAAGCAAAATAGAGGTGGTCAACAGTTTCTTCTTGTTGCAAACAAAGGGAGCATCGGTTAACATGATAGATACCTCTTCTTTTCATATTGTCTATTGTAGGTAGTTTATTGAGAAGGGCCTGCCTTGTACATAAGGAGTGTCTTTGTGATCCCGGTCGATCCCATGTCCAACTGATTGGGACCCACTTGTTATTTCTTTGCCTAATTTGATTCCATGCGGATGTGGCACTAAATTTGCCATTGTCATGAGGCCAAATAAGTGTATCCTTAGGTTAGCTAGTGACACATGTCCGCAATTTTTTTTAAAAAGAAACCTAATTTGAATCTTTCACAAATCATATCATATTTCTAATATTTACATTTAGGTCCCTATATTACAAATAGGCCCTTACAAAATGAGGGATGTTACCCTCAACAAATCACATTAAGCCTAAAAGGTAGGCAACTCTTACCGATCACAACTCATTGTAATTCTCGTCTTGTTCGGTCTCCGAACCACCATGGTCTCAAGAGACTCGACCAACCATGATGTTCAGATAAGTCAATACCACCATTACAAGATGAGTCTGATTTGATGATATACCCTCGAGGGACTCGACTAAGGATACCACGTCCTCAAGTCACTAATGACATCTCTATGTCATAGGTAAGTAAGATAGCGAATCACAATATAGGTGATCCTCGAGGGACTCGACCAACTCAACCTGCATGGAGAATCGATCCTTACCTATAACGATAGAAGGTCACGTGAGTCAATATAATTACATCACGTTTACCAACTTAATATTATCGATAAAAGGGATTTTGATTTGGTCTCCTAATATTACATGTCACACACATACATATTTAATATATATCTACATCGCATGCAAATATATATGCATATCTAGTAGGTGTATAAGCAATCACACATTACATGAGCAATCACACTAGATGATAATGGACCACAGCCTAATGTAATAAAGCCTAAGCCAATGAGTCTAATCACTCACATCAAGATCTATATGTGCAACGATGCACCTCTATGCCCTATAATCATCCATCTCGTCCTTGTCAATTCTATCAGTATCTCGACGTATCTCCAATTAGTATCATAGACACTCAGGCCTGATAATAAAGGAGAAATAAAATGGAGGCTCATAGGCCCCAATAATAATAATCAAAAGTACACACATCACACGGCCTATGATCATCTGTCCACACATCATATATCACATGTACACATCATCATGTAGGACTACTAGATAATAATAATAATAATCAATTAAATTTTTAATTAATTAATATTTTCGAAAATCAGGGATATGTAGAATTTTTTTTGAATTATGATGGGTATTTTGATAATTTAGACAAAAAGGATAGAACTAGTAGCCAATCGCCTACACAAAAACGGCCATTGCTGTAAGCAGCATTTGGCCACTTCTACGACGACAATAAGGGCAGCAATAGTTGCTAGCCTCTCTCGCTTTTGTGTCAACGATTTTGACATCTAAAACTTTTTGTTAGACACAACACACGCAGTTCAAAACCAATCTATCGCATGAACAACCTGGCTCTGATACCACTATTGAAAAATCTAGGGGTGATATCACATGTACAGCAGAAGAACATTGAAAACAAAATCCCCAAATTTTCAAAGATGTGTTCGTCATCGTGCGAAGATTGGTGCGTAAAAATCGTGAAACTTAAAACTACGTATATGAAAGATTATGTTGCTTAGGGAGATCATATATCCCTGAATCTGTTAAATCTCAAATTTTGATGATGAAATCAATTAAAAAATTGTTTGATCCAATCTATATATTGAGATAATTGTGCAAGATTAACTATGATAGCAATCAAGGCATAAAGCAAAATGAAGTTCCATAGTCAAAATCGAGAATTCATTGGGAGTTCGAGAGTTCGTTGGGAGTTTGGAAGCTCGTTAGAAGTACCACCGAAATTGGCCAAGAAGTCCAGGAGTTTGCCAAAGAAGCTTATTGAAACTCACCAAGAAGATCATAGTGAAGTCTAGGAGCTTGCTAGGAGTCTGCTGGAAGATTACCGAGAGATTATCGGAAATCCGCAATGGAATTGCCCAGGGCTCAGTCTCCAAGAAGCCTGGGCGGTGGTATCGCCGACAGTTAATGCTATCAAGTGGTGGTACCGCTAGAGCTTGAGACTCTATCAAGCAGTAGTACCACCTAGTGTTAATCTGCAAGCAAAGGTACCGCCCAATAATGGTGGTGGTACCTCCCAATAATAGCAATGGTATTGTTAGTACCCCGAAAACTGGGGATGTGATACTAT
Organism: Musa acuminata AAA Group; assembly: GCF_036884655.1. Taxonomy (NCBI): domain Eukaryota; kingdom Viridiplantae; phylum Streptophyta; class Magnoliopsida; order Zingiberales; family Musaceae; genus Musa; species Musa acuminata. The sequence continues at coordinate 28,944,141 of NC_088335.1, read as the reverse complement.
TTGGCTCCAATTATGAAGCCAATTGAGGGCTATAAATACCCCTTACTTCTCAACCGGTAAAACATAGAGAAGAGATAAGAATTGTACCGAAACTATAGTAAAATAGCTTGTAAAGTTTGAGAGTTCACCTCCATCGTTTCTATATGTGAAAGTTTGTAAAAGGAGAGTGAGCCACCTGGGAAAGTTTTGTAAAAGGGTAATTGATCTTTGCCCTTCAAGAAAGATCAATTGTGAAAACTGATGACCACATTGGAGGAGGTATCAGGAGTGGATGTAGGTCAAACAATTAAGCCACTATAAAATTGGCATGTTCTCTTCTTGGTGCATACTTTACTTTTGTTGTAATCTACTTTACTTCATTGCAAATTGTCCAATCCCCTCCTCTCTACTCGCTTATAAACTTATTCGAGTCAAATGTCTTTTCAAAATGGTTTTCGTCGAACTAAGAGTTTCATCGTACGAAGTTTTCTAAAATTGATTAAATTTGTCGTTTTTATCTGCTGCACTAATTCACACCCCCCCGCCCCCTCTTAATATCATTCTTGATCCTAACAATTGGTATTAGAGCAAGGTCACTCTCATTTTGGTTTGAAACTTAAGAGAGATGATGCTTGCCGGCAACCAAGAGGGTTACTCAATCACACGTCCACCCATGTTCAATGGGATAGATTATACCTATTGGAAAACTAGAATAAGGATTTTTTTAATTTTTATAGATTTTGATTTATGAAACATTATGGAAAATGGCTTTCAAAAGTCTTCTCTTCCAATGAACGATTGAAATAAGTTGAAGAAGAAGACTTTCTCTTTAATTGCTAAGGCTATGGATGCCTTGTTTTGCCCTTTAGATAAAAATAATGTTAGGACTCTAGCTAAGAGAGTCCTAATTGAGTTTCATTGAAAGGGGCATTCATGTAAAACCAACCTAATTGACCCTTATGCAAAAGATGAAGAGGCCAGCTAAGGTTAGGATTCATTTGGAGGTTGCTTCTTAGAGAAGCATTAGAAGTTGGTTAGAATTAGGAGTCTTGAGTATGAGTCATATTAGGAGTTGGAGTTTAGAAGCCCTATAAATAGTCATGTATTTATCCTCTTTTGGCAAAGAATAGATGAATCTTTTTAGCAACTGTTAGGACTCTAGCTAGGAGAGTCCTAATTGAGTTTTATTGAAAGGGGCATGCATGTAAAACCTATTGAATCTCGGATTTTGATGATGAAGTCAATTGTAAATTGTTTGATCTAATCCATATGTTGAGAAAAAGTATACAGGATTAACTATGATAGCAGTAAGACATAAAGCAGGTTTTGTGCCGGAGTCAAGATCGAGATCTTATTGGGAGTTTGAGAGTTCGTCAGAAATCCGGATGTTTGTCAGAAGTTCTACCGGAACCAACCGAGAAGTCTAGGAGCTTGCTAAAGAAGCTCGTCGGAACTTACTAAGAAGATCGTCGTAAAGTCCAAGAGCTTATCGGGAGTCCGCCGGAGCATTGCCGAGAGTTCGTCAGATATTCGCCAGAAGTACGTCGGAAGCTCGCCGGAAGAACAAATGACCCACCGGAATAAGAAGTATAGTAAACATGTCTTAATTATCATATTTATAGTGTAAATTAAGTTAGTATTGGGAGATAATCCCACTAACTTAATTAGAGGCCAATTGGTCCCTTAACAGGGCTGACTTGGGCCGAATTGAGCACCTAATTCAGCCCCTGAATTTTCGATCGGCGGTGGCACCGCTTGGAAAGCAATGCCCTAGGAAATCTAGGTGATGGTAACGCCCAAACAAGGCAGTGGTACCGCTGGTAGTTATTACTGCCAGCGGTGATACCGCCCCTATCAAGCGGTGGTACCGCCAGAGCTTGGTCTTTGAGCTCTGTCAGGCGGTGGTACCGCCCAGATTGAGCGGTAGTACCACCCAGTGTTAGATGTCACACGGTGGTACCACCCAGTAATGGTGGTGGTACCACCAGGACCTTGGAAATCCGAAATTAGAAATTTTTTGGCTCTATTTTTAAAGCTATTGGGGTCTATAAAAACCCTACCCTTTTCTGCATGAAAGGGCACAAAAGCATTGAGATAATCTTGAGTTGTTGGGGTGTAAAAGTATTGTAAACAAGTGCTAGAGTTCTCCTCCTCCCTTTCTAAGTTTTGAGATCATTCAAAAGAGGTGTGAGACTTGTAAGGGTTCTCTCCTTAACCCGTGAAAAGGAGAAAGTACTATAAAATAGGTGGTTGGTCTTCACCTATTGAAAGTAGAAATTTAGTGGATGCCGGAGACCTCATCGGAGGAGGAATCCGAAAGTGGATGTAGGTCACGTTGACCGAACCAATCTAAATCCTTGTTTGCTTTTCATTTGAGCAATTTAAATTACTGAAAATCTCCTTAATCCTCTCTTGCACTTTTACGAAGGCTTTCAAGTACATAATCTATCCAAAACGGATTGAATCGAAACAATTTTCGTCCGAATCAATTTTAATTGAAATGTGTATTTTTCTGAAATCACTAAAGTTTTTCGCCACACTAATTCACCCCCTCTTAGTACCACTCTTGATCCTAACAAAACCTACCTATTCGACCCCTATTAAAGAGGTGAAGAGGCCGGCTAGGGTTAGGGTTAGTTGGGAGGTTGCTTCTTAGAGTAGGAGTCTTATTTAGGAGTTGGTTAGAAGTAGGAGTCCTATTAGGAGTTGGGGCTTAGAAGCCCTATAAATAGTCATGTATTGATCCTCTTTTGACAATAAATAGATGAATATTTGTAGTAGCCTTTGAGCAGTAATATGGAGGAAGGAACCCGTATAGAGTTCTAAGGAGACCGATCCCCTAAAGAGGTCAACCCCAAGCTTAGAATCCACAAGGGTTCTAACACTTGGTATTAGAGTAGCATTCTTGGCAACTCACTGCCCGTCCATAGCCATCCATCAGCCCTCCATAGCTGTCCAAAGTAATTCTCACAATTGCTTAAAAGATCGTTACCGAATTCCGCCGTCATCTCCATAACCGCGGATCATCCTTTGATCTCCCCGTGAATTGCAAAATGTTTTAGTTTCCTAACTTATGATGCTGCAATTTAGTTATTCTTATTAAAAAATCCAGCCATCCATCAGTTGCCCAAAGCAATTCCCACAATTGCTTAAAAGATCATCGCCAAATTTCACCGTTATCTCCACCACCGCGAATCATCCTTTGATCTCTTCGTGAATTGCAATAGGTTCTGGTTTTCTACCTTATTGCTGCAGCAATTTAGTTATCCTTATTTGAAAATCTAAAAAAAATTAGTTTCTATATTGCTGCATAAACTTTTTGTCACAAAGTTTTCATCTCTACGACGAAAGATGCACTGCAGAATTCCAACCGCATAGCACAGTCTATTTGATCTTGCTATTGCATTTTTTCTGTCCAAATCTCTACAAAATTTTTACAATAGCTTTGACACTTCCTAATATTAGATTTTTCTTTGGTTTCATAAAAAAATTCTCAATATAAACCATTGATCTTTTACGTCAAAATTGCTACACTTTAGACATAAAAATCTGCTATAGTACTTTTTAGTGATCCTCAAATTTTCCAAACCTTCCACCACCCCATGCCATTAACCCATCAACAAAAAAAAGATAGGGATATGTCACGCCCCCCGAATTTAATTCTCATTTAGGAGGTGTGAACCTAATTCAAGATTGATAATATTTAATTCAACAAACAATCCAGGATCCAATCACACATTTGAGGTCACTAAGAAAAACATTCCAGTCATTCACCTCTACAATCCACAATTCACCAAACCTGTGCAGTCTATAATCATACATCATGTCACTAGATGAATCTTAAAATCCAAAAGCAACTTAACTAAACCATAACTATATCATAAATCCATAAGCATGGCAATTAATGCAATCACAAAACCAACAAGTACTTCATGTTTATATCAGTACACAGTTTAGACTTAACATTTCCAAAATCCTGATGTAAGAGGTACTTTTCAAATATTTACAAGATACATCAATCTATATTTGCCATTGATATTTCATTACACCCAAAAAGAACTTATACAACATCAACCTATCAAGTACAAAATATTTGCCCCAAAATCTTCTAGTCTTCCATTGCCTCAACCCAATTTACACATTTTAGTGAGCGATAAGCTATCCTGAAAAATTTATATAGCAACGGGGTGAGCATATAAAGCTCAGCAAATGACTAACATATCCATAGCAAAGAGGATAGTTTTCAAACAAATGAGGTATCAAAATACAAAACAGAGATACAAGATGAAACAGTAGCATGTTTTGTTTGAATGCAGAATTATAATATCATATCGTTCGAAGCACGTTTTATTCATACAATCGAGGAAAGGTAATTGGAGCATATCATTGGCATAAGGAGCATATCGATGATATATGGTAGTTTTCAAGGTATAACAAAGACTTATAACATTTCGGAAATATATCAAGGAACAAAACATGAATAGAAGCTCAAATGTCACATGACGAAGTATTCATTTCAATCCTATCCAAAGCATGCATAGAAACATAGCCAAAGCTTTGGATATCATATCAAACACATAGAAGGCGAAGTGGGATCATAACATAATATGGTCCATCCATTTCTGAATGACCAACAAACATAAGTCTCCCACGTCTGGGAGCTCCATCCACCCACGTTTGAGTGAAGTCATAGGGGGCCGGCAGAGCATCGCGGGCTCTAAGCATAACTCCCTTTACCATTTCGGGCAAAAGTTCACATTTATCCTACAAACACTGGAGTATAAAGGGACAATATGAATAATGAAATTAGCATATATCGGAAGCACATGCGGAACAATGAAATGTACATATGCCTTTCGAGTCAATACGATACAAACATAGTCTTTCACAAATATATTCAGATTAGAAAGGAAACAAAAGCAAGAGCATACAAGGATTTTAAGAAATCATATATAGCTCAATTGAAATAATAAAGTTAGATAAATTCAATGTCCAAAGAAATGAAACTGGAAGAGGCACATATGAAAGCAAATGCAGAACAATGGGATGCATGTGCCGAGTCATTACGATGCAAACATGATCTTTAGATGATAGCTACAGATGTACAAATAAATAAAGGACAAAAGTATACAGGAATTTAAGGTAATAAGGTAAAGCTTAACTAAAGTAAGAGTTTTTGCCGAAATCGATTTCCAAAGAGAAGAAACAAGGAAAGCCGAAATCGACCAAAGCTCGATTCTGGCAGAATTTGATAGGAACATTGTATGAACTATTTGGATAATCAATTATACTCCAATTTATACAAAATAGGTGTCATCAGAAAGCTTTGTCAATCTAATTTTAGGCAAATCAAGTTTAACAAGAATTGGAATTTAAAACAGAGAGTTACAGATAATTTTGTAACGAAAGGTCTGAAAATATTAGCTCTATTTTACTGAATCTATGGGGTCGATGAAAGCAGATGTTTCAGTTAGCAATTGTACTCCAAAAATTTCAAATCAATATATACAGAAATAATTTTGAGTCTAGCTTCGAATAAATCATACTTTGTATGAATCTGAGTTCACCGCAGAAAGTTATAAGTAGTTAAGCAACAAGATGTCAGAAATTTCAGTCCCTGGTTTGCAGAATTTGTAAGGTTAATTTAAACAGAAGTCTTAGTAGGCATTTAAATCCAAATCATTCGATCTTAGTATCAAAATAAATATTTTTTTGTCTACTTTGAAATGGAATAGGTCTTGTCTAAATCAGAGTTTATTATAAAATGTTATGACCGAAACATTGCATAGAGGTCAGATTACCGAAAAATTAAAGATTCATAGCTTTATATCAAAACGAAAGAAGGTCTAGTTCTCAGTTGAAATCTTTCAAATTTTACAGAATAAAAATGGAAACAGAGATTAAGTTTACTGTGGTGAAAAACCTCAAGCTCTTCTTATTCTTCTTCTTCTTCTTCTTCTTTTCTCAAACTCACATTGGCTGCAACTCTTCAGGTTTGTTTTCTTTAACCTTTCATCTAATTATTTGGTTTTGGCTAATGCAAAAGTTACAAAGTGTCATGCATGCATGAAAGGGGCTAGGTATCATCTTTAGAGCAAAGATAAGTGGCACCAACCTTAGGTTAGCTAGTGACACATGTCCACTATTTTTTTTTTTAAACTTAAATCTTAATCTTTCATAAATTATATCAAACTTCTAATATTTACTCTTAGGTCCCTAGCCATAAACTTTTAATATAATATTATTTAATATAAAAGAATTATTAAATAATCCTTATTTTTACAAACAAACCTTTTACTAAATTTTTAAAAATGGGGGATGTTACACTCTCCCCTCCTTAAAGAAAAATTTAGTCCTCTAAATTTATCATACCTCATTCGACGAAAAGATGAGGATAAACTTTCATCATTTCTTCCTCAAGCTCCTAAGTTGTTTCCTCTGTAGAATGATATCTCCATATCACTTTAACTAGAGGGATAACCCGATTCCTCAAGATCTTTTCTTTTTTATCATCAATCTGAGTGGGCTCTTCCACATAAGACAAGTCTTTATCAATCACCATCGGCTCATGCTTAATGATATGAGAGGGATTAGGTATATACTTTCTGATCATTGAAACATGAAATATATCATGGATATGGCACAATGATGGTGGCAAGGCAATCCTGTAAGCGACAGAACCAACCCTCTCAAGAATCTCGAAAGGTCCAATAAATCTTAGGCTTAACTTTCCTTTCTTCCCAAATCTTACAATGCCTTTAGAAGGGGAGACCTTCAGGAATACAAAATCCTCGATTTGAAACTCAATATTTCATCTTTTGTTATCAGCATAACTCTTTTGATGACTCTGAGCAGTCTTTAAACTTTTTCTTATAAGTTGAATTTTCTCAGTAGTCTCTTCTATTTTTCTAGTGCTAATAACTTTCTATCGTCAATTTCTTCCCAACATATAGGCGTCCTGCACTTTCGCCCATATAAAGCTTTATAAAGAGCCATATAAATACTTAAATGATAACTATTATTGTAAGTGAACTCAACAAGAGAGATATCTTTATCCCATTCACCTTTCCAATCCATAACATAGGCTCGAAGCAAATCCTCAAGTGTTTGAATGGTTCTTTCTGATTGACCATCAGTTTGAGGGTGATAAGCAGTGCTAAACTTGACTTTAGTCTCAATAGATTCATATAACCTTCTCCAAAATCTAGATAGAAATTTGGAGTCTCTGTTAGAGATTATCTCCTTTGGAACACTATGAAGTCTTACTATTTCATTTATATATAAATTTGTAAGCCTATCAAGAGAATAAGTCATATTGATCGATAGGAAATATGTAGATTTCGTTAACCTATCAACGGTAACCCAAATAGCATCATGCTTTCTAGAAGTTCGGGGTAGTCCTGAAATAAAGTCCATGGTAATACATTCTCATTTCCATTCAGGAATATATAAAGATTGCAACAAACCTCCAGGTCTTTGGTGTTCTGCTTTGATTTGCTGATAAGTCAAACACTTTGAAACATATATTGCAATAATGACTTTGGCCTTCCCACCAATAATGACTTTGGAGATCTCTATACATCTTAGTGCTACCAGGATGCATGGTATACTTTGAATTATAACCATCTCTCAGGATTTGGATTTTGATATCTGAGTCATTTGGAACACATATTCTATCCCTAAATCTCAATAGGCCATCCTCTGAAACTCAAAAATTCACTTTCAATCCCTTTTCTACTTCATTTTTTAAGCAGATCAAGCGTCGATCTCGTAGTTGTCCTCCTTTAATTTGTTGAATGAGATTAGATTGCACTTGGATGGAGGTCATTAATGTAACATCCCCCATTTTTAAAAATTTAATAAAAGGTTTGTTTGTAAAAATAAGGATTATTTAATAATTATTTTATATTAAATGATATTATATTAAAAGTTTATGGCTAGGGACCTAATAGTAAATATTAGAAGTTTGATATAATTTATGAAAGATTCAGATTTAAGTTAAAATATATATATATATATATATATATATATATAGTGGACATGTGTCACTAGCTAACCTAAGGTTGGTGCCACTTATCTTTGCTCTAAAGATGACACCTAGCCCCTTTCATGCATGCATGACACCTTGAAACTTTTGCATTAGCCAAAACCCAAATAATTAGATGAAAGGTTAAAGAAAATAAACCTGAATTTGTTGAGACAGAATATCCTTGTTGGCGATGTTTGTTGAGGCCTGAGTTTGTTGAGGAAGAATATCCTTGCTGACGAGATTTGCTTGGACCTGAGTTCGTTGAGCGATTGTAGATGGATCCGATGGTATTGGAAGAGATGAAGTTCCTGACTTATGCTTCTCATGTCCACTAGTAACATGGGAAACCTCTGTTGTGGAAGGCTCTGACATTATAGGAAGAGATAAAGTTTTAGAATTGTCCTTCTGTCTGCGGTGCTTTCCTTGCGAGTCGGAGTGCTCAATAGTTTTTGCCACCATCGGTGCTACTGCCATTAGAGAAGAATCACTTTGTTGCTGAGGCACTTGACGTGGTCAATAGGCCTTTGTGGTTAGTTTTGGGGTTTGTTGACAAGCTCCATTTGCATGACCAAAAGATAAGCAACGCTGACATCGTTGTGGCTTCCAGGAATATGAGACATGTACCTTCCGAGTGTTCCCGTCAAGATCACGATAGAAAACCTCGTTAGGAAGATCTTCATCGGAAGAAACCAGCACACATGCTCGTGCAAATGCTAATCTCGTCTGAGCTGCTGTTGCTTTGTCGATGTAGAGTGGCTGTCCCAGAGTGCTGCATAACTTTGCAATAAAACGTCGACTCCAAAGATGTAGAGGCAGTCCTTGAAAGGATACCCATAATGGAATAGATTGTAGGCTATCTAACTCCAAACGGACATCAGGAGACCAACGTCGTAGAATCATTGGATGACCGCGGATAGTCCAGAATCCTTCGAGGATTCGTTGCAGATCTTCTTCAGAGTATAGCTTGCAAACAAAGAATCCGTTCTCCAGCATATGAAGATCAAATGATGATAATCCCCATCGAGTTTTGATAAATGAGGATAGTGGGAAATAAGAAGTTTTGAGACCTACCACATAGCCAACAATCGACATAGACCATGTCTCAATAAGCTCTACTGAATCATCAGTCTCGTATACAGCAATCTTCTTATCAGCCTGAACTTCTGGAGTAATGAATTCCAAGCTTAGATCTGGACTTCCAGCCGGAGCCTTGAAGAGGCTAGTCCAAGGCCGAGGATCGCTGGAAATGAGAGCAGGCTGCCGCGATCTAGAGCGCGACCTACTTCGATGCTGCTTCGTCGAAGGAGTTTCTCTCTGGAAAGGATATGGTGGAAGAGCAACTTGGGGGGTAGCGGTAGGGGGCCTTGCCATCGTTTCATCCCTCCCGCCACCGTCGCCAGCCTTAGGGGCCGTCGCTGCCATATTTGATCCCTTTTCTGATCTCCGCTACAGAATCGTCGCCATAGGGAAAAGCCACCGCTGTAGTATATCAGATCGCCGCTACAGTATCGTCGCCCTAGGGAGATCTGGTCTCGTCGCCCTTGGGGAGAAGCTGATGCTGCAGGAGATCCGATCACCACAACAGTCCTAGATCTGGTCGCCGCTACAGTATCACCGCCGCTACAGCATCGCCCTAGATCTAGTCGCCGCTACAGTTTCGTCGCCGCAACAGTACCGTCGCCCTAGATCTGGTCGCCGCAACAGTGTCGCCACCGCTACAGCGTCGCCATAATAGTACCGTCGCCCTAGATCTGGTCGCCGCCGCTATAGCGTCGCCCTAGATCTGGTCGCCGCTACAGTTTCGTCACCGCAACAGTACCGTCGCCCTAGATCTGGTCGCCGCTATAGTGTCGCCGCAACAAACTCATGCCCCAACAAACCTCTCTAGCCAGGCTGCTCCAATAAGTACTATCCAGGATATTGTGCTGCAACAATCTTATCGAGTTTCAATAAACCCTGCCAATCAAGACCACATGATTCAAGGTACTTTAAAGTTTAAAAATCTGCAAGCTGTAGATGAAGTGGATAAATATAGGAATAAAGCCATAAAAGGTAAGGATATTGTGCGAGAGGAAAATACAAAACCGAAGGATAAGAAAAAGGATGGTACAATCCATCCAAAGTCGTAGGATGTATTCCTTACTACCTTTTCATTTGTTTATTACTAATGAAGATAACATGCTGGAATGTTCGCGGACTTAATAAGCCGGAGAAATGTCGGGAGCTCAACAGAATAATCAAGTCTGCCGCATGTGATATTGTTATTCTAGTGGAAACGAAAATTAAACAATCGCGCGTTCAAGCTCAAAAGAATTTAATATGGCCGGATGCAGAATTGTTTACCAATGACTCAAATGAAACTTTTGGTAGAATATGGGTCTTATGGCATCCTAACTCTATTAATGCTTGGTTTATTTCTGCTACTGATCAATTCATTCATCTTAAGGTAGAGGATAAAAAGAATGGCTGTCAATTCAATCTCACTGGTATATATGCTTCAAACAGTATGCAAGAAAGAAATACTCTTTGGTCTGACCTGACTAATATTGTAAATGGTTGTCTCAATGTACCTTGGATTGTTCTTGGAGACTTTAATACTGTTCGGTACACAAATGAAAAAGAGGGGGGTAGACAACTTTCAGAAAGCCAGCTTCAAAGTTTTAATGATTACATTGACACTGCAGCATTGTTTGATATGAAATCTGTGGGTAATTGGCTCTCCTGGAGTAATCAAGGTGCTGCTAACAGAAAAATAATGGCTCGACTTGATAGGTGTTTGATTAATCATGAATGGTTAACAGTTTACCCAGATTCACTTCTTGAGTATGGTGCTCCTTTGTTTTCTGACCATTCTTTAATGTATATACACGCAGAAAAATCGACACCAAGAGGCAAGAAACCGTTTAGATTCTTTAACATGTGGAGTACTCATCCTCAATTTCTTGATATTATCAGATCTGCTTAGAATGTTAATGTGCATGGATCCCCCACTTACATCTTATGTCAAAAGCTCAAAGCCTGTAAAGCAGCACTAAAGGAGTGGAATACAAAATACCTTTGGCAATATTAACACCAGAGTTCAATTTTGCAGAAATGAACTAATGTCATTGCAACATGAGCTGCAACTTCAGCCAAATGATGAAAATATTATCTACAAAGAGACAGAAGCCAGAAATAACTTCATGCAAGCCTTAAAACAGGAGGAAAGTTTTGCAAAGCAGAAGTCTCGATAGACAATGCTTACACTAGGGGATTCCAATACTAAATTTTTCTATGCTTCAATTGCTACTCGAAGGGATGTTAACCGTATCAGCAAATGCAGAGACAAAGATGATAATCTTATTGAGAATTTAGATGAGGTTAAAGCACACACAGAGCAATTTTTTTATTCCTTACTCAATCAAGCTGGGAAACCTAATAACATTCATGTGGAGCCGACTAGAAAACTTGATTCGGAAGCTATTTCAATCCTCAATGCCCCAATTACAGATGACGAAATTGTACGTGTTGTCTTTAAGTCACCAAAGCACAAAAGCCCAGGTCCAGATGGATTTCCAACTGAATTTTACCAAACTGCTTGGTCTATTATTGGAAATGATGTGATCAAGGCTTGCCAACATTTCTTCTCTTCAGGTCATATTCTTAGAGAGATGAATTGCACTTTTATTTCTTTAATTCCGAAGAATGCAGGGGCTGATTCACTAGAGAACTATCGACCCATATCATTATGCAACTTTATTTACAAGATCATCTCCAAAGTATTGGCAAATAGAATGCAAAAGGTAATACACAAGATTATTAGCCCAAATCAAGCTGCTTTCATCAAAGGGAGAAGTATACATCATAACATTTTGTTTGCTAATGACTTGGTCAAAGATTTGCATTCAAAAGCAAGAGGGACAAAAATCTGTTTTAAAGCTGATTTACGGAAAGCCTTTGATTCAGTTAATAGGAAGTTTATCTATAAGATGCTCCTCGATATGAACTTCCCACAGCAATGGGTTAATTGGATTCAATCTTGCTTGGAAACTCCAAAGTTTGCGATACTCTTTAATGGCTCACCTATTGGTTTTTTTGGGAGCACGAATGGCATCCGACAAGGTGATCCACTATCTCCGTATCTTTTTACTATTGCGATGGAAGGACTTAGCTGTATGTTAGAACACGCAGTCTTAAATGGCAGCATTAAGGTACCCATTGCTGGTTCTGTTCATATATCACATATAACATTTGCAGATGACTTACTTATCTTTCTCCAACTTCAGTAAAGAACCTGGCTACTATTATGAATGTCTTTGGTATGATTTCTGGACTTCAGTTAAATCATGCGAAAAGTAAAGTATATATGAGCCCTTACATTGTGGATAAGGTCTTTATTGTGCAAACTTTGGGGATTAGTGAGGGAAGCTTGCCAGTTCCTTATTTGGGTCTCCCGCTCATATCCACAGGCATTCACAAAACCCATTGTCAGCCTATCTTGCAAAAAATAAAGAATAGAATTTCTTCTTGGAAAAATAGGTTTCTATCAAAAGCAGGACGACTCGAACTCATCCGTTCGGTATTGCACTCCTACTCTATATATTGGTGTAATGCATTTCTTCTACCTGCTGGACTTCTCCATGATATTGAACGGTTATTAATAAACTTCTTCTAGAATGGCACAAATGATAAGGTAATGCATATGGTAAATTGGGATAGCATTTGCAAACCGAAAAATGAAGGGGGCTAAACTTGAGAAATATTAGAGATTGGAATCAAGCTTGTCTGGTACAGCAATTGTGGGATCTTTTGCAAAACAAATGTTCCTTATGGTCACATTGGGTTTCTGCTAGGTATCTTTCAAAGGAATCAATCTGGGAAATTTCAACAAGAACATACCACTCAGCAGCTTGGAAAGGAATTTTAAAGGCAAGGAATTGGCTAATCAAACACATTTCCTATGCAATCTCTTCTGGTACTAGTACAAATATGTGGTTTGATCCTTGGGTAAATGGGAAGAGTATATTTCAATTATATGGTGACAGAATACGAAAAGATCTTGGGGCTCCCAAAGATTGGAAGGTTTTTGAGTTCATTGCTAACGGTGCTTGGTGTCTCCCTAATCCTATTTCTCCCGAAATGTTATCACTTTGGCCGACTATTATAGCTATTCCAATCAGGAACAACTTTTCATATATACTTATTTGGCCTCATGACAATGGCAAATTTAGTGCCACATCCGCATGGAATCAAATTAGGCAAAAAAATAACAAGTGGGTCCCAAGCAGTTGGACATGGGATCGACCGGGATCACAAAGACATTCCTTATGTACATGACAGGCTCTTCTCAATAAACTACCGACAATAGACAATATGAAAAGAAGAGGTATCTATCATGTTAACCGATGCTCCCTTTGTATGCAACAAGAAGAAACTATTGACCACCTCTATTTTGCTTGTGATTATACAAAATGGATATGGAAGGAGATTCTCCAGCGATTTGAACTCAATAGACTGCCGCAACCAAACTTGCACCAAGAACTAAGCGACCTCATGCAATGTTTCTCAAGAAAATGGCCTCTAACACAACTGGCAAAGGTTACTTTCAGATGCGCTATTTGGTGGATGTGGAAGGAGAGATGCAACAGAATATTTGAATGCCAACACACAAACAATGCTCAATTATTGAAAGAGATTATTAGAGACTCAAGATCCTGTATGGAGCAAGATCTCAAAACGGAGCACTTTACCCAAAGAGAAAAAGATATTTTTATCAAATTTAATTTTGCTATTAGCTAAAGATCTTGGGAATGATGCCAAATTATGTACCCACAGGTAGTTTTGATATATCTGGATAAACATTTTCTATATTGATTATAATTATGAGTTATAGTCTACAGCATGTGTAGTCATAACTATCGCATTCGCACTCTATAAGTTACTTGGCTTTGTCTATGACTTGTATAGATAAAGCTATTTGTAGAAACTTTACACATAATCAATTTACTTTTACTTACCAAAAAAAAAATAAACCTGAAAAGTTGTAGCCAATGTGAGTTTGAGAAAAGAAGAAGAAGACGAAGAAGAAGATAAAGAAGAGCTTGAGGTTTTTCATCAATTTTCCCATATTTGGGATTCAAATAATTTTTAGGCAAGTGTTCTAACCCCATCCCACTGTAACCTTAATCTCTGTTTCCATTTTTATTCTGCAAAATTTGAAAGATTTCAACTGAGAACCAGACCTTCTTTTGTTTTGATATAAAGCTATGAATCTGTAATTTTTCGGTAATCTGACCTCTATGCAATGTTTCGGTCATAACATTTTATAATAAGCTCTGATTTAGACAAACCTATTTCATTTGAAAGAGACAAAAAAATCTTTCTTTTGATACTAAGATCAAATGATTTGGAGTTTAAATGCCTACTAAGACTTCTGTTTAAATTAACTCTACAGATTTTGTAAAACAGGGACCAAAATTTCTGACCTCGTGTTGCTTAACTACATATAACTTTCTGCTGTAAATTCAGATTCATACAAAGTATAATTTATTCGAAGCTAGACTCAAAATGCTTTCTGAATATATCTGATTTGAAATTTTTGGAGTACAATTGCTAACTGAAACATTTGCTTTCATCGACCCTATGGATTCAGTAAAACAGAGCTAATATTTTCAGACCTTTCAATACGAAATTATCTGTAACTCCCTGTTATAAATTCCAATTCTAGTTAAACTTGATTTGCCTAAAACTAGATTGACAAAGCTTTCTAATGACACCTATTTTTTATAAATTGGAGCATAATTGGTTATCCAAATAGTTCATACAATGTTCCTATAAAATTCTGCCAGAATCGAGCTTTGTTCGATTTCGGCTTTCCTTGTTTCTTCTCTTTGGAAATCGATTTCGGCAAACACTCTTACTTCAGTTAAGCTTTACATTATTACCTTAAATTCATGTATACTTTTGTCCTTTATTTATTTGTACATCTACAGCTATCATCTAAAGATCATGTTTGCATCGTAATGATTCGGCACATGCATCCCATTGTTCTGCATTTGCTTTCGATATGTGCCTCTTCCAGTTTCATTTAATTGGACATTGAATTCACCTAACTTTCTTATTTCAATTGAGCTATATGTGATTTCTTGAAATCCTTGTATGCTCTTGCTTTTGTTTTCTTTCAAATCTGAATACATTTATGAAAGATTATGTTTATATCGTATTGACTCAAAAGGCATATGTACATTTCGTTGTTCCGCATGTACTTCCAATATGTCTGTTAGAACCCTTGCAGATTCTAAACTTGGGGTTGATCTCTTTAGGGGATCGGCCTCCTTGGAACTCTATAGGGGTTCCTCCCTCCAAGTTGCTGCTCAAAGGCTGCAGAAAAGATTCATCTATTGCTTATCAAAAGAGAAGGAATACATGACTATTTATAGGGCTTCTAAACCCTAACTCCTAATAGGACTCCTACTTAAGACTCTTACTTCTAACCAACTCCTAATAGGACTCCTAGTCAAGACTCCTATTCCCTTAACTCCTATTTCTTCTCTAAGAAAACACCTCCTACATGAATGCCCCTCTCAATTAGGACTCTCCTAGCTAGAGTCCTAACAGAATGTCCCTCTCAATTAGGACTCTCCTAGCTAGAGTCCTAACAGTTTTAAATGGATGCCCCTCTCAATTAGGACTCTCTTAGCTAGAGTCCTAACAGTTTTACATGAATGTCCCTCTCAATTAGGACTCTCCAAGCTAGAGTCCTAACAATGTCCCAATTCATTATTCACAATACCCTCTTGTACTCTAGTGTTTGTGGGATTATTTGAACCTTTGCCAAAAATGGTAAAGGGTATGTGCTTAGAGCCCGCGATGCTCTAGATTATGTTTGGTGGTCATTCAGAAATGGATGGACCATATTATGTTTGAAATCCCACTTCACCTTCTATCTGTTTGATATAAAATTCAGAGCCGACCTAGCACTTGGGTTGGGTGAGAGGGCTCGAGTAGGAAAGGGCTACCCGTGAATGGAGTCGAGAACTCATCACGGCGTGGAGCCACCATTGAGTTAAATCTCACATGCACTATGCTATAGTACGACGTTTGAGCTTCTATTTCGTATTTGTTCTTTGATACGTTCTGAAATGCTTCTTATGCTTCTAAAATATTTCTATATGCCATTGATACGTTCTGAAGCATTTCATTCACCATTGATATGTTCCGAACTGTTTCTTATGCCAATGATATGCTCCAATTACCTTTCCTCGATTGTATGAACAAAACGTGCTTCGAACGAAATGACATCATAATTCTGCATTCATGATATCCAAAATGCTCCTTACGTCTTTGTTATGCCTTGAAATTATCATATGTCATCGATATGCTCCTTATGCCAATAATATGCTCCAATTACCTTTCCTCGATTGTATAAACAAAACATGCTTTGAACGAAATGACATCGTAATTCTGCATTCATGATATCCAAAATGCTCCTTACATCTTTGTTATGCCTTGAAAACTACCATATGTCATCGATATGCTCCTTATGCCAATGATATGCTCCAATTACCTTTCCTCGATTGTATGAACAAAATGTGCTTCGAACGATATGACATTGTAATTCTGCATTCAAACAAAACATGCTACTGTTTCATCTTGTATCTCTGCTTTGTATTTTGATACCTCATTTGTTTGAAACCTGTCCTCTTTGCTATGGATATGTTAGTCACTTGTTGAGCTTTATATGCTCACCCCATTGATATATAAATTTTTCAGGATAGCTTATCACTCACTAAAATGTGTAAATTGGGTTGAGGCAGTGGAAGGCTAGAAGAGTTTGGGGCAAACCTTTCGTATTTAATATGTTGATGTTGTATAAGTTCCTTTTGTGTGTATCAATGACATATCTATATTGATGTATCTTGTAGATATTTGGAAAGTACCTCTCATGTTATGATTTTGGGAATGTTAAGTTAAAATTATGTAATGAATGATACAAACATATGGTACATGTTGATTTTGTAATTGTATAGATTCTCACAACTATGGATTTATGATGTGGTTATGGTTTAGTTAAGTTGCCTTTGAATTTTAAGAATCATCTGATGATATGATGTATGATTATAAATTGCACAGGTTTTGTGAATTATGGATTATAGAGGTGAATGACTTGAATGTTTTTCTTAGTGATCTCAAATGTGTGATTGGATCCTGGATTGTTTGTTGAATGAGAATTAAATTGGGGGGGGGGGGGGGGTGACATAGTGGTATCAGAGCATGGTTTGAGGATCACTGAAATATTTGATATGTTGACATGCAAAATATATTGAGGTCTAGTGAATTATAGTGATTTGTGAAATTTTTCTTTGATGCATTTTAGGAATCTAGGATGATGAGGACATTTAGTCCTCCTACTTCATCTGCTTTTGACTAATTAAGTGCGATAAAGGGTTGATCGGGGATATTAAATCAGAGTGGCGCAATAGAAGTGTGGTGAACCTAATACATTGGTAGTGAAAAAATAGATGATACGATTGGAGAAGATATTTGATGTATGAAATTGTTCTGATGATTAAAAGAATTTCTGGAGAACAAGGATAGGAATAGCAAGGACAAGTTTACAAAAAAAAAAAAAAAAGATTATAAATGAATCAAAATGTGATAATAAGAGGGTCAAGAGATTCATTCCTATGTACGATTCATTCCTATGTGAAAAGGGAAGTCACCACAAAAGATTCATTCCTATGTACGATGCGAGTTAGATTATGAAATAAGTTTGTATTTGTAGGTGACTGGAGCCTATTTTGCTTGTGGAAATTTGGATCATAAAATAAAAGACTGCCCTTTGAACAAGAAGAAAGAATCACTGCCTCATAAATCATCAGCTTATACTAGAGTGTATGTTATCACGGAATATGATTCTAAAACTTCTGAATTAGTGGTCGAAGGTACTATTCATATTTCTGAAAGAATGCAAATATTTGTTTGACCATGTGTCTCATTTATGATTTGATTCACAATATTTTGCTTATAACATGGGTATTCAACCTAAACCACTGGATTATATGCTATACGTAAATACTGCTGTTGGGGATTGTTTGATAACAAACTCGATTTGATCATCTTGTTTGATTTCTATTGGAGAACACGAACTTCTTGCTGATTTGGTTCTCCTAGATATTTGGAGTTTTTATATTATACTAAGTATGAGTTGACTATCTTCCAATCATACCAGTATAGAGTGTTATACAAAATGATCACTTTTTGTATACTAGATCATCTTATTTTTTATTTTGAGAGTATTGGACATGATTTACCTCTTTGCCTAATGTATTTCCAGATGACTTGCTTGGATTACCTCTAGACAAAGAGGGTGAATTTGCTTTTGATTTGGTCATTGGGATAATTCTAATATCTAAGCCTCTTTATAGAATGACACCATTTGAGTAAGTGGAATTAAAAAAAAAAAAAAAAAGCCACTACAAGGACTATTAGATAAGGGTTTTATTTGGGCTAGTGTTTCACATGAGGTGCACCGGTGTTAGTTAAGAAGATGATTGTACCATTCGTTATCACCCGGGTAAAGCTAATGTTGTAATAGATGCCCTTTATAGAAAATCTACAAGTTTTATGACGACTTTGATTGTAAAGCAATGAAAGTTATTAAAAGAGAATTATGATTCGAATGTTATGAGAAAATGACAAGACTCAATGATATTAATGGTCTCCATCCAAGTGCAATCTGATCTCATTCAACAAATTAAAGGAGGACAACTACGAGATCGACACTTGATCTGCTTAAGGAATGAAGTAAAAAAGGGATTGAAACTAAATTTTCGAGTTTCAGAGGATGGCCTATTTAGATTTAGGGATAGAATATGTGTTCCAAATGACTCAGATATCAAAAATCAAATCCTGAGGGATGGTCATAATTCAAAGTACACCATGCATCCTGGTAGCACTAAGATGTATAGAGATCTCTAAAGTCATTATTGGTGGGAAGGCATGAAGAAGGAGATTGCAATATATATTTCAAAGTGTTTGACTTGTCAGCAAATCAAAGCGGAACACCAAAGACCTGGAGGTTTGTTACAACCTTTAGATATTCCTGAATGGAAATGGGAATGTATTACCATGGACTTTATTTCAGGACTACCCCGAACTTCTAGAAAGCATGATGCTATTTGGGTTATCATTGATAGGTTAACGAAATCTGCACATTTTCTATCGATCAATATGACTTATTCTCTTGATAGGCTTGTAGATTTATATATAAATGAAATAGTAAGACTTCATAGTGTTCCAAAGGAGATAATCTCTGACAGAGACTCAAAATTTCTATCTAGATTTTGGAGAAGGTTACAGGAAGCTATTGAGACTAAAGTCAAGTTTAGCATTGCTTATCACCCTCAAACTGATGGTCAATCAGAAAAACCATTCAAACACTTGATGATTTGCTTCGAGCCTATGTTATGGATTGGAAAGGTGAATGGGATAAAGATATCTCTCTTATTGAGTTCACTTACAATAATAGTTATCATTTAAGTATTCATATGGCTCCTTATAAAGCTTTATATGGGCGAAAATATAGGACTCCTATATGTTGGGAAGAAATTGGTGATAGAAAGTTATTAGCACCAGAAAAAGTACAAGAGACTACTGAGAAAATTCAACTTATAAGAAAAAGGTTAAAGACTGCTCAGAGTCGTCAAAAGAGTTATGCTGATAACAGAAGACGAAATATTGAGTTTCAAATCGGGGATTTTGTATTCCTGAAGGTCTCCCCTTCTAAAGGCATTGTAAGATTTGGGAAGAAAGGAAAGTTAAGCCTAAGATTTATTGGACCTTTTGAGATTCTTGAGAGGGTTGGTTCTGTCGCTTATAGGATTGCCTTGCCACCATCATTGTGCCATATCCATAATATATTTCATGTTTCAATGATCAGAAAGTATATACCTGATCCCTCTCATATCATTAAGTATGAGCCGATGGTGATTGATAAAGACTTGTCTTATGTGGAAGAGCCCACTCAGATTGCTGATAAAAAAGAAAAGATCTTGAGGAATCGGGTTATCCCTCTAGTTAAAGTGATATGTGTTGAATCTCGGATTTTGATGATGAAGTCAATTGTCATTTGTTGTCTAATGTATGTGTTGAGATAAGTGTGTGTTAGGACTCTGTTAGGACTCTAGCTTGGAGAGTCCTAATTGAGAGGGACATTCATTTAAAAATGTTAGGACTCTAGCTAGGAGAGTCCTAATTGAGAGGGACATTCTGTTAGGACTCTAGCTAGGAGAGTCCTAATTGTGAGGGGCATTCATGTAGGAGGTTTTTTCTTAGAGAAGAATTAGGAGTTGTAAGGGAATAGGAGTCTTGAGTAGGAGTCATATTAGGAGTTTGTTAGAAGTAAGAGTCTTAAGTAGGAGTCCTATTAGGAGTTAGGGTTTAGAAGCCCTATAAATAGCCATGTATTCCTTCTCTTTTCATAAGCAATAGATGAATCTTTTCTGCAGCCATTGAGCAGCAACTTGGAGGGAGGAACCCCTATAGAGTTCCAAGGAGGCCGATCCCCTAAAGAGATCAACCCCAAGTTTAGAATCTGTAAGGGTTCTAACACCTGATATCAGAGCAGCGTTCTTGGCGTCTCGCTGCCCTTCCACAGCCATCCATCAACCCTCCGCAACCATCCAAAGCAATTCCCACAATTGCTTAAAAGATCGTCCCCGAATTCCGTCATCATCTCCACCACCACGGATCATCCTTTGATCTCCCCGTGAATTACAACAGGTTCTGGTTTCCTACCTTACTGCTGCTGCAATTTAGTTATCCTTATTCGAAAATCCAAAAAAAAAAAAAAATCGTTCCTATATTGCTGCATAAACTTTTCGTCACAAAGTTTTCATCTCTACGACGAAAGATACATTGCAGAATTCCAACCGCATAGCACCATCTATTTGATCTTGCTACTGTACTTTTTCTATCCAAATTTCTACGAAATTTTTATGACATCTTTGACACTTCTTAACAGTGGATTTCCCTTTGGTTTCATAAAAAATTCTCAATATAAACTACTGATCTTTTATGTCCAATCTGCTGCACTTGAATTGCAGAATTCAAGCCGCATAGCACCATCTGTTTGATCTTGCTACTGTGCTTTTTCTATCCAAATTTCTACGAAATTTTTATGACATCTTTGACACTTTATAACAGTAGATTTTCCTTTAGTTTCATCGAAAAATTCTCGATATAAACTATTGATCTTTTATGTCCAATCTGCTGCACTTGAAAATCTATGCTGCAGAAAATTTCAGCTGCATATCGTTGCCTTAACCCATCTAATTGCAATCTTTTTTGAATGAAATTTCTTATAGACTTCATATATCATCTTGGCTTCCATCTAAGATTGATCTATTAAGAAATTCAACTCTAAAAATGATTTTATGTTGCTGCAAATTTTCATCGTAACCCGCTGAAATTTTTCGACGATAATTCTGCAATTGCAACTTGCACCAATTTCTTTACTGTTATACTGCCGAAATTTTCTTGATTAAATTAGATATCCTTGCTGTCATATAAACTGTGATTTTGCTATCAATTCCCTCCTCAATTCTCTCAAGTTTTTGGTAGAAATTACGTTGAGAAACCGTTGTTTCTTCGACGACAATTCTACTCTTACAAGACAGCACATACTTGCTGCAACTTCCACGGATTTCTGTCAAACCTTTGCTACCATCTACCACAGATCCAAAACTTTCATCCACAGCCCTAAAACTCTACCAAACCACACCCTCAAACTGCACCCAAAATAGCCACAAAACAAGCCTAAACCGCAGCCTACATCCACCAATCCACCAACCCTTTCAACCATCACTTCTCTCAACCTATACATGCCTTTAACCCAACAACAAAAGAGAGATCTTAACATCATAGATTTGGGGGCATATACTATGGCATCTAAGGAGGCAATCAATGCTAAATTCGAAGCCTTGGAGGCGCGAATGGAGGATAAGATTCGGACGCTCTTTACCGAACTCAGATTGGGCCGACCACTAAGCCCGAAGAAATCATATCAAGGAGAGAGCTTTGCCCAATCACACCAAGTCCGAAGAGATGACTTCCAAGGGAGGGTAGGCTCTATGACCAACCCCAACTATCCATGCATGAGAGTGGACTTCCCTAGATGGGAAGAAGGAGACCCGATTGGTTAGATCTCGCGCGCGGAGCGATATTTTCGGTACCACAAAACCGCGAATGTATCTATGGTGAAAATTGCAGCTATACATCTTGAAGGGGATGCTATATAGTGGTTTGACTGGTTTGAACATACTTATGGAGTCCTTTCATGGCGTCAATTCAAAGAAGGACTGCTGATTCGCTTCAGACCAACCGATTACGAGAATATTGACGAACAACTAACAAAGATTCAACAAACCTCCACCATTCAGGAGTACCAAACCAGGTTTGAAAGGTTATCTAATCAAACTCGTGATTGGTCTCAAAAACAGCTATTGAGGACCTTCATTGAGGGCTTGAAGCCAGAGATCCGAGGAGAAGTTAAAGCGCGACAACCGTATACGCTTATGGCAGCCATCTCTTTCGCACGACATCAAGAAGAGCAATTGAACCATGAAGCTCGGAGGACTAGGGTCTCTCCTCAACCAGTAATATTGAAGCCCTTAGCCCCCTCTACTGTCGACCAAGTCCCTACACCAAAGAGGTTAACAAGAGAAGAGCTTCGGGAACGATATGCGAAGGGGTTATGTTGGCATTGTGACGAGCCGTGGAGCCGTGAGCATCGCTGTAGTAAATGGGGACTTCTTATGATTGAACCGATAGAAGAAGAGGTCATTGAACATCCAAAAGAGAGCCTTGAACATGATGAAGAAGATGGAAAAGAAGAGCCACAACCGATCGAAGTTACGGTACATACACTAGCTAGCTACTCAAACCCGCAAACGATGAAAATTGGAGGCCTTCTCAAACAAAAACCAATCACTGTTCTCATCGACACGGGCAGTCCTACTAACTTCCTAAATTGTAAGCTTGCTGTTCGGATATCATTACCTATCGAGAATCGCTGCAGGTTTGATGTTAAGGTCACCGACGGACGGATTTTGAATTGTGATCATAGGCACTTGCAGGAGAAACTATTGCTGCAGGACCAAGAGATAATTGCAGATTTCTTCCTTCTCCCTCTTAACAATCATGAGGCCATGCTCAGAATTAAATGGTTGACGACATTAGGTGATATTTCTTGGAATTTTATGAAACTAATTATGAAATTTTACAGTAAGGAGAAACAGGTGACATTGCACGGGAAACGTGGGGGCAACATAACAACGATTTGCACACAACAAATGGAGAATGTTTTGCATAAAGCATGCAGCAGCTTTTTGGTACAACTTGAGCAGCAAACTAAGGGAGAGCCAACAGAATTTGAATATCCAAATCTACTTCCTTTGCTTGCTAAATTTTCAAATATATTTGACGAACCGTGCAACCTACCTCTTACCTGTCGGTAGGATCATTGTATAATGATTCTTCCAGGCAAATCTTCAACAAATGCTCAGCCATATCAGTATCCACATCTCCAGAAGGATGAAATAGAAAGGATTATAAAAGAGATGCTCGAAACAGAAGTTATTCGGCCAAGTTGCAACCTCTACTCTTCGCCGGTGCTACTTGTACGCAAGAAGGACGGAACAAGGCGAATATGTGTTGATTACCCGAGCAAGTTGAAGTTTCGACCGTTTCACTTCCGACCAGCGACTTCCTTGAGGATATTAAGATGGAATGGCAGGAAGATTCAGATACTAGTAAGATTATAAAAAAATTGGAGGAAGCACCAAGCCCCATGGCTCATTACAATTGGGACTCAAAAGAATTACACTATAAGGGATGCATTGTGCTTGTGACAAATTCTACTTGCATCTTCAATAGCAGATTTTGGACAAAGTTATTCTATATGCAGGGTACTAAATTGAAAAGAAGTACGACATATCACCCACAAACCAACAGCCAACCGGAAGTTTTAAACAAGTGCTTGGAGACAGCCCAAAGCCACCCACCAAATATGACTACCCAAAGAGAACTCCAGACCAAGCCAAGTGCCATTATTGATCGACGGATCGTGACTCGACGACGACGACCCACTAATGAAGTGCTAATACAGTGGGCGAACCTACCTGTTAGGACTCTAGCTTGGAGAGTCCTAATTGAGAGGGACAATCATGTAAAACTGTTAGGACTCTAGGTAAGAGAGTCCTAATTGAGAGGGGCATCCATTTAAAACTGTTAGGACTCTAGCTAGGAGAGTCCTAATTGAGAGGGACATTCTGTTAGGACTCTAGCTAGGAGAGTCCTAATTGAGAGGGGCATTTATGTAGGAGGTGTTTTCTTAGAGAAGAATTAGGAGTTGTAAGGGAATAGGAGTCCTATTAGGAGTTGGTTAGAAGTAAGAGTCTTAAGTAGGAGTCCTATTAGGAGTTAGGGTTTAGAAGCCCAATAAATAGCCATGTATTCCTTCTCTTTTGATAAGCAATAGATGAATCTTTTCTGTAGCCTTTGAGCAGCAACTTGGAGGGAGGAACCCCTATAGAGTTCCAAGGAGGCCGATCCCCTAAAGAGATCAACCCCAAGTTTAGAATCTGCAAGGGTTCTAACACCTGGTATCAGAGCAGCGTTCTTGGCGTCTCGCTGCCCTTCCACAGCCATCCATCAACCCTCTACAACCATCCAAAGCAATTCCCACAATTGCTTAAAAGATCGTCACCGAATTCCGTCATCATCTTCACCACCACGGATCATCCTTTGATCTCCTCGTGAATTGCAACAGGTTCTGGTTTCCTACCTTACTGCTGCTACAATTTAGTTATCCTTATTCGAAAATCCAAAAAAAAAAAAAAATCGTTCCTATATTGCTGCATAAACTTTTCGTCACAAAGTTTTCATCTCTACGACGAAAGATACATTGCAGAATTCCAACCGCATAGCACCATCTGTTTGATCTTGCTATGGTGCTTTTTCTATCCAAATTTCTACGAAATTTTTATGACATCTTTGACACTTCTTAACAGTGGATTTCCCTTTGGTTTCATCGAAAAATTCTCAATATAAACTACTGATCTTTCAATCTGCTACACTTGAATTGCAGAATTCAAGCCGCATAGCACCATTTGTTTGATCTTGCTACTATGCTTTTTCTATCCAAATTTCTATGAAATTTTTATGACATCTTTGACACTTCCTAACAGTAGATTTCCCTTTGGTTTCATCGAAAAATTCTCAATATAAACTATTAATCTTTTATGTCCAATTTGCTGCACTTGAAAATCTATGCTGCAGAAAATTTCAGCTGCATATCGTTGCCTTAACCCATCTATTTGCAATCTTTTTTGAATGAAATTTCTTATACACTTCATAGATCATCTTGGCTTCCATCTAAGATTGATCTATTAAGAAATTCATCTCTAAAAACGATTTTATGTTGCTGCAAATTTTCATCGTAACCCGCTGAAATTTTTCGACGATAATTCTGCAATTGCAACTTGCACCAATTTCCTTGCTGTTATACTGCCGAAATTTACTTGATTAAATTAGATATCCTTGCTGTCATATAAACTGTGATTTTGCTATCAATTCCCTCCTCAATTCTCTCAAGTTTTTGGTAGAAATTATGTCGAGAAACCGTTGTTTCTTCGACGACAATTCTACTCTTACAAGACAGCACATACTTGCTGCAACTTCTACGGATTTCTGTCAAACCTTTGCTACCATCTATCACAGATCCAAAACTTTCATCCACAGCACTAAAACTCTACTAAACCACACCCTCAAACTGCACCCAAAATAGCCACAAAATAAGCCTAAACCGCAGCCTACATCCATCAATCCACCAACACTTTCGACCATCACTTCTCTCAACCTTGCCTTTAACCCAACAGCAAAAGAGAGATCTTAACATCATTGATTTGGGGCCATATACTATGGCATCTAAGGAGGCAATCAATGCTAAATTCGAAGCCTTGGAGGTGCGAATGGAGGATAAGATTCAGACGCTTTTTGCCGAACTCAGATTGGGCCGACCACTAAGCCCGAAGAAATCATATCAAGAAGAGAGCTTTGCCCAATCACACCAAGCCCGAAGAGATGAATTCCAAGGGAGGGTAGGCTCTATGACCGACCCCAACTATCCATGCATGAGAGTGGACTTCCCTAGATGGGAAGAAGGAGACCCGATTGGTTGGATCTCACACGCGGAGCGATATTTTCGGTACCACAAAATCGCAGATGCATCTATGGTGAAAATTGTAGCTATACATCTTGAAGGGGATGCTATACAATGGTTTAAACAGTTTGAACATACTTATGGAGTCCTTTCGTGGCAACAATTCAAAGAAGGACTGCTGATCCACTTCAGACCAACCGATTACGAGAATATTGACGAACAACTAGCAAAGATCCGACAAACCTCCACCATTCAGGAGTACCAAACCAGGTTTGAAAGGTTATCTAATCAAAATCATGATTGGTCTCAAAAATAGCTATTGAGGACCTTCATTGAGGGCTTGAAGCCAGAGATCCGAGGAGAAGTTAAAGCGCGACAACCGTATACGCTTATGGCAGCCATCTCTTTCGCACGACATCAAGAGGAGCAATTGAACCATGAAGCTCGGAGGACTAGGGTCGTTCCTCAACCAGTAATATTGAAGCCCTCAGCCCCCCCTACTATTGACCAAGTCCCTACACCAAAGAGGTTAACAAGAGAAGAGCTTCGGGAGCGATATACGAAGGGGTTATGTTGGCATTGTGACGAGCCGTGGAGCCGTGAGCATCGCTGTAGTAAAGGGAGACTTCTTATGATTGAACCAATAGAAGAAGAGGTCATTGAACATCCAGAAGAAGATGCAAAAGAAGAGCCACAACCGACTGAAGTTACGGTGCATGCACTAGCCGGCTACTCAAACCCGGAAACGATGAAAGTTGGAGGCCTTCTCAAACAACAACCGATCACTGTTCTCATCGACACGGGCAGTTCTAATAACTTTATAAATAGTAAGGTTACTATCCAGATGGCCTTACCTATTGAGAATTGCAGCAGGTTTGACGTTAAGGTCGTCGACGGACGGATTTTGAATTATGATCGTAGGCGCCCACAGGAGAAACTATTGCTGCAGGACCAAGAGATAATTGCATATTTCTTCCTTCTCCCTCCTGATGATCATAAGGCTATGTTCATAATTAAATGGTTTACGACATTAGGTGATATTTCTTTGAATTTTATGCAACTAATTATAAAATTTTATAGTAAGAAGAAACAGGTGATACTGAACAGGAAACGTGGGGGCGGCATAACGACGATTTGCACACAACAAATGGAGAAGGTTTTGCATAAAGCATGCAGCAGATTTTTTATACAACTTGAGCAGCAAACTAAGGGAGAGCCAATACAATTTGAAGATCCAAACCTACTTCCTTTGCTTGCTGAATTTTTAGATATATTTGACGAACCGTACAACCTACCTCTTACCCGTCGGCTTGATCATTATATAATGACTCTTTCAGGCAAACCTCCAGCAAATACTCGGCCATATCAATATCTCCCGAAGGATGAAATAGAAAGGATTGTAAAATAAATGCTCAAAACAGGAGTTATTCGGCCAAGTTGCAACCTCTATTCTTCACCGGTGCTCCTCATACGAAAGAAGGATAGAATATGACGATTATGTGTTGATTACCAAGCTCTCAATGGAATAACCATCAAGGATAAATACCCTATTCCAATAGCAGATGAATTACTAGATGAAAGGGAGCACAAATCTTTACAAAGCTGGACCTTCGATCCGGGTATCATCAAATACGAGTATGCGAAGAAGACATACCGAAAACCACCTTTTGAACACACAACAACCACTATGAATTTTTGCTTTCTTCAAAAGAAGGTGGAATATCTTGGGCATATCATATCAGAGGAAGGTGTGGCAGTAGACCCCTTCAAAATTGGAGCAATGCAAAACTGGCTGACCCCGAGGAACATAAAATTGCAACATAACTTTCTGGGTTTAACAGGCTACTACTGCAAGTTCGTGAAAAACTATGGAGAGATTAGTGCACCAGTTACTTCCTTACTGAAAGAAGATGACTTCCAATGGTCGGACAGAGCCTCCGCTGCCTTCGACAAACTTAAGACAGCCATGACGACGACGCCGGTGCTAACACTACCAGATTTCAACCGACTCTTCATTATTGAGGTCGACTCATCTGGAGTCGGAATTGGAGCCATTCTCATGCAAGATGGTCAACCACTCACATACACTAGCAAGGCATTATCTCCCTCCCATCAAAATAAGTAAACATATGACAAGGAGATGCTTGCCATTGTGCGCGCAGCAACGAGGTGGAGACCCTAATTGATTGGTCGACGATTTCAAATTAAAACTGACCATAAAAGCCTCGAGTACTTTTTGGAGCGAAAGATATCATCCCCTGAGCAGCAAAAATGGGTAACAAAACTTCTTAGATTTGATTAATTTAACTTACAAAATGGGGAAAGAGAATGTTCTTGCATATGCGCTTTCGCAGCTACCCGAGCAAGCTGAAGTTTCGGCCATTTCACTTCCGACCAGCAACTTTCTTAAGGATATTAAGATGGAATGGCAGGAAGATTCAGAGACTAGTAAGTTTATAAAAAAATTGGAGGAAGCACCAAACTCTGTGGCTCATTACAATTGGGACTCAAAAGAATTACACTATAAGGGATGCATTGTGCTTATGATAAATTCTACTTGCATCTTCACGAGTAGATTTTGGACCAAGTTATTCTATATGCAGGGTACTAAATTGAAAAGGAGTATGGCATATCACCCACAAATCGACGATGAGACAGTTGTAAATAGGTGCTTGGAGACAGCCCAAAGCCACCCACCAAATATGACAACCCAAAGAGAACTCCAGACCCAGCGAAGTGCCATTATTGATTGACGGATCATGACTCGACGACGACGATCCACTAATGAAGTTCTAATATAGTGGGCGAACCTACCAATAGAAGATGCCACTTGGGAGAACTATGACGACTTGAAGATCAAATTCCCAGAATTCATGAATCATCAGCTTGAGAACAAGGCTGATTTGAAGAGGGCGGGTCTGTTAGGACTCTAGCTTGGAGAGTCCTAATTGAGAGGGACATTCATGTAAAACTGTTAGGACTCTAGGTAAGAGAGTCCTAATTGAGAGGGGCATCCATTTAAAACTGTTAGGACTCTAGCTAGGAGAGTCCTAATTGAGAGGGACATTCTATTAGGACTCTAGCTAGGAGAGTCCTAATTGAGAGGGGCATTCATGTAGGAGGTGTTTTCTTAGAGAAGAATTAGGAGTTGTAAGGGAATAGGAGTCCTATTAGGAGTTGGTTAGAAGTAAGAGTCTTAAGTAGGAGTCCTATTAGGAGTTAGGGTTTAGAAGCCCAATAAATAGCCATGTATTCCTTCTCTTTTGATAAGCAATAGATGAATCTTTTCTGCAGCCTTTGAGCAGCAACTTGGAGGGAGGAACCCCTATAGAGTTCCAAGGAGGCCGATCCCCTAAAGAGATCAACCCCAAGTTTAGAATCTGCAAGGGTTCTAACACTACCAAAAGAAGATGCCACTTGGGAGAACTATGACGACTTGAAAATCAAATTCCCAGAATTCATGAATCATCAGCCTCGAGGACAAGGCTGATTTGAAGAGGGCGGGTCTGTTAGGACTCTAGCTTGGAGAGTCCTAATTGAGAGGGACATTCATGTAAAAATGTTAGGACTCTAGCTAGGAGAGTCCTAATTGAGAGGGACATTCTGTTAGGACTCTAACTAGGAGAGTCCTAATTCTGAGGGGCATTCATGTAGGAGGTTTTTTCTTAGAGAAGAATTAGGAGTTGTAAGGGAATAGGAGTCTTGAGTAGGAGTCTTATTAGGAGTTGGTTAGAAGTAAGAGTCTTAAGTAGGAGTCCTATTAGGAGTTAGGGTTTAGAAGCCCTATAAATAGCCATGTATTCCTTCTCTTTTCATAAGCAATATATGAATATTTTCTGCAGCCTTTGAGCAGCAACTTGGAGGGAGGAACCCCTATAGAGTTCCAAGGAGGCCGATCCCCTAAAAAGATCAACCCCAAGTTTAGAATCTGCAAGGGTTCTAACAGACTCTAGCTAGGAGAGTCCTAATTAAGAGGGACATTTATGTAAAACTGTTAGGACTTTAGCTAGGAGAGTCCTAATTGAGAGGGACATTCTGTTAGGGCTCTAGTTAGGAGAGTCCTAATTGAGAGGGACATTCATGTAGGAGGTTTTTTCTTAAAGAAGAATTAGGAGTTGTAAGGGAATAGGAGTCTTGAGTAGGAGTCCTATTAGGAGTTGGTTAGAAGTAAGAGTCTTAAATAGGAGTCCTATTAGGAGTTAGACTTTAGAAGCCCTATAAATAGCCATGTATTCCTCCTCTTTTCTCAAGCAATAGATGAATCTTTTCTGCAGCCTTTGAGCAGCAACTTGGAGGGAGGAACTCCTATAGAGTTCTAAGGAGGCCGATCTCCTAAAGAGATCAACCCCAAGTTTAGAATCTGCAAGGATTCTAACACCTGGTATCAGAGCAGCGTTCTTGGCGTCTCGCTGCCCTTCCACAGCCATCCATCAACCCTCTACAACCGTCCAAAGCAAATTCATGTAGGAGGTTTTTTCTTAAAGAAGAATTAGGAGTTGTAAGGGAATAGGAGTCTTGAGTAGGAGTCCTATTAGGAGTTGGTTAGAAGTAAGAGTCTTAAATAGGAGTCCTATTAGGAGTTAGAGTTTAGAAGCCCTATAAATAGCCATGTATTCCTCCTCTTTTCTCAAGCAATAGATGAATCTTTTCTGCAGCCTTTGAGCAGCAACTTGGAGGGAGGAACTCCTATAGAGTTCCAAGGAGGCCGATCTCCTAAAGAGATCAACCCCAAGTTTAGAATCTGCAAGGGTTCTAACACCTGGTATCAGAGCAGCGTTCTTGGCTTCTCGCTGCCCTTCCACAGCCATCCATCAACCCTCTACAACCGTCCAAAGCAATTCCCACAATTGCTTAAAAGATCATCGCCGAATTCCACCATCATCTCCACCACCACGGATCATCCTTTGATCTCACCGTGAATTGCAACAGGTTCTGGTTTTCTACCTTACTGCTGCTGCAATTTAGTTATCTTTATTTGAGAATCCCAAAAAAAATTATTCCTATATTACTGCATAAACTTTTCGTCATAAAGTTTTCATCTCTACGACGAAAGATACATTGCAGAATTCCAACCGTATATCATTGTCTGTTTGATCTTGCTACTATGTTTTTTCTATCCAAATCTCTACAAAATTTTATGACATCTTTGACAATTCCTAACAGCAGATTTCCCTTTGGTTTTGTTAAAAAATTCTCAAATTAACCATCGATATTTTACATCTAATCTGCTATACTTGAAATTCTGCATCGTAAAATTTCAGCCGCATAGCACTGATTGTTTGATCTTGATACTACGTTGTTTCTATCCAAATCTTTACGAAATTTTTATGATAGCTTTAACACTTCCTAATAGTGGATTTCCCTTTGGTTTCATCAAAAAATTCTCAATATAAACTTCTGATCTTTTACGTCCAATCTGCTATACTTAAAAATCTATGCTGCAGAAAATTTCAACCGCATATTGTTGCCTTAACCCATCTATTTGCAATCTTTTTTGAATGAAATTTCTTATACACTTTATAGATCATCTTGGCTTCCATTTAAGATTGATCTATTGAGGAATTCATCTATAAAAACGATTTTTGTGTTGCTATAAATTTTCATCGTAAACTGTTGAAATTTTTCGACGAGAATTCTGCTATCGCAACTTGCACCAATTTCCTTGCTATTATACTGCCAAAATTTTCTTGATTAAATTAGTCATCCTTGCTGTCATATAAACTGTGATTTTGCTATCAATTCCCTCCTCAATTCTCTCAAGTTTTTGGTGGAAATTACGTTGAGAAACCGCTGTTTCTTCGACGACAATTCTGCTCTTACAAGACAGCACATACTTGCTGCAACTTCCACTGATTTCTCTCAAACCTTTGCTGTCATCTACCACAGATCCAAAACTTTCATCCACAACCCTAAAACTCCACCAAACCACACCCTCAAACTGTACCCAAAACAGCCACAAAACAAGCATAAATCATAGCCTACATCCACCGATCCACCAACCCTTTCGACCATCACTTCTCTCAACCTATACATGCCTTTAACCTGACAACAAAAGAGAGATCTTAATATCATAGATTTGGAGGCATATACTATGGCATCTAAGGAGGCAATCGATGCTAAATTCGAAGCCTTGGAGGCGCGAATGGAGGATAAGATTCGGACGCTCTTTACCGAACTCAGATTGGGCCGACTACTAAGCCCGAAAAAATCATATCACGGAGAGAGCTTTGCCCAATCGCATCAGGCCCGAAGAGATGAGTTCCAAGGGAGGGGAGGCTCTATGATCGATCCCAACTATTTACGCATAAGGGTGGACTTCCCTAGATGGGAAGAAGTAGACCCGATTGGTTGGATCTTGCACGCGGAGCGATATTTTCGGTACCACAAAACCGCGGATGCATCTATGGTGAAAATTACAGCTATACATCTTGAAGTGTATGCTATACAGTGGTTTGACTGATTTGAACATACTTATGGAGTCCTTTCATGGCAACAATTCAAAGAAGGACTGCTGATCCGCTTCAGACGAACCGATTACGAGAATATTGACGGACAACTAGCAAAGATCCGACAAACCTCCACCATTCAAGAGTACCAAACCAGGTTTGAAAGGTTATCTAATCAAACTCTTGATTGGTCTCAAAAACAGCTATTGAGGACCTTTATTGAGGGCTTGAAGCCGGAGATCCGAGGAGAAGTTAAAGCGCGACAACCGTACACGCTTATGGTAGCCATCTCTTTCGCACGACATCAAGAGGAGCAATTGAACCATGAAGCTCGAAGGACTAGGGTCACTCCTCAACCAGTAATATTGAAGCCCTTAGCCCCCCCTACTGTTGACCGAGTCCCTGCACCAAAATGGTTGACAAGAGAAGAGCTTCAGGAGCGATCTGCGAAGGGGTTATGTTGGCATTGTGACGAGCCGTGGAGCCATGAGGATCGCTGTAGTAAAGGGAGACTTTTTATCATTGAACCAGTAGAAGAAGAGGTCATTGAACATCCAGAAGAGAGCATTGAACATAAAGAAGAAGATGCAGAAGAAGAGCCACAACCGACCGAAGTTATGGTACATGCACTAGCCGGCTACTCAAACCCGCAAATGATGAAAGTTGGAGGCCTTCTCAAACAACAACTGATCACTATTTTCATCAACACGGGCAGCACTAATAATATCCTAAACAGTAAGGTTGCTATCCGAATGGCATTACCTATCGAGAATCGTTGCAGGTTTGATGTTAAGGTCACCGACAGACAGATTTTGAAGTGTGATCGTAGGCGCCCGTAGGAGAAACTATTGCTGCAGGACCAAGAGATAATTGCAGATTTCTTCCTTCTCCCTCTTAATGATCATGAGGCCATGCTCAGAATTAAATGGTTGACAACATTAGGTGATTTTTCTTGGAATTTTATGAAACTAATTATGAAATTTTACAGTAAGGAGAAACAGGTGATACTGCACGGGAAACGTGGGGGCGACGTAACGATGATTTGCACACAACAAATGAAGAAGGTTTTGCATAAAGCATGCAGTGGCTTTTTGGTACAACTTGAGCAGCAAACTAAGGTAGAGCCAACAAAATTGGAAGATCCAAATCTACTTCCTTTGCTTGCTGAATTTTAAGATATATTTGACGAACTACGCAACCTACCTCTTACCCGTCGGTATGATCATTGTATAACGATTCTTCCAGGCCAATCTCCAGCAAATGCTCAGCCATATTAATATCCACATCTCCAGAAGGATGAAATAGAAAGGATTATAAAAGAGATGCTCAAAACAGGAGTTATTCGGCCATGTTGTAGCCCCTACTCTTCACCAGTGCTCCTCATACGAAAGAAGGATGGAATATGACGATTATGTGTTGATTACCGAACTCTCAATGGCATAACCATCAAGGATAAATACCCTATTCCAGTAGTAGATGAGTTGCAAGATGAAAGGGAGCACAAATCTTCACAAAGCTGGACCTTCGATCTGGGTATCATCAAATACGATTATGCGAAGAAGACATACCGAAAACCACCTTTTGAACACACAATAACCACTATGAATTTTTGCTTTCTTCAAAAGAAGGTGGAATATCTTGGGCATATCATATCAGAGGAAGGTGTGGCAGTAGACCCCTTCAAAATTGGAACAATGCAAAATTGGCTGACCCCGAGGAACATAAAATTGCTACATGGCTTTCTGGGTTTAACAGGCTACTACTGCAAGTTCGTGAAAAACTATGGAGAGATCAGTGCACCACTTACTTCCTTTTTGAAAAAAGATGTCTTCCAATGGTCGGACAGAGCCTACATTGCCTTCGACAAACTTAAGGCAGCCATGACGACGACGCCGGTGCTAACACTACCAGATTTCAACTGACCCTTCATTATTGAGGCCGACGCATCTGGAGTCGGAATTGGAGCAATTCTCATGCAAGATGGTCGACCACTCGCATACACTAGCAAGGCATTACCTCCCTCCCATCAAAATAAGTCAACATATGATAAGGAGATGCTCGCCATTGTGCGCGCAGCAACGAGGTGGAGACCCTACTTGATTGGTCGACGATTTCAAATTAAAACCGACCATAAAAGCCTCAAGTACTTTTTGGAGCGAAAGATATCATCCCCTGAGCAGCAAAACTGGGTAACAAAACTTCTTGGATTTGATTACGAAATAACTTACAAAAAGGAGAAAGAGAATGTTCTTGCAGATGCGCTTTCGCAGCTACCCGAGCAAGCTAAAGTTTTGGCCATTTCACTTCCGACCAGCGACTTCCTTGAGGATATTAAGATGGAATGGCAGGAAGATTCAGAGACTAGTAAGATTATAAAAAAATTGGAGGAAGCACCAAGCTCCGTAGCTCATTACAATTGGGACTCAAAAGAATTACACTATAAGAGTACTAAATTGAAAAGGAGTATGACATATCACTCACAAACTGACGGCTAAACAGAAGTTGTAAATAGGTGCTTGGAGATAGCGCAAAGCCACCCACCAAATATGACTACCCAAGGAGGACTTCAGACTCAACCAAGTGCCATTATTGATCGACGGATTATGACTCGACGACGACGATCCACTACTGAATTGCTAATACAATGGGCAAACCTACTAACAGAAGATGCCACTTTGGAGAACTATGATGACTTGAAGATCAAATTCCCAAAATTCATAAATCGTCAGCCTCGAGGACAAGGCTGATTTGAAGAGGGCGGGTTTGTTAGGACTCTAGCTAGGAGAGTCCTAATTGAGGGGGACATTAATGTAAAACTGTTAGGACTTAAGCTAGGAGAGTCCTAATTGAGAGGGACATTCTGTTAGGACTCTAGCCAGGAGAGTCCTAATTGAGAGGGACATTCTGTTAGGACTCTAGTTAGGAGAGTCCTAATTGAGAGGGACATTCATGTAGGAGGTTTTTTCTTAAAGAAGAATTAGGAGTTGTAAGGGAATAGGAGTCTTGAGTAGGAGTCCTATTAGGAGTTGGTTAGAAGTAAGAGTCTTAAATAGGAGTCCTATTAGAAGTTAGAGTTTAGAAGCCCTATAAATAGTCATGTATTCCTCCTCTTTTCTCAAGCAAAAGATGAATCTTTTCTGCAGCCTTTAAGCAGCAACTTGGAGGGAGGAACCCCTATAGAGTTCCAAGGAGGCCGATCCCCTAAAGAGATCAACCCCAAGTTTAGAATCTGCAAGGGTTCTAACAGTGTGCAGAATTGACTACGATGAAAGTAAGACATGCAGCAGGAGTTGCGCCGGAGTCATGACAATGATCACGATGGGATTTCGAGAGCTCGACGGAAGTTCGGACAGTCGTCGGAGGTTCTGCGGGAACAAATCCGAGAAGTCCAGAAACTTGCCAAAGGAGCTCATCGGAACTTGCCAAGTGGATCGTCGCAAGTCCAGGAGTTTGCCGGAAGTCCGCAGGAGCATCACCGAGGGTTCGTCGGATGATCGACGGAAGTTCACCGGAAACTCGCCGGAAAAAGCGATTGACGCACCGGAGCAAGCTGCAGAATTTGTATTAGGAAATAATCGTAGTTAGCACATTGATTAAGTTAGAAATGGGAGGTGATCCCATTAGCTTAATCTTGGGGCAATTGGGCCCTTGAAGAACTCAAATTGGGCCGAATGGATCAACCCATTCGGACCCAGGTTGCTGTGGGAGGTGCAACCGCCCAGGCAGGGAGGTAGCACCGCCCAGGCTATGTCTCCCAACGAGACTGGGAGGTGCAACCGCCCCAGCCAAGAGGTGGCACCGCCCCGGTCTCAGTCTCCGAGCGAGACTGGGCGGTGCAACCTCTTCTGTCAAGAGGTAGCATCGCCAGAGCTCAAGTTTCAAGCTCTACCAGGCGGTGCAACCTCTCCAGTCAGGCGGTGCAACCGCTTGAGCTCGGTCTTCGAGCTCTGGCAGAGAGGTGCAACCGCCCCTGACAGAGGTGGCACCGCCCAGAGGCTCAGTCTTCGAGCTCTGCCAGGCGGTGCAACCGCCCCAGTCAGAAGGTGCAACCGCTTGATCCCGGAATTCCGGGAATTGACAGATTTGAGCTTCAAATTTGAACTGGGTTGGGGCCTATAAATTCCCCACCCATTCAGCACTGAAAGTATAGAACACACACTCGAAATTTTGCTGTCTTTCTGTGATTCTTAGAGCTCAAAACTGTTAGTTCTCCTCCTTTTGTTCTTCAAAGTTTGAGTTGTAAAAAGAGGAGAGAAAACTTCTGTAAGGGTCGTCTCCTAAGCCCGCCAAAAGGAGTGAATCTGTAAGAGGGTGGTTGGCCTTCGCCTATTGAAGGAAGGTCTCTAGTTGACGTCGGTGACCTCGTCGGTAGAGGAAGCCAAAAGTGGAGTAGGTCAAGATTGACTGAACCACTCTAAATCTCGGTTTGCATTTCCCTTGAGCATTTTACCTTTACTGCAAACTTTTCAATAGCTTACTGCCCTCTGCGATTTTACGAACGAGTTTCAAGGTTCAGACGTAAATCTGAGTTTAGACGTAAATATGCATTTAGACGTAATTCTGCTTTTTCGTATGATGATCTTATTGCAGATTGCATTTACGTTTTGAGCTATACAATAGCAGCACACTGCCTTTATACTTTGTTAGAACTCTTGCAGATTCTAAACTTGGGGTTGATCTCTTTAGGGGATCGGCCTCCTTGGAACTCTATAGGGGTTCCTCCCTCCAAATTGCTGCTCAAAGGCTGCAGAAAAGATTCATCTATTGCTTATCAAAAGAGAAGGAATACATGGCTATTTATAGGGCTTCTAAACCCTAACTCCTAATAGGACTCCTACTTAAGACTCTTACTTCTAACCAACTCATATTCCCTTACAACTCCTAATTCTTCTCTAAGAAAACACCTACATGAATGCCCCTCTCAATTAGGACTCTCCTAGCTAGAGTCCTAATAGAATGTCCCTCTCAATTAGGACTCTCTTAGCTAGAGTCATAACAGTTTTACATGAATGTCCCTGTCAATTAGGACTCTCCAAGCTAGAGTCCTAACAGACCCACCCGCCCTCTTCAAATCAGCCTTGTCCTCGAGGCTGATGATTCATGAATTCTGGAAATTTGATCTTCATGTCGTCATAGTTCTCCCAAGTGGCATCTTCTATTGGTAGGTTCGCCCACTGTATTAGCACTTCATTAGTGGGTCGTCGTCGTCGAGTCACGATCCGTCGATCAATAATGGCACTTGGCTAGGTCTGGAGTTCTCTTTGGGTAGTCATATTTGGTGGATGGCTTTGGGCTGTCTCCAAGCACCTATTTAAAACTTCTTTCTGGCTGTTGGTTTGTGGGTGATATGTCGTACTCCTTTTCAATTTAGTACCCTGCATATGGAATAACTTTGTCCAAAATCTGCTCTTGAAGATGCAAGTAGAATTTGTCACAAGCATAATGCGTCCCTTATAGCATAATTCTTTTGAGTCCCGATTGTAATGAGCCATGGGGCTTAGTGCTTCCTCCCATTTTTTTATAATCTTACTAGTATCTGAATCTTCCTGCCATTCCATCTTAATATCCTCAAGGAAGTCGCTGGTCGGAAGTGAAACGGTCGAAACTTCAACTTGCTCGGGTAGCTGCGAAAGCGCATATGCAAGAACATTCTCTTTCCCCTTTTTGTAAGTTATTTCAAAATCAAATCCAAGAAGTTTTGTTACCCATTTTTGCTGCTCAGGGGATGGTATCTTTCGCTCCAAAAAGTACTTGAGGCATTATGGTCGGTTTTATTTTGAAATCGTCGACCAATCAAGTAGGGTCTCCACCTCGTTGCTGCGCGCACAATGGCGAGCATCTCCTTATCATATGTTGACTTATTTTGATGGGAGGGAGATAATGCCTTGCTAGTGTATGCGAGTGGTCGACCATTTTGCATGAGAATGGCTCCAATTCTGACTCCAGATGTGTCGGCCTCAATAATGAAGGGTCGGTTGAAATCTGGTAGTGTTAGCACCGGCGTCGTCGTCATGGCTACCTTAAGTTTGTCGAAGGCAGCGGAGGCTCTGTCCAACCATTGGAAGACATCTTTTTCTAGTAAGGAAGTAAGTGGTGCACTGATCTTTCCATAGTTTTTCACGAACTTGCGGTAGTAGCCTGTTAAACCCAGAAAGCCATGTAGCAATTTTATGTTTCTCGAGGTCGGCCAGTTTTGCATTGCTCCAATTTTGAAGGGGTCCACTGCCACACCTTCCTCTGATATGATATGCCCAAGATATTCCACCTTTTGTTGAAGAAAGCAAAAATTCGTGGTTGTTGTGTGTTCAAAAGGTGGTTTTCCGTATGTCTTCTTCGCATGCTCGTATTTGATTATACTCGGATCAAAGGTCCAGCTTTGTAAAGATTTGTGCTCCCTTTCATCTAGCAATTCATCTACTATTGGAATAAAGTATTTGTCCTTGATGATTATGCCATTGAGAGCTCGGTAATCAACACATATTCGCCTTGTTCCGTCCTTCTTGCGTACAAGTAGCACCGACGAAGAGTAGAGGTTGCAACTTGGCCGAATAACTCCTGTTTCGAGCATCTCTTTTATAATCCTTTCTATTTCATCCTTCTGGAGATGTGGATACTGATATGGCTGAGCATTTGCTGAAGATTTGCCTGGAAGAATCATTATACAATGATCATGCTGACGGGTAAGAGGTAGGTTGCGTGGTTCATTAAATATATTTGAAAATTCAGCAAGCAAAGGAAGTAGATTTGGATCTTCAAATTCTGTTGGCTCTCCCTTAGTTTGCTACTCAAGTTGTACCAAAAAACCACTGCATGCTTTATGCAAAACATTGTCCATTTGTTGTGTGCAAATCGTTGTTATATCGCCCCCATGTTTCCCGTGCAATGTCACCTGTTTCTCCTTACTGTAAAATTTCATAATTAGTTTCATAAAATTCTAGAAAATATCACCTAATGTCGTCAACCATTTAATTCTGAGCATGGCCTCATGATTGTTAAGAGGGAGAAGGAAGAAATCTGCAATTATCTCTTGGTCCTTCAGCAATAGTTTCTCCTGCGGGCGCCTACGATCACAATTCAAAATCCGTCCGTTGATGACCTTAACATCAAACCTGCAGCGATTCTCGATAGGTAATGCTATCCTTACAACAAGCTTACTATATAGGAAGTTAGTAGTACTGCCCGTGTCGATGAGAACAGTGATCGGTTGTTTTTTGAGAAGGCCTCCAACTTTCATCGTTTGCGGGTTTGAGTAGCTGGCTAGTGCGTGTACTGTAACGTCAGTTGGTTGTGGCTCTTCTTCCGCATCTTCTTCTTCATGTTCAAGGCTCTCTTTTGGATGTTCAATGACCTCTTCTTCTATCGATTCAATCATAAGAAGTCCTCCTTTACTACAGCGATGCTCACGGC
This sequence comes from Musa acuminata AAA Group, assembly GCF_036884655.1. Classification (NCBI taxonomy): domain Eukaryota; kingdom Viridiplantae; phylum Streptophyta; class Magnoliopsida; order Zingiberales; family Musaceae; genus Musa; species Musa acuminata. The sequence goes on along the minus strand of NC_088335.1, from coordinate 28,904,078 downwards.
TCCACGGCTCATCACAATGCCAACATAACCCCTTCGCATATCGCTCCCGAAGCTCTTCTCCTGTTATCCTCTTTGGTGCAGGGACTTGGTCGACCGTAGGGGGGGCTGAGGGCTTCAATATTACTGGTTGAGGAGCGACCCTAGTCCTCCGAGCTTCATGGTTCAATTGCTCCTCTTGATGTCGTGCGAAAGAGATGGCTGCCATAAGCGTATACGGTTGTCGCGCTTTAACTTCTCCTCGGATCTCCGGCTTCAAGCCCTCAATGAAGGTCCTCAATAGCTGTTTTTGAGACCAATCACGAGTTTGATTAGATAACCTTTCAAACCTGGTTTGGTACTCCTAAATGGTGGAGGTTTGTTGGATCTTTGCTAGTTGTTCGTCAATATTCTCGTAATCGGTTGGTCTGAAGCGAATCAGTAGTCCTTCTTTGAATTGACGCCATGAAAGGACTCAATAAGTATGTTCAAACCAGTCAAACCACTGTATAGCATCCCCTTCAAGATGTATAGCTGCAATTTTCACCATAGATGCATCCACGGTTTTATAGTACCGAAAATATCGCTCCGCACGCGAGATCCAACCAATCGGGTCTCCTTCTTCCCATCTAGGGAAATCCACTCTCATGCATGGATAGTTGGGGTTGGTCATAGAGCTTCCCCTCTCTTGGAAGTCATATCTTTGGGCTTTGTGTGATTGGGCATAGCTCTCTCCTTGATGTGATTTCTTCGTGCTTAGTGGTCGGCCCAATCTGAGTTCGGTAAAGAGCGTCCGAATCTTATCCTCCATTCGTGCCTCCAAGGCTTCGAATTTAGCATTGATTGCCTCCTTAGATGCCATAGTGTAGGGCCCCAAATCAATGATGTTAAGATCTCTCTTTTGCTATTGGGTTAAAGGCATATATAGGTTGAAAGAAGTGATGGTTGAAAGTGTTGGTGGATTGGTGGATGTAGGCTGCGGTTTAGGCTTATTTTGTGGCTATTTTGGGTGCAGTTTGAGGGTGTGGTTTGGTAGAGTTTTAGGGCTGTGGATGAAAGTTTTGGATCTGTGGTAGATGGTAGCAAAGGTTTGACAGAAATCCGTGGAAGTGGCAGTAAGTATGTGCTGTCTTGTAAGAGTAGAATTATCGTCAAAGAAACAACGGTTTCTCGATGTAATTTCCACCAAAAACTTGAGAGAATTGAGGAGGGAATTGATAGCAAAATCACAGTTTATATGACAGTAAGGATATCTAATTTAATCAAGAAAATTTCGGCAGTATAATAGCAAGGAAATTGGTGCAAGTTGCAATTGCAGAATTATCGTCGAAAAATTTCAGCGGGTTACGATGAAAATTTGCAGCAACATACAATCGTTTTTAGAGATGAATTTCTTAATAGATCAATCTTAGATGGAAGCCAAGATGATCTATGAAGTGTATAAAAAATTTCATTCAAAAAAGATTGCAAATAGATGGGTTAAGGCAACGATATGCAGCTGAAATTTTCTGCAGCATAGATTTTCAAGTGCAACAGATTGGACATAAAAGATCAGTAGTTTATATTGAGAATTTTTCGATGAAACCAAAGGGAAATCTACTGTTAGGAAGTGTCAAAGATGTCATAAAAATTTCGTAGAAATTTAAATAGAAAAAGCACAGTAGCAAAATCAAACAGATGGTGCTATGCGGCTTGAATTCTGCAATTCAAGTGCAGCAGATTGGACATAAAAGATCAGTAGTTTATATTGAGAATTTTTTGATGAAACCAAAGGGAAATCCACTGTTGAGAAGTGTCAAAGATGTCATAAAAATTTCATAGAAATATGGATAGAAAAAGCACAGTAGCAAGATCAAATAGATGGTGCTATGCGGTTGGAATTCTGCAATGTATCTTTCGTCGCAGAGATGAAAACTTTGTGACGAAAAGTTTATGCAGCAATATAGGAACGATTTTTTTTTTTTTTGGATTTTCGAATAAGGATAACTAAATTGCAGCAACAGTAAGGTAGGAAACCAGAACCTGTTGCAATTCACGGGGAGATCAAAGGATGATCCGTGGTGGTGGAGATGATGACGGAATTCGGTGACGATCTTTTAAGCAATTGTGGAAATTGCTTTGGATGGTTGCGGAGGGTTGATGGATGCCTGTGGAAGGGCAGCGAGACGCCAAGAACGCTGCTCTGATACTAGGTGTTAGAACCCTTGCAGATTCTAAACTTGGGGTTGATCTCTTTAGGAGATCGGCCTCCTTGGAACTCTATAGGGGTTCCTCCCTCCAAATTGCTGCTCAAAGGCTGCAGAAAAGATTCATCTATTGCTTATCAAAAGAGAAGGAATACATGGCTATTTATAGGGCTTCTAAACCCTAACTCCTAATAGGACTCCTACTTAAGACTCTTACTTCTAACCAACTCCTATTCCCTTACAACTCCTAATTCTTCTCTAAGAAAACACCTACATGAATGCCCCTCTCAATTAGGACTCTCCTAGCTAGAGTCCTAATAGAATGTCCATCTCAATTAGGACTCTCTTAGCTAGAGTCCTAACAGTTTTACATGAATGTCCCTCTCAATTAGGACTCTCCAAGCTAGAGTCCTAACATACTTCTGCTTAAACTGCATCTTATCTAATCAAGTGATTTACGAATCGGCACTTAGACGTAAATCTGTTTCTTCATACGAACGTCGGATTTCAGTTTGCGCTGATATTCTGGTTTTTATCATAACTGCAAATTGCCTGCATAGATTGACTGTAACCTTGCTTAGTATCAACTTTCATACAGAGTTGTCTTTATCGTTCAAACGCAGCTTTTGATTTTAATCGCAGAAAGTTTTCCGCTGCACTAATTCACCCCCCCCCCTCTTAGTGCTCTCGATCCTAACAATTGGTATAAGAGCCCGGTTAACTCTCAAACGGATTAAAACCCAAGAGAGATGGCTTACGCCGGAAACCAAGAGGGCCATTCTATTACACGTCCACCCATGTTTAATGAGACGGACTACACCTATTGGAAGACCCGAATGAAGATTTTTCTTATTTCTATGGACGTTGAATTTTGGAATCTTGTCGAGAATGGTTTTTCGAAGTCTTCTCTTCCAATGATCGATTGGAATGATTTGGAGAAGAAGGCTTTCGCTCTCAATGCAAAGGTTATGAATGCCTTATTTTGCGCACTTGATAAAAACGAGTTTAATCGTGTTTCGATTTGTGAAACTGCATTCGATATTTGGCACACACTCGAAGTGGCTCAAGAAGGCACAAGTAGAGTGAAAGAGTCAAAAATCAATCTTTTGTTACACTCTTTCGAACTTTTCCGAATGAAACCGAGTGAGACTATTGGCAACATGTTTACCCATTTCACGGATGTCGTCAACGGTCTAAAAGGACTCGGAAAAATTTTTTCAGATTTAGAGCTCGTAAATAAGATTCTAAGATCCCTTCCTAAGAGTTGTGTTAACCGATGCTCCTTTTGTATGCAACAAGAAGAAACTGTTGACCACCTCTATTTTGCTTGTGATTATACAAAATGGATATAGAAGGAGATTCTCCAGCGATTTGAACTCAATATGCAATGTTTCTCAAGAAAAGGGCCTCTAACACAACTGGCAAAGGTTACTTTCAGATGCGCTATTTGGTGGATGTGGAAAGAGAGATGTAACAGAATATTTGAATGCAAACACACAAACAATGCTCAATTATTTAAAGAGATTATTAGAGACTCAAGATCCTGTATGGAGCAAGATCTCAAAACGGAGCACTTTACCCAAAGAGAAAAAGATATTTTTATCAAATTTAATTTTGCTATTAGCTAAAGATCTTGGGAATGATGCCAAATTATGTACCCACAGGTAGTTTTGATATATCTGGATAAACATTTTCTATATTGATTATAATTATGAGTTATAGTCTACAGCATGTGTAGTCATAACTATCGCATTCGCACTCTATAAGTTACTTGGCTTTGTCTATGACTTGTATAGATAAAACTATTTGTAGAAACTTTACACATAATCAATTTACTTTTACTTACCAAAAAAAATAAAGTCACTGCTATTCAAGAGGCAAAAAATCGAAACAACTTCTCTCTTGAAGAACTAATTGGGTCATTAATGACATATGAGATGACTTGCAAAGCTCATGAAGAGCAAGAAGACATCCTTCCAAAGAACAGGAAGGATATGACACTTAGAACTTTGGAAGACCACTTGAAAGAAAACTCAAGTGATGAGGACTGTGACGATGACTTGGCACTTTTAACAAGAAAATTTAAAAAATTTATTAAAAGAAACAAGTTTAAGAATGACACTAAAAATAAACTTGAACCTAAGAAGGACCAAGTTATTTGCTATGAGTGCAAAAAGCCGGGACACTACAAGAGTGATTGTCTCCAAGCCAAAAAGAGAACAACAAAGAAGAAGGCGCTCAAAGCAACATGGGATGATTCGAGCGTATCCGAAGAAGAGGAGTCCAACACCGAGCAAGTTGCTCATTACGCCTTAATGGCCATCGGAGATGAGGTAACGAATTTATTAGATGCTGATTTATCTTTCGATGAATTATTAAATGCCTTCCATGACTTATTTGATGAATGCAAGATTATCAATAGAAAATACAAATTGTTAAAAAAGGAGCATGATAGTCTTACTTGTGATTTTGATAAGTTAAAAACTGAATATCATGATAGTTTAAATTCATGTATCAAATGCCATGATCTAGAAACTCTCCAAGGGTCACATTGAAGAAATTCGAGGTTGGTAGCAAGTCATTAAACATGATCCTTGCAAACAAGGGTCACGTTCCAAAAATGAGTGGAATTGGATTTGTGAGAAGTCCTCACCTAAATCCAACCACCTTCATAAAAGGCCCTATCTTACATGTTCAACACCAAACCAAATGCAACTTTTGTTACAAATTTGGACACAAGACGCATTATTGTCCATTCAAGAAAATAAGTCCAAACAAACTGACTTGGGTTCCTAAAGGAACCATGATAAACTCTATGCAACATGATAAACAATGTAGATCTATCTTTGAGGCACCCAAAAGCAAATGGGTACCTAAAAATCATCCTTTCTTGTAGAAACTCACACCATCGCAAGCTAGGAGCAAGAGATGGTACCTTGATAGTGGATGCTCAAGGCATATGACCAGAGATCCATCTCAATTCTCTAAGCTCACTAGCATAGACGAAGGCTATGTCACCTTCGGAGACAACAACAAGGGTAAAATCATTGGCAAAGGAACCATAGGTAACAAATCCAACTTCTTTATTGAAGATGTTTTGTTAGTTGATGATTTAAAACATAATCTCTTGAGCATTAGTCAATTATGTGATAAAGGATACACTGTCAAATTCGAATCTAATGTTTGCATCATTGAAAAACCACATAAGAACATGTCTATAATTGCATTAAAACAAAATAACATATACACTATTGACATCAATGATTTGTGTAATGAAATGTGTTTTGCGGTTATGAAACTAATCACTCAAATATCATCTAGAGAACTTGTAAGAGGAATTCCTCATATCAAGTTCATCAAAGATAATGTATGTGATGCTTGTCAATTAGGTAAACAAATTAAGGGTAGTTTCAAAGCTAAGAATCAAATAAGCACCTCTAGGCCCTTACAATTGATCCATATGGACTTATTCGGACCAATCTCTACATCGAGTCTAGGAGGTAGCAAATACGCCTTTGTCATTGTTGATGACTATAGCAAATATACATGTACCTACTTCTTAAAATAGAAAAATGAATGCTTTATATATTTTACCAAGTTTTGTAAACTTGTTCAAAATGAGAAGGGTTCTATGATTTCGTCAATTAGAAGTGATCATGGTGGAGAATTTCAAAACCATGATTTCCAAGAATTCTGTGAACTCAATGGACACAACCATAATTTCTCTACTCCAAGAAATCCTCAACAAAATGGGGTAGTAGGAAGAAAAAATCGAAATCTACAAGAAATGGCAAGAACCATGTTGAATGAACATAGCCTACCCAAATATTTTTGGGCCGAAGCCGTAAACAAGTGTGTTTACGTTAAACATTTTAAAAATTTTTGTTCCAACGCCGCTTTTCTCTCCCAAATTGAACCCAAGTGTGTTGACGAAGCCATGAAAGATAATTCATGGATTATCGCAATGCAAGATGAATTTAAATCAATTTGAGAGAAATGAGGAGTGGACGCTTGTTCCTAGGCCAAATGACCATTTAGTTATTGGTACTAAATGGGTCTTTAGAAACAAGCAAGATGAAAATGGTATCGTGGTTAGAAACAAGGCTAGATAAGTGGCCAAAGGTTTCAACCAAGAAGAAGGTATCGATTACGAAGAAACCTTCGCTCCTGTGGCTCGATTAGAAACCATAAGGATGCTCCTTGCCTACGCTAGTAGTAATAATTTTATGTTATTTCAAATGGATGTTAAAAGCGCTTTTCTTAATGGCTTTATTTCCGAAGAAGTCTATGTTGAACAACCTCCTGGATTTGAAAATAATAGTCTCCCTAATCATGTGTTTAGATTAACTAAAGCTCTCTATTGTTTAAAACAAGCTCCAAGGGCTTGGTATGAGAGACTTAGTTCTTTTCTTATTGAAAATAATTTAATAAAAGGCAAGGTTGATACTACATTATTCATCAAAGACTTTGAAAATAATTTTCTCATTGTTCAAATTTATGTTGATGATATTATCTTTGGTTCTACGAATGAATCTCTTTGTGAATCTTTTGCTAAAACTATGAGTCTTGAATTCAAAATGAGTCTAATGGGAGAGTTAACATTCTTCTTAGGTCTACAAATTAAACAACTAAGTAATGACATCTTTATTAGTCAAACTAAATATGCTATGAGTTTACTAAAAAGGTTTAATATGAATAACTCAAAAGCTATTAACACTCCTATGAGCACCTCCACTAAGTCAGAAATTGATGAAAGTGGAGAAAACTTCGATAAAAAAACTTATAGGGGCATGATAGGAAGTTTACTTTACCTCACTGCAACTAGACCAGATATCATGTTCAGTGTAGGACTTTGTGCTAGATTTCAATCAAACCCTAAGATATCTCATCTCAAAGCAGTTAAAAGAATACTCAGATATCTTAATTGTACCACAAATCTAGGATTATGGTACCCAAAATCAGAGAATCTTGAGTTAATTGATTATGCTGATGCAGACTTCGCTGGCTATAGACAAGATAGAAAAAGCACATCAGGAACATGTCAATTTTTAGGACATACCCTTGTTTCCTAGTCATCTAAGAAAAAAACTCGGTTGCACTATCAACAACCGAAGCTGAATATATTGCAGCAAGTGCATGCTGTGCACAAGTTGTTTGGATGAAAAACACCTTAGAAGATTATAAAGTTCATCTTAAAAATATTCCCATTAAATGTGATAACACAAGTGCAATATGCTTAACAAAGAACCCTATACAACACTCAAGAACAAAACATATTGATATTAGACATCACTTTATACGAGATCATGTTACGAATCATGATGTAATCATAGAGTTCATTGATACGAAACATCAACTAGCTGATATTTTTATAAAACCTCTAAGTGAAGAACAATTTGATTTTATAAGAAGAGAATTAGGAATGTTGATGTGTCCGAATACTTAAACTAGTTAAAATTATTTTTTGAACTTTATTGAATGATCAAAACACTTGATTAGTATTACATGCCTTGGTATCACTTGATCAAATAACATGTTGGAAATTATGTGTCAAATATAAAAATATTTTTGAAAATCAATAGTTTACTCATATCCGAATGCATGAAAGAGGTTATTTTCGGATTTGCTTAACAATTTGAATACTAAAAATCGGATTTTCCTGTACACTCTTATGAAATTTTTTTTGAAAAATGAGTTTCCTCCTTTATACACAAAGAATTATAACATACAAGGAAAAGAGGTATTCAAAGTATTATATGTGTCATGCCTTCCTTTATGTGCTTGATAATATGCTTATATTGTTCTTCTGGAATCACATCTACCATGCATTTTGTTGATGACAAAGGGGGAGAAATATATGAATCACCCATCCTAGTACTACTCTCGCCCAATATATGAATCTGGCTCACCTATTGGTATTTTTGGGAGCACGAATGGCATCCGACAAGGTGATCCACTCTCTCCGTATCTCTTTACTATTGCGATGGAAGGACTTAGCTGTATGTTGGAACATGCAGTCTCAAATGGCAGCATTAAGGTACCCAATGCTGGCTCTATTCATATATCACATATAACATTTGCAGATGATTTACTTATCTTTCTCCTAAATGATCCAACTTCAGTAAAGAACCTAGCTACTATTATGAATGACTTTGGTATGGTTTCTGGACTTCAGTTAAATCATGCGAAAAGTAAAGTATATATGAGCCCTTACGTTGAGGATAAGGTCTTTATTGCACAAACTTTGGGGGTTAGTGAGGGAAGCCTGCCAGTTCCTTATTTGGGTCTCCCGCTCATATCCACAGGCATTCACAAAACCCACTGCCAGCCTATCCTGCAAAAAATAAAGAATAGAATTTCTTCTTGGAAAAATAGGCTTCTATCAAAAGCAGGACGACTCGAACTCATCCGTTCTGTATTGCACTCCTACTCTATATATTGGTGTAATGCATTTCTTTTGCCTGCTGGACTTCTCCAAGATATTGAACGGTTATTAATGAACTTCTTCTGGAATGGCACAAATGATAAGACAATGCATATGGTAAATTGGGATAGCATTTGCAAACCGAAAGATGAAGGGGGGCTAAACTTGAGAAATACTAGAGATTGAAATCAAGCATGCCTGGTACAACAATTGTGGGATCTTTTGCAAAACAAATGTTCCTTATGGTCACAATGGGTTTCTGCTAGGTATCTTTCAAAGGAATCAATCTGGGAAATTTCAACAAGAACATACCACTCTGCAGCTTGGAAAGGAATTTTAAAGGCAAGGAATTGGCTAATCAAACACATTTCGTATGCAATCTCTTCTGGAACTAGTACTAATATGTGGTACGATCCTTGGGTGAATGGGAAGAGTATATTTCAATTATATGGCGACAGAATACGAAAAGATCTTGGGGCTCCCAAAGATTGGAAGGTTTCCGAGTTCATTGCTAACGGTACTTGGTGTCTCCCTAATCCTATTTCTCCCGAAATGTTATCACTTTGGCCGACTATCATAGCTATTCCAATCAGGAACAACTCTTCAGATACACTTATTTGGCCTCATGACAATGACAAATTTAGTGCCACATCCGCATGGAATCAAATTAGGCAAAGAAATAACAAGTGGGTCCCAAGCAGTTGGACATGGGATCGACCGGGATCACAAAGACACTCCTTATGTACATGGCAGGCCCTTCTCAATAAACTACCTACAATATGAAAAGAAGAGGTATCTATCAATGTTAACCGATGCTCCCTTTGTTTGCAACAAGAAGAAACTGTTGACCACCTCTATTTTGCTTGTGATTATACAAAATGGATATGGAAGGAGATTTTCTAGCGATTTGAACTCAATAGACTGCCGCAACCAAACTTGCACCAAGAACTAGGCGACCTTATGCAGTGTTTCTCAAGAAAAGGGCCCTCTTACACAACTGGCAAAGGTTACTTTCAGATGCGCTATTTGGTGGATGTGGAAGGAGAGATATAATAGAATCTTTTTTTTGGTAAGTAAAAGTAAATTGATTATGTGTAAAGTTTCTACAACTAGCTTTATCTATACAAGTCATAGACAAAGCCAAGTAACTCATAGAGTGCGAATGCGATAGTTATGACTACACATGCTGTAGACTATAACTACCTGTGGGTACATTATTTGGCATCATTCCCAAGATCTTTAGCTAATACCAAAATTAAATTTGATAAAAATATCTTTTTCTCTTCGGGTGAAGTGCTCGGTTTTGAGATCATGCTCCATACAGGATATTGAGTCTCTAATAATCTCTTTCAAGAGCTGAGCATTGTTTGTGTGTTGACATTCAAAGATTCTATTACATCTCTCCTTCCATATCCATCAAATAGCGCATCTGAAAGTAACCTTTGCCAGTTGTGTAAGAGGCCTTTTTCTTGAGAAACATTGCATAAGGTCGCCTAGTTCTTGGTGCAAGTTTGGTTGCGGCAGTCTATTGAGTTCAAATCGCTGGAGAATCTCCTTCCATATCCATTTTGTATAATCACAAGCAAAATAGAGGTGGTCAACAGTTTCTTCTTGTTGCAAACAAAGGGAGCATCGGTTAAACATGATAGATACCTTTTCTTTTCATATTGTAGGTAGTTTATTGAGAAGGGCCTGCCATGTACATAAGGAGTGTCTTTGTGATCCCGGTCGATCCCATGTCCAACTGCTTGGGACCCACTTGTTATTTCTTTGCCTAATTTGATTCCATGCGGATGTGGCACTAAATTTGCCATTGTCATGAGGCCAAATAAGTGTATCTGAAGAGTTGTTCCTGATTGGAATAGCTATGATAGTCGGCCAAAGTGATAACATTTCGGGAGAAATAGGATTAGGGAGACACCAAGTACCGTTAGCAATGAACTCGGAAACCTTCCAATCTTTGGGAGCCCCAAGATCTTTTCGTATTCTGTCACCATATAATTGAAATATACTCTTCCCATTCACCCAAGGATCGTACCACATATTAGTACTAGTTCCAGAAGAGATTGCATACGAAATATGTTTGATTAGCCAATTTCTTGTCTTTAAAATTCCTTTCCAAGCTGCAGAGTGGTATGTTCTTGTTGAAATTTCCCAGATTGATTCCTTTGAAAGATACCTAGCAGAAACCCATTGTGACCATAAGGAACATTTGTTTTACAAAAGATCCCACAATTGTTGTACCAGGCATGCTTGATTCCAATCTCTAGTATTTCTCAAGTTTAGCCCCCCTTCATCTTTCGGTTTGCAAATGCTATCCCAATTTACCATATGCATTGCCTTATCATTTGTGCCATTCCAGAAGAAGTTCATTAATAACCGTTTAATATCTTGGAGAAGTCCAGCAGGCAAAAGAAATGCATTACACCAATATATAGAGTAGGAGTGCAATACAGAACGGATGAGTTCGAGTCGTCCTGCTTTTGATAGAAGCCTATTTTTCCAAGAAGAAATTCTATTCTTTATTTTTTGCAGGATAGGCTGACAGTGGGTTTTGTGAATGCCTGTGGATATGAGCGGGAGACCCAAATAAGGAACTGGCAGGCTTCCTTCACTAACCCCCAAAGTTTGTGCAATAAAGACCTTATCCTCAACGTAAGGCTTATATATACTTTACTTTTCGCATGATTTAACTGAAGTCCAGAAACCATACCAAAGTCATTCATAATAGTAGCTAGGTTCTTTACTGAAGTTGGATCATTTAGGAGAAAGATAAGTAAATCATCTGCAAATGTTATATGTGATATATGAATAGAGCCAGCATTGGGTATCTTAATGCTGCCATTTAAGACTGCATGTTCCAACATACAGCTAAGTCCTTCCATCGCAATAGTAAAGAGATACGGAGAGAGTGGATCACCTTGTCGGATGCCATTCGTGCTCCCAAAAAAACCAATAGGTGAGCCATTAAAGAGTATCGAAAACTTTGGAGTTTCCAGGCAAGATTGAATCCAATTAACCCATTGCTGTGGGAAGTTCATATCGAGGAGCATCTTATAGATAAATTTCCTATTAACTGAATCAAAGGCTTTCCGTAAATCGGCTTTAAAACATATTTTTGTCCCTCTTACTTTTGAATGCAAATCTTTGACCAAGTCATTAGCAAGCAAAATGTTATGATGTATACTTCTCCCTTTGATGAAAGCAGCTTGATTTGGGCTAATGATCTTGTGTATTACCTTTTGCATTCTTTTTGCCAATACTTTGGAGATGATCTTGTAAATAAAGTTGCATAATAATATGGGTCGATAGTTCTCTAGTGAATCTGCCCCTGCATTCTTCGGGATTAAAGAACTAAAAGTACAATTCATCTCTCTAAGAATTTGACCTGAAGAGAAAAAATGTTGGCAATCCTTGATCACGTCATTTCCAATAATAGACCAAGCAGTTTGGTAAAATTCAGCTGGAAATCCATCTGGACCTGGGCTTTTGTGCTTTGGTGACTTAAAAACAACACATACAATTTCGTCGTCTGTAATTGGGGCATTGAGGATTGAAATAGCTTCCGAATCAAGTTTTCTAGTCGGCTCCACATGAATGTTATTAGTTTTCCCAGCTTGATTGAGTAAGGAATAAAAAAATTGCTCTGTGTGTGCTTTAACCTCATCTAAATTCTCAATAAGATTATCATCTTTGTCTCTGCATTTGCTGATACGGTTAACAGCCCTTCGAGTAGCAATTGAAGAATAGAAAAATTTAGTATTGGAATCTCCTAGTGTAAGCCAATGCTGTCGAGACTTCTGCTTTGCAAAGCTTTCCTCCTGTTTTAAGGCTTGCATGAAGTTATTTCTAGCTTATGTCTCTTTGTAGATAATATTCTCATCATTTGGCTGAAATTGCAGCTCATGTTGCAATGACATTAGTTCCTTCCTGCAAAATTGAACTGTGGTGGTAATATTGCCAAAGGTATTTCTATTCCACTCCTTTAGTGCTGCTTTACAGGCTTTGAGCTTTTGACATAAGATGTAAGGGGGGGATCCATGCACGTTAACATTCCAAGCAGATCTGATAACATCAAGAAATTGAGGATGAGTACTCCACATGTTAAAGAATCTAAACGGTTTCTTGCCTCTTGGTGTCGCTTTGTCTGCGTGTATATACATTAAAGAATGGTCAGAAAACAAATGAGCACCATACTCAAGAAGTGAATCTGGGTAAACTGTTAACCATTCATGATTAATCAAACACCTATCAAGTCGAGCCATTATTTTTCTGTTAGCTGCACCTTGATTACTCCAGGAGAGCCAATTACCCACAGATTTCATATCAAACAAAGCTGCAGTGTCAATGTAATCATTAAAACTTTGAAGCTGGCTTTCTGAAAGTTGTCTACCCCCCTCTTTTTCATTTGTGTACCGAACAGTATTAAAGTCTCCAAGAACAATCCAAGGTACATTGAGACAGCCATTTGCAATATTAGTCAGGTCAAACCAAATAGTATTTCTTTCTTGCATACTATTTGAAGCATATATACCAGTTAAATTGAATTGACAGCCATTCTTTTTGTCCTCTACCTTAAGATGAATGAATTGATCAGTAGCAGAAATAAACCAAGCATTAATAGAGTTAGGATGCCATAAGACCCATATTCTACCAAAAGTTTCATTTGAGTCATTGGTAAACAGTTCTGCGTCCGGCCATATTAAATTCTTTTGAGCTTGAATGCGCGATTGTTTAATTTTCGTTTCTACTAGAATAACAATATCACATGCGGCAGACTTGATTATTCTGTTGAGCTCCCGACATTTCTCCGGCTTATTAAGTCCGCGAACATTCCAACATGTTATCTTCATCAGTAATAAAGAAATGAAAAGGTGGTAAGGTATTCATCTTACGACTTTGGATGGGCTGTACCATCTTTTTTCTTATCCTTCGGTTTTGTATTTTCCTCCCGCACAATATCCTTACCTTTTATGGCTTTATTCCTATATTTATCCACTTCATCTACAGCTTGCAGATTTTTAAACTTTAAAATACCTTGAATCATGTGGTCTTGATTGGCAGGGTTTGTTGATGCACGATAAGATTGTTGCAGCACAATATCCTGGATAGTACTTGTTGGAGTAGCCTGGCTAGAGAGGTTTGTTGGGGCATGAGTTTGTTGAGACAGAATATCCTTGTTGACGATGTTTGTTGTGGCCTGAGTTTGTTGAGGAAGAATATCCTTGCTGGCGAGATTTGTTTGGGCCTGAGTTTGTTGAGTTATTGTGGACGAATCCAATGATATTGGAAGAGATGAAGTTCCTGACTTATGTTTCTCCTGTCCACTAGTACCAACGGAAACCTCTGTTGTGGAAGGCTCCGACATTATAGGAAGAGATTAGTTTTGGATTTGTCTTTCTGTCCGCGGTGCTGTCCTTGCGAGTCGGAATGCTCAATAGTCTTCGCCACCATCGGTGCTACTGCCATTAGAGAAGACTCACTTTGTTGCTGAGGTGCTTGACGTGGTCGATAGACTTTTGTGATTTGTTTTGGAGTTTGCTGACAAGCTCCATTTGCATGACCAAAAGATAAGCAATGCTGACATCGTTGTAGCTTCCAGGAATATGAGACATGTACATTCCGAGTGTTCCCGTCAAGATCACGATAGAAAACCTCATTTGGAAGATTTTCATCGGAAGAAACCAGTACACATGCTCGTGCAAATGCTAATCTCGTCTGAGCAGCTGTTGCTTTGTCGATGTAGAGTGGCTATCCCAGAGTGCTGCATAACTTTGCAATAAAACGTCGACTCCAAAGATGTAGAGGAAGACCTTGAAAGGATACCCATAATGGAATAGACTGTAGGCTATCTAACTCCAAACGGACATCAGGAGACCAGCGTCGTAGAATCATTGGATGGCCGCGAATAGTCCAGAATCCTTCGAGGACCCATTGTAAATCTTCTTCAGAGTATAGCTTGCAAACAAAGAATCCGTTCTCCAGCATATGAAGATCAAATGACGATATTCCCCATCGAGTTTTGATAAATGATGATAGTGGGAAATAAGATGTTTTGAGACCTACCACATAGCCAACAATCGCCATAAACCATGTCTCAATAAGCTCTGCTGAATCAGCAGTCTCGTATACAGTAATCTTCTTATCAGCCTGAACTTCTGGAGTAAAGAATTCCAAACTTAGATCCGGACTTCCAACCGGAGCCTTGAAGAGGCTAGTCCAAGGCCTAGGGTCACTAGAAATGAGGGCAGGCTGTATGAAGCATGTCAACACAAAACAATGCTCAGCTCTTGAAAAAGATTATTAGAGACTCAAGATCCTGTATGAAGCATGATCTCAAAATCGAGCACTTCACCCGAAGAGAAAAAGATATTTTTATCAAATTTAATTTTGCTATTAGCTAAAGATCTTGGGAATGATGCCAAATAATGTACCCACAGGTAGTTATAGTCTACAGCATGTGTAGTCATAACTATCGCATTCGCACTCTACGAGTTACTTGGCTTTGTCTATGACTTGTATAGATAAAGCTATTTGTAGAAACTTTACAGATAATCAATTTACTTTTACTTACCAAAAAAAAAGAAATATATGAATCGATATGTTTACTATCACTAACGTTGATATGGTTGATGCTGATATGTTTACTAATGATGATATGGTTGCTATCACTGATGCTGATATGTTTGCTATCACTAATGATGATATGGTTGCTATCACTGATGCTATGATTAGGCTATACTTGCATCACCAAGAAATATAGGATTGCTATCATTGCTATATGCCCTGTATCAAGATATCAAACAAAAATTTGCATCGTACGATCTTACCATGTGATGCAATGCTACACTTGCTAAAATATTCGAAATGTGTACATCATGTAATGATATCAAAATCTTGCTTCACAGCTTTACATGTCGATATCTTACAAAATAATAAATTGCTACAATTACCATCATTCAAACTTGTTATATTTGAAAATGTATGTCAAGCCTTGACATCATCTTCAAAGAAATACATCATGATAGGAATCATGATAGGAATCATGATATAAAGTTTTTAAATTCAAGAAGTATGGCATATAAACAGGGGGAGTTAAGGTTAACTCCATTATCAATTGATTGTCATCATCAAAAAGGGGAGATTGTTGAATCTCGGATTTTGATGATGAAGTCAATTGTCATTTGTTGTCTAATGTATGTGTTGAGATAAGTATGCAGGATTGACTACGATGAAAGTAAGACATGCAGCAGGAGTTGCGCCGGAGTCATGACAATGATCACGTTGGGAGTTCGAGAGCTCGACGGAAGTTCGGACAATCGTCGGAGGTTCTACGGGAACAAATCCGAGAAGTCCAGAAGCTTGCCAAAGGAGCTCATCGGTGTTGAATCTCGTATTTTGATGATGAAACTACTTGATATATGTTTATGATTTAATCTACGTTTTGAGTGACGCAGGGTGCTTCGATTAGGATGAGACAATTAAAGCAGGAACATCATGTTGTGCCGGAGGAACATGTCAGAAGATTGGACATCGGGCCGGTGGATCGGTCGACGTATCGATAGAAGGCTTCGGGCCGTGGACTCGGGCATTGGGCCAAGAAGAGCGGGTATTGTGCCAAGGATATCGGAGTTGCGGAGTCAACTGGCCGATTGGGCAATAGGCTGCAGGAAAGGACAATGCGCCGAAGAATCGGACGAAGCGTCGAGTGACCAATGACATGCCGGACAACTTAGTTAATTGCTTAGGATTAATTGTCTCGATCGAAGTTTTTGTTTTGAGTGTGCAGGATTAACTACGATGGAAGAAAGACATGCAGCAGGAGTTGCGCTGGAGTCATGACAATGATCACGTTGGGAGTTCGAGAGCTCGACGGAAGTTCGGACAATCGTCGGAGGTTCTGCGGGAACAAATCCGAGAAGTCCAAAAGCTTACCAACGGAGCTCGGCGGAACTTGCCATGTGGATCGTCACAAGTCCAAGAGTTTGCCGGAAGTCCGCAGGAGCATCATCGAGGGTTCATCGGATGATCGACGGAAGTTCGCCGGAAACTCGCCGGAAACTCGCCGGAAGAAGCGATTGACGCACCGGAGCAAGCTGCAGAATATGCCTTAGGAAATAATCGTAGTTAGCACATTGATTAAGTTAGAAATGGGAGGTGATCCCATTAGCTTAATCTTGGGGCAATTGGGCCCCTGAAGAACTCAAATTAGGCCGAATGGATCAACCCATTCGGACCCAAGTTGCTGTGGGAGGTGCAACCGCCCAGGCAGGGAGGTAGCACCGCCCAGGTTATGTCTCTCAGCGAGACTGGGCGTTGCAACCGCCCCAGCCAAGAGGTGCAACCGCCCAGGGCTCAGTCTCCGAGCGAGACTAGGCGGTGCAACCTCTTCTGTCAAGAGGTAGCACCGCCAGAGCTCAAGTTTCGACCTCTGCCAGGCGGTGCAACCTCTCCAGTCAGGCGGTGCAACCGCCTGAGCTCGGTCTTCGAGCTCTGGCAGAGCGGTGCAACCGCCCCTGACAGAGAGGTGCAACCGCCTGGGCTCAGTCCTCGAGCTCTGCCAGGCGGTGCAACCTCTCCAGTCAGGAGGTGCAACCGCCTGATCCCGGAATTCCGGGATTTGATCGTTTTGAGCTCCAAATTTTAACTAGGTTGGGGCCTATAAATACCCCACCCATTCAGCACTGAAAAGATACAGACCTACACTGAATTCTTGATCTTTTCTGTGATTCTAAGAGCTCAAATGTGTGTAAAGTCCAAAAGTTCTCCTCTTTCTGTTCTTCAAGTCTTGAGTTGTAAAGAGAGGAGAGAAAGGTTCTGTAAGGGTTGTCTCCTGAGCCCGTCAAAAGGAGTGAAACTGTAAAAGGGCAGTTGGCCTTCGCCTATTGAAGGAAGGCCTCTAGTTGACGTCGGTGACCTCGTCGGTGGAGGAAGCCAAAAGTGGAGTAGGTAAAGACTGACCGAACCACTCTAAATCTCTAGTTTGCTTTTATTTTGAGCACTTTATCATTACTGCAAACCTCCTACATAGCTACTGCTCTCTGCGCTTTTACGAACAAGTTTCTAAGTTCTGATCTTTCCGAATCTGCATTCAGACGTAAATCGATGTTTTCGTACGATCTTTACATTGCAGTTTACGTTTACGTTTTGATTCCATTTATAACTGCAAACTGCCTTCTGCGCTTTTACGAATGAGTGTCTAAGTTCAAATCTTTCCGAATCTGAGCTTAGACGTAAACTGCGCTTAGACGCAAACTGTGTTTAGACGCAAACTGCGCTTAGACGCAATCTGCGCTTAGACGCAATCTGAGCTTAGACGCAAACTGTGCTTTGATGCAAACTACGCTTAGACGCAATCTGCATTTAGACGCAAACTGCATAAACTGCGCTTAGATGCAAACTGTGTTTAGACGTAAACTACACTTAATCATAAGTAATCTTAGAATCGGCTTTTGCATCAAAATAGTTTTTATCGAACGAACGCAGCTTTCATTTTTAATTGCTGAAAGATTTCTGCTGCACTAATTCACCCCCCCCCCTCTTAGTGCTCTCGATCCTAACAATTGGTATTAGAGTGGGGTATTTCTCATTTCGGATTTACACCTGAGAGAAATGGCTCTTCAAGAGGGCTTTTCGGTCTTTCGTCCACCGTTCTTTAACGGATTGGACTACACTTATTGGAAAACTCGAATGAGAGTTTTCTTGATTTCTCTAAATATGGATTTATGGAATATCGTTGAAAACGGTTTTCAACTTCCCTCTAAACCGATGAACGAATGGTCGGATTTAGAGAAGAAGTATTTTTCTTTAAACGCAAAGGCTATGAATGCCTTATTTTGCGCTTTGGACAAAAATGAGTTCAATCGGGTTTCTTTGTGCGAAACGGCTTTCGATATTTGGCACACTCTTGAAATCACGCACGAGGGAACTAGTAGAGTCAAAGACTCGAAAGTTAATATTTTACTGCATAATTTTGAGCTTTTTCATATGAAACCAAGCGAAACCGTTGTTGACATGTACACCCGTTTTACGGATGTCGTCAATGGTTTAAAATCACTTGGTAAAAGCTTTTCGGATTTTGAACTCATTAACAAAGTTTTGCGCTCACTTTCTAAAACTTGGGATTCAAAAGTAACTGCTATTCAAGAATCGAAAAACTTGAACCAATTTCCACTTGAAGAACTAATTGGTTCATTGATCACATATGAAATGAAGTGCTCGGTTTTGAGATATCATGCTCCATACAGGATCTTGAGTCTCTAATAATCTCTTTCAAGAGCTGAGCATTGTTTGTGTGTTGACATTTAAAGATTCTATTATATCTCTCCTTCCACATCCACCAAATAGCGCATCTGAAAGCAACCTTTGCCAGTTGTGTAAGAGGCCATTTTCTTGAGAAACATTGCATAAGGTCGCCTAGTTCATGGTGCAAGTTTGGTTGCGGCAGTCTATTGAGTTCAAATCGCTGGAGAATCTCGTTCCATATCCATTTTGTATAATCACAAGCAAAATAGAGGTGGTCTATTGTAGGTAGAATCGCTGGAGAATCGCTGGAGAATCTTGTTGCAAACAAAGGGAGCATCGGTTAACATGATAGATACCTCTTCTTTTCATATTGTCTATTGTAGGTAGTTTATTGAGAAGGGCCCGCCATGTACATAAGGAGTGTCTTTGTGATCCCGGTCGATCCCATGTCCAACTGCTTGGGACCCACTTGTTATTTCTTTGCCTAATTTGATTCCATGCGGATGTGGCACTAAATTTGCCATTGTCATGAGGCCAAATAAGTGTATCTGAAGAGTTGTTCCTGATTGGAATAGCTATGATAGTCGACCAAAGTGATAACATTTCGGGAGAAATAGGATTAGGGAGACACCAAGTACCGTTAGCAATGAACTCGGAAACCTTCCAATCTTTGGGAGCCCCAAGATCTTTTCGTATTCTGTCGTCATATAATTGAAATATACTCTTCCCATTCACCCAAGGATCGTACCATATATTAGTACTAGTTCCAGAAGAGATTGCATACGAAATGTGTTTGATTAGCCAATTCCTTTCCTTTACGCCTTTCGACGCTGAGGTAATCAAAATGCCTTTAATTTACTTTGAAATTACATGATGCTTTTCATAAAGCATTTCTCCTTTTTTAAGTTTCTTGAAAATTGCATGTTTAATAATTTTATAATGAAAATACAAACAATTAGGAATCATGCTTATCATTCTAGTAATTTTGAAAATAATCATGAAAATTGCATGTTTATGATAAATAAAATGATTTTGATTAAAAATACCTTATGAAATCATGCTATATGTGATTGAGAAGTAATAATGTGTATCATGTTGATTTCCATTGTTATTTCTCGATTTTGAGTATATGAAATCATGTTTAATTTGAAGTTATGATTAATGAGTATATATTTTTGAAATTATGTATGATGATTTTTGATTATCGATTTTCATGATAATAACAGTGGCTTTAAAAAAATGATGCATGTTTTCATAAATGAAAAGGCATGCTAACATGAAATCGACCACTTAAAATGAAACACTTAAAAAGGAAAAAATATATTATCAATGAAATCATGAATCTATTTATGTAATAAATTTTGTAAGCCTTATAAATGATTTTGATGATTCAAATTTGAAATGAGTTTTATTAAAATCATGATCTTGATTTTTCTCTTGAATGATTCTGACTTGTATTCCTTAATATGATTTTTATGTAATTCTTTGTATTTATGAAATATTTATCTCATCACCCAATTATTTCTTTTTCAATATTCCTCAAGTGATGATATGAATGCATGAGATATTCATAAATTTATTTTGATGTATGCAAATGAGAAGCTTCGATCATGCATGGTAGAATGCAATGTGACAAATTAATACCATGATGATTTAAAATATTTATGATTTGGAATGATGCATATGCTTTTTTTATTATGTGTATCATGAATGCTTTAAATGAAAAATGTTTGGAATCATGATTAAAATGAAGTGATAAATACTTAAAAAATATTGATTTAATGTTCGGTATCATCAATACTTCATTATCATACATTAAAATAGTGATAAATATTTTGAAAATAAATGATTGTATCATGTTAAATGATTTTATATATTGTGCATGATAAGCTATAAGTGGTGATTGAAACAATGATTGAAATAATATGAATAATGATTTAGAATCATGCATATAATAATGAGTTTATATGTTTTGAAAATGTGCATGTTTTAATTTGAAAATATAATGATGCATAAATGAGATTGATACTAACCTTTGTCATGATTTAAAAATTGATGTAAAGGGTTTTTCCCTTCTTTTTGACAATGACAAAAGGGGAGATATCTAGCTTGCACAATTCAAGAAGAAAACAAAAATTACACTTCTCAAAAGAGAAGAAATTGCTATCTTGAACATCACCAAGAAGTGCTATCTTGCAAATCTCAAGACACACAAATGCAATCATGCAAAATTTGTAATTTTGCACATCATTAAAATTTATGATGCTTTGGTGATTATGCATGTTCTAAAATGTTATAAAATTCACTAGCTTGCATGATGTAGAACTTAGCTATATTGAACATCACCAAGGAATGCTATCTTGCCTATCTCAAGAAGCAAAAAGTTAACTTGCACATCTAGCAAAACTTATATTTCAAGAAGCAAGAGTTGCTTTCTTGAACATCTCAAAATTGCTAGCTTGCGGGCCTTAAAATGTAGAAATTTTTTGCTAGCTTGAATATGGTAAACTTGCTATCATACTACCATGATGATGAGCATACCTTATCTTCATGATTATATTTGAAAAACTATGGCAAAAATCTGTCAGAATGATTAAACCTGTTAAAATTATTTTTCAGACTTTTTTTATTAAATGATCAAATCACTTGATTGCCATAATGATTTTACACAATTACTTGCCATGATTACATGTTGGAAATTATGTGCTTGAATACAAAAATTTCTATGATAATAAGCATGTTTTACCTTCATGATTATAATTGAATATCTCTAGTAAAACCCTGTCCGAATGTATGAAAGTGTCAAATTTCATTTTCGGATTTTCTTGATCCTAACAATTGGATTTTCTTGATACATTATCCTCTTCCGAATTTAACAAGCATATGTCATATCAAGTTTAATTCACATCATTGATTTTTGACATATGGAATCATCTAGCAAATGCACTTTTCATGTGAAAAATATTTTTCGAGAAACATATTTGATGATTCCCTCTTATAAAAGGAAGATATTTTTACATACAAGGATTTGACTCACTTACATATCTTAATCCTTGCAAAAATGAAGTGTGCTTTAATCTTATCAATTTGAACTTCATATATGGCCTTTCCTCCTTCATGTAAAAAGATAACAAATAAAAAGGAAGAAGCAATAAAAGCTATCTCCATGTCATGTTTTCCTCGAGATGTTTGCATAATTGGTATCCTATCACTCACTGTTGGAAAATGACATGAACCAACTTATGGCATCGCACTTATATTTAAAATTTGCTTATATCGGTCTCCTTGTTGTTGATGACAAAGGGGGAGAAATATATAAATTGATACTATGAGTGCCATATTTGATGAATATGAATAGATGTTATGAATGCCATATTATGATGAGATATCAAAAGCAGCATTCATATGAATAGGTGCTATGAATGTCATATCATGTTAAGATATCAAGAAATTGAATCGTAATTTTACATGTTGATATCTTACCATTTGATGATAGCAAACTTGCATGATGGTAACAAAAGATATTATGTTTTTCATACAATGAGTTAAAACTTACATCACAAACACTGATTGTGGTACTTCTCCTTTTTGTTGATGACAAAGGGGGAGAAGTATGTTGATGACATCACATGTTATGCATAAGTTTATGATGACATGTTGCTTGGATTTTTGAATCCAAGAGTTTCCATATTGATAGGGGGAGTTTGTTTAAACTCCGGGAGTTAAGATTAGCTCCGTCATCAAGTAGTTGTCATCATAAAAAAGGGGGAGATTGTTGAATCTCGTATTTTGATGATGAAACTACTTGATATATGTATATGATTTAATCTGCGTTTTGAGTGACGCAGGGTGCTTCGATTAGGATGAGACAATTAAAGCAGGAACATCATGTTGTGCCGGAGGAACATGTCAGAAGATTGGACGTTGGGCCGGTGGATCGGTCGACGTATCGACAGAAGGCTTCGGGCCGTGGACTCGGGCATTGGGCCAAGAAGAGCGGGTATTGTGCCAAGGATATCGGAGTTGCGGAGTCAACTAGCCGATTGGGCAATAGGCTGCAGGAAAGGACGATGCGCCGAAGAATCGGACGAAGCGTCGAGGGACCAATGACATGCCGGACAACTTGGTTAATTGCTTAGGATTAATTGTCTCGATCAAAATTTTTGTTTTGAGTGTGCAGGATTAACTACAATGGAAGAAAGACATGCAGCAAGAGTTGCGCCGGAGTCATGACAATGATCACGTTGGGAGTTCGAGAGCTCGACGGAAGTTCGGACAGTCGTCGGAGGTTCTGCGGGAACAAATCCGAGAAGTCCAGAAGCTTGCCAAAGGAGCTCGTCGGAACTTGCCATGTGGATCGTCGCAAGTCCAGGAGTTTGCCGGAAGTCCGTAGGAGCATCACCGAGGATTCGTCGGATGATTGACGGAAGTTCGCCGGAAACTCGCCGGAAGAAGCGATTGACGCACCGGAGCAAGCTGCAGAATATGTCTTAGGAAATAATCGTAGTTAGCACATTGATTAAGTTAGAAATGGGAGGTGATCCCATTAGCTTAATCTTGGGGCAATTGGGCCCTTGAAGAACTCAAATTGGGCCGAATGGATCAACCCATTCGGACCCAGGTTGCTGTGGGAGGTGCAACCGCCCAGGCAGGGAGGTAGCACTGCCCAGGCTATGTCTCCCAGCGAGACTAGGCGGTGCAACCGCCCCAGCCAAGAGGTGCAACCGCCCAGGGCTCAGTCTCCGAGCGAGACTGGGCGGTGCAACCTCTTCTGTCAAGAGGTAGCACCGCCAGAGCTCAAGTTTTGAGCTTTGCCAGGCGGTGCAACCTCTCCAGTCAGGCGATGCAACCGCCTGAGCTCTGTCTTCGAGCTCTAGCAGAGCAGTGTAACCGCCCCTGACAGAGAGGTGCAACAGCCTGGGCTCAGTCCTCAAGCTCTGCCAGGCGGTGCAACCTCTCCAGTCAGGAGGTGCAACCGCCTGATCACGGAATTCCGGGATTTGATCATTTTGAGCTCCAAATTTGAACTGAGTTGAGGCCTATAAATACCCCACCCATTCAGCACTGAAAAGATACAGACCTACACCGAATTCTTGATCTTTTCTGTGATTCTAAGAGCTCAAATGTGTGTAAAGTCCAAAAGTTCTCCTCTTTCTGTTCTTCAAGTCTTGAGTTGTAAAGAGAGGAGAGAATGGTTCTGTAAGGGTTGTCTCCTGAGCCCGTCAAAAGGAGTGAAACTGTAAAAGAGCAGTTGGCCTTCGCCTATTGAAGGAAGGCCTCTAGTTGACATCGGTGACCTCGTCGGTGGAGGAAGCCAAAAGTGGAGTAGGTCAAGACTGACCGAACCACTCTAAATCTCTGGTTTGCTTTTATTTTGAGCACTTTATCATTACTGCAAACCTCCTACATAGCTACTGCTCTCTGCGCTTTTACGAACAAGTTTCTAAGTTCTGATCTTTCCGAATCTGCATTTAGACGTAAATCGGTGTTTTCGTACGATCTTTACATTGCAGTTTACGTTTACGTTTTGATTCCATTTATAACTGCAAACTGCCTTCTGCGCTTTTACGAATGAGTGTCTAAGTTCAGATCTTTCCGAATATGAGCTTAGATGTAAACTGCGTTTAGACGCAAACTGTGTTTAGACGCAAACTGCGCTTAGACGAAAAAACTGCGCTTAGACGCAATCTGAGCTTTGACGCAAACTGTGCTTAGATGCAAACTGCGCTTAGACGCAATCTGCATTTAGACGCAAACTGCGTAAACTGCGCTTAGACGCAAACTTTGTTTAGACGTAAACTACACTTAATCATAAGTAATCTTAGAATCGGCTTTTGCATCAAAATAGTTTTTATCGAACGAACGCAGCTTTCGTTTTTAATCGCTGAAAGATTTCCGCTGCACTAATTCACCCCCCCCCCCTCCTAGTGCTCTCGATCCTAACAATCGGAACTTGCCAAGTGGATCGTCGCAAGTCCAGGAGTTTGCCGGAAGTCCGCAGGAGCATCACCGAGGGTTCGTCGGATGATTGACGGAAGTTCGCCGAAAACTTGCCGGAAGAAGCGATTGACGCACCAGAGCAAGCTGCAGAATTTGTCTTAGGACATTGATTAAGTTAGAAATGGGAGGTGATCCCATTAGCTTAATCTTTGGGCAATTGGGCCCCTGAAGAACTCAAATTGGGCCGAATGGATCAACCCATTCGGACCTAGGATGCTGTGGGAGGTGCAACCGCCCAGGCAGGGAGGTAGCACCGCCCAGGCTATGTCTCCCAGCGAGACTGGGAGGTGCAACCGCCCCAACCAAGAGGTGGCACCGCCCCGGGCTCAGTCTCCGAGCGAGACTGGGCGGTGCAACCTCTTCTGTCAAGAGGTAGCACCGCCAAAGCTCAAGTTTCGAGCTCTGCCAGGCGGTGCAACCTCTCCAGTCAGGCGGTGCAACCGCCTGAGCTCGGTCTTCGAGCTCTGGCAGAGAGGTGCAACCGCCCCTGACAGAGGTGGCACCACCCAGAGGCTCAGTCTTCGAGCTCTGCCAGGCGGTGCAACTGATACCGGGGAGGGTAAAAATGCAGAATGGATTTCCAAATAACACCGATGAAAAATTTGTTCAGATAGAAAATGTCACAGTAGACAAGGAAGAACTGATACCAGAAGCACTAACGAAGCAGCTTAGATAAAAATGAAAAGTAGCTCACCACTAAGTTTAAAATCGCAATGGGATACAGAAAGTTCACCACCCAACGGAAATTAAACGAGGATACAGAACTAGAAAATAAAAGACTCACCACTCAAGGACGCATCCAAGAGATACAGAGTTTTAAGGGGTTCTCTAAGAGCTTCTACCCAGATATCATCAGTTTCTAAAAAATCCTTTCTAAGTCCTAAACACCAAAATAAATACTAGTGCATGAAACAACCCTTCATGCATAGGAAATTTTGAAATTAAGTGTTTACAGCTACTAACCAACTATTTTAATGCACTCATTGGTAATGAAGAAATGTTCACAGCTGCCAACCAACTCCTTTAATGCATTCCTTTGTCTTGAAGAAAAGCACCTTGAAACAGCTTTAACTTTATGCAGAGAATATGCTGATGAGCTGTCATATTTGAGTGTGCTGAGATAAAGATTATGAGGCATCATTATTGACTGAAAAATATACTAGATCATAATCAAGGCTCATATAATCAGATTGTAGTAAATCAGACACTCCCGTGTCAGCAACTGCCCTAGTCAGGAGGTGTAACCGCCTAATCCCGAAATTTCAAGAATTGACAGATTTGAGCTCCAAATTTGAACTGTGTTGGGGTCTATAAATACCCCACCCATTCAGCACTGAAAGTATAAAACACACACTCGAAATCTTGCTGTCTTTTTGTGATTCTTAGAGCTCAAAACTGTTAGTTCTCCTCCTTCTGTTCTTCAA
The DNA here is from genome assembly GCF_036884655.1 of Musa acuminata AAA Group. Lineage (NCBI taxonomy): Eukaryota > Viridiplantae > Streptophyta > Magnoliopsida > Zingiberales > Musaceae > Musa > Musa acuminata. Next base: position 28,877,823 of record NC_088335.1, on the reverse strand, counting down.
AGTTTGAGTTGTAAAGAGAGGAGAGAAAACTTCTGTAAGGGTTGTCTCCTAAGCCCGCCAAAAGGAGTGAATCTGTAAGAGGGTGGTTGGCCTTCACCTATTGAAGGAAGGTCTCTAGTTAACGTTGGTGACCTCCGCGGTGGAGGAAGCCAAAAGTGGAGTAGGTCAAGATTGACTGAACCACTCTAAATCTCGGTTTGCATTTCCCTTGAGCATTTTACCTTTACTGCAAACTTTTCAATAGCTTACTGCCCTCTGTGATTTTACGAACGAGTTTCAAGGTTCGGACGTAAATCTGAGTTTAGACGTAAATCTGTGTTTAGACGTAAATCTGCGTTTAGACGTAAATCTGCTTTTTCGTATGATGATCTTATTGCAGATTGCATTTACGTTTTAAGCTGTACAATAGCAGCACACTGCCTTTATACTTCTGCTTAAACTGCGTCTTATCTAATCAAGTGATTTACGAATCGACACTTAGACGTAAATCTGTTTCTTCGTACGAACGTCGGATTTCAGTTTGTGCCGATATTCTGGTTTTCATCATAACTGCAAACTGCCTACATAGATTGACTGTAACCTTGCTTAGTATCAACTTTCATATAGAGTTGTCTTTATCGTTCAAACGCAGCTTTCGGTTTTAATCGCAGAAAGTTTTCCGCTGCACTAATTCACCCCCCCCCCCCCCCCCCCCTCTTAGTGCTCTCGATCCTAACAATCTGGAGATATCATTCTGCAGAGGAAACAACTTGGGAGCTTGAGGAAGAAATGATGAAAGCTTATCTCATCTTTTCGTCGAATGAGGTATGATAAATTTAGAGGACTAAATTTTTCTTTAAGGAGGGGAGAGTAACATCCCCCATTTTTAAAAATTTAGTAAAAGGTTTGTTTGTAAAAATAAGGATTATTTAATAATTATTTTATATTAAATGATATTATATTAAAAGTTTATGGCTAGGGACCTAAGAGTAAATATTAGAAGTTTGATATAATTTATGAAAGATTCAGATTTAAGTTTAAAAAAAAAAAAAGAAATATTGTGGACATGTGTCACTAGCTAACCTAAGATTGGTGCCACTTATCTTTGCTCTAAAGATGACACTTAGCCCCTTTCATGCATGCATGACACCTTGCAACTTTTGCATTAGCCAAAACACAAATAATTAGATGAAAGGTTAGAGAAAATAAACCTGAAGAGTTGCAGCCAACGTGAGTTTGAGAAAAGAAGAAGAAGAAGAAGAAGAAGAAGAAGAAGAAGAAGAGCTTGAGGTTTTTCATCAATTTTCCCACATTTGGGATTCAAATAATTTTAAGACAAGTGTTCTAACCCCATCCCACAGTAACCTTAATCTCTGTTTCCATTTTTATTCTGCAAAATTTGAAAGATTTCAACTGAGAACCAGACCTTCTTTCGTTTTGATATAAAGCTATAAATCTGTAATTTTTCGGTAATCTGACCTCTATGCAATGTTTCGGTCCTAACATTTTGTAATAAACTCTGATTTAGACAAAACCTATAACATTTGAAAGAGACAAAAAAATCTTTATTTTGATACTAAGATCGAATGATTTGGAGTTTAAATGCCTTCTAAGACTTCTTTTAAATTAACCCTACAGATTCTGTAAAACAGGGACTGAAATTTCTGACCTCTTGTTGCTTAACTACTTATAACTTTCTGCTGTGAATTCAGATTCATACAAAGTATGATTTATTCGAAGCTAGACTCAAAATTCTTTCTGTATATACCTGATTTGAAATTTTTGGAGTACAATTTCTAACTAAAACATCTTCTTTCATCGACCCTATGGATTCAGTAAAACAGAGCTAATATTTTCAGACCTTTCACTACGAAATTATCTGTAACTCCCTGTTATAAATTCCAATTCTAGTTAAACTTGATTTGCCTAAAACTAGATTGACAAAACTTTCTAATGACACCTATTTTTTATAAATTGGAGCATAATTGGTTATCCAAATAGTTCATATAATGTTCCTATCAAATTCTGCCATAATCGAGCTTTGTTCGATTTTGGCTTTCCTTGTTTCTTCTCTTTGGAAATCGATTTCGGCAAACACTCTTACGCTTTACATTATTACCTTAAATTCCTGTATACTTTTGTCCTTTATTTATTTGTACATCTGCAGCTATCATCTAAAGATCATGTTTGCATCGTAATGATTTGGCACATGCATCCCATTGTTCCGCATTTGCTTTCGATATGTGTCTCTTCCAGTTTCATTTCGTTGGACATTGAATTCACCTAATTTTCTTATTTCAATTGAGCTATATGTGATTTCTTGAAATCCTTGTATGCTCTTGCTTTTGTTTTCTTTCAAATCTGAATACATTTATGAAAGATTATGTTTGTATCGTATTGACTCGAAAGGCATATGTACATTTCGTTGTTCCGCATGTGCTTCCAATATGTCCCAATTCATTATTCATAATACCCTCTTGTACTCTGGTGTCTATAGGATTATTTGGACCTTTGCCAAAAATGGTAAAGGGTATGTGCTTAGAGCTCGCGATGCTCTAGATTATGTTTGGTGGTCATTCAGAAATGGATGGACCATATTATGTTTGGAATCCTACTTCACCTTCTATCTGTTTGATATGAAATTCAGAGCCGACCTAGCACTTGGGTAGGGTGAGAGGGCTCGAGTAGGAAAGGTTTACCCGTGGATGGAGTCGAGAACTCATCACGGCGTGGAGCCACCACTGAGTTAAACCTCACATGCACTATGCTAGAGTATGACGTTTGAGCTTATATTTCGTATTTATTCTTTGATATGTTCTGAAATGCTTCTTATTCTTCCAAAATATTTCCATATGCCATTGATACGTTCTGAAGCATTTCATTCACCATTGATATGTTCCGAACTGTTTCTTATGCCAATGATATGCTCCAATTACCTTTCCTCGATTGTATGAACAAAACGTGCATCGAACGAAATGACATCGTAATTCTGCAATCATGATATCCAAAATGCTCCTTACGTCTTTGTTATGTCTTGAAATTATCATATGTCATCGATATGCTCCTTATGCCAATGATATGCTCCAATTACCTTTCCTCGATTGTATGAACAAAACGTGCTTCGAACGAAATGACATCGTAATTCTGCATTCATGATATCCAAAATGCTCCTTACATCTTTGTTATGCCTTGAAAACTACCATATGTCATCGATATGCTCCTTATGCCAATGATATGCTCCAATTACCTTTCCTCGATTGTATGAACAAAATGTGCTTCGAACGATATGACATTGTAATTCTGCATTCAAACAAAACATACTACTGTTTCATCTTGTATCTCTGCTTTGTATTTTGATACCTTATTTGTTTGAAACCTGTCCTCTTTGCTATGGATATGTTAGTCACTTGTTGAGCTTTATATGCTCACCCCGTTGATATATAAATTTTTCAGGATAGTTTATCGCTCACTAAAATGTGTAAATTGGGTTGAGGCAGTGGAAGGCTAGAAGATTTTGGGGCAAACCTTTCGTATTTAATATGTTGATGTTGTATAAGTTCCTTTTGTGTGTATCAATGACATATCTAGATTAATGTATCTTGTTGATATTTGGAAAGTACCTCTCATGTTATGATTTTGGGAATGTTAAGTTAAAATTATGTAATGAATGATACAAACATGTGGTACATGTTGATTTTGTAATTGTATAGATTCTCACAACTATGGATTTATGATGTGGTTATGGTTTAGTTAAGTTGCCTTTGGATTTTAAGAATCATTTGATGACATGATGTATGATTATAAATTGCACAGGTTTTGTGAATTGTGGATTGTAGAGGTGAATGACTTGAATGTTTTTCTTAGTGATCTCAAATGTGTGATTGGATCCTGGATTGTTTGTTGAATGATAATATTATCAATCTTGAGTTAGGTTCACACCTCCTGAATGAGATTTAAATTCGGGGGGGGGGGGGGGGGGGGGGCGTGACAATTAATATCATTGAGTCTTGCCTTTTTCTCATAACATTCGAATCATAATTCTCTTCTAATAACTTCCATTGCTTCACAACCAAAGTCGTCATAAAACTTATAGATTTTCTACTAAGGGCATCTGCTACAACATTAGCTTTACCCGGGTGATAACGAATGGTACAATCATAATCCTTTAGAAGTTTTATCCATCTCCACTGTCTCATGTTTAACTCTATTTGAGTGAAAAAATATTTTAAACTCTTATGATCAGTAAAGATTTCAAATGTTCGTCCATACAAGTAATGCCTCCAAATCTTTAGAGCAAAAACAATTGCTGCCAATTCCAAATCATGAGTTGGATAATTCAGTTCATAACTCTTTAGTTGTCTAGAAGCATAAGCAATCACTTTCCCTTCTTGCATCAAAACACATCCAAGGCCCTTTCTTGAGGTATCAGTGTAAACCATAAATCCCTCATCACCACTTGGAATAGTGAGAATAGGGGCACTCGTCAATCTCCTTTTTAACTCTTGAAAACTTTGCTCACAATCATCACCCCATACAAATTTCACATTCTTTTGAGTGAGTTTGGTGAGAGGTTGAGCGATTCGAGAAAATCCCTCTACAAATCTCCTATAATTACCTGCCATGCCCATGAAGCTTCTAACTTCTATCACGTTTGTTGGTACTTCCCACTTAACAACAGCTTCCACTTTCTTTGGATCAACAGATATACCTTTCCCTGAAATCACATGGCCTAAGAAATCAATTTCATTCAACCAAAATTCACATTTGCTGAACTTTGCATACAACTTCTTTTCTCTTAGTATGGATAATATATTTCTCAAGTGTTTCTCATTGACACAGGAGTGTCTAATTTACTACAATCAGATTATATGAGCCTTGATTATGATCTAGTGTCTTTTTCAGTCAATAATGATGCCTCATAATCTTTATCTCAGCACACTAAAAATGACAGCTCATCAGCATATTCTCTGCACAAAGTTAAAGCTGTTTCAAGATGCTTTTCTTCAAGACAAAGGAATGCATTAAAGGAGTTGGTTGGCAGCTGTGAACATTTCTTCATTACCAATTAGTGCATTAAAATAGTTGGTTAGAAGCTGTAAATACTTAATTTCGAAATTCCCTATGCATGAAGGGTTGTTTCATGCACTAGTATTTTATTTTGGTGTTTAGGACTTAGAAAGGACTTTTAGAAAACTGAGGATATTGGCAGAAGCTCTCTTGGAGTGCTCTTTTGAACTCTGTATCTCTTGGATGCGTCCTTGAGTGGTGAGTCTTTCGCTTTCAGTTCTGTATCCTTGTTTATTATCATTAGGGTGGTGATCTTCTGTATCCCTTTTGATTTTTAAACTCGGTGGTGAGCTATATATCGTTTTATCGAAGTTTCTTCAAAAGTGCGTTCCTTGCCTTTTGTGACATTTTCTATTTGAACAACTGTTATATCGGTTTTCTATCGACATCCATTCTGCATTTTTACCCTCCCCGGTATCAGTTTGGTATCAGAGCTAAAGGCTAGTGATCATGGCAAGGCGGAATGGAAAAGATGTAGTTGGTGAAGGTAGCGATCATGAAGATGACGCTGAGTCGTTGAGGCTGCAGCTACGAAAATTGCTGCGTAGCCTACAAGAAAAAAATGAGATAATCGATGAACTTCAGAGTAGACATAACAAACATGAAAATGAAGCTCAAGAGTTTACTTCTGATGATGATACACTTCTTCCAAGGGAGTCGAGAAGATGTCAGAGAAGAAATGAAGTCCAAGACGAGTGGCAGAATAAATATAACCCCAGATTTGATATTCCTGAATTTGAAGGCAAAATAAATGTTGATGACTTTATCGATTGGCTTAATACAGTAGAAAGAATCTTCGATTTTCATGAACCACCAGAACAAAAGAAGGTCAAACTTGTGGCACTCAAACTCAGGTGGAATGCATCTTTTTGGTGGGAAAATCTGAAGAAACAAAGAGAACGTGAGGAAGAGTAAGATCGTTACATGGGAGAAAATGAAAAGGGAGCTAAAGAGAAAATATTTACCTGATAATTATAGACAAGAGATCTTTCTCAAAATACATGATTTCAAGCAAAAAGATCTTAGTGTGGAGGAGTACACTGCAGAATTTGATAATTTGATGTTAAAAGGAGAGCTTGTGGAACCGGAAGAGCAAACAATTGCAAGATACTTAGGAGGTCTGAAGTATGAGATTGCTAAAGTTGTTCAGCTACAGCCATATTGGTCTTTAAATGATGTGAGCAAGCTGGCATTAAAAGTTGAAAAGCAACAGAAGTTTGAAAAGAGTTTTCGGTATGGCTCAAAAGAAGGCTACACGAAAAGAGGAAGTTCCAAGCCTACTATCCAAAGCAAGGTGATATCGAAGGTGCAAGAAAAGGGTGAAGAGTCTACTGGCAATAAAAAAACACCTAACTCTTCTACCCCAAGTGGCCGAAAATGCTTCAAATGTCATGGTTTTGGGCATATTGCTTTGGATTGTCCAAATAGGAGGATTGTAACTTTGGTTGAAGATCATAGTGATGGAGGCGAAGATGAAGCTGACGACGAACCAAAATATGATGATGATGAGGAAGAGATTACTTATGCTGATCATGGTTTGTCTATTGTATTGCAACGTAGTTTACAAGTGTCATATGTGGCCGACGATAAAAGTTGGGTGAGAAAAAATGTGTTTCACACTAAATGCACTTCTCTTGGCAAGGTGTGCTTGGTGATCATCGATAGTGGCAGTTTTGAGAACGTGGTTTTTTTGGAGATGGTGCAGAAGCTGAAGTTGGATACGATCCCTCATCCACATCCATACCAATTATGTTGGTTGCAAAAAGGAAATGACATCAAGGTAACTAAAAGATGTTTAGTTTCATTTTCTATTGGCAAGTATTATAAAGATGAAGTATGGTGTGATGTTGCTCCTATGGATGCTTGTCACTTGCTGTTGGGAAGACCTTGGCATTATGATAGAAGGGTGTTGTATGACGGTTACAAATATACTTATTCTTTTAAGGTGAATGAAAAAAAGATTATTTTAGCTCCATTACAACCATCTGAAATCACTGCACCAAAGAAGAAAGTTAACGCTTTTATGTCGTATGGTGAATGCAAAAGTGAATTAGACAAGGGTGGTCATGTTATGGCTTTACTAGTAGTAGAAGAAAATGAACAACACAAGGAGACACCCGTAATCATGAAACAAATGTTGGAAGAGTTTGAAGATGTTATACCGGCAGAGATTCCACATGGCCTTCCACCCTTGAGAGATATCCAGCATCACATTGATCTTATTCCGGGGGCTGTTCTACCTAATAAGGCAGCATATAGAATGAGTCCTAAAGAACATGAAGAACTTCAAAGGCAAGTTGATGAATTGGTTAAAAAAGGGTTAATCCGGGAGAGCATGAGTCCTTGTGCGGTTCTTGCTTTGTTAGTGCTTAAGAAGGATGGTTCTTGGAGAATGTGCGTGGACAGTCGCACCATCAACAAAATCACAGTGGACTATCGCTTTCCTATTACTTGATCAATTGTGTGGTGCTTGTATTTTCTCAAAAATTGATTTGAGGAGTGGCTATCACCAAATAAGAATGAGGCCCGGAGATGAGTGGAAAACAGCGTTTAAAACTAGAGAAGGCTTATATGAATGGTTGGTTATGCCATTTGGACTATCTAATGCTCCTAGCACATTCATGAGATTTATGAATCACATACTTAAGCCATGCATTGGAATATTTGTTGTAGTTTATTTTGACGATATATTGGTGTACAGCAAGAGTGAAGATGAGCATATGAGTCATCTGAAAGAAATCTTTTCTTATTTTGAGGCAGCAAAAACTTTATGCTAATCTAAAGAAATGTGATTTCTTTACTTCTAGTGTGGTGTTTTAGGGGTATGTTGTTTCAAAAGATGGAATCATGATGGATCAAAGTAAGGTTGAAGCTATTCTCAATTGGCCAACACCTGCTTCATTACATGATGTGAGGAGTTTCCATGGCTTAACATCTTTTTATAGAAGATTCATCAAGAGTTTCAGCTCTATTGTGGCTCCAATCACCGAATGTCTGAAATGTGACAAATTCAAATGGACTAGTGAGACTAACGATGCTTTTGAGCTTTTGAAAAGAAAGGTTACTGAGGCTCCTATCTTAGTTCTACCAAATTTTGATAATGTGTTTGAAGTTGAATGTGATGCATCTAATGTGGGAATTGGTGCTGTTTTGAGTCAAGACGGAAGGCCCATTGCATTTTTTAGTGAAAAGCTTAATGATACAAGAAAGAAATACTCTACTTATGATAAGGAGTTTTATGCGATTTATCGAGCTTTGTCTCATTGGAGTCAATATCTTCTCGCCAAGCCATTTGTTCTATATTCTGATCACGAGGCATTAAAGTTCATTAATCATCAGCACAAGCTAAACAAGAGGCATGCAGCTTGGGTGGAGTTCTTATAATCTTATAACTTTACAATCAAGCACAAATTTGGTGTTCAAAATGTAGTTGCTGACGCATTGAGCAGAATGCATTCTTTATTATCAGCAATGGAAGTCAAAGTGGTTGGATTTGAAACATTCAAAGATCTATATGAGAATGATGTGGATTTTGGCTCGATATGGCAGAATTGCAAATCAGGTTCCTTTCAACAATTTTTGATCTTTGATGGTTTTCTTTTTCGAGCTAATGCTTAATGTGTTCCGACTTGTTCTTTGAGACAAGTAATTCTAGCTGAAGCTCATGGTAGTGTTTTGGGAGGACATTTCGGTAGGGACAAGACTCTAGCTCTTGTTCAATCAAATTTCTACTGGCCTAAAATGTTCAGAGATGTGGATAGACATGTGAAGCAATGCCGATTATGTCATTTGGCAAAAACAAGAAGTCAAAATTCTGGGTTGTACACTCCATTGCCAGTGCCAAAGGCTCCATGGGAGGATGTGAGTCTTGATTTCGTTTTGGGACTGCCAAGAACTCAAATGAACAAGGATTCTATCATGGTTGTTGTTGACAGATTTTCAAAAATGTCTCACTTTGTTCCATGCAATAAATCAAATGATGCATCTCATATTGCTGATTTATATTTTAAGGAGATTGTTAAATTGCATGGTATTCCAAGAACTATGGTGTCTAATCGAGATTCAAAATTTGTTAGTCATTTTTGGAGAACTCTTTGGAGGAAGCTGGGTACTTCTTTGAATCTCAGCAGCTCGCTTCATCCACAAACTGATGGGCAAATTGAGGTAACAAACCGAAGCTTGGGAAATTTGCTTAGAAGCTATGTTGGCAAGAATATTAAGCAATGGGATGTCATTCTTCCACAAATTGAGTTTGCTTACAATCGTTCTATGCATCATAGTATTGGTAAGAGTCCTTTTGAGGTAGTTTATGGTGCTAATCCTGCTGGTCATTTGGACTTAATCCCTCACTCTATAACAAAGCAATTTAGTGGAGATGCTGATGAAAGAGCTAAGCAGATAAAGAAGCTGCATGAGGGTGTGAAAGCAACCATTGAGAAGCAAAATGAGAGGTACATGCATGCTGCCAACAAACACAGAAAACATGTGGAGTTTAATGCAGGTGATTTGGTCTGGATTCATCTAAGGAAGGAGAGGTTTCCACCGGGCAAATTTGGAAAATTGAAACCAAAGGCTGATGGTCCATTCAAGGTGCTTAAGAGAATTGGCAGAAATGCTTATGAGATAGAGCTACCTGAAGATTACGGAGTATCCCCAACATTTAATGTGGCTGATTTGAGTCCTTTTTATAATCATGTTAATGAATCAAACGAAGACTTGAGGACAAGTCTCATTCAACTGGGGGAGATTGACACAGGAGTGTCTAATTTACTACAATCAGATTATATGAGCCTTGATTATGATCTAGTGTCTTTTTCAGTCAATAATGATGCCTCATAATCTTTATCTCAGCACACTAAAAATGACAGCTCATCAGCATATTCTCTGCACAAAGTTAAAGCTGTTTCAAGGTGCTTTTCTTCAAGACAAAGGAATGCATTAAAGGAGTTGGTTGGCAGCTGTGAACATTTCTTCATTACCAATGAGTGCATTAAAATAGTTGGTTAGAAGCTGTAAACACTTAATTTCGAAATTCCCTATGCATGAAGGGTTGTTTCATGCACTAGTATTTATTTTGGTGTTTAGGACTTAGAAATGACTTTTAGAAAACTGAGGATATTGGCAGAAGCTCTCTTTGAGTGCTCTTTTGAACTCTGTATCTCTTTGATGCGTCCTTGAGTGGTGAGTCTTTCGCTTTCAGTTCTGTATCCTTGTTTATTATCATTAGGGTGGTGATCTTCTGTATCCCTTTTGATTTTTAAACTCGGTGGTGAGCTATATATCGTTTTATCGAAGTTTCTTCAAAAGTGCGTTCCTTGCCTTTTGTGACATTTTCTATTTGACATTTTCTAAAAGCTGTTTTTGGAATATCCTCCTTCATGATCTTCAACTGATAGTAACCTGACCTTAAATCAATCTTAGAGAATACTTATGCACCCTGCAATTGATCAAACAAATCATCAATTCTGGGTAGGGGATACTTGTTTTTGATGGTCACCTGATTCAATTGTCTATAATCAATACAAAGCCTTAATGTTCCATCCTTCTTCTTAACTAATAGCACCGGAGCACCCCATGGTGAAACACTGGGTCGAATGAAACCCTTATCTAATAGTTCTTGTAGTTGCTTTTTCAATTCCTCTAGCTCGAGTGGTGTCATTCTGTAATATTTACTCTTAGGTCCCTAGCCATAAACTTTTAATATAATATTATTTAATATAAAAATATTTATTAAATAATCCTTATTTTTACAAACAAACTTTTTACTAAATTTTTAAAAATGGGGGAAGTTACAGGAGATCTCTAATCTATAGGCATACGCTATGGCTTCTTAAGATCCAATTGATGCTAAATTTGAAGCATGGGAATCTCGGATTGAATCGTGGCTTGAATCGCGCTTGGAGGACAAATTGCACGGTTTATTTGTAGAATTCAGAATTGGACAATGATAGAACCCTTACAGATTCTAAACTTGGGGTTGATCTTTTTAGGGGATCGGCCTCCTTGGAACTCTAGGGGTTCCTCCCTCCAAGTTGCTGCTCAAAGGCTGCAGAAAAGATTCATCTATTGCTTATCAAAAGAGAAGGAATACATGGCTATTTATAGGGCTTCTAAACCCTAACTCCTAATAAGACTTCTACTTAAGACGCTTACTTCTAACCAACTCCTAATATGACTCATACTCAAGACTCCTATTCCCTTACAACTCCTAATTCTTCTCTAAGAAAAAACCTCCTACATGAATGCCCCTCTCAATTAGGACTCTCCTAGCTAGAGTCCTAACAGAATGTCCCTCTCAATTAGGACTCTCCTAGCTAGAGTCCTAATAGTTTTACATGAATGTCCCTCTCAATTAGGACTCTCCAAGCTAGAGTCCTAACAGACCCCGCCCTCTTCAAATCAGCCTTGTCCTCGAGGCTGATGATTCATGAATTCTGGAAATTTGATCTTCAAGTCGTCATAGTCTCCCAAGTGGCATCTTCTATTGGTAGGTTCGCCTACTGTATTAGCACTTCATTAGTGGGTCGTCGTCGTCGAGTCACGATCCGTCGATCAATAATGGCACTTGGCTGGGTCTGAAGTTCTCTTTGGGTAGTCATATTTGGTGGGTGGCTTTGGGCTGTCTCCAAGCACCTGTTTAAAACTTCCGGTTGGCTATTGGTTTGTGGGTGATATGTTGTACTCCTTTTCAATTTAGTACCCTGCATATGGAATAACTTTGTCCAAAATCTGCTCTTGAAGATGCAAGTAGAATTTGTCACAAACACAATGCGTCCCTTATAGTGTAATTCTTTTGAGTCCCAATTGTAATGAGCCATGGGGCTTGGTGCTTCCTCCAATTTTTTTATAATCTTACTAGTATCTGAATCTTCCTGCCATTCCATCTTAATATCCTCAAGGAAGTCGCTGGTCGGAAGTGAAACGGCCGAAACTTCAACTTGCTCGGGTAGCTGCGAAAGCGCATCTGCAAGAACATTCTCTTTCCACTTTTTGTAAGTTATTTCAAAATCAAATCTAAGAAGTTTTGTTACCCATTTTTGCTGCTCAGGGGATGGTATCTTTTGCTCCAAAAAGTACTTGAGGCTTTTATGGTCGGTTTTATTTTGAAATTGTCGACCAATCAAGTAGGGTCTCCACCTCGTTGCTGCGCGCACAATGGCGAGCATCTCCTTATCATATGTTGAATTATTTTGATGGGAGGGAGATAATGCCTTGCTAGTGTATGCGAGTGGTCGACCATCTTGCATGAGAATGACTCAAATTCTGACTCCAGATGCGTAAGCCTCAATAATGAATGATCGGTTAAAATCTGGTAGTGTTAGCACCGGCGTCGTCGTCATGGCTGCCTTAAGTTTGTCGAAGGCAGCGGAGGCTCTGTCCAACCATTGGAAGACATCTTTTTCTAGTAAGGAAGTAAGTGGTGCACTGATCTTTCCATAGTTTTTCACGAACTTGCGGTAGTAGCCTGTTAAACCTAGAAAGCCATGTAGCAATTTCATGTTTCTCGAGGTCGGCCAGTTTTGCATTGCTCCAATTTTGAAGGGGTCCACTGCCACACCTTCCTCTGATATGATATGCCCAAGATATTCCACCTTTTGTTGAAGAAAGCAAAAATTCGTGGTTGTTATGTGTTCAAAAGATGGTTTTCCGTATGTCTTCTTCGCATGCTCGTATTTGATGATACTCGGATCAAAGGTTCAGCTTTGTAAAGATTTGTGCTCCCTTTCATCTAGCAATTCATCTACTATTGGAATAAAGTATTTGTCCTTGATGATTATGCAATTGAGAGCTCGGTAATCAACACATATTTGCCTTGTTCCGTCCTTCTTGCGTACAAGTAGCACCAGCGAAGAGTAGAGGTTGCAACTTGGCTGAATAACTCCTGTTTCAAGCATCTCTTTTATAATCCTTTCTATTTCATCCTTCTGGAGATGTGGATACTGATATGGCTGAGCATTTGCTGAAGATTTGCCTGGAAGAATCATTATACAATGATCATGCCGACAGGTAAGAGGTAGGTTGCGCGATTCGTCAAATATATTTGAAAATTCAGCAAGCAAAGGAAGTAGATTTGGATCTTCAAATTCTGTTGGCTCTCCTTTAGTTTGCTGCTCAAGTTGTACCAAAAAGCCGCTGCATGCTTTATGCAAAACATTCTCCATTTGTTGTGTGCAAATCGTTGTTATGTCGCCCCCACGTTTCCCATGCAATGTCACCTGTTTCTCCTTACTGTAAAATTTCATAATTAGTTTCATAAAATTCCAAGAAATATCACTTAATGTCGTCAACCATTTAATTCTGAGCATGGCCTCATGATTGTTAAGAGGGAGAAGGAAGAAATCTGTAATTATCTCTTGGTCCTGCAGTAATAGTTTCTCCTGTAAGCGCCTATGAACACAATTCAAAATCTGTCCGTCGGTGACCTTAACATCAAACCTACAGCGATTCTCGATAGGTAATGATATCCGAACAGCAAGCTTACTATTTAGGAAGTTAGTAGTACTGCCCGTGTCGATGACAACAGTGATTGGTTGTTGTTTGAGAAGGCCTCCAATTTTCATCGTTTGCGGGTTTGAGTAGCTAGCCAGTGTATGTACCGTAACTTCGGTCGATTGTGGCTCTTCTTCTGCATCTTCTTCTTCATGTTCAAGGCTCTATTTTGGATGTTCAATGACCTCTTCTTCTATCGGTTCAATCATAAGAAGTCCCCCTTTACTACAGCGATGCTCACGGCTCCATGAAAGAACTCCATGAAAGAACTCCTGAATGGTGGAGGTTTGTTGGATCTTTGCTAGTTGTTCGTCAATATTCTCGTAATCGGTTGGTCTGAAGCGAATCAGTAGTCCTTCTTTGAATTGTCGCCATGAAAGAACTCCATAAGTATGTTCAAACCAGTCAAACCACTGTATAGCATCCCCTTCAAGATGTATAGCTGCAATTTTCACCATAGATACATCCACGGTTTTGTGGTACCGAAAATATCGCTCCGCGCGCGAGATCCAACCAATCGGGTCTCCTTCTTCCCATCTAGGGAAGTCCACTCTCATGCATGGATAGTTGGGATTGGTCATAGAGCCTACCCTCCCTTGGAAGTCATCTCTTCGGGCTTGGTGTGATTGGGCAAAGCTCTCTCCTTGATATGATTTCTTCGGGCTTAGTGGTCGGCCCAATCTGAGTTCGGCAAAGAGCGTCCGAATCTTATCCTCCATTCGTGCCTCCAAGGCTTCGAATTTAGCATTGATTGCCTCCTTAGATGCCATAGTATATGGCCCCAAATCAATGATGTTAAGATCTCTCTTTTGCTGTTGGGTTAAAGGCATGTATAGGTTGAGAGAAGTGATGGTCGAAAGTGTTGGTGGATTGGTGGATGTAGGCTGCGGTTTAGGCTTATTTTGTGGCTGTTTTGGGTGCAGTTTGAGGGTGTGATTTGGTAGAGTTTTAGGGCTGTGGATGAAAGTTTTGGATCTATGGTAGATGGTAGCAAAGGTTTGACAGAAATCCGTGGAAGTTGCAGCAAGTATGTGCTGTCTTGTAAGAGTAGAATTGTCGTCGAAGAAACAACAGTTTCTCGACGTAATTTCCACCAAAAACTTGAGAGAATCGAGGAGGGAATTGATAGCAAAATCACAATTTATATGATAGCAAGGATATCTAATTTAATCAAGAAAATTTTAGCAGTATAACAGCAAGGAAATTGGTGCAAGTTGCAATTGAAGAATTATCGTCAAAAAATTTCAGCAGGCTACGATGAAAATTTGCAGCAACATAAAATCATTTTTAGAGATGAATTTCCAAATAGATCAATCTTAGATGGAAGCCAAGATGATCTATGAAGTATATAAGAAATTTCATTCAAAAAAGATTGCAAATAGATGGGTTAAGGCAACGATATACAGCTGAAATTTTCTGCAGCATAGATTTTCAAGTGCAGCAGATTGGACATAAAAGATCAGTAGTTTATATTGAGAATTTTTCGATGAAACCAAAGGGAAATCTACTGTTAGGAAGTGTCAAAGATGTCATAAAAATTTCGTAGAAATTTGGATAGATAAAGCACAGTAGCAAGATCAAACAGATGGAGCTATACGGCTTGAATTCTACAATTCAAGTGCAGCAGATTGGACATAAAAGATCAGTAGTTTATATTGAGAATTTTTCGATGAAACTAAAGGGAAATCCACTGTTAAGAAGTGTCAAATATGTCATAAAAATTTCGTAGAAATTTGGATAGAAAAAGCACAGTAGCAAGATCAAATAGATGGTGCTATGCGGTTGGAATTCTGTAATGTATCTTTCGTCGTAGAGATGAAAACTTTGTGACGAAAAGTTTATACAGCAATATAGGAACGATTTTCTTTTTTTTTTTGGATTTTCAAATAAGGATAACTAAATTGCAGTAGTAGTAAGGTAGGAAACCAGAACCTGTTGTAATTCACGGGGAGATCAAAGGATGATCCGTGGTGGTGGAGATGATGACGGAATTCGGTGACGATCTTTTAAGCAATTGTGAGAATTGCTTTGGATGGTTGTAGAGGGTTGATGGATGGTATCAGGGCAGCGAGACGCCAAGAATGCTGCTCTGATACCAGGTGATAGAACTCTTGCAGATTCTAAACTTTGGGTTGATCTCTTTAGGGGATCGGCCTCCTTGGAACTCTATAGGGGTTCCTCCCTCTAAGTTGCTGCTCAAAGGCTGCAGAAAAGATTCATCTATTGCTTATCAAAAGAGAAGGAATACATGGCTATTTATAGGGCTTCTAAACCCTAACTCCTAATAAGACTTCTACTTAAGACTCTTACTTCTAACCAACTCCTAATAGGACTCCTACTCAAGACTCTTATTCCCTTACAACTCCTAATTCTTCTCTAAGAAAAAACCTTTTACATGAATGCCCCTCTCAATTAGGACTCTCCTAGCTAGAGGTCCTAACAGAATGTCCCTCTCAATTAGGACTCTCCTAGCTAGAGTCCTAATAGTTTTACATGAATGTCCCTCTCAATTAGGACTCTCCAAGCTAGAGTCATAACAGACAACTATCAAGTCCAACCAAATCTCAGTGAGATGAGAGTTCAGAGAGACCTTTAGAGAAGGAGGGACAGCCCTTGGACATGCTTCAACCACACATGAGGGTGGACTTTTCGCGATGGGAAGAAAGAGACTCAGCGGAGTGGATTTTGCGTGCCGAACATTTCGCTATTACCGAACGTAAGATGATGCTATAGTGGGAATTGCTGTCATCTACCTTGAAAGAGATGCTATTTAATGGTACAATTGGCTGGAATACAATCATGGGGCTCTGACATGGAATTAATTTAAGAACGCATTGCTGAATCGTTTTGGACCTACAGAGTATGAAAATATCAATGGTCAACTCGCAAAGATTCGACAAACCTCTACGATTCATGAGTACCAAACCAAGTTTGAGAAGTTATCTTACCTTGCTCGTAATTGGACTAACCATCAATTGTTAAGAACATTCATCGAAGCTTACCATCGTAATTGGGCTTACCAAGTTTGAGAACTGTTTACCAATGACTCAAATGAAACTTTTAGTAGAATATGGGCCTTATGACAATCCTAACTCTATTAATGCTTGGTTTATTTCTGCTACTGATCAATTCATTCATCTTAAGGTAGAGGACAAAAAGAATGGCTGTCAATTCAATTTCACTGGTATATATGCTTCAAATAGTATGCAAGAAAGAAATACTCTTTGGTTTGACCTGACTAATATTGCAAATGGCTGTCTCAATGTACCTTGGATTGTTCTTGGAGACTTTAATACTGTTCGGTACACAAATGAAAAAGAGGGGGGTAGACAACTTTCAGAAAGCCAGCTTCAAAGTTTTAATGATTACATTGACACTGCAGCTTTGTTTGATATGAAATCTGTGGGTAATTGGCTCTCCTGGAGTAATCAAGGTGCAGCACTCTGGGACAGCCACTCTACATCGACAAAGCAACAGCTGCTCAGACGAGATTAGCATTTGCACGAGCATGTGTACTGGTTTCTTCCGACGAAGATCTTCCAAATGAGGTTTTCTATCGTGATCTTGACGGGAACACTCGGAAGGTACATGTCTCATATTCCTGGAAGCCACAACGATGTCAGCATTGCTTATCTTTTGGTCATGCAAATGGAGCTTGTCAGCAAACTCCAAAACAAATCACAAAAGTCTATCGACCACGTCAAGCACCTCAGCAACAAAGCGAGTCTTCTCTAATGGCAGTAGCACCGATGGTGGCGAAGACTATTGAGCATTCCGACTCGCAAGGACAGCACCGCGGACAGAAAGACAAATCCAAAACTATATCTCTTCCTATAATGTCGGAGCCTTCCACAACAGAGGTTTCCGTTAGTACTAGTGGACAGGAGAAACATAAGTCAGGAACTTCATCTCTTCCAATATCATTGGATCCGTCCACAATAACTCAACAAACTCAGGCCCAAACAAATCTCGCCAGCAAGGATATTCTTCCTCAACAAACTCAGGCCACAACAAACATCGTCAACAAGGATATTCTGTCTCAACAAACTCATGCCCCAACAAACCTCTCTAGCCAGGCTACTCCAACAAGTACTATCCAGGATATTGTGCTGCAACAATCTTATCGTGCTTCAACAAACCCTGCCAATCAAGACCACATGATTCAAGGTATTTTAAAGTTTAAAAATCTGTAAGCTGTAGATGAAGTGGATAAATATAGGAATAAAGCCATAAAAGGTAAGGATATTATGCGGGAGGAAAATACAAAATCGAAGGATAAGAAAAAGGATGGTACAGCCCATCCAAAGTCGTAAGATGAATACCTTACCACCTTTTCATTTCTTTATTACTGATGAAGATAACATGTTGGAATGTTCACGGACTTAATAAGCCGGAGAAATGTCGGGAGCTCAACAGAATAATCAAGTCTGCCGCATGTGATATTGTTATTCTAGTAGAAACGAAAATTAAACAATCACGCGTTCAAGCTCAAAAGAATTTAATATGACCGGACGCAGAACTGTTTACCAATGACTCAAATGAAACTTTTGGTAGAATATGGGTCTTATGGCATCCTAACTCTATTAATGCTTGGTTTATTTCTGCTACTGATCAATTCATTCATCTTAAGGTAGAGGACAAAAAGAATGGCTGTCAATTCAATTTCACTGGTATATATGCTTCAAATAGTATGCAAGAAAGAAATACTCTTTGGTTTGACCTGACTAATATTGCAAATGACTGTCTCAATGTACCTTGGATTGTTCTTGGAGACTTTAATACTGTTCGGTACACAAATGAAAAAGAGGGGGGTAGACAACTTTCAGAAAGGCAGCTTCAAAGTTTTAATGATTACATTGACACTGCAGCTTTGTTTGATATGAAATCTGTGGGTAATTAGCTCTCCTGGAGTAATCAAGGTGCAGCTAATAGAAAAATAATGGCTCGACTTGATAGGTGTTTGATTAATCATGAATGGTTAACAGTTTACCCAGATTCACTTCTTGAATATGGTGCTCCTTTGTTTTCTAACCATTCTTTAATGTATATACACGCAGACAAAGCGACACCAAGAGGCAAGAAACCGTTTAGATTCTTTAACATGTGGAGTACTCATCCTCAATTTCTTGATGTTATCAGATCTGCTTGGAATGTTAACGTGCATGGATCCCCCCCTTACATCTTATGTCAAAAGCTCAAAGCCTGTAAAGCAGCACTAAAGGAGTGGAATACAAATACCTTTGGCAATATTACCACCACAGTTCAATTTTGCAGGAAGGAACTAATGTCATTGCAACATGAGCTGCAACATCAGCCAAATGATGAGAATATTATCTACAAAGAGACAGAAGCTAGAAATAACTTTATGCAAGCCTTAAAACAGGAGGAAAGCTTTGCAAAGCAGAAGTCTCGACAGCATTGGCTTACACTAGGAGATTCCAATACTAAATTTTTCTATGCTTCAATTGCTACTCGAAGGGCTATTAACCGTATCAGCAAATGCAGATACAAAGATGATAATCTTATTGAGAATTTAGATGAGGTTAAAGCACACACAGAGCAATTTTTTTATTCCTTACTCAATTAAGCTGGGAAAACTAATAACATTCATGTGGAGCCGACTAGAAAACTTGATTCGGAAGCTATTTCAATCCTCAATGCCCCAATTACAGACGACGAAATTGTATGTGTTGTCTTTAAGTCACCAAAGCACAAAAGCCCAGGTCCAGATGGATTTCCAACTGAATTTTACCAAACTGCTTGGTCTATTATTGGAAATGATGTGATCAAGGCTTGCCAACATTTTTTCTCTTCAGGTCAAATTCTTAGAGAGATGAATTGTACTTTTATTTCTTTAATCCCGAAGAATGCAGGGGCAGATTCACTAGAGAACTATCGACCCATATCATTATGCAACTTTATTTACAAGATCATCTCCAAAGTATTGGCAAATAGAATGCAAAAGGTAATATACAAGATCATTAGCCCAAATCAAGCTGCTTTCATCAAAGGGAGAAGTATACATCATAACATTTTGCTTGCTAATGACTTAGTCAAAGATTTGCATTCAAAAGCAAGAGGGACAAAAATATGTTTTAAAGCTGATTTACGGAAAGCCTTTGATTCAGTTAATAGGAAATTTATCTATAAGATGCTCCTCGATATGAACTTCCCACAGCAATGGGTTAATTGGATTCAATCTTGCCTGGAAACTCCAAAGTTTTCGATACTCTTTAATAGCTCACCTATTGGTTTTTTTGGGAGCACGAATGGCATCCGACAAGGTGATCCACTCTATCCGTATCTCTTTACTATTGCGATGGAAGGACTTAGTTGTATGTTGGAACATGCTGTCTTAAATGGCTCTATTCATATATCACATATAACATTTGCAGATGATTTACTTATCTTTCTCCTAAATGATCCAACTTCAGTAAAGAACCTGGCTACTATTATGAATGACTTTGGTATGGTTTCTGGACTTCAGTTAAATCATGCGAAAAGTAAAGTATATATGAGCCCTTACATTGAGGATAAGGTCTTTATTGCACAAACTTTGGGGGTTAGTGAAGGAAGCCTGCCAGTTCCTTATTTGGGTCTCCCGCTCATATCCACAGGCATTCACAAAACCCACTGTCAGCCTATCCTGCAAAAAATAAAGAATAGAATTTTTTCTTGGAAAAATAGGCTTCTATCAAAAGCAGGACGACTCAAACTCATCCGTTCTGTATTGCACTCCTACTCTATATATTGGTGTAATGCATTTCTTTTGCCTGCTGGACTTCTCCAAGATATTGAACGTTTATTAATGAACTTCTTCTGGAATGGCACAAATGATAAGGCAATGCATATGGTAAATTGGGATAGCATTTGCAAACCGAAAGATGAAGGGGGGCTAAACTTGAGAAATACTAGAGATTGGAATCAAGCAAGCCTGGTATAACAATTGTGGGATCTTTTGCAAAACAAATGTTCCTTATGGTCACAATGGGTTTTTGCTAGGTATCTTTCAAAGAAATCAATCTGGGAAATTTCAACAAGAACATACCACTCTGCAGCTTGGAAAGGAATTTTAAAAGCAAGGAATTGGCTAATCAAACACATTTCGTATGCAATCTCTTCTGGAACTAGTACTAATATGTGGTACGATCCTTGGGTGAATGGGAAGAGTATATTTCAATTATATGGCGACAGAATACGAATAGATCTTGGGGCTCCCAAAGATTGGAAGGTTTCCGAGTTCATTGCTAACGGTACTTGGAGACACTTGGTGTCTCCCTAATCCTATTTCTCCCGAAATGTTATCACTTTGGCCGACTATCATAGCTATTCCAATCAGAAACAACTCTTCAGATACACTTATTTGGCCTCATGACAATGGCAAATTTAGTGCCACATCCGCATGGAATCAAATTAGGCAAAGAAATAACAAGTGGGTCCTAAGCAGTTGGACATGGGATCGACCGGGATCACAAAGACACTCCTTATGTACATGGCAGGCCCTTCTCAATAAACTACCTACAATAGACAATATGAAAAGAAGAGGTATCTATCATGTTAACCGATGCTCCCTTTGTTTGCAACAAGAAGAAACTGTTGACCACCTCTATTTTGCTTGTGATTATACAAAATGGATATGGAAGGAGATTCTCCAGCGATTTGAACTCAATAGACTGCCGCAACCAAACTTGCACCAAGAACTAGGTGACCTTATGCAATGTTTCTCAAGAAAAGGGCCTCTTACACAACTGGCAAAGGTTACTTTCAGATGCGCTATTTGGTGGATGTGGAAGGAGAGATGTAATAGAATCTTTGAATGTCAATACACAAACAATGCTCAGCTCTTGAAAGAGATTATTAGAGACTCAAGATCCTGTATGGAGCATGATCTCAAAACCGAGCACTTCACCCGAAGAGAAAAAGATACTTTTATCAAATTTAATTTTGCTATTAGCTAAAGATCTTGGGAATGATGCCAAATAATGTACCCACAGGTAGTTATAGTCTACAGCATGTGTAGTCATAACTATCACATTCGCACTCTATGAGTTACTTGGCTTTGTCTATGACTTGTATAGATAAAGCTAGTTGTAAAAACTTTACACATAATCAATTTACTTTTACTTACCAAAAAAAAATCTTCTCCCCCGTTGTCATCAACAAAAAGGAGAAGTCCAATTCTCATGTGTTTGGAATATAAGTTCAACTTATTGCATGAAAAATATAATATCCGTTTTTACCATCATGCAAATTTGCTATCATCAAAATACAAGCTAGCAAAAAAGAATTTTCAACATTTTAAAACCTGCAAGCTAGCAATTTTGTGATGTTCAAGAAAGCAACTCTTGCTTCTTGAAATATAAGTTTTGCTAGATGTGCAAGTTAACTTTTTGCTTCTTGAGATAGGCAAGATAACACTCTTTGGTGATGTTCAAGATAGCAAGTTCTACATCATGCAAGCTAGTGAATTTTATAATATTTTAGAACATGCATAATCACCAAAGCATCATAAATTTTAATGATGTGCAAAATTACAAATTTTGCATGTTTGCATTTGTGCGTCTTGAGATTTACAAAATATCACTTGTTGAATCTCGGATTTTGATGATAAAATCAATTGATGGGTTAATTGATCTAATCCATATTATTGAGTTATGTGTGCAGGATTAACTACGATAACCAGAAAACATAAAGCAAGAATACTGGAGTCAAGTTCGATGGACGTTTAAGAGTCCGAAGAATCGTCGGAGATGCTGCCAGAACCAACCGAGAAGAAATTAGGAACTTGTCGAAATTTTTGGAAGTTCGCCGAAGAGATTGTCGGAGGTTCGTGGAGATCACCGAGAAGGCTCGACTACTCGTTGAAGTCGTCATAAGATCGGGAGCCTACTGGGAGTTTGTCGGAAGAAATCCGAGGGCATATCGGAAGTTCGCCGGAAGTTCGTTGGAAAGCTCGCCGGAACAAGACTCGACGTTTGCGGTTGAAAACTTGCTTGGGATGTTTTTAGTTACGTAGTTCACATGTAATTAGGATTAGGATTAAAAGATAATCCTATATCCTGGTTAGGGGCCAACTAGGCCCAAAATTAGACTTGGTTTGTGCTGAACTTCAAGCCCAACCAATGAACCGAAGGGTCTAGCGCTGGCACCGCCAGATTGAGCGGTGGCACCGCCAGTACACTGTCAGTGTCAGACACTGACAGGCATTGGCACCGCCACTGATAGGCGGTGGCACCGCCAGCATCGGGAACCAAAGAGAATTCAAATTTTGGAGCCCAAATTTGAATCCTCTTGAGGCCTATAAATGTTGAATCTCGGATATTGATGATAAAATTAATTGATGAGTTAATTGATCTAATCCATATTATTAAGTTAAGTATGTAGGAATAACTATGATAACTAGAAAACAAAAAGCAAGAATACCGGAGTCAAGTTCGATGGACGTTTAAGAGTCCGAAGAATCGTCGGAGATGCTGCCGGAACCAACCGAGAAGAAATCGGGAACCTGTCAGAATTTTCGGAAGATCACCGAAGAGATCGTCGGAGGTTCACGGAGATCACCGAGAAGGCTCGGCTACTTGTTAAAGTCATCACAAGTTCGAGAGGTTGCTGGGAGTTCGTCAGAAGAAGTTCGTCGGAAAGCTCGCTGGCACAAGACTCGACGTTCTCGGTTGAAAACTTGCTTAGGATATTTTGTTTGTTATGTAGTTCACTTATAATTAGGATTAGGATTAAGAGATAATCTTACATCCAGGTTAGGGGCCAATTGGGCCCAAAATTAGACTTGGTTTGGGCTAAATTTGAAGCCCAACAAGTGAACCGAAGGGTCTGGTGGTGGCACCGCCAGACTGAGCGGTTGCACTGCCCAGCACCCGAGAGCTGGGCGGTGGCACCGCCTGGCTGGGCGGTGCCACCGCCCAGCACTGTCAGTGTCTGAAACTGATAGGCGGTGGCACCGCCAGCATCGGGAACCCAAAGAGAATTCAAATTTTGGAGCCCAAATTTGAATCCTCTTGAGGCCTATAAATACCCCTCAATCTCAGCTGAGATTACAACTTTTTGAGAAGCAATTGATTGAGAAAAAGGTCTTAGAAAAGTCTTTGCTAGTCTTGTTTTTAATTTGCTAGTGTTCACCTCCTTCTTTCTTGCTGAAAATCTGTAAGAGAGTGAACCGCTTGTAAAAAGTTGTAAGAGGGGTATTTATCCTTCCCCTTCAAGAGATTTGCTAGTGGAAGGTGGGAGCCTCATCGAAGAAGGGCCTCGCAAGTGGATGTAGGTCATTTGACCGAACCACTGTAAAATCGACGTGATTTCTGGTTTGTATTTACTTATTGTCATTTATATTACTGCAAACCATTTGTACTTTAATGCTCTACTTCTTTGTCTCCATCTTACTTATCCCTTCAAGTTAAAACGCAATCAAAACGGTTTCAAACGAAAACGTTGCTTTTATCGTACGAAGTTTTCGAAAGTGTTTAAATTGTCAAAAGTTTATCGCACATTACCCGAAAGTGTTTAAATTGTCAAAAGTTTATCGCACATTACCGCTGCACTAATTCACCCCCCCCCCCCCCCCTCTTAGTGCCGCTTCGATCCTAGCAATTGGTATCAGAGCTAGGCTCACTCTCATATTTGGTTTGATACCCAAGAGAGATGGGTCGGATTATACTTATTGGAAGACTCATATGAGAATCTTCCTCATTTCTATGGATTTCGAGCTTTGGACTATTGTTGAAAACGGATTTCAAAAATCTTCTCTTCCGATGAGCGAATGGAATGAATTGGAGAAGAAGGTTTTTGCTTTAAATGCAAAGGCTATGAATGTTTTGTTTTGTGCACTAGACAAAAATAAATTTAATCGTGTTTCAATTTGTGATTCGGCTTTTGATATTAGGAGAACTCTTGAGGTCACTCATGAAGGCACTAGCCTAGTGAAAGAGTCCAAAATCAATATCCTTGTGCACTCTTACGAACTTTTTCGAATGAAACCAAGTGAGTCCATCGGAGACATGTACACCCGATTTATGGATGTCATCAATGGACTCAAAGCTTTTGGTAAAGATTTTACTAACTTTGAACTAGTAACTAAAATCTTAAGATCCCTTCCTAAAAGTTGGGATCCAAAAGTTACGGCCATTCAAGAGGCCAAAGACCTTAAAACATTCCCTCTTGAAGAACTCATTGGGTCTCTAATGACCTATGAAATGACATGTCAAGCTCATGACGAGCTCGAGAACCCCTTCCAAAGAACAGGAAGGATATGACACTCAAATCACAAAAAGACCACTTGAAATGAACATCAAGTGATGAGGACAGTGACAATGACAATGCACTTTTGACTCAAAAATTTAAAAAATATTTAAGAAAGAACAAATTTAAAAATAATATAAAAAATAAATTTGAACAAAAGAAGGACCAAGTGATTTGCTATGAATGCAAAAAATCGGGACACTACAAGAATGATTGTCCTCAAGCCAAAAAGAGAACATCAAAGAAGAAGGCGCTCAAGGCAACGTGGGATGATTCAAGCGCGTCCGAAGAAGAGGAGTCCAACACCGAGCAAGTTGCTCATTATGCCCTAATGGCCATCGGAGAAGAGGTAACGGATTTAATTAATGCAGATTTTCCTTATCATTAATTATTAAATTGCTTTTCATGAGTTATTTGATGAATGTAAGACAATTAATAGAAAATACAAATTACTAAAAAAGGAGCATGATAGTCTAACTTGTGATATCGATAAATTAAAAACTGAATATCAAGATAGTTTAGCTCCATGTATAAAATGCCATGATCTAGAATCTCTCCAAAAGGAGAACTTGCTACTTAAGGACACCTTAAAGAAATTCGAGGTTGGTAGCAAATCTTTGAACATAATCCTTACAAATAAGGGTCACGTTCCTAAAAGAAGTGGAATCGGATTTGTGAGAAGTCCTCACCAAAATCTAACAACTTTAATTAAAAGCCCCGTCTTACATGTTCGGCACCAAAGCAATTGTAACTTTTATTACAAATATGGACATAAAACTTATAAATGTTCATTCAAGAAAATTAGTCCGAACAAACTAATTTGGGTTCTTAAAGGAACCATGATCAATTATGCAATATGATGAACAAGTTTTTAAGGCACCCAAAAGAAAATGAGTACCTAAAAATAATCCCTTCTTGAAGAAACATACACCATCACAAGCTAGGAGCAAGAGATGGTATCTAGGTAGTGGATGCTCAAGACATATGACTAGAGATCCATCTCATTTCTCTATGCTCACTAGCAAAGAAGAAGGGTACGTCACCTTCGGAGACAACAATTAAGGCAAAATCATTGGCAAGGGAACCATAGGTAACAAATTAAAATTTTCTATCGATAATGTCTTACTAGTTGATGGATTGAAAGATAATCTCTTGAGTGTTAGTCAATTATGCGATAAAGGTTATATCGTTAGATTTGAATCAAATGTGTGTATTATTGAAAAACCAAACCATAACATAACTATGATTGCATTAAAACAAAATAATGTCTACACCATCAACCTTGATGAACTAAGTAATGAAATGTGCTTCTCCGCTTTAAATGATGATGCTTGGCTTTGGTACAGAGAGACTAGGCCATGCAAGCATGAAACTAATATCTAAGATCTCATCTAGAGAATTAGTACGAGGAATTCCAAATATAAAGTTTATTAAGGACAAAGTATGCTCTGCATGTCAACTAGGTAAACAAATAAAAACTATTTTCAAACCAAAAACTCAAATTAGCACCACTAGACCATTACAATTGATTCATTTGGACTTATTTGGACCAATTAACACGACAAGTCTAGGAGGAAGCAAATATGCGTTTGTAATTGTGGAGGATGACTATACTAGAGATACACTTGGACCTATTTCTTAGCTCACAAAAGTGTTTCAAGTGTTTCTCTAAATTTTGTAAACTCACTCAAAGCGAAAAAGGTTTCATGATTTCATCAATTCGGAGTGATCACGGTGGCGAATTTCAAAACCATGACTTTCAAAATTTTTGTGAAGTTAATGGATACAATCACAACTTCTCCACTCCGAGGAATCATCAACAAAATGGAGTAGTTAAAAGAAAAAATAGAAACCTACAAGAAATGGCAAAAACGATGTTAAATGAACATAGTCTACCCAAGTATTTTTGGGCCGAAGCCGTAAATACGGCTTGTTACATCATGAATAGGGTCCTAATAAGACCATCCCTATCAAAAACTCCCTATGAATTATGGAATAACAAAAAACTAAATATTTACTATTTTAAAGTTTTTGGTTGTAAATGCTTTATTTTGAATAAAAGGGATGCCTTATGAAAATTTGATGCTAAATCCGATGAAGGCATCTTTCTTGGTTACTCTTCCGTTTCTAAGGCTTTTCGGGTTTTTAACAAAAGAACCTTAGTAATAGAAGAATCTATTCATGTAGTTTTTAATGAAATTTCTAATTTAAAGAAAAATGATTTTGATGATGATCTTGTTTTTGATAATTTGAATTTAAATGAACCCCCTCATCAAAATAGCAACTTGGATGCACCTTCTTCCGAAATTTCCTTACCCAAGGAATGGAAGTATATATATGCTCATCCAAAGGAGCTAATTATAGGAGATACATCAAAAGGGGTTCAAACTCATTCCTCTTTCAAGAATTTTTGTGCTAACGTCGCCTTCCTTTCTCAAATTGAACCTAAATGCATTGACGAGGCCATAAAAGATGATTTTTGGGTTATTGCAATGTAAGAGGAATTGAATCAATTTGAGAGGAATAAGGTATGGAAGCTTGTTCCTAGACCTAGTGACCATTTAGTCATTGGTACTAAATGGGTCTTTAGAAACAAGCAAGACGAAAATTGTATCATGGTTAGAAACAAGGCTAGATTAGTGGCCAAAGGTTTTAACCAAGAAGAAGGTATCGATTACGAAGAAACCTTCGCTCCCGTGGCTCGATTAGAAGCCATAAGGATGCTCCTTGCCTATGCTAGTAGTAATAATTTTAAACTATTTCAAATGGATGTCAAAAGTGCCTTCTTGAATGGTTTTATTTCCGAAGAAGTATATGTCGAACAACCTCCCAGATTTGAAAATTCTCTTCTTCCTAATCATGTATTCAAATTGACTAAGGCTCTCTATGGCTTGAAATAAGCTCCCAGAGCTTGGTATGTTGTTGTTCTAGAATTCATACGCTATCATGTCCTTAACAATGATGTTGTTCTAGAATTCATTGACACAAAGCATCAATTAGAAGATATATTTACAAAAGCTTTGAATGAAGACCAATTTGAATTCATTAGAAGGGAATTAGGTATGTTAAATTGTCCCTAAAGAATAAACTTATTTGAATGGATTTTCCGTAAAGTTTTTCATCCTCTCTCCGTTCCTCGGTGAATCTAATCCTTCTCTTTCAATTCTAAATGACATGTTAAATTATCTTATCCTACCTTGAGTCAAACACCGATCCCATCTGATTAAGATTAATGATTTTATGATATTTTGTGAATCTCGAAATTGATTTTGATGGCTTGATTATGTGTTTCAAGTTGACAATTTGAATTTGAATGAGTTTGTATTCGAATTATGATCTTGACTTATTGGAGTTTCTACTTGAAATTTTTTTTTAATAACAATTTTCCTTTATGGATGAATGTTGAATGTTGAATTTTCCTTTATGATGAACTCCGCGTAAATATTTTAGCATACTTAATTTTGGATGATAAAATTTTTGTATGATCAATGTTATAATCACAAATCATGTGCTTCAAGTCTCATTCCCTTTTTGTTGATGACAAAAGGGGAGAAAAGTGATGACTTGTACCATTTTGATAGCATGACTTACATGAATTGCAAAAGCTTGTATGAATGTCTTATATACCTTGCAAAATGCCTTGCAAAATCCTTGAGAATATCACAAGATTGATTGATTATATTGAAAGCATGCCTTACATCTATATCATGAAATTCATGTTGAAAATCTTTATCTCCTGTCGTAGTAAAAATTGTCATTTATCATTCGACTTAAAAATGATTTTCATCATAGTTTCACATTTACTTATGCTTAATGAGAATAACGATAAGTTCTATGGTTAGAACTTATCAGTTTATGCTTGAATTCAATGGGATGGAATTCAAGTGTTTTTATCTTCTCATAATATGGCATATAGATAGGGGGAGTTATGTTTAACTCCGTCATCAATTGCTTTTATCGTACGAAGTTTCCAAAAGTGTTTAAATTGTCAAAAGTTTATCGCATATTACCGCTGCACTAATTCACCCCCCCCTCTTAGTGCCACTCCGATCCTAACAATAAATACCCCTCATTTCTCAGTTGAGAAGATAACTTTTTGAGAAGCAATAGATTAAGAAAAAGGTCTTAGAAAAGTCTTAGCAAGTCTTGTTTTCAATTTGTTAGAGTGTTCACCTCCTTCTTTCTTGCTGAAAATTTGTAAGAGTGTGAACCGCTTGTAAAAGGTTGTAAGAGGGGTATTTGTCCTTCCCCTTCAAAAGATTTGCTAGTGGAAGGTGGGAGCCTCATCGAAGAGGGCCTCTTAAGTGGATGTAGATCATCTAACCAAACCACTTTAAAATTAGCGTGATCTCTAGTTTGCATTTTCTTATTGCTATTTACATAGTAGCAAACCTTCTTACGTGCTTTATTTCCTCATTACCTTTGCTGCACACCTTTACGAATACGCGTATAAGTTTAGCCTTTCAAGTTCGATCTTTATCGCAACAAAGATTTGTCGAAACCAATATTTTAATCTGCTGCACTAATTCACCCCCCCTGATACCGGGGAGGGAAAAAATGCAGAATGGATGTCGATAGAAAACCGATATAACAGTTGTTCAGATAGAAAATGTCACAAAAGGCAAGGAACGCACTTTTGAAGAAACTTTGATAAAACGATATATAGCTCACCACCAAGTTTAAAAATCAAAAGGGATACAGAAGATCACCACCCTAATGATAATAAACAAGAATACAGAACTGAAAGCGAAAGACTCACCACTCAAGGACGCATCCAAGAGATACAGAGTTCAAAAGAGCACTCCAAGAGAGCTTCTGCCAATATCCTCAGTTTTCTAAACCCTTTTCTAAGCCCTAAACCCCAAAATAAATACTAGTGCATGAAACAACCCTTCATGCATAGGAAATTTCGAAATTAAGTGCTTTACAGCTGCCAACCAACTCCATTAATGAATTTCTTAGCCATGAAGAAAAGTACCATGATACAGCTTTACAGCTGCCAACCAACTCCATTAATGTATTCCTTTGTGCTGGGGATATGCTGATGAGCTATCTTATCTGAGTAGGCTGAGTTTTTTTTTGGTAAGTTGAGTAGGCTGAGTTGAAGAATATGTAGCAATATTGTTGGCTGAAAAAAATATCATATTATCAGTATGATCCATATGAGCAGATTATAGCAAATTAGACACTCCCGTGTCACCCCCCCTCTTAGTGCCGCTCCGATCCTAACAATTGGTATCAGAGCGTGGCTCACTCTCATATTTGGTTTGATACCCAAGAGAGATGGCTTACTCCGGCATACATGAGGGTCATTCTATCACACATCCACCCATGTTTAATGGGTCGGATTATACTTATTGAAAGACTCGTATGAGGATCTTCCTCATTTCCATAGATTTCGAGCTTTGGACTATTGTCGAAAACGGATTTCAAAAATATTCTCTTCTGATGAGCGAATGGAATAAATCGGAGAAGAAGGTTTTTGCTTTAAACGCAAAGGCTATGAATGCCTTGTTTTGTGAACTAGACAAAAATGAATTTAATCGTATATCAATTTGTGATTTGGCTTTTGATATTTGGAGAACTCTTGAGGTCACTCATGAAGGCACTAACCGAGTGAAAGAGTCCAAAATTAACATCCTTGTGCGCTCTTACGAACTTTTCCGAATGAAACCAAGTGAGTCCATCGGAGACATGTACACCCATTTCATGGATGTCATTAATGGACTCAAAGCTCTTGGTAAAGATTTTACTAACTTTGAACTAGTAACTAAAATCTTAAGATCCCTCCCTAAAAGTTGGGATCCAAAAGTTACGGTCATTCAAGAGGCCAAAGACCTTAAAATATTCCCTCTTGAAGAACTTATTGGGTCTCTAATGACAATACGAAATAACATGTCAAGCTCATGACGAGCTCGAGAACCCCCTTCCAAAGAACAGGAAGGATATGACAGTCACATCAGAAGAAGATCACTTGAAAGGAACATCCAGTGATGAGGACAGTGACAATGACATTGCACTTTTGACTCAAAAATTTAAAAAAATTTTAAGAAATAATAAATTTAAAAATAATATAAAAATAAATTTGAACACAAGAAGGACCAAGTTATTTGCTATGAGTGCAAAAAATAGGGACACTACAAGAACGATTGTCCCCAAGCCAAAAAGAGAACATAAAAAAAGAAGGCGCTCAAGGCAACGTGGGATGATTCAAGCGCATCCGAAGAAGAGGAGTCCAACACCGAGCAAGTTGCTCATTATGCCCAAATGGCCATCGGAGAAGAGGTAACGGATTTAATTGATGCAGATTTACCATATCATGAATTATTAAATGCCTTCCATGAGTTATTTGATGAATGTAAGACAATTAGTAGAAAATACAAATTGCTAAAAAAGGAGCATGATAGTCTCACTGGTAATTTCGATAAATTGAAGACTGAATATCATGATAGTTTAGCTCCATGTATAAAATACCATGATCTAGAAACTCTTCAAAAGGAGAACTTGCTACTTAAGGACACCTTGAAGAAATTCGAGGTTGGTAGCAAGTCTTTGAACATGATCCTTACAAATAAGGGTCACGTTCCTAAAAGAAGTGGAATCGGATTTGTGAGAAGTCCTGACCAAAATCCAACCACCTTCATTAAAGGCCCTGTCTTACATGTTCGACACCAAAGCAATTGTAACTTTTGTTGCAAATACAAACAAAAAAAAAACTTTTGTTGCAAATATGGATATAAAACTTATAAATGTTCATTCAAGAAAATTAGTCCGAACAAACTAATTTGGGTTCCTAAAGGAACTATGATCAATTCTATGCAATATGATGAACAAGTCAGATCAAGTTTTAAGGCACCCAAAAGAAAATGAGTACCTAAAAATAATCCCTTCTTGTAGAAACATACATCATCACAAGCTTGGAGCAAGAGATGGTATCTCGATAGTGGATGCTCAAGACATATGACTGGAGATCCATCTCATTTCTCTATGCTCACTAGCAAAGAAGATGGGTACGTCACCTTCGGAGACAACAACCAAGGCAAAATCATTGGCAAGGGAACCATAGGTAAAAAATTAAAATTTTCTATTGATGATGTCTTACTAGTTGATGGATTGAAACATAATCTCTTGAGTGTTAGTCAATTATGCGATAAAGGTTATATCGTTAGATTTGAATCAAATGTGTGTATTATTGAAAAACTAAACCATAACATAACTATGATTGCATTAAAACAAAATAATGTCTACACCATCAACCTGATGAACTAAGTAATGAAATGTGCTTCTCCGCTTTAAATGATGATGCTTGGCTTTGGCACAGGAGACTAGGCCATGCAAGCATGAAACTAACATCTAAGATCTCATCTAGAGAATTAGTACGAGGAATTCCAAATATGAAGTTTATTAAGGACAAAGTATGCGATGCATGTCAACTAGGTAAACAAATAAAAACTAGTTTCAAACCAAAAATTTAAATTAGCACCACTAGACAATTACAATTGATTCATTTAGACTTATTTGGACCAATTGACACGACAAGTCTAGGAGGAAGCAAATATGCATTTGTAATTGTGGATGACTATACTAGATACACTTGGACCTATTTCTTAGCTCACAAAAGTAATTGTTTCAAGTGTTTCTCTAAATTTTATAAA
Source organism: Musa acuminata AAA Group (assembly GCF_036884655.1). NCBI lineage: Eukaryota > Viridiplantae > Streptophyta > Magnoliopsida > Zingiberales > Musaceae > Musa > Musa acuminata. The sequence continues at coordinate 28,845,382 of NC_088335.1, read as the reverse complement.
CTCACTCAAAACGAAAAAGGTTTCATGATTTCATCAATTCGGAGTGATCACGGTGGCGAATTTCAAAACCGTGACTTTCAAAATTTTTATGAAGTTAATGGATACAATCACAACTTCTCCACTCCGAGAAATCCTCAATAAAATGGAGTAGTTGAAAGAAAAAATAGAAACCTACAAGAAATAGCAAGAACGATGTTAAATGAATATAGTCTCTACCCAAGTATTTTAGGGCCGAAGCCATGAATACGGCTTGCTACATCATGAATAGGGTTCTAATAAGGCTGTCCCTATCAAAAACTCCCTATGAATTATGGAATAACAAAAAACCAAATGTTTCCTATTTTAAAGTTTTCGATTGTAAATACTTTATTTTGAATGAAAGGGATGCCTTAGGAAAATTTGATGCTAAATCCGATGAAGGCATCTTTCTTGGTTACTCTTCCGTTTCTAAGGCTTTTCAGGTTTTTAACAGCATGTGTAGTCATAACTATCGCATTCGCACTCTATGAGTTACTTGGCTTTATCTATTACTTGTATAGATAAAGCTAGTTGTAGAAACTTTACACATAATCAATTTACTTTTACTTACCAAAAAAAACCTTAGTAATAAAAGAGTCTATTCATGTAGTTTTTAATGAAATTTTTGATTTAAATAAAAATGATTTTGATGATGATCTTGGTTTTGATAATATGAATTTAAATGAACCCCCTCCTCAAAATAGCAATTTGTATGCACCTTCTTCCGAAATTTCTTTACCCAAGGAATAGAAGTTTATAGATGCTCATCCAAAGGAACTAATTATAGGAGATACATCAAAAGGGATTCAAACTCGTTCCTCTTTCAAGAATTTTTGTGCTAACACTGCCTTCTTTTCTCAAATCGAACCTAAATGCATTGACGAGGCCTTAAAAGATGATTTTTGGGTTATTGCAATGCAAGAGGAATTAAATCAATTTGAGAGGAATAAGGTATGAAAGCTTGTTCCTAGACCTAGTGACAATTTAGTCATTGGTACTAAATTGATCTTTAGAAATAAATAAGATGAAAATGGTATCGTGGTTAGAAACAAGGCTAGATTAATAGCCAAAGGTTTCAACCAAGAAGAATGTATCGACTACGAAGAAACCTTCGCTCCTATGGCAAGATTAGAAGCCATTAGGATGCTCCTTGCCTATGCTAGTAGTAATAATTTTAAACTATTTCAAATGGATGTCAAAAGTGCCTTCTTGAATGGTTTTATTTCCAAAGAAGTATATGTCGAACAACCTCCCGAATTTGAAAATTCTTTTCTTCCTAATTATGTATTCAAATTAACTAAGGCTCTCTATGGCTTGAAACAAGCTCCTAGAGCTTGGTATGAAAGTCTTAGTTCCTTTCTTATTTTAAATAATTTTACCAAAGGCAAGGTTGATACTACATTGTTTATCAAATATTTTGAAAATAATTTTCTTATTTTGTAAATTTATGTTGACGATATTATTTTTGGCTCTTCGGATGAATCACTATGTGAATCATTTACCAAATGTATGAGTCATGAATTTGAAATGAGTTTAATGGGTGAATTAACTTTCTTTTTAGGATTAAAAATCAAACAACTTAGTGATGGTATATTTCTTAACCAATCTAAATATACATTAGAATTGTTAAAACGATTTAACATGGATAATTCAAAAACAATAAACACCCCTATGAGTACTTCGACTAAGTTAGATATGGATGAAAATAGTGAAAATTTTGATCAAAAAACATATAGGGGAATGATAGGTAGTCTACTCTACCTCACCGCGACTAGACCGAATATTATGTTTAGTGTAGGACTTTACGCTAGGTTTCAATCTAATCCTAAATTATCTCATCTTAAGAGTATTAAAAGAATATTTAGGTATCTTAAAGGAACTCCAAATTTAGGATTGTGGTATCCAAAATCTAAAAAATTCGATTTAATAGCTTATGCAGATGCCAATTTTGGCGGATGCAAAATAGATAAAAAAAGTACATCCGAAACATACCAATTTTTAGGACATGCACTTGTTTCTTGGACTTCCAAGAAACAAAATTCAATTGCACTATCTACGGCGGAAGCCGAATACATTGCTGTAAGTGCATGCTGTGCACAATTTGTTTGGATGAAAAATACATTAGAAGACTATGAAATTCACTTCAAAAACGTTCCCATAAATTGTGATAATACTAGTGCCATATGTCTTACTAAAAATCTAATTCAGCACTCTAGAACTAAGCATATCAATATTAGGCATCATTTCATACGCGATCATGTCATTAACAATAATGTTGTTTTAGAATTTATTGATACAAAGCATCAATTGGCAGATATTTTTACAAAAGCCTTAAATGAAGACCAATTTGAATTCATTAGAAGGGAACTAGGCATGTTAAATTATCCCTGAAAATAAGCTTGTTTAAATGTATTTTTCAAAAAATGTCTCATCCTTTTCCGTTCTTCTATGGAAGTGACTTCATCATTCTCCTTCGATTCAAAATGACATATTAAAGTACAACTCATTATCTTAACCTATCTTGAGTCAAACACCTCTGAAAAACAAAAAGGGGAAGAAAGGATATTTTTTTCTGAATGAATGCTGATTTTTTTTAAGATGAATTCTGGATAAATATTTTTAGCAAATTTGAATGATGAATGTTAATGCTGAATTCTTTCTCTAATAATTTTATGATCACATATTATGTGCTTCAAGTCTCATCTCCTTTTTGTTGATGACAAATGGGGAGAAAAGTGATGACTTGTACCATTTTGATAGCATGACTTATATGAATTGTAAAAGCTTGTGTGATACGGATGTCTTATATGCCTTGCAAAATCCTTGAGAATATCGCAAGATTGGTTGATCATATTATAATCATGCCTTACATCTATATCATAAAATTCATGTTGAAAATCTTTATCTCCTGTCATAGTAAAAATTGTCCCTTATCATTCGACTTGAAAATGATTTTCATCGAAGTTTCGTATTTACTTACGCTTAATGAGAATAACGATAAGTTCAACGGTTAGAACTTATCGGTTTATGCTTGAATTCAATGGGATAGAATTCAAGTGTTTTTATCTTCTCATAATATGGCATATAGATAGGGGGAGTTATGTTTAACTCCGTCATCAATTGATTGTCATCATCAAAAAGGGGGAGATTGTTGAATCTCGGATTTTGATGATAAAATTGTTAGGATCAAGAGCACTAAGAGGGGGGGGTGAATTAGTGCAGCGAAAATTTTTTAGCGATTAAAACTGAAATTTGCGTTTGTTTGATAAAAAATTATTTTGACGTAAAAGCTGATTCTAAGATTACTTTAACTTAAGATTAAGCGCGATGACGTTAAAGTAAATCTACAAAGGCAGTTTGTAATTTATGATGAAAATTAGAATGCAAGCGTAAACTGAAATACGACGTTCGTACGATAAAACCGGTTTACGTCTAAATGCCAATTTTGAAGATACTAAACTTCGAGATATGTTTTATAAATGCGCAGAAGGCAGTTTGCAGTTATTATTGAAATCAAAACGTAAACGTAAACTGAAATGTAATGATCGTACGAAAAAGTTGATTTACGTTTAGACACAGATTCGGAAAGCTCTGAACTTAGAAACTCGTTCGTAACAGCGCAGAAGGCAGTAGCTATTTAGGAGGTTTGCAGTAAAGATAAAATGCTCAAAGTAAATGCAAACCGAGATTTAGAGTGGTTCGGTCAATCTTGACCTACTCCACTTTTGGCTTCCTCCACCGACGAGGTCACCGACGTCAACTAGAGGCTTTCCTTCAATAGGCGAAGGCCAACCACCCTTTTATAATTTCACTCCTTTTGACGGGCTTAGGAGACAACCCTTACAGAAATTTTCTCTCCTCTCTTTACAACTCAAAACTTTGAAGAACAGAGGGAGGTGAACTTTTGGCCTTTACAACAATTTTGAGCTCTAAGAATCACAGAAAGATATCAAGATTTCGAGTGTAAGTTACTTCCTTTCAGTGCTGAATGAGTGGGGTATTTATAGGCCCCAATCCAGTTCAAATTTGGAGCTCAAAATTGTCAATTCCCGGAATTCCGGGATCAGGCGGTTGCACCTCCTGACTGGGGCGGTTGCACCGCCTGGCAGAGCTCGAAGACTGAGCCTCTGGGCGGTGCCACCTCTGTCAGGGGCGGTTGCACCTCTCTGCCAGAGCTCGAAGATCGAGCTCAGGCGGTTGCACCTCCTGACTGGGGTGGTTGCACCGCCTGCCAAAGCTCGAAGACCGAGCTCAGGCGGTGCTACCTCCTGTCAGGAGAGGTTGCACCGCCCAGTCTCGCTTGGAGACTGAGCCCAGGCGGTTGCACCTCCTGGCTGGGGCGGTTGCACCGCCCAGTCTCCCTGGGAGACTTAGCCCAGGCGGTTGCACCTCCTGGCTTGGGCGGTTGCACCTCCCACAGCAATCAGGGTCCGAATGGGTAGATCCATTCGGCCCAAATTGGGTTTTTCAGGGGCCCAATTGCCCCAAGATTAAGCTAATGGGATCACCTCCCATTTCCAACTTAATCATTGTGCTAACTATGATAAATCCTAAGACAATTTCTGCAGCTTGCTCCGGTGCGTCAATCGCTTCTTCCGGCGAGTTTCCGACAAACTTTCGTCGATCATCCGATGAACCCTCGGTGATTCTCCTGCGGACTTCCGGCAAACTCTTGGACTTGCGACGATACACTTGACGAGTTCCGACGAGCTTCTTTGGCAAGCTTATGGACTTCTTGGATTTGTTCCCGCAGAACCTCCGACGACAGTCCAAACTTCCGTCGAGCTCTCGAACTCCCAACGTGATCATTGTCATGACTCCAGCGCAACTTCTGCTGCATGTCTTACTTTCATCGTAGTTAATCCTGCACACTTATCTTAACATATAGGTTAGATAACAAATGACAATTGACTTTATCATCAAAATCCGAGATTCAACAATTTATCCCTTTTTGATGATGACAATCAATTGATAATGGAGTTAACCTTAACTCCCCCTGTCTACATGCCATACTTGAGATAAGTCATTCTTGAATTCAAAACCTAAGAATTCAAGTGACATCTCTGAAGATGATGTCAATACTTGACATTCATTCTTACATAACAATTTTGAATGATGGTAATTGTAACAATTCATCATATTGTAAGATATCAACATGTAAAGCTGTAAAGTAAGGTTTTGATATCATTAAATGATGTACACATTTCAAATATTTTAGCAAGTGTTGCATCTGTTCATATTTCCCTTGATGATGCAGGCATGGCATAATCATAGCATCAGTGTTTATAGCATCAATTCATATATTTCTCCCCCTTTGTCATCAACAAAAAGCATGGTAGATGTGATACCAGGAGAACAATATAAGCAAGTTATCAAGCATATAAAGGAAGGCATGATACGTATAATGCTTTGAATACTTCTTCTCCTTTTATATTATAATCCTTTGTGCATGAAGGAGGAAAGTCATTTTATCAAATCCATTTCGGAAAAAATATTTTTCAAAAGTGTGTATTTGATTTTTGTCATTCCAACTGTTAAGCGAATCCGAAAATGAGATGAATTCTTTCATGCATTCGGACAAGATTATGCTACAGTTTTTCAAAAATTAAAACATTTCAACACATGGCAATCAAGTGATTTGATCATTAAATAAAGTCCGAAAAATAATTTTGACTAGTTTATCTATTCGGACACATCAACATTCCTAATTCTCTTCTTCTGAAATTAAATTGTTCTTATGAAATCAAACATGTCAGCTAGTTGATGTTTAGTATCAATGACAATGACTTATCAACTGCATTGGTATATCACTTTTTCAAACTATATTTATCATGGAAATCAAAGCACAAGGTTTTCATAACTTTTAGTTTCAATATAAAATCCGAGATAACCATTTAGTTTATATTTACCACAAGGCACAAGGCATATATTTACCACGATAGATGTTTACAACTCTACATATGCTCAAAATATATCAGGTAACCATATCAAGTCAAAGCACATCATGGTTAGTAACATAAGAAGTTTACAATAACAACAGATGATTGTGTTCATACAAGCTCATTCATGAGGTGAAAAATTAAAGTGCCTAAACAAGGAGTCAAATTGATGATGAATTTGCTGCAGCTCAGATAGGATTTGATCTTGTCGTTGTTCAAGCCGTTCTTGTCTTTGTTCGAATCGGTCCATCCGAATCCCAATATCTTCGATAGATGATGTATGAGTTTGCTCCAATGGATGTGTTTCCTCAAAGGGACAGATCGAAGGAGATTGGGTACCCCTAAATATTGGTGTTTCCGGTTCTGGTTCAGGTTGAGGGGGATCATTTCTTCTTGGCATTCTAACCCAGTTACCGTTTCTATAAAAACATCTTAATCGGTGAATAGATTTTTATTTATTATGCTAAATCTATCTACTTTTATTACTTCTTCTTTCGGTGGTATTAGAATATCGTAGGCTTTCATTATTCTAGTGATTATACCACCATATGGGAGCATCATGTCTTTCTTAGATAGTTCTAACATGTTTTGTTGGATATGATAACCAAGACAGATGTCATGTCCTTTCATGATCAAATGCATAGTTCCTAATTCTAATTGGCTTACTTCATCATGATGGTATTGTTTAGGGAGAATGATGCTAGTTAGGATATGATGAAGTACCTTAGTGTTTAAAGGCAGTAGATGTTCACAACTTTTAGGAACAAATGCTAAGTTGGGATTGGCAAAAATTATTCCTAAGGTTTCACCATATGTTGTTCCAACAGTTTCATCATCCCATGATCCTCTAAAGTAAAGTCCTTTACTTTTCATGGGATGCCTATCATGTCGCAAATGAATCTATCCGTAATTGAGATGTGTTGTCCTAAAAGATAGGTGGACATTCTTTCTTCTTCATCTACTTGTATGTTGTTGTAAAATAATCTAACAAGTCTTGGATAGATAGGTTCGTTAATTTGTAAAATTGGAAGAAGATCTAAGTTTGCAAACCATTGGATTGTCTCTAAGTTTCTTAGTTCATTTAAGTCTACGTATTTTCCCTTATTGACACTCCTAAGTTCGAAAGAGGAAAATTTTTCAGCATGGTATTTTGAATCGAAAAGGGTGAGATCAAAATCTTCTACTAATCTCCTCTTTCCTTTGTCTCTTGAGGATCTTCTAGATTCCATAACTATTGCTGTTTAGAACAATAGTGATGAGTAAGAGTAAATGAATCAAAAAACAGAGCTTAGTGAGATTTTCAAGAGAGGGAAGGATTGTTGATGCTTTGCTTCGAAATGAGAGGTATTTGGGATGCTAAGATGGGAGAAATGGGGATGGAGGAGGCTTGGAAGAGTAGAGGAGGGAAGGGAATGAGTTGGGGTCAGTTTTACCGCCGGCCCTAGCTTGGGTTACAAAGGGGCAGAGTTGCAGGCGGTTGCACCTCTGGCTGGAGCGGTGCAACCGCTTGCAACACGTGACAGCTGGAGGTGCTACCTCCAGCTGGGGCGGTGCCACCGCCTGCAGGCGGTGAGCACTTGTTCTGATCAGTGTGATCTGATCTGAGAATTTTTCTGTCTTGAGGAGAATTTTCATTCAGAGCAATCAACTTTACTTACGTAATTACGTAAGAATTTTCATTTTAAGACAAGGACTTTTGCACGATCAAGATAGATTTTTAACGTGCATACTCTCAATGTCGTACACATGTTTGTGATAGTTTCTTTAAGTTGGTAAGTCTTGCAACTTCATGAAAGACTTAGTCACTTCATGATACAGAGTTAGATTCGAATGTAGTGAACGGATGAAATTGATGGGTTCAAAAATCCAAGGGATATGTGAATTTGGGAATCATATGTTTCTAATTCTGAAAAGTCAAATAAGGTTGTATCTAAGTCGCATTTGTGATTTTAAATTTATAATCTCTGTCTGTAATTTAGGCTAGAGAGCATTGCGAGTTCCTTTTTGGATCTTGGGTTACGAATATCGACAATCAAGGAGCAGAATATTATTTCTTGCTCCAGCCCAAAATTTTTATGTTTTTAATTTTTTTACAGGAAGGGATGATTTTTAGGTACCCATTTGCTTTTGGGTGCCTCACAAATAGATCTATATTGTCTATCATGTTGGACTAATTTTCATGGTTCCTTTAGGAACCCAAATCAATTTGTTTGGACTAATTTTCTTGAATGGACAATAATGCGTCTTGTGTCCAAATTTGCAACAAAAGTTGCATTTGTTTTGGTGTCGAACATGTAAGATGGTGCCTTTTATGAAGGTGGTTGGATTTTGGTGAGAACTTCTCACAAATCCAATTCCACTTCTTTTGGGAACGTAGCTCTTGTTTGCAAGGATCATGTTCAATGACTTGCTACCAACCTCGAATTTCTTCAAGGTGTCCTTAAGTAGTAGGTTTTCTTTTTGGAGAGTTTCTAGATCATGGCATTTGATGCATGAATTTAAACTATCATGATATTTAGTTTTTAACTTATCAAAATCACAAGTAAGACTATCATGCTCCTTTTTTAGCAATTTGTATTTTCTATTGATAATCTTGCATTCATCAAATAAGTCATGGAAGGCGTTTAATAATTCATCGAAAGATAAATCTGCATCTATTAAATTCGTTACCTCCTCTCCGATGGCCATTAAGGCGTAATGAGCAACTTGCTCGGTGTTGGACTCCTCTTTTTCGGACGCGCTCGAATCATCCCATGTTGCTTTGAGCGCCTTCTTCTTTGATGTTCTCTTTTTGACTTGAGGACAATCACTCTTGTATTGTCCTGGCTTTTTGCACTCATAGCAAATAACTTGGTCCTTCTTCGGTTCAAGTTTGTTTTTTGTGTCATTCTTAAACTTGTTTCTTTTAATGAACATTTTAAATTTTCTTGTTAGAAGTGCCAAGTCATCGTCATAGTCCTCATCATTTGAGTTTTCTCTCAAGTGGTCTTCTGAAGTTTTAAGTGTCATATCCTTCCTGTTTTTTGGAAGGATGTCTTCTTGCTCTTCATGAGCTTTACAAGTCATCTCGTAGGTCATTAATGACCCGATTAGTTCTTCAAGAGGGAAGTTGTTTAGATCTTTCGCCTCTTGAATAGCAGTGACTTTAGGATCCCAACTTTTAGGAAGGGATCTTAGAATCTTATTTATGAGCTCAAAATCTGAAAAACTTTTTCCGAGTCCTTTTAGACCGTTGACGACATCCGTGAAACGGGTAAACATATCGCCAATAGTCTCACTCGGTTTCATCCGGAAAAGTTCAAAAGAGTGTAACAAAAGATTGATTTTTGACTCTTTCACTCTACTTGTGCCTTCATGAGTCACTTCGAGTGTGTGCCAAACTTCAAATGCGGTTTCACAAATCGAAACACGATTAAACTCGTTTTTATCAAGTGCACAAAATAAGGCATTCATAGCCTTTGCATTAAGAGCGAAAGCCTTCTTCTCCAAATCATTCCAATCGATCATTGGAAGAGAAGACTTCAAAAAACCGTTTTCGACAAGATTCCAAAGTTCATAATCCATAGAAATAAGAAAGATCCTCATTCGGGATAGGTGTAGTTCGTCCCATTGAACATGGGTGGATGTGTAATAGAATGACCCTCTTGGTTTCGGCGTAAGCCATCTCTCATGGGTTTTAATCCGTTTGAGAGTTAACCCTGCTCTGATACCAATTGTTAGGATCAAGAGCACTAAGAGGGGGGGGGGGGTGAATTAGTGCAGCGGAAATTTTTCAGCGATTAAAACCGAAAGCTGCGTTCGTTTGATAAAAAATGATTTCGACGTAAAAGCTGATTCTAAGATTTCTTTAACTTAAGATTAAGCGAGATGACATTAAAGTAAATCTACAAATGCAGTTTGCAGTTTATGATGAAAATTAGAATGCAAGCGCAAACTGAAATGCGACGTTCGTACGATAAAACCGGTTTACGTCTAAATGTCAATTTTGAAGATCCTGAACTTCGGGATATGTTTTATAAATGCGCAGAAGGCAGTTTGCAGTTATGATTGAAATCAAAATGTAAACGTAAACTGAAATGTAATGATCGTACGAAAAAGCCGATTTACGTATAGACGCAGATTCGGAAAGCTCTGAACTTATAAACTCGTTTGTAAAAGCGCAGAAGGCAGTAGCTATTTAGGAGGTTTGCAGTAAAGATAAAATGCTCAAAGTAAATGCAAACCGAGATTTAGAGTGGTTCTGCAATGCCATTCCATCTTAATATCCTCAAGGAAGTCGCTGGTCGGAAGTGAAACGGTCGAAACTTCAACTTGCTCGGGTAGCTGCGAAAGCGCATCTGCAAGACCATTCTCTTTCCCCTTTTTGTAAGTTATTTCAAAATCAAATCCAAGAAGTTTTGTTACCCATTTTTGCTGCTCGGGGGAAGATATCTTCTGCTCCAAGAGATATTTTAGGCTTTTATGGTCGGTCTTGATTTGAAAGTATCGCCTGATCAAGTACAATCTCCACCTCGTTGCTGCGCGCATAATGGCGAGCATCTCCTTATTTTGATCGGAGGGAGATAATGCCTTGCTAGTGTATGCGAGTGGTCGACCATCTTGCATGAGAATGGCTCCAATTCTGACTCCATATGTGTCGGCCTCAATAATGAAGGGTCGACGTTTTATTGCAAAGTTATGCAGCAATCTGGGACAGCCACTCTACATCGACAAAGCAACAGCTGCTCAGACGAGATTAACATTTGCACGAGCATGTGTACTGGTTTCTTCCGACGAAGATCTTCCAAATGAGGTTTTCTATCGTGATCTTGACGGGAACACTCGGAAGGTACATGTCTCATATTCCTGGAAGCCACAACGATGTCAGCATTGCTTATCTTTTGGTCATGCAAATGGAGCTTGTCAGCAAACTCCAAAACAAATCACAAAGGTCTATCGACCACGTCAAGCACCTCAGCAACAAAGCGAGTCTTCTCTAATGGTAGTAGCACCGATGGTGGCGAAGACTATTGAGCATTCCGACTCGCAAGGACAGCACTGCGAACAGAAAGAAAAATCCAAAACTATATCTCTTCCTATAATGTCGGAGCCTTCCACAACAGAGGTTTCCCTTGGTACTAGTGGACAGGAGAAACATAAGTCAGGAACTTCATCTCTTCCAATATCATTGGATCCGTCCACAATAACTCAACAAACTCAGGCCCAAACAAATCTCGCCAGCAAGGATATTCTTCCTCAACAAACTCAGGCCACAACAAACATCGTCAACAAGGATATTCTGTCTCAAAAAACTCATGCCCCAACAAACCTCTCTAGCCAGGCTACTCCAACAAGTACTATCCAGGATTTTATGCTGCAACAATCTTATCGTGCTTCAACAAACCCTGCCAATCAAGACCACATGATTCAAGGTATTTTAAAGTTTAAAAATCTGCAAGCTGTAGATGAAGTGGATAAATATAGGAATAAAGCCATAAAAGGTAAGGATATTGTGCGGGAGGAAAATACAAAACTGAAGGATAAGAAAAAGGATGGTACAGCCCATCCAAAGTCATAAGATGAATACCTTACCACCTTTTTATTTCTTTATTACTGATGAAGATAACATGTTGGAATGTTCGCGGACTTAATAAGCCGGAGAAATGTCGGGAGCTCAACAGAATAATCAAGTCTGCCGCATGTGATATTGTTATTCTAGTAGAAACGAAAATTAAACAATCGCGCGTTCAAGCTCAAAAGAATTTAATATGGTCGGACGCAGAACTGTTTACCAATGACTCAAATGAAACTTTTGGTAGAATATGGGTCTTATGGCATCCTAACTCTAAATGCTTGGTAGAATATGGGTCTGCTACTGATCAATTCATTCATCTTAAGGTAGAGGACAAAAAGAATGGCTGTCAATTCAATTTCACTGGTATATATGCTTCAAATAGTATGCAAGAAAGAAATACTCTTTGGTTTGACCTGACTAATATTGCAAATGGCTGTCTCAATGTACCTTGGATTGTTCTTGGAGACTTTAATACTGTTCGGTACACAAATGAAAAAGAGGAGGGTAGACAACTTTCAGAAAGCCAGCTTCAAAGTTTTAATGATTACATTGATACTGCAGCTTTGTTTGATATGAAATCTGTGGGCAATTGGCTCTCCTGAAGTAATCAAGGTGCAGCTAACAGAAAAATAATGGCTCGACTTGATAGGTGTTTGATTAATCATGAATGGTTAACAGTTTACCCAGATTCACTTCTTGAGTATGGTGCTCCTTTGTTTTCTGACCATTCTTTAATGTATATACACGCAGACAAAGTGACACCAAGAGGCAAGAAACCATTTAGATTCTTTAACATGTGGAGTACTCATCCTCAATTTCTTGATGTTATCAGATCTGCTTGGAATGTTAACGTGCATGGATCCCCCCCTTACATCTTATGTCAAAAGCTCAAAGCTTGTAAAGCAGCACTAAAGGAATGGAATACAAATACCTTTGGCAATATTACCACCACAGTTCAATTTTGCAGGAAGGAACTAATGTCATTGCAACATAAGCTGCAACTTCAGCCAAATGATGAGAATATTATCTACAAAGAGACAGAAGCTAGAAATAACTTCATGCAAGCCTTAAAAACAGGAGGAAAGTTTTGCAAAGCAGAAGTCTCGACAGCATTGGCTTACACTAGGAGATTCCAATACTAAATTTTTCTATGCTTCAATTGCTACTCGAAGGGCTGTTAACCGTATCAGCAAATGCAGAGACAAAGATGATAATCTTATTGAGAATTTAGATGAGGTTAAAGCACACACAGAGCAATTTTTTTATTCCTTACTCAATCAAGCTGGGAAAACTAATAACATTCATGTGGAGCCGACTAGAAAACTTGATTCGGAAGCTATTTCAATCCTCAATGCCCCAATTACAGACGACGAAATTGTATGTGTTGTCTTTAAGTCACCAAAACACAAAAGCCCAGGTCCAGATGGATTTCCAGCTGAATTTTACCAAACTGCTTGGTCTATTATTGGAAATGATGTGATCAAGGCTTGCCAACATTTTTTCTCTTCAGGTCAAATTCTTAGAGAGATGAATTGTACTTTTATTTCTTTAATCCCGAAGAATGCAGGGGCAGATTCACTAGAGAACTATCGGCCCATATCATTATGCAACTTTATTTACAAGATCATCTCCAAAGTATTGGCAAATAGAATGCAAAAGGTAATACACAAGATCATTAGCCCAAATCAAGCTGCTTTCATTAAAGGGAGAAGTATACATCATAACATTTTGCTTGCTAATGACTTAGTCAAAGATTTGCATTCAAAAGCAAGAGGGACAAAAATATGTTTTAAAGCTGATTTACGGAAAGCCTTTGATTCAGTTAATAGGAAATTTATCTATAAGATGCTCCTCGATATGAACTTCCCACAGCAATGGGTTAATTGGATTCAATCTTGCCTGGAAACTCCAAAGTTTTCGATACTCTTTAATGGCTCACCTATTGGTTTTTTTGGGAGCACGAATGGCATCCGACAAGGTGACCCACTCTCTCCGTATCTCTTTACTATTGCGATGGAAGGACTTAGCTGTATGTTGGAACATGCAGTCTTAAATGGCAGCATTAAGGTACCCAATGCTGGCTCTATTCATATATCACATATAACATTTGCAGATGATTTACTTATCTTTCTCCTAAATGATCCAACTTCAGTAAAGAACCTGGCTACTATTATGAATGACTTTGGTATGATTTCTGGACTTCAGTTAAATCATGCGAAAAGTAAAGTATATATGAGCCCTTACGTTAAGGATAAGGTCTTTATTGCACAAACTTTGGGGGTTAGTGAAGGAAGCCTGCCAGTTCCTTATTTGGGTCTCCCGCTCATATCCACAAGCATTCACAAAACCCACTGTCAGCCTATCCTGCAAAAAATAAAGAATAGAATTTCTTCTTGAAAAAATAGGCTTCTATCAAAAGCAGGACGACTCGAACTCATCCGTTCTGTATTACACTCCTACTCTATATATTGGTGTAATGCATTTCTTTTGCCTGCTGGACTTCTCTAAGATATTGAACGGTTATTAATGAACTTCTTCTGGAATGGCACAAATGATAAGGCAATGCATATGGTAAATTGGGATAGCATTTGCAAACCGAAAGATGAAGCGGGGCTAAACTTGAGAAATATTAGAGATTGGAATCAAGCATGCCTGGTACAACAATTGTGGGATCTTTTGCAAAACAAATGTTCCTTATGGTCACAATGGGTTTCTGCTAGGTATCTTTCAAAGGAATCAATCTGGGAAATTTCAACAAGAACATATCACTCTGCAGTTTGGAAAGGAATTTTAATGGCAAGGAATTGGCTAATCAAACACATTTCGTATGTAATCTCTTCTGGAACTAGTACTAAGATGTGGTACGATCCTTGGGTGAATGGGAAGAGTATATTTCAATTATATGGCGACAGAATACGAAAAGATCTTGGGGCTCCCAAAGATTGGAAGGTTTCCGAGTTCATTGCTAACGGTACTTGGTGTCTCCCTAATCCTATTTCTCCCGAAATGTTATCACTTTGGCCGACTATCATAGCTATTCCAATCAGGAACAACTCTTCAGATACACTTATTTGGCCTCATGACAATGGCAAATTTAGTGCCACATCCGCATGGAATCAAATTAGGCAAAGAAATAACAAGTGGGTCCCAAGCAGTTGGACATGGGATCGACCGGGATCACAAAGACACTCCTTATGTACATGGCAGGCCCTTCTCAATAAACTACCTACAATAGACAATATGAAAACAAGAGGTATCTATCATGTTAACCGATGCTCCCTTTGTTTGCAACAAGAAGAAACTGTTGACCACCTCTATTTTGCTTGTGATTATACAAAATGGATATGGAAGGAGATTCTCCAGCGATTTGAACTCAATAGTCTGCCGCAACCAAACTTGCATCAAGAACTAGGTGACCTTATGCAATGTTTCTCAAGAAAAGGGCCTCTTACACAACTGGCAAAGGTTACTTTCAGATGCGCTATTTGGTGGATGTGGAAGGAGAGATGTAATAGAATCTTTGAATGTCAACACACAAACAATGCTCAGCTCTTGAAAGAGATTATTAGAGACTCAAGATCTTGTATGGAGCATGATCTCAAAACCGAGCACTTCACCCGAAGAGAAAAGGATATTTTTATCAAATTTAATTTTGCTATTAGCTAAAGATCTTGGGAATGATGCCAAATAATATACCCACAGATAGTTATAGTCTACAGCATGTGTAGTCATAACTATCGCATTCGTACTCTATGAGTTACTTGGCTTTGTCTATGACTTGTATAGATAAAGCTAGTTGTAGAAACTTTACACATAATCAATTTACTTTTACTTACAAAAAATGAAGGGTCGGTTGAAATCTGGTAGTGTTAGCACCGGCGTCGTCGTCATGGCTGCCTTAAGTTTGTCGAAGGCAGCGGAGGCTCTATCCAACCATTGGAAGACATCTTTTTCTAGTAAGGAAGTAAGTGGTGTACTGATCTTTCCATAGTTTTTCACGAACTTGCGATAGTAGCCTGTTAAACCCAGAAAGCCATGTAGCAATTTTATGTTTCTCGAGGTCAGCCAGTTTTGCATTGCTCCAATTTTGAAGGGGTCCACTGCCACACCTTCCTCTGATATGATATGCCTAAGATATTCCACCTTTTGTTGAAGAAAGCAAAAATTCATGGTTGTTGTGTGTTCAAAAGGTGGTTTTCCGTATGTCTTCTTCGCATGCTCGTATTTGATAATACCCGGATCAAAGGTTCAGCTTTGTAAAGATTTGTGCTCCCTTTCATCTAGCAATTCATCTATTATTGGAATAAAGTATTTGTCCTTGATGATTATGCAATTGAGAGCTCGGTAATCAACACATATTCGCCTTGTTCCGTCCTTCTTGCGTACAAGTAGCACCGGCGAAGATTAAAGGTTGTAACTTGGCCGAATAACTCCTGTTTCGAGCATCTCTTTTATAATCCTTTCTATTTCATCCTTCTGGAGATGTGGATACTGATATAGCTGAGCATTTGCTGAAGATTTGCCAGGAAGAATCATTATACAATGATCATGCCGACAGGTAAGAGGTAGGTTGCGTGGTTCGTCAAATATATTTGAAAATTCTGCAAGCAAAGGAAGTAGATTTGGATCTTCAAATTCTGTTGGCTCTCCCTTAGTTTGCTGCTCAAGTTGTACCAAAAAGCCGCTGCATGCTTTATGCAAAACATTCTCCATTTGTTGTGTGCAAATCGTTGTTATGTCGCCCCCACGTTTCCCATGCAATGTCACCTGTTTCTCCTTACTATAAAATTTCATAATTAGTTTCATAAAATTCCAAGAAATATCACCTAATGTCATCAACCATTTAATTCTGAGCATGGCCTCATGATTGTTAAGAGGGAGAAGGAAGAAATCTGCAATTATCTCTTGGTCCTGCAGCAATAGTTTCTCCTGCAAGCGCCTATGATCATAATTCAAAATCCGTCCGTCGGTGACCTTAACATCAAACCTGCAGCGATTCTCGATAGGTAATGATATCCGAACAGCAAGCTTACTATTTAGGAAGTTAGTAGTACTGCCCGTGTCGATGAGAACAGTGATTGGTTGTTGTTTGAGAAGGCCTCCAATTTTCATCGTTTGCGGGTTTGAGTAGCTAGCTAGTGTATGTACCGTAACTTCGGTCGGTTGTGGCTCTTCTTCTGCATCTTCTTCTTCATGTTCAAGGCTCTCTTTTGGATGTTCAATGACCTCTTCTTCTATCGGTTCAATCATAAGAAGTCCCCCTTTACTACAGCGATGCTCACGGCTCCACGGCTCGTCACAATGCCAACATAACTCCTTCGCATATCGCTCCCGAAGCTCTTCTCTTGTTAACCTCTTTAGTGTAGGGACTTGGTCGACAGTAGGGGGGGCTAAGGGCTTCAATATTACTGGTTGAGGAGCGACCCTAGTCCTCCGAGCTTCATGGTTCAATTGCTCCTCTTGATGTCGTGTGAAAGAGATGGCTGCCATAAGTGTATACGGTTGTCGTGCTTTAACTTCTCCTCGGATCTCCGGCTTCAAGCCCTCAATGAAGGTCCTCAATAGCTGTTTTTGAGACCAATCACGAGTTTGATTAGATAACCTTTCAAACCTAGTTTGGTACTCCTGAATGGTGGAGGTTTGTCGGATCTTTGCTAGTTGTTCGTCAATATTCTCGTAATCGGTTGGTCTGAAGCGAATCAGTAGTCCTTCTTTGAATTGTCGCCATGAAAGGACTCCATAAGTATGTTCAAACCAATCAAACCACTGTATAGCATCCCCTTCAAGATGTATAGCTGTAATTTTCACCATAGATACATCCGCGGTTTTGTGGTACTGAAAATATCGCTCCGCGCGCGAGATCCAACCAATCGGGTCTCCTTCTTCCCATCTAGGGAAGTTCACTCTCATGCATGGATAGTTGGGGTCAGTTATATAGCCTCCCCTCCCTTGGAAGTCATCTATTCGGGCTTGGTGTGATTGGGCAAAGCTCTCTCCTTGATTTGATTTCTTCGGGCTTAGTGGTCGGCCCAATCTGAGTTCGGTAAAGAGCATCCGAATCTTATCCTCCATTCGCACCTCCAAGGCTTCGAATTTAGCATTGATTACCTCTTTAGATGCCATAGTATATGCCCCCAAATCTCTCTTTTGTTGTTGGGTTGAAGGCATGTATAGGTTGAGAGAAGTGATGGTTGAAAGGGTTGGTGGATTGGTGGATGTAGGCTACGGTTTAGGCTTATTTTGTGACTGTTTTGGGTACAGTTTGAGGGTGTGGTTTGGCAGAGTTTTAGGGTTGTGGATGAAAGTTTTGGATCTGTGGTAGATGGTAGCAAAGGTTTGACAGAAATCCGTGGAAGTTGCAGCAAGTATGTGCTGTCTTATAAGAGTAGAATTATCGTCGAAGAAACAACGGATTCTCGACGTAATTTCCACCAAAAACTTGAGAGAATTGAGGAGGGAATTGATAGCAAAATCACAGTTTATATGACAGCAAGGATATCTAATTTAATCAAGAAAATTTTGGCAGTATAACAGCAAGGAAATTGGTGCAAGTTGCAATTGCAGAATTATCGTCGAAAAATTTCAGCGGGTTACGATGAAAATTTACAGCAACATAAAATCATTTTTAGAGATGAATTTCTTAATAGATCAATCTTAGATGGAAGCCAAGATGATCTATGAAGTGTATAAGAAATTTTATTCAAAAAAAGATTGCAAATAGATGGGTTAAGGCAACGATATGCAGCTGAAATTTTTTGCAGCATAGATTTTCAAGTGCAACAGATTGGACATAAAAGATCAGTAGTTTATATTGAGAATTTTTCGATGAAACCAAAGATTAATCCACTGTTAGGAAGTGTCAAAGATGTCATAAAAATTTCATAGAAATTTGGATAGAAAAAGCACAGTAGCAAGATCAAACAAATGGTGCTATGCGGCTTGAATTCTGCAATTCAAGTGCAGCAGATTGTTCATAAAAGATCAGTAGTTTAGATTGAGAATTTTTTGATGAAACCAAAGGGAAATCCACTGTTAGGAAGTGTCAAAGATGTCATTAAAATTTCATAGAAATTTCGATAGAAAAAGCACAGTAGCAAGATCAAACAGATGGTGCTATACGGCTGGAATTCTGCAATGTATCTTTCGTCGTAGAGATGAAAACTTTGTGACGAAAAGTTTAGGCAGCAATATAGGAACAATTTTTTTTTTTTTGGATTTTCGAATAAGGATAACTAAATTGCAGCAGCAGTAAGGTAGGAAACCAGAACCTGTTGCAATTCACGGGGAGATCAAAGGATGATTCGCGGTGGTAGAGATGATGGCGAAATTCGGTGATGATCTTTTAAGCAATTGTGGGAATTGCTTTGGATGGTTGTAGAGAGTTGATGGATGACTGTGGAAGGGCAGCGAGACGCCAAGAACGCTGCTCTGATACCAGGTGTTAGAACCCTTACAGATTCTAAACTTGGGGTTTATCTCTTTAGGGGATCGGCCTCCTTAGAACTCTATAGGGGTTCCTCCCTCCAAGTTGCTGCTCAAAGGCTGCATAAAAGATTCATCTATTGCTTATGAAAAGAGATGGAATACATGGCTATTTATAGGGCTTCTTTTTAGAACCCTTGCAGATTCTAAACTTGGGGTTGATCTCTTTAGGGGATCGGCCTTCTTGGAACTCTATAGGGGTTCCTCCCTCCAAGTTGCTGCTCAAAGGCTGCATAAAAGATTCATCTATTGCTTGTGAAAAGAGAAGGAATACATGGCTATTTATAGGGCTTCTAAACCCTAACTCCTAATAGGACTCCTACTTAAGACTCTTACTTCTAACCAACTCCTAATAGGACTCCCAGTCAAGACTCCTATTCCCTTACAACTCCTAATTATTCTCTAAGAAAACACCTCCTACATGAATGCCCCTCTCAATTAGGACTCTCCTAGCTAGAGTCCTAACAATTTTACATGAATGTCCCTCTCAATTAGGACTCTCCAAGCTAGAGTCCTAACAGACCCGCCCTCTTCAAATCAGCCTTGTCCTCGAGGCTGATGATTAATGAATTCTGGGAATTTGATCTTCAAGTCGTCATAGTTCTCCCAAGTGGCATCTTCTATTGGTAGGTTCGCCCACTGTATTAAAACTTCATTAGTGGGTCGTCGTCGTCGAGTCACGATCCGTCGATCAATAATGGCACTTCGCTGGGTCTGGAGTTCTCTTTGGGTAGTCATATTTGGTGGGTGGTCTTGGGCTATCTCCAAGCACCTATTTACAACTGTCTCGTCGTTGATTTGTGGGTGATATGTTATACTCCTTTTCAATTTAGTACCCTGCATATAGAATAACTTGGTCCAAAATCTACTCGTGAAGATGCAAGTAGAATTTATAATAAGCACAATGCGTCCCTTATAGTATAATTCTTTTGAGTCCCAATTGTAATGAGCCACGGAGCTTGGTGCTTCCTCCAATTTTTTTATAATCTTACTAGTCTCTGAATCTTACTGTCATTCCATCTTAATATCCTTAAGAAAGTTGCTGGTCAGAAGTGAAATGGCCGAAACTTCAGCTTGCTCGGGTAGCTGCGAAAGCGCATATGCAAGAACATTCTCTTTCCCCTTTTTGTAAGTTATTTCATAATCAAATCTAAGAAGTTTTGTTACCCATTTTTGCTGCTCAGGGGATGATATCTTTCGCTCCAAAAAGTACTCGAGGCTTTTATAGTCGGTTTTAATTTGAAATCGTCGACCAATCAAGTAGGGTCTCCACCTCGTTGCTGCGCGCATAATGGCAAGCATCTCCTTATCATATGTTGACTTATTTTGATGGGAGGGAGATAATGCCTTGCTAGTGTATTTGAGTAGTTGACTATCTTGCATGAGAATGGCTCCAATTCCGACTCCAGATGCGTCGGCCTCAATAATGAATGGTCGGTTGAAATCTGGTAGTGTTAGCACCGGCGTCGTCGTCATGGCTGTCTTAAGTTTGTCGAAGACAGCGGAGGCTCTGTCCGACCATTGGAAGACATCTTTTTTCACTAAGAAAATAACTGGTGCACTAATCTCTCCATAGTTTTTCATGAACTTGCAGTAGTAGCCTGTTAAACCCAGAAAGCCATGTAGCAATTTTATGTTCCTCGGGGTCAGCCAGTTTTGCATTGCTCCAATTTTGAAGGGGTCTACTGCCACACCTTCCTCTGATATGATATGCCCACGATATTCCACCTTCTTTTGAAGAAAGCAAAAATTCATAGTGGTTGTTGTGTTCAAAAGATGGTTTTCGGTATGTCTTATTCGCATACTCGTATTTGATGATACCCGGATCGAAGGTCCAGCTTTATGAAGATTTGTGCTCCCTTAACAACTCATCTACTACTAGAATAGGGTATTATCCTTGATGGTTATGCCATTGAGAGCTCGGTAATCAACACATAATCACCATATTCCATCCTTCTTTCGTATGAGGAGCACCGGTGAAGAGTAGGGGCTGCAACATGGCCAATAACTCCTGTTTTGAGCATCTCGTTTACAATCCTATCTATTTCATCCTTCTGGAGATGTGAATACTGATATGGCTGAGCATTTGCTGGAGATTTGCCTGGAAGAATCGTTATACAATGATCATGCCGATGGGTAAGAGGTAGGTTACGCGGTTCGTCAAATATATCTGAAAATTCAACAAGCAAAGGAAGCAGATTTGGATCTTCAAATTTTGTTGGCTCTCCCTTAGTTTGCTGCTCAAGTTGTACCAAAAAGCCGCTGCATGCTTTATGCAAAACCTTCTCCATTTGTTGTGTGCAAATCGTCGTTACGTCGCCCTCACGTTTCCCATGCAGTATCACCTGTTTCTCCTTACCGTAAAATTTTATAAATAGTTGTATAAAATTCTAAGAAATATCACCTAATGTCATCAACCATTTAATTCTGAGTATGGCCTCATGATCATCAAGAGGGAGGAGGAAGAAATCTGCAATTATCTCTTGGTCCTGCAGCAACAGTTTCACCTGCGAGCACCTATGATCATACTTCAAAATCCGTCCGTTGGAGACCATAATGACAAACCTGCTGCAATTCTCAATAGGTAAGTTCATATGGACAGTTCATAATTATTAGTGTTGCCCGTCTCGATGAGAACAGTGATCGGTTGTTGTTTGAGAAGGCCTCCAACTTTCATCGTTTGCGGGTTTGAGTAGCCAGCTAGTGTTTGTACTGTAACTTCGGTCGGTTGTGGCTCTTCTTCTGCATCTTTTTCTTCATGTTCAAGGCTCTCTTCTGAATGTTCAATTACCTCTTCCTCTATCGGTTCAATCATAAGAAGTCCTCCTTTACTATAGCGATGCTCACGGCTCTACGGCTCGTCACAATGCCAACATAACCCCTTCGCATATCGCTCCCGAAGCTCTTCTCCTGTTAACCTCTTTGGTGCAGGGACTTGGTCGACAGTAGGGGGGGCTGAGGGCTTCAATATTACTGGTTGAGGAATGACCCTAGTCCTCCGAGCTTCATGGTTCAATTGCTCCTCTTGATATCGTGCGAAAGAGATGGCTGCCATAAGCATGTACGATTGTCGCGCTTTAACTTCTCCTCGGATCTTCGGCTTCAAGCCCTCAATGAAGATCCTCAATAGCTGTTTTTGAGACCAATCATGATTTTGATTAGATAACTTTTCAAACCTGGTTTGGTACTCCTGAATGGTGGAGGTTTGTCGGATCTTTGCTAGTTGTTCGTCAATATTCTCGTAAGCGGTTGGTCTGAAGCGGATCAGCAGTCCTTCTTTGAATTGTTGCCATGAAAGGACTCCATAAGTATGTTCAAACTATTTAAACTACTGTATAGCATCCCCTTCAAGATGTATAGCTGTAATTTTCACCATAGATGCATCTGCGATTTTGTAGTACCGAAAATATCGCTCCGCGTGTGAGATCCAACCAATCGGGTCTCCTTCTTCCCATCTAGGGAAGTCCACTCTCATGCATGGATAGTTGGGGTCGGTCATAGAGCCTCCCCTCCCTTGGAAGTCATCTGTTCGGGCATGGTGTAATTGGGCAAAGCTCTCTCCTTGATATGATTTCTTCGAGCTTAGTGGTCGGCCCAATCTGAGTTCGTTAAAGAGCATCCGAATCTTATCCTCCATTCGCGCCTCCAAAGCTTCGAATTTAACATTGATTGCCTCTTTAGATGACATAGTATATGCCCCCAAATCTATGATGTTAAGATCTCTCTTTTGTTGTTGGGTTAAAGGCATGTATAGGTTGAGAGAAGTGATGGTTGAAAGGGTTGGTGGATTGGTGGATGTAGGCTGTGGTTTAGGCTTGTTTTGTGGCTATTTTGGGTGCAGTTTGAGGGCGTGGTTTGGTAGAGTTTTAGGGCTGTGGATGAAAGTTTTGGATCTGTGATAAATGGTAGCAAAGGTTTGACAGAAATCCGTGGAAGTTGCAGCAAGTATGTGCTGTCTTGTAAGAGTAGAATTGTCGTCGAAGAAACAACGGTTTCTCGACGTAATTTCACCAAAAACTTGAGAGAATTGAGGAGGGAATTGATAGAAAAATCACAGTTTATATGACAGCAAGGATATCTAATTTAATCAAGAAAATTTCGGCAGTATAACAGCAAGGAAATTGGTGCAAGTTGCAATTGCAGAATTATCGTCGAAAAATTTCAGCGGGTTACGATGAAAATTTACAGCAATATAAAATCATTTTTATAGATGAATTTCTTAATAGATCAATCTTAGATGGAAGCAAGATGATCTATGAAGTGTATAAGAAATTTCATTCAAAAAAAATTGCAAATAGATGGGTTAAGGCAACGAAATGCAGCTGAAATTTTCTGCAGCATAGATTTTCAAGTGCAGCAGATTGGACATAAAAGATCAGTAGTTTATATTGAGAATTTTTTTATGAAACCAATGGAAAATCTACTGTTAGGAAGTGTCAAAGATGTTATAAAAATTTCGTAGAAATTTGGATAGAAAAAGCACAGTAGCAAGATCAAACAGATGGTGCTATGCGGCTTGAATTCTGCAATTCAAGTGCAGCAGATTGGACATAAAAGATCAGTTGTTTATATTGAGAATTTTTTGATGAAACCAAAGGAAAATCCAGTGTTAAGAAGTGTCAAAGATGTGATAAAAATTTCATAGAAATTTGGATAGAAAAAGCACAGTAGCAAGATCAAACAGATGGTGCTATGCGGCTGGAATTCTGCAATGTATCTTTCGTCGTAGAGATGAAAACTTTGTGACGAAAAGTTTATGCAGCAATATAGGAACGATTTTTTTTTTTTTTGGATTTTCGAATAACGATAACTAAATTGCAGCAGTAGTAAGGTAGGAAACCAGAACCTGTTGTAATTCACGGGGAGATCAAAGGATGATCCGTGGTGGTAGAGATGATGACGAAATTCGGTGACGATCTTTTAAGCAATTTTGGGAATTGCTTTGGATGGTTGTAGAGGGTTGATGGATGGCTGTGGAAGGGCAGCGAGACGCCAAGAACGCTGCTCTGATACCAGGTGTTAGAACCCTTGCAGATTCTAAACTTGGGGTTGATCTCTTTAGGGGATCGGCCTCCTTGGAACTCTATAGGGGTTCCTCCCTCCAAGTTGCTGCTCAAAGGTTGCATAAAAGATTCATCTATTGCTTGTGAAAAGAGAAGGAATACATGACTATTTATAGAGCTTCTAAACCCTAACTCCTAATAGGACTCCTACTTAAGACTCTTACTTCTAACCAACTCCTAATAGGACTCCTAGTCAAGACTCCTATTCCCTTACAACTCCTAATTCTTCTCTAAGAAAACACCTCCTACATGAATGCCCCTCTCAATTAGGACTCTCCTAGCTAGAGTCCTAACAGTTTTACATGAATGTCCCTCTCAATTAGGACTCTCCAAGCTAGAGTCCTAACACTTCTAAACCCTAACTCCTAATAGGACTCCTACTTAGGACTCTTACTTCTAACCAACTCCTAATAGGACCTACTCAAGACTCCTATTCCCTTACAACACCTAATTCTTCTCTAAGAAAAACCTCCTACATAAATGCCCCTCTCAATTAGGACTCTCTTAGCTAGAGTCCTAACATAATGTCCCTCTCAATTTGGATTCTCCTAGCTAGAGTCCTAACAGTTTTACATGAATGTCACTCTCAATTAGGACTCTCCAAGCTAGAGTCCTAACAGTTGCACCGCCCAGTCTCGCTCGGAGACTGAGCCCAGGCGGTGCCACCACCTGGCTAGAGCGGTTGCACCTCCCAGTCTCGCTCGGAGACTGAGCCCAGGCGGTGCAACCTCCTGCCTTAGGCGGTTCAACCGCCTCACAGAAATCAAGGTCCGAATGGGTTGATCCATTCGGCCCAATTTGGGTTTTTCAGGGGCCCAATTGCCCCAAGAATAAATTAATGGGATCACCTCCCATTTCCAACTTAATCATTGTGCTAACTACGATATTCCCTAAGACATTTACTGCAACTTGCTCCGATGTGTCAATCGCTTCTTCCATCGATCATCCGATGAACCCTCGGTGATGATCCTACGGACTTCTGGCAAACTCCTGGACTTGCGACGATTCACTTGGCGAGTTCCGACGAGCTTCTTTGGCAAGCTTATGAACTTCTCGGATTTGTTCCCGCAGAACCTCCGACGACTGTCCGAACTTCCGTCGAACTCTCGAACTCCCAACGTGATCATTGTCTTGACTCCGGCGCAACTCCTGCTGCATGTCTTACTTTCATCGTAGTTAATCCTGCACACTTATCTCAGCATATAGATTAGATAAACAAATGACAATTGACTTCATCATCAAAATCCGAGATTCAACACTTTCATGTGTGATTTCAATAGTACACCAAATATCAAAAGTCGTTTCGCACAAAGAAATCCGATTAAATTCATTTTTGTCTAAGGCACAAAATAAGGCATTCATAGCCTTTGCATTTAGAGAAAACGTCTTCTTCTCTAAATCATTCCAATGGTTCATTGGAAGAGAAGACATTTCAAGTCCATTTTCAACTATGTGCCATAAATTCAAATCCAAAGAAAGTAAAAAAAACTCTCATTTGAGTTTTCCAATAAGTATAGTCCGTCCCATTAAAAAAAGGAGGACGAATGAGAGAGTAACCCTCTTGAAAGTTGAAATGAGTCATTTCTCTTAGGTGTTAAACCAACTGAGAAATAACAAGACTCTGATACCAATTGTTGGGATCAAAAGCACTAAGAGGGGGGGGGGGTGTGAATTAGTGCAGTAGAAAACTTTCGTCGATTAAAACGACGTTCATACGATAAAATCATTTTCAATGAAAACCGTTTCGGAAAGTTCTTCAACTTAAGAGTAAACGGAAGTATAGTTGACGTAAAGCAACGGAGGCAGTTTGTAGTGAAGATAAGGAGCAGAATGTAAATGCAAACCGAGATTTAGAGTGATTCGGTCAATCTTGACCTATATCCACTTTTGGCTTCCTCCTCCGATGAGGTCACCGACATCCACTAGAGGCCTTCCTTCAATAGGCGAAGGTCAATCACTCTTTTATAGTTTTACTCCTTTTGATGGGCTTAGGAGACAACCCTTACAGATTTCCACTCCTCTCTTGAATGATCAAAACTTAGAAGAAAAGAGGGAGAATAACTTCTAGCCTTTTACAACACTTTTAAGATCTCAAATTCTTAGAATAAATGCAAGCTTTCGGTGCCCTTTCATGCAAGAAAGGGTGGGGTTTATATAGGCGGTTACTAGTTTGAATTTGGAGCTCAAAAGTGTCATCTCCTGGATTTCCGAGGTCCTGGTGGTACCATCGCCAGAACTGGGCGGTACTACCGCCTGACACTGCTCTGAGACCGAGCTCAAGTGGTATCACCGCTTGACAAGGGCGGTACCACCACCTAACTTCGCTCGGAGACCGAGTTAGGTGGTGCCACCGCCTGACTTCGCTCAAAGATTGAGCTTCTGGGCGATGCCACCGTCGGCCAAGAAATCTGGGTCCGAATGGGCTGATCCATTCGGCTCAATTTGGGTCTGTCAAGGGCCCAATTGGCCCTAGATTAAGTTAATGGAATCACCTATC
Source organism: Musa acuminata AAA Group (assembly GCF_036884655.1). Classification (NCBI taxonomy): domain Eukaryota; kingdom Viridiplantae; phylum Streptophyta; class Magnoliopsida; order Zingiberales; family Musaceae; genus Musa; species Musa acuminata. Next base: position 28,818,829 of record NC_088335.1, on the reverse strand, counting down.
ATTCCTAACTTAATCTTCATGCTGACTACGACATTTAAGACATTAATACTACAACTCGTGTTCCGGTGTGTCAATCGCTTCTTCCGACGAACTTCCGGTGAACATCCGATGAACCCTTGGTGATACTCCGGCGGACTTCCGACAAACTCTTGGACTTGCGAAGATCCTTTTGGCAAGTTCCGATGAGCTTCTTTGGCAAGCTCCTGGACTTCTCGGATTTGTTCCCGTAGAACCTCCAACGACCATCGGACTTCTGTCAAACTCTTGAACTCTCGATGTGATCTTGGTCTTGACTCCGATGCAACACCTGCTACATATCTTACTAGCATCGTAGTTAATCCTGCACATATAAAACAAACTTCGATCTAGACAATTAATACTAAGCATTAATCAAGTTGTCCAGCATGTCAATGGTCCCTCGACGCTTCATTCGATTCTTTGACGCATCGTCCTCTCCTACGGTGTATTGCCCTTCTCAATAAACTACCTACAATAGACAATATGAAAAGAAGAGGTATCTATCATGTTAACCGATGCTCCCTTTGTTTGCAACAAGAAGAAACTGTTGACCACCTCTATTTTGCTTGTGATTATACAAAATGGATATGGAAGGAGATTCTCCAGCGATTTGAACTCAATAGACTGCCGCAACCAAACTTGCACCAAGAACTAGGCGACCTTATGCAATGTTTCTCAAGAAAAGGGCCTCTTACACAACTGGCAAAGGTTACTTTCAGATGCGCTATTTGGTGGATGTGGAAGGAGAGATGTAATAGAATCTTTGAATGTCAACACACAAACAATGCTCAGCTCTTGAAAGAGATTATTAGAGACTCAAGATCCTGTATGGAGCATTATCTCAAAATCGAGCACTTAACCCGAAGAGAAAAAGATATATTTATCAAATTTAATTTTGCTATTAGCTAAAGATCTTGGGAATGATGCCAAATAATGTACCCACAGGTAGTTATAGTCTACAGCATGTGTAGTCATAACTATCGCATTCGTACTCTATGAGTTACTTGGCTTTGTCTATGACTTGTATAGATAAAGCTATTTGTAGAAACTTTACACATAATCAATTTACTTTTACTTAAAAAAAAAAAAAACGTAGTGAGAGCAAGATGAGGAGAAGAAGCAATTTGCTATGAAATGATTTGCAGTTAAAGTAAATTACTCAAAACGAAATGCAAACCAGAATTTAGAGTGGTTCGGTCAATATAACCTACATCCACTTTCGGATTCCTCCTCCGTCGAGGTCACCGGCATCCACTAAAGGCCTTTCTTCAATAGGTGAAGACCAATCACCTTTTACAGCTCTTTCTCCCTATGTCAGGTTTAAGAGACAACCCTTACAAGTCTCACACCTCTCTTAAATGATCTCAAAAACCTAGAAAGGGAGGAGGACTCTAGCACTTGTTTACAACACTTTTACACCCCAATAACTCAAGATTATAATCACACTTTGGTGCATTTTCATGCTAAAAAGGGTAGGTATTTATAGGCCCTAATGGTTTTAAAAAATGGAGCTAAAAAATATCTTATCCTAGATTTCTACGGTACTAGCGGTACCACCGTCATTACTGGGCTGTACTACCACCTGACATCTGACACTAGGCGGTACTACCGCTCAGTCTGGGCAGTACCATCGCTTGACTGAGCTCTGGTGGTACCACCACTGGCAGCAATAATTACTGGCGATACCACTGCCCAGACCACCTGGTGTGTTGCTTTCCAAGCGATGCCATCGCCGGCCAAGAATTCAGTATCCTGGTTGGGCCTTGACTCCAGCCCAAACCAGCCTAACTTTGAGCCCATTTGGCCCCTAACAGAGTTGATGGGATTACCTCCCAAATCAACTCTAATTATCATTCTAATTATGATTAAGGCAAAGCATTATTATCCAGTACATCGATTTTTCACTCAGCGAACTTCCGACAAACTTTTCGGTGAGTCTTTCGGCGAGCTTCCGGCGAACTCCCGACTAACTCTCAGCTAGTCTTCCGGTGTGCTTCCGGTGATCTTCCAATGAGCTTTTGGCAAGTCTTCCAGTGATCTCACGATGGACTCTCGGTGAGGTCCCGGTATATCGTCCGAGTCTTCGACTCCGGCCCATCATTTGCTTTATGCCTCAATGCTATCGTAGGTAATCCTGCACACTTATCTCAACACATGGTTTAGATCAAATAATTTAACAATTGATTTCATCATCAAAATTCAAAATTCAACAGATGAGTCGAGTGAATTATTATGGAGATAATAATTCACTAAGCCAGAAGGAGTTCTAACAAGTATGACTCACGGCAGCACGATATTGGGCCTAGAGGGTCACACACATATGGTAGCATTGGGATAAGTAGAGGTTTAGATACGTGATATCCGCTAGAGCCCCTATCGTATTGGATATCCAATAAGCCCTTGAATTATTAGATCCTATGGATGAGATCCAATAAAAGCCCATAAGAGATTATTGGATAGAGATCCACTAATTTAATAGGCTTGGGTAGTTGGATGGAGATCCAATACCTAATAGGGGAGGATCCATTAGGGTTTAGTTGATAGGGGACCTCTATAAATATAAGGGATTCAGTGGTTCATAAGCTAGAGCCTTTGCTTGCCTCTCCTATTCTCCTCTCCCTCTCCACCTCAAAACAGGCCTGGAGATTTGAGGAGTGTCATCACAGCCTTGCTGTGTGGATCACCGCTAAAGAGGAGGACGCTTGACCTCCTTCACCCTCTCTTAGAGATCTGCAAGGACACAGGGATATACGATCTCCCTAGGTAACACAATCTATTCTATACGCAGTTTGTTTTACGAATTTTTGTGCACCAATCTTCGCACGACGATGAACATTTTTTTGGGAAATTGGGAATTTTATTTTCTTGTTCTTCCGCTACACATGTGATGTTGCTCTCAAGATTTCTCAAAAGTGATATCAGAGCCAGGTTATGTTTAGGAAGAATTCTAACGTCAAATTTTTTACACAATAGGCGAGGAAGGGCAGCAACTCTTGCTGCCCTTGCTGCACTCGAAGAAGGCAGCCTTGCTGCTATCTTCGTGCAAGCAGGCTACCTGCAAAGGCGGTCGTAAGCAAGCTGCCTGCGTGCTGCAATTGTTGTCGCACGCAATTGCAGCCACAGGCGACTGGCTACCCATAGGTAGCCGCAGGTGGTGGCACCCGCGGGTGCTACTTGCAGGCACAACACCCGCAGCAACGCTCACCCGTGGGCGAGCGACCCGCAGGGGTGGCCACCGCTTGCATAACCGCTCGCAGGTGGGGGCGCCGGCCGGGGGGGGGGGGGGGGTGGGGGTGGCGGGGGCAGTGCCACCCATAGGGTCGCTTACAGGCAGGGGCACCACCAGCATGGGTCCCCGCCCATGAGGGAGCTGCCCGTAGGCGTAACGCTTGTAGGCACTGCACCCGCGGGCACAACGCTCGCGGGGTGCAGCGCTGCTCGTGAGGGCGCCCACCTACAAGGGCGGAGCAACCCGCAGGCAAGGTAGTGCCCCGCCCCCAACTGCATAGGCCATCGCCAACAGGGAGTCAACGGTAGCGATGGTAGCAGGGGAAGGGGAGAAAGAGGGGATTAGGGTTTTTGGGCAAATTATTATTTTTAGAAATTTTGAGTATGTCCTTTCTATCAAAATTACCAACATACCCCTCAAATTTAAAAAAATTCCCTATATGTCCCTGATTTCAGAAAATATTAATTAATTAAAAATTTTAATTGATTATTATTTTTATTATTATCTAGTAGTCCTACATAATGATGATTTATACATGTGATGTGTGATGTGTGGACAGATGATCATTGACCATGTGATGTGTGATGTGTGGACAGATGATCATTGACCATGTGATGTGTGATGTGTGGACAGATGATCATTGACCATGTGATGTGTATACTTGTGATTATTATTATTGGGGCCTGCGAGCCTCCATTATATTTCTTATTTATTATCGAGTCTGTGTGCCTATAATTAAGTTGTAATCACATAAGGAGGCACAGCGGGTGCATGGATGCGATAGCGGGACCCATGAGACGGACGATCGCGATGCATGGAGATGCATCGAGATGTCGACAGAACCGACGAGGACGAGATGGACGATCACAGGGCATAGAGATGCACCATTGTATACATAGATCTTGATATGAGTGATTAGGCCTACTAGCTCAAGCCTGATCACATTAGGTTGTGGCCCATGATCATCTAGTGTGATTGCTTATACACATACTAGATATGTATATATATTTGCATGCGATGTAGGTATATATTAAATATGTATATGTGTGACATGTCATATTAGGAGATCAAATTATAAAAACTCCTCTATAAATAATATTAAGTTGGTAAACGTGAGGCAATTAGATTGACCCACGTGGCCTTCCATCGTTATAGGTAGGAATCGATTCCCGGTGTAGGTTGAGTTGGTCGAGTCTCTCGAGGCTCACCTATATCGCGATTCGCTATCTTGCCTATGACATAGATATTTTATCGATGACCTAAGGACATGATATGCTTGGTCGAGTCCCTCGAGAGTATATCATCACATCTTATAATAATGGTGTTGACTTAACCGAGCATCATAGTTGGTCGAGTCCTTCAAGACCATGGTGATTCGGAGGCCGAATAGGTCGAGAATCATAAGGAGTTATGATCGGCAAGAGTTGCCTACCTTTTGGGCTTAGTGTGATTGGTCGAGTCCCTCGAGGTTACACTAAGACACTGATTGGATCCTGATCCCCACTAGAAGTCTGTTGGAGACTTCCATTTCATGTGCTGAGGGTGTCGCATGACTCGCTAATAAAATAGTGGGAGCATATTAAGGTAAAAGTATATATCTTTATTGTTTATTTCTTGCAAAATCTGTATGTTATTCATTTCTACTACATCTTTAATTTCAGAAAATGTCATTTTCAAATCCTTTACGTGGCATACTTGATGTCAACCACCTTACTGGTCCAAATTATACGGATTGGCTTCGTAACTTGAGAATTGTTCTCACGGTAGAGAAAATTACGTACGTCCTTGATACAGTGATGCCTACGCCCGAGGAAGGGGCAAGCGAGTATGAGATCGCTCATTAAATGAAGTACATTGATGACTCTACTCTTACTTAGTGTTACATGTTAGGCTCTATGACTCCTTAGTTACAAAGACAACATAAAAAGATGGATGCCGGATCCATTCTCCTACATGTCTACAAATTGTTTGAGGAATAGGGAAAGACTCAGCGATATGAGATATCCAAGAGCCTCTTCCGCGCTAGGATGACTGAGGGGACACCGGTTCAAAACCATGTCTTAAAGATGATTGAGTAGATAAAGAAACTCACAGGTTTAGAAATGGTCCTAGAGGATAACTTGTGTGTGGACATTATGTTTCAGTCCTTACCATATTCATTTTCACAGTTCATAATAAATTTTACTATAAACAAGCCTAAGGTTGATACGATGGTAAGACTCCCTACCGTTACCCCTCAATTGGCTCCTCCTCCATATCCTCTCCAGAGAGAAACTCCTTCGACGAAACAACATCGAAGTAGGTCACGCTCTAGATCACGGCAGCCTGCCCTCATTTCCAGTGACCCTAGGCCTTGGACTAGCCTCTTCAAGGCTCCGGTTGGAAGTCCGGATCTAAGCTTGGAATTCTTTACTCCAGAAGTTCAGGCTGATAAGAAGATTGTTGTATACGAGACTACTGATTCAGCAGAGCTTATTGAGACATGGTCTATGGCGATTGTTGGCTATGTGGTAGGTCTCAAAACATCTTATTTCCCACTATCATCATTTATCAAAACTCGATGGGGAATATCGTCATTTGATCTTCATATGCTGGAGAACGGATTCTTTGTTTGCAAGCTATACTCTGAAGAAGATTTACAACGGGTCCTCGAAGGATTCTGGACTATTCGCGACCATCCAATGATTCTACGACGCTGGTCTCCTAATGTCCGTTTGGAGTTAGATAGCCTACAGTCTATTCCATTATGGGTATCCTTTCAAGGTCTTCCTCTACATCTTTGGAGTCAACGTTTTATTGCAAAGTTATGCAGCACTCTGGGACAGCCACTCTACATCGACAAAGCAACAGCTGCTCAGACGAGATTAGCATTTGCACGAGCATGTGTACTGGTTTCTTCCGACGAAGATCTTCCAAATGAGGTTTTCTATCGTGATCTTGACGGTAACACTCGGAAGGTACATGTCTCATATTCCTGGAAGCCACAATGATGTCAGCATTGCTTATCTTTTGGTCATGCAAATGGAGCTTGTCAGCAAAATCCAAAACAAATCACAAAGGTCTATCGACCACGTCAAGCACCTCAGCAACAAAGCGAGTCTTCTCTAATGGCAGTAGCACCGATGGTGGCGAAGACTATTGAGCATTCCGACTCGCAAGGACAGCACCGCGGACAAAAAGACAAATCCAAAACTATATCTCTTCCTATAATGTCGGAGCCTTCCACAACAGAGGTTTCCCTTGGTACTAGTGGACAGGAGAAACATAAGTCAGGAACTTCATCTCTTCCAATATCATTGGATCCGTCCACAATAACTCAACAAACTCAGGCCCAAACAAATCTCGCCAGCAAGGATATTCTTCCTCAACAAACTCAGGCCACAACAAACATTGTCAACAAGGATATTCTGTCTCAACAAACTCATTCCCCAACAAACCTCTCTAGCCAGGCTACTCCAACAAGTACTATCTAGGATATTGTGCTGCAACAATCTTATCGTGCTTCAATAAACCCTGCCAATCAAGACCACATGATTCAGATGCGCTATTTGGTGGATGTGGAAGGAGAGATGTAACAGAATATTTGAATGCCAACACACAAACAATGCTCAATTATTGAAAGAGATTATTAGAGACTCAAGATCCTGTATGGAGCAAGATCTCAAAACGGAGCACTTTACCCAAAAAGAAAAAGATATTTTTATCAAATTTAATTTTGTTATTAGCTAAAGATCTTGGGAATGATGCCAAATTATGTACCCACAGGTAGTTTTGATATATCTGGATAAACATTTTCTATATTGATTATAATTATGAGTAGTCTACAGCGTGTGTAGTCATAACTATCGCATTCGCTCTCTATAAGTTACTTGGCTTTGTCTATGACTTGTATAGATAAAGCTATTTGTAGAAACTTTACACATAATCAATTTACTTTTACTTACAAAAAAAAAAAAATCTGCAAGCTGTAGATGAAGTGGATAAATATAGGAATAAAGCCATAAAAGGTAAGGATATTGTGCGGGAGGAAAATACAAAACCGAAGGATAAGAAAAAGGATGGTACAGCCCATCCAAAGTCGTAAGATGAATACCTTACCACCTTTTCATTTCTTTATTACTGATGAAAATAACATGTTGGAATGTTCGCGGAATTAATAAGCCGGAGAAATGTCGGGAGCTCAACAGAATAATCAAGTCTGCCGCATGTGATATTGTTATTCTAGTAGAAACGAAAATTAAACAATCGCGCGTTCAAGCTTAAAAAAATTTAATATGGCCGGACGCAGAATTGTTTACCAATGACTCAAATAAAACTTTTGGTAGAATATGGGTCTTATGACATCCTAACTCTATTAATGGTTGGTTTATTTCTGCTACTGATCAATTCATTCATCTTAAGGTAGAGGACAAAAAGAATGTTTGTCAATTCAATTTCACTGGTATATATGCTTCAAATAGTATGCAAGAAAGAAATACTCTTTGGTTTGACCTGACTAATATTGCAAATGGCTGTCTCAATGTACCTTGGATTGTTCTTGGAGACTTTAATACTGTTCGGTACACAAATGAAAAAGAGGGGGGTAGACAACTTTCAGAAAGCCAGCTTCAAAGTTTTAATGATTACATTGACACTGCAGCTTTGTTTGATATGAAATCTGTGGGTAATTGGCTCTCCTGGAGTAATCAAGGTGCAGCTAACAGAAAAATAATGGCTCGACTTGATAGGTGTTTGATTAATCATGAATGGTTAACAGTTTACCCAGATTCACTTCTTGAGTATGGTGCTCCTTTGTTTTCTGACCATTCTTTAATGTATATACATGCAGACAAAGCGACACCAAGAGGCAAGAAACCGTTTAGATTCTTTAACATGTGGAGTACTCATCCTCAATTTCTTGATGTTATCAGATCTGCTTGGAATGTTAACGTGCATGGATCCCCCCTTACATCTTATGTCAAAAGCTCAAAGCCTGTAAAGCAGCACTAAAGGAGTGGAATACAAATACCTTTGGAAATATTACCATCACAGTTCAATTTTGCAGGAAGGAACTAATGTCATTGCAACATGAGTTGCAACTTCAGCCAAATGATGAGAATATTATCTACAAAGAGACAGAAGCTAGAAATAACTTCATGCAAGCCTTAAAACAGGAGGAAAGTTTTGCAAAGCAGAAGTCTCGACAGCATTGGCTTACACTAGGAGATTCCAATACTAAATTTTTCTATGCTTCAATTGCTACTCGAAGGGCTGTTAACCGTATTAGCAAATGCAGAGACAAAGATGATAATCTTATTGAGAATTTAGATGAGGTTAAAGCACACACTGAGCAATTTTTTTATTCCTTACTCAATCAAGCTGGGAAAACTAATAACATTCATGTGGAGCCGACTAGAAAACTTGATTCGGAAACTATTTCAATCCTCAATGCCCCAATTACAGACGACGAAATTGTATGTGTTGTCTTTAAGTCACCAAAGCACAAAAGCCTAGGTCCAGATGGATTTCCAACTGAATTTTACCAAACTGCTTGGTCTATTATTGGAAATGATGTGATCAAGGCTTGCCAACATTTTTTCTCTTCAGGTCAAATTCTTAGAGAGATGAATTGTACTTTTATTTCTTTAATCCCGAAGAATGCAGGGGCAGATTCACTAGAGAACTATCGACCCATATCATTATGCAACTTTATTTACAAGATCATCTCCAAAGTATTGGCAAATAGAATGCAAAAGGTAATACACAAGATCATTAGCCCAAATCAAGCTGCTTTCATCAAAGGGAGAAGTATACATCATAACATTTTGCTTGCTAATGACTTGGTCAAAAATTTGCATTCAAAAGCAAGAGGGACAAAAATATGTTTTAAAGCTGATTTACGGAAAGCCTTTGATTCAGTTAATAGGAAATTTATCTATAAGATGCTCCTCGATATTAACTTCCCACAGCAATGGGTTAATTGGATTCAATCTTGCCTGGAAACTCCAAAGTTTTCGATACTCTTTAATGGCTCACCTATTGGTTTTTTTGGGAGCACGAATGGCATCCGACAAGGTGATCCACTCTCTCCATATCTCTTTACTATTGCGATGGAAGGACTTAGCTGTATGTTGGAACATGCAGTCTTAAATGGCAGCATTAAGGTACCCAATGCTGGCTCTATTCATATATCACATATAACATTTGCAGATGATTTACTTATCTTTCTCCTAAATGATCCAACTTCAGTAAAGAACCTGGCTACTATTATGAATGACTTTGGTATGGTTTCTGGACTTCAGTTAAATCATGCGAAAAGTAAAGTATATATGAGCCCTTACGTTGAGGATAAGGTCTTTATTGCACAAACTTTGGGGGTTAGTGAAGGAAGCCTGCCAGTTCCTTATTTGGGTCTCCCACTCATATCCACAGGCATTCACAAAACCCACTGTCAGCCTATCCTGCAAAAAATAAAGAATAGAATTTCTTCTTGGAAAAATAGGCTTCTATCAAAAGCAGGACGACTCGAACTCATCCGTTCTGTATTGCACTCCTACTCTATATATTGGTGTAATGCATTTCTTTTGTCTGCTGGACTTCTCCAAGATATTGAACGGTTATTAATGAACTTCTTCTGGAATGACACAAATGATAAGGCAATGCATATGGTAAATTGGGATAGCATTTGCAAACCGAAAGATGAAGGGGGGCTAAACTTGAGAAATACTAGAGATTGGAATCAAGCATGCCTGGTACAACAATTGTGGGATCTTTTGCAAAACAAATGTTCCTTATGGTCACAATGGGTTTCTGTTAGGTATCTTTCAAAGGAATCAATCTGGGAAATTTCAACAAGAACATACCACTCTGCAGCTTAGAAAGAAATTTTAAAGGCAAGGAATTGGCTAATCAAACACATTTCGTATGCAATCTCTTCTGGAACTAGTACTAATATGTGGTACGATCCTTGGGTGAATGGGAAGAGTATATTTCAATTATATGGCGACAGAATACGAAAAGATCTTGGGGCTCCCAAAGATTGGAAGGTTTCCGAGTTCATTGCTAATGGTACCTGGTGTCTCCCTAATCCTATTTCTCCTGAAATGTGATCACTTTGGCCGACTATCATAGCTATTCCAATCAGGAACAACTCTTCAGATACACTTATTTGGCCTCATGACAATGGCAAATTTAGTGCCACATCCGCATGGAATCAAATTAGGCAAAGAAATAACAAGTGGGTCCCAAGCAGTTGGACATGGGATCGACCGGGATCACAAAGACACTCCTTATGTACATGGTAGGCCCTTCTCAATAAACTACCTACAATAGATAATATGAAAAAAAGAGGTATCTATCATGTTAACCGATGCTCCCTTTGTTTGCAACAAGAAGAAACTGTTGACCACCTCTATTTTGCATGTGATTATACAAAATGGATATGGAAGGAGATTCTCCAGCGATTTAAACTCAATAGACTGCCGCAACCAAACTTGCACCAAGAACTAGGCGACCTTATGCAATGTTTCTCAAGAAAAGGGCCTCTTACACAACTGGCAAAGGTTACTTTCAGATGCGCTATTTGGTGGATGTGGAAGGAGAGATGTAATAGAATCTTTGAATGTCAACACACAAACAATGCTCAGCTCTTGAAAGAGATTATTAGAGACTCAAGATCCTGTATGGAGCATGATCTCAAAACCGAGCACTTCACCCGAAGAGAAAAATATATTTTTATCAAATTTAATTTTGCTATTAGCTAAAGATCTTGGGAATGATGCCAAATAATGTACCCACAGGTAGTTATAGTCTACAGAATGTGTAGTCATAACTATCGCATTCGCACTCTATGAGTTGCATGGCTTTGTCTATGACTTGTATAGATAAAGCTATTTGTAGAAACTTTACACATAATCAATTTATTTTTACTTACAAAAAAAAAACAAGCCTAAGGTGGACTCTCTTAGAACTCCTCAATATATTGAGGGAGGCAGAGAGCACTATCAAGAAAGAGAAGCCAGTTCTTTTCACTGGTGAGACCAGAAAAAAAAGGAAAGCAGAAAAGTCCCTTAAGAAGGGCAAGAGCAAGGGTAGACCAGGTAAAGCAAAGGTTGCTAAGGAAGACCCAGCAAAGGACAAAAGCCAGTGCTTCTACTATGGCAAAGATGGGCACTGGAAGAGGAACTACAAAGAGTACCTTGTAGAGAGGGCGAAACAAATGGGTATTGGACAAGGACCAGTCTCCATTTGTTAGACTCTTATGATAACACATGGGTATTGGATACCGGTAATGCTTATCATATATGCAATTCGTTGTCGGTTCTGACAAGGCCTTGGAGACTAGAGAGAGGTAAGATGGATCTCAAGATGGGCATTGGAGCAAAAGTCACAATAGTAGCTATTGGTGAGGTAGCCCTACATCTGCCTGGTGGTACTTTTATTGCATTAGATACATGTTATTTTATTCCTTCTATTATCAAAAACATTATCTCCATTTTATGTTTGATAGTTAGTGGATATAAATTAGTTTTTGAGAACAATAGTTATTTGATATTATTAGATGAGATAATCACGAAAGGAACAATGCATAATGGTTTGTTTATGCTAGACACTACTCTACATATCATGAATGTAAGTGTGTCTAAGAGGAAACGAGATGAGGTGAATAGTGCATACATGTGACATTGTAGGCTAGGTCACATCCATGAGGGAAGTATTCAAAAGTTGCTAAAGGATGTATATCTAGATCCATTCAACTATGAGTCATATGCAACTTGCGAGCCTTGCCTTCGTGGAAAACTGACTAACTCTCTATTTAGTGAAATTGGAGAAAGAGCCACTGAGTTATTGGAACTCATACATTGTGATGTATATGGACCCATGTCAACTCATGCTATTGGTGGTTACTCCTACTTCATTACCTTCACTAATGATTTCTCATGGTATGGATATGTGTACTTAATAAAGTACAAATCCGAGGCCTTTGAGAAATTCAGGGAGTATAAGAATGAAGTGGAGAACTAGACTGAAAAGAGTATCAAGACTCTTCGATCAGATCGAGGAGGTGAGTACTAAAGTACAGAGTTTACTCAGTTCCTCAAGGACTATGGGATATTATCCCAATGGACACCTCCTTATGCACCTCAGCTCAACGGTATGTTTAAAAGGAGGAATCGTATGCTATTAGATATTGTTATGGTAAGTAACTTTTTAGCCGCGACCTTGGGGGCGACGCGGTTGGTTCAGGGCTCCAAATGACTTGAATCGGACGTGTCCCTCCCTAGGGCCTTGAGATGGCGGATGTCGAGGATCTGCTTGGAAAACTTCGCCTTGCTGAGTTAACGGCGGTCGGGTACCGGCACACAGGTCGGGTCGGTGGCTCGGCCCGACCCCTCCAACGATTAAGTCAGTGGGGAGGAGTATTGTATTGAGTGAAAGATCGATCCCCCTGTGCTGGGAGCCGGGGGGGTATTTATGAAGGGGGCTTGATGTTACCTGATGGGCCATCCTGCAAGAGCAGGACCGTACCTCCGGTGGCGTCTGTCGCCGTCGTGGGCGTTGCGTGTGGAGCCGAGCTGCCGCAGGGTATAGGGGGTGTCAGCTGGTGCGTTTGCCTACCTCGGCGGGCCCTGATGGGTCAGCCGAGGAGATCCAAGTGCGGTGGGTATGGGTGCGTGTCGCGTCGTCGTTAATGCTCTTTCTGGGGGAGCGCGTCGTACTGGGCGTCCGACGTGGGGGGGTGTATTGCGTCAAATCCGAGGAGTTATGTCAAGTCAGTTTTTTACCCCTATCATATGCCCCACCCGAAAGGAGCTATGCGTTGGTTTTGCACGTAAGGAGTTTGACGCATGGCTCCCTGCTTCAATCGTGCTGCTCAGGTGGGTCTGAGGGGTGCGCTGTGGATGGGTCAGTCGCGTGAACGTTTCTCGAGCAACGCTGGGCCGGGACACACACAACTCGGTCGGGAGGCACCAGGCAGGCGGGGCGGCCGCGCAGGTGTGGCTTGGGAGATGCGAAGCTGAGGGCCGAGGAGCAAAACGCAGGCGGGGCGACCGCGGTGTGTCTCGGGAGGCGTAAAGCTGAGGGCCGAGGAGCACAACGCAGGCGGGGTGACCGCGCAGGTGTGTCTCGGGAGGCGTAAAGCCGAGGGCCGAGGAGCACAACGCAGGTGGGGTGACCGCGCAGGTGTGTTTCGGGAGGCGTAAAGCCGAGGGCCGAGGAGCACAACGCAGGCGGGTTGACCGCGCAGGTGTGTTTCGGGAGGCACGAAGCCGAGGGCCGAGGAACACAACGCAGGCGGGGTGACCGCGCAGGTGTGTCTCGGGAGGCGTAAAGCCGAGGGCCGAGGAGCACAACGCAAGCGGGGTGACCGCGCAGGTGTGTCTCGAGAGGCACGAAGCCGAGGGCCGAGGAACACAACGCAGGTGAGGTGACCGCGCAGGTGTGTCTCGGGAGACGTAAAGCCGAGGGCCGAGAAGCACAACGCAGGCGGGGTGACCGCGCAGGTGTGTCTCGGGAGGCGTAAAGCCGAGGGCCGAGGAGCACAACGCAGGCGGGGTGACCGCGCAGGTGTGTCTCGGGAGAGATTGACCGAGGCGCTTGGTGCAGGTAGGCTGCGACCGGGGCGATGGCTCCGGGCGCAACATGACCGAGGCGATACTTGGCTTTTGGTCTAGAGTTTGGTCGTTTTGACCGTTGCGTGGGTGCGGGTAGCTGGGTCGCCTTTTGCCTGGGGAAGGTCAAAGGGCCATGCCTTTCGGGCGTCGCCGGTTTTTGAGGTTGACATGATTAGGGGCTCCGTACTTCGCACCGCACTGCAATTAAGAGCCGCGCCGGCCGAAGTTATGGCGATGCGACTTTTGCATCTTCGCAGCGTGCCTTAGGAGAGGAAGGGTCGCCGTTTCGGCGGGAAACAGGCTATAAGTAGTGCTCCGTCGGTCCCTTTCACTTCTTGGTACCTGCATTTGCTTCAATCGCCTCTTTGGGTGACCTGGCCCAGTGCTTCTTCAGCCGCCCTACCTTCCCAAAAGCTCGGTAAGGATGGCTTCCCCTACTTCGTCTTCTCCTTCTCCGCCTCCTCTTTCCGATGCCGCCGGTGAGGAGGTGGCATTGGCGAGCTCCCGCTCATCGTCCGAGGAAAGGGCCACCAAAGCCCTCGAATCGCTTATGTGGCCGCACGACCTCGACTCCGCCGTGAGCGAGTCATCGCTCGGCCTCCTCCGGGACCGTTACGGTGTCCCGGCGGAGTTCGCGCTCATTGCCCCTGAGCCGGGGCAGCGGGCGTATGATCCTATACCCAAGGGCTTCGCCCTAACTGTAGATGCCTTCGAGGCCAGGCTGCGCCTTCCGTTTCACCCTGTCATCACTGCCTGCGTCGCGTGGTGGCGCATTTCTCCTTCTCAGATGGCACCTAATTCTTGGCGCTATCTGGTGGCGTTCCTCGGGGAATGCTACTATGCCCAGATCGCCCCAAGCCGGTCCCTTTTCCTCTCCTGTTTCCGTTTGTCCAGAGGGTCGAGGGGCTATTACTTGTCCGCCCGACCGGGTTTCCGTGTCAGTGGGGCTCCTTCCAGCAACAAGGGGTGGAAGGAGCGCTTCTTCTACGTTTGCCATCCGAAGAGTTGGAGCTTCGGACTCCGGTGGGCGGCGCGCGCAGTCGATAATACTGCCCCGGCTTTGGACGAGGGGGAGCTCCGAGCCCTTCGAAGATTGAAGGAGATCCTCCCGTCTTCCAGAGTCATCCGAAAGATGACCGAGGCATGGCTGGTCGAGGCGGGCTTGAGCCCAGTACCTCCTCGAGGTATGCCTTGAGAAGGTGGCGCTGGGCCTTTCAGTTTTGCTTTTCTCTTTTGGGATACTGACCGAGGTCGTTATGTTCATGCAGAGATGGTGAACCTTGCTGTAGTACGTGGAGGACGCATTTCGTCCGCCGCATCTCTGCGGCGCCAGGTCGGTCCGAGCGTCGGCACTAGGGAGGCGCCGGTGGATCTCGAGGACGTCCGCCCTCGAAAGAAGGCCAAGGTCCCTGCTGCGAAGAAACCGACTCCCCCAAGGGCTAAGGTGTGTCTCGGGAGGCGTAAAGCCGAGGGCCGAGGAGCACAACGCAGGCGGGGTGACCGCGCAGGTGTGTCTCGGGAGGCACGAAGCCGAGGGCCGAGGAACACAACGCAGGCGGGGTGACCGCGCAGGTGTGTCTCGGGAGACGTAAAGCTGAGGGCCGAGAAGCACAACGCAGGCGGGGTGACCGCGCAGGTGTGTCTCGGGAGGCGTAAAGCCGAGGGCCGAGGAGCACAACGCAGGCGGGGTGACCGCGCAGGTGTGTCTCGGGAGAGATTGACCGAGGCGCTTGGTGCAGGTAGGCTGCGACCGGGGCGATGGCTCCGGGCGCAACATGACCGAGGCGATACTTGGCTTTTGGTCTAGAGTTTGGTCGTTTTGACCATTGCGTGGGTGCGGGTAGCCGGGTCGCCTTTTGCCTGGGGAAGGTCAAAGGGCCATGCCTTTCGGGCGTCGCCGGTTTTTGAGGTTGACATGATTAGGGGCTCCGTACTTCGCACCGCACTGCAATTAAGAGCCGCGCCGGCCGAAGTTATGGCGATGCGACTTTTGCATCTTCGCAGCGCGCCTCAGGAGAGGAAGGGTCACCGTTTCGATGGGAAACAGGCTATAAGTAGTGCTCCGTCGGTCCCTTTCACTTCTTGGTACCTGCATTTGCTTCAATCGCCTCTTTGGGTGACCTGGCCCAGTGCTTCTTCAGCCGCCCTACCTTCCCAAAAGCTCGGTAAGGATGGCTTCCCCTACTTCGTCTTCTCCTTCTCCGCCTCCTCTTTCCGATGCCGCCGGTGAGGAGGTGGCATTGGCGAGCTCCCGCTCATCGTCCGAGGAAAGGGCCACCAAAGCCCTCGAATCGCTTATGTGGCCGCACGACCTCGACTCCGCCGTGAGCGAGTCATCGCTCGGCCTCCTCCGGGACCGTTACGGTGTCCCGGCGGAGTTCGCGCTCATTGCCCCTGAGCCGGGGCAGCGGGCGTATGATCCTATACCCAAGGGCTTCGCCCTAACTGTAGATGCCTTCGAGGCCAGGCTGCGCCTTCCGTTTCACCCTGTCATCACTGCCTGCGTCGCGTGGTGGCGCATTTCTCCTTCTCAAATGGCACCTAATTCTTGGCGCTATCTGGTGGCGTTCCTCGGGGAATGCTACTATGCCCAGATCGCCCCGAGCCGGTCCCTTTTCCTCTCCTGTTTCCGTTTGTCCAGAGGGTCGAGGGGCTATTACTTGTCCGCCCGACCGGGTTTCCATGTCAGTGGGGCTCCTTCCAGCAACAAGGGGTGGAAGGAGCGCTTCTTCTACGTTTGCCATCCGAAGAGTTGGAGCTTCGGACTCCGGTGGGCGGCGCGCAGTCGATAATACTGCCCCGGCTTTGGACGAGGGGGAGCTCCGAGCCCTTCGAAGATTGAAGGAGATCCTCCCGTCTTCCAGAGTCATCCGAAAGATGACCGAGGCATGGCTGGTCGAGGCGGGCTTGAGCCCAGTACCTCGAGGTATGCCTTGAGAAGGTGGCGCTGGGCCTTTCAGTTTTGCTTTTCTCTTTTGGGATACTGACCGAGGTCGTTATGTTCATGCAGAGATGGTGAACCTTGCTATAGTACGTGGAGGACGCATTTCGTCCGCCGCATCTCTGCGGCGCCAGGTCGGTCCGAGCGTCGGCACTAGGGAGGCGCCGGTGGATCTCGAAAGAAGGCCAAGGTCCCTGCTGCGAAGAAACCGACTCCCCCAAGGGCTCAGGAGAGCGCAGAGGCGGCGGAGTCGGGCTCGCACGATAGGCGAGGGGGGCGAGGTCGGGGCGAGGCAGGCCCGAGCAACGTGGTTGGAGGAAAGGCGCCTCGGGAGCCCTCGATCCGGGACTTGTGTCGTCTTCCCGCGGGGTCACCGAACGACTTTTACCTTGCGCGCCTGATGGGCGAACTTTCCGAGGGCCAACCTTCTGATCGGTTGGTAGCCCGCTGGGGGGGGCTGACCCGCGGGACCCGGGTGTGGGCCGACGGGGAGACCGCGGCTGCGTTTGTCCGAGGGGGGCTGCATCCTGATCTGGCCCGCGAAATGTACACTCTGCCGTCCGACGTCCTGCTCGGGAAGTCCGTGAAGTCGCTGCTGTGGGTAAGTGTTCCGCTGCCGGCTTCCGACTTGTGGTACTCCCGAGGGTCGTTCTGACTTTCTTCTTGCAGGGCCAGCATTACGCGATGGCACTGGCAGACTGCGTTCGCGATGCGGGTCGGGCCCTCGGAATTTTATGCGACCGCAATGCCGAGCTGCGCAAGCAGCTCGAGGAGGTTCGGGCCGGGGCGGCTCCGGAGGCGGTTGCGGCGGCCGAGCAGCGCTCCTCGGAGCTCGAGGCGGAGGCGACGCATCTTCGAGCTGAGGCAGGGGCGGCCGACAAGCGCGCGTTGGCGCTGGAGGCCGAGGTCCTTCGCTTAAGGTCCGAGGCGAAGGCGGCCGAGGAGGAGAAAGGCAATCTCCGGGGACTCCTGGAGGGAGCGCAGTCAGAGGTCGTCTGGCCCGAGGCAAGGCGGCCGTCCTGACCCAGTGGACATGCCGGAGGAAGTTCCCTTCGATGATGGCATGGGGGGATCCGACGGTTAGGGCGGTCTGGAGGTCAGCTCAGCCGGGCAGCTTCCGTATTTTGTAACTTTTGTGCCCTTCGGGTCTGGTCACAGTTGTAACCTCTTGCTTTATAAAGAAAACTTTCTCCTAGCATGTCTTTCGAAAGTCGGGTCTTGTAATCCTATGCTTCATGAATAAAAGAACCTTTTCCCAGTGTCTTTTAAGCTTCAAAAATTGCACAACTTCGTCTTTGGAGCTGTTGCCAGGGGCATTGACCTCAGACGAAGAACTTTTTAAGGTTCTGGATGTTCCATGTCCTCGGCAGGGAGGAACTGTCCATCGTTGTGAGTCGATAGGTACCGGGTCGAACCACGCCGGTGACCCGGTAAGGTCCCTCCCACTTGGGGGCCAGCTTCCCCCTCGTTCGGGTTGGGTCGCTGACTTCGGCCCTTCGTAGGACTAGATCGCCTAACCTGATTGGTCTGGGTCGCACCTTTCTGTTGTAGACCCTTGCGACGGCTCTCTGGTGAGAGAGGGCCTTCAGGTGTGCGTCGGCACGTCGTTCCTCGAGCACGTCGAGGCTGGCGCGAAGTCCCTGGTTCGAGGCCTCCTGTTCGTAGCTCCTTGTCCGAAATGTGGCAACAGTCATCTCGGGCGGTAGGACGGCCTCGGTTCCGAAAGTCAAGCTATACGGGGATTCTCCGGTCGCAGCTTTGGGGATGGTGCGCAGCGACCACAGCACGCTGGGGAGCTCGTCCGTCCAGGTCGATCGGGCTGCGGACACTCTTCTTTTGAGGCCATCCAGGATGGACCGGTTGGTTACCTCGGCCAACCCGTTCGTCTGAGGGTGGGCCACCGAACTGAACCTCAGTTGAATGCCATGACCGGCGCAGAATTCCCAGAACCTCGTGCCATCCTGCAAGAGCAGGACCGTACCTCCGGTGGCGTCTGTCGCCGTCGTGGGCGTTGCGTGTGGAGCCGAGCTGCCGCAAGGTATGGGGGGTGTCAGCTGGTGCGTTTGCCTGCCTCGGTCGACCCTGATGGGTCAGCCGAGGAGGTCCAAGTGCGGTGGGTATGGGTGCGTGTCGCGTCGTCATTAATGCTCTTTCTGGGGGAGTGCCCCGTACTAGGCATCCGACGTGGGGGGGTGTATTGCGTCAAATCCGGGGTGTTATGTCAAGTCAGTTTTTTACCCCTATCAGATATAGTATGATTCATGATGAGTTTCGTTGATCTACCCATCTCATTTTAGGGATATGCCTTAGAGATCGCGACTTACCTTTTGAATAGAGTTTCAACTAAGTCGGTAGTGTCTACACTATATGAGATATAGAAAGGGAAGAAGCCCGATCTTAAAGTTGTTAAGATTTGGGGCTGCCCTGCCCATGTCAAAAGACATAACCCCGATAAGTTAGAATCAAGGACGGAGCAGCGCAAGTTCATTGAATACCCTAAGGAAACTTGTGGGTATTATTTCTATCATCTCGAGAACCAAAAGGTCTTTGTAGCCAAGAGAGCGATATTTCTTGAGAAGGAACATATTCTTGGCAGAGATAATGGGAGCATGATAGAGTTGAGCGAGGTTGGAGAACCTAGCTTAAGCACCGCTTTATAGCCTAAGTCTATTCAGGTACCTAATACACAAGTTTCAACATTACGTAGGTCTGACAGAGTATCTCATCCTCCTGAGAGATATGTGGGACATATTAGAGGAGAGGATGTTGAGAATATTGATCCTTAAACCTACAAGGAGGCTATTATGAGTATAGACTCCGGGAAGTGGCAAGAAGTCATGAATTCTGAGATGGATTTCATGTACTCCAATAAGGTTTGGAACTTAGTTGATGCGCCCGAGGGTATTGTACCCATCGGTTACAAGTAGATCTTTAAAAAAAGATCGGAGTAGATTGAAAGGTAGAGACCTATAAAACAAGGCTAGTGGCTAAGGGGTATCGTCAAAGGCAAGGTGTTGACTATGACGAAACCTTCTCACCCGTAGCAATGCTAAAATCCATCCGAATTCTATTGGTTATTGCAGCACACTATGATTATGAGATATAGCAGATGGATGTGAAAACTACATTCCTCAATGGGAACCTCGAGGAGGAGGTGTATATGATACAACCCAAGGGATTCGTGTCCAAGGACTGCCCAGATAAGGTGTGCAGGTTACTTAGATCCATTTATGGACTAAATCAAGTTTCCTGAAGTTGGAACATAAGATTTAATGAGACAATCAGATCTTATGACTTCGTTAAGAACGAAGATAAGCCTTGTGTGTATAGGAAGGCAGGTGGGAGTGCTGTCACCTTTTTGGTGTTATATATGGCTGACATCCTGATTATTGGAAATGATGTAGGAATGCTATCCACAATAAAGGCTTGGTTATCTAAACACTTCTCCATGAAGGACTTAGGGGAAGCATCCTATATCTTGGGAATTCGGATCTATAGAGATAGATCCAAGAGGATGCTTAGCTTGTCCCAGTCCAGGTACAAAGAAACCATTGTCAAAATATTTGGCATGAAAAATTTCAATAGAGGTCTCATATCGATGAGACATGGGATATCGCTTTCTAGGAGTATATCCCCAAAGATTCATGAAGAAAGGGTGAACATGGATATGATACCTTATGCCTCAACGATAGGGTCTATCATGTATGCCATGCTATGTACTAGGTCGGATATAGTGCATGCTTTGAGTAGATATAAGGTGGATCCAGGCTTGGAGCATTAGAAAGTAGTAAAGTGTATCCTTATGTACTTGAGAAGGACTAAGGATCTTTTACTAGTATATAGAGGTAGTAGCCTCAGGGTTGAAAGCTACACATACTCATGTTTTCAGTCTGATGTTGATAATAGCAAGTCGAATTCAGGGTGTGTGTACACCTTGAATGGAGGAGTAGTATGCTAGAAGAGTCCCAAGCAAGATACTACTGCTGACTTGACCACAAAGGTGGAGTACATTACTGTAGTAGAGGTAGCAAAGGAGGGAGTCTAGATGAAGAAGTTCATCACAGATCTAGGAGTTGAGCTAACTAGCGAGGAGCTGATTCCTTATATTGCGACAGCTACGGGACAATTACTCAAATAAGGGAACTCAGGTTTCATCAGAAGTGATCTAAGGAGGTTCCAACTTATTAGAGAAATCATGACCCGAGGAGATATAGTAATGGAAAGAGTTTCATTCGAAGATAGCATTGCAGATCCACTAACAAAACTGCTATCTTAGATTATCTTTGAGCATTATAGGGGTCTGATGGAGATCAGACACATAGGTGATTGGCACGTGTGACTTGACATGGAATCTTTTTGCTTATTATATTTTTAGCATTTATCACTTTATATTGACTATTGCATATATGCATGTATATATTGTGATGTCCTTGGATCTGTGAAATGGGAATCAGATCGTGATGAGATCACGATAATAAGATCGATTCCCCTTTAAACACATATCCTAAATAATCCCAGTCATAGGTTACTCGAGAGGGACATCGAGATAACCAGACAGATTAGTGTGCTGTATACCCGTCTATATGATGGATGCAGCTGGTCTCATAACTGCTCGTGTGGAGACACTAGGGATACAGTACAGGTGCTCATTGGAGAATGAGTTCACTGATTGATCCGCTTAGGGAATGCTAGATGGTTGATGATGCCTTATTGTCAAATAGCGATTTCGTAGTCCTAGTGGTGTATTAGGTTCTTAGACTTGAGACACCAAGGATGTCTTATATGAGTGTTCCATTCTTTGATACCGAACTTATAGGTTTAGATATCCCAGATCTAGTACAACCGGTCATTGGGAGTGGCAATCGACCTTATGAGGGCTATTGAGTGTTGATAGAGGATCATCCACTCTCGACATCATGAGAGGAATATCCCATGTATTCTTGCTCAAAAAATCCCTGGCTAGGGTCATTCAAATTGAGAGAGAAAGAGTTCTTTGGGAGAACCCGATTAGAGCGAGGCTCGAGTAGAAACCTTATGGGTCTGACAGTACCATACATGGTATACGGTCTCTAGGATATTAAATTGATGAGAGACTATAGGTACACGGTAACTAAGGACAGATAGGTCCAATGGATTGGATTCCCCTATATCGTCAAAAGACTACGGCGTAGTGGCTTAGTACGTTCGTAGTCGATGAGGAGTGAATTATGGAGATAATAATTCACTGAGCCAAAAGGAGTTCTGACAAGTATGACTCACAGCTAGCTCGATATTTGGCCTAGAGGGTCATACACATATGGTAGGCGTTCGGATATGAGATATCCGTCGGAGCCCCTGTCTTATTGGATATCCAATAAGCCCCTGAATTATTAGATCCTATGGATGAGATCCAATAAGAGCCCATAAGAGATTATTAGACAGAGATCCACTAATCTAAGAGGCTTGGGTAGTTGGATGGAGATCCAATACTCAATAAGAGAGGATCTATTAGGGTTAAGTTGACAGGGGACCTCTATAAATAGGAGGGATTCAGTGGTTCATAGGCTAGAGCCTTTACTTGCCTCTCATATTCTCCTCCCCCTCTCCACCTCAGAGCAGGCCTAGAGTTTTAAGGAGTATCGTCGCAGCCCTGCTGTGTGAATCACCGCTAGAGAGGAGGATGCTTGACCTCCTTCACCCTCTCCTATAGATCTATAAGGAAACAGGGATATACGATCTCCCTAGGTAACACAATCTATTCTATACGCATTTTGTTTCACGGATTTTGCGTACCAATCTTCGCACGATGACGAAAATCTTTTTAGGAAATTGAAATTTTTGTTTTCTTATTCTTCCGCTGTGCATGTGATGTCGCTCCCAAGATTTCCCAACAGTAGGTGTTCACAGCTTTTTGGAAGAGTAGTTAAGTTTGGATTACCAAAAATCATTCTTAAGGCATCAGTATAAGTAGTCTCAACTGATTCTTCATCCCATTGTCCTCTAAAATAACACCCTTTTTCTTTCTCCGTAATTCCTATGAAGTTGCAAATCATTTTTTTTTTTGTAAGTAAAAGTAAATTGATTATGTGTAAAGTTTCTACAAATAGCTTTATCTATACAAGTGATAGACAAAGCCAAGTAACTCATAGAGTGCGAATGCGATAGTTATGGCTACACGTGCTGTAGACTATAACTCCTAATTATAGTCAACATAGAAAATTTTATCCAGATATATCAAAACTACCTGTGGGTACATAATTTGGCATCATTCCCAAGATCTTTAGCTAATAGCAAAATTAAATTTGATAAAAATATTTTTTTTTCTTTGGGTAAAGTGCTCCGTTTTGAGATCTTGCTCCATACAGGATCTTGAGTCTCTAATAATCTCTTTCAAGAGCTGAGCATTGTTTGTGCGTTGACAATCAAAGATTCTGTTACATCTCTCCTTCCACATCCACCAAATAGCGCATCTGAAAGTAACCTTTGCTAGTTGTGTGAGAGGCCCTTTTCTTGATAAACATTGCATGAGGTCGCCTAGTTCTTAGTGCAAGTTTGGTTGCGGCAGTCTATTGAGTTCAAATCGCTGGAGAATCTCCTTCCATATCCATTTTGTATAATCACAAGCAAAATAGAGGTGGTCAACCGTTTCTTCTTGTTGCATACAAAAAGAGCATCGGTTAACATGATAGATACCTCTTCTTTTCGTATTGTCTATTGTAGGTATTTTATTGAGAAGGGCCTGCCATGTACATAAGGAATGTCTTTGTGATCCCGCTCGATCCCATGTCCAACTGCTTCGGACCCACTTGTTATTTCTTTGCCTAATTTGATTCCATGCGGATGTGGCACTAAATTTGCCATTGTCATGAGGCCAAATAAGTATATCTGAAGAGTTGTTCCTGATTGGAATAGCTATAATAGTCGGCCAAAGTGATAACATTTTGGGAGAAATAGGATTAGGGAGACACCAGGTACCGTTAGCAATGAACTCGGAAACCTTCCAATCTTTGGGAGCCCCAAGATCTTTTCGTATTCTGTCGCCATATAATTGAAAAATACTCTTCCCATTCACCCAAGGATCATACCACATATTAGTACTAGTTCCAAAAGAGATTGCATAAGAAATGTGTTTGATTAGCCAATTCCTTGCCTTTAAAATTCCTTTCCAAGCTACAGAGTGGTATGTTCTTGTTGAAATTTCCTAGATTGATTCCTTTGAAAGATACCTAGCAGAAACCCAATGTGACCATAAGAAACATTTATTTTGCAAAAGATCCCACAATTGCTGTACCAGACATGCTTGATTCCAATCTCTAGTATTTCTCAAATTTAGCCCCCCTTCATCTTTCGGTTTGCAAATGCTATCCCAATTTACCATATGCATTGCCTTATCATTTCTGCCATTCCAAAAGAAGTTCATTAATAACCGTTCAATATCTTGGAGAAGTCCAGTAGGCAGAAGAAATGCATTACACCAATATACAGAGTAGGAGTGCAATACCGAACGGATGAGTTCGAGTCGTCCTGCTTTTGATAGAAACCTATTTTTTCAAGAAGAAATTCTATTCTTTACTTTTTGCAAGATAGGCTGACAGTGGGTTTTGTGAATGCCTGTGGATATGAGCGGGAGACCCAAATAAGGAATTGGCAAGCTTCTCTCACTAACCCCCAAAGTTTGTGCAATAAAGACCTTATCCTCAACGTAAGGGCTCATATATACTTTACTTTTCGCATGATTTAACTGAAGTCCAGAAACCATACCAAAGTCATTCATAATAGTAGCCAGGTTCTTTACTGAAGTTGGTTCATTTTGGAGAAAGATAAGTAAATCATCTGCAAATGTTATATGTGATATATGAATAGAACCAGCAATAGGTACCTTAATGCTGCCATTTAAGACTACGTGTTCCAACATACAGCTAAGTCCTTCCATCGCAATAGTAAAGAGATACGGAGAGAGTGGATCACCTTGTCGGATGCCACTCGTGCTCCCAAAGAAACCAATAGGTGAGCCATTAAAGAGTATCGAAAACTTTGGAGTTTCCAGGCAAGATTGAATCCAATTAACCCATTGCTGTGAGAAGTTCATATCGAGGAGCATCTTATAGATAAATTTCCTATTAACTGAATCAAAGGCTTTCCGTAAATCAGCTTTAAAACAGATTTTTGTCCCTCTTGCTTTTGAATGCAAATCTTTGACCAAGTCATTAGCAAGCAAAATGTATTACCTTTTGATGAAAGCAGCTTGATTTGGGCTAATGATCTTGTGTATTACCTTTTGCATTCTATTTGCCAATACTTTGGAGATGATCTTATAAATAAAGTTGCATAATGATATGGGTCGATAGTTCTCTAGTGAATCAGCCCCTGCATTCTTCGGAATTAAAGAAATAAAAGTGCAATTCATCTCTCTAAGAATATGACCTGAAGAGAAAAAAAATGTTAGCAAGCCTTGATCACATCATTTCCAATAATAGACCAAGTAGTTTGGTAAAATTCAGTTGGAAATCCATCTGGACTTGGGCTTTTGTGCTTTGGTGACTTAAAGACAACACATACAATTTTGTCAACTGTAATTGGGGCATTGAGGATTGAAATAGCTTCCGAATCAAGTTTTCTAGTCGGCTCCACATGAATGTTATTAGGTTTCCCAGCTTGATTGAGTAAGGAATAAAAAAATTACTCTGTGTGTGCTTTAACCTCATGTAAATTCTCAATAAGATTATCATCTTTGTCTCCGCATTTGCTGATACGGTTAACAGCCCTTCGAGTAGCAATTGAAGCATAGAAAAATTCAGTATTGGAATCCCCTAGTGTAAGCCAATGTTGTCGAGACTTCTGCTTTGCAAAACTTTCCTCCTATTTTAAGGCTTGCATGAAGTTATTTCTGGCTTCTGTCTCTTTGTAGATAATATTTTTATCATTTGGCTGAAGTTGCAGCTCATGTTGCAATGACATTAGTTCCTTTCTGCAAAATTGAACTCTGGTGGTAATATTGCCAAAGGTATTTGTATTCCACTCCTTTAGTGCTGCTTTACAGGCTTTGAACTTTTGACATAAGATGTAAGGGGGGAATCCATGCACATTAACATTCCAAGCAGATCTGATAACATCAAGAAATTGAGGATGAGTACTCCACATGTTAAAGAATCTAAACAGTTTCTTGCCTCTTGGTGTCGCTTTGTCTGCGTGTATATACATTAAAGAATGGTCAGAAAACAAAGGAGCACCATACTAAAGAAGTGGATCTGGGTAAACTGTTAACCATTCATGATTAATCAAACACCTATCAAGTCGAGCCATTATTTTTCTGTTAGCAGCACCTTGATTACTCCAGGAGAGCCAATTACCCACAGATTTCATATCAAACAATGCTACAGTGTCAATGTAATCATTAAAACTTTGAAGCTGGCTTTATGAAAGTTGTCTACCCCCCTCTTTTTCATTTGTGTACCGAACAGTATTAAAGTCTCCAAGAACAATTCAAGGTACATTGAGATAGCCATTTACAATATTAGTCAGGTCAGACCAAAGAGTATTTCTTTCTTGCATACTGTTTGAAGCATATATACCAGTGAAATTGAATTGACAGCCATTCTTTTTGTCCTCTACCTTAAGATGAATGAATTGATCAGTAGCAGAAATAAACCAAGCATTAATAGAGTTAGGATGCCATACCCATATTCTACCAAAAGTTTCATTTGAGTCATTGGTAAACAGTTCTGCGTCCGGCCATATTAAATTCTTTTGAGCTTGAATGCGCGATTGTTTAATTTTCGTTTCTACTAGAATAACAATATCACATGCGGCAGACTTGATTATTTTGTTGAGCTCCCAACATTTCTCCGGCTTATTAAGTCCGCGAACATTCCAACATGTTATCTTCATTAGTAATAAACAAATGAAAAGGTGGTAAGGTATTCATCCTACGACATTGGATGGATTGTACCATCCTTTTTCTTATCCTTCGGTTTTGTATTTTCCTCCCACACAATATCCTTACCTTTTATGGCTTTATTCCTATATTTATCCACTTCATCTACAGCTTGTAGATTTTTAAACTTTAAAGTACCTTGAATCATGTAGTCTTGATTGGCAGGGTTTGTTGAAGCTCGATAAGATTGTTGCAGTACAATATCCTGGATAGTACTTGTTGGAGCAGCCTGGCTAGAGAGGTTTGTTGGGGCATGAGTTTGTTGAGACAGAATATCCTTGTTGGTGATGTTTGTTGTGGCCTGAGTTTGTTGAGGAAGAATATCCTTGCTGGCGAGATTTGTTTGGGCCTGAGTTCGTTGAGCTATTGTGGACGGATCCGATGATGTTGGAAGAGATGAAGTTCCTGACTTATGTTTCTCCTGTCCACTAGTACCATGGGAAACCTCTGTTGTGGAAGTCTCTGACATTATAGGAAGAGATAAAGTTTTGGATTTGTCCTTCTGTTCGCGGTGCTTTCCTTGCGAGTCGGAATGCTCAGTAGTTTTCGCCACCATCGGTGCTACTGCCATTAGAGAAGAATCACTTTGTTGCTGAGGCGCTTGACGTGGTCGATAGACCTTTGTGATTGGTTTTGGGGTTTGCTGACAAGCTTCATTTGCATGACCAAAAGATAAGCAACATTGATATCGTTGTGGCTTCCAGGAATATGAGACATGTACCTTCCGAGTGTTCCCGTCAAGATCATAATAGAAAACCTCATTAGGAAGATCTTCGTCAGAAGAAACCAGCACACATGCTCGTGCAAATGCTAATCTCGTCTGAGCTGCTGTTGCTTTGTCGATGTAGAGTGGCTGTCCCAGAGTGCTGCATAACTTTACAATAAAACGTCGCCTCCAAAGATGTAGAGGCAGTCCTTGAAAGGATACCCATAATGGAATAGACTGTAGGCTATCTAACTCCAAACGGACATCAGGAGACCAACATTGTAGAATCATTGGATGACCGCGGATAGTCCAGAATCCTTCGAGGATTCATTGCAAGTCTTCTTCAGAGTATAGCTTGCAAACAAAGAATCCGTTCTCCAGCATATGAAGATCAAATGACGATATTCCCCATCGAGTTTTGATAAATGAGGATAGTGGAAAATAAGATGTTTTGAGACCTACCACATAGCCAACAATCGCCATAGACCATGTCTCAATAAGCTCTGCTGAATCAGCAGTCTCGTATACAGCAATCTTCTTATCAACCTGAACTTCTAGAGTAAAGAATTCCAAGCTTAGATCTGGACTTCCAACCGGAGCCTTGAAGAGGCTAGTCCAAGGCCGAGGATCGCTGGAAATGAGAGCAGGCTGCCGTGATCTAGAGCGTGACCTGGTTCGATGCTGCTTTGTCGAAGGAGTTTCTCTCTGAAAAGGATATGGTGGAGGAGCAACTTGGGGGGTAACTGTAGGGAGCCTTGCCATCGTTTCAACCCTAAGAGATAGGTTGATACCCTTTTGTTTTCATCTACATGTAAATTATTGTAAAATAGCCTAACAAGCTTAGGGTAAATGGGTTCACGTATTTGAAGGATTGGAGAATGTTTAGATTAGCAAACCATTGAATGTGTTCTAAATTACTTAATTCCTCTAAATCAACATACTTACCCTTATGAACATTCCTAGACTCTATGGATGAAAATTTAAGGGCATGTTGATTAGAATCGAAAAGTAAGGTGTCATAATTTTCATCTAATCTCCTCTTCCCTTTGTCCCTAGAGGATTTTCTAAAACTCATTGAGACTATAATTATGAAGGCAAATAAGGAGTAAGAACAAGTAATACAAAGGAGAATCAATTTGGTGTAGAGATTACCTTAGTAGTTTTCCTTCTAGTGATCTCCAAAAGGATGTCGGAGATTGATCCTTGATTTAGTAGGAGATGGGTATTTTGGAGTAGTTAGAGGGAGAGCAAGAGTTTTAGTGCTGTTTGGAGAAGTGTAGAATGGGTTGGGGTCGGTTCTAACTTGGTGTTTATAAGGGGCAGGTTACGGGCGGTGGCACCGCTAGCTGGGCAGTGCCACTGCCTACCACCCGTGATAACTGGCAGTGCTACCGCCAGCTAAGCAGTGCCACTGCCTACAGGCAGTGAGCACATCTCACATTGTTGTGTGGTGCTGTCATGGGGTGATTCCAACTTGCAAAATTTTTATTAAAGCACACAACCTTATTTACATCATAATGTAAAATTTGTATCATAATAGGAGAGAATTCATACTCAAACATCATATAAAACTTGTATTCGAAAAATGCATACCATAAGTTCATGATTCATCGTATAAAATTTGAACACAAATATCGTACAAAACTCGTGCAGGAAAATGCATATTGTTCATTGCGCATACTATAAGATCATGATTTAAGTGAGTGATTCAAAGAATCAAGAAAGTCCGAAAATAAAATTTAAAAATTCATGCATTCAGACAGTTTAACATCCCTAATTCCCTTCTAATGAAATCAAATTATTCTTCGTTTAAGGGTTTTGTAAAGATATCGACCAATTGATGTTTCGTATCAATAAACTTTAAGATTACATCATAATTATTAATAAGATCTCGTATGAAGTGATGCCTAATGTTAATGTGTTTGGTTCTAGAGTGTTGAATAGGATTTTTTGTTAAACATATTACACTTGTATTATCGTATTTTATAAGAATATTCTTAAGATAAATTTTATAATCTTCTAATGTATTTTTCATCCATACAACTTATGCACAGCATGCACTAGCCGCAATGTATTCGACTTCGGTTGTGGATAGTGTAATCGAGTTTTGTTTCTTGGAGGATCAAGAGACAAGTGTATGTCCTAAAAATTGACACGTTCCGAATGTGCTTTTTCTATCTATTCTACATCTAGCAAAATCCACATCAACATACGTAATTAGCTCAAAGTTCTCGGATTTTAAATACTATAATCCTAGATTTGTGGTTAAAGATATCTAAGTATTCTTTTGAATGCTTTAAGATAAGATAGTTTAAGATTGAATTGAAATCTAGTATAAAGTCCTACGCTAAACGTGATGTCCAATATAGTTGCGGTGAGGTATAGTAAACTACCTATCATACCCCTATAAGCTTTTTGATCAAAGCTTTCTCCACTTTCGTTGATGTCTAACTTAGTGGATGTACTCATAGGAGTGTTGATAGCTTTTGAACTATTCATATTAAATCGTTTTAGCAAGTCTAAAGCATATTTTGTTTGACTAAGAAAAATATCATTACTAAATTGTTTAATTTATAAGCCTAAAAAGAAGGTTAGTTCTCCTATTTTAGACTCATACTTTTGGCAAATGACTGGCATAAAAATTCATTCGTGGAACTAAAAATAATGTCATCAATATAAATTTGAACAATAAAAAAATTATTTTTAATATATTTAATAAACAATATAGTATCGACCTTGCCATTAGAGAAATTACTTTGAATAAGAAATGACCTAAGTCTCTCATACCAAGCCCGTAAGGCTTGTTTCAATCCATAGAGAGCTTTAATCAATTTAAATATATAATTAGGAAAATTATCATTCTTAAATCCGGGAGGTTATTCAACATAAACTTTTTCGGAAATAAAGCTTTTAAGAAAAATACTTTTAACATCCATTTGAAACAACTTAAAATTATTACTACTATCATAGGTAAGGACCTTATGGCTTTTAATCATGCCATAGGAGCGAAGGTTTCTTCATAATCGATACCTTCTTCTTGGTTGAAACCCTTGGCTACTAATCTAGCCTTGTTTCGAATCATGATACTAAATTCAATTTGCTTGTTTCTAAAGACTCATTTAGTACCAATAATTAAATGGTCATTTGGCCTAGAAACAAGCTTCTACACCTCATTTCTCTCAAATTGATTCAACTCTTCTTACATTATGATAACCTATGAATCATCTTTCAAGTCCTTGTCAATGCATTTTAGTTCAATTTGAGAGAGAAAAGCAGCGTTGGCACAAAAATTCTTAAGAGAAAAATGAGTTTGAACCCTTTTTGATGTGTTTCCTATGATTAGCTCCTTAGGATGAGCATCTATATACTTCCATTCCTTGGGTAAGGATTCGAAAACTTCATTGAAAACAACATAAATAGACTCTTCTATAATTAAAGTTTTTTTTTGGTAAGTAAAAGTAAATTGATTATGTGTAAAGTTTCTACAACTAGCTTTATCTATACAAGTCATAGACAAAGCCAAGTAACTCATAGAGTGCGAATGCGATAGTTATGACTACACATGCTGTAGACTATAACTACCTGTGGGTACATTATTTGGCATCATTCCTAAGATCTTTAGCTAATAGCAAAATTAAATTTGATAAAAATATCTTTTTCTCTTCGGGTGAAGTGCTCGGTTTTGAGATCATGCTCCATACAGGATCTTGAGTCTCTAATAATTTCTTTCAAGAGCTGAGCATTGTTTGTGTATTGACATTCAAAGATTCTATTACATCTCTCCTTCCACATCCACCAAATAGCGCATCTGAAAGTAACCTTTGCCAGTTGTGAAAGAGACCCTTTTCTTGAGAAACATTGCATAAGGTCGCCTAGTTCTTGGTGCAAGTTTGGTTGCGGTAGTCTATTGAGTTCAAATCGCTAGAGAATCTCCTTCCATATCCATTTTGTATAATCACAAGCAAAATAGAGGTGGTCAACAGTTTCTTCTTGTTGCAAACAAAGGGAGCATCGGTTAACATGATAGATACCTCTTCTTTTCATATTGTCTATTGTAGGTAGTTTATTGAGAATGGCCTGCCATGTACATAAGGAGTGTCTTTGTGATCCCGGTCGATCCCATGTCCAACTGCTTGGGACCCACTTGTTATTTCTTTGCCTAATTTGATTCCATGCGGATGTGGTACTAAATTTGCCATTGTCATGAGGCCAAATAAGTGTATCTGAAGAGTTTGGAAGGTTTCCGAGTTCATTGCTAACGGTACTTGGTGTCTCCCTAATCCTATTTCTCCCGAAATGTTATCACTTTGGCCGACTATCATAGCTATTCCAATCTTCTATAATTAAAGTTCTTTTGTTAAAGATACGAAATGCTTTAGAAATAGAAGAATAGTCAAGAAAAATCCCTTCATCGGATTTTGCATTAAATTTTTCTACGACATCTTTTTTATTCAAGATAAAACACTTACACCCAAAAACTTTAAAATATGAAACATTGGGTTTTGTATTGTTCCACAACTCATAAGGAGTTTTGGCGAGCAATGATCTTACTATAACTCTATTCATGACATAGCATGTCGTATTTACGGCTTCGGCCCAAAAATATTTGGGAAGGTTATGTTCGTTTCACATGGTTCTAGCCATTTCTTATAAGTTTCTATTTATTCTTTCTACTACATTTTGTTGAGGATTTCTTGGAGTAGAGAAATTATAGTTGTATCCATTAGATTCATAAAATTCTTGGAAATCACGGTTTTGAAATTCACCATGATAATCACTCCAAATTGATGAAATCATAAAATCCTTTTCATTTTGAACAAGTTTACAAAACTTAGAGAAATACCTAAAGCAATCACTTTTGTGTGCCAAAAAGTAAGTCCATGTGTATCTACTGTAACCATCCACAATAACAAATGCGTATTTGCTTCCTCCTAGGCTTGACATAGCAATTGATCCGAATAAGTCCATATGGATTAATTGCAATAGCCTAAAGGTGCTTATTTGGTTCTTTGGTTTGAAACTACTTTTTATTTGCTTTCCTAGTTGACATGCATCACACACATTGTCTTTGACAAACTTAATGTGATGAATTCCTCTCACAAGTTCTTTAGACGAAATTTGAGAGATTATTTTCATGCTTGCATGACCTAACCTCCTATGCCAAAGCCAAGCATCGTCATTCAAAATCGAAAAACATATTTCATTACAAAAATCATTAAAGTCGATAGTGTATATCATTAAAGTCGATAGTGTATACATTACAAAAATCATTACAAAGAGCAATCATAGATGTGTTTTTGTATGGTTTTTCAATAATGCAAGCATTGGATTCAAATCTAATGATATATCCTTTATCACATAATTGACTAATGCTCAAAAGGTTATGCTTTAAGCCATCAACTAACAATACATCTTCAATAGAAAAGGTATATTTGTTACCTATGGTTCCTTTGCCAATGATTTTACCCTTATTGTTGTCTCCGAAGGTGACATATCCTTCGTCTATGCTAGTGAGCTTAGAGAATTGAGATGGATCTCTAGTCATATGCCTTGAACATCCACTATCAAGGTATCATCTCTTGCTCCTAGCTTGTGATGGTATACGTTTCTACAAAAAAAGAAGATTTTTAGGCACCCATTTGACCTTAGGTGCCTTAAAAATCGATCGGCTTAACTTGTCATTTGGTATGGAGTTCTTTATGATTCCTTTAGGAACCTAAATCTATTTGTGTGGACTATATTTCTTAAATGGACAATAATAAGTTACATGCCCAAATTTGTAATAAAAGTTACATTTGTTTCGGGTGAAACATGCAAAGTAGGGCCTTTAACAAAGGTGGTTGGATTTTGGTGAGAGCTACTCACAAATCTGATTCCACCTTTTCTATAAATGTGATCCTTGTTGGCAAAGATCATGTTCAAGACCTTGCTACCAACCTCAAATTTTTTAAAGGTTTCTTTGAGTAGCAAGTTTTCTTTTCTAAGTGTCTCTACTTTATGACATTTTGTGTAGGGAGCTAAACTATCATCATGCTCAATTTTTAGTCTATCAAAATCGCTAATAAGAGAAGCATGTTTCTTTTTTAAAGAGTTATACTTTTTACTCAAGGTTCTACATTCATCAAATAATTCATGAAATGCACTTAAAAGCTCATCGAAAGATAAATTTGAGTCTAATGAACTTGTTACCTTATCTCCAATAGCTATTAGTATATAGTGAGCAACTTGCTCAGTGTTGGTTGGCTCCTCTTTTTCGGATGAGCTTGAGTCGTTCCATGTTGCTTTCAGAGCATTCTTCTTTTTTGGTTGTCTCTTCTTTGCTTGGGGACATTCTCTCTTATAATGTCCGAGCTTCTTGCATTCGTAGCATACCACTTGTTCTTTCTTAGGTTTAATTTTATTTTTAGTATCATTTTTAAATTTATTTCTTTTTATAAAATTTTTGAACCTTTTTGTTAAGTGTGCCAAGTCTTCATCGAGGTCCTCATCACCTGAAATTTCTTTCAAGTGGTCTTCTTGAGTTCTTAGAGCCATGTTCTTCCTGTTCTTTAGAACGTTATTCTCAAGCTCTTCATGAGCATTATAAGTCATCTCGTAGGTCATTAGTGTAACACCCCTCATTTCTGAATTTTCGTATAAATTTCTGGTGATAATGTAAGCATTTATTTTAAATTGACAAAAGAAATAGAGTATGAATCAGAGGTAACTTATTTGTAAGATTTGGGAGATCTGTTCAAAAAAAAAAAAGAAAGAATCTGAGGACCTATATGTAAACCCTAAGGACCTAATCGTGAATATGATAAAAACAAGGACTAAACTGCAAAATGCACAAAATGACAAATTCCACCGTTTAAGCCTCTCTGCCTTCATTCTTAAGGAAGCAGAGAAGGCAGCTCGTGGGTGATCAAGGAAAGAAAGAAAGAAGAAGAAGATAAAGAAGAAAAAAAAAATTGGGGTTTTTAGGGTTCTTGCTTTAATCTTTTCACTTCGGGTCAAAATTCTCAAAGGCAAGTGTTCTAACCCCATTCTACAGAATTTTTAGTCTCTATTTTTATGTTGATTCAAAATAAATTTAAGGATTTCTATTTAGAAACTGATATGTCTCTCTTTGGACATAGAACCATGGATTTTGAAGTTTTTTCGGTAAACTGACCCCTATACACTGTTTCAGCTATAAGTTTTAGTAAAAAATGTGAATTCAGGCAGGAACTATTTTGTTTGAAATTAGACTCTTATATCTTCCTTTTGAAACTGATTTTGTAGATTTTGGACACCGAATACTTACCCAAACATCTGTTTCAAATGAGCCTATAGACGCTGTAAAACAGGGTTCAAGATTTCTGACCTATCGATACTAAAATGCCTATAACTCCCTGTTGAAAATTCTGATTTATACCAAACTGATTTTATTTGAAACTAGACTTGAAAATCCTTCTTTTGACATATAGTTTGAAAATTTTGGAATTCAATTGCCTACCCTATTATCTGTTGAATCTGACCCTATAAATTCTGCAAAACAGTGATTGTGTTTTTGACCTTGTGTTACCAAATCAAAGGTAACTCCGTGTTGGGAACCCTGTTTCATATGAAATTTGTTCCATCAGAATATAGATTGATATATGGTTCGACCATAGCTTTCTTATGGGTATTGGAGCATAATTGATATTCTGAAGTATTTGTTTGATGTGCCACTGGAATTTTGTCCGAAATCGAGCTTTGGTCGATTTCGCGTATTCTGTTCCGTTCCTTTGGATATTTGAATTCGTCTAACCTTCTTATTGGAATTGAGCTAAATATGATTGCTTGGAATCCCTGTACACTCTTGTTTTGATTTCATTCCAAATCTGAATACATTTGTGAGAGATTTGTTCTTTGTTTCGTATTGTCTCGAAAAGGCACATGCACGTTTTGTTGTTCCGTGTGTGCTTCCGATATATACTACTTATTGTTAAAACTGCCCTCTTGTACTCTGGTGTGTGGGATTGTCTGGACCTTTGCCAGAAATAGTGAAGAGTATGCGCTTATTGCCCGCTCTATGGGATATTCTGGACCTTTGCCAGAAATGGTAAAGGATATGTGCTTAGAGCCTGCGATGCTCTGTCGGCCCCCTCTGACTTCACCTAGACGTGGGTGGATGGAGCTCCCAGACGTGGGAGACTTTTGTCAGGTGGTCATTTAGAAATGGATGAATCACATTCTGACTGAGATCCCACTACACCTTCTATATGTTTGATATGACATCCAGAGTTTTGGTGAGTTGTTTTTGTTCATGCTCTGGATAAGAATGATATGATTGCAACATCAAGGACGACGTTTGAGCTTCTGTACGATATTTGTTTTTGATATGCTCTGAAATGCTTCATTCACTGATGATTTTGCTTCGAAATGTTCCATATGTCGTTGATATGCTTCGGAACATTTTATATGCCATTGATAAGCTCCGATATGTTTCTTTTGTTTCTGATATGCTCCAATCACTCTATGCCCCATCTGTCAGGAACCAAATATGTAAGATTGAAAGGACAATTGTGTTTCTACTCTTAATGATATTATGTCTACGAAATCGTATATTCTGCCTTGTATTTTGAAACTGTATCTCTTTGGAAATTGTACTATTTTGATATGGATATGTTAGCCACTTGCTGAGCTCTTTATGCTCACCCCGTTTGTTGATAAATTTTTCAGGATAGCGTATCGCTTGCTTAAATATTAAGATTGGGCTGAGGTAGTGGAAAGTTTAGAAGATTTTGGGCAGATCTTTGTTAGCATATATGTGTTTGTTGTATAAGCTACTCTGCATCTAATGAAATATGACGATGAATCTAAACCTGTGGATTTTGTGTAAGTTAAAGGATCCCTCATGTATAGGATTTTGGAATGTTAAATTAAATTCATGTAATGATATGAACTTATGGTAATCGTTGATTTGGTGACTGCATAGACTTCCCCACTTGTGAATTTATGTGTGGTTATTATTTTGATGAGTTGAGTTCAGATTGTATGAATTATCGAATGATGTGTGGTACGTTTATGAATTTCACAGGGTTATGAATTTGTAGTCTATAGAGGTGAAATTTTGATCTGAATGTTTTCTTAGTGACCTCAAATGTGTGTTTGGATCCTGGGTTAGTTATGATGAAAATTTTAAATATTATCGATATTTTGGAGGGGCATGACAGAGGTGGTATCAGAGCATGATTTGAGAATTACTAAGAATATCATCTTTTTTTTTTTAGGTTTACTGACTATCATTTAGAGATTGATCAAAGAAAATGTTCTTTTGATGTTTTAGGAAGCGAGCATGACGAGATCATTTGGTTCTCCTTTTTTTTGGTAAGTAAAAGTAAATTGATTATGTGTAAAGTTTCTACAACTAGCTTTATCTATACAAGTCATAGACAAAGCCAAATAACTCGTAGAGTGCGAATGCGATAGTTATGACTACACATGCTGTAGGCTATAACTACCTGTGGGTACATTATTTGGCATCATTCCCAAGATCTTTAGCTAATAGCAAAATTAAATTTGATAAAAATATCTTTTTCTCTTCGGGTGAAGTGCTCGATTTTGAGATCATGCTCCATACAGGATCTTGAGTCTCTAATAATCTCTTTCAAGAGCTGAGCATTGTTTGTGTGTTGACATTCAAAGATTCTATTACATCTCTCCTTCCACATCCACCAAATAGCGCATCTGAAAGTAACCTTTGCCAGTTGTGTAAGAGGCCCCTTTCTTGAGAAACATTGCATAAGGTCGCCTAGTTCTTGGTGCAAGTTTGGTTGCGGCAGTCTATTGAGTTCAAATCGCTGGAGAATCTCCTTCCATATCCATTTTGTATAATCACAAGCAAAATAGAGGTGGTCAACAGTTTCTTCTTGTTGCAAACAAAGGGAGCATCGGTTAACATGAAAGATACCTTTTCTTTTCATATTGTCTATTGTAGGTAGTTTATTGAGAAGGGCCTGCCATGTACATAAGGAGTGTCTTTGTGATCCCGGTCGATCCCATGTCCAACTGCTTGGGACCCACTTATTATTTCTTTGCCTAATTTGATTCCATGCGGATGTGGCACTAAATTTGCCATTGTCATGAGGCCAAATAAGTGTATCTGAAGAGTTGTTCCTGATTAGAATAGCTATGATAGTCGGCCAAAGTGATAACATTTCGGGAGAAATAGGATTAGGGAGACACCAAGTACCGTTAGCAATGAACTCGGAAACCTTCCAATCTTTGGGAGCCCTAAGATCTTTTCGTATTCTGTCGCCATATAATTGAAATATACTCTTCCCATTCACCCAAGGATCGTACCACATATTAGTACTAGTTCCATAAGAGATTGCATACGAAATGTGTTTGATTAGCCAATTCTTTGCCTTTAAAATTCCTTTCCAAGCTGCAGAGTGGTATGTTCTTGTTGAAATTTCCTAGATTGATTCCTTTGAAAGATACCTAGCAGAAACCCATTGTGACCATAAGGAACATTTGTTTTGCAAAAGATCCCACAATTGTTGTACCAGGCATGCTTGATTCCAATCTCTAGTATTTCTCAAGTTTAGCCCCCCTTCATCTTATTTTTCCAAGAAAAAATTCTATTCTTTATTTTTTGCAGGATAGGCTGACAGTGGGTTTTGTGAATGCCTGTGGATATGACCAAATAAGGAACTGGCAGGCTTCCTTCACTAACCCCCAAAGTTTGTGCAATAAAGACCTTATCCTCAACGTAAGGGCTCATATATACTTTACTTTTCGCATGATTTAACTGAAGTCCAGAAACCATACCAAAGTCATTCATAATAGTAGCCAGGTTCTTTACTGAAGTTGGATCATTTAGGAGAAAGATAAGTAAATCATCTGCAAATGTTATATGTGATATATGAATAGAGCCAGCATTGGGTACCTTAATGCTGCCATTTAAGACTGCATGTTCCAACATACAGCTAAGTCCTTCCATCGCAATAGTAAAGAGATACGGAGAGAGTGGATCACCTTGTCGGATGCCATTCGTGCTCCCAAAAAAACCAATAGGTGAGCCATTAAAGAGTATCGAAAACTTTGGAGTTTCCAGGCAAGATTGAATCCAATTAACCCATTGCTGTGGGAAGTTCATATCGAGGAGCATCTTATAGATAAATTTCCTATTAACTGAATCAAAGGCTTTCCGTAAATCAGCTTTAAAACATATTTTTGTCCCTCTTGCTTTTGAATGCAAATCTTTGACCAAGTCATTAGCAAGCAAAATGTTATGATGTATACTTCTCCCTTTGATGAAAGCAGCTTGATTTGGGCTAATGATCTTGTGTATTACCTTTTGCATTCTATTTGCCAATACTTTGGAGATGATCTTGTAAATAA
Organism: Musa acuminata AAA Group; assembly: GCF_036884655.1. Lineage (NCBI taxonomy): Eukaryota > Viridiplantae > Streptophyta > Magnoliopsida > Zingiberales > Musaceae > Musa > Musa acuminata. Next base: position 28,780,075 of record NC_088335.1, on the reverse strand, counting down.
AGTTGCATAATGATATGGGTCGATAGTTCTCTAGTGAATCAGCCCCTGCATTCTTCGGGATTAAAGAAATAAAAGTACAATTCATCTCTCTAAGAATTTGACCTGAAGAGAAAAAATGTTGGCAAGCCTTGATCACATCATTTCCAATAATAGACCAAGCAGTTTGGTAAAATTCAGCTGGAAATCCATCTGGACCTAGGCTTTTGTGCTTTGGTGACTTAAAGACAACACATACAATTTCGTCGTCTGTAATTGGGGCATTGAGGATTGAAATAGCTTCCGAATCAAGTTTTCTAGTCGGCTCCACATGAATGTTATTAGTTTTCCCAGCTTGATTGAGTAAGGAATAAAAAAATTGCTCTGTGTGTGCTTTAACCTCATCTAAATTCTCAATAAGATTATCATCTTTGTCTCTGCATTTGCTGATACGGTTAACAGCCCTTCGAGTAGCAATTGAAGCATAGAAAAATTTAGTATTGGAATCTCCTAGTATAAGCCAATGCTGTCGAGACTTCTGCTTTGCAAAACTTTCCTCCTGTTTTAAGGCTTGCATGAAGTTATTTCTAGCTTCTGTCTCTTTGTAGATAATATTCTCATCATTTGGCTGAAGTTGCAGCTCATGTTGCAATGACATTAGTTCCTTCCTGCAAAATTGAACTGTGGTGGTAATATTGCCAAAGGTATTTGTATTCCACTCCTTTAGTGCTGCTTTACAGGCTTTGAGCTTTTGACATAAGATGTAAGGGGGGGATCCATGCACGTTAACATTCCAAGCAGATCTGATAACATCAAGAAATTGAGGATGAGTACTCCACATGTTAAAGAATCTAAACGGTTTCTTGCCTCTTGGTGTCGCTTTGTCTGCGTGTATATACATTAAAGAATGGTCAGAAAACAAAGGAGCACCATACTCAAGAAGTGAATCTGGGTAAACTGTTAACCATTCATGATTAATCAAACACCTATCAAGTCGAGCCATTATTTTTCTGTTAGCTGCACCTTGATTACTCCAGGAGAGCCAATTACCCACAGATTTCATATCAAACAAAGCTGCAGTGTCAATGTAATCATTAAAACTTTGAAGCTGGCTTTTTGAAAGTTGTCTACCCCCCTCTTTTTCATTTGTGTACCGAACAGTATTAAAGTCTCCAAGAACAATCCAAGGTACATTGAGACAGCCATTTGCAATATTAGTCAGGTCAAACCAAAGAGTATTTCTTTCTTGCATACTATTTGAAGCATATATACCAGTGAAATTGAATTGACAGCCATTCTTTTTGTCCTCTACCTTAAGATGAATGAATTGATCAGTAGTAGAAATAAACCAAGCATTAATAGAGTTAGGATGCCATAAGACCCATATTCTACCAAAAGTTTCATTTGAGTCATTGGTAAACAGTTCTGCGTTCGGCCATATTAAATTCTTTTGAGCTTGAACGCGCGATTGTTTAATTTTCGTTTCTACTAGAATAACAATATCACATGCGGCAGACTTGATTATTCTGTTGAGCTCCCGACATTTCTCCGGCTTATTAAGTCCGCGAACATTCCAACATGTTATCTTCATCAGTAATAAAGAAATGAAAAGGTGGTAAGGTATTCATCTTACGACTTTGGATGGGCTGTACCATCCTTTTTCTTATCCTTCAATTTTGTATTTTTCTCCCGCACAATATCCTTACCTTTTATGGCTTTATTCCTATATTTATCCACTTCATCTACAGCTTGCAGATTTTTAAACTTTAAAATACCTTGAATCATGTGGTCTTGATTGGCAGGGTTTGTTGAAGCACGATAAGATTGTTGCAGCACAATATCCTGGATAGTACTTGTTGGAGTAGCCTGGCTAGAGAGGTTTGTTGGGGCATGAGTTTGTTGAGACAGAATATCCTTGTTGACGATGTTTGTTGTGGCCTGAGTTTGTTGAGGAAGAATATCCTTGCTGGCGAGATTTGTTTGGGCCTGAGTTTGTTGAGTTATTGTGGATGGATCCAATGATATTGGAAGAGATGAAGTTCCTGACTTATGTTTCTCCTGTCCACTAGTACCAAGGAAAACCTCTGTTGTGGAAGGCTCCGACATTATAGGAAGAGATATAGTTTTGGATTTGTCTTTCTGTCCGCGGTGCTGTCCGTGCGAGTCGGAATGCTCAATAGTCTTCGCCACCGTCGGTGCTACTGCCATTAGAGAAGACTCGCTTTGTTGCTGAGGTGCTTGACGTGGTCAATAGACCTTTGTGATTTGTTTTGGAGTTTGCTGACAATCTCCATTTGCATGACCAAAAGATAAGCAATGCTGACATCGTTGTGGCTTCCAGGAATATGAGACATGTACCTTCCGAGTGTTCCCGTCAAGATCACGATAGAAAACCTCATTTGGAAGATCTTCGTCGGAAGAAACCAGTACACATGCTCGTGCAAATGCTAATCTCGTCTGAGCAGCTATTGCTTTATCGATGTAGAGTGGCTGTCCCAGAGTGCTGCATAACTTTGCAATCAAACGTCGACTCCAAAGATGTAGAGGAAGACCTTGAAAGGATACCCATAATGGAATAGACTGTAGGCTATCTAACTCCAAACGGACATCAGGAGACCAGCGTCGTAGAATCATTGGATGGCCGCGAATAGTCCAGAATCCTTCGAGGACCCGTTGTAAATCTTCTTCAGAGTATAGCTTGCAAACAAAGAATCCGTTCTCCAGCATATGAAGATCAAATGACGATATTCCCCATCGAGTTTTGATAAATGATGATAGTGGGAAATAAGATGTTTTGAGACCTACCACATAGCCAACAATCGCCATAGACCATGTCTCAATAAGCTCTGCTGAATCAGCAGTCTCGTATACAGCAATCTTCTTATCAGCCTGAACTTCTGGAGTAAAGAATTCCAAGCTTAGATCCGGACTTCCAACCGGAGCCTTGAAGAGGCTAGTCCAAGGCCTAGGGTCACTGGAAATGAGGGCAGGCTGCCGCGATCTAGAGCGCGACCTACTTCGATGCATCGTATCAACCCTCCCGCCACCGTTGCCAGCCCTAGGGGCCGTCGCTGCCATGTTTGATCCCTCTTCTGGTCGCGGCTATAGAATCGTCTCCATAGGGAAAAGCCACCGTCGTAGTATACCAGATCGCCGATACAGTACTGTCGCCCTAGAGAGATCTGGTCGCCGCTATAGTATCGTCGCCCTTGGGGAGAAGCCGACGCTGCAGGAGATCCGATCACCACTACAGTAAGGGAGATCAAATCGTTGCTATAGTATAGTCGCTCATGGGAGAAAACCAACGCTGCAGGAGTCAGATCGCCCTAGGGAGATCTCGTCGCCGCTACAGTGTCGTCGTCGCTGCTACAGTGTCGTCGCCGCCGCTACAGTACCTCGCCCTTGGAAAACAGTCGACGCTGCAGGAAATCAGATCTCCGCTACAGTGTCATCGCCCGTCGCCCGTGGGAGAAAGCCGATGCTGCAGGAGTCAGATCGCCGCTACAGTGGTCGCCCTAGATCTGGCCGCCGCTACAGTGTCCTTTTGCATCTACTGTTAATCAATTGAGTGGTATCATGCGGACTTTGGAGACTATGGCACAAGTGATGCAACAACAACAACAACCTGTCCAACAAGGAAGTAATGATGGAACAGAGACATCAAACCAGACGGGGTTGGGAATTGGACAGTTTAAGAAGCTTAGTCCTCCCAGCTTTAGTGGTGAGTCTGATCCAATGGTGGCAAAACGATGGATGATGCAGATAGAGAAAATATTTGATGCTTTAAATTACCCTGATGATCGAAAGGTTTTTCTTGCCACCTTTATGCTGGAAGGAGAAGCTGAACACTGGTGGAGAATGATTAAGAGGATGTCTGAAATTAAACATGAGCCAATGACATGAAAGTTATTCCAAGAAAAGTTTAACGATAAATATTTTCCAGATTGTATGAGAGAGCAGAAAGAATTGAAGTTCTTGAATCTTATCCAGGGAAGTATGACGGTTACAAAGTATGAATCTAAATTTACTAAGCTCTCCAGGTTTGCCACACATATGACTGATGATGAATCTAGAAAAGCAAGAAGGTTTGAAAGGGGATTACGGCCAGCAATAAGAAGCCGAATGTCAGTTTTAAAATTACAAACATATGCTGATACGGTAGAAAGAGCTTTGAAAATTGAAAGAGACATGGAGGAAATTCAAGAAATCATTGGCAAGAACAAAAGGGACAAATTTACTGGCAAAAGCAGGAGAAAATGAATATGAAGCTAGTAACAAGAGGTTTAAGACATCTGGATTTGAGAAAGGGAAACCATTGTGGAGGACTCAGTTATGTGCAAAATGTGGATTAAATCATGAAACAAGTCAGTGTTTTCGGGTGACTGGAGCATGTTTTGGTTGTGGAAAGCTAGATCATCAATTAAGAGATTGCCCACTGAAAAGGAAGAAAGAGCCACTGTCTCCTAGACCCTCAGCCCATGCTAGAGTGTACGCTATCATTGAACAAGATTCTAAAGCTTCTAAATTAGTGATGGAAGGTATTCTTCATGTTTCTAAAAGAAATGCAAAAGTTTAGTTTGATCCCGGCTCCAACTTATCATTTGTTTCACAATACTTTGCTTGTCACTTGGATATTCTACCTAAACCCCTGGATTATATGTTTTATGTAACAACTGCTGTTGGAGATTCATTGGCAACAAACTTGGTCTACTCATCTTGTTTGATCTCTATTGGAGACTGCGAACTTCTTGCTGATTTGATTCTCCTAGAGATCCAGGGCTCTGATATTATACTTGGCATGGATTGGTTATCTTCTCATCACGCTAGTATTGATTGTTACAAAAAAATAATTACTTTCTACATACCAGATCAGCCTATATTTTTCTTTGAGGGCATTAGGCATGATTTGCCTCCTTGCTTGATATCAGCACTTCAAGTTTATCGTCTTATGCAGAAAGGTTGTTTTTGTTATATGGTGTGTGTAAAGGAGCATTCAAATCAGGAAACCCACCTAGATGAAATTGTAGTGGGTAAAGAATTCCCTGATGTATTCCCAGATGACTTGCCTGGTTTACCTCTAGATAAAAAGGATGAATTTGCTATTGATCTAGCCTCCCTACAGAATGGCACCACTCGAGCTAGAGGAGTTAAAGAAGCAAATACAAGAATTATTAGATAAGGGTTTCATACGACCCAGTGTATCCCCATGGGGTGCTCCGGTACTATTAGTGAAGAAGAAGGATGGAACATTGAGGCTTTGTATTGATTATAGACAGTTGAATCAGGTGACCATCAAAAACAAGTATCCCATACCTAGAATTGATGATTTGTTTGATCAACTGCAGGGTGCACAAGTATTCTCTAAGATTGACCTGAGGTCAGGTTACTATCAGTTGAAGATCAAGGAGGAGGATATTTCAAAAACAGCTTTCAGAACTCGATATGGTCATTATGAATTCTTGGTGATGCCTTTAGGTTTGACAAATGCCCCTGCAGCTTTTATGGAACTAATGAATAGGATATTTCAACCGCTCTTAGATATCTGTGTAATTGTATTTATTGATGACATATTGGTGCATTCAAAGAGTAATCAGGAGCATGAGGAACTGACACAAGAGTGTCTAATTTACTACAATCAGATTATATGAGCCTTGATTATGATCTAGTGTCTTTTTCAGTCAATAATGATGCCTCATAATCTTTATCTCAGCACACTAAAAATGACAGCTCATCAGCATATTCTCTGCACAAAGTTAAAGCTGTTTCAAGGTGCTTTTCTTCAAGACAAAGGAATGCATTAAAGGAGTTGATTGGCAGCTGTGAACATTTCTTTATTACCAATGAGTGCATTAAAATAGTTGGTTAGAAGCTGTAAACACTTAATTTCGAAATTCCCTATGCATGAAGGGTTGTTTCATGCACTAGTATTTATTTTGGTATTTAGGACTTAGAAAGGACTTTTAGAAAACTGAGGATATTGGCAGAAGCTCTCTTGGAGTGCTCTTTTGAACTCTGTATCTCTTGGATGCGTCCTTGAGTGGTGAGTCTTTCGCTTTCAGTTCTGTATCCTTGTTTATTATCATTAGGGTGGTGATCTTCTGTATCCCTTTTGATTTTTAAACTCGGTGGTGAGCTATATATCGTTTTATCGAAGTTTCTTCAAAAGTGCGTTCCTTGCCTTTTGTGACATTTTCTATCTGAACAACTGTTATATCGGTTTTCTATTGACATCCATTCTGCATTTTTACCCTCCCCGGTATCAGTTTCTTCAAAAGAGGTCATGGCAAGGCGGAATGGAAAAGATGTAGTTGGTGAAGATAGCGACCATGGAGATGACGCTGAGTCGTTGAGGCTGCAGCTACAAAAATTGCTGCGTAGGCTACAAGAAAAGAATGAAATAATCGACGAACTTCAAAGTAGACACAACCAGCATGAAAATAACGCTCGAGAGTTTACTTCAGATGATGAAACACCTCATATTCCAAGGGAGTCAAGAAGATGTCGGAGAAGAAATGAAGTCCAAGACGAGTGGCAGAATAAATATAATCCCATATTTGATATTCCAGAATTTGAAGGGAAAATAAATGTTGATGACTTTATCGATTGGCTTAATACAGTAGAAAGAATCTTCGATTTTCATTAACCACCAGAACAAAAGAAGGTCAAACTTGTGGCACTCAAACTCAGGCGGAATGCATCTTTTTGGTGGGAAAATCTGAAGAAACAAAGAGAACGTGAGGGGAAGAGTAAGATCGTTACATGAGAGAAAATGAAAAGGGAGCTAAAGAAAAAATATTTACCTGATAATTATAGACAAGAGATCTTTCTCAAAATACATGATTTCAAGCAAAAAGATCTTAGTGTGGAGGAGTACACTACAGAATTTGATAATTTGATGTTAAAAGGAGAGCTTGTGGAACCGAAAGAGCAAACAATTGCAAGATACTTAGGAGGTCTGAAGTATGAGATTGCTAAAGTTGTTCAGCTACAGCTATATTGGTCTTTAAATGATGTGAGCAAGCTGGCATTAAAAGTTGAAAAGCAACAGAAGTTTGAAAAGAGTTTTCGGTATGGCTCAAAAGAAGCCTACTATCCAAAGCAAGGTGATATCGAAGGTGCAAGAAAAGGGTGAAGAGTCTACTGGCAATAAAAAAACACCTAACTCTTCTACCCCAAGTGACCGAAAATGCTTCAAAGGTCATGGTTTTGGGCATATTGCTTCGGATTGTCCAAATAGGAGAATTGTAACTTTGGTTGAAGATCATAGTGATGGAGGCGAAGATGAAGCTGACGACGAACCAAAATACGATGATGATGAGGAAGAGATTACTTATGCTGATCATGGTTTGTCTATTGTATTGCAACGTAGTTTACAAGTGTCATATGTGGCCGACGATGAAAGTTGGGTGAGAAAAAATGTGTTTCACACTAAATGCACTTCTCTTAGCAAGGTGTGCTTGGTGATCATCGACAGTGGCAGTTTTGAGAACGTGGTTTCGTTGGAGATGGTGCAGAAGCTGAAGTTGGATACGATCCCTCATCCACATCCATACCAATTATGTTGGTTGCAAAAAGGAAATGATATCAAGGTAACTAAAAGATGTTTAGTTTCATTTTCTATTGGCAAGTATTATAAAGATAAAGTGTGGTGTGATGTTGCCCCTATGGATGCTTGTCATTTACTATTGGGAAGACCTTGGCATTATGATAGAAGAGTGTTGTATGATAGTTATAAATATACTTATTCTTTTAAAGTGAATGAAAAGAAGATTATCTTAGCTCCATTACAACCTTCCGAAATCAGTGCGCCAAAGAAGAAAGTTAGTGCTTTTATTTCTTATAGAGAATGCAGATATGAATTGGACAAGGGTGGTCATGTTTTGGCCCTAATGGTAGTAGAGGAGAACGAACAGCATAAGTAGACACCGAAAATCATGCAACCAATCCTAGAAGAATTTCAAGATGTTATACCGGAAGAGATTCCACATGGCCTTCCACATTTGAGAGACATTCAACATCACATTGATCTTATTCCGGGGGCTGTTCTACCTAATAAGGCTGCGCACAGAATGAGTCCTAAAGAAAATGAAGAGTTCTTCAAAGGCAAGTTGCTGAATTGGTTAAAAAAGGGTTAATCCGGGAGAGCATGAGTCCTTGTGCGGTTCCTGCTTTGTTAGTGCCTAAGAAGGATGGTTCTTGGAGAATGTGCGTGGACAGTCGCACCATCAACAAAATCACAGTGGACTATCGCTTTCCTATTCCAAGGTTAGATGACTTACTTGATCAATTGTATGGTGCTTGTATTTTCTCAAAAATTGATTTGAGGAGTGGCTATCACCAAATAAGAATGAGGCCCGGAGATGAGTGGAAAACAGCGTTTAAAACTAGAGAAGGCTTATATGAATGGTTGGTTATGCCATTTGGACTATCTAATGCTCCTAGCACATTCATGAGATTTATGAATCACATACTTAAGCCATGCATTGGAATATTTGTTATAGTTTATTTTGACGATATATTGGTGTATAGCAAGAGTGAAGATGAGCATATGAGTCATCTGAAAGAAATCTTTCTTATTTTGAGGCAGCAAAAACTTTATGCTAATCTAAAGAAATGTGATTTCTTTACTTCTAGTGTGGTGTTTTTGGGGTATGTTGTTTCAAAAGATGGAATCATGATGGATCAAAGTAAGGTTGAAGCTATTCTCAATTGGCCAACACCTGTTTCATTACATGATGTGAGGAGTTTCCATGGCTTAACATCTTTTTATAGAAGATTCATCAAGAGTTTCAGCTCTATTGTGGCTCCAATCACCGAATGTCTGAAATGTGACAAATTCAAATGGACTAGTGAGGCTAACGATGCTTTTGAGCTTTTGAAAAGAAAGGTTACTGAGGCTCCTATCTTAGTTCTACCAAATTTTGATAATGTGTTTGAAGTTGAATGTGATGCATCTAATGTGGGAATTGGTGTTGTTTTGAGTCAAGACGGAAGGCCCATTGCATTTTTTAGTGAAAAGCTGAATGATACAAGAAAGAAATACTCTACTTATGATAAGGAGTTTTATGCGATTTATCGAGCTTTGTCTCATTGGAGTCAATATCTTCTTGCCAAGCCATTTGTTCTATATTCTGATCACGAGGCATTAATGTTCATTAATCATCAGCACAAGCTAAATAAGAGGCATGCAGCTTGGGTGGAGTTCTTACAATCTTACAACTTTACAATCAAGCACAAATCTGGTGTTCAAAATTTAGTTGCTGACGCACATTGAGCAGAAAGCATTCTTTATTATCAGCAATGGAAGTCAAAGTGGTTGGATTTGAAACATTCAAAGATATATATGAGAATGATGTGGATTTTGGCTCGATATGGCAGAATTACAATTCAGGTTCCTTTCAACAATTTTCGATCTTTGATGGTTTTCTTTTTCGAGCTAATGCTTTATGTGTTCCGACTTGTTCTTTGAGACAAGTAATTTTAGCTGAAGCTCATGGTGGTGTTTTGGGAGGACATTTCGGTAGGGACAAGACTCTAGCTCTTGTTCAATCAAATTTCTACTGGCCTAAAAATGTTCAGAGATGTAGATAGACATGTGAAGCAATGCCGATTATGTCATTTGGCAAAAATAAAAAGTCAAAATTCTGGGTTGTACACTTCATTGCCAGTGCCAAATGCTCCATGGGAGGATGTGAGTCTTGATTTCGTTTTGGGACTGCCAAGAACTCAAAGGAACAAGGATTCTATCATGGTTGTTGTTGACAGATTTTCAAAAATGTCTCACTTTGTTCCATGCAATAAATCAAATGATGCATCTCATATTACTGATTTATATTTTAATGAGATTGTTAAATTGTATGGTATTCCAAGAACTATGGTGTCTGATCGAGATTCAAAATTTGTTAGTCATTTTTGGAGAACTCTTTGGAGGAAGCTGGGTACTTCTTTGAATCTCAGCAGCTCGCATCATCCACAAACTGATGGGCAAACTGAGGTAACAAACCGAAGCTTGGGAAATTTGCTTAGAAGCTATGTTGGCAAGAATATTAAGCAATGGGATGTCATTCTTCCACAAATTGAGTTTGCTTACAATCGTTCTATGCATCATAGTATTGGTAAGAGTCCTTTTGAGGTAGTTTATGGTGCTAATCCTGCTGGTTCTTTGGACTTAATCCCTCACTCTATAACAAAGCAATTTAGTGGAGATGCTGATGAAAGAGCTAAGCAGATAAAGAAGCTGCATGAGGGTGTGAAAGCAACCATTGAGAAGCAAAATGAGAGGTACATGCATGCTGCCAACAAACACAGAAAACATGTGGAGTTTAATGCAGGTGATTTGGTCTGGATTCATCTAAGGAAGGAGAGGTTTCCACCGGGCAAATTTGAAAAATTGAAACCAAAGGCTGATGGTCCATTCAAGGTGCTTAAGAGAATTGACAGAAATGCTTATGAGATAGAGCTACCTGAAGATTTCGGAGTACTTCCAACATTTAATGTGGCTGATTTGAGTCCTTTTTATAATCATGTTGATGAATCAAACGAAGACTTGAGGACAAGTCTCATTCAACTGGGGGAGATTGACACAGGAGTGTCTAATTTACTACAATCAGATTATATGAGCCTTGATTATGATCTAGTGTCTTTTTTAGTCAATAATGATGCCTCATAATCTTTATCTCAGCACACTAAAAATGACAGCTCATCAGCATATTCTCTGCACAAAGTTAAAGCTGTTTCAAGGTGCTTTTCTTCAAGATAAAGGAATGAATTAAAAGAGTTGGTTGGCAGCTGTGAACATTTCTTCATTACCAATGAGTGCATTAAAATAGTTGGTTAGAAGCTGTAAACACTTAATTTCAAAATTCCCTATGCATGAAGGGTTGTTTCATGTACTAGTATTTATTTTGGTGTTTAGGACTTAGAAAGGATTTTTAGAAAACTAAGGATATTGGCAGAAGCTCTCTTGGAGTGCTCTTTTGAACTCTGTATCTCTTGGATGCGTCCTTGAGTGGTGAGTCTTTCGCTTTCAGTTCTGTATCCTTGTTTATTATCATTAGGGTGGTGATCTTCTGTATCCCTTTTGATTTTTAAACTCGATGGTGAGCTATATATCGTTTTATCGAAGTTTCTTAAAAAGGGCGTTCCTTGCCTTTTGTGACATTTTCTATCTGAACAACTGTTATATCGGTTTTCTATTGACATCCATTCTGCATTTTTACCCTCCCCGGTATCAGTTTGGTATCAGAGCTAAAGGCTAGAGGTCATAGCAAAGCGGAATGAAAAATATGTAGTTGGTGAAGGTAGCGACCATGGAGATGACGCTGAGTCGTTGAGGCAGCAGCTACAAAAATTGCTGCGTAGCCTACAAGAAAAGAATGAAATAATCGACGAACTTCAAAGTAGACACAACCAGCATGAAAATAACGCTCGACAGTTTATTTCTGATGATGAAACACCTCATCTTCCAAGGGAGTCAAGAAGATGTCGGAGAAGAAATGAAGTCCAAGACGAGTGGCAGAATAAATATAATCCCAGATTTGATATTCCAGAATTTGAAGGGAAAATAAATGTTGATGACTTTATCGATTGGCTTAATACAGTAGAAAGAATCTTCGATTTTCATTAACCACCAGAACAAAAGAAGGTCAAACTTGTGGCACTCAAACTCAGGCGGAATACATCTTTTTGGTGGGAAAAATCTGAAGAAACAAAGAGAACGTGAGGGGAAGAGTAAGATCGTTACATGGGAGAAAATGAAAAGGGAGCTAAAGAAAAAATATTTACCTGATAATTATAGACAAGAGATCTTTCTCAAAATACATGATTTCAAGCAAAAAAATCTTAGTGTGGAGGAGTACACTGCAGAATTTGATAATTTGATGTTAAAAGGAGAGCTTGTGGAACCGGAAGAGCAAACAATTGCAAGATACTTAGGAGGTCTGAAGTATGAGATTGCTAAAGTTGTTCAGCTACAGCCATATTGGTCTTTAAATGATGTGAGCAAGCTGGCATTAAAAGTTGAAAAGCAACAGAAGTTTGAAAAGAGTTTTCGGTATGGCTCAAAAGAAGGCTACACGAAAGGAGGAAGTTCCAAGCCTACTATCCAAAGCAAGGTGATATCAAAGGTGCAAGAAAAGGGTGAAGAGTCTACTGGCAATAAAAAAACACCTAACTCTTCTACCCCAAGTGGCCGAAAATGCTTCAAATGTCATGGTTTTGGGCATATTGCTTCGGATTGTCCAAATAGGAGTATTGTAACTTTGGTTGAAGATCATAGTGATGGAGGCGAAGATGAAGCTGACGACGAACCAAAATACGATGATGATGAGGAAGAGATTACTTATGCTGATCATGGTTTGTCTATTGTATTGCAACGTAGTTTACAAGTGTCATATGTGGCCGACGATGAAAGTTGGGTGAGAAAAAATGTGTTTCACACTAAATGCACTTCTCTTGGCAAGGTGTGCTTGGTGATCATCGACAGTGGCAGTTTTGAGAACGTGGTTTCGTTGGAGATGGTGCAGAAGCTGAAGTTGGATACGATCTCTCATCCACATCCATACCAATTATGTTGGTTGCAAAAAGGAAATGACATCAAGGTAACTAAAAGATGTTTAGTTTCATTTTCTATTGGCAAGTATTATAAAGATAAAGTGTGGTGTGATGTTGCCCCTATGGATGCTTGTCATTTACTATTGGGAAGACCTTGGCATTATGATAAAAGAGTGTTGTATGATAGTTATAAACATACTTATTCTTTTAAAGTGAATGAAAAGAAGATTATCTTAGCTCCATTACAACCTTCCGAAATTAGTGCGCCAAAGAAGGAAGTTAGTGCTTTTATTTCTTATAGAGAATGCAGATATGAATTGGACAAGGGTGGTCATGTTTTGGCCCTAATGGTAGTAGAGGAGAACGAACAGCATAAGGAGACACCGAAAATCATGCAACCAATCCTACAAGAATTTCATGATGTTATACCGGAAGAGATTCCACATGGCCTTCCACCTTTGAGAGACATTCAACATCACATTGATCTTATTCCGGGGGCTGTTCTACCTAATAAGGCTGCGTACAGAATGAGTCCTAAAGAACATGAAGAACTTCAAAGGCAAGTTGATGAATTGGTTAAAAAAGGGTTAATCCGGGAGAGCATGAGTCCTTGTGCGGTTCCTGCTTTGTTAGTGCCTAAGAAAGATGGTTCTTGGAGAATGTGCGTGGACAGTCACACCATCAACAAAATCACAGTGGACTATCGCTTTCCTATTCCAAGGTTAGATGACTTACTTGATCAATTGTGTGGTGCTTGTATTTTCTCAAAAATTGATTTGAGGAGTGGCTATCACCAAATAAGAATGAGGCCCGGAGATGAGTGGAAAACAGCGTTTAAAACTAGAGAAGGCTTATATGAATTGTTGGTTATGCTATTTGGACTATCTAATGCTCCTAGCACATTCATGAGATTTATGAATCACATACTTAAGCCATGCATTGGAATATTTGTTGTAGTTTATTTTGACGATATATTGGTGTATAGCAAGAGTGAAGATGAGCATATGAGTCATCTGAAAAAAATCTTTCTTATTTTGAGGCAGCAAAAACTTTATGCTAATCTAAAGAAATGTGATTTCTTTACTTCTAGTGTGGTGTTTTTGGGGTATGTTGTTTCAAAAGATGGAATCATGATGGATCAAAGTAAGGTTGAAGCTATTCTCAATTGGCCAACACCTGCTTCATTACATGATGTGAGGAGTTTCCATGGCTTAACATCTTTTTATAGAAGATTCATCAAGAGTTTCAGCTCTATTGTGGCTCCAATCACCGAATGTCTGAAATGTGACAAATTCAAATGGACTAGTGAGGCTAACGATGCTTTTGAGCTTTTGAAAAGAAAGGTTACTGAGGCTCCTATCTTAGTTCTACCAAATTTTGATAATGTGTTTGAAGTTGAATGTGATGCATCTAATGTGGGAATTGGTGCTGTTTTGAGTCAAGACGGAAGGCCCATTGCATTTTTTAGTGAAAAGCTGAATGATACAAGAAAGAAATACTCTACTTATGATAAGGAGTTTTATGCAATTTATCGAGCTTTGTCTCATTGGAGTCAATATCTTCTCGCTAAGCCATTTGTTCTATATTTTGATCACGAGACATTAAAGTTCATTAATCATCAGCACAAGCTAAACAAGAGGCATGCAGCTTGGGTGGAGTTCTTACAATCTTACAACTTTACAATCAAGCACAAATCTGGTGTTCAAAATATAGTTGCTGACGCACATTGAGCAGAAAGCATTCTTTATTATCAGCAATGGAAGTCAAAGTGGTTGGATTTTAAACATTCAAAGATCTATATGAGAATGATGTGGATTTTGGCTCGATATGGCAGAATTGCAAATCAGGTTCCTTTCAACAATTTTCGATCTTTGATGGTTTTTTTTTTCGAGCTAATACTTTATGTGTTCCGACTTGTTCTTTGAGACAAGTAATTTTAGCTGAAGCTCATGGTGGTGTTTTGGGAGGATATTTCGGTAGGGACAAGACTCTAGCTCTTGTTCAATCAAATTTCTACTGGCCTAAAAATGTTCAGAGATGTGGATAGACATGTGAAGCAATGCCGATTATGTCATTTGGCAAAAATAAGAAGTCAAAATTCTGGGTTGTACACTCCATTGCCAGTGCCAAATGCTCCATGGGAGGATGTGAGTCTTGATTTCGTTTTGGGACTGCCAAGAACTCAAAGGAACAAGGATTCTATCATGGTTGTTGTTGACAGATTTTCAAAAATGTCTCACTTTGTTCCATGCAATAAATCAAATGATGCATCTCATATTGCTGATTTATATTTTAAGGAGATTGTTAAATTGCATGGTATTCCAAGAACTATGGTGTCTGATCGAGATTCAAAATTTGTTAGTCATTTTTGGAGAACTCTTTGGAGGAAGCTGGGTACTTCTTTGAATCTCAGCAGCTCGCATCATCCACAAACTGATGGGCAAACTGAGGTAACAAACCGAAGCTTGGGAAATTTGCTTAGAAGCTATGTTGGCAAGAATATTAAGCAATGGGATGTCATTCTTCCACAAATTGAGTTTGCTTACAATCGTTCTATGCATCATAGTATTGGTAAGAGTCCTTTTGAGGTAGTTTATGGTGCTAATCCTGCTGGTTCTTTGGACTTAATCCCTCACTCTATAACAAAGCAATTTAGTGGAGATGCTGATGAAAGAGCTAAGCAGATAAAGAAGCTGCATGAGGGTGTGAAAGCAACCATTGAGAAGCAAAATGAGAGGTACATGCATGCTGCCAACAAACACAAAAAACATGTGGAGTTTAATGCAGGTGATTTGGTCTGGATTCATCTAAGGAAGGAGAGGTTTCCACCGGGCAAATTTGGAAAATTGAAACCAAAGGCTGATGGTCCATTCAAGGTGCTTAAGAGAATTGGCAGAAATGCTTATGAGATAGAGCTACCTGAAGATTACGGAGTATCTCCAACATTTAATGTGGCTAATTTGAGTCCTTTTTATAATCATGTTGATGAATCAAACGAAGACTTGAGGACAAGTCTCATTCAACTGGGGGAGATTGACACAGGAGTGTCTAATTTACTACAATCAGATTATATGAGCCTTGATTATGATCTAGTGTCTTTTTCAGTCAATAATGATGCCTCATAATCTTTATCTCAGCACACTAAAAATGAC
Source organism: Musa acuminata AAA Group (assembly GCF_036884655.1). NCBI lineage: Eukaryota > Viridiplantae > Streptophyta > Magnoliopsida > Zingiberales > Musaceae > Musa > Musa acuminata. The sequence goes on along the minus strand of NC_088335.1, from coordinate 28,764,395 downwards.
AGCTCATCAGCATATTCTCTGCACAAAGTTAAAGCTGTTTCAAGGTGCTTTTCTTCAAGACAAAGGAATGCATTAAAGGAGTTGGTTGGCGGCTGTGAACATTTCTTCATTACCAATGAGTGCATTAAAATAGTTGGTTAGAAGCTGTAAACACTTAATTTCGAAATTCCCTATGCATGAAGGGTTGTTTCATGCACTAGTATTTATTTTGGTGTTTAGGACTTAGAAAGGACTTTTAGAAAACTGAGGATATTGGCAGAAGCTCTCTTGGAGTGCTCTTTTGAACTCTGTATCTCTTGGATGCGTCCTTGAGTGGTGAGTCTTTCGCTTTCAGTTCTGTATCCTTGTTTATTATCATTAGGGTGGTGATCTTCTGTATCCCTTTTGATTTTTAAACTCGGTGGTGAGCTATATATCGTTTTATCGAAGTTTCTTCAAAAGTGCGTTCCTTGCCTTTTGTGACATTTTCTATCTGAACAACTGTTATATCGGTTTTCTATTGACATCCATTCTGCATTTTTACCCTCCCCGGTATCAGTTTGGTATCAGAGCTAAAGGCTAGAGGTCATGGCAAGGCGGAATGGAAAAGATGTAGTTGGTGAAGGTAGCGACCATGGAGATGACGCTGAGTCGTTGAGGCTGCAGCTACAAAAATTACTGCGTAGCCTACAAGAAAAGAATGAAATAATCGACGAACTTCAAAGTAGACACAACCAGCATGAAAATGACGCTCGACAGTTTACTTCTGATGATGAAACACCTCATCTTCCAAGGGAGTCAAGAAGATGTCGGAGAAGAAATGAAGTACAAGACGAGTGGCAGAATAAATATAATCCCAGATTTGATATTCCAGAATTTGAAGGGAAAATAAATGTTGATGACTTTATCGATTAGCTTAATACAGTAGAAAGAATCTTCGAATTTCATGAACCACCAGAACAAAAGAAGGTCAAACTTGTGGCACTCAAACTCAGGCGGAATGCATCTTTTTGGTGGGAAAATCTGAAGAAACAAAGAGAACGTGAGGGGAAGAGTAAGATCGTTACATGGGAGAAAATGAAAAGGGAGCTAAGGAAAAAATATTTACCTGATAATTATAGACAAGAGATCTTTCTCAAAATACATGATTTCAAGCAAAAAGATCTTAGTGTGGAGGAGTACACTGCAGAATTTGATAATTTGATGTTAAAAGGAGAGCTTGTGGAACCGGAAGAGCAAACAATTGCAAGATACTTAGGAGGTCTGAAGTATGAGATTGCTAAAGTTGTTCAGCTACAGCCATATTGGTCTTTAAATGATGTGAGCAAGCTGGCATTAAAAGTTAAAAAGCAACAGAAGTTTGAAAAGAGTTTTCGGTATGGCTCAAAAGAAGGCTACACGAAAGGAGGAAGTTCCAAGCCTACTATCCAAAGCAAGGTGATATCAAAGGTGCAAGAAAAGGGTGAAGAGTCTACTGGCAACTTGTGTTCCAACTTGTTCCAAGCCTACTATCCAAAGCTGGCATTTTCTTTTTCGAGCTAATGCTTTATGTGTTCCAACTTGTTCTTTGAGACTAGTAATTCTAGCTGAAGCTCATGGTGGTGTTTTGGGAGGACATTTCGGTAACGACAAGACTCTAGCTCTTGTTCAATCAAATTTCTACTGGCCTAAAATATTCAGAGATGTGGATAGACATGTGAAGCAATGCCGAATGTGTCATTCAGCAAAAACAAGAAGTCAAAATTCTAGTTTGTACACTCCCTTGCCAGTGCCAAATGCTCCATGGGAGGATGTGAGTCTTGATTTCGTTTTGAGACTGCCAAGAACTCAAAGGAACAAGGATTCTATCATGGTTGTTGTTGATAGATTTTCAAAAATGTCTCACTTTGTTCCATGCAATAAATCAAATGATGCATCTCATATTGCTGATTTATATTTTAAGGAGATTGTTAAATTGCATGGTATTCCAAGAACTATGGTGTCTGATCGAGATTCAAAATTTGTTAGTCATTTTTGGAGAACTCTTTGGAGGAAGCTGGGTACTTCTTTGAATCTCAGCAGCTCGCATCATCCACAAACTGATGGGCAAACTGAGGTAACAAACCGAAGCTTGGGAAATTTGCTTAGAAGCTATGTTGGCAAGAATATTAAGCAATGGGATGTCATTCTTCCACAAATTGAGTTTGCTTACAATCGTTCTATGCATCATAGTATTGGTAAGAGTCCTTTTGAGGTAGTTTATGGTGCTAATCCTACTGGTGACCAGATCTAGGGCGATGGTACTGTTACAGCGATGCTGTAGCGACGGCGACACTGTAGCGGCAACCAGATCTAGGGCGACGGTACTGTTGCGGCGACGAAACTGTAGCGGCGACCAGATCTAGGGCGATGCTGTAGCGGCGGCCAGATCTCTCTAGGGCGATCTGACTCCTATAGCATCGGCTTTCTCCCACGGGCGACGGGCGATGATACTGTAGCGGCGATCTGATTTCCTACAGCGTCGGCTGTTTCCCAAGGGCGACGGTACTGTAGCGGCAACGACGACACTATAGCAGCGACGTGGTGATCGGATCTCCTGCAGCGTCGGCTTCTCCCCAAGGGCGACGATACTATAGCGGCGACCAGATCCCCCTAGGGCGATAGTACTATATCGACGATCTGATATACTACGATGGTGGCTTTTCCCTATGGAGACGATTCTATAGCCGCGACTAGAAGAGGGATCAAACATGGCAGCGACGGCCCCTAGGGCTAGCGACGGTGGTGGGAGGGTTGATACGATGGTAAGACTCCCTACCGTTACCCCTCAATTGGCTCCTCCTCCATATCCTCTCCAGAGAGAAACTCCTTCGACGAAACAGCATCGAAGTAGGTCGCGCTCTAGATCGCGGCAGCCTGCCCTCATTTCCAGTGACCCTAGGCCTTGGACTAGCCTCTTCAAGGCTCCGGTTGGAAGTCCGGATCTAAGCTTGGAATTCTTTACTCCAGAAGTTCAGGCTGATAAGAAGATTGCTGTATACGAGACTGCTGATTCAGCAGAGCTTATTGAGACCATGGTCTATGGCGATTGTTGGCTATGTGGTAGGTCTCAAAACATCTTATTTCCCACTATCATCATTTATCAAAATTCGATGGGGAATATCATCATTTGATCTTCATATGCTGGAGAATGGATTCTTTGTTTGCAAGCTATACTCTGAAGAAGATTTACAACGGGTCCTCGAAGGATTCTGGACTATTCGCGGCCATCCAATGATTCTACGACGTTGGTCTCCTGATGTCCGTTTGGAGTTAGATAGCCTACAGTCTATTCCATTATGGGTATCCTTTCAAGGTCTTCCTCTACATCTTTGGAGTCGACGTTTTATTGCAAAGTTATGCAGCACTCTGGGACAGCCACTCTACATCGACAAAGCAACAGCTGCTCAGACGAGATTAGCATTTGCACGAGCATGTGTACTGGTTTCTTCCGACGAATATCTTCCAAATGAGGTTTTCTATCGTGATCTTGACGGGAACACTCGGAAGGTACATGTCTCATATTCCTGGAAGCCACAACGATGTCAGCATTGCTTATCTTTTGGTCATGCAAATGGAGCTTGTCAGCAAACTCCAAAATAAATCACAAAGGTCTATCGACCACGTCAAGCACCTCAGCAACAAAGCGAGTCTTCTCTAATGGCAGTAGCACCGATGGTGGCGAAGACTATTGAGCATTCCGACTCGCAAGGACAGCATCGCGGACAGAAGGACAAATCCAAAACTATATCTCTTCCTATAATGTCGGAACCTTCCACAACAGAGGTTTCCCTTGGTACTAGTGGACAAGAGAAACATAAGTCAGGAACTTCATCTCTTCCAATATCATTGGATCCGTCCACAATTACTCAACAAACTCAGGCCCAAACAAATCCCGCCAGCAAGGATATTCTTCCTCAACAAACTCAGGGCACAACAAACATCGTCAACAAGGATATTCTGTCTCAACAAACTCATGCCCCAACAAACCTCTCTAGCCAGGCTACTCCAACAAGTACTATCCAGGATATTGTGCTGCAACAATCTTATCGTGCTTCAACAAACCCTACCAATCAAGACCACATGATTCAAGGTATTTTAAAGTTTAAAAATCTGCAAGCTGTAGATGAAGTGGATAAATATAGGAATAAAGCCATAAAAGGTAAGGATATTGTGCGGGAGGAAAATACAAAACCGAAGGATAAGAAAAAGGATAGTACAGCCCATCCAAAGTCGTAAGATGAATACCTTACCACCTTTTCATTTCTTTATTACTGATGAAGATAACATGTTGGAATGTTCGCGGACTTAATAAGCCGGAGAAATGTCGGGAGCTCAACATGGTATAGAAATGTCCGGTGCGATCGTACCAGCATGTGATATTGTTATTCTAGTAGAAACGAAAATTAAACAATCGCGCGTTCAAGCTCAAAAGAATTTAATATGGCCGGACGCAGAACTGTTTACCAATGACTCAAATGAAACTTTTGGTAGAATATGGGTCTTATGGCATCCTAACTCTATTAATGCTTGGTTTATTTCTGCTACTGATCAATTCATTCATCTTAAGGTAGAGGACAAAAAGAATGGCTGTCAATTCAATTTCACTGGTATATATGCTTCAAATAGTATGCAAGAAAGAAATACTCTTTGGTTTGACCTGACTAATATTGCAAATGGCTGTCTCAATGTACCTTGGATTGTTCTTGGAGACTTTAATACTGTTCGATACACAAATGAAAAAGAGGGGGGTAGACAACTTTCAGAAAGCCAGCTTCAAAGTTTTAGTGATTACATTGACACTGCAGCTTTGTTTGATATGAAATCTGTGGGTAATTGGCTCTCCTGGAGTAATCAAGGTGCAGCTAACAGAAAAATAATGGCTCGACTTGATAGGTGTTTGATTAATCATGAATGGTTAACAGTTTACCCAGATTCACTTCTTGAGTATGGTGCTCTTTTGTTTTCTGACCATTCTTTAATGTATATACACGCAGACAAAGCGACACCAAGAGGCAAGAAACCGTTTAGATTCTTTAACATATGGAGTACTCATCCTCAATTTCTTGATGTTATCAGATCTGCTTGGAATGTTAACGTGCATGGATCCCCCCCTTACATCTTATGTCAAAAGCTCAAAGCCTATAAAGCAGCACTAAAGCAGCACTAACGTGCATGGATCCCCCCCTTACACCTTTGGCAATATTGCCACCACAATTCAATTTTGTAGGAAGAAACTAATGTCATTGCAACATGAGCTGCAACTTCAGCCAAATGATGAGAATATTATCTACAAAGAGACAGAAGCTAGAAATAACTTCATGAAAGCCTTAAAACAGGAGGAAAGTTTTGCAAAGCAGAAGTCTCGACAGCATTGGCTTACACTAGGAGATTCCAATACTAAATTTTTCTATGCTTCAATTGCTACTCGAAGGGCTGTTAACCGTATCAGCAAATGCAGAGACAAAGATGATAATCTTATTGAGAATTTAGATGAGGTTAAAGCACTTACAGAGCAATTTTTTTATTCCTTACTCAATCAAGCTGGGAAAACTAATAACATTCATGTGGAGCCGACTAGAAAACTTGATTCGGAAGCTATTTCAATCCTCAATGCCCCAATTACAGACGACGAAATTGTATGTGTTGTCTTTAAGTCACCAAAGCATAAAAGCCTAGGTCCAGATGGATTTCCAGCTGAATTTTACCAAACTGCTTGGTCTATTATTGGAAATGATGTGATCAAGGCTTGCCAACATTTTTTCTCTTCAGGTCAAATTCTTAGAGAGATGAATTGTACTTTTATTTCTTTAATCCCGAAGAATGCAGGGGCTGATTCACTAGAGAACTATCGACCCATATCATTATGCAACTTTATTTACAAGATCATCTCCAAAGTATTGGCAAATAGAATGCAAAAGGTAATACACAAGATCATTAGCCCAAATCAAGCTGCTTTCATCAAAGGGAGAAGTATACATCATAACATTTTGCTTGCTAATGACTTGGTCAAAGATTTGCATTCAAAAGCAAGAGGGACAAAAATATGTTTTAAAGCTGATTTACGGAAAGCCTTTGATTCAGTTAATAGGAAATTTATCTATAAGATGCTCCTCGATATGAACTTCCCACAGCAATGGGTTAATTGGATTCAATCTTGCCTGGAAACTCCAAAGTTTTCGATACTTTTTAATGGCTCACCTATTGGTTTTTTTGGGAGCACGAATGGCATCCGACAAGGTGATCCACTCTCTCCGTATCTCTTTACTATTGCGATGGAAGGACTTAGCTGTATGTTGGAACATGCAGTCTTAAATGGCAGCATTAAGGTACCCAATGCTGGCTCTATTCATATATCACATATAACATTTGCAGATGATTTACTTATCTTTCTCCTAAATGATTCAACTTCAGTAAAGAACCTGGCTACTATTATGAATGACTTTGGTATGGTTTCTGGACTTCAGTTAAATCATGCGAAAAGTAAAGTATATATGAGCCCTTACGTTGAGGATAAGGTCTTTATTGCACAAACTTTGGGGGTTAGTGAGGGAAGCCTGCCAGTTCCTTATTTGGGTCTCCCGCTCATATCCACAGGCATTCACAAAACCCACTATCAGCCTATCCTGCAAAAAATAAAGAATAGAATTTCTTCTTGAAAAAATAGGCTTCTATCAAAAGCAGGACGACTCAAACTCATCCGTTCTGTATTGCACTCCTACTCTATATATTGGTGTAATGCATTTCTTTTGCTTGCTGGACTTCTCCAAGATATTGAACGGTTATTAATGAACTTCTTCTGGAATGACACAAATGATAAGGCAATGCATATGGTAAATTGGGATAGCATTTGCAAACCGAAAGATGAAGGGGGGCTAAACTTGAGAAATACTAGAGATTGGAATCAAGCATGCCTGGTACAACAATTGTGGGATCTTTTGCAAAACAAATGTTTCTTATGGTCACAATGGGTTTCTGCTAGGTATCTTTCAAAGGAATCAATCTGGGAAATTTCAACAAGAACATACCACTCTGCAGCTTGGAAAGGAATTTTAAAGGCAAGGAATTGGCTAATCAAACACATTTCGTATGCAATCTCTTCTGGAACTAGTACTAATATGTGGTACGATCCTTGGGTGAATGGGAAGAGTATATTTCAATTATATGGCGACAGAATATGAAAAGATCTTGGGGCTCCCAAAGATTGGAAGGTTTCCGAGTTCATTGCTAACGGTACCTGGTGTCTCCCTAATCCTATTTCTCCCGAAATGTTATCACTTTGGCCGACTATCATAGCTATTCCAATCAGAAACAACTCTTCAGATACACTTATTTGGCCTCATGACAATGGCAAATTTAGTGCCACATCCGCATGGAATCAAATTAGACAAAGAAATAACAAGTGGGTCCCAAGCAGTTGGACATGGGATCGACCGGGATCATAAAGACACTCCTTATGTACATGACAGACCCTTCTCAATAAACTACCTACAATAGATAATATGAAAAGAAGAGGTATCTATCATGTTAACCGATGCTCCCTTTGTTTGCAACAAGAAGAAACTGTTGACCACCTCTATTTTGCTTGTGATTATACAAAATGGATATGGAAGGAGATTCTCCAGCGATTTGAACTCAATAGACTGCCGCAACCAAACTTGCACCAAGAACTAGGCGACCTTATGCAATGTTTCTCAAGAAAAGGGCCTCTTACACAACTGGCAAAGGTTACTTTCAGATGCGCTATTTGGTGGATGTGGAAGGAGAGATGTAATAGAATCTTTGAATGTCAACACACAAACAATACTCAGCTCTTGAAAGAGATTATTAGAGACTCAAGATCCTGTATGAAGCATGATCTCAAAACCGAGCAATTCACCCGAAGAGAAACAGATATTTTTATCAAATTTAATTTTGCTATTAGCTAAAGATCTTAGGAATGATGCCAAATAATGTACCCACAGGTAGTTATAGTCTACAGCATGTGTAGTCATAACTATCGCATTCGCACTCTACGAGTTACTTGGCTTTGTCTATGACTTGTATAGATAAAGCTATTTGTAGAAACTTTACACATAATCAATTTACTTTTACTTACCAAAAAAAAAATAAGAAATTTCATTCAAAAAAGATTGCAAATAGATGGGTTAAGGCAACGATATGCAGCTGAAATTTTCTGCAGCATAGATTTTCAAGTGCAGCAGATTGGACATAAAAGATCAGTAGTTTATATTGAGAATTTTTTGATGAAACTAAAAGGAAATCCACTGTTAGGAAGTGTCAAAGATGTCATAAAAATTTCGTAGAAATTTGGATAGAAAAAACATAGTTGCAAGATCAAACAGATGGTGCTATGCGGCTTGAATTCTGCAATTCAAGTGCAGCAGATTGGACATAAAAGATCAGTAGTTTATATTGAGAATATTTTTATGAAACCAAAGGGAAATCCACTGTTAGGAAGTGTCAAATATGTAATAAAAATTTCGTAGAAATTTGGATAGAAAAAACATAGTAGCAAGATCAAACAGATGGTGCTATGCGGCTGGAATTCTGCAATGTATCTTTCGACGTAGAGATGAAAACTTTGTGACGAAAAGTTTATGCAGCAATATAGGAAATTTTTTTTTTTTTTGGATTTTCGAATAAGGATAACTAAATTGCAGCAGCAGTAAGGTAGGAAACCAGAACCTGTTGCAATTCATGGGGAGATCAAAGGATGATCCGCAGTGGTGGAGATGATAGCGGAATTCGGTGACGATCTTTTAAGCAATTGTGGGAATTGCTTTGGGCGGTTGTGGAGGGTTGATGGATGGCTGTGGAAGGGCAGCGAGACGCCAAGAACGCTGCTCTGATACCAGGTGTTAGAACCCTTACAGATTCTAAACTTGGGGTTGATCTCTTTAGGGGATCGGCCTCCTTGGAACTCTATAGGGGTTCCTCCCTCCAAGTTACTGCTCAAAGGCTGCAGAAAAGATTCATCTATTGCTTATCAAAAGAGAAGGAATACATGGCTATTTATAGGGCTTCTAAACCCTAACTCCTAATAGGACTCCTACTTAAGACTCTTACTTCTAACCAACTCCTAATAGGACTCCTAGTCAAGACTCCTATTCCCTTACAACTCCTAATTCTTCTCTAAGAAAACACCTCCTACATGAATGCCCCTCTCAATTAGGACTCTCCTAGCTAGAGTCCTAATAGAATGTCCCTCTCAATTAGGACTCTCCTAGCTAGAGTCCTAACAGTTTTAAATGGATGCCCCTCTCAATTAGGACTCTCTTAGCTAGAGTCCTAATAGTTTTACATGAATATCCCTCTCAATTAGGACTCTCCAAGCTAGAGTCCTAACAAGTTTTTATCGAACGAACGCAGCTTTCGTTTTTAATCTGAAGAAGAGGAGTCCAACACCGAGCAAGTTGCTCATTACGCCTTAATGGCCATCGGAGAGGAGGTAACGAATTTATTAGATGCTGATTTATCTTTCGATGAATTAGTAAATGCCTTCCATGACTTATTTGATGAATGCAAGATTATCAATAGAAAATACAAATTGCTGAAAAAGGAGCATGATAGTCTTACCTGTGATTTTGATAAGTTAAAAATTGAATATCATGATAGTTTAAATTCATGTATCAAATGTCATGATCTAGAAACTCTCCAAAAAGAAAACCTGCTACTTAAGGACACCTTGAAGAAATTCGAGGTTGGTAGCAAGTCATTGAACATGATCCTTGCAAACAAGGGTCACGTTCAAAAAGAAGTGGAATTAGATTTGTGAGAAGTCCTCACCTAAATCCAACCACCTTTATAAAAGGCCCCATCTTACATGTTCAACACCAAGCAAAATGTAACTTTTGTTGCAAAATTGGACACAAGACACATTATTGTCCATTCAAGAAAATTAGTCCAAACAAATTGATTTGGGTTCCTAAAGGAACCATGATAAACTCTATGCAACATGATTAACAATGTAGATCTATCTTTGAGACACCCAAAAGCAAATGGGTACCTAAAAATCATCCTTTCTTGTAGAAACCCACACCATCGCAAGCTAAGAGCAAGAGATGGTACCTTGATAGTGGATGCTCAAGGTATATGACCGGAGATCCATCTCAATTCTCTAAGCTCACTAGCAAAGACGAAGGCTATGTCACCTTCGGAAACAACAACAAGGGTAAAATCACAAATGCGACCTAGATACAATCCTGTTTAACTTTTCAAGAATTAGAAACGTATGATTCCCAAATTCACATATCCCTGGATTTTCGAACCCATCAATTTTATCCTTTCATAACCTTCTAATTTAACTCGTATCATGAAATGACTAACTCTGTCATGAACTTGCAAGACTTATCAACTTGAAAAAACTATCACAAACATGTGTACGACATTGAGAATGTGCACATTAAAAATCTACATTGATCGTGCCAAGGTCCCTGTCTTAAAATGAAAATTCTTACGTAATTACATAAGTAAAGTTGATTACTGGGAATGAAAACTCTCGTCAAGACAGAAAAATTCTCAGATCAAAACAAGTGTTCACCAGGCGGTGGCACCGCCCCAACTGGAGGTAGCACCTCCAGCTGTCACGTGTTGCAAGCGGTTGCACCGCTCCAGCCAGAGGTGCAACCGCCCGCAACTCTGCCCCTTTATAACTCAAGCTAGGGCCGGCGGTGAAACCGACCCCAACTCATTTCCTTCCCTCCTCTACTCTCCTAAGCCTCCTCCATCCCCATTTCCCCCATCTTAGCATCCAAAATACTCTTCATTTCGAAGCAAAGTATCAACATTCCTTCCCTCTCTTGAAGATCTCATTAAGGTACTCTTTAAGAAGCCCTTAAACTCTATTTCTTGATTCATTTACTTTTGCTCATCACTATTATTCTAAACAGCAGTAGTTATGGGATCTAGAAGATCCTCAAGGGACAAAGGAAAGAGGAGATTAGTAGAAGACTTTGATTCCACCCTTTTCGATTCAAAATACCATGCTGAAAAATTTTCCTCTTTTGAACTTAGGAATGTCAACAAGGGAAAATACGTAGATTTAAGTGAGCTAAGAGACTTAGAGACAATCCAGTAGTTTGCAAACTTAGATCTACTCCCTATCTTACAAATTAATGAACCCATCTATCCAAGACTAGTAAGATTGTTTTACAACAACATACTAGTAGATGAAGAAGAAAGGATGTCCACCTATCTCTTAGGACAACATATTTCAATTACGGATAGATTCATTTGTGACATGATAGGCATTCCCATGAAAAGTAGAGGACTTTACTTTAGAGGATCATGGGATAATGAAAATGTTAGAACAACATACGTTGAAGCCCTATAAATAATTTTTGCTAATCCAAACTTAGAATTTGTTCCTAAAAGTTGTGAACATTTACTGCCTCTAAACACTAAGGTACTTCATCACATCCTAACTAGCATCATTCTTCCTAAACAATATCATCATGATGAAGTAAGCCAATTAGAATTAGGAACTATGTATATGATCATGAAAGGAAATGACATCTGTCTTGGTTATCTTATCCAACAAAACATGTTGGAACTATCTAAGAAAGACATGATGCTCCCATATGGTGGTATAATAACTAGAATAATGAAAGCCTATGATATTCTAATACCACCGGAAGAAGAAGTAATAAAAGTAGATAGATTCAGCATAATTAATAAAAATCTACTTCACCGATTAAGATGTTTTTATAGAAACGGCAACTGGGTTAAAATGCCAAGAAGAACTGATGATCCCCCTCAACCTGAACCAGAACCGGAAACACCAGTCTTTAGGGGTACCCAATCTCCTCCGATCTGTCCCTTTGAGGAAACACATCCGTTTGAGCAAACTCACACATCATCTGTCGAAGATATTGGGATTCGGATGGACCGATTTGAACAAAGACAAGAACGGCTTGAACTTCGACAAGATCAAATCCTAACTGAGCTGCAGCAAATTCATCGACAATTTGACTCTTTATTTAGGCACTTTAACCTTTCACCTCATGAATGAGCTTGAATGAACACAATCATCCGTTGTTGTTATAAACTCCTCATGGACTTTGTCTTTGATATGATATGTTGTAAACTCCATATGTTACTCTTTACCTTGATCTGTAAGCATATGCAAAGTTACAAACATCTCTTGTTTATCTCGGATTTTACATTGAAACTAAATGTTTTGAAAACCTTATGCCTTGATAAATATAAAGTGACATACCAATGTAGTTGATAAGTCAGCAATATGACATTGATACGAAACATCAACTAGCTGATATCTTTACAAAACCTCTAAGTGAAGAACAATTTGATTTCATAAGAAGAGAATTAGGAATGTTGATGTGTCCGAATACTTAAACTAGTTAAAATTATTTTTCGGACGTTATTGATTACTATTACATGCCTTGGTATCACTTGATCAAATAACATGTTGGAAATTATGTGACAAATGTTTTTGAAAATAAGTAGCTTACTCATATCCGAATGCATGTAAGAAGTTCATCTTATTTTCGGTTTGAATGCTAAAAATAGGATTTTCCTATACACTCTTATGAAATCCTTTTGAAAAATGAGTTTCCTCCTTCAAGCAACGAACTATAACATAACAAGGAGAAGAGATATTCAAAGTATTATATGTGTCATGCCTTCCTTTATGTGCTTGATAACCTGCTGGAATCACATCTACCATGCTTTTTGATAATGCTACCATGCTTTTTGTTAATGACAAAGGGGGAGAAAAATATGAATTGATATGGTTGCTATTACTGATGAGGCCATACCTGCTATCACTGATAATGATATGGTTGCTATTACTGATGTTGATATGGTTGCTATCACTGATGCTATGATTAGGCCATACCTGCTATCACTGATAATGATATGGTTGCTATTACTGATGTTGATATGGTTGCTATCACTGATGCTATGATTAGGCCATACCTGCTATCACTGATAATGATATGGTTGCTATTACTGATGTTGATATGGTTGCTATCACTGATGCTATGATTAGGCCATACTTGCATCACCAAGAAATATATGATTGCCATATGCCTTGTATCAAGATATCAAACAAAAATTTACATCGTACGAACTGATATCTTACCATGTGATGCAATGCTACACTTGCTAAAATATTCGAAATGTATACATCATGTAATGATATCAAAATCTTGCTTCACAGCTTTACATGTTGATATCTTACAATATGATAAATTGCTACAATAACCATCATTCAAACTTGTTAAATTTGAAAATGTATGTCAAGCCTTGACATCATCTTCAAAGAGATACATTATGATAGGAATCATGATGGGAATATGTCTCTTGAATTTATAAAGTTTTTAAATTCAAGAAGTATGGCATATAGACAGGGGGAGTTAAGGTTAACTCCATTATCAATTGATTGTCATCATCAAAAAGGGGGAGATTGTTGAATCTCGGATTTTGATGATGAAGTCAATTGTCATTTGTTGTCTAATGTATGTGTCGAGATAAGTGTGCAGGATTAACTACGATGGAAGAAAGACATACAGCAGGAGTTGCGCCGGAGTCATGACAATGATCACGTTGGGAGTTCGAGAGCTCGACGGAAGTTCGGACAATCGTCGGAGGTTCTGCGGGAACAAATCCGAGAAGTCCAGAAGCTTGCCAAAGGAGCTTGTCGGAACTTGCCAAGTGGATCGTCGCAGTCCAGGAGTTTGCCGGAAGTCCGCAGGAGCATCACCGAGGGTTCATCGGATGATCGACGGAAGTTCACCGGAAACTCGCCGGAAGAAGCGAGTGACGCACCGAAGCAAGCTGCAGAATATGTCTTAGGAAATAATCGTAGTTAGTACTTTGATTAAGTTAGAAATGGGAGGTGATCCTAATCCTGGGGCAATTGGGCCCCTGAAGAACTCAAATTGGGTCGAATAGTTCAACCCATTCGAACCCAGGTTGCTGTGGGAGGTGCAACCGCCCAGGCAGGGGGGTAGCACCGCCCAGGCTATGTCTCCCAGCGAGACTGGGCGGTGCAATCGCCCCAGCCAAGAGGTGCAACCGCCCAGAGCTCAGTCTCCGAGCGAGACTGGGCGGTGTAACCTCCTCTGTCAGGAGGTAGCACCGCCAGAGCTCAAGTTTCGAGCTCTGCCAGGCGGTGCAACCTCTCCAGTCAGGCGGTGCAACTGCCTGAGCTCGGTCTTCGAGCTCTGGCAGAGAGGTGCAACCGCCCCTGACAGAGGTAGCACCGCCCAGAGGCTCAGTCTTCGAGCTCTGCCAGGCGGTGCAACCTCTCCAGTCAGGAGGTGCAACCGCCTGATCCCGGAATTCTGGGATTTGATCGTTTTGAGCTCCAAATTTGAACTGGGTTGGGGCCTATAAATACCCCACCCATTCAGCACTGAAAAGATACAGACCTACACCGAATTCTAGATCTTTTCTGTGATTCTAAGAGCTCAAATTTGTGTAAAGTCCAAAAGTTCTCATCTTTCTGTTCTTCAAGTCTTGAGTTGTAAAGAGAGGAGAGAAAGGTTCTGTAAGGGTTGTCTCCTGAGCCCGTCAAAAGGAGTGAAACTGTAAAAGGGCAGTTGGCCTTCGCCTATTGAAGGAAGGCCTCTAGTTGACGTCGGTGACCTCGTCGGTGGAGGAAGCCAAAAGTGGAGTAGATCAAGACTGACCGAACCACTCTAAATCTCTGGTTTGCTTTTATTTTGAGCACTTTATCATTACTGCAAACCTCCTACATAGCTACTGCTCTCTGCGCTTTTACGAACAAGTTTTTAAGTTCTGATCTTTCCGAATCTGCATTCAGACGTAAATCGGTGTTTTCGTACGATCTTTACATTGCAGTTTACATTTACGTTTTGATTCTATTTATAACTGCAAACTGTCTTCTGCGCTTTTATGAACAAGTTTCTTTGCAGTTTACGTTTACGTTTTGATTCCATTTATAACTGCAAACTGTGTTTAGACACAAACTGCGCTTAGACGCAATCTGCGCTCAGACGCAAACTGCGCTTAGACGCAAACTGCGCTTAGACGCAATCTGAGCTTAGACGCAAACTGCGCTTAGATGCAAACTGCGCTTAGACGCAATCTGCATTTAGACGCAAACTGCATTTAGATGCAAACCGCATTTAGACGTAAACTGCGTAAACTGCGCTTAGACGCAAACTGTGTTTAGACGTAAACAGCACTTAATCATAAGTAATCTTAGAATCGGCTTTTGCATCAAAATAGTTTTTATCGAACGAACGCAGCTTTCGTTTTTAATCGCTGAAAGATTTCCGCTGCACTAATTCACCCCCCCCCCCCCCCCCCCCCCTCTTAGTGCTCCCGATCCTAACAATCTTCTATTTCAAATTTAAGGCTCTCTTCTAGATGTTCAATGACCTCTTCTTCTATTGGTTCAATCATAAGAAGTCTCCCTTTTCTACAGCGATGCTCGTGGCTCCACGGCTCGTCGCAATGCCAACATAACCCCTTCGCAGATCGCTCCCGAAGTTCTTCTCTTGTTAACCTTTTCGGTGTAGAGACTCAATTGATAGTAGGGGGGGCTGAGGGCTTTAGTATTGTAGGTCGAGGAGTAATCCTAGTCCTTCGGGCTTCATGGTTCAATCGTTTCTCTTGAAGTTGTGCGAAAGAGATGGCTGCCATAAGCGTGTATGGTTGTCGCGCCTTAACTTCTCTCCGGATCTCTGGCTTTAAGCCCTCAATAAAGGTCCCCAATAGCTATTTTTCAGACCAATCATGAGTTTGATTAGATAACCTTTCAAACCTGGTTTGGTACTCTTGAATGGTGGAGGTTTGTCAGATCTTTGCTAGTTGTCCATCAATGTTCTCGTAATAAATTGGTCCGAAGCGGTTCAGCAGTCCTTCTTTGAATTGTCACCATAAAAGGACTCCATATATGTGTTCAAACTAGTCAAACCACTGTATGGCATCCCCTTCAAGATGTATAGCTGTAATTTCCACCATGGATGCATCCGCAGTTTTGTGGTACCAAAAATATCACTCCGCATGCGAGATCCAACCAATTGGGTCTCCTTCTTCCCATCTAGGAAAGTCTACTCTCATGCGGGAATAGTTGGGGTCGGTTATAGAGCCTCCCCTCTCTTGGAAGTCATCTCTTTGGGCATGATGTGAATGGTTAGAGCTCTCTCCTTGATGTGATTTCTTCGGGCTTGGTGGTCGACCCAAACTGAATTCGGTAAGGAGAGTCCGAATCTTATCCTCTATTCGTGCCTCAAAGGCTTCAAATTTAGCATTGATTGCCTCCTCAGATGCCATAGTATATGACTCCAAATCTGTGATGTTAAGATCTCTCTTTTGTTGACGGGTTAAAGGCATGTATACGTTGAGAGAAGTGATGGTTGAAAGGGTTGGTGGATTGGTTTGGATAGAGAAAATATAGTATCAAGATCAAACAAACAGTGCTATGCGACTGAAATTCTGCAATGTATCTTTCGTTGTAGAGATGAAAACTTTGTGACGAAAAGTTTATGCAGTAATATAGGAACAATTTTTTTTTTTTTTGGATTTTCGGATAGGGATAACTAAATTACAACAGCAGTAAGGTAGGAAACCGGAACCTGTTGCAATTCACGTGGAGATCAAAGGATGATCCACGGTGGTGGAGATGATGGCGAAATTTGATGACGATCTTTTAAGCAATTTGTGGGAATTGCTTTGGGCGACTGTGGAGGGCTGATGGATGCTATGGAAGGGTAGCGAGATGCCAAGAACACTGCTCTGATACCAGGTGTTAGAACCCTTGCAGATTCTAAACTTGGGGTTGATCTCTTTAGGGGATCGACCTCCTTGGAACTCTATAGGGGTTCCTCCCTCCAAGTTGCTGCTCAAAGGCTGCAGAAAAGATTCATCTATTGCTTATGAAAAGAGAAGGAACACATGGCTATTTATAGGGCTTCTAAACCCTAACTCCTAATAGGACTCATACTTAAGACTCTTACTTCTAACCAACACCTAATAGGACTCCTACTCAAGACTCCTATTCCCTTACAACGCCTAATTCTTCTCTAAGAAAAAACCTCCTAACCCTAGCCGGCCTCTTCATCTCTTTAATAGGGGTCGGCTTAGGTAGGTTTTATATGAATGTCCCTCTCAATTAGGACTCTCCTAGCTAGAGTCCTAACAAAACCTTTACCAAGTCCTTTTAGACATAAGTCATTGATGACATACGTAAATCGGGTGTACATGTATCCAATGATCTCACTCAGTTTCATTCGAAACAACTCATAAGTGTGCACTAAAAGATTAATTTTCGATTCCTTCACTCTACTAGTACCTTCATGAGTCACTTCGAGTGTGTTTCAAATGTCAAAAGTAGTTTCACAAATAGATACATGATTGAACTCGTTTTTGTCTAAAGCACAAAACAAGGCATTCATATCCATGGCGTTTAAGGCGAAAGTCTTCTTCTCCAATTCATTCCAATCGTTCATTGGAAGAGAAGACTTTTGAAACCCATTTTCTATAATATTACACAATTTGAAATCCATTAAAATTAGGAAGATCCTCATTCTAGTCTTCCAATATGTGTAATCCGTCCCATTGATCATGGGCGGACATGTAATTGAATGAGCCTCTTGGTTGTTGGTAAATGTCATCTCTCTTGGGTTTAAAACCAAATAAGAGTAAACCTTGCTCTGATACCAACTGTTAGGATCAAGAGCGGCACTAAGACGGGGGGTGAATTAGTGCAGTGGAAAGCTTTCCCGATTTCAAAAGTCTTTGTTTCGATTAAAACCGATTTCGACGAAAATGGTTTCGATTCAATCTGTTTCGGAGAGAAATTGAACTTGAAAGCTTTCATAAAGGTGTAAGAGAAGATTAAGGAGATTTGTAGTGACGTAAATTACACAAATGAAAAGCAAACTAGAATTTAGAGTGGTTTGATCAATGTGACCTACATCCACTTTCAGATTCTTCCTCGGACGAGGTCACTAGCTTCCACTAAAGGCCTTCTTTCAATAGGTGAAGACCGAACACCTCTTTACAATGCTTTCTCCTTTTCCCGAGTTTAGGAGATAACCCTTACAAGCCTCACTCCTCTTTCTTTGATGTTTATAAAGCTAAGTGAGGGAGGGGAGGACTCTTTCTAAATTTTACAACACTTAACACCTCAAAGATTCAATAGTATATTTTTCACTTTTGTTCCCTTTCATGCAGAAAAGGGTGAGGTTTTTATAGGCCCCAATGGCTTCAAAATTGGAGCCAAAAGTATCACATCCCCGGATTTCTAGGTACTGGCGGTACCACCACCATTATTGGGCGGTACTATCACCGCTAGTCTAACACTAGGCGGTACCACTGCTTGACAGGGGTGGTACCACCACTGGCAGCATTCATAGCCAGCGGTACCACCACCCAGATAACCTAGGGCACTACTTTCCAGGCGGTGCCACCGTTGGCCATGTTTTCAGGGGCTGAATTAGTTACTCAATTCGGCCTAATTCAGCCTTATTAAGGGCTTAGTTGGCCCCTAATTAAGTTAGTGGGATTACCTCCCAAACTAAATTTAATTTATGATCTAACTATGATAATTAAGACATAATCACAACACTTCTTGTTCCGGTGCGTCAATTGCTCTTTTGGCGAGCTTCCGGCATACTTCCGACGAACATCCGACAAACTCTGAACAATGTTCTGGCAGACTCCTGGTAAGCTCCTAGACTTTACAAGCTCCTAGACTTCTCGGTTAGTTCCGGTAGAACTTCTGACGAACGTTCAGACTTTCGATGAACTCTTGAACTCCCAATGAGATCTCGATCTTGACTTCGGTACAACACCTACTTTATGTTTTACTGCTATCATAGTTAATCCTACACACTTTTCTCAATATATAGATTAGATCAAATAATTTATAATTGACTTCATCATCAAAATTCGAGGTTCAACACGACTAGCCCTTAACCCTATGGCTACTACATCCTTACGCTAGTAAAAGATCCTTAGTCCTTTTCAAGTACTTAAGGATACACTTTATTGCTTTCTAGTGCTCCAAGCTTGGATATGCTTGATACCTACACGTGACACTCAAAGTATGCGCTATGTTAGGCCTGGTACATAGTATGACAAACATGATAGACCCTATCGCTAAGGCATAGGGTTTCCTATCCAAGTTTGCCCTTTCTTCATTAATCTTTGGGGACATACTCCTAGAAAGCGATATCCCATGTCTCATTAGTATGAAACTACTCTTAGAATTTTTCATACAAAATCTTTTAACAATGGTGTCTATGTACCTGGACTAGGATAAACCAAGCTTTCTCTTGGTTCTAGCTCTAT
This sequence comes from Musa acuminata AAA Group, assembly GCF_036884655.1. Lineage (NCBI taxonomy): Eukaryota > Viridiplantae > Streptophyta > Magnoliopsida > Zingiberales > Musaceae > Musa > Musa acuminata. Next base: position 28,745,108 of record NC_088335.1, on the reverse strand, counting down.
AGATCTGAATCCCCAAGATATAGGATGCTTCCCCTAAGTCCTTTATGGAGAAGTTTTTAGATAACTAAGTCTTTACTATGGATAGCATTCCTATATCATTCCTAATGATCAGAATGTCATCCACATATAATACTAAGAAGGTGATAGTGATCCCACTGACCTTCCTGTACATACAAGGCTTATCTTCTTCTTAACCAATTCACAAGATCTGATCGCCTCATTAAATTTTATGTTCCAACTTCGGAAAGCTTGCTTCAATCCATAAATGGACCTAAGCAATCTATACACCTTATCTAGGTTGTCCTTGGACATGAATCCCTCAAGCTGTATCTGCTAGTCATAGGTTCCTGCAAGCCAATCACGTGAGTGATGGCATGTGTGACATGATACGTATTATTTTTGCTAATTATATTTTGGCATTTTTATCAATTTATATTGCTTGTGGTATATATGCATATATATTATGATATATATGGATTTGTGTAATGGAAATTGGATCATGATGAGATCATGATAATGAGACTGATTCACCTTTAAACACAAACCCTAAATAATCCTAATCATAGGTTACTCGAGAGAGATATCGAGATAACTAGAGACTGGTGTGCTGTATACCCATCCATGTGATTGAGGCAACTGATCTCATAACTGCTCGTGTGGGGACACTAAGGATACAATGCAGGTGCTCATTGGAGAATGAGTTCACTGATTGATCCGCTCACGGAATACTGAATAGTTGATGATGCCTTATTGTCAGACAATGATTCCATAGTCCTAGTAGTTTATCTAATCCTTAGACTTGAGACACTAAGGATATCATGTATAAGTACTCCACTCTTTGATACTAGACTTATAGGTTTGAAAGTTCCAAATCTAGTACAATCGGTTATTGGGAGTGGCAACCAAACTTACGAGGGCTATTGAGCATCGATAGAGGATCATCCGCTCTCAGTATCATGAGAGGAATATCTCATGTGTTCTTACTTAAACAAATCCTTGGCCAAGGTCATTCGGATTGAGAAAGACATAGTTCTTTGGGAGAATCTGATTAGAGCGAGACTCGAGGAGAAATCGTATGGGCTTGAAAGCACCATGCCTAGTATATGGTCTATGGGATATTAGATGGATGAGGGACTATAAGTACATGATAATTGTGCGCAAATAGGTCTAAAAGATTGGATTCTCCTATATCACCTGGGGACTATGACGTAGTGGCCTAGTAAAAACATAGTCGATGAGTCGAGTGAATTATTATGGAGATAATAATTCACTAAGCTATAAGGAGTTCTGACAGGTATGATTTATGACCAGCTCAATATTGGGCCTAGAGGGTCACACACATATGGTAGGTGTTGCGACGAGTAGAGGTTCGGATATGAGATATCCATTAGAGCCCCTATCTTATTGAATATCCAATAAGCCCATGAATTATTAGATCCCATGGATGAGATCCAATAAGAGCTAATAAGAGATTATTGGGTAGAGACCCACTAATCTAAAAGGCTTGGGTAACTAGATGAAGATCTAATACCCAATAGGGTAGGATCCATAATATTTAATTTGGAGCTTCTATAAATAAGAGGAAACTAAATGCCCAAAGGCTGGGGCTTCTTCGTAGCAAGCATGGAGATTTAGAGCTCCTATTCTCCTCTCCCCTTCTCCTCAGATAGCAAGCATGGAGATTTGAAGAGCGTTGTCGTAGCCCTGCTGTGTGGATCACCACTAGAAAGGAGGACGCTTGACCTCCTTTATCCTCTCCAACAGATCTATAGGGATTTAGGGATTTATGATCTCCCTAGGTAACACAATTGTCTCACACATGGTTTTCTGTGTCATGGGATTTTGCACACCAATCTACGCATGATGACGAACACATATTTGAAAATTTGAGATTTATGTTTTATGTTCTTTCGCTGTGCATGTGATGTCACCCATGGATTTTTCAATAGTGATATCAAAGCCAGATTCTTCATGCGAAAGATTGGTTTTAAACTGCGTGAGTTATATTTTTGAGAAGTTTTTGACGTCTCATTGAAAAAAAGCGAGAAAGGGCAGCAATTATTGCTGCCCTTGCTGCACCTGTAGATGGTTACTGCCATCTGCGTGCGGGCAGCCTCTTGTAGCGGTAGCCACAAGGGCGATGGCCGCTGGCAGGCAGCACAGCGCCTGTGCATGCGTAGGCACTATGCCGGCAGCAGTTTGCCAGTGGCGAGCTTGCAAGGGCAGTGCCGCACAAGGGCGGCGCCGCCCACGAGTGACCTAGCTGCATGGGCGGGCAACACCTACAACGCCCACGGGCAGAGGCGCCTATGGGCACTGCGCCCATGAGCACAGTCGCCTGTGGGTAGAGGTGGCTACGGGCACTGCACCCATGAGCACAGCCACCCATGAGGGCGGTCGTGCCCTTAGGGGCGCCCACCCGCAAGGGAGCCCAACTGCAGGGGCGGCGCCGCCCCCTAACACAAAGCTCGTGGGCAAGCCACCCATGCAGTGGTCGCCGTCAGTAGGGTGGCAGCTTGGGCTAAAGATAGGTTTGCCCTTCGAAATTTAAAAAATTCTCATTTTTATCTTTTGTCCAAATTATGAAAATACCCCTCATAATTCAAAATATTTTCTACATGTCCTTAATTTCGTATAATATTTATTAATTAAAAGTTTAATTGATTATTATTATTATTATTATCTAGAAGTCCTACATAATAATATTTATATGTGATGTATGATGTGTGGACGGATGATCATGGGCCGAGTCATGTCTATACTTGTGATTATTATTATTGGGACCTACGAGCCTTCATTTTATTTCTCTTTTATTATCGGGCCTGCGTGCCTATGATAAATTGCAATCACACGAGGAGGCTCAGCAGGAGCGTGAAAGTGATAGCCGAACCCACGAGATGGACGATCACGATGCATGGAAATGCATCAAGATGTCGACAGAACCGACGAGGCCGAGATGGACGATCATAGAGTATAGAGATGCACCGCTGCACACATAGGTCTTGATATAAGTGATTAGGCCCACTAGCTCGGGCCTGATCATATTAAGATGTGGTCCATGATCATCTGGTGTGATTGCTCATTTGATGTGTGATTATATATATATATATATATGTGTGTGACACATCATATTAGGAGACCAAATAAAAAATCCCCTCTCTTTATAATGTTAAGTCGATAAACGTGAGATAATCAGATTGACCCACGTGGCCTTCCATTGTTATAGGTAGGAACCAATTCCCGACGTAGGTTGAGTTAGTTGAGTCACTCAAGGCTCACCTCTTTCACAATTCGCTATCTTGCCTATGATATAGAGATGTCACTAGTGACTTGAGGACATGGTATGCTTGGTCAAGTCACTCAAGGGCATATTATCGAATCAGACATATCTTGTAACGATGGTGATGACTTAACCAAACACCATGGTTAGTCGAGTCACTAGAGGCCAAGGTGGTTCGAAGGCCAAATAGGACGGGAATCATAAGGAGTTGTGATTGGCAAGAGTCGTTAAACTTTATGGGCTTAGCGTAATTGGTCGAGTCACTCGAGGTTACATTAAAATGCCTATTGGATCACAATTCTCACTAGAGATCTACACCCCAACTCAATGGTATATCTAAAAGGAGGAATGTTAGGACTCTAGCTTGGAGAGTCTTAATTGAGAGAGACATTCATGTATAACTATTAGGACTCTAGCTAGGAGAGTCCTAATTGAGAGGGACATTCTGTTAGGACTCTAGCTAGGAGAGTCCTAATTGAGAGGGGCATTCATGTAGGAGGTGTTTTCTTAGAGAAGAATTAGGAGTTGTAAGGGAATAGGAGTCTTGACTAGGAGTCCTATTAGGAGTTGGTTAGAAGTAAGAGTCTTAAGTAGGAGTCCTATTAGGAGTTAGGGTTTAGAAGTCCTATAAATAGTCATGTATTCCTTCTCTTTTCATAAGCAATAGATGAATCTTTTCTGCAGCCTTTGAGCAGCAACTTGGAGGGAGGAACCCCTATAGAGTTCCAAGGAGGCCGATCCCCTAAAGAGATCAACCCCAAGTTTAGAATCTGCAAGGGTTCTAACACCTGGTATCAGAGCAGCATTCTTAGCGTCTCGCTGCCCTTCCACAGCCATCCATCAACCCTCCACAACCATCCAAAGCAATTCTCACAATTGCTTAAAAGATCGTCACCGAATTTCGTCATCATCTCCACCACCGCGGATCATCCTTTGATCTCCCCGTGAATTACAACAGGTTTTGGTTTCCTACCTTACTACTGCTGCAATTTAGTTATCCTTATTCCAAAAAAAAAAAAAAAAAAAATCGTTCTTATATTGCTGCATAAACTTTTCGTCACAAAGTTTTCATCTCTACGATGAAAGATACATTGCAGAATTTCAGCCGCATAGCACCATCTGTTTGATCTTGCTACTATGCTTTTTCTATCCAAATTTCTACGAAATTTTGATGACATCTTTGACACTTCCTAACAGTGGATTTCCCTTTGGTTTCATCAAAAAATTCTCAGTATAAACCACTGATCTTTTATGTCCAATCTGCTGCACTTGAATTGCAGAATTCAAGCCGCATAGCACCATCTGTTTGATCTTGCTACTGTGCTTTTTCTATCCAAATTTCTATGAAATTTTTATGACATCTTTGACACTTCCTAACAGTAGATTTCCCTTTGGTTTCATCAAAAAATTCTCAATATAAACTACTGATCTTTTATGTCCAATTTGCGGCACTTGAAAATCTATGCTGCAGAAAATTTCAGCTGCATATTGTTGCCTTAACCCATCTATTTGCAATCTTTTTTGAATAAAATTTCTTATAGACTTCATATATCATCTTGGATTCCATCTAAGATTGATCTATTAAGAAATTCATCTCTAAAAATGATTTTATGTTGTTGCAAATTTTCATCGTAACCCGCTGAAATTTTTCGACGATAATTCTGCAATTGCAACTTACACTAATTTCTTTGCTGTTATACTGCCGAAATTTTCTTGATTAAATTAGATATCCTTGCTGTTATATAAACTGTGATTTTGCTATCAATTTCCTCCTCAATTCTCTCAAATTTTTGGTGGAAATTACGTCGAGAAACCGTTGTTTCTTCGACGACAATTCTACTCTTACAAGACAGCACATACTTGCTGCAACTTCCATGGATTTCTGTCAAACCTTTGCTACCATCTACCACAGATCCAAAACTTTCATCCACAGCCCTAAAACTCTACCAAACCACACCCTCAAACTGCACCCAAAACAGTCACAAAACAAGCCTAAACCGCAGCCTACATCCACCAATCCACCAACACTTTCGACCATCACTTCTCTCAACCTATACATGCCTTTAACCCAATAGCAAAAGAGAGATCTTAACATCATTGATTTGGGGCCATATACTATGGCATCTAAGGAGGCAATCAATACTAAATTCGAAGCCTTGGAGGCACGAATGAAGGATAAGATTCGGATGCTCTTTACCGAACTCAGATTGGGCCGACCACTAAGCCCGAAGAAATCATATCAAGGAGAGAGCTTTGCCCAATCACACCAAGCCCGAAGAGATGACTTCCAAGGGAGGGTAGGCTCTATGACCAACCCCAACTATCCATGCATGAGAGTGGACTTCCCTAGATGGGAAGAAGGAGACCCGATTGGTTGGATCTCGCGTGCGGAGCGATATTTTCGGTACCACAAAACCGCGGATGTATCTATGGTGAAAATTACAGCTATACATCTTGAAGGGGATGCTATACATCTTATGGAGTCCTTTCATGGCGTCAATTCAAAGAAGGACTGCTGATTTGCTTCAGACCAACCGATTACGAGAATATTGACGAACAACTAGCAAAGATCCAACAAACCTCCACCATTCAGGAGTACCAAACCAGATTTGAAAGGTTATCTAATCAAACTTGTGATTAGTCTCAAAAATAGCTATTGAGGACCTTCATTGAGGGCTTGAAACCGGAGATCCGAGGAGAAGTTAAAGCGCGACAACCGTATACGCTTATGGCAGCCATCTCTTTCGCTCAACATCAAGAGGAGCAATTGAACCATGAAGCTCGGAGGACTAGGGTCGCTCCTCAACCAGTAATATTGAAGCCCTCAGCCCCCCCTATTATTGACCAAGTCCCTACACCAAAGAGGTCAACAAGAGAAGAGCTTCGGGAGCGATATGCGAAGGGGTTATGTTGGCATTGTGACGAGCCGTGGAGCCGTGAGCATCGTTGTAGTAAAAGGGAACTTCTTATGATAGAACCGATAGAAGAAGAGGTCATTGAACATCCAAAAGAGATCCTTGAACATGAAGAAAAAGATGCAGAAGAAGAGCCACAACCGACCGAAGTTACGGTACATACACTAGCTGGCTACTCAAACCCGCAAACGATGAAAGTTGGAGGCCTTCTCAAACAACAACCGATCACTGTTCTCATCAACACGGGCAGTACTACTAACTTCCTATATAGTAAGCTTGTTGTTCAGATAGCATTACCTATCGAGAATCGTTGCAGGTTTGATGTTAAGGTCATCAACGGATGGATTTTGAATTGTGATCGTAGGCGCCCGCAGGAGAAACTATTGCTTGTGTGTTGACATTCAAAGATTCTATTACATCTCTCCTTCCACATCCGCCAAATAGCGCATCTGAAAGTAACCTTTGCCTAAGAGGCCCCTTTCTTGAGAAACATTGCATAAGGTCGCCTAGTTCTTGGTGCAAGTTTGGTTGCGGCAGTCTATTGAGTTCAAATCGCTGGAGAATCTCCTTCTATATCCATTTTGTATAATCACAAGTAAAATAGAGGTGGTCAACAGTTTCTTCTTGTTCAAACAAAGGGAGCATCGGTTAACATGATAGATACCTCTTCTTTTCATATTGTCTATTGTAGGTAGTTTATTAAGAAGGGCCTGCCATGTACATAAGGAGTGTCTTTGTGATCCCGGTCGATCCCATGTCCAACTGCTTGGGACCCACATGTTATTTCTTTGCCTAATTTGATTCCATGCGGATGTGGCACTAAATTTGCCATTGTCATGAGGCCAAATAAGTGTATCTGAAGAGTTGTTCCTGATTGGAATAGCTATGATAGTCGGCCAAAGTGATAACATTTCGGGAGAAATAGGATTAGGGAGACACCAAGTACCGTTAGCAATGAACTCGGAAACCTTCCAATCTTTGGGAGCCCGAAGATCTTTTCGTATTCTGTCGCCATATAATTGAAATATACTCTTCCCATTCACCCAAGGATCGTACCACATATTTCTTGAAAGAGATTATTAGAGACTCAAGATCCTGTATGGAGCATGATCTCAAAACCGAGCACTTCACCCGAAGAGAAAAAGATATTTTTATCAAATTTAATTTTGCTATTAGCTAAAGATCTTGGGAATGATGCCAAATAATGTACCCACAGGTAGTTATAGTCTACAGCATGTGTAGTCATAACTATCGCATTCGCACTCTATGAGTTACTTGGCTTTGTCTATGACTTGTATAGATAAAGCTAGTTGTAGAAACTTTACACATAATCAATTTACTTTTACTTACCAAAAAAAGAAACTATTGCTGAAGGACCAAGAGATAATTACAGATTTCTTCCTTCTCCCTCTTAACAATCATGAGGCCATGCTCAGAATTAAATGGTTGACGACATTAGGTGATATTTTCTGGAATTTTATGCAACTAATTATGAAATTTTACAGTAAGGAGAAACAGGTGACATTGCACGGGAAACGTGGGGGCGACATAACAACGATTTGCACACAACTAATGGAGAATATTTTGCATAAAGCATGTAGTGGCTTTTTGGTACAACTTGAGCAGCAAACTAAGGGAGAGCCAATAGAATTTGAAGATCCAAATCTACTTCCTTTTTTTTTTGGTAAGTAAAAGTAAATTGATTATGTGTAAAGTTTCTACAACTAGCTTTATCTATACAAGTCATAGACAAAGCCAAGTAACTCATAGAGTGCGAATGCGATAGTTATGACTACACATGCTGTAGACTATAACTACCTGTGGGTACATTATTTGGCATCATTCCCAAGATCTTTAGCTAATAGCAAAATTAAATTTGATAAAAATATCTTTTTCTCAACGAGTGAAGTGCTCGGTTTTGAGATCATGCTCCATACAGGATCTTGAGTCTCTAATAATCTCTTTCAAGAGCTGAGCATTGTTTGTGTGTTGACATTCAAAGATTCTATTACATCTCTCCTTCCACATCCACCAAATAGCGCATCTGAAAGTAACCTTTGCCAGTTGTGAAAGAGACCCTTTTCTTGAGAAACATTGCATAAGGTCGCCTAGTTCTTAGTGCAAGTTTGGTTGCGGCAGTCTATTGAGTTCAAATCGCTAGAGAATCTCCTTCCATATCCATTTTGTATAATCACAAGCAAAATAGAGGTGGTCAACAGTTTCTTCTTGTTGCAAACAAAGGGAGCATCGGTTAACATGATAGATACCTCTTCTTTTCATATTGTCTATTGTAGGTAGTTTACTGAAAATGGCCTGCCATGTACATAAGGAGTGTCTTTGTGATCCCGGTCGATCCCATGTCCAACTGCTTGGGACCCACTTGTTATTTCTTTGCCTAATTTGATTCCATGCGGATGTGGCACTAAATTTGCCATTGTTATGAGGCCAAATAAGTGTATCTGAAGAGTTGTTCCTGATTGGAATAGCTATGATAGTCGGCCAAAGTGATAACATTTCGGGAGAAATAGGATTAGAGAGTCACCAAGTACCGTTAGCAATGAACTCGGAAACCTTCCAATCTTTGGGAGCCCCAAGATCTTTTTGTATTATGTCGCCATATAATTGAAATATACTCTTCCCATTCACCTAAGGATCGTACCACATATTAGTACTAGTTCCAGAAGAGATTGCATACGAAATGTGTTTGATTAGCCAATTCCTTGCCTTTAAAATTTCTTTCCAAGCTGCAGAGTGGTATGTTCTTGTTGAAATTTCCCAGATTGATTCCTTTGAAAGATACCTAGCAGAAACCCATTGTGACCATAAGGAACATTTGTTTTGCAAAAGATCCCACAATTGTTGTACCAGGCTTGCTTGATTCCAATCTCTAGTATTTCTCAAGTTTAGCCCCCCTTCATCTTTCGGTTTGCAAATGCTATCCCAATTTACCATATGCATTGCCTTATCATTTGTGTCATTCCAGAAGAAGTTCATTAATAACCGTTCAATATCTTGGAGAAGTCCAGCAGGCAAAAGAAATGCATTACACCAATATATAGAGTAGGAGTGCAATACAGAACAGATGAGTTCGAGTCATCCTGCTTTTGATAGAAGCCTATTTTTCCAAGAAGAAATTCTATTCTTTATTTTTTGCAGGATAGGCTGACAGTGGGTTTTGTGAATGCCTGTGGATATGAGCGGGAGACCCAAATAAGGAACTGGCAGGCTTCCTTCACTAACCCCCAAAGTTTGTGCAATAAAGACCTTATCCTCAACGTAAGGGCTCATATATACTTTACTTTTCGCATGATTTAACTGAAGTCCAGAAACCATACCAAAGTCATTCATAATAGTAGCTAGGTTCTTTACTAAAGTTGGATCATTTAGGAGAAAGATAAGTAAATCATCTGCAAATGTTATATGTGATATATGAATAGAGCCAACATTGGGTACCTTAATGCTGCCATTTAAGACTGCATGTTCCAACATACAGCTAAGTCCTTCCATCGCAATAGTAAAGAGATACGGAGAGAGTGGATCACCTTGTCGGATGCCATTCGTGCTCCCAAAAAAACCAATAGGTGAGCCATTAAAGAGTATCGAAAACTTTGGAGTTTCCAAGCAAGATTGAATCCAATTAACCCATTGCTGTGGGAAGTTCATATCGAGGAGCATCTTATAGATAAATTTCCTATTAACTGAATCAAAGGCTTTCCGTAAATCAGCTTTAAAACATATTTTTGTCCCTCTTGCTTTTGAATGCAAATCTTTGACCAAGTCATTAGCAAGCAAAATGTTATGATGTATACTTCTCCCTTTGATGAAAGCAGCTTGATTTGGGCTAATGATCTTGTGTATTACCTTTTGCATTCTATTTGCCAATACTTTGGAGATGATCTTGTAAATAAAGTTGCATAATGATATGGGTCGATAGTTCTCTAGTGAATCAGCCCCTGCATTCTTCGGGATTAAAGAAATAAAAGTACAATTCATCTCTCTAAGAATTTGACCTGAAGAGAAAAAATGTTGGCAAGCCTTGATCACATCATTTCCAATAATAGACCAAGCAGTTTGATAAAATTCAGCTGGAAATCCATCTGGACCTGGGCTTTTGTGCTTTGGTGACTTAAAGACAACACATACAATTTCGTCATCTGTAATTGGGGCATTGAGGATTGAAATAGCTTCCGAATCAAGTTTTCTAGTCGGCTCCACATGAATGTTATTAGTTTTCCCAGCTTAATTGAGTAAGGAATAAAAAAATTGCTCTGTGTGTGCTTTAACCTCATCTAAATTCTCAATAAGATTTTCATCTTTGTCTTTGCATTTGCTGATACGGTTAACAGCCCTTCGAGTAGCAATTGAAGCATAGAAAAATTTAGTATTGGAATCTCCTAGTGTAAGCCAATGCTGTCGAGACTTCTGCTTTGCAAAGCTTTCCTCCTGTTTTAAGGCTTGCATGAAGTTATTTCTAGCTTCTGTCTCTTTGTAGATAATATTCTCATCATTTGGCTGAAGTTGCAACTCATGTTGCAATGACATTAGTTCCTTCCTGCAAAATTGAACAGTGGTGGTAATATTGCCAAAGGTATTTCTATTCCACTCCTTTAGTGCTACTTTGCAGGCTTTGAGCTTTTGACATAAGATGTAAGGGGGGGATCCATGCACGTTAACATTCCAAGCAGATCTGATAACATCAAGAAATTGAGGATGAGTACTCCACATGTTAAAGAATCTAAACGGTTTCTTGCCTCTTGGTGTTGCTTTGTCTACGTGTATATACATTAAAGAATGGTCAGAAAACAAAGGAGCACCATACTCAAGAAGTGAATCTGGGTAAACTGTTAACCATTCATGATTAATCAAACACCTATCAAGTCGAGCCATTATTTTTCTGTTAGCTGCACCTTGATTACTCCAAGAGAGCCAATTACCAATAGATTTCATATCAAACAAAGCTGCAGTGTCAATGTAATCATTAAAACTTTGAAGCTGGCTTTCTGAAAGTTGTCTACCCCCCTCTTTTTCATTTGTGTACCGAATAGTATTAAAGTCTCCAAGAACAATCCAAGGTACATTGAGACAGCCATTTGCAATATTAGTCAGGTCAAACCAAAGCGTATTTCTTTCTTGCATACTATTTGAAGCATATATACCAGTGAAATTGAATTGACAGCCATTCTTTTTGTCCTCTACCTTAAGATGAATGAATTGATCAGTAGCAGAAATAAACCAAGCATTAATAGAGTTAGAATGCCATAAGAACCATATTCTACCAAAAGTTTCATTTGAGTCATTGGTAAACAGTTCTGCGTCCGGCCATATTAAATTCTTTTGAGCTTGAATGCGCGATTGGTTAATTTTCGTTTCTACTAGAATAACAATATCACATGCGGCAGACTTGATTATTCTGTTGAGCTCCCGACATTTCTCCGGCTTATTAAGTCCGCGAACATTCCAACATGTTATCTTCATCAGTAATAAAGAAATGAAAAGGTGGTAAGGTATTCATCTTACGACTTTGGATGGGCTGTACCATCCTTTTTCTTATCCTTCGGTTTTGTATTTTCCTCCCGCACAATATCCTTACCTTTTATGGCTTTATTCCTATATTTATCCACTTCATCTACAGCTTGCAGATTTTTAAACTTTAAAATACCTTGAATCATGTGGTCTTGATTGGCAGGGTTTGTTGATGCACGATAAGATTGTTGCAGCACAATATCCTGGGTAGTACTTGTTGGAGTAGCCTGGCTAGAGAGGTTTGTTGGGGCATGAGTTTGTTGAGACAGAATATCCTTGTTGACAATGTTTGTTGTGGCCTGAGTTTGTTGAGGAAGAATATCCTTGCTGGCGAGATTTGTTTGGGCCTGAGTTTGTTGAGTTATTGTGGACGGATCCAATGATATTGGAAGAGATAAAGTTCCTGACTTATGTTTCTCCTGTCCACTAGTACCAACGGAAACCTCTGTTGTGGAAGGCTCCGACATTATAGGAAGAGATATAGTTTTGGATTTGTCTTTCTGTCCGCGGTGCTGTCCTTGCAAGTCGGAATGCTCAATAGTCTTCGCCACCATCGGTGCTACTGCCATTAGAGAAGACTCACTTTGTTGCTGAGGTGCTTGACGTGGTCGATAGACTTTTGTGATTTGTTTTGGAGTTTGCTGACAAGCTCCATTTGCATGACCAAAAGATAAGCAATGCTGACATCGTTGTGGCTTCCAGGAATATGAGACATGTACCTTCCGAGTGTTCCCGTCAAGATCACGATAGAAAACCTCATTTGGAAGATCTTCGTCGGAAGAAACCAGTACACATGCTCGTGCAAATGCTAATCTCGTCTGAGCAGCTGTTGCTTTGTCGATGTAGAGTGGCTGTCCCAGAGTGCTGCATAACTTTGCAATAAAACGTCGACTCCAAAGATGTAGAGGAAGACCTTAAAAGGATACCCATAATGGAATAGACTGTAGGCTATCTAACTCCAAACGGACATCAGGAGACCAGCGTCGTAGAATCATTGGATGGCTGCGAATAGTCCAGAATCCTTCGAGGACCCGTTGTAAAGCTTGCAAACAAAGAATCCGTTCTCCAGCATATGAAGATCGAATGACGATATTCCCCATCGAGTTTTGATAAATGATGATAGTGGGAAATAAGATGTTTTGAGACCTACCACATAGCCAACAATCACCATAGACCATGTCTCAATAAGCTCTGCTGAATCAGCAGCCTTGTATACAGCAATCTTCTTATCAGCCTGAACTTTTGGAGTAAAGAATTCCAAGCTTAGATCCGGACTTCCAACCGGAGCCTTGAAGAGGCTAGTCCAAGGCCTAGGGTCACTGGAAATGAGGGCAGGCTGCCGCGATCTAGAGCGCGACCTACTTCGATGCTGTTTCGTCGAAGGAGTTTCTCTCTGGAGAGGATATGGAGGAGGAGCCAATTGAGGGGTAACGGTAGGGAGTCTTACCATCGTATCAACCCTCCCGCCACCGTCGCCAGCCCTAGGGGCCGTCGCTGCCATGTTTGATCCCTCTTCTGGTCGCGGCTATAGAATTGTCTCCATAGGGAAAAGCCACCGTCGCAGTATATCAGATCGCCGATACAGTACTGTCGCCCTAGAGAGATCTGGTCGCCACTAGAAGCCGACGCTGCAGGAGATCCGATCACCACTACAGTAAGGGAGATCAAATCGTTGCTATAGTATAGTCGCCCGTGGGAGAAAGCTAACGCTGCAGGAGTCAGATCGCCCTAGGGAGATCTCGTCGCCGCTACAGTGTCGTCGCCGCTACAGTACCGTCGCTGCTACAGTGTCATCGCCGCCGCTACAGTACCGTCGCCCTTGGGAAACAGCCGACGCTGTAGGAAATCAGATCTCCGCTACAGTGTCGTCGCCCGTCACCCGTGGGAGAAAGCCGATGCTGCAGGAGTCAGATCGCCGTAGGGAGATCTGGCCGCCGCTACAGTGTCGTCGCCGCTACAGTGGTCGCCCTAGACCTGGCCGCCGCTACAGTGTCGTCGCCGTTGCAGTGGTCGCCCTAGATCTGGCTGCCGCTACAGTGTCGTCGTCGCTACAGTGGTCGCCCTACCTCCTTTGCTTGCTGAATTTTCAAATATATTTGACGAACCGTGCAACCTACCTCTTACCCGTCGGCATGATCATTGTATAACGATTCTTCCAGGTAAATCTTCAGTAAATACTTGGTCATATCAGTATCTACATCTCCAGAAGGATGAAAAAGAAAGGATTATAAAAGAGATGCTCGAAACAAGAGTTATTCGACCGAGTTGCAACCTCTACTCTTCTGTTAGAACCCTTGCAGATTCTAAACTTGGGGTTGATCTCTTTAGGGGATCGGCCTCCTTGGAACTCTATAGGGGTTCCTCCCTCCAAGTTGCTGCTCAAAAGCTGCAGAAAAGATTCATCTATTGCTTATGAAAAGAGAAGGAATATATGGCTATTTATAGGGCTTCTAAACCCTAACTCCTAATAGGACTCCTACTTAAGACTCTTACTTCTAACCAACTCCTAATATGACTCATACTCAAGACTCCTATTCCCTTACAACTCCTAATTCTTCTCTAAGAAAAAACCTCCTAACAGAATGTCCCTTTCAATTAGGACTCTCCTAGTTAGTCCTAACAGAGTGTCCCTTTCAATTAGGACTCTCCTAGCTAGAGTCCTAACAGAATGTCCCTCTCAATTAGGACTCTCCTAGCTATAGTCCTAACAGAATGTCCCTCTCAATTAGGACTCTCCTAGCTAGAGTCCTAACAGACCCGCCCTCTTCAAATCAGCCTTGTCCTCAAGGCTGAGATTCCATGAACTCAGGGAACCGGGTCTTCAGCTCCTCATATGGTTCCCATGTGGCGTCTTCAAGTGGTAGATTATTCCAATGCACTAGTACCTCAGTAGAGGGATGTCGGCGACGCATCACGATCCTGCGATCGAGGATGGCCTGTGGTTGGGCTTGAATAACTCCATCCTCAGTTGTGTTGGGCAGTTGGATCTGGGGTGACTCGTGTTCTCCCAACTTGGGCTTTAGGCATGATACATGGAAGACAGGGTGAATTTTGGCATCTTCAGGTAATTTAAGTCTGTATGCCACGGCTCCAATACGCTCTGTGATCTGATAGGGCCCATAAAAACGTGGTGATAGCTTCATAGAGGCTCGAGTGTTGATAGAGAGTTGCTTGTATGGTTGTAGGCGAAGATATACCCAATCTCCCACTGAAAATTCTCTTTCACTTCGTCGTGTGTCGGCTTGCTGCTTCATTCTGGCTTGAGCGGTAGAGAGATTATCTTTTAACAGTTGTAAGAGTTTGTCCCTATCAATCAATTCTTGGTCAACCTGATCTACCTTGGCCGAGCTAATTATATACTTTGGAATTACAGGTGCTGGTCGATCATACAATGCTTCATAAGGGGCACATTTTGTAGATGAATGATATGTAGTATTATACCACCATTCGGCCCAAGGAAGCCATTTTGCCCACTCTTTCGGTCGGTCGCTAGCGAAACACCGGAGGTACGTCTCTAAGCACCTATTTACCACCTCTGTTTGGCCGTCAGTTTGTGGATGATATGATGTGCTCATCTTGAGTTTGGTGCCTTGTAACTGAAATAACTCGGTCTGAAATTTACTAGTGAAGATCCTGTCATGATCACTTACGATGGACCTTGGCATCCCATGCAGTTTAACAATATTTTCTATGAAAATCTGAGCAATACTAGCAGTAGTGTAGGGATTTCTCACAGCACAAAAATGAGCATATTTCGTAAGTCGATCAACCACCACGAGAATCGTGCGTTTACCTTTGGAAGATGGCAGCCCTTCAATGAAGTCCATGGAGATGTCAGTCCACACTGAGTCTGGTATGGGTAGTGGTTGTAGCTTCCCTGGATTTGTGTTAGAACCCTTGCAGATTCTAAACTTAGGGTTGATCTCTTTAGGAGATCGGCCTCCTTGGAACTCTATAGGGGTTCCTCCCTCCAAGTTGCTGCTCAAAGGCTGCAGAAAAGATTCATCTATTGCTTATGAAAAGAGAAGGAATACATGGCTATTTATAGGGCTTCTAAACCCTAACTCCTAATAGGACTCCTACTTAAGACTCTTACTTCTAACCAACTCCTAATAGGACTCCTACTCAAGACTCCTATTCCCTTACAACTCCTAATTCTTCTCTAAGAAAAAACCTCCTACATGAATGCCCCTCACAATTAGGACTCTCCTAGCTAGAGTCCTAACAGAATATCCCTCTAAATTAGGACTCTCCTAGCTAGAGTCCTAACATTTTTACATAAATATCCCTCTCAATTAGGACTCTCCAAGCTAGAGTCCTAACAGACCCGCCCTCTTCAAATCAGCCTTGTCCTCGAGGCTGATGATTCATGAATTCTGGGAATTTGATCTTCAAGTCGTCATAGTTCTCTCAAGTGGCATCTTCTTTTGGTAGGTTCGCCCACTATATTAGCACTTCATTAGTGGGTCGTCGTCGTCGAGTCACGATCCGTCGATCAATAATGGCACTTGGCTGGGTCTGGAGTTCTCTTTGGGTAGTCATATTTGGTGGGTGGCTTTGGGCTGTCTCCAAGCACCTGTTTAAAACTTCCGGTTGGCTGTTGGTTTGTGGGTGATATGTCATACTCCTTTTCAATTTAGTATCCTGCATATGGAATAACTTTGTCCAAAATCTGCTATTGAAGATGCAAGTAGAATTTGTCACAAGCACAATGCGTCCCTTATAGTGTAATTCTTTTGAGTCCCAATTGTAATGAGCCATGGGGCTTGGTGTTTCCTCCAATTTTTTTATAATCTTACTAGTATCTGAATCTTCCTGCCATTCCATCTTAATATCCTCAAGGAAGTCGCTGGTCGGAAGTGAAACGGTCGAAACTTCAACTTGCTCGGGTAGTTGCGAAAGCGCATCTGCAAGAAAATTCTCTTTCCCCTTTTTGTAAGTTATTTCAAAATCAAATCCAAGAAGTTTTGTTACCCATTTTTGATGCTCGGGGGAAGATATCTTCTGCTCTAAGAGATATTTTAGGCTTTTATGGTTGGTCTTGATTTGAAAGTATCGCCTGATCAAGTACAATCTCCACCTCGTTGCTGCGCGCACAATGGCGAGCATCTCCTTATCATATGTTGACATATTTTGATCAGAGGGAGATAATGCGTTGCTAGTGTATGCGAGTGGTCGACCATCTTGCATGAGAATGGCTCCAATTCTGACTCCAGATGTGTCGGCCTCAATAATGAAGGGTCGGTTGAAATCTGGTAGTGTTAGCACCGGCGTCGTCGTCATGGCTGCCTTAAGTTTGTCGAAGTCAACGGAGGCTCTATCCAACCATTGGAAGACATTTTTTTCTAGTAAGGAAGTAAGTGGTGCACTGATCTTTTCATAGTTTTTCACGAACTTGCGGTAGTAGCCTGTTAAACCCAGAAAGCCATGTAGCAATTTTATGTTTCTCGAGGTCGGCCAGTTTTGCATTGCTCCAATTTTGAAGGGGTCCACTGCCACACCTTCCTCTGATATGATATGCCCAAGATATTCCACCTTTTGTTGAAGAAAGCAAAATTTCGTGGTTGTTGTGTGTTCAAAAGGTGGTTTTCCGTATGTCTTCTTCGCATGCTCGTATTTGATGATACCCGGATCAAAGGTCCAGCTTTGTAAAGATTTGTGCTCCCTTTCATCTAGCAATTCATCTACTATTGGAATAAAGTATTTGTCCTTGATGATTATGCCATTGAGAGCTCGGTAATCAACACATATTCGCCTTGTTCCGTCCTTCTTGCGTACAAGTAGCACCGGCGAAGAGTAGAGGTTGCAACTTGGCCGAATAACTCCTGTTTCGAGCATCTCTTTTATAATCCTTTCTATTTCATCCTTTTGGAGATGTGGATACTGATATGGCTGAGCATTTGCTGAAGATTTGCCTCGAAGAATCATTATACAATGATCATGCCGACGGGTAAGAGGTAGGTTGCGCGGTTCGTCAAATATATTTGAAAATTCAGCAAGCAAAGGAAGTAGATTTGGATCTTCAAATTCTGTTGGCTCTCCCTTAGTTTGCTGCTCAAGTTGTACCAAAAAGCCGCTGCATGCTTTATGCAAAACATTCTCCATTTGTTGTGTGCAAATCGTTGTTATGTCGCCCCCACGTTTCCCGTGCAATGTCACCTGTTTCTCCTTACTGTAAAATTTCATAATTAGTTTCATAAAATTCCAAGAAATATCACCTAATGTCGTCAACCATTTAATTCTGAGCATGGCCTTATGATTGTTAAGAGGGAGAAGGAAGAAATCTGCAATTATCTCTTCGTCCTGCAGCAATAGTTTCTCTTGCAAGCGCCTATGATCACAAATCAAAATCCGTCCGTCGGTGACCTTAACATCAAACCTGCAGCGATTCTCGATAGGTAATGATATCCGAACAGCAAGCTTACTATTTAGGAAGTTAGTAGTACTGCCCGTGTAGATGAGAACAGTGATCGGTTGTTGTTTGAGAAGGCCTCCAACTTTCATCGTTTCCGGGTTTGAGTAGCCGGCTAGTGCATGCACCGTAACTTCAGTCGGTTGTGGCTCTTCTTCTGCATCTTCTTCTTCATGTTCAAGGCTCTCTTCTGGATGTTCAATGACCTCTTCTTCTATTGGTTCAATCATAAGAAGTCTCCCTTTACTACAGCGATGCTCACGGCTCCACGGCTCGTCATAATGCCAACATAACCCCTTCGTATATCGCTCCCGAAGCTCTTCTCTTGTTAACCTCTTTGGTGTAGGGACTTGGTCAATAGTAGAGGGGGCTGAGGGCTTCAATATTACTGGTTGAGGAACGACCCTAGTCCTCCGAGCTTCATGGTTCAATTGCTCCTCTTGATGTCGTGCGAAAGAGATGGCTGCCATAAGCGTATACGGTTGTCGCGCTTTAACTTCTCCTCGGATCTCCGGCTTCAAGCCCTCAATGAAGGTCCTCAATAGCTGTTTTTTAGACCAATCATGATTTTGATTAGATAACCTTTCAAACCTGGTTTGGTACTCCTGAATGGTGGAGGTTTGTCGGATCTTTGCTAGTTGTTCGTCAATATTCTCGTAATCGGTTGGTCTGAAGCGGATCAGCAGTCCTTCTTTGAATTGTTGCCATGAAAGGACTCCATAAGTATGTTCAAACTGTTTAAACCACTGTATAGCATCCCCTTCAAGATGTATAGCTGTAATTTTCACCATAGATGCATCTGCGATTTTGTGGTACCGAAAATATCGCTCCGCGTGTGAGATCCAACCAATCGGGTCTCCTTCTTCCCATCTAGGGAAGTCCACTCTCATGCATGGATAGTTGGGGTCGGTCATAGAGCCTACCCTCCCTTGGAAGTCATCTCTTCGGGCTTGGTGTGATTGGGCAAAGCTCTCTCCTTGATATGATTTCTTCGGGCTTAGTGGTCGGCCCAATCTGAGTTCGGTAAAGAGCGTCCGAATCTTATCCTCCATTCGTGCCTCCAAGGCTTTGAATTTAGCATTGATTGCCTCCTTAGATGCCATAGTATATGGCCCCAAATCAATGATGTTAAGATCTCTCTTTTGCTGTTGGGTTAAAGGCATATATAGGTTGAGAGAAGTGATGGTCGAAAGTGTTGGTGGATTGGTGGATATAGGCTACGGTTTAGGCTTGTTTTGTGGCTGTTTTGAGTGCAGTTTGAGGGTGTGGTTTGGTAGAGTTTTAGGGCTGTGGATGAAAGTTTTGGATCTGTGGTAGATGGTAGTAAAGGTTTGATAGAAATCCGTGGAAGTTGCAGCAAGTATGTGCTGTCTTGTAAGAGTAGAATTGTCGTCGAAGAAACAACGATTTCTCGACGTAATTTCCACCAAAAACTTGAGAGAATTGAGGAGGGAATTGATAGCAAAATCACAGTTTATATGACAGCAAGGATATCTAATTTAATCAAGAAAATTTCGGCAGTATAACAGCAAAGAAATTGGTGCAAGTTGCAATTGCAGAATTATCGTCGAAAAATTTCAGCGGGTTACGATGAAAATTTGCAGCAACATAAAATCGTTTTTAGAGATGAATTTCTTAATAGATCAATCTTAGATGGAAGCCAAGATGATATATGAAGTCTATAAGAAATTTCATTCAAAAAAGATTGCAAATAGATGGGTTAAGGCAACGATATGCAGCTGAAATTTTCTGCAGCATAGATTTTCAAGTGCAGCAGATTGGACATAAAAGATCAGTAGTTTTATATTAAGAATTTTTCGATGAAACCAAAGGAAAATCTACTGTTAGGAAGTGTCAAAGATGTCATAAAAATTTCGTAGAAATTTGGATAGAAAAATCACAGTAGCAAGATCAAACAGGTGGTGCTATGCGGCTTGAATTCTGCAATTCAAGTGCAGCAGATTGGACATAAAAGATCAGTAGTTTATACTGAGAATTTTTTGATGAAACCAAAGGGAAATCCACTGTTAGGAAGTATCAAAGATGTCATAAAAATTTCGTAGAAATTTGGATAGAAAAAGCACAGTAGCAAGATCAAACAGATGGTGCTATGCGGCTGGAATTCTGCAATGTATCTTTCGTCGTAGAGATGAAAACTTTGTGACGAAAAGTTCATGCAGCAATATAAGAACGATTTTTTTTTTTTTCGAATAAGGATAACTAAATTGCAGCAGCAGTAAGGTAGGAAACCAGAACCTGTTGCAATTCACGGGGAGATCAAAAGATGATCCGCGGTGGTGGAGATGATGGTAGAATTCGGTAACGATCTTTTAAGCAATTGTGGGAATTGCTTTGGGCGGTTGTGGAGGGTTGATGGATGGCTGTGGAAGGGCAGCGAGACGCCAAGAACGCTGCTCTGATACCAGGTGTTAGAACCCTTGCAGATTCTAAACTTGGGGTTGATCTCTTTAGGGGATCGGTCTCCTTGGAACTCTATAGGGGTTCCTCCCTCCAAGTTGCTGCTCAAAGGCTGCAGAAAAGATTCATCTATTGCTTATGAAAAGAGAAGGAATACATGGCTATTTATAGGGCTTCTAAACCCTAACTCCTAATAGGACTCCTACTTAAGACTCTTACTTCTAACCAACTCCTAATATGACTCATACTCAAGACTCCTATTCCCTTACAACTCCTAATTCTTCTCTAAGAAAAAACCTCCTACATGAATGCCCCTCACAATTAGGACTCTCCTAGCTAGAGTCCTAACAGAATATCCCTCTAAATTAGGACTCTCCTAGCTAGAGTCCTAACATTTTTACATAAATGTCCCTCTCAATTAGGACTCTCCAAGCTAGAGTCCTAACAATTTGCCACAGTTTCACCCTTGTGCTGTTGACATACATCACATTGTGCCACATATTCAGCAATAATTTTTTTCATCCCTCTCCAATAAAAATTTTGCTTCACTCTTTTGTAGGTTCTTAGGAATCCAGAGTGCCCTGCTGAAGGTATAGAGTGTATTTCATGCAAGATGATTGCGATACAAGGGGAGTCAGGTATAAGCACAATGCGACCTTTGTAGCGTAAATCCCTCGAATCCCAAGTGTAGTGGGCTATTGCACTTGGATCCTCCTCCAATTTTTTTATGATCTTGCTGATATCTGGATCCTTCTTCCATTCTTCCCTAATGTCCTCGAGGAGACCGGTGGTAGGAAGGGAGATGGCTGAAACCTTAGCTTGTTCAGGTAGCCGTGAGAGTGCATCTGCAACAACGTTTTCTTTCCCCTTTTTGTAAATAATTTCATAATCAAATCCAAGAAGTTTGGTTACCCATTTTTGCTGCTCAGGGGATGATATCTTTTGCTCTAAAAAGTACTTGAGGCTTTTATGGTCAGTTTTAATTTGAAATCACCGGCCGATCAGGTAGGGTCTCCACCTCGTTACTGCGTGTACAATGGCAAGCATCTCCTTATCATATACTGACATATTTTGATGGGAGGGAGATAATGCCTTGCTAGTGTATGCGAGTGGTCGACCATTTTGCATGAGAACGGCTCCAATTCCGACTCCAGATGCGTCGGCCTCAATGATGAAGGGTTTATTGAAATCCGGTAACGCAAGCACCGGCGTTGTTGTCATGGCTGCTTTAAGTTTGTCGAAGGCAGCAGAGGCTTTGTCCGACCATTGGAAAGCATCTTTTTTCAGTAAAGAAGTGAGTGGTGCACTGATCTTCCCATAGTCCTTAACAAATTTTCGGTAGTAGCCCGTTAGTCCAAGGAACCCCTGCAGTAATTTCACGTTTGTAGGTTTCGGCCAGCCTTGCATTGCCTCAATTTTTGTTGGGTCTACCGCCACTCCTTCTTATGATATTATATGCCCAAGGTACTCTACTTTTTGCTAGAGAAAGCTGCACTTTGGTTGCTTAACAAAAAGAGTATTCTCCCGAAGGATCGTCAAAACAATCCGTAAATGCTGAAAGTGAGTCTCAAGAGAAGGGCTGTAAACGAGAATATCATCGAAAAATACCAGCACAAATTTACGAAGAAAGCTCCGAAATATATCATTCATGAGACTTTGAAAGGTTGAAGGAGCGTTAGTGAGTCCAAAAGGCATTACCAAGAATTCATAATGGCCATCATGCGTGTGAAATGCAGTTTTTGGAATGTCATCGTTACATACCCGAATTTGGTGGTAACCGGATCGGAGGTCCAACTTCGTGAAGATTCGAGCTCCTTTCAATTCATCAAGAAGTTCATCCACCACTGGTATTGGGTATTTGTCCTTGACGGTGATGCCATTTAAAGCTCGGTAGTCGATGCACATCCGCCAAGTTCCGTCCTTCTTGCGTACAAGTAGCACCGGTGAGGAATAAGGGCTGCAACTTGGTCGAATCACCCCTGTTTCAAGCATCTCCTTTACGATCTTTTCAATTTCATCTTTCTGGAGGTGAGGATATTGGTATGGTCGAGTGTTCGCTGGTGGCTTGCCCGGAAGGATTGGAATTCGATGGTCATGTTGCCGAGAAGGAGGAAGACCGCGCGGTTCAGCAAATATGTCGGCAAATTCAATAAGCAATTGGGCAAGATTTTGATCTTCAAATTCTATTTTCTTCCCCTTTGGTTTTTTTTTTTTTTTTGGTAAGTAAAAGTAAATTGATTATGTGTAAAGTTTCTACAAATAGCTTTATCTATACAAGTCATAGACAAAGCCAAGTAACTTATAGAGTGCGAATGCGATAGTTATGACTACACATGCTGTAGACTATAACTCATAATTATAATCAATATAGAAAATGTTTATCCAGATATATCAAAACTATCTGTGGGTACATAATTTGGCATCATTCCCAAGATCTTTAGTCTCTTTGGGTAAAGTGCTCCGTTTTGAGATCTTGCTCCATACAGGATCTTGAGTCTCTAATAATCTCTTTCAATAATTGAGCATTGTTTGTGTGTTGGCATTCAAATATTCTGTTACATCTCTCCTTCCACATCCACCAAATAGCGCATCTGAAAGTAACCTTTGCCAGTTGTGTTAGAGGCCCTTTTCTTGAGAAACATTGCATGAGGTCGCTTAGTTCTTGGTGCAAGTTTGGTTGCGGTAGTCTATTGAGTTCAAATCGCTGGAGAATCTCCTTCCATATCCATTTTGTATAATCACAAGCAAAATAGAGGTGGTCAACAGTTTCTTCTTGTTGCATACAAAGGGAGCATCGGTTAACATGATAGATACCTCTTCTTTTCATATTGTCTATTGTCGGTAGTTTATTGAGAAGAGCCTGCCATGTACATAAGGAATGTCTTTGTGATCCCGGTCGATCCCATGTCCAACTGCTTGGGACCCACTTGTTATTTCTTTGCCAGGGGATGAAAGGCGACTGACTAATGATCGTATAGAGACGGTCGGTCGTGCCGACACCCATGAAAGCGAACACATTCTCTATCGGCGAGTGAGGCTTCTCCCCTTTGGTTGCTGTTGGAGGTGCATCAAAAAGGCACCATTTACCTTGTGTAAAACTTTCTCCATTCGTTGGGTCGAAACAGTGGTAACGTTGCTTCCGCGCTTCCCGCGTAGGATGATCTGTTTGCCCTTACAGTAGAATTTCATAATTAATTTAGAAAAGTTCCAAGAGACATCACCTAGTGTAGTCAGCCATTCTATACCAAGCACTGCCTCATAGTCATCGATTGGTAGGAGGAAGAAATCGGTGATAATTTCTTGGTCTTGTAGTAATAGTTTCACCTGCGGGCATCTTTGGTCGCACTTTAGGATTCTACCGTCGGCAACCTTTACATCGAACTTGCTGCAACCTTCAATATGCAGTGCCATCCGAGCAGCAACCTTACTATTCAGGAAGTTATTAGTGCTACCCGTGTCGATGAGAACAGTGATCGGCTGTTGTTTGAGAAGGCCTCCAACTTTCATCGTTTGCGGATTTGAATAGCCGGCTAGTGCGTGTATCGTAATGTCGGTCGGCTATGGCTCTTCTTCCATATCTTCTTCTTCATGTTCAAGGCTCTCTTCTAGATGTTCAATGACCTCTTCTTCTATTGGTTCAATCATAAGAAGTCTACCTTTTTTACAGCGATGCTCGCGGCTCCACGGCTCGTCGCAATGCCAATATAACCCCTTTGCAGATCGCTCCCGAAGTTCTTCTCTTATTAACCTTTTCGGTGCAGGGACTCGGTTGATAGTAGGGGGGGCTGAGGGCTTTAGTATTGTAGGTCGTGGAGTGATCCTTGTCCTCCGGGCTTCATGGTTCAATCGCTCCTCTTGAAGTCGTGCGAAAGAGATGGCTGCCATAAGCGTGTATGGTTGTCGCGCCTTAACTTCTCTCCGGATCTCCGGCTTTAAGCCCTCAATAAAAGTGTTGGGAAATCATAGGGGGGGCGACATCATATGCGCAGCGGAAGAACAAGAAAACAAAAATCCCCGATTCCCAAAAAGATGTTCATCGTCGTGCGAAGATTGGTGCGCAAAATCCGCAAAAACACAAAACTGCGTATAGATTGTGTTACCTAGGGAGATCGTATATCCCTGTTTCCTTGCAGATCCTTAGGAGAGGGTGAAGGAGGTCAAGCGTCCTCCTCTCTAGCGGTGATCCACACAGCAGGGTTGCGACGACGCTCCTCAAAACTCCAGGCCTACTCTGAGGTGGAGAGGGAGAGGAGAATAGGAAGGGCAAGCAAAGACTCTAGCCTATGAGGCTGTGAATCCCTCCTATTTATAAAGATCCCGTGTCAAAACCCTAATGGGTCCTTTCCCTAGTGGGTATTGGATCTGCATCCAATAAGACAAGGGCTCCGTCGGATATCTCATATCCGAACCTCTACTCATCGCAATGCCTACCATATGTGTGTGACCCTCTAGGCCCAATATCGAGCTGGCCGTGAGTCATACCTGTCAGAACTCCTTCTAACTTAGTGAATTATTATCTCTGTAATAATTCACTCGACTCATCGACTACGGAAGTACTAGGCCACTACGCCGTAGTCCCCAGACGATACAGGGGAATCCAATCCATTGGACCTGTCTGTCCTCAGTTACCATGTACCTATAGTCCCTCATCCATCTAATATCCCAGAGACCGTATATCGAGCATGGTGCTGTCAGACCCATACGGTTTCTACTCGAGTCTCGCTCTAATCGGATTCTCCCGGAGAACTCTTTCTCTCTCAACCCGAATGACCCTGGCCAGGGATTTGTCTGAGCAAGAACACATGGGATATTCCTCTCATGATACCGAGAGTGGATGATCCTCTATCGACACTCAATAGCCCTCGTAAGGTCGACTACCACTCCCAATGACCAGCTGTACTAGATCTGGGAACAGCCAAACCTATAAGTCTGGTATCAAAGAGTGGAGCACTCATACAGGACATCCTTGGTGTCTCAAGTCTAAGAACCAGATACACCACTAGGACTACGGAATCGTTGTCTGACAATAAGGCATCATCAACCATCCAGCATTCCGTAAGCGGATCAATCAGTGAACTCATTCTCCAATGAGCACCTGTACTGTATCCCTAGTGTCCCTACACGAGCAGCTATGAGACCAGCTACATCCATCATATGGACGGGTATACAGCACACCAGTCTATCCGGTTATCACGATGTCCCTCTCGAGTAACCTATGACCGGGATTATTTAGGATATGTGTTTAAAGGTGAATCGATCTCATTATCGTGATCTCATCACGATCCGATTCCCATTGCACAAATCCAAGGACATCACAATATATATGCATTTATGCAATAGTTATAAAGTGATATACGTCAAAATATAATAAGCAAAAAGATTCTGTATCAAGTCACACGTGCCATCACTCACGTGATTGGCTTGCTGGGCACTTATGACTAGCAGACGTAACAACGATTTGCACACAACAAATGGAGAAAGTTTTGCATAAAGCATGCAGTGGCTTTTTGGTACAACTTGAGCAGCAAACTAAGGGAGAGCCAACAAAATATGAAAATCCAAATCTACTTCCTTTGCTTGTTGAATTTTCAGATATATTTGACGAACCGTGCAACCTACCTCTTACCCGTCGGTATGATCATTGTATAACGATTCTTCCAGGTAAATCTCTAGCAAATGCTCAGCCATATCAGTATCCACATCTCCAAAAGGATGAAATAGAAATGATTGTAAAAGAGATACTTAAAACAAGAGTTATTCGGCCATGTTGCAGCCCCTACTCTTCACCGGTGCTCCTCATTATCCGGCACGACTCCCAAATCTGTGATGAACTTCTTCAACCAGACTCCCTCCTTTGCTGCATCTGATGCAGCAATGTACTCCGCCTCTGTGGTCGAGTCAGCAGTGGTATCTTGCTTGGAACTCTTCCAGCACACTGCTCCTCCATTCAAGGTGTACACATACCCTGAATTCGACTTGCTATCATCGACATCAGACTGAAAACTTGAGTCAGTGTAGCCTTCAACCTTAAGGTTATTACCTCCATATACTAGTAAAAGATCCTTAGTCCTTCTCAAGTACTTAAGGATACACTTTACTGCTTTCCAGTGCTCCAAGCCTGGATCCGCCTGATACCTGCTCGTGACACTCAGAGCATGCGCTATATCAGGCCTAGTACATAGCATGGCATACATGATAGACCCTATTGCTGAGGCATAAGGTATCATATCCATGTTCGCCCTTTCTTCTGGAGTCTTTGGGGACATACTCGTAGAAAGCGATATCCCATGTCTCATCGGTATGAGACCTCTTTTGGAATTTTCCATGCCAAACCTTTTGACAATAGTTTCTATGTACCTGGACTGGGACAAGCCAAGCATCCTTTTGGATCTATTTCTATAGATTCTAATCCCCAAGATATAAGATGCTTCTCCTAAGTCCTTCATGGAGAAGTGTCTAGATAACCAAGCCTTTATTGTGGATAGCATTCCTATGTCATTCCCAATGATGAGGATGTCATCCACATATAACACCAAAAAGCTAATAGCGCTCCCACTTACCTTTCTGTATACACAAGGCTCATCTTCGTTCTTAACGAAGTCATAAGATCTGATTGCCTCATCAAATCTTATGTTCCAACTTCGGGAAGCTTGCTTTAGTCCATAAATGGATCTAAGCAACCTACACACCTTATCTGGGTAGTTCTTGGACACGAATCCCTCAGGTTGCATCATATACACCTCCTCCTCCAGGTTCCCGTTGAGGAATGCGGTTTTCACATCCATCTGCCAAATCTCATAATCATAGTGTGCTGCAATAGCCAATAGAATTCTGATGGATTTTAGCATTGCTACGGGTGAGAAAGTTTCGTCGTAGTCAACACCTTGCCTTTGACGATACCCCTTAGCCACTAGCCTTGCTTTATAGGTCTCTACCTTTCCATCTACTCCGATCTTTTTCTTAAAGATCCACTTGCAACCGATGGGTACAATACCTTCGGGTGCATCAACTAGGTTCCAAACCTTATTGGAGTACATAGAATCCATTTCAGAATTCATGGCTTCTTTCCACTTCCCGGAGTCTATACTCATAATAGCCTCCTCGTAGGTCTGAGGATCAATATCCTCTACATCCTCTGCTCTAATATGTCCCACATATCTCTCAGGAGGATGGGATACTCTATCAGACCTGCGTAAAGTTGAAACTTGTGTATTAGATACCTGAACAGACTCGGGCTGTAGAGTGGTGCTTGAGCTTGGTTCCCTAACTTCGCTCAACTCTATCATTCTCCCACTGTCTCCGCCAAGAATGTGTTCCTTCTCAAGGAACACTGCTCTCTTAGCTACAAAGACCTTTTGGTCCTCGAGATGATAGAAATAATACCCACAAGTTTCCTTGGGGTATCCCACAAATTTACATCGCCCTGTCCTTGATTCTAACTTATCGGGGTTGTGTCTTTTAACATGGGCAGAGCAGCCCCAAATCTTAACTACTTTAAGATCAGGCTTCTTCCCTTTCCATATCTCATATGGTGTAGACACCACCGACTTAATTGGAACTCTGTTCAGAAGGTAAGCTGCGGTTTCTAGGGCATATCCCCAGAATGAGATGGGTAGGTCAGCGAAACTCATCATGGACCGTACCATATCTAATAATGTACGATTTCTCCTTTCAGAGACACCATTGAGCTGAGGTGTATAAGGAGGTGTCCATTGGGATAATATCCCATGGTCCTTGAGGAAGTGAGTAAACTCTGTACTTAAGTACTCACCTCCTCGATCTGATCGAAGAGTTTTGATACTCTTTCCAGTCTGGTTCTTCACCTCATTCTTATACTCTCTGAATTTCTCAAAGGCCTCGGACTTGTACTTCATTAAGTACACATATCCATACCTTGAGAAATCATCAGTAAATGTAATGAAGTAGGAGTAACCTTCAATGGCATGAGTTGACATGGGTCCACATACATCACTATGTATGAGTTCCAACAACTCAGTGGCTCTCTCTCCAGTTCCACTAAATGGAGAGTTGGTCAGTTTTCCACGAATGCAAGGCTCACAAGTTGCATATGACACATAGTCGAATGGATCTAGATATCCATCATTTAGCAACTTTTGAATCCTTCTTTCATGGATGTGACCTAGCCTACAATGCCACAGGTATGCACTGTTCAACTCATCTCGTTTCCTTTTGGACACATTTATATTCATGATATGTGGAGTGGTGTCTAACATAAATAAACCATTATGCAATGTTCCTTTCGTGATGATCTTATCATCTAATAATATCGAACAACCATTGTTCTCAAAAACAAATTTATATCCACTAACTGTTAAACATGAAATGGAGATAATGTTTTTGATAATAGAAGGAACAAAATAACATGCATCTAATGCAATAAAAGCTCCACTAGGCAGATGTAAGGCAACCTCGCCAACAGCTAATACAGCAACTTTTGCTCCATTACCCATCTTGAGGTCCATCTCGCCTCTCTCTAGTCTCCTAGGCCTTGCCAGAACCTGCAACGAATTACATATATGATAAGCACTACCGGTATCTAATACCCATGTGTTATCATAAGAGTCTGACAAATGGAGACTGATCATGAATGTACCTGAAGCTTCATCAAGCTTTTGTTTCGCCCTTTCTGCAAGGTACTCTTTGTAGTTTCTCTTCCAGTGCCCATCTTTACCACAGTGGAAGCACTGGCCTTTGTCCTTTGTTGGGTCTTTCTTAGCAACCTTTGCTTTACCTTGTTTGCCCTTGCCCTTTCCCTTCTTAAGGGACCTTTCTGCTTTCCTTTTCTTTCTGGTCTCACCAGTGTAGAGAACTGGCTTCTCTTTCTTAATAGTACTCTCTGCCTCCCTCAACATATTGAGGAGCTCTGGGAGAGTCACCTCAAGCTTGTTCATATTAAAGTTCATTATGAACTGTGAAAAGGAATCTGGTAGGGACTGAAGCACAATGTTCACACACAAGTTATCCTCTAGGACCATTCCTAGACCTGTGAGTTTCTCTATCCACTCAATCATCTTTAGGACATGGTTCTGAACCGGTGTCCCCTCAGTCATCCTAGCGCGGAAAAGGCTCTTGGATATCTCATATCGTTGAGTCCTTCCCTGTTCCTCAAACAATTTACGGACATGTAGGAGAATGGATCTGGCATCCATCTTTTCATGTTGTCTCTGTAACTCTGGAGTCATAGAGCCCAACATATAGCACTGAGCAAGAGTGGAGTCATCAATGTACTTCACGTAGCGAGCGATCTCATCCTCGCTTGCCCCTTCTTCGGGCGTAGGCATCACTGTATCAAGGACGTACACGATTTTCTCCGCTGTGAGAACAATTCTCAAGTTACGGAGCCAATCCGTATAATTTGGACCAGTGAGGCGGTTGACATCAAGTATGCCACGTAAGGGATTTGAAAGCGACATTTTCTGAAAATAAAGATGTAGCAAAAATGAATAACATGCAGATTTTGCAAGAAATAAACTATCAAGATATGGACTTCTATCTTAATATGCTCCCACTATTTTACTAACGAGTCACGCGACACCCTCAGCACGTGAAACGGAAGTCTCCGGCAGACTTCTAGTGGGGATCAGGATCCAATCAGCGTCTTAGTGTAACCTCGAGAGACTCGACCAATCACACTAAGCCTAAAAGGTAGACAACTCTTGCCGATCACAACTCCTTGTGATTCCCGTCCTGTTCGGCCTCCGAATCACCATGGCCTCGAGGGACTCGACCAACCATGATGCTCGGTTAAGTCAACACCTTCGTTACAAGATGAGTCTGATTTGATGATATACCCTCGAGGGACTCGACCAAGCATATCATGCCCTCAGGTCACCGGTGACATCTCTATGTCGTAAGCAAGATAGCGAATCGCGATATAGGTGAGTCTCGAGGGACTCGACCAACTCAACCTACACCGGGATTCGGTTCCTACTCATAACGATGGAAGGCCACGTGGGTCAATCTAATTGCCTCACGTTTACCGACTTAATATTATCGAGAGATGTTTCTATGATTTGGTCTCCTAATATGACATGTCACACATATACATATTTAATATATATCTACATCGCATGCAAATATATATATACATATCTAGTATGTGTATAAGCAATCACACCAGATGATCATGGACCACAACCTAATATGATTAGGCCCGAGCCAGTAGGCCTAATCACTCACATCAAGATCTATGTGTGCAACGGTGCATCTCCATGCCTTGTGATCGTCCATCTCGTCCTCGTCGGTTCCGTCGACATCTTGATGCATCTCCATGCATCACGATCGTCCGTCTCGTGGGTCCCGCTATGGCTTCCACGCTCCCGCTGCGCCTCCTCATGTGATTACAACTTAATCATAGGCACGCAGGCCCGACAATAAACGAGAAATATAATGGAGGTTCGCAGACCTCAATAATAATAATCACAAGTACACACATCACACGGTCCATGATCATTCGTCCACTCATCATACATCACATGTATAAATAATCATCATCATGTAGGACTACTAGATAATAATAAAAATAATAATCAACTAAACCTTTTAATTAATTAATATTTTCTGAAATCAGGGATATATAGGGAATTTCTCAATTCCTAAGGGTATTTTCGTAATTTGGACAAAAGACAGAAATTGGAATTTCTCAAATTCCGAGGGGCAAAATTGTCTTTTTCCCAGAAAACCCTAATTCCCTCTTTCTGCTGCCGCTGCCGCCGCCGCCACCCTGCTGGCGGCGGCCTGTGCGGCGGGGCGAGGGCGCTGCCCTCGCCTGCAGGCGGCACGCTCGCTGGCGGCGCTGCCGCTGCAGGTGGGCTCTCCCTTCGGGCGTCGCTGCCTCCGCAAGCGGTGCTGCCCCGCCGGGCGGCCGCCCCTGTGGGGGGGGTTTCGCCCGCGGGAGCAGCGACGGCAGGCGTCGCGCGTCGCTGCCCTGCGGCGGCAGGCGCCGCTTCCTTTCGGCGGTAGGCGCCGCTGCCCGTGGGTTGCCAGCCCCGCCGGCAGCAAACCTGCTGCAAGCAGACCGCTGGCCGGCTGTTGCAGGCACTGCGCCGGCGTTGTGCTGCCTGGCTACGGCTGCGGCTGCAGGTGGCTGCAGGCATGCAGATCGAGGGCAGCAACTGTTGCTGCCCTTCCTTGCTTTTGCGTCAACGATTTTGACGTCAATATTCTTCCTAAACACAACACACGCAGTTCAAAAACCAATCATTCGCACGAACAACCTGGCTCTGATACCACTGTTGGGAAATCATAGGGGGGGCGACATCATATGCGCAGCGGAAGAACAAGAAAACAAAAATCCCCGATTCCCAAAAAGATGTTCATCGTCGTGCGAAGATTGGTGCGCAAAATCCGCAAAAACACAAAACTGCGTATAGAGATTGTGTTACCTAGGGAGATCGTATATCCCTGTTTCCTTGCAGATCCTTAGGAGAGGGTGAAGGAGGTCAAGCGTCCTCCTCTCTAGCGGTGATCCACACAGCAGGGTTGCGACGACGCTCCTCAAAACTCCAGGCCTACTCTGAGGTGGAGAGGGAGAGGAGAATAGGAAGGGCAAGCAAAGACTCTAGCCTATGAGGCTATGAATCCCTCCTATTTATAGAGATCCCGTGTCAAAACCCTAATGGGTCCTTTCCCTAGTGGGTATTGGATCTGCATCCAATAAGACAAGGGCTCCGTCGGATATCTCATATCCGAACCTCTACTCATCGCAATGCCTACCATATGTGTGTGACCCTCTAGGCCCAATATCGAGCTGGCCGTGAGTCATACCTGTCAGAACTCCTTCTAACTTAGTGAATTATTATCTCTGTAATAATTCACTCGACTCATCGACTACGGAAGTACTAGGCCACTACGCCGTAGTCCCCAGACGATACAGGGGAATCCAATCCATTGGACCTGTCTGTCCTCAGTTACCATGTACCTATAGTCCCTCATCCATCTAATATCCCAGAGACCGTATATCGAGCATGGTGCTGTCAGACCCATACGGTTTCTACTCGAGTCTCGCTCTAATCGGATTCTCCCGGAGAACTCTTTCTCTCTCAACCCGAATGACCCTGGCCAGGGATTTGTCTGAGCAAGAACACATGGGATATTCCTCTCATGATACCGAGAGTGGATGATCCTCTATCGACACTCAATAGCCCTCGTAAGGTCGACTACCACTCCCAATGACCAGCTGTACTAGATCTGGGAACAGCCAAACCTATAAGTCTGGTATCAAAGAGTGGAGCACTCATACAGGACATCCTTGGTGTCTCAAGTCTAAGAACCAGATACACCACTAGGACTACGGAATCGTTGTCTGACAATAAGGCATCATCAACCATCCAGCATTTCGTAAGCGGATCAATCAGTGAACTCATTCTCCAATGAGCACCTGTACTGTATCCCTAGTGTCCCTACACGAGCAGCTATGAGACCAGCTGCATCCATCATATGGACGGGTATACAGCACACCAGTCTATCCGGTTATCACGATGTCCCTCTCGAGTAACCTATGACCGGGATTATTTAGGATATGTGTTTAAAGGTGAATCGATCTCATTATCGTGATCTCATCACGATCCGATTCCCATTGCACAAATCCAAGGACATCACAATATATATGCATTTATGCAATAGTTATAAAGTGATATACGCCAAAATATAATAAGCAAAAAGATTCTGTATCAAGTCACACGTGCCATCACTCACGTGATTGGCTTGCTGGGCACTTATGACTAGCAAAAAGTCCCCAATAACTATTTTTCAGACCAATCACGAGTTTGATTAGATAACCTTTCAAACCTGGTTTGGTACTCCTGAATGGTGGAGGTTTGTCGGATCTTTGCTAGTTGTCCGTCAATGTTCTCGTAATAAGTTGGTCCGAAGCGGATCAGTAGTCCTTCTTTGAATTGTCGCCATGAAAGGGCTCCATAAGTGTGTTCAAACCAGTCAAACCATTGTATGGCATCCCCTTCAAGATGTATAGCTGCAATTTCCACCATGGATGCATCCGTAGTTTTATGGTACCGAAAATATTGCTCAGCGCGCGAGATCCAACCAATTGGGTCTCCTTCTTCCCATCTAGGGAAGTCCACTCTCATGCGCGAATAGTTGGGGTTGGTCATAGAGCCTCCCCTCTCTTGGAAGTCATTTCTTTGGGCATGATGTGATTGGTTAGAGCTCTCTCCTTGATGTGATTTCTTCGGGCTTGGTGGTCGGCCCAAACTGAATTCGGTAAGGAGAGTCCGAATCTTATCCTCCATTCGTGCCTCAAAGGCTTCAAATTTAGCATTGATTGCATCCTCAGATGCCATAGTATATGACTCCAAATCTGTGATGTTAAGATCTCTCTTTTGTTGACGAGTTAAAGGCATGTATAGGTTTGATAAAAATCAGTGAAAGTTTGCTGCAGAATTGTATTGTCTTGTAAGAGCAGAATTATCGTCGAAGAAACAGCGGTTTCTCGACGAAATCTCCGCAAAAATTTGAGAGATTTGAGGAGAGAGTTGACAGCAATATCTCAGTTTATATGATAGTAAGGATGTCCATCAAGAAAATTTCGACAGTAACAGCAAGAAAATTGGTGTAAGTTGCGATAGCAGAATTCTCGTCGAAAAATTTTAACAACTTACGATGAAAATTTGCAGCAATATAGGAACGAATTTTTTTTTTTTTTTGGATTTTCGGATAGGGATAAATAAATTGCAGCAGCAGTAAGGTAGGAAACCAGAACCTGTTGCAATTCACGGGGAGTTCAAAGGTTGATCTGCGGTGGTGGAGATGATGGTGGAATTCGACGACGATCTTTTAAGCAATTGTGGGAATTGCTTTGAATGGTTGTGGAGGGTTGATGGATGGCAATGGAAGGGCAGCGAGATGCCAAGAACGCTGCTCTGATACCAGGAGATAGAACCCTTGCAGATTCTAAACTTGGGGTTGATCTCTTTAGGGGATCGGCCTCCTTGGAACTCTATAGGGGTTCCTCCCTCCAAGTTGCTGCTCAAAAGCTGCAGAAAAGAATCATCTATTGCTTATAAAAAGAGAAGGAATACATGGCTATTTATAGGGCTTCTAAACCCTAACTCCTAATAGGACTCATACTTAAGACTCTTACTTCTAACCAACTCCTAATATGACTCATACTCAAGACTCCTATTCCCTTACAACTCCTAATTCTTCTCTAAGAAAAAACCTCCTAACAGAATGTCCCTTTCAATTAGGACTCTCCTAGTTAGTCCTAACAGAGTGTCCCTTTCAATTAGGACTCTCCTAGCTAGAGTCCTAACAAAATGTCCCTCTCAATTAGGACTCTCCTAGCTAGAGTCCTAACAGAATGTCCCTCTCAATTAGGACTCTCCTAGCTAGAGTCCTAACATCTTCACCGGTGCTACTTGTACACAAGAAGGACGGAACATGGCGAATATGCGTTAATTATCGAGCTCTCAATGGCATAACCATCAAGGATAAATACCCTATTCCAGTACTAGATGAATTGCTATATGAAAGGGAGCACAAATCTTCACAAAGATGGACCTTTGATCCGGGTATTATCAAATACGAGTGTACGAAGAAGTCATACCGAAAACCGCCTTTCGAACACACAACGGCCACTAGAAATTTTTACTTTCTTCAACAAAAGTTGGGATATCTTGAGCATATCATATCAGAGGAAGGTGTGACGGTGGACCCCTTCAAAATTGGAGCAATGCAAAACTGGCTGACCCCGAGAAAAATAAAATTGCTATATGGCTTTCTGGGTTTAACAGGCTACTACCGCAAGTTCGTGAAAAACTATAGAAAGATCAGTGCACCACTTACTTCCTTACTGAAAAAAGATGTCCTCCAATGGTTGGACAGAGCCTCCACGGCCTTCGACAAACTTAAGGCAGCCATGACGACAACGCCGGTGCTAACACTACCAGATTTCAACCGACCCTTCATTATTAAGGCCGACACATCTGGAGTCAGAATTAGAGCCATTTTCATGTAAGATGGTCGACCACTCGCATACACTAGCAAGGCATTATCTCTCTCCTATCAAAATAAGTCAACATATGATAAGGAGATGCTCGCCATTGTGCGCGCAGCAACGCGGTGGAGACCCTACTTGATTAGTCGACGATTTCAAATTAAAACCGACCAAAAAAGCCTTAAGTAATTTTTGGAGCGAAAGATATCATCCCCTGAGCAGCAAAAATGGGTAACAAAACTTCTTGGATTTGATTATGAAATAACTTACAAAAGGTGGAAAGAGAATATTGTTGCAGATGCGCTTTCGCAGCTACTTGAGCAAGCTGAATTTTCGATCGTTTTACTTCCAACCAGCGACTTCCTTGAGGATATTAAGATGGAATGGCAGGAAGATTCGGAGACCAATAAGATACAAAAAAAATTAGAGGAAACACCAAGCTCCGTGGCTCATTACAATCGGGACTCAAACGAATTATGCTATAAGGGACACATTGTGCTTGTGACAAATTCTACTTGCATCTTCAAGAGCAGATTTTGGACAAAGTTATTCCATATGCAGGGTACTAAATTGAAAAGGAGTACGACATATCACTCACAAACCAACAGCCAGACGGAAGTTTTAAATAGGTGCTTGGAGACAGCCCAAATCCACCCACCAAATATGACTACCCAAAGAGAACTTCAGACCCAGCCAAGTGCCATTATTGATCGACGGATCGTAACTCGACGACGATGACCCACTAATGAAGTGCTAATACAGTGGGCGAACCTACCAATAGAAGATGCCACTTGGGAGAACTATGACGACTTGAAGATCAAATTCTCAGAATTCACGAATCATTAGCCTCGAGGACAAGGCTGATTTGAAGAGGGCGGGTCTGTTAGGACTCTAGCTTGGAGAGTCCTAATTGAGAGGGACATTAATGTAAAACTATTAGGACTCTAGCTAGGAGAGTCCTAATTGAGAGGGACATTCTGTTAGGACTCTAGCTAGGAGAGTCCTAATTGAGAGGGGCATTCATGTAGGAGGTGTTTTCTTAGAGAAGAATTAAGAGTTGTAAGGGAATAGGAGTCTTGACTAGGAGTCCTATTAGGAGTTGGTTAGAAGTAAGAGTCTTAAGTAGGAGTCCTATTAGGAGTTAGGGTTTAGAAGCCCTATAAATAGCCATGTATTCCTTCTCTTTTCATAAGCAATAGATGAATCTTTTCTGCAGCCTTTGAGCAGCAACTTGGGAGGGAGGAACCCCTATAGAGTTCCAAGGAGGCCGATCCCCTAAAGAGATCAACCCCAAGTTTAGAATCTGCAAGGGTTCTAACAAGGAATCACACACTGTTAGACAAGGTACGATCCATAATGAGTTTCGTGGACCTCCCCGTCCCATTCTAGGGATATACCTTAGAGATTATAGCTTACCTTCTGAATAGAATTCTAACTAAGTCAGTGGTGTCTACTCCATATGAGATATGGAAAGGAAAAAAGCCCGATCTTAAGGTTGTTAAGATTTGGGGCTGCCTTGCCAACGTTAAAAGACACAACCCTAATAAGTTGAAATCGAGGACGGAGTGGTGCAAGTTCGTGGGATACCCTAAGGAAACTTATGGGTATTATTTCTATCATCCTAATGACCAAAAGATCTTTGTAGCCAAGAAAGTAGTGTTCCTTGAGAAGGAACACATTCTTGGCAGAGATAGTGGGAGCGTAATAGAGTTGAGCAAGGTTGCAGAACCTAGTTCAAGCACCACTCCACAGCTAGAGTCTATTTAGGTACCTTTCACACAAGTTTCGATTTTATGTAGGTCTAATAGAGTATCTCATCCTCCTGAGAGATATATGGGACATATTGGAGGAGAAGATGTTGAGGATATTGATCCTCATACCTATGAGGAGTCTATTACTCAAGAAATGGCAAGAAGCCATGAATTCTGAGATGGATTCCATGTGCTCCAACAAGGTTTGGAACCTAGTTGATGCACTTGAGGGTATTGTACCCATCGATTGTAAGTGGATCTTCAAGAAGAATATCGGAGTAAATGGAAAGGTAGAGACCTAAAAAGCAAGACTAGTGGCTAAGGGGTATCGTCAAAGGCAAGGTGTTGACTATGACGAAACCTTCTCACCTATAGCCATGCTAAAATCCATCCAAATTCTATTGGCTA
The DNA here is from genome assembly GCF_036884655.1 of Musa acuminata AAA Group. Taxonomy (NCBI): domain Eukaryota; kingdom Viridiplantae; phylum Streptophyta; class Magnoliopsida; order Zingiberales; family Musaceae; genus Musa; species Musa acuminata. The sequence continues at coordinate 28,707,424 of NC_088335.1, read as the reverse complement.
TTGCAGCACACTATGATTATGAGATCTAGTAAATGGACATGAAAATCACGTTCCTCAATGGCAACCTCGAGGAGGAGGTGTATATGATACAGCCCGAGGGATTCGTGTCTAAGGACTGCCCAAATAAGGTGTGAAGGTTGCTTAGGTCCATTTATGGACTAAAGCAAGCTTCTTAACGTTGGAACATAAGATTTAATGAGGCAATCAGATCTTACAACTTCGTTAAGAATGAAGATGAGCCTTGTATGTATAGGACGGTAAATGGGGGTGCTATCACCTTCTTGGTGTTATATGTGGATGACATCCTAATCTTTGGGAATGATGTAGGAATGCTATCCACAGTAAAGACTTATTTATCGAGACACTTCTCAATAAAGGACTTAGGGGAAGCATCCTATATCTTAGGGATTCGGACCTATAGAGATAGATCCAAGAGGATGCTTAGCTTGTCCCAATCTAGGTACATAAACACCATTGTTAAAAGGTTTGGCATTGAAAATTTCGAAAGATGTCTCATACCGATGAGACATGGGATATCACTTTCTAGGAGTATATCCCCAAAGACTCTTGAAGAAAGGGCGAACATGGATAGGATACCCTATTTCTTAATAATAGGGTCTATCATGTATGTCATGCTATGTACTAGGCCTGATATAGCGCATGCTCTGAGTGTCACGAGCAGGTATCACTGGATCTAGGCTTGGAGCACTGGAAAGCAGTAAAGTGTATTCTTAAGTACTTGAGAAGGACTAAAGATTTTTTACTGATATATGGAGGTAGTTGTTAGGATCGGAGCGGCACTAAGAGGGGGGGGTGAATTAGTGCAGCTGATTAAAACGTCGGTTTTGACAAATCTTTCGTATGATAAAAATCGAACTCGGAAGTGTTAACTTGAAAGCGTATTCGTAAAGTTGTGCAGCAAAGGTAATGAGGAAATAAAGCATGTAAGAAGGTTTGTAGTAATGTAAATAGCAATAATGAAATGCAAACCAGAGATCATGCCGATTTTAAAGTGGTTCGGTCAAATGACCTACATCCACTTACGAGGCCCTCTTCGATGAGGCTCCCACCTTCCACTAGCAAATCTCTTGAAGGGGAAGGGCAAATACCCCTCTTACAACTTTTTACAAGCGGTTCACACTCTTACAAATTTTCAGCAAGAAAGAAGGAGGTGAATACTCTAGCAAATTGAAAACAAGACTTGCTAAGACTTTTCTCTCAATCAATTGCTTCTCAAAAAGTTGTAATCTCAGCTGAGATTTGAGGGGTATTTATAGGCCTCAAGAGGATTCAAATTTGGGCTCCAAAATTTGAATTCTCTTTGGTTCCCGATGCTGGCGGTGCCACCGCTTTGTAACGGACAAACTTCTAAACAAGATGTTGGATGTAATGCTTATGTCTGTCCGTTGTCTTTTGGCATGTTCATGCCTTGTACAGAATGTAAAGGGGCGGCCGAAGGCTTAATAGTCCCATTTTAGTTGGGTTGGTGGCCTCCTTAGGCTTGTAAATAAAGGTTGTGTCATGTGGACACGTGCGAGAGCTTTTCGGTCTGTAATGGACCATTTTACCCTTTGTTGTGTAACTATTCAGAGCTTGTAAAGTCTGTTTGTAATTTGCATTGTCTATGAAGTGTTTTTCGGACATGTTTGCTTGTGGATCCCGATTGAGGCGTTCTCTTTAACCCGTTCTCTCTTTTGTTGGTCCTAAGGGACAATGGGAGGCTTCGGGGAGGCTGACCTTTGCGGACGGACGCGCGAGGGTGCCGCACGCCTTAGGCAAAACCAGCTAAGGTCGTGACATTATGGTATCAGAGCGGGACAAGCACTCATAGAAACACTTGACATGCAAACGTGGGGGACCTAGCGGGGCTGCGTTGAGGGCAGTCAGCACACGCGCGACCGTTTGAGGGAAAACGGGCATGGAGATGTAGGGAAAAGAGTCGCTCAGAGGAGCGGGCATCTGAGATTGGCATTTAGAGGAATGGCCAACCCTTCGCGCAAGAGGCACCACGAGAACAGGCAAGCTTGGAAGAATTTGGAGCGCACAAAGGTTGGGATGGCTGAGTTTGAGCTACGGCTCAACGTTGACAACTTTACTTGATGGTGCTCAAGGCAAGCGAGGCGCTTGGCAAAGGACGAGACCATGCAAAGTGGAATGAGTTGCTCAGCGACCGAAAGAGTTGTGCAAAGCTCACAGAGGTGAGGGGAATTGCTAACTCGAAGAATTCGGTACTCATGCATGGGCTTGTATGCAGACGATGGATTGTTCGTGGCCATCCCAAGGCGGTCGAGACTCGGCGCCATGGAGCATTGAAACTTTCTCTTCGACATGCGAAGGATACGTCCGGAGGAGGCTGAAGTGTGCAACGAGTTCAGCATGTTGCTAGGCCTTGAGGGGTGCAGCGGTGGCTGTATTGACGTGGAGGCGCAATCTAGCAAGTGCGTTTGCAAGAGGCAGAACAATGCACGGTTTGTTCAGCAGATCAGAGTAGTCCAAGGGGATGGTGGTCTCCGAAACGAAGAGAGATGTTGCTCCAACGGGACAGTTATCCAGGAGGGATAAGTCTCAGCTCTCCAGAGGGAGAATCATGTGAGACGGACTTCACATGTTGAGGAGGAGTACCTCACAAACAACAACTCCACGAAGCTCGATGGACTGAGCAAGCAGCGAGGAGTCGTCGCATGATCTCGCTTAAGAGAATGCATTGGTGGATGCATTGCGAGATCAAGTGGGGGAGCGACCCAAAGCAACTCAAATGGAGGCACACTTGGAGTTGATATGGAGATCGGACTCAAGGGAGGGCTGACCCGTGGAATGGTGGGCGCGAGGGCCACCATCGACTCAATGCAAAAACGAGGAGCGGAGCAACTTGGGTGTAACTTGGCGAAGTACCCAAGCCGCATGAAGGGAGCCAGCATAGAAGTTGGAACATGGAGCAGAGGCACAGCGCTTTCCCTAGACAGAGGTCAAGGACATGAACTCTTGCAGAGGCAGGAGTAGAATCATGCTGTTCCCTGGGTCCTTCATTCTGACAGAGCGGACTCATCTTGCATGGTGCCAAAGACGAAGGGAGCTTCGGGGCACATGCACCTTATCTCGGAGGAGCATTCGATGGAGGAACTAAGGCGACTCAATTTGCGGAGGCGAAGTTGAGTTCAGAAGGCCTTAGCACGGGGCAAGAGGACTCAGAGGCGGGTACTCTTGAAGAATATGCCACAGTGTTGCCATTTGAGTTGCTATGAAGGAAGCAGTGCGCAGCGGAGATTGTGCTGGTAGGGGCAGAGGCCCAGGATCCAGGCAATGGTGCACAAATTACAGCGAAGTCGGTGGACTTCGGGAGCTACTAGGCGACGGACTGTCCTAGAGCGGTGCTTCATCTAGATGTGACCCAAGAGTGGGTGGATGAAGGTCGATTGCCAAAGGAGCGAACAAAATCGAAGGTGGAGGAGACCCTGCGATGTATTGGCAGAGGCCACACATGGAGGGTTCACAATTCGAGTTTATTCCACAAGGATCAGAATGCAATGGAGATGTCACCAGGAGGCGACATGGTGCAGCGGATCGTGGTGGAACAGTTCGTGGCAATGCGACACACACGACATAGTCCCGTGAGGGATGAGATCATATGGAGGTATGATCGGGAGCTACTGGGAGCTCCGCTTTGGTGAACAACACGACGGCAAGAAGGGCTATGGATTCAAGGAGTGAAGGCCATGGTACCGCAGAGGCGGGTCTTCCGTGCGTGCATTGAATTTTGCATCGGACGAAAACCTTGGTCATCAGCATATGGGGGCTGTGTTCCACTAAGGGAAAAGTTCGAAGGTAAGTACCAGTGAGTTCCATGGGAGGGACTTGATCATGCAGAGGTATGATCGAAGCAGCTGGAGAGTTGGACTGCTCCAGAGCTCATATTCGCTTAAGGGAGCCCGACAAGTCAGAGGACAAGGTCGAGTAAGCGAACGTTGCTACCAAGGAAGCTAAGGAGAACAGAATCGGTGCAAACCCTACAATGTGATGGCAGAGGCCATGCATGGGAGTTGCAGTCTGTCTTTCCATCGACCAAACAGACTGCTTGGAGAACACAGAGGTGTTGAAGCAGGAGGTCGAAAGGGGCGAGGAAGCGACGACGAGTCCAGAGAGACTTAGCTACCCAAAATCAAGCATCAGTTAGAATGGAGGTGGACTCAGAGGAGTGCCACGGAGACATCTCTACTGATTGTGAAGGAAAGGGATATAGAGGCGAGGCGACGGATAGTAGGGCCATGGGCATGGCAGCGCCATGGTACCGCAGAGGCGGGACTTCCGTGCAAGTCATTGATCCCTTGCTCTCACGGAGGGAGAGCGCTTGGTCGTGAAAGGGGCCGAGGAGGTGGAGCATGCAGAGGCAATCTCCAAGTACCGAGACAAGGCTGAAGGGCAGAGGCCAAGAAACTTCGTAAGACCGGTGTCAACAAGTTTCTCATCAAGATAGCCGTAAGTGAAGGACTTCGGGTCATACAAGAGTGCACGACCAAGGAACGAAGCAGGCAGTACGTGGTGCTGTACCTTTGCTACTCAGTGGAGTAGGCGGCAGGGTTGATGGAGAAGATGGTACAATCCCAGAGGCGACCTCATCTATCAGAGAATTACTCCAAGTTGGGGTGAAAACTTCCTGCATTCCAGAAGTTCAATGGCATTGAGAAGGTGAATCACAGTAGCTAACTCAACGCAAGGAGTGCAAACACTTCAAGTGCTTCAGAAGTGTGAGCAAAGAGCAGGCGAAGGCCAGTAACCAGCTCGATGCATGAAGTACAACCTCGAGGAGGCGGGCGAAGTCAAGTAACCTTTGCCTTCTCAACTCTTAAGAGAATGGGCGAAACTGAGTACCCCAGTTCTCTTATCTATCCAGCAGAGGAGCGCTGCACAAGTTCAAAGACCCTTCGAAGATAATGGAAGACAATAGTTATCAAATCCTCACCAACGGTGATCAGTGCTACTGAGAGTAGATTGTCCGCCTCATTTCCCAACGAAATGTCAATCGAAAGCGGAAGTGATGCGAACCTACTTGGATGTGACAACTAACTGAAAGAAGAGTCAATGAGCAGATTTTGTGAAGGAAGGACCCAAAACTTCAGAAGTTTGCGAGGCGATGCTCGTTAAAGCTCCAACAAGCATCCACCCAGTTCAAGCAGCATGTGGAAATTTTGAGAGACTGGCGCACTAAGGATGGTCTTTTCCTTCATTTGGTGGATCCGCAGGAATCAATGAGGATCAATACAACTCAGCCAACCCCACACCAGAGTCAGAGTCATTGGCGAGTTGAAGCAGCATGGCGGATCAAAGGTTCGACTACTCAGAAACAGCAGCGGAGAGCAGTTGGGAGCCAGGAGGCGCATTGCAGCTGGAGCGGAAGATTGAAGACTCAGCAAAGGCGAAGAGTTGCAGTGTTCACAAAGGCTTCGACGAGGACGTCGAAGGGATAAGTGGGGGAGAATGTAACGAACAAACTTCTAAACAAGATGTTGGATGTAATGCTTATGTTTGTCCATTGTCTTTTGGCATGTTCATGCCTTGTACAGAATGTAAAGGGGCGGCCGAAGGCTTAATAGTCCCATTTTAGTTGGGTTGGTGGCCTCCTTAGGCTTGTAAATAAAGGTTGTGTCATGTGGACACATGCGAGAGCTTTTCGGCCTGTAATGGACCATTTTACCCTTTGTTGTGCAACTATTCAGAGCTTGTAAAGTCTGTTTGTAATTTGCATGTCTATGAAGTGTTTTTCGGACATGTTTGCTTGTGGATACCGATTGAGGCGTTCTCTTTAACCTGTTCTCTCTTTTGTTGGTCCTAAGGGACAATGGGAGGCTTCGGGGAGGCTGACCTTTGCGGACGGACGCGCGAGGGTGCCGCACGCCTTAGGCAAAACCAGCTAAGGTCGTGACAGCTTGTCAGTGTCTGACATTGACAATGGACTAGCGGTGCCACCGCCCAGCCAAGCGGTGCCACCGCCTGGCTCTCGGGTGCTGGGCGGTGCCACCGCTCAAACAGGCGGTGCCACCGCCCAACCAGGCGGTGCCACCGCTTGGCTCTCGGGTGCTAGGCGGTGCCACCGCCATACCCTTCGGTTCACCGGTTGGGCTTTAAGTTTAGCCCAAACCAAGTCAAATTTTGGGCCCAGTTGGCCCCTAACCAGGATATAGGATTATCTTTTAATCCTAATCCTAATTACATGTGAACTACATAACTAAACACATCCCAAGCATGTTTTCAACCGCGAACGTCGAGTCTTGTTCCGGCGAGCTTTCCGACGAACTTCCGGCGGACTTCCGATATGCCCTTGGATTTCTTCCGACGGACTCCCAGCAGGCTCCCGATTTTGTGACGACTTTAACGAGTAGCCGAGCCTTCTCGGTGATCTCTGCGAACCTTCGACGATCTCTTCAGCGAACTTCTGAAAATTCCGACAAGTTTCTAACTTCTTCTCGGTTGGTTCCGGCAACATCTCCGACGATTCTTCGGACTCTTAAACGTCCATCGAACTTGACTCCGGTATTCTTGCTTCGTGTTTTCTGGTTATCGTAGTTAATCCTGCACACTTAACTCAATAATATGGATTAGATCAATTAACCTATCAATTGATTTTATCATCAAAATCCGAGATTCAATAATCTCCCCCTTTTTGATGTTAACAATCAATTGATGATGGAGTTAAACATAACTCCCCCTATCTATATGTCATATTATGAGAAGATAAAAATACTTGAATTCTATCCCATTGAATTCAAGCATAAACCGATAAGTTCTAACCGTTGAACTTATCGTTATTCTCATTAAGCATATGTAAATAAGAAACTTTGATGAAAATCATTTTCAAGTCGAATGATAAGAGACAATTTTTACTACGACAGGAGATAAAGATTTTTAACATGAATTTCATGATATAAATGTAAGGCATGCTTTCAATATGATCAATCAATCTTGCGATATTCTTAAAGATTTTACAAGGCATATGAGATATTTGTATTATACAAGCTCTTGTAATTCATATAAGTCATGTTATTGATGCACATAAGACATTTTCATTAAGTCATACTATCGAAATGGTATAAGTCATTACTTAGTCATCACTTCTCCCCCTTTGTAATCAACAAAAAGGGAATGAGACTTGAAGCACATAATTTGTGATTATAACATCAGGAATTCAGCATTGATCATACAAAAATTTATCATTCAAAATTAAGTATGCTAAAATATTTACGCAAAGTTCATCTTAAAGGAAAATTCAGCATTCATCCATTTTATCAAATCTCTTCTTTCTATAAATAACAAAAATTGTAGGTGTACAAGGAAGAGATTGTGATTAAAAAAAATTTTCAAGTAGTAACTCCAATAAGTCAAGATCATAATTCGAATACAAACTCATTCAAATCTAAATCGTCAACTTGAAACTCATAATCAAGCCATCAAAATCAATTTCGAGATTCATAAAATATCATAAAATCATTAATCTTGATCAGATGGGAGTGGTGTTTGACTCAAGATAGGATAAGATAATTTAACGTGTCATTTAGAATCGAAAGAGAAGGATCAAATTCACCGAGGAACGGAGAGAGGATGAAAAACTTTACGAAAAATCCATTCAAACAAGTTTATTCTTAGGGACAATTTAACATACCTAATTCCCTTCTAATGAATTCAAATTGGTCTTCATTCAAAGTTTTTGTAAATATATCTACTAATTGATGCTTTGTGTCAATGAATTCTAGAACAACATTATTGTTAAGGATATGATCGCGTACGAAATGATGCCTAACGTCGATGTGCTTAGTTCTAGAGTGCTGAATTGGATTTTTAGTAAGACATATGGCACTAGTATTATCACATTTTATGGGAATATTTTTAAAGTGAATTTCATAGTCTTCTAATGTATTTTTCATCCAAACAACTTGTGCACAGTGTCTTCGGCTTCCGCAGTAGATAGTGCAACTGAATTTTGTTTCTTGGAAGTCCAAGAAACAAGTGCATGTCCTAAAAATTGACATATTCCGGATGTACTTTTTCTGTCTATCCTGCATCCGCCAAAATCGACATCTGCATAAGCTATTAAATCGAATTTTTCAGATTTTGGATACCACAATCCTAGATTTGGAGTTCCTTTAAGATACCTAAATAATCTTTTAACACTCTTAAGATGAGATAATTTAGGATTATATTGATACCTAGCGCAAAGTCGTACACTAAACATAATATCTGATCTAGTCGCGGTGAGGTAGAGTAGACTACCTATAATTCCCCTATATGTTTTTTGATTGAAATTTTTATTATTTTTATCCAAATCTAACTTAGTCGAAGTACTCATTGGGGTGTTTGTTGCTTTTGAATTATCCATGTTAAATCGTTTTAACAATTTTAATGTATATTTAGATTGGTTAAGAAATATACCATCACTAAGTTGTTTGATTTGTAATCCTAAAAAGAAAGTTAATTCACCCATTAAACTCATTTCAAATTCATGACTCATAGATTTGGTAAATGATTCACATAGTGAATCATCCGAAGAGCCAAAAATAATATCGTCAACATAAATTTGCACAATAAGAAAATTATCTTCAAAGTGTTTGATAAACAATGTAGTATCAACATTATCTTTGGTAAAATTATTTGAAATAAGAAAGGAACTAAGCCTTTCGTACCAAGCTCTAGGAGCTTGTTTTAAACCATAGAGAGTCTTAGTCAATTTGAATACTTGACTAGGTAGAAGAGAATTTTCAAATCCGGGAGGTTGTTCAACATATACTTCTTCCGAAATAAAACCATTCAAGAAGGCACTTTTGACATCCATTTGAAATAATTTAAAATTATTACTACTAGCATAGGCAAGGAGCATCCTAATGGCTTCTAATCTTGCCACAGGAGCGAAGGTTTCTTCGTAGTCGATACCTTCTTCTTGGTTAAAACCTTTGGCCACTAATCTAGTCTTGTTTCTAACCATGATACCATTTTCGTCTTGCTTGTTTCTAAAGACCCATTTAGTACCAATGACTAAATGGTCACTAGGTCTAGGAACAAACTTCCATACCTTATTTCTCTCAAATTGATTTAATTCCTCTTGCATTGCAATAACCCAAAAATCATCTTTTAAGGCCTCGTCAATGCATTTAGGTTCGATTTGAGAAAGGAAGGCGGTGTTAGCACAAAAATTCTTGAAAGAGGAACGAGTTTGAACCCCTTTTGATGTATCTTCTATAATTAGCTCCTTTGGATGAGCATCTATATACTTCCATTCCTTGGGTAAGGAAATTTCGAAAGAAGGTGCATCCAAGTTGCTATTTTGAGGAGTGAGTTCATTTAAATTCAAATTATCAAAACCAAGATCATCATCAAAATTATTTTTCTTTAAATTAGAAATTTCATTAAAAACTACATGAATAGACTGTTCTATTACTAAGGTTCTTTTATTAAAAACCCGAAAAGCCTTATAAACGGAAGAATAACCAAGAAAGATGCCTTCATCGGATTTAGCATCAAATTTTCCTAAGGTATCCCTTTCATTCAAAATAAAGCATTTACAACCGAAAACTTTAAAATAGGAAATATTTGGTATTTTGTTATTCCATAATTCATAGGGAGTTTTTGATAGGGATGGTCTTATTAGGACTCTATTCATGATGTAGCAAGCCGTATTTACGGCTTCGGCCCAAAAATACTTGGGTAGACTATGTTCAGTTAATATCGTTCTTGCCATTTCCTGTAGGTTTCTATTTTTTCTTTCAACTACTCCATTTTGTTGGGGATTCCTCGGAGTGGAGAAGTTGTGATTATATCCATTAACTTCACAAAAATTTTGAAAGTCATGGTTTTGAAATTCGCCACCGTGATCACTCCGAATTGATAAAATCATGAAACCTTTTTCGTTTTGAGTGAGTTTACAAAATTTAGAGAAACACTTGAAATAATCACTTTTGTGAGCTAAGAAATAGGTCCAAGTGTATCTAGTATAGTCATCCACAATTACAAATGCATATTTGCTTCCTCCTAGACTTGTCGTGTCAATTGGTCCAAATAAGTCCAAATGAATCAATTGTAATGGTCTAGTGGTGCTAATTTGAGCTTTTGGTTTGAAACTAGTTTTTATTTGTTTACCTAGTTGACATGTATCGCATACTTTGTCCTTAATAAACTTTATATTTGAAATTCCTCACACTAATTCTCTAGATGAGATCTTAGATATTAGTTTCATGCTTGCATGGCCTAGTCTCCTATGCCAAAGCCAAGCATCATCATTTAAAGCGGAGAAGCACATTTCATTACTTAGTTCATCAATGTTGATGGTGTAGACATTATTTTGTTTTAATGCAATCATAGTTATGTTATGGTTTGGTTTTTCAATAATACACACATTTGATTCAAATCTAACGATATAACCTTTATCGCATAATTGGCAAACACTCAAGAGATTATGTTTCAATCTATCAACTAGTAAGACTTCATCAATAGAAAATTTTAATTTGTTACCTATGGTTCCCTTGCGAATGATTTTGCCTTGGTTGTTGTCTTCGAAGGTGACGTACCCTTCTTCTTTGCTAGTGAGCATAGAGAAATGAGATGGATATCCAATTATATGTCTTGAGCATCCACTATCTAGATACCATCTCTTGCTCCTAGCTTGTGATGGTGTATGTTTCTACAAGAAGGGATTATTTTTAGGTACCCATTTTCTTTTGGGTGCCTTAAAAACTAATTTAACTTGTTCATCATATTGCATAGAATTGATCATGGTTCCTTTAGGAACCCAAATTAGTTTGTTCGGACTAATTTTCTTGAATGGACATTTATAAGTTTTATGTCCATATATGCAACAAAAGTTACAATTGCTTTAGTGCCTAACATGTAAGATAGGGCCTTTAATGAAGGTGGTTGGATTTTGGTGAGGACTTCTCACAAATCCGATTCCACTTCTTTTAGGAACGTGACCCTTATTTGTAAGGATCATGTTCAAAGACTTGTTACCAACCTCGAATTTCTTCAAGGTGTCCTTAAGTAGTATGTTCTCCTTTTGGAGAGTTTCTAGATCATGACATTTTATACATGGAGCTAAACTATCATGATATTCAGTCTTTAATTTATCGACATTACAAGTGAGACTATCATGCTCCTTTTTTAGCAATTTATATTTTCTACTAATTGTCTTACATTCATCAAATAACTCATGGAAGGCATTTAATAATTCTTGATAAGGTAAATCTGCATCAATTAAATCTGTTACCTCTTCTCCGATGGCCATTAAGGCGTAATGAGCAACTTGCTCGGTGTTTGACTCCTCTTCTTCGGATGCGCTTGAATCATCCCACATTGCCTTGAGCGCCTTCTTCTTTGATGTTCTCTTTTTGGCTTGAGGACAATCGTTCTTGTAGTGTCCCGGTTTTTTGCACTCATAGCAAATCACTTTGTCCTTCTTGTGTTCGAATTTATTTTTTATATTATTTTTAAATTTGTTCTTTCTTAAATATTTTTTAAATTTTTGAGTCAAAAGTGCAATGTCATTGTCACTGTCCTCATCACTTGATGTTCCTTTCAAATGGTCTTCTTATGATGTGAGTGCCATATCCTTCCTGTTCTTTGGAAGGGGGTTCTCGAGCTCGTCATGAGCTTGACATGTCATTTCGTAGGTCATTAGAGATCCAATAAGTTCTTCAAAAGGGAATGTTTTAAGGTCTTTGGCCTCTTGAATGACCATAACTTTTGGATCCCAACTTTTAGAGAGGGATCTTAAGATTTTAGTTACTAGTTCAAAGTTAGTAAAATCTTTACCAAGAGCTTTGAGTCCATTGATGACATCCGTGAACCGAGTATACATGTCTCCGATGGACTCACTTGGTTTCATTCGGAAGAGTTCGTAAGAGTGCACAAGGATGTTGATTTTGGATTCTTTCACTCGGCTAGTGCCTTCATGAGTGACCTCAAGAGTTCTCCAAATATCAAAAGCCGAATCATAAATTGAAACACGATTAAATTCATTTTTGTCTAGTGCACAAAACAAGGCATTCATAGCATTTGCGTTTAAAGCAAAAACCTTCTTCTCCGATTCATTCCATTCGCTCATCGGAAGAGAAGATTTTTGAAATCCGTTTTCAACAATAGTCCAAAGCTCGAAATCCATGGAAATAAGGAAGATCCTCATACGAGTCTTCCAATAAGTATAATCCGACCCATTAAACATGGGTGGACGTGTGATAGAATGACCCTCATGTATGCCGGAGTAAGCCATCTCTCTTGGGTATCAAACTAAATATGAGAGTGAGCCTAGCTCTGATACCAATTGTTAGGATCGGAGCGGCACTAAGAGGGGGGGTTGAATTAGTGCAGCTGATTAAAACATCGGTTTTGACAAATCTTTCGTACGATAAAAATCAAACTCGGAAGTGCTTAACTTGAAAGCGTATTCATAAAGTTGTGCAGCAAAGGTAATGAGGAAATAAAGCATGTAAGAAGGTTTGCAGTAATATAAATAGCAATAATGAAATGCAAACCAAAGATCACGTCGATTTTAAAGTGGTTCGGTCAAATGATCTACATCCATTTGTGAGGCCCTCTTCAATGAGGATCCCACCTTCCACTAGCAAATCTCTTGAAGGGGAAGGGCAAATACCCCTCTTACAACTTTTTACAAGCGGTTCACACTCTTACAAATTTTCAGTAAAAAAGAAGGAGGTGAACACTCTAGCAAATTGAAAACAAGACTTGCTAAGACTTTTCTCTCAATCAATTGCTTCTCAAAAAGTTGTAATCTCAGCTGAGATTTGAGGGGTATTTATAGGCCTCAAGAGGATTCAAATTTGGGCTCCAAAATTTGAATTCTCTTTGGTTCCCGATGCTGGCGGTGCCACCGCCTGTTAGTGTCTGATACTGACAGTGGACTGGCGGTGCCACCGCCTGGCTCTCTGGTGCTAGGCGGTGCCACCGCCAGACCCTTCGGTTCACCGGTTGGGCTTTAAGTTTAGCCCAAACCAAGTCAAATTTTGGGCCCAATTGGCCCCTAACCAAGATATAGGATTATCTTTTAATCCTATTCCTAATTACATGTGAACTACATAACTAAACACATCCCAAGCAAGTTTTCAACTGCGAACGTCGAGTCTTGTTCCGGCGAGCTTTCTGACGAACTTCCGGCGGACTTCCGATATGACCTCGGATTTCTTCTGACGGACTCCCAATAGGCTCCCGATTTGGTGACGACTTCAACGAGTAGCCGAGCCTTCTCGGTGATCTCCGCGAACCTCCGACAATCTCTTCAGCGAACTTTCGAAAATTCTGACAAGTTCCTGACTTCTTCTCGGTTGGTTCCGACAGTATCTCCGACGATTCTTCGGACTCTTAAACGTCCATCGAACTTGACTCCGATATTCTTACTTTGTGTTTTCTGGTTATCATAGTTAATCTTGCACACTTAACTCAATAATATGGATTAGATCAATTAACCCATCAATTGATTTTATCATCAAAATCCGAGATTCAACAGTGGTAGCCTTAGGGTTGAAGGCTACATAGACTCGAGTTTCCAATCTGATGTCGATGAAAGCAAGTCTAATTTGAGGTATGTGTTCACCCTGGATAGAGGATGCTAAAAGTGTTCAAAGCAAGATACTACTATTGGCTTGACCATAGAAGCAGAGTACATTACTATAGTAGAGGCAGCAAAGGATGGAGTCTCGATGAAGAAGTTCATTGTAGATTTTGAGAGTCATGCCAGACAGCGAGGAGTGATTCTCTTATATTACAACAACAACGGGGCGATTACTGAAATGATGGAACCCGGGTCTCATCAGAAGTGTTCTAAGGAGGTTCAAGCTTATTAGAGAGATCGTAGCATGAGGAGATATAGCATTGGAAAGAGTTTCATCCGAAGATAATATCGTAGATCTATTGACAAAGTTGTTATCTCATATTATCTTTGAGTGTCACATAGGTTTGATAGAAATCAGACACATATGTGATTGGCTTTAGGTCAAGTGTGAGATTGTAAGTCATAGGTTCCCTACAAGCTAATTACGTAAGTAATGGCACATGTGACATGATACATATTCTTTTTACTTATTATATTTTGGTATTTTTATCACTTTATATTGCTTGTTGCATATATGCATATATATTGTGATGTTCGTGGATTTGTGCAATGGGAATCGTATCATTATGAGATCATAATAATGAGACCGATTCGTCTTTAAATACATACCTTAAATAATCCTGGTCATAGGTTACTCGAGAGGGACATCAAGATAACCAGATAGACTAGTGTGTTGTATACCTGTCTATATGATGGAGGTAGTTGGTCTCATAGTTGTTCGTGGGGGACACTAAGGATACAGTGCCGGTGCTCAATAGAGAATGAGTTCACTAATTGATCAGCTCACGGAATACTGGATGGTTGATGATGGCTTATTGTAAGACAACGATTCCGTAGTCCTAATAGTGTATCTCATCCTTAGACTTGAGATACCAAGGATGTCCTGTATGACTACTACACTCTTTAATACCGGACTTATAGGTTTGGAGGTTCCAAATCTAGTACAGCCAGCTATTGGGAGTGATAACCAACCTTACGAGGGTGATTGAGTGTCGATAGAGAATTATCCACTTTTGGTATCATAAGAGGAATATCTCATGTGTTCTTGCTCAAACAAATCATTGACCATGGTCATTCAGATTGAGAGAGAAAGAGTTCTCCGGGAGAACCCTATTAGAGTGAGACTAGAGGAGAAACTATATGGGTCAAAGAGTCCCATGCCCAGTATATGGTCTCTAGGATATTAGATGGATGAGGGACTATAGGTATATATGGTAACTGAGGATAATTAGGTCCAAAGGATTGGATTCCCCTATATCGTTTGGAGATTACAACGTAGTGGCCTAGTACGTCCGTAATCGATGAGTCGAGTGAATTATTATGG